>NC_056421.1:7500000-8750000 GCF_905147365.1 Aricia agestis | reverse complement strand
GAATTCATCGGTATTTCCTTGTTTGCCCTCGGCCGCTGAACTGACTTTTTCCTGTTGTATTTTATGACCTAATAGGATTAAAATATAACTGAGTTATTTTTGTTACCCCACTCTATATTGTAACAGTTTTAAGCTTTAGTGTTATTAACAATGTTTTTATCTCTATAATGATTAATGATTGAAGGATGTTTGTTTTAAGTTCCAACCTGGACTATCAACGGATATTGCAGCTTGGAACGCATTACCTAATTAATCCTTTTTATTCCCCATTTAAGGGTGTCTGATGATGATGAATTTACAAACATCCAAACATTTGTGGCATGTACTAACTCTGTGTTGCTTGCGTGAACGCTAGATCTGCAGAACACAGCGCTGCCTGACGAGAGGGCTGTTATGACCTACGTCTCCTCTTACTACCATTGCTTCTCTGGAGCGCAAAAGGTTTGTATGCCAAAATTACTTAAAGCTGCGTATTATATCATTGATATTTGAAATTATCATTGATATAATATGGTGCTATTGCCAATATAAATAAGCGCTTAATAGGTTTCTTCCAACTATAAAATTTGGAAAAACAACCCAAATACTATTACTTGAATTGAAGACTATTTAAGTATGTACATTAATATTTTTTTAACTCCAAAAAGGTTTACCGTCTTATCAGTGTCTGTAATAAGTAATAACCAAGTTTTGTGCCACATCACACGTAACTTTGGATTCGATATATTTGACTATTATGTTAAGTAATGCATTTTTATCTGAACAGGCTGAGACGGCCGCCAACCGCATCTGCAAAGTTCTCAAGGTCAACCAAGAGAACGAACGCCTTATGGAAGAGTACGAGCGTCTTGCCAGCGATGTAAGTAACTGATATTTACTTACGGCAACTTACGGATTCAAATTACTTGTCATTATCAAATTCTGTTAAAGTGCAAAAAAGGTATGATTCTTTTTTTTAATTCTAATTTTAACTTTTTAATTTCAGTTACTGGACTGGATCAGGCGTACCATGCCCTGGCTGAACAGCCGCCAGACCGACAACTCGCTCGCCGGCTGCCAGAAGAAACTGGAAGACTACCGTACTTACAGGTAATGCCTCCGGGCCCTGATTCACAATGCCAAATTCGACGACTCGGATTCAGAAACTTCATCGGGCGACATCCAATAAACCAGCCAATAACCAAAAAATTGGCCAATAACCGCACGGTAAAGTTTCCGAATCCGTGTCGAACGGGAATCGTGAATCACCCTGCTGAAAACCTTTATAGCCTTTTGTCCAGAGTCAGTCGACTCAAATTTGAAATTATAATTACTTACACCAATACTTTCTTCAATTATTTAGAAACTGAAGGTATTTTCTGTGGAGCTAAGACCGATGGTAATAAAGTGGTAATAAATCTTATGAAAATTAAAAAACAATCTGTGCATCGAATTGGTAAATATAGTATAGACTAATTCAATTCTTTCAGGCGTAAACATAAGCCACCACGTGTGGAACAGAAGGCCAAGTTGGAGACCAACTTCAACACGCTGCAGACCAAACTGCGCCTGAGCAACCGCCCCGCGTACATGCCCACAGAAGGCAAGATGGTGTCTGTAAGTATCTAATTGTGTGTTGCAGCTTTTAGCTATAGAAAAGATATAGATTGCAAGCTCCAAATTATAATTTAATGCAGCTGTTTGGCAATAAACCTTAAAAGTCATTTTCGATGGATCATGATTACGCCAAAGCTTTAAGCTAATAGAAGCAAAAATTACGAATCCATATTTATTATTTAAATAGTTGGTGACTTGGTGAAGACGAAAACCTTACGATGCCTGAAATTAAAACTGCTTGTAATTCAGACAAAACGTTTTACTAACTACTTTTTTTACAGGACATCGCTCAGGCGTGGAAGGGTCTAGAAGTGGCTGAGAAGGCCTTCGAAGAGTGGCTACTGAGCGAGATGATGCGCCTCGAGCGCCTGGAGTACCTCGCCCAGAAGTTCAAGCACAAGGCTGACATCCACGAGGACTGGACTAGAGGTAATGCTAACAATACGTTAAATATTGTGAGGATGTTTGTTACTTTTTCACATATTTTGGTGAAGGGCAAGACTGATAACTTGCTCTACAAATCTATACTAAGTATTATTTTTACAAACTTGTATGGAGCCTGAACTGAAATCTTCTAGTATGGTTTGGGTAGGAGACTGTAAATATTAAACAAATTCGTGGCATCAACCCCGACCACATCGCTCAATTTATGAGCAGCATTGGGTTGGGGATTGGGGACGGTCCTCTAATGACCTTCGCATTAGAGTAGTCACAATAGATCCTCAAGGATCGCAGTGACATCAGGGCTACTACGAGTATAACCTGCCTTAAGAACAAAAAAAATAGCAACTCTTATCATAGTATTCTCTAAATATATAATTCCTGTGAATAAATGAATGCCTCCTATCTAATTCCAGGCAAGGAGGAGATGCTCCAGTCGCAGGACTTCCGCCAGTGCAAGTTAAACGACATCAAGGCGCTGAAGAAGAAGCACGAGGCGTTCGAGTCCGACCTCGCCGCGCACCAGGACCGCGTAGAGCAGATCGCCGCCATCGCGCAGGAGCTCAAGTTAGTCATCATCAGTTTATTAAACCAGAATATTTATGAAACCAGAAAACAAATTGCCTGACGATTACCGCCACAAGAAATATGCGCAACCAAAGAAAACACTAGTACTTTGGTGCTTCACATTTTTGATTAAAGAAATCCTCAATCCTAAACTTTTACTTTGGGATTTCTTCTGTGGAGAATTTACAGTTTTGAAGAAACTAATAGTATGAAATAACAGCAATTGACTGGGCGTGATTGCAATGATCACTAGCTAGTTTGACAGCATTAATAAAACCTTCTTATCCACTCCAGCACGTTGGAATATCTCGAGGTTGGCGCCGTGAACGCTTGCTGCCAGCGCATCTGCGCGCAGTGGGACCGCCTGGGCGCGCTGGCGCAGCACCGCACGAGCAATTTTATTGCGCAATATCACGTGTTGCGTATTATTGTTGACCGTCTAGGGTTGATATTGAACATCGCGCGCCTTCAGTCTAATCGTCTAATAAACTGTTCAATAAAATTGAAGCGTGATATTGCACAATACAATTGATCGTCTAGGGGCCGGCTTACACCTTGCCAGTATTTAAAACCTTTTTACCCATTCCAGCACGTTGGAATACCACGAGGTGGGTGCAGTGAACGCTCGCTGCCAGCGCATTTGCGCGCAGTGGGATCGCCTGGGCGCGCTGACGCAGCGACGCCGCGCCGCACTCGACGACGCGGAGCGCGTGTTGGAGCAGATAGATCTGCTGCACCTCGAGTTCGCGAAACGCGCCGCGCCATTCAACAACTGGTTAGTTTTTAGTATCTCTAGAGGCTCTAGAATATAAAGTCTAGATATAAGCTTAGATGCCTCGGTATTGCATTAACAACTTGACTATATATGACTTTAATATGGCCTTTAGATATACAATCTGGCTCGAAGGACCAAACTTTTGTAGTTATTCATTTTTAGTTTTCTTTACTCTTGAAGTTTGAGTTTTTTTAAAACCGATTAAGTATTTCATAACATTCAAGTAAAGAATTTTCTTGAGATACCTAATTTATACCTTTTTAAAATTGTACCTACTGACAATTAACATGAAATGATTATACGGTAATCACTAATCAGCTATAGCTATTTCCAATAATGTTTCCAATTAGTAACATCCATAGATATACACCTTAGTATTCCCCAATTTGAAAGTAAACTAAATACACTATTTCTTCCCCAGGCTGGACGGCACCCGCGAGGACTTAGTGGACATGTTCATCGTCCACACCATCGAGGAGATCTCCGGCCTCATGGACGCCCACGCCCGCTTCAAGGCCACGCTGGGCGAGGCCGACAAGGAATACCAGGCCATAGTCAATCTCGTCCACCAAGTGGAGTCCATCGTCAAACAGCACCAGATCCCCGGAGGACTGGAGAACCCCTACACTACGCTCACTGCACACGTAATGTCCATATTATATTATTATGCGTATACGTGTGTTATGTAACTATGTTTATGTGACACTTGAACCATTTCTATGAAAACTGTAGTAACTACATAATTAAGTTATACGATATATTTTCTGCTCACCGATAACATAAGGAGGTCGCCCTCTGTACGCAGTCTTCTCTGCCCTTCGTGTAATAAAGAATAATTTGGAAGGCCTCCAAGTCATCGGGACAATTTGTCGTTTCGATCGATTGTCAAGAAAATCGTTCAATTGATCTTTTGAACGTAAAAGCGTTTGCGATATTGCTACACACGTACAATTTGTCGTTCGATTTTAACATCGAGGAGATAAATCGTTAATCGTAACAATTATCGAATTGTCCCGTGTATGGCCACCTTTTGAGTTGCGGTCCTAACGATGGGAATTGCAACTTTTGCGATCTTGATTATAATACGAACTGCTTATTTTGTTGTCATGCAAAAATATACAGAGTGAGCGTACTTTTCAAAGAATAAGTTTAATTTTTTTACAAATTTTATCTGTTCATGTGCTTTTGCCTAACCAATCAAACTCCAATCAAGAACGCTGTCGAATAGATAACTAGGCACTAATGATGATACATAATTCATAACCTAAGCTACGTTTCCTACAGGAGCTGAACCGCAAATGGGGCGACGTGCGCGCTCTCGTCCCGCAGCGCGACGGCACCCTGGCCGCGGAGCTCCGCAAACAACAGAACAACGAGTCCCTGCGCCGCCAGTTCGCCGAGAAGGCTAACGCTGTCGGGCCCTGGATCGAGCGCCAGATGGACGCCGTCACCGCTATTGGCATGGGCTTACAGGTAACAATCTCGTAAATGGGCAATGTGCATTGCTTTGGTCAATCGTCACCGCTATTGGAACGAGCTTACAAGTTACTGGCAAGACAGTTCTTGGGCAATGGATTGCCCATTGTCCAAGAACTACTTTGGTCAAGGTATCATGAAAGAAATTGACTCATAGACAGTTGACAGACCTGCGTAATTTGGTTTCGTTATGTCAAATCCAGCCGACCGATTTACGACTAATATTGAATTAACATAACTAGACCAAATGACGTAGGTCCTCCGTATGCCTATGAATTTCTTCGATGGTATTTGCCACAGATCAGCCTCATCGTCAGCCGCATCAAATAAATGAGGCTCCTAGGCTAAAAGGCAAACTTGCGTAGAAAGAATCTTACTTGGATTGGGGGTCCCATTTTTTTATACACGTCAACGGCCCGATACGCGGCTGGTAAATGATTCGATGATGAAATTAATATAAAATGTAGAGACTCATAATATCTTGACATGACGGCTTTATCGAAGGCCAAGTGGGCCACCACTGCAGGCCACACCATTGCGCGCCACGCCTGGAAATCCGCTATCATGCACCATTACCCCGTATACACAATAACGATAGCGTGGGCCATTGTGAAAGCACCTTTACACAAAACTGCCTTGTAACATCACTTGCCAAATGTTTTCACGACAGAGATAAAGATGGGCACGACAGAGATAAAAACTTTACTAATATGTCTTCAGGGCTCGCTGGAAGACCAGCTGCACCGACTCAAGGAATACGAGGCGGGCGTGTACGCGTACAAGCCGCACATCGAGGAGCTCGAGCGCATCCACCAGGCCGTGCAGGAGGGCATGATCTTCGAAAACAGGTGACACACTTTTTGAAATACAAGAAACTAAATACTCCCGATTTTTTTTCATTTATTTAAAACTTTTGCACGTTGTTGTACAAAGGCGGGCTTAATGCCTCATGGCATTTTCTTCCAGCCAAATCTTAGGGTGTTGCAGAGATAGTGAGGTAGATTTCTGAATATTTTAAGTCATATTTATAAAGTAATTTATAATTTCAAGGTATATTGTAAGTTATATCAATACAAAAAGCTTTATAAAAACTAGTAAGTATAACTTTTTCCGATGCTTTTGAAAACCCGCTTAGCTGGCAAGAACTTTTAATATAACGTACTACATTTAGTTATACATACATTTTAGTTTATAATTGATATAAATTAGTATAGCAAAGGGTAAATAGGTATGTAGACTATGTAATTATATCATGCAGAAGTAGTCAGATCCATGGTGGCTTGGTAAAGCTGGTTTCAACAGATACATATTTGTATCTGTTGAAACCAGACTTTTTACATAGACTTGAGTTTTGACGTTCTTATTTCAGATATTCCCAATACACAATGGAGACGCTGCGCGTGGGCTGGGAGCAACTGCTCACCTCTATCAACCGCACCATCAACGAGGTGGAGAACCAGATCCTGACGCGCGACTCCAAGGGCATCACGCACGAACAGCTCACCGAGTTCCGCTCCTCGTTCAACCACTTCGACAAAAACCGCACTGGTAAATACCCTTGTATGGCATCGAAGAAATTGATTTATATATGCAGATGACGGACCCACGTTATTTGGTCCGGTTATGTCAATTCAATGATGGGTTCTATGTAATACGATTAAATTATGTAAGTCCATAATCCTATTAATCAACTGCTATCCATAGAACCTTATATCACAGTGAGTCAGGCTGAGGAGCCGTAATCGTTTAGTTTAAGTTTTGGAATGGGACTTGTCCTGACCCCTAAAGAAAAGTTTCAAACGCAATGTTCGTTATTGTTTCCACAACAATAAATTCACAAAAGGATGAACTAAAATATCACGATAAATTCTCCACAGGCCGCTTAGCACCAGAAGAACTGAAGTCTTGTTTGGTATCATTGGGATACAGCATCGGCAAGGACAGACAAGGAGAGCTGGACTTCCAACGTATCTTAGCCGTTGTCGATCCTAACAACACTGGTAAGTCTTACTTAAGAATAGAAAAAAGTAGTCTGAAAAACAATTTATCAGAAACTCTTGAGCAATACTTGAAAGAAAGGCGAAAACGACCTAAGCATAATAAACACAAGAAACTAATTCTGCTTGAATATCTATGACTCCATTTAATAATATTATGTTCTTCCATGCTGAGAATTTGGAATTTATTGTTAACAGAACTTATGATTTATATTACAACTTTTAGGTTATGTATCCTTCGACGCATTCTTGGACTTTATGACGAGGGAGTCTACAGACACCGACACAGCGGAACAAGTCATCGACAGCTTTAGGATCTTAGCTGGAGACAAGGTAATAAGAACTTTTGTAAAACCCAGAATCAGTAAACCCTATGCCTGGTATTCCTAAATCTCTGCTGACTTATCTTAGATATCTCACCGATCCTCCACTAGATGGAACTCTCCCTACTGGAGGTTCAAATTCTTCGTCTAGAAATTTCTAAATAGATTCTTAATTATTTTGTATGAAGCCTTCATCTCAAGTGAATTTTTCATTAGTATGAAGTTCTATATATTACCCATCTGCAAGTGTTTTTTATTTAAAGACAGATAAAGACATAATAAATTTCAATCAGATCCAATGGAAGGCTAATGAGGGTATCTTTTCAGCCATACATAACCGCGGAGGAGCTGAGGCGCGAACTGCCCCCAGACCAGGCGGAGTACTGCGTGGCGCGCATGCCCCCCTACCGCGGACCCAACGCGCCACCACACGCGCTCGACTACATGGCATTCTCCACCGCGCTCTACGGCGAAACCGACCTCTAGGTGCCAATTGTATACACTATACAACTACTTTTTTTTAAGAGGCTATGCTGTCCCACTGCTGAGCAAAGGCCTCCCCCAAAGTCTTCCAATCCTCTCGAGCCAACGCAGCCGTAGGCCAACTTGGCTCATATTTGTCTAGGTCATCGCGCCATGTTTTTCGAGGCCGGTCACGGTAGCGTTGTCCATCATCTGGTACCCATTCTGTGGTGATCTTTACAACTAATAAATACAATTAATATTTTTTTGCCACAATGATGTTGATGTAAAGGCTAACTTAATAATAGTTCAAACTATTTGAGTGACCCGTAGGTAGCAAAGTTATCTATGGAGAGAAGTTTGGGTGCTAGCATACGCCCTTGGCCTACACGCTTACTGTAAGGCAAACTACCGTTACACATTTTTCATTAAGATAATTTTGTCTTAACATCAGTATAATTAGCCTTGCAGCTTAATGAATGCCAGACATTGCATCTATAAAACAGAGAGTTAATAAGACTTTTTACAGGCTCATGCTGTCCGACTAAGCAAAGCTCAAGGTCTTCTTGTTTTTTTTTAATGCCACAGAAAAACGTATTATTTTCTTATGTTATATTTAGGTCAATAAGTCGTCACATCAGAAGAAGATCCAGATGGATGGGACTCAGTACGCTCGGAAGACCAAATAAGCTTGTTGGACCAGAACAACTCAAAAACGGTGCCCTACAGCGGCATGGCGTCAAAATTACTTCCCTTATATTGACCGCTCAATCGCCCTAACGGCCAATATAAAGAGAAAAATTTTGTGAATTTTATCACACTTTTAAATAAAATGTGCAATGTTTAAACCAAAAAATTTCATCGTACCGTACAGTACTTATTCGAATATTTGGCTCAACTCAAAAATAATATATCTCTACATTATTTATACTTTAGATCTAGGTATTTTAATATTTTATATAAAATCGTCAAAGGGAGTCACAAAACGTTAATTTATAAGTTGAAATGGTGCTATGTTAGGCTCCGCTAATGTCACACACCAAAAGAGAAGACTCATTCATTGTGAGAATGTTTTTGTTATTTTTATTTTTAAGCAAATATTATTTATATTTCTTCGTTTTTAATACTGCCATTAGTAATTATACTTTGACGGTATGTTCACACTTAGTTGGCAAATTTTATCGTTGCGGGAGTATCAAGATCTTGTGTAAAATGTTGCCATACTACCTGCATCTATTTATTTATCATTCAAATGCCATTTTTATATGATATTCGTTTGTGGGAGTATTTGGTATGAGTACTCTAAATAAATGATCTGCCATATTTGTCTTTTATTAATGACTGTATTGTTAATCCGACAATTATATTAGGAGGAAGAAGTGGAAAGTAGGATAAGAATGAATTATGTGCCCAAAAAGTATACTAACTCGAATGTACAGCTAATTTAATAAAAGCTATAAAATAAAATAATGATCTTTTCTTCTTACAAGTCTTGTAAGTTGTGCCCTCAATCTGCTAAACCAGGGGTCACCAATTAGTTTCGCTCGGGGTCCATTTTAAGGAATGAAATTACCTTCGCGGTTTGCACATTTTATAAAGAATATTTTTTAAACAAAGATAATTACAGAAATTACAAAGGTATTTATTAACATAGCAATGAGAAAAGTGATAATTTTTGTTTTATTTTAATTGGTGCAATAAAACGAAGTTCATCTTCGAAAATATTTGGTTGGTGGTCCGCACACAATGGGTCAGCGGCCCGCCATTTGGTGACCCCTGTGCTAAACCATTATCAGTATTATCATAGTATTATATAAATCTCATTTGTTATTCTTGTTTGATGAGAAAATGACTATGTAATTATTATTGAAGCTGCAAAAGTCCTTGAACTGCAAACACTGTTATTTTTATAAATATCTAGCTATTTGACCGAGCTTTGCTCGGTATTCGATAAAACATGAATAAAATGACATTTTCTAAAAATGATTCCTAGCTAGATCAATTTATCGCCCCCGAAACCCCCTATATACTAAATTTCATGCAAATCGTTGGAGCTGATTCTGAGATTCCAATTATAAATATAATAGATATATACAAGAATTGCTTGTTTAAAGATATAAGATATCAACACAATATTCTATGATCTTCCGAATTAACATATTTTTAGTGCTTCAGTTTATTAACCCCTCCATTGTGGGTATTGCAGACACAATAGATTTCCAATTGTTATGCAGCAGCACTTGGGGATTGATGGATTAATTTAAATAATTCATAAAATATCATTTCAATATTTTATATACTGTTTGCAACCCCTTTTAGGGCGTTCGCTGCATTGAGCGTGTGCCTGGCCGGCTGCCCGGCGTGGCGCCTGTCCATACGGACTGACCCGCCTCAACGCAGCACTGCTCTATGGGATGACATGAAACAAGCACGCCTCGCGGATGGCCGCACCGGGTGCACGCTTAACACAGCGAACACCCTAAAAGGTGTTTGTAAACAGTATATAAAATATTGAAATGTTATTTTATGAATTATTTGCCCTTAGGGACATAATCTGTTGCCAGGAACTCCTGCTCTATACAGAGCTCAGAAGATAAACAAAGATTTTATTCAACAATAATAATATAATATTATGGGCCCTTTTTGAATAAAAATAGTATCTACAGTATCAACTGTATGTAACTGAAAGTAAGTGGCAAATCTATACTAGCACCTTGTTTTGCACAAACTTACATAATTCTAAATTCAAGCAAGCAACATATAAATAATATATAACAAGTAATTTCCAATGCATGGATTAAAAGTATGCAGTTTTATAGAATATTTTAATGTTTAATAAACTAAATGAAATGACTAATGATAAATATTTACAATATCAGTTGTAGCAATTATAATTACCTACTTTAACAATAAATATTGTTCATTTCTCAATATGATTTCAATTAATGGTGAGTTTTATGAATTTTTGGTTGTCAGTCCATTATTCTTTGCTCTCCTCCTTTTTTGCCTCTTCTGCTGTTAGAAGAGCACTTTTGATGCCAACCTTCTTTAGTTCCTCTACAAGCTCACCTGACTGATGCATTTGTAGCATAATATCACAACCACCAACAAACTCACCATTGATGAAAACTTGTGGTATTGTTGGCCAGTTTGAGTAATCTTTGATTCCTGAAATGTGACAAATATTGGTTTTACATTCTGGACGTATTAAACACTTGTTAATGTAAATTGTGTAATGCACTAAATCTCCGCCTTACCTTGCCTCAGGTTTTCATCGGCGAGTACATCATGACTGTCATAAGGTACTGCATGCATTCTCATGATTTGAACCACAGCATTGCTAAACCCGCACCGAGGTGCATCAGGAACTCCTTTCATAAATACTACAACTTTGTTATTTTTCACTATTTTGTCAATTTTTTCGTTAATCGTAGCATCGGCAATTAGCCGCAAAGTCGTCGTTCTGAATGTGTTATTAAATAAGGGTTGAAAACTTTTCCTTAAAATTGAATTCATTGTATTCGATATGTAACAAAATTAAGTTTTCAGGACAAATAATACTCTGATTTTAGCAAAATTCTACCTTGAAAATTTTATTTTCTCGCGTGAATTGTATTTCTTGTAAAGTCTTCTTCTTCTTCTTCTTTTAAAAATGGCCGCCTCGGTGAGTTGCCAATGTCAGAGTGGCTTAAAGGACTTTGCTCTTCGGAAAAGTCAAATTTCAATGTCAAAAATCAACAGCTGTCACGAGCATAGATAAAGTAATAATTAATAAAGTAAATAAAAGGGCCCATTCACTATCCTACATTGCTGTCCGCCGCGTCGGCTTAATGCAGGATAGTGAATGGTGTCCTGCGACGCCATTCACAATCCTACATAAGCTAGCGGACAGCACGGCGGACTGCAATGCAGGATAGTGAATGGACCACTTAAGGGGGCAAACGAGCAAACGGGTCTCCTGATTGAACGCAACTTCCGTCGCCCATGGACACTCACAGCATCATAAGAGCTGCAGGTGCGTTTCCGGCCTTTTAAGAGGGAATAGGCCATAGAGTAATAGGTGAGGGTAGGGAAAGGAACTGCAGAGGAGGGTAGGGAAGGGAAAAAAGGTAGGGGATTGTGCCTCCGGTAAAGTCACTCATTCGGCGAAACACAGCGCAAGCGCTGTTTCACGCCGGTTTTCTGTGAGCCCGTGGTATTTCTCCGGTCGAGCCGGCCCATTCATGCCAAAGCATGGCTCTCTCACGTCAATAAATTGTCCTCTTCTTCTTATATATTTTTTTTCTCAATGGCGCTCGGCTTTTTAATTATGGTCAGTGTCAAGTAAATAATGGCGGGAAAACAATATTCTTCTTATGTCTGGGCCGCACCTGCGCTTATCGTCACGAGTCACAACTCACGATGCTTCGTGCTTAAGCCGAACGACGATACCATTGGACCACGAGCTAATACAAAGCATTGGACGAGATCGTCCAATGCTTAACGCAGGTGCGTTACATATCGTCCAATGGTGTCGTGTCATAGCATGAAGCTTCGTAACGATAGACGCATGTGCGGCTGCACCATTATAATAATTTTCATTATCCTTTTACTTTATTGTCATGTTTAAAGTCTAGTCAAAATCTATATCATCTATATGAGTACAAGTCAAAGCAGTCAAATAGTCAAGTCGGTCAATTCAGTTATATATTAAGTGGTAGATGCTTATCTGAAACTTTCGACGGAGTTTTGGAGGGAACAAAAAAGCATTTTTCTGGAAGTTGCAGCATTTTCCTACACTTGGACACGATAATGGCCCGGCCCAGTAAACACAGTTATGCCCGGGCCGCACCTGCGCTTATCGTCACGAGTCACAACTCACAATGCTTCGTGCTAAAGCCTAACGACGATACCATTGCACATTGGACCACGAGCTAATACAAAGCATTATAAAACACATAATAATAATATACGCGATACGCGATATTGCAATAATTGCGCAATAAAGTTGCTCGTCTAGGGGCCAGCTTAAAACAAAAAGCTGAAAAAAAAACTAATGACAGCGTCTGACAGCGACAGTTACCGTCAACGACAACTTTTGTAAAAAAAAATCACA
This sequence comes from Aricia agestis, assembly GCF_905147365.1. Classification (NCBI taxonomy): domain Eukaryota; kingdom Metazoa; phylum Arthropoda; class Insecta; order Lepidoptera; family Lycaenidae; genus Aricia; species Aricia agestis. Next base: position 8,737,268 of record NC_056421.1, on the reverse strand, counting down.
AAACCCGAAACTGTTTGTAATTCCATTATTTCTTTAATAGGTACATAAGTATAAAGTAACCTGAAATATAAGTGTTAAAATGGAAAATACGGAAGAAATATTTCATTTTCTCGAAGAATTTTCAAAACGTAAAACTAAAACTATACCTCAAGAACTGAACGACTACTTAGCGTACGTAGCGCGTACCGGTGATCCTGTGTACCAGTGGTCCCTAGTGAAATGTTTATTCAAAGAAAAACTGCTTAATGTTATAACAGACTTCTATGAAACAACACCTGGCATTGAAATTCCGCCGTATCCAAACGTCGATCCCTTCAATTACGACATTATGAAAAATAGTTTAATAGAGCGTCTCGATTCCTTTACCTCCGCACCGTTTACCGTTCAGCGTATTTGTGAACTATTAACTTATCCTAGGAAACAATATAATCGAATCGATAAGTTTATGCGTGCAGTAGAAAAAAATATTCTAGTTGTGAGCACAAGGGAGCCCGGACCACAGCGGCATATCGAAACTGAGAACGGGGAGTCCATAGAGCCAGCTGTCAACGGTTCAGATAATAATTCAGAGTACAATGTAGATGTTGAAATGGAGGATATGTCATGGAAAGAAAACAATGACACACAACACAACTCGGAACCGCAGCCCAGCTCCTCTGATGCTCATATTTCAGTTGATGACATAGAAACTCATGTACCTAAACAAGAAGCCCCCAATGACACACCAGAAAAAGCTGCAACACAATCAGAAAGTCAAACCACTATCGAATCAAACATGGAAATCACACCAAAAGAGAAGGAAAATACTGAGACATCAGAAACAATAACGGAGCCAACTACTGTACCTACTGATACAAAAACTGTTGAAGATACTCAACCAAGTACAGATCCGGATACAGATATGACAGTTGAAGAGTCTAAACCAGCACTTACGATTCCAGACATCAAAGTGGATGATGCAGAAATGACCGAACAGAGGCTTATTGAAGAAAACAAAGAAAACGAAAATGCTGAAGAGATTAAAAAGACTGACAATTTAGAAACAAATACCCAACCTATTTCTAGCGATGAAAGCAGTTCAGATTCAAATTTCAAAGAAGAAAATGAAGTAAAACATATTTCTGAAGTGTCTACGTCTAGTGAGGAGAGCTCCTCATCGAGTGACAATAATGAAAGCAGCAGTAACTCACCTAAAGCTGAAATAATTCCAAATGCAGAAGAAATAACTGAATGTGAAAAGAAAGAAGAACCACTGCCAGAGAATGAGAAGGAACCGATCAAAGAAGTTGAACCCGAAACTGTTCCAGCAAAAATAGAATCAGACAACTACTCAATTTCTGATGTCAATTCTGAATTAGCTCCAATTAAGAAGGATGAGCCTAAACAGAATGATTCATCTATGGAAAGTACTGTAGACGACAGTGATAAGAAGGAAGAAAAAGAAGATGCTGCTAAAAGTGAGGCAACAGAGGCATAAGAGTTAAGACCTTATGATAACACAATTGAGGGTATGCTACAGACAAGACTTCATTGCCATTTACCTTAAATAATAATTATTGTTATACAGCAATCTTCTTTTTCAAAGTTATGAGTAGTATGGAGATATGCTGTGAAACTGAAGAATTACAAAGCCAAACTGCCATTCCATCATAGCTGGGCACCGTTAATCAAATAGTTAACTTCGTTAATCTGTTAAAAAATATATTAGCTTCGTTAAATGTTAAAGTGTTACATTTCGGACGAATTCACGCAAGTTAATGTTAATCTTTAATCCGTTTATATGTGTAATATGGCCTTGTTGTAACTTATATCATTGCGTTAGTGTACTTACAAAACCTGTTGGTTTAAGGTTTTGGAAGTTAACAGGTTAGGGACAAAACAAAATACTTCTATCTCTTTTTTATCAACATGCAAATGATTTTTAATAATAATAAACAAATCACTCTCTCTATAAGCACCAATGCTGAGTAATGAAATGATAAAACGGAACTAATCTCTTCTCACTCGCATGCGCCTGAAAATGTATCTAGTATTGTTTCGCTGCTGCCGTTGTCATTTCATACTAACTGTCTGAACCTGTTTTCGCGCCGCGCCGCGGTACCGTGCGGTAAATAGTAGGCATTGGATTTACGATTAACGGACTTCTGCATATTAACGGAAGTTAACGAGTCCGTTAATATTTTTAAAAGTTAACTTAAAAGTTGATCCGTTAATTAAAATGTTAACTTCGTTAATTAATGATTAAGGCATTAACGAGTTAATGCCCAGCTATGCATTCCATTGTTAAAAGAAACAGAATGAGTTTTAATAATGCAACCTCAAAGTATCTGAAAGCCTCTGACATAAAATATTTCTTTTTGTAATTAGGATAGTTAAATATTTTGGTATTTTAATTTAAGAATATGGACAATTATCTAATTTGACTAAGTCTCAAGTCTCTAAAAACATATTAACAATTTATAATTACTTTATATATTCCGAAATTAAAGATATACACTGATTTTGTTACTTTTATTACAATAAGTACTTATTAACACTATTAATAACAAATAACCTGTAAAATACTTTGATCTCCAATAGTCAGGGAAAGGCATAAATAAACAAAAATAATTTTATGTGTTTATTTTAGTAAAATAAAATTATAATAAGTACAAAAATTATAACAAATCAACAAATGTATATATAATTGTATAACTTTTCTGCCAATCGCAACAAGTAAGTACTCTATATTACTGTACACCTATCTATTTACACTACATAAATATTACATTATTGCAAATTTAATTATTGTTCACATTGACTATAAAATATTATTACATATTTTTAAACCTTTGTGCAGGTACTGACTCCTCATCTTACCTCCAACTTAAGTTGACAAGTCAACAAAATAGCACTCTTATTTCTACAATCACAAAATACTATTTACAAATTATAATATCAATAATTTATCATAGACCTTTTTTGCCTAAAACTTTCAATTCGTTCCTGAGGATTTTGCCGGCTGCATTTCTGGGTATAATTTCTAGAAATACCACTCCACCCTCGAGACGTTTGTATTTGGTTAGTTTCTGAGCGACGACGTCGTATATTTGTCGTTCAGTCAACTTCTGGTTGGGTTTGAGCACCACGAAGGCCCTTGGAATTTCCCCGGCCAAGGGATCTGGTATGCCTACTACTGCTGCGTCCGCTACTTCTGGTAACTCCATGATAATACCCTCAATCTCTGTTGGCGACACCTGGAAACAAATCTTATGTAAGTTATTGACGTTTCATTATTTTTATGATTTTCTTTTGTAAAGGATATTTTTTTAAATATTTGTTACGAGAGATTTTTTAGTAGTACACCAAATTCACTCAAGGCGATTTATTTTCAATAGAGCATAGTTCTTGATCAATCTTTGATCCTAAAAACGTTTACGCCAATTAAAAAACGATAGGGATAACTTTTAAATCAATCTATAACAAGTATAAATATATAATATTATAGATTGATTATATAACAGTTCGTTTTTTTTATCGGCGTAAATATCTATATACTTAATAATCAATCTATACTAATATTATAAATGCGAAAGTGTTAGTCTGTCAATCTGTCTGTTACCTCTTCACGCCGAAACTGCTGAACCGATTTTGGTGCATAGAACTTTGAGTACAGGGAAAAGACATAGGATACTTTTATCCAGGAAAAATGTACGGTTCCCGCGCGATAAACGAATTATGGCGCAACGGTGTTGCAGGCGTCGTCTAGTCCACGAATAACGTTTACCCAGACTCAAGTGAGTTTCAAGCTACAATTAAAATGTTTTCTCCAACCGAACCTACAACTCGCCATTATAAAAGAAGTCCTAACTCGTCCATCACATTTTACAATCATTATTTATTTATCCGTCAACTATCGCATGGTTTTTATGGTTGTGGTATAAGCGTGGAGGCCGCAAAGGAAGATCTTCCGACCGAGCGAGGTGTTATGCTCGCTCAGGCCGGAGCCCACGTGATACATTTCAGCTGTCTTATATATTATACTGACGCGCTCAGAAAACTTCAATAGCGTGATGCAGGAATGTTAGGCAAATTGTGGGTACCGCCACATGGTAAAGCAGTTGGTATAGTGGCAAAGGTTAAAGGCAGTAAAGCCACAGCTATGTCTTACCTGGTTGCCCTTAACTTTGATGAGCTCCTTCGTCCTATCGACGACGTAGAAGTAATGATCTTCGTCGTAGTACGCAACGTCGCCAGTGTGCAGCCAGCCTTCACTATCGATTGTTTCCTTTGTGGCTTTCTCATTGTTCCAGTAGCCTTTCATCAACTGGAAAAAATAAGATTAGTCAGCAGCGTTCGAGAATGTTGAGGTATGAATAATGTGTTATTAGTGCTGGCTGTTTATAAAACTACAACACATTCTAATAATATTATAATTTGGTCTGCAGTTAATATTGCGAGTAGTATAGAAAGTATCCATATAAACCTCGACGTGAACACCGTATTTGGTGTATTTAGCGCTATGGGACCAGTGACCACATCTATTTTTACAATTCCTTTTTTTTTCTTTTTCCACTTTTCTCCGAGGCATAACTGTGGGCGGTACAGCATCAACTCGTCTAATCGAGATGTTGCCGCACAAACGCGCCAACATCTCGAAAAACATGGTGTACCACACGGTTACGTTTTAGGGCCACTTTTATTTATTATCTATATTGCCGTGTGATCTTCCCAACTCCAGTCTTTCCACGTCACATACCTGTGGGCCACGCAGCAGCAGTTCACCAGACTGGTGCGGTGGCAGCGCCTGGCCGGTGGACAGCGACATGATGCGGCCCTGCGTCGACATCACCAACTGACCAACTGACCCCACCTTGCTGTGGGGGTATATGAACGGTGTCATGAGAGTCACGGGAGAACTCTCTGTCATGCCGTAACCTGAAAAGCAAAAACATAAAATATTAGTTACTAGCGCAATGTTACATTTTGCAGGACGCATGCGTTTTTTGAACAGTAATAAATTTGCTGTGTAATCATCGCGTCGGTCGTTAGTGACGTATTGATGGGTCAATATACAATTTTCTACGTGCTCTATGACCGCACTTTATTTGTAAATACTATATACTATAATAAATATTTGTAATTCTCAATTTTGGAAGTTACAGCCATCATTCACATTCATAACGCTAAGTTAGGATTACGTTTTTTCCAAATCTCAAGACTTGGCATATTCTAGTGTGTTAGAAAGAACATAAATATTTTCAAAAAGAAAAGTGATAATCATAATGTAAATACTAGGAATAAGAACAAGTTAGCAATACCAATGTTCAGACTAGCCAAAGTAAGCAAATCCTTTAAAGGCCAATGCCTATACAATAAAATCCCAGAAAATGTTCAAAATCTACAAATTTAAAAAAGCAGTTAAAGAACGTTTGTGTGCTAAAGCGTATTATAAAGTCAATGATTTCATAGAGGACAGCACACCTTGGGAATAGGGTGGCTCCATGCAGGTTACTTTTCTTTTATTTTTGTTACATAGCTGTAAGCCACAACATTGTAATTTTCCATTTTTTTAGTAAAAGATGGCCCCGTGCGAGTTTCTTACGCCGGTTCTTCTCGGCGGGGTAGTTCCCGAAGCGGTAGTAGGCAACGTAGTTTCTTCGTTCGACTTTCAAAAAGTGTACCTATCATGATACCCATTTTGAATAAAAAGATATTTTATTTTATTTTATTCAAATTTTACGTTGACATACAAAAAGTTCTGATAGTAACATTCCCTTCATAAAACAAAGAAGGTTAAAAAATTACCTTGCAACAGCTGTATCTGGTTTTTCGTCTTCTCAACCTTCAATAGGAACCTCTCAAACATGGCGTCTGTGGTGGGCGCGCCTCCCACCATGATAGTTTCAACAGACTGTAGATGTTCCTTCTTCACCATCGGATGTGTTGCTAAGAAGGCCAGGAGTGATGGTACCACGAATAACGTACTCGGCTTGTATTCTACAAGGGCCTTTATGTATTCTTCTGGCGTGAACCTGTAAAGATTGATTTTTTATTAACGAACAGGAAAGATTTTTTTCAAACTCCCAAACCGGTTTCGGTGACGGTGGCCGGTTTCAACGAACACATTTTGATAATTATTAGGTAAATCCACAGACATAGATCTATGTCTGTGGCCTGTGAGTAAATCTAACTAATCACAAGAATAAGATTCTGATTGACAAAATGATAAGGGACTGCAGTCTGCAGGGACTACCTGGTATAATTTATAAACCTTATCTAAGCGTCAAACTACTAACTAGTAATACTGCTTAACTTTAATTATTTTTAATTAATACCTACTGTAACTATTGTTATTTGTAACAAAGATGTTTTTTCAGTTAAGATAATTAATAGGTAAACTCAGTTTTTTTTATTTTTTATTACAGTAGGTACTCCCATATTTCTTTGGATTAATAACGGCTGTAAATAACAATTGTTTCCTTAGTGATTAACATTGTAAAGTTTTTATTGCAACATTTTTCTCTTCGTTAGTTTATTCATTATATTTTATCAGACAATGTAGAAACTAAAAATATAACATGAAAAAAATCATGGAAAAAATTAGAAAAAAAAATACTTATTTATAAATACAAGATCTTTAAGTACATGAGTATTTTTCTTTACTAATAGAAAGTCATCAGCTGGAGATGACTTAAGGCCTGTTTCACCACTTTCTGATAAAGTGCCGAATAGGCTATTCACAACTTTTTTGACAGATTCTCCATACTTCATCTGTCAAGTTAAGTGGTGGATAGCCTTATCAAGAAGTGGTGAAACAGGCCCTTAATCTAGTAGATAATTAAAAACTTACTTTGGAATGGAAACGACATGGTAGCCCAGTATGAGGTTATAGTTGAGGATACCGTTGAACCCGTAGATGTGGAAAAACGGGGGAACTGTCAGTACCACATCGCCTTTGCCTGCAAAGGTGAAAAGCGTTAAGTTAGATGTCTCGTTTCTACTAATCTCTTATATGTATAATGTATATTGTATATATACTTGGTTAATTAAAAAAAAAAGCTAATGTGCCAGTTGGACTTGCGCACGAAGGTCGAGGGGTACCGTGCCGTTATAAAGCAAAAATAGTGTTTTTTGTATGGGAGCCCCCTGAATTATTTATTTTAAATAAATACTAAAGTATAAATAAAACTGAGTATTTTATGAACATTTCAAGTTGTTGTTTTGGTCTCCCATACTTACATCAAACGAACCCCTTAAATACCTATAAAATTTTATTTGTTGTTGTAGCGGCCACAGAAATACCATAATCTGTGAAAATAAATCTCTAGCTATTACGGTTCTTGAGATACTACCTGGAGAGTGGGGACAGACAGTCTGCGCCTTCCCCAATTTTTTTTCGGAGCGATCTTAAAATTGTGCGCCGGTTAAAACTTTAATTTTAATCACCTTTTTCTCCCTCATACTTCATAACCTTCGGCGCTTGCACCTGCTTGATATTGCAGACCAGGTTCTTGTGGGTCAGCATGACACCTTTGGGTAGACCCGTGGTTCCGCTGGAGTAGGGAATGATGGCGAGATCGTCGCCGCTCACTTTAGTCAGATCTGCCTTGTGATCCGCCAATAGAAGCGAACGTAGCCCGTATACACCTGGAAAAGTAATTTGTTAAGTATTTGACCTTACCTTGCATATAGCATAGTGGTAACCTAACCTATCCACATACTACCGTAAATGATTAGAAAAGCCAAAGTGTGTCAGTCTGTCTGTCTTTTACCTCTTCACGCCCAAACCGTTGAACCGAAATTTGCTGAAATTTGGTATGGTGATACTTTGAGTCCTGGGAAAGGACATAGGATACTTTTTGTCCCGAAAAAATATGCGGATGTGGGCGTCATGCAGTATTGAATAAGGACTCCGAACTAGCAAAATAGTCTTAGGAATAGCAGCTTATAATGCAAGAAGTCCGTCAAAAGCCACAGAATAGTTTTGATTGATGTATGTTGGCTTATTATTGCACTCTGAAATGCTAATTTAAGCTAACTCTTAGCTTAAATTAGCATTTCAGAGTAATTTCAGATAATCTGCTAAAATAAGTCTCGAAAGCGCATTAGAGATTAAAATTTGTGACATTTTCAAGTGATAGTCCTAAAGTAGCACGATATGAGACTTTAGCTCTATGTCAAGTAGGTACATACTTATGTACCTACTTGACATAGAGCTAAACAAGACTATATACATATTGAGGATATAAAACATTGCAAGCTGCAAGGCCATTTTAAAGACTTTAATCTTTAATTTTTGTACAGATGTGTTAGTCTTGGATAAGATTTTATTTATAAGTATAAATAAAATCTTATCCAAGACTAACTTTAAAATGGCCTTGCAGCTTGCAATGTTTTATATCCTCAATATGTATATAGTCTTGTTTCATCATAGCATCGGTATCAAAGAGCCAATGGTTAACTCAGCTTCGATTGCAGCAGTTGCATTGCATCCTGTCGCATGATACCAAATCACCATGCCGGTTGTAGGTACCTCTCTCTCTACCGTCCCATTATTCCCAAACTTATTGTAGTTTTTTTAAACAGGAAATAGGCCTACCACACATTCCCATCACTGCAACTACTGTGTAGCCTGGGGCCGTACCACGAAACGGTTTTGAGACTCAAACGAGTACGAGAATGTTGCGTCCTACTATAACAAACGTGAAATGACGTTGTTAGAGCAGGACGTGGCATTCTTCTTCTCGTCCGATTGTTTGAGTCTCAAGACCGTTTCGTGGTACGGGCCCAGGATCAACAGTGGTAACCAAACGAACCACGAAAACCCTTTAATATGATCTCAGGGATGCCCGAGGGACAAGCTAAATCTGTCTGTATGTAAAACTTATTTAAGCATGTTACCTTGTGTTTTATCATCCTCTCCTCCAATGAATATGGTGCCCTTGTAATCCTTCAACGACTTGGCAACCTCTTTTGCGACCGGCATGAACATTTCTATCGTCGCTATCAACTTCACACCGCAGTCTGTGAATTGTCTTCGGAGTTCGTCTGAAAAAAATTTAATACGCTTTAGAAGATTTAAATTTGTTCGGGGCAAAGAGTGAATCAAAATGAAAGACACTCCGTTTAGAGTTATTATGGTCGCCTTTATGTTGACGAATCAAAAATTATTAAAAAAAAACTAAGAAATACTAAAATTAGCTGATCGGACAATAGTTTCTATAACTTATTCGGTGGATGCTTGGACCTTTATAGCGAAATAATATAAAGACTATACTCGTTTTAAGCATAAAGTTGCAAAGTTTGTTGTTCGTCTACACATGGGCGCCAGCAGAAATAATTTCCAAGGGGTGCAGATTTTAGTTTTCTTTCTTTTCTTTTCGTTTTACTTTTTACGAACAACAGTGACTGTCTATTGACGTCAACAGAATACCTACATTTAGTGCCGAAACATTACTAACTATCCTTGTACGGCATGGTAATAGTAGGGTTACAAAATATGCTTTTTATTTCAATAATTCCTGTTGATCCCGAGATTGCAAGTGTACCCTCTGCCACCCCCCTGCCGGCGCCCATGCGTCTACAATATCTTATACAAGTCATAATTTACAATTAGGTACGTTATTTAGGTAATCACATAATTGCAAGGATAAACGCAATTAAGTATGTCGCAACAGCAGCAGCAATAACTCTCGATAATAACTAGCTTCCGATCCTCACAGGGAAGTTCATTCGTGTTTGTTTTTCCTATTTTCCGATTAGTACTATTTTACAGGTACGACTTTAGATTGGGGCTCCTTCCCCTTCTTTGCTCTTGTACCGCCACTTATTACAACTTACTGAACTAACCTATAACAGGTCACTAACCTATAACAGGTCACAGTGGCGGTTTAGTTCGAAATCCTTCAAAACAAACTTTTAATAAAAACTCCATACTAACTAATCGTTTTAACGAGAATGTCTGTATGTCCGTCCGTCTCTCTGTGATTACCTTATTGTCACGACTTACCCCTAAACCGATTTAGATGAAATTTATTATGGACCACACTCCACAGGAAAGAACATAGACATTAGACATAGGATAGTCTCTACCACTATAATACTTATATCAATGCTTCTAACAACAGATCTTACCAGCAGTATACAGCGGGTTCGCGAAGGTAACCACCAGGCCCGCCTTCAGCGCCCCATGGCAGACGACCACGAACTCCGGGATGTTGGGCAGGATGAGCCCCACCCTGTCCCCGGGGTCCAGCCCCACGTGGCCGATCAGTGCCTGGGCGCAGCGGTCTACCATCAGCATCATCATGCCGTACTCGTACGAGCGGCCGGAGGTGCCGCATGTCTGAAAAATTATAACCACACTTACATTTTATGCAGCGCTGGATTTATGTATAGGCAGTATAGGCCATGGCCTATGGGCGGCAGCGTCCTATGGCGTCCTAGGGGTGGAGAGTTTGTACTTAGAGGCGGAAAAATTAAATTGGCCTAGGTATACTCATATAAAATATAACCTGGCCCTGGTTTTAAGAGTGTGATGTGTATTGTGTCTCCTCTCCTTACTCCTTATAGATACATATTTGGGGATTTCAGTGTTGTCTTAAGAACTGAAAGCATATACTACTATGATGACGACGACCTCTTTGATGACGACCTCCAGAAACATAACATTACACACAATTTTCAGACAAGACAAAAAACTAAAAACCAACTGAACATATCAAGGGCAAATAATGTTTATGGAGAGAGAACAACCGAATATATAGTACCGCGCCTAATTAACACTCTGGACCCAATAATTGTAAGCAAAATCACAGAAATAAATATTAAATACAAGCTAAAAACATTATATTTAAACAAATTCCTAAATGAATAGGACTGACATCAAGATTTATTTTCTTGTTAATAAGTAAGTAATTGCAATTCTACCAATTTTTTGTTGAATATTTAAGTAAGTATAATTAATAAGTTTAGTATGTTGTTTTGTTAAGTTTGATAAAAAATATTAATTTCTTTAATGAGTATATAATAATTATTGTAATGACAATGTACTTAATTCTTATTATTATTGTAATACACTCCGGACAAACCTTCGTGGTTTATGGAGAGTTTTTCATAAATCATACAAACGTCTTGTATGATTTATGAAAATAAACGAATAAATAAAAAAATAAAAAATGCAAATTTAATTAATCATCATCATTATCACCACTATTCCACCATACATCCATGAGTAATCGAGTTAACTCCTCAAAATATTATAGTGATTTTGATTATATGAGAAGTATCCTAAGCATATGCTACCAAAAAGCAAGATTTTGCAATTAGATAATATACCATGGTTCCGAAGGTGCTAAGAGAACCTTTAACCGGATTCCTTATAAATACAAGTTAATTGCGGCTTTCGGAGTTGGTTTAAGAACTGAAAACATATGCTACTATGCAAGTTACATTCATCATCATCATCACTAACACCAGTCACCAGACCATGGATTATCTAATTATAACCCTATTATTGGTACTTTTAATCGTCTTTAAGATCGAAACCCGCATTTGTCGAAAGATTAAAAAAAATATAATGGTATTTCAATGTAAAGGATTCGACCTTGGTGTTTAGGTTACCAAGTTAGCAATTTGATCATGAGATCTTTGAGGTATGCTAATCTCCTTAAAATTTATATGGACGATTATACTTATGTTTGAGCATAATATTATATTATGTTGAGCTGATGAGTTTTCATTAGTGTAATGATAGAAAGATAGTCACTGAACAGAACTTTAGAGCCTTTAAAGACAGGCGTATGAACATTAATTTTATCATTGCTTGGTTAACGCCAAGCATATTATACAGTGGTATATGCTTGGCGTTGCTTAAGCAATGCTGAAGTGGTAGTGATCTCAGACAATGAGTTCTCACATCATGAAAGTGTATCCTGGATCCAAAGTCACTATGCATAACACATTAGTCTGTACAGGAAACCTTATAAATGACTAAAAAGAGTGAAATTATTATTTTTAACAAAAAATTTAAACCGCCTTCCAGGGTAAAAACAATAATTTATAATGAACAAAAAAGTATTAAATAATAATTTTTACCCTTTGAAGTGCCTTAGGCATAATTCTCCTAAACCTCAACTATTCTGTACACAATATCTTCATTATTTTGAAGTCGGTACCAGCTAATAATAGCTAGCTCGGAACCATGGTATATTATCTAAGCTCTCATTAATCATGATAAAATTTTATATAATTACGTGCATTCGCAAAAACAATACCAATCTAACGATCATTAGACTTTAATCGAGTGTGTCGTTTGTTGCTGTATAGTGTTTACTAATGCATCTTCTTCTTATGTTAAGCGTTGAGAAGAATTTCCTTTAAGATCCAGTAAAATCGCTGCGTTGAGCGAAAGCAGGCAAATACTTATTTTATTTTTTGTTTACAGACACATAATTATACATACATATACCTCCGAAGCACCCCAATTTACGCCTTTATTTACGCCGAAATTCAACTCAAATCTCACTAGCATTAAACCTACTTAACCAATTTCATGTTACTATTAAAAATCGCTATCTCGCGCTACGCACTTCACATCTTCTTTAGTGTGAACTAACCTTTATTTGCATTATCACCAAATCATTGTAACGATGACTAAAGTACATTGTAGGTATCCGTTCTGATAACAGCAGGATATACCTCGTATATCCTGCTGTTATCAGAACGTAAAGTGGATTTTATCGATATTAGACTCCTATCTCAATTTTATAGTATTTTAAGCACGGACCTAATACAAACATTTCAAGACATTCATTAATCAGAATGACCAAATTCCAAAGGGTAAATACCGATGGTCAATAAATGTCAAATGATTATGATTATTATGATAACGTTATCGAAAATCTTGTGATAGCAAACTACTACAAAGTACAAGTACATTTTGTAGGCGTTGGTTTTCATCTCTCGGTAGTTTGTAGAGCAGCTATACTCAACTTTTTTTTTCAAGTTTCAAGTTTAGGCTGTACAAATACTGTCTTGAAAATACTCTCTAGTAAACTCCAAAAAAAAACTCAGTGAAAATACTTTTTATTATCTCTGTCACTATTGCTCCTAGTTACCTTTCTTCTGCTTAATTTCATTGCGGGCCGTAAGACTCTCCTAGGGTAGGTAGGTATAATCTAACTTCTAAGGTCATATTATAGGGTTTTTGTGGTTGGTTATCAGTTATCACCGTTGATCATAGCGTGAGATGGCGTGATTGCAGGCGATGTAGTGGTGGGAAGGCCTCGACACAAATAGTCCAAATGTGGGCAAAACTTGTATCCTCCAGTGCCTCCAACATTGCGTAGTACGGGGAAAGGAACCGAACTCATTAACAAAACATCTAAACGAGTAATTAGTAATTATTATTATTAGATAATAATAATAATTACTAATTACTTCATCGATGTTTAGGGAATATTTGTTCTGTGGGAATATTCACACCTCTACATACACGAAGTTCATTACACTAAACCAGCCTTTCCCAAAGTGGGCGATAACGCCCCCTTGTGGGCGCTGATGGTCTAAAAGGTGTGAGACCCAGAAAAAAAATGAGGGCGTTATGTAGAGGCTTGGGGGTGATTTTTTTCATCCGGATGCATTTCAAATTGAAACAATGGCTAAAACATAATTTTTCTCAAAGTGGGCAGTAGACAAAATAAGTTTCGGAACCCCTGCACTAAACTATAATAATTATAGGTAATATAAACATAATATCTGTAGTTGCTTCTAAAGTGATGATACATTTTGGTTTTTTGCCGAGCATTCTTAAAGTTGTTTGCGGTGAATAACTTCATGTCATTGTAGAGTATTGTGGTAGAGTGGTACGCAATCCAATTAAATTCCTACTTTTCTACGTCATCTAATCGAACCTTATGCCTTTGAAGTGAACTTTGGACTCTGATTGCATTGTAGAGCCAGTAGAGAGCCAGTCACTAAGCTTAAAAATTCTGGGCCAACTAGTTAGAAGTTTTGTAATACACTCGTACGACTCAAAATGTCACATTCTACACGATAGAGCGTAGCTCACTAATATAAATGCGAAAGTGTGTCTGTCTGTCTGTTACTTATTCAGACCCAAACGGTCAACGGACCCGATTTTGCTGAAACATGGAGATACCGGGAAAGGACATAGGGTAAAATGTATGGTTCCCGCGCTAAACGAATTTTGGCGCGGAAATCCACATTTTCACACATCACAGAAATATTTGTGTATTTAGTACAGAAAAGATCGGTCGTTGTTACTATCTTGCTCAGATAGGTGATAAATTGATAATAGAAGGAAAAAAAACAGTTCCGCATAGTGTTCGTTTGTGGAAAATGTTAATTAAGAATCAGCACCAAATTTTTATTTTTTATTAGGCCCCTTTATTTCCGCCGCCCCATGTATGAAATCTGTAGGACCCCTATGGACGCTGCCGCCCCCCTAGGACATTGCCGCCCCTAGGTCGCGGCCTATTGGGCCTTTTTTTTAATCCGGGGCGGGTAAGATTAGGATGCGATATAATAGGGATTATTATATGCAACACAATAATTAAAGTCGAGGGTCAAAAGATTAACTGATATAATTATTACTTCCGTTTATCTGTTAATTAGTAAACAAATAAATAATTATAGATAAATATTGGAATAAACTAGATACCTACGTACCTTATGATTAGGTAAGTACTATAAAAACAATATTAATTAGGTGATAAACATTTTTCAACATTTGAGTATTATATAATATTATATTGAAGCTTTTAAATTTTAAACGTGGTAGAGCTATGGGCTCAGAGAAAACCGGGGTGAAATAACGTTTGTGATTTGTAGTGCCTAAGGATTAATCTAAAAAACATAATATGGACGGTTATTGCTATTTATAGTAATTTTGCCATCAAGCTACGCGATTTACTTTTTTCCTATACTTACTTAAAAATATTTACGAAAAAAATAACTGATACTATTTTCCTTAGTCTATGCCTTTAACCTTTATAACTTTAGCCTATGACTTCAATTTAGTATACGAGTTCTTGTTTTTTAATAAAAAATATCGATGGACCTTTGTACCTTGGAAATTAGAATATCTAATCTATTTTGTTTGTATTTTAAGTCTCCCTTATCTTTAACAAACAAGCAAATAAACACAAATAATCGGCCAAGTGCGAGTCGCACTCGCACACGGAGGGTTCAGTACCGTTATAGAGCAAAAATAGGCCAAAATTGTTTTTTTTAATGGCAGCCCCCTCATTTTTTATTTTATTTTAATATTATTATTAAAGTACACATACAATCAAGGATTTAATGATCAAGTGTTTACTTGTTATCATTATTGAAATCGAGCAAAAAAGGCCAAAAAAATCACATTTGTTGTATGAGAGCCTAAGGGGGGCGGGCTAAAAGGAGGGGAAGTAAGTTATCTTGTTGAAGATAACTTACTTTCCCTCCTTTTACTATGCCTTACTTGTTATTTATTTTTATTTTTTTGTTTTTAGTAAGTATTTGTTGTTATAGCGGCAACAGAAATACACAATCTGTGCAAAAGTCAGCTAGACTTCTGAAATTTTCACAGCTTATGTATATACAGCGGTTTTTGAGATACAGCCTGGAGTCAGACAGACGGACAGACAAACAACGAAGTCTTAGTAATAGGGTCCCGTTTTTACCCTTTGAGTACTGAACCCTGAAAATAAGACCGTATCCATGCTTCCATACCCGCTAACATTATATTATACTTAAATACCATAGACGAATTATACATTTACTCCATGTAAATACGAAGATATTGTGGTTGAACCGCTTGATCGATTACTTCTTTCGGAAAAACCTCTACTTTCAACTCTTTTAGTATGAATGATAATAATTGACATAGAATCTAGATTTTGGTATTATTCGGTATGATTTCTAGATTTGACCTAGTAGCTAATATTATAATACTTGCAGGCCGCAGCGCGTATAGTCTGCGCAAGCGCACAAGTAATTTTCGCCCAAGCACAGAATACATAATATTAGTACAGCCCAAGCTATAAGTTTTATCCAAATTACAAATAGTTAATGGTTATAGCTTGGGCGAAAATCTGTTTTGCGCTTGTCGTTTTGTCCTGGAAAATCGTTCACCTTTGCGCGCTTGCGCAGATTGTACGCAATTTTGTCGTATTATTGATAAATAATACCTATTTTCGAATATAAAATTACATAAAACTGTTTATAAACATTGCATTGTGGTACTTTTGAGAAAAAAATCGACATTCGTGCCAATTCCCACGTAGCCTTCACCTTCTTCTCTATTTATATCGGTATCAGAGTGCATCCGCGACTTTACATTGAACTTTGTACCATGCTCCCTAGTTCCCTATACTAGTCTACAGCCCATTCAGGTTACCTTTGAGTTTCTATTAGGGACCTTATGAAGTTCAAATTAAGGTCTACGCAGAGGTAATATAGTGCAGAACGCGATGATGATAATTGGTGAGCTATCGTTTCATGAATATGCATTTAACAGCCGTTTATTTTTACTATAAAGGAATATATAACTACCGCATCTAAATGAAATCAAGGATGGGACTCTACCAAAACTCTACATTAATTCTGGCTGTTTCTTTGGTTTCAGCATTTTTGTTAGTAAGTACTAAAAAAAATTAAACCCAAATGTCTGTACTCTGTTTAGGGCCACAAATCCTTGTTTGAGCTATGAGGATACAAAATAAACAAAGGAAAATATACCGGATATAAATTAAGGAAAATAGAAAAGGTACCTATGGAGCGACTGCACTAAACCAAGGTAAGGTATTTTTTTATTAAAATAAAATAGAAACTTACCACACATGGTGCATCTGGCCACATCTGGACATCTTGAAAAATGTGGTCATGTAAATTTTCCTGGCCAATAGTAATTTCACCCCAGGGGGAACTCAACACATTCGGTTCCAACACTGAAACTGGTTGAGTCGCGTAGCAGCGTCGAAAATGTTGGGATTTCGGAACTCTTTGGTTCGCACTTTTGCATTCATGTTTGAAATTATTGTTTAAAAAGTTACGCGCGAGGCTCCCGCGGAATATTTTCAAACTGGACATTTTGAAATTGGAACGTTTGGAGCGAGGCGTCTGCGCTGTGTTGCCGCCGCACGAGTTTGCGTCGAGTTTTGTTTTGGCGCGTACTCTACATTTCGTCAAAGGGCAGAGTCCAATTATTATAATCTACGCTTAATGCTTAGAAACTTCATAATATATTGTGGATTCAGTGAAATGTGATATGCAATGAACTATTTTGTCTAGTCTCGTAGACAAATAACTTAAGAATTGACAAAATTTCGAAATAGGGCCAGTTTTATTTGCAGGATTGTTTATATGTGATTACCGTGGCGAATATTCAAATTTATCTCTTTTGAATTAATTCAGTTTTCATTACCTACCTTCCAAAGTGACACATTTCACAGCTATATTGGTCACCTATTTTATTTGCGGTAGACCTACTTAGATTAAAATGGTTCTCGGTAATTCTGAAACATATTAAACACAATATAATAATATATCCGACACATTAAAAATACAGTTTCAATCCATACTAATACTAATATAATAAATGCGAAAATTTGTCTGTCTGTTACCTCTTCATACCCAAAAAGTGGAACCGAATTTTCACAATTTTGGTATGGACCTCGAGTCCCGGAAAAGGACATAGGCAACTTTTTATCCCGTAAAGCGCATCACAGACGGCGAAGATAATATAAAATATATATTATCTTAGAGCATATTTTAGAATATCGCTCACCATAGAAATCCTATGAACCATCACACACGACGAAGTTAATTTATATTTTATATTTCGTATCTTAAGATACCGAGCGATATGGAAATATATATTTCGCATCTTAAGATAACATATTAAGATACGAAATATATATTTCGTATCTTAATATGTTATCTTAAGATGCGAAATATATTCATCTTTATAAATACAGGGTGTTTTTGTGTCGGGCAGCGGGCTCATCGGTGATTGATGATAGGACGCACTAGTGGATGCAGTGTTGCCAGTGCTGTATGTTCGAAAGTTACATAATCTCATTCGAAAAGTAACATTTTGAGGGAAATAGGAACATTTCGGATAATCTATACTTAAATATAAAACTCAAAGGTGACTGACTGACTGATTGATAATATCTATCAACGCACAGCCCAAACCACTGAACGGATCGGGCTGAAATTTGGCATGCAGGTAGATGTTATGACGAAGGCATCCGCTAAGAAAGGATTTTGATAAATTCCAACCCTAAGGGGTTAAAATAGGGGATGAAAGTTTGTATATAATAATACTTCTTAACGCGAGGGACGCCGCGGGCAAAAGCTTGTTTTAAATAAAATTGAGTTATAATTTATGGCTAGCTTATAAAGCTCATGAATCGAAATGAATGTTTCTCTTGAATTTCTAAAATACTCCTGAAACTTCTTCGTTGACAGATCTTGATAAAGGTTAAATTCGCCGCAGGTTTTTCTCTTTTTTATGTGAAGCTCTATCCAAATGTTTCTCCTTTTGGAATGTACTACTGCAATCTGCATTTCACATTCTACAGTGTGTAACAAAAATAAGTGATAATACTTTAGGGTGTGTACGTGTTTCTTGTAGAGAGTTCACTGTGAAAGTAGCAGCTCTGAAAGATGAACATTTTTTTTCACTTTTGTATGGGCAAGGGCCCGAGCGTCACGAGTTTCCCCATACAAAAGTGAAAAAAAATTTTGGTCTTTCAGCGCTGCTACTTTCACAGTGAAATCTCTACAAGGAACACATACACACCCTAAAGTATTATCACTTATTTTTCTTACAACCTGTATATCAGAATCATCGTCTGAGGAGCTGTCTAACAAATCATGAAGTAAGGCAGTATCACTCATAGTCCATCACCCTGTATATAGAACTCTAACAAGGAATACGTGTGGCACCAACGCAGACTCGTAAGGAAATGAACAGATTTTTAATAATATCGTATCTTAGCCGTGTGTGATAGTTTAAGATACTATAATATTTTATATTTGGGCATCTTAAGATAAAATATTATAGTATGTTCACCGTCTGTGATGCGCTTAAAAGCACGGTTCCCGTGCGATCAAATGGGCATCATATTCTAGTAGAAAATAAAACTTGTGACAAACCCAAAGTCTTAACCATCAGACAAACCATCCAACTACCACAACTCTTGTCTTTTTTGAGTTGTCCATAATTTTAGGTTTGTCACTGAGTTTTATTAACTTTTAGATAAAATCCTCATTACCTCTCATAGAATTACAATTTACACAGTGATAATGAACGGGTAAATAAGTTTCTTTTTTGTGTATCTAACATCTAAACTTACCTATTACTTGTTAGATGAAATTGAACAAGTGGTTAACCCACTTATACGCATTCTGTAGACTGTAAAGATAGGGCTGCCATCCATCCGGATTTCCCCGGATTGGTCCTAGTTTGAAGGGCGTCCGGGGAGCGTCCGGTCAGGTTTTTGAAAAGTGTCTGGGTAAAATCCGGATACTTTTGTTGAGGGAAATTTAACTTTAGTCATGAAGCAATAACGGAAGATAAAAACTAGCTAAGCATACACTTTTCTTGCACGGATTTGAGTTAATCAGATTTTTCCAAATCTTGTTGAAAAAACAAAAATTGGTAAGACGTAGATAATCGTAAATTCTGTTTAAGAGGTGTCCGGGGAAATAACCATATTTCGGCCAAAAATCCGGGAATTTTGTCGTGCCTGACCGGCGACGGCAATTCAGGTGATGGCAATTTACAGCCCTATGTAAAGAAAAGAGATAACAGTTATACAAATAATACATTGAACAGTTGCTACAAAGATATGTAAAGTAAATAAACGTGTCTATCACCTCAATCAATTCTAAATCAATATCTAAATCTGTAATTCATAATATTATTATTGTGTGTAATAACTACCTACCTGTTTAATTGCCCGCACTATAAAATAATTTCTCAGTCTTATACTTACTAGTTACTACTCACTTCTTATATATTTTTATTCTTATACGTGGGAGAGCCATGCTTCGGCACGAATGGGCCGGCTCGACCGGAGAAATACCACGTTCTCACAGAAAACCGGCGTGAAACAGCGCTTGCGCTGTGTTTCGCCGAGTGAGTGAGTTCACCGGAGGCCCAATTCCCTTCCCTACCCTCCCCTATTCCCTTTCCTTCCCTACCCTCCCCTATTACCCTATTCCCTCTTAAAAGGCCGGCAACGCACTTGCAGCTCTTCTGATGCTGCGAGTGTCCATGGGCGACGGAAGTTGCTTTCCATCAGGTGACCCGTTTGCTGTTTGCCCCCTTATTTCATAAAAAAAAAACTTACAACTTAGCATGCTGCATGTGATTAGTCGACGTAATGTAGGTATATTGCCTGCTTTTTTCTGTTGTTTGTTATTTGTGCTTAATAAATAAAATTTTATCCCGTGCTAAGTTACTTTTTTGCTATAAGAGCAATCACTTAAGAACTTATTACATCAACAAACTCTTAAAAATGTAAGTAAATTCCTAATATACCTATCCGATAAACGTTTTGTTTACCTATTGTAATTGAATTATCAGTCAACCACCTATAAAATAGAAAACTATTTCAAAAGCAGTTTTCCTGATATGTATTTTAGATATCTTATATCTAATCTTGTAACTATAATCTAAATCACTAAATAAACTCGGTATGAAGTACCGAAATAAGTAAAAAGGAACATCTACATGATCATAATATATCATAGCATACTGGAGCCCCAATATCTAACATAACTAGCAGTTCATAATATTATGTAAGGATGCATTGAGCAGTTACAACTTACAAATGCACTGAGGTCATGAAAAAAGTTTAACCCATCAATCCCCAAGCGGCACCCGGCTGTCGCATAACAATTGAAAATCTAGTGTCTACGATTCCCACGATCGAGGTGGAGGTATTAAATTGGAATTAAGAAACTTGGTGTGATATGTGAACGGTCCCTTATCTATATTATGTTAACAACTGTTTTTTTATCTATATGATTATTAATTTAATTTGTGTCGGAATAGAGCCGTCTGGGAAAGGCATAATATAAACGACAGACTACAATCAGCCAGATAGAAGTTGTGTCTGTGTCACACACCTAACTGCGGTTAAAAATACCTCATCCTATCAGCGTTAAAAACAAAAACTGAAGACAGGAATAATTTGGGTTGAGTCCAGAACAGTTTGATCTATTATTATCAGTAACAGAATAAGAATGTTTTGCTCCGAGATTTACTGATGCAGGGTCTTCATAAATTGGCCAGAATGGTGAATCAGTTTTCTGTAGTTACGATAAAAAATCTCAGTCATCGAAATTCAATTTTTTACACTCCTTTGCATTCAGTCGTTTAATTTCGCGTCCTATGTCAAAATATAGGAATAACAGAAATAGCAACCACAGAATTGTATGCAGTTCTTTGATTGCTATTTTTCTGCTATGGGTATTTTCCGGCATATCAGACATAATAGATGAAAAAAATATTTATAAATAATTTTAATATTTTTATTACTAAGGCTAAGTATTAACTTATTTATACCAATACCAAACGTAAGGCAAGAATAAAACCTATTATCATTAAAAATGCATTAAAATTGTAATAAAAACATTTCATTAAAAATAACAACCATTTATTAAACCAATCATAAATAATCCATTACCCGTAGTTGTACAATTTAAACATGACACAATATACACTACATACAACCAAGTACTAACTATCTTATTTAGCTTTGCAGCTTCAATAATATAAAATATTTAAAATTATCACAACAATAATTAATTGTCTAATAACATAATGTAACATTGCTAATGCAATAAACAGTTTTATATTTAAAAAAAAAACAAATATGTCATTGTCAAAAATTGGCGCCTAAAATTCCTATTTTATTATATTATGGCGTGCGATTGCAAAACGGGTTTAATTTTATTGTTGCAGAAGCTTTATTCAACCTTATGAAAATAAGGTAATTACTTAAATAAAAAATATTCATATCACAACGTACGACCTTAATTTTTTCTCTTCATTCAGCAACTAATAAACCGTTTAATAACAACACCATAGGAAACAATGCAAACATTATGAGGGTACAAAGACCAGTTTCCAACGAGAGGTAATTAAAATGATTGGATATAAATCAAATGCATTCTGCGCATTTGTGTTGTTTGTATAGGAATAATAAATAAGTAATATTTTTTAACAATTTGCAATTTGTGAAATGTCATCAAAGTCAAGGCGTAGGCTCAATTTACACCGTCGCGGAATGGAACTGAATGGAAGCGTCAATTTCGCCTCATGCGAGGAAATTGGCACCGGAGAATTCTCGAGAATTCCGCGGAAGACGCGTGTTAAATTCTTTGGCTCGTATTAAATTTATGTGTTATTCTGTTGACATAAAGTTCATTGTGCTATGTACAGTTTCGTTGCAAAAAGTAGCATCCATTCCATTCCGCGCCGGTATAAATGAGGGACAAATGCACTATGTAGCCATAGGATCTATTGTGTCAATTGTCGTGTCAAACAGCTGTCTTTAAGTCACGAAATAGCTTACACATGTTACGATATGGGTGTCATATGTCTGTCTGACACGACATTTGACACGAAAGACCCTACCGTCCCTCTGATGACAAATGATATTCGAAAACCCTCATTCAGCCGTAGTTTCGTTATAATAAAACACTGTCTTCACCTTTTATTTGGTCTATGTTTTAAGCTGCTTGTACACCGAAGCCGCCAGGCACAAAAAGCATAATATCTACCCTCTCACACCTGACATGGTAAAGCATTATGTTCCATCTCACTCAATAGCTTTTCGCACTTTTTCGCTTCACGGCGTCAGTGAGTAAACAGCCTGAAACATTTGCAAAAGTAAAATAGCCATTGATATATATTTTTTTATAAATTATATCGATTAAATTATAATTTTTTATTAAACTATTCTAGCCTCTTCTTTATTTAGAAGTAGAACTACCTCGTTAATTATTGTAATTGACATTGCAACATATTTTGTTGATATATTTTCTTGTTGCATAATATATTGTATAAAATAGCTTGTGTAGGTAATCGTCAATTATTTTATATACAATATCCTTGTCATAATTTTCATTTTATTTACGTGATATATGGCGAACGCTTAAGGTATTTTTTTTTCTTTCTTTAATAGAAACGATCCCACTATAGGAAGGGGTTCCTTTCTTTATTGTTCATGCAGAATAATCCGTCAATTCTGGGAAAGTATGTTTAAAATAAATTGAGTTTTTAGTTCTATTAAATTTTTTTATTTTTTATTTAATTATTAATTTCCTCATTTTAGATCGTTTTATCGAAAATACATGGTTTTATCGAAAATAGTACGTAATATTTTCTTATACTTACCACTTTCTTCTTTTAATTACTTTATACTTTTAAAAACATTGGAATATCGAAAGATTCCAATTATTTACATTTTTACTAGCAATTTATTATCTTGTAACAATGGGGTTTTTTCTTTAAGCACCTTGCATGCTTTGGCGTATATATTTGCTAAAAATGATCTAAAGTAAAGGTACAAATTATTGTCACTTTGCATTAATAAAATAATAAGTGACGTTTCGCTACATAACATTATTATCAGATTCAAATGCAGCTAGGATTTAGACCTTTTGGAATTACGTTACGCAGCAGTGATTTCATTGGCCACTACCATTTTACGCGCCATTCCAACAACGTTGCTATTGGTTGTGTCCTCTCTCTTTATACCTCTCCAATCTCCATTCTAAAAGTTTATATCCAAACAGCTCTTGATATGCAAAATTATACCGAAATACAACAGTATTAACATAAAAATTGCTTGTTGTACCTTAGCTATATTCCCTCGTTTTCTTAGCAGCAGAGAATGTTTGGTGTGCTATAAGGTCCTTGAAATAGCCGTTAGGTTTCATCATCAGCTCCTTGTAAGTCCCCTGTTCTACTATCGCCCCGTCGTCTATGACTGCGACTTCGTCTGCCGACTGTATGGTGCTCAGTCGATGAGCTATAGTCAGTACGGTTCGGTCTTTGCTGATCTCCTTGAGGGCTTTGTCGACTAAGTACTCTGAATATGTGTCAAGCGCCGACGTAGCCTCATCTAGGATGAGAATTTTCGGATTCTGCGAAATAAAAAAAATATTATTAGTAGATTTTATTATTGCATAACCATATAAAAATTACGTCCATAAAACGTTATGACAATTCTACGTCCTGTAGAAAAAACAGCAATTATAGTTTGTGCGTTTTAAGATGATATGGGTGACAGTTCTCATATTCCTTGCTAGGGAACTTTTTTACAAGCTGTGAGTTTTGCGGTCCACACGGTGGTTTTTGCTCGATTTGGAGTAAAACTATCGAGTAAAAACCTATGTGATTGTGAGTACTTAGCATAAGAGTATTATCTAAGTACCTTCAGTATGGCCCGGGCGATGGCTACGCGCTGCTTCTGTCCGCCGCTGAGCTGCGAGCCGCCCGCGCCGACGCCGCGCCGCCACCCCCCGTCCGCTATTAGATCTTGAAGTTGGGCGGTCCGGGCTGCACACGACCAGAGACGCTCCTGGAGAAAAAAAAACTTTATATGGATACTAGCTGTCCCGGCAAATGTTGTTTTGCCATATAAAGTATTTCACCCATATTATTTTATTGAAGTGACTAAATAAGTATGGCACCATGACAACGTCCATCGCTATCCCGTCCCACAAACAATGGTCACCGGCAGTCTCGAGTTGTAATAATTTACTATTATTTATTCAACAAATGCACTTATCAATATAAAAAGTAGCCAGCCGATTCTCAGATCTACTGAATATGCATATAAAAATTGGCAAAAATCAGTAAAGAGAAGAAGGAGATTACAACTTAAATATTATTGCCTATTATATAGATGTTACGTGGGAGAGCCATGCTTCGGCACTAATGGGCCGGCTCGACCGGAGAAATACCACGTTCTCACAGAAAACCGGCGTGAAACAGCGCTAGCGCTGTGTTTCGCCGAGTGAGTGAGTTTACCGGAGGCCCAATCCCCTACCCTATTCCCTTCCCTACCCTCCCCTATTCCCTTCCCATCCCTACCCTCCCCTATTACCCTATTCGCTCTTAAAAGGCCGGCAACGCACCTGCAGCTCTTCTGATGCTGCGAGTGTCCATGGGCGACGGAAGTTGCTTTCCATCAGGTGACCCGTTTGCTCGTTTGCCCCCTTATTTCATAAAAAAAAACAATATTGATAAGATCCACTCACATTCTGAACATGACTCATAAAAATGTAGCTAAGCTAGCATTTGATGAAGATAATATACAACAATTAACAACATATCAATAATTATTGTATTGCATGCTAAGTACTCACATACGGTTTTGCTCGATCGAGCAATAACGTCGAGCAAAACCCGCGACTCGGGATTTCATCCACACATTCAGCATTGCTCGATAGTTTTATTCTAAATCGATATATTTAATTCCATTCTGAGCCGGCTCGATGCGAGCCTTCGAGCTGTGAGTTTTGCGGTCCACACAGTAATTATTACTCGATTTAGAGTAAAACTATCGAGCAAAACCGCATGTGAGTACTTAGCATTACAATATCCAATACTCATGCGTATATTTTGTGTAATTATTTTTTAATAATTTTATTAATACGTCTAACAGATATATTATATAGTCTGTCAAAAAAGTGAAGAAATTAAAAAGTGGCAACATCGTAGTGTCATCCCTTTCAAATCAATCTAAGAAAAAAGGGATGACACTACGATGTTGCCACTTTTTAATTTCTACAGTTTTTTGACAGACTATACGAGTAATAAAAACTATAATGTAATTTTATGCCTTTTGGGAGATGGTGTTTTAAAGATACCTTGTGGTAAATATGACCCTGAACTTAGCAGACAACAGACAAGAGAAAATTTCAGATAAGGATATGTAATTATGAGTTTTTTTTTTTTCGTATTCAACAAAATGGGAATTGTTTGTCACTGAATTGCCTACAGGTGATAATAAACAAAAATAATTTATCTCTTACATAATAAATCCATATATGAAATTTTATTTTGTCTGCTGTCTGCTAAGTTCAGGGTCATGTGGTAAATAATTTGTAAGTACCTAGGCGTGTTTTAATAAAAATAGTGACTCCACGCTTATGTTAAGTAATATTGCTGTCTTTGTAAGATACCTTTAAAAACAGGAAAAGGCAACGATAGCCACATGGATTAAATTAAGCGTGAAGTAAATACGTTTTGAAGTAGACTCTGACAGAAGAAAAAACTTACCAATTCCTCGTCCGACTGTTCGTCTGTAGCTCCATACAGAATATTATCTTTTATAGACCCAGAAAATAGCACTGGCTCCTGAAAAAAAAAGCAAGAAATAATTATAAAACTACAACTTACTAACTACTTACACATAGTTATCTCCGGGATCGTTATTACAACATCAACAGTCTTTAAAATACTTTACAGAATACTTTATATTTTGCATATTTTATTTTGTACGGTCGTGTTCAAATCGTGCTCAAATCCTATTCGCACATAGCCGATGTTTGACATTTACTAGATTCCTTACATTTTCTTTAAAATTTAAAAACAAAAATAAAAAAAATTGCCAAGTGCGAGTCGGACTCGCGCACGAAGGGTTCCGTACCGTTAAAGAGCTAAAGTAGGAACCCCCTTAATTATTTATTTTATTTTAATTGTATTATTAAATATTAAAGTACACATATAATTAAGGATTTTTTTTGTGAAAATTTCAAGTGTCTACATGATGCCATTATGGATTACGAGCCAAAAAGGCCAAAAAAATCATGTTTGTTGTATGGGAGCCCCCCTTAAATATTAACTTTATTTTGTTTTTAGTATTTGTTGTTATAGCGGCACCAGAAATACATAATCTGTGAAAATTTCAGAAGTCTATAGCGGTTCTTGAGAAACAGCCTGGAGACAGACAGACAGACGGACAAACAGACGGACAGACATCGAAGTCTCAGTAATAGGGTCCCATTTTTACCCTTTGGGTACGGAACCCTAAAAAACATCAAAGCATTTCCCGCTAGATCACATCAAGTGACGAGACAGCGGTAAAATCTTTTTGTTGTGATCACAACTTGAAAGCATGCTCAAAGTCGTGCGATCTTTGTATAAATCATTAGATAACCTTATGATAATCATTACTTAACGAATAACTTATAAATTAATTTGTATTACAAATTCTACATAATCTATATATATAAAACTCAAAGGTGACTGACTGACATGGTGATCTATCAACGCACAGCCCAAACAGATCGGGCTGAAATTTGGCATGCAGGTAGATGTTATGACGTAGGCATCCGCTAATAAAGTATTTTGATAAATTCCAATCCCAAGGGGTTCAAATAGGGGATGAAAGTTTGTATAGAATAATACTTCTTAACGCGAGCGAAGCCGCGGGCAAAAGCTCGTATTAAATACTTCTTTATAGAAAGGTCTTTTTTTTAGTTACAATTACATTATAGTCCTCGTATGTTATGACCTACATAACATACGAGGACTATAATGTACCTCTATGTATCTTTTACCTAAAAGAAAAGTAGATTAACAGACAAGACATAATAATATTATCATTGTATAAATGTATGTCTGCATATGGGGTGTACTTAGGGTGGGTAGCACCAGAGGTGTGGTTATAGTTACAGTTATGGTCAAAGTTAAAGTTATAGCTAAGGTTAACTTAACTTTAACCTTAACTTTGACCACAGAACTTGACAGATGTCGGTTGCTAAAATTAATGGGGTTGAGAGTATAAAAATGAATAATAATTATCCATACGTAAATTGACAGAAAAAATAATTTGTTATGGCCACACTATTACCCCTTATATCAAATTTTACTTTAACTTTAAGGGTGGGTTGCACCAACTTACTTTAATAACTGTAACTTTAACTATAACTTTAACTACAATGCAAAATGTCAAATCTTTGGTTAAAGTTAAAAATAGACGCCATCAAGACGCCATATTTAACCATAACCATAGAGCTCGACAAGGCTTTAAATGCACGTGGCGAAAAAAGGAACTAACGCGAACGCTGTCATCATACAAAAACGCCATTTTTGACAGTTCTTCTTTACCAGCAGCGCCCCCGCCCACGTTCTTATAAAGCCTTGTCGGACCAGCAGCGTCTTCTGTCAAATTCTGTGGTCAAAGTTAAATTAGCCTTAACTATAACCATAACTTTAACTTTAACCACGCCTCTGGTGCAATCCAACCTAACCGAGCGAAATTGCGCGGTTAAGGTTATTGTCAAATATGGCGTCCATTATTGACTTTAACCAGATTTGACAGTTCATTTGACATTTTTTTTTAGTTAAAGTAAGTTGGTGCAACCCACCCAATAAACATATTTTAAAGTCCAAAAGTTACTGTTTAATTAGTTATTAAGCCCAAAATGAAACATATGACTCCCAGGTCATAACGCTATTGTCTCAATTCAACGCGCCGAAAGAAGTTCTACTAATAATGACTATTTAGTATTCATGTTGGGCATTTAGGGCTACTCTAAACTACATACGAAAAGAAAAAGCAATAACATTTACCTGACTAACATATCCTATGTGACTCCTCAGCCATACGGGATCTAAACTCTTTATATCCATCCCATCCAACATGACCCTACCACTTGTAGGATCATACAGCCTCAGTAGTAACGCGGCAACCGTGCTTTTGCCACATCCTGACCTGCCTACTAGGGCTATTGATTTGCCAGGGGATAATCTAAGAGTCATCCCCTTGATTAGAGGTGCATCGGAGTAGGAAAATGTCACATTGTCGAGTATTAGTTCACCAGTCGGTCTCTCTTTCGGTCTTAGGCCACCTGAAATATAAAAAAATAATCTTGCTAAATAAGTTATAACGAAACATAACAATATGAATCGTTATGTGACTGCCTTACCCATACTAACACAAAGTTATCACGTCTACTGGTTTGTGCCATAGTAAAAGGAGGGAAAGTAAGTTATCTTCATACAAAGACGACGCGCGCGGTTTGTATGTGTGCGCCATAGTATTGTTACGGTACATGGTATACGGACACGTAGTGCCATCTAGCGACAAACCAGCGAAACTTACCGAGGGAACACAGGCAACCTAAATCCCCTACTCAATACTAGATGGAGTGAGATGCGCAAGAACATACTCGAACCTTCTAGAAAAGTCCAACATTTGTTTACGTGTTTACCGGTTTATTTTGTTTACGTGTTTAGTTGTTTATGTTTATTGTGGTACATGCTCGAGTCTCCTAGAAAGTTCCCATACTTGTTTACTTGTTTACGTGAATCGGGAACTTTCTGGAATTCGTCTCGCCATATAAAAAGCCGCAGGTAGACGGCCCGTCAGTTCAGTTCGGTTCGAGCGATCATCAAGGCGATTTCGGAGTGACAACAAGTGATCAATAGTGAGTGAACCAGTGAAACCTTCGACTTGACTACGACCTAGGACAGTGATAGTGCTTAGTGATTGGACCTAGTGATTAGTGTTTGGACTTAGTGCTAAGTGTTGTGACCTAGTGTGTGCTTGTGTGACCTAGACATAGTGAATAAAGTCTTCAAGAGAGTCACCAGGTCTTTCTCTCCGAATTCTTCGAACCCTAGCACGTAACAGTATTAATGCGAAGCCACGTACGGCACACAACAAAATCTCGGTTAGTTTTACTAGGCTGGTACCGCCGAGATCTTGTTGTGTGCCGTACGTGGCGACACATTGATACTATGGCACACACATACAAGCCGCGCGCGGTGCCTTTGTATGAAGATAACTTACTTCCCCTCCTTTTACTATATTTGTGCTTTAACATAAATAAATAAAAAATGTTTTATTTCTGAGTACCTTGGAATCAAATTTTTTCAGAATGTCTACCTGATGCCTACCACCGTAGTAATTTTTATTTATATGTAGATGTGTTATCATCAGTCAGTCAAGGTTTTTTATATGTAGATTGTAGATGTGTTATCATCAGTGATCAGTCAGTCAAGGTGTGACGACGCGAGCCCTCACGAAGCTCGGCTTTTAGCTAGTTATGGACTAGATGACGCCCGCAACTCCGCTGCACCAAAATTCGTCAATCGCGCGGGAACCGTACAATTTTCCAAGATAAAAGTATTCTATATCCTTTCTCGGGACTCAAAGTATCTCCATACCAAATTTCAGCAAAATCGGTTCAGCGGTTTAGGCGTGAAGAGGTAACAGACAGACACACTTTCGCATATTTTATAACATCAGTAAGTATGGATATGCTCAGCCGAGGGCACCGTCTTGCCCCTCTACTTGGTAGCTGGTGTAATCAAGCCCTTAGGTCTCATTGGCGGGGCGAGGAGTGTGCGGGGAACCCCGCGCGCAGGGATGGATGCTATTGGTGGATCGTGATCAGATGGTGACACGTAATAATTTTTTGCTTGTTTTTTTTTTGTTATTGAGCTAGTAAATAGTATGCCTGCTGTTTCGCAGCCATCTTGGGGTCAATTCAGACCGCAACGCGACGCGTAGATGCATTTCTAAATTTGTATTAAATTGACAGACTTGCATGACGTCTCACGCAATTGAAGTCTGTCAAATCCATACCAATTTAGAAATGCATCTTTGCGTCTCGTTGCGGTCTGAATTGAGCCTTAAAGTTTATACTAACCTGTCGATATCATCGGCTCTCTGTCTATAATCTGCCACAGTCTAGTCGCGGCGCCCATGCCCTTATTCAACTCGGTATAGAAACTGCTCAGGCCGCTTATACTGATGCCCACATATGCAGCATACAGGAGGAAAGATGTAAGGTTCCCCACAGTCAGCTGTTCTGCCGCTACCATACCACCTCCGTAGTATAACACTAGTATTATTATCGTGTTGCCCGATAGACCCGTCTGGAAATAAATGGATACACTTTAAGAGCCTGTCCAGTGTCCACACGGCGCTTTGCGTCAGCGCAAGCGTCGACGCAACGACGCAGCGATGCCATTTGACGCATAGCCAGCCACACGGGCGCTGCGTGATCGCAGCGTTATTACGAAGCAGTCTTATTACGTCAACACCCCCTCCCGCTTCGTCTCGGGGGCTGCTGTCCGTCATGTGTGCGTTGCGTGCTGCTGTCACGACGCAGCGCGCCGTGTGAACACCTTGGTTATTTGTATGTAAAACAACGCAACGGCAGGGCTGCGTCGAGGCAACGCTGACGCAACGTGTGGACTGTGGACAGGCTCTGCTGATCGCACGTTTGTCACCACCGTACACGAATAGTGCCGAGGAATGTGCAATGTTTAAAACATAATTTTCTACAACGAATTCTAAAATGCGGCGCGTTCGGCGCTTGTGTGCTAATGTGCGAATCTTTAGAATACAATTTCTTATTTATGATTTATATTAAGTACCTATCTTATTTTCGGTAGTGGGTTAAAAAATTATTTTAATGTATACATACAATCGCTTTACTGTACTAGGAGGCAAGTCTAAATGTAAATACGATCATGAGCAGATTGTAAAAATAATGTATGCTAAAAATTCCATTAGAAGATTAAATTGAGTCTTGAGGTATCAAAATGATCAAAGAATAATGCTTAGAAAGTATGAAAGCATGTCGTCTTAAAAAGGTCAGTTTCTAATAGAAGATACATTTATCTTAATCCTGTATACAGGATTTTGGATATACATTACAATGTATATCCAAAATTTTGAATAAAGGAAGACCATTTTAGACTTGCTCCTCCACTAACTCCAAAGTAAATATTTTTTATAAATAAAACAGCTTACCAATCCATAAAAACTGCCCACAGCCAACGATTCTTTGTACGCAAGTTGCAAAATATTTTCTATCTTTTGTGCGTAGGACTCGCATTCTTTGTTCTCCTTACTAAATGTCTTCACCGTTTTTATATTAGATATTTTTTCTTCAGCCAGCTGCAAAACTAGTGTCAATTATATTATGAGGCACTATGAAGATGGCATGTTATTATGATAGAATTTCTGAATTTCACAAATAAAAATTGAACCAAAAATTGAAGTTTTTGGTTCAATTTTTATTTGTGAAAAAAAAAGTAATAAAAATGATAAGGATGACAGTTTGATTCATTAATATCATGTAACAAACTTTGTCTGTATATGGACGAAAGAGAATGCATAATTTTTAATTAGAGAAGCGACATTGCTTGTTATATGAGATGCATTGTGGGAAGTGACTAACGTATTGTTTCTCAAATATTATGTGCGTTGCCAACTCCAAGGCTTCGTCTCGCAAAAACACCGCGTCAAGCGATTCAACGCAACAATATAGCATATCAGAAAAGCGCAATAGAGTGTGGCTACACGATCAGTTGGACGTCAGTTAAGTCTCTGGACCAAACTGATCGTGTAACCGGTTGATTGGCAGTTTGATATTTTTTTATTATGTACTTTTCAGCAATCAGCCTGGAGTCAGTCTCAGACTGATGGACTGAACTTGAACTTCAGTCCATCAGTACGCTGTCAAGTGTAACCACACTCATAAAGCAATTCAATATGGCTCTTAGTATTACCTCGCTAGTTTCAGCTAGGGAGTCCTGCAACTGTCGCGTTATACTCCGCACAAAACGTCCGTATATCACAGCCAACATTGACACCGGTGGTACCACACATAGACCGATAAGAGCTAACGATGGTGACATGTAAATCTGAAAACAGTATAGTTTTATTTATACTTCAAACAAGACACCATGTATAATTGTATATTCATAAGGGTAGTATTTAATCTAGTGACTGTAAATTACAGTTTGAAGTGTCAAAATTACTCAATTTGGGTTATAGAATTACTATTTGAGCGACTGACTGTGAGTGACGAGAAATTAATAAAACAGCAACTTACAAATTCTTTATTTGAGTTACTTAAAATTCAAAATGAGCAGCTCCATAATATTTGAGCGACCTAATATCTGTTTGAGTGTGAACATTACGTCCTGCATTTTTTTCAATATTTGGCAAATGTATTTTTTATACTGAGCGGCATTTTATCTTAAATGAAGTGTTTCGAATACAAAAACCACTTTGAAAAATACTTTAATGAGCAGAGTATAATGAGCTCACATTAAAACAAAAAAAATGAATATGAAATAACTACTTGATGAAACACTTTTAATCAGGGATCCCTAGAACATTTTTTTTTATTACTAGCTATCAAGCAAATTGTTTTGTGAGTAGCTTCATTTAGATAAGAGAGAGAGTAAACCCCGTTTATATATAAAAATCATTAATAAATTACACAAATTATAATCCTTAACAGAACGTCAAAGAAATGGTTAAAAATTTTAATGGCGACCTATACCAAAAAAAAAAAACTGGCTTCAACTATGAGTCCACGGAGCCCCGCTACGCGGGACTTCTGGGTGGTTGACAAAAATTACCACGATGGCTAAGGCGGGAGCTTCACTGCGCTACGCTCCCGGCCGCCTCACAGCCGTTCCCAATATTTGATCTATCTCTGGTTTTGCCCTACTAGAGATAGGAATAGCTCACATTAGACATTAAAGACATATATTTTATGTCAATTGTGAGCTATTCCTATCTCTAGTAGGGCAAAACCAGAGATAGATCAAATATTGGGAACGGCCGTTAGCCATCTAACCTAACCCAAAAAGTCGTATTGGTCCGCAGCCCAAATCACCTGACTGCAACGATTCGTCGCTCCGCCACCATTCGAATTCGCACGCATTTAACAATATATGTAGTTTTCATTAAAACACGTATCAACATATAAAATATAAAGCCTCAAATAGAATATCAGTAACCAATTATCATTAATAAAGCAGCTCACAAAAGTTTGCTCAAAGTGAACTTTTTAGTAGCTCGTAATAAATAAGCTCACTTAGAAAAATTTAGTCTATATTTAATATTGAAGTTGCCCGCAATGTATTTCAAGTCGCTCACTTAGTAATACAGTCACTCGGATAGAATTTTAATATCTGAAATAGATTAATCGCAATCCACTTTTTGTAAGCTCATTCTGGATTTTATTATAAATCAATATTAGTCATTAGTTTAGTTTATTTTTCGCTTAGTCAAATTAATGCCGCTCATGTTATTAAAACAGTATGTTCATCATCAGTCGCAAAGTAATTTTTTATTCGCTCATTTTATTATTTCCCTATTCATAATATATGTATAGAGAAACCATACAGTTTCTCTAGTTTTTATATGACTAACTAGAGTCGGTTATTTATAATATGTTTCTTTTATATAGAATAGTGATTGTAGAAGAGGTAGCTGCATCTTTGAATTGGCTATAAAATAGATAACACTTTTCAAATATTTTAAAATTCAAATGCCGTTTTACTGCAATTTAGAGAGATTCTCACAGAAAATCGGCGTGAAACAGCGCTTGCGCTGTGTTTCGCCGAGTGAGTGAGTTTACCGGAGGCCCAATCCCCCTACCCCATTCCCTTCCCTACCCTCCCCTATTCCCTTCCCTTCCCATACTTACCCTCCCCTATTACCCTGTTCTCTGTTAAAAGGCCGGCAACGCACTTGCAGCTCTTCTGTTGCTGCGAGTGTCCATGGGCGACGGAAGTTGCTTTCCATCAGGTGACCCGTTTGCTCGTTTGCCCCCTTATTTCATAAAAAAAAGATATATATTTAAAACATTTCTATCATAATATCATGTACACATGATAATTTGATTTGCAATGTAAATATATCATGACATTTGGCCTCCTAATCAATAAATACTAAACATTGTTGGCAGAAAACTTCACAGGATTGAAGCCGCATTATTATCTTTTGTTATCACTGCATTTTGTTATTGTATGGCATTGTGTGGAAATTTCAAAATTTGATATTAAAGCATACAAAATAGTACATTTATATTAAAATCACTTGAGACAATAATTAATCAATTCAAAAAAGCAATAGAATTTTAGAAATTTACTTGTATTTTAATAGTGTAGAACTGTAGATAATAAAAAAATATTTGTAAATACACAAACTACCATTACTTGTGTTTAGCTATTAATAATAAAGTTCATGTTTAATAAATTATGATAATTGCAAATTTTACATAGCCATTACTATTGACTTTCAAATAATTTATGTAAAATGAAAACGCTGTTAGTTTGTTGTTATAGACACTACTTAACAACTTCTATCTTTGACAACGATTTTTTAACAAATCTCTCAAATGTTAATACTAGATTAACTACTATAAACTAGTAGTGCCAGTAATATCCAGTATAGTATATTAACTTCATATTGATAATTGTTAATTGTACTTTAATAGAAAAATACATACCATCATGCCTGTCCCAGCACCAACCATAAATAATGATCTCAGTCCATCACTGACATTCTGACTCAAATTTCGTCCCACCAACTGTGAATCAGCAGAGAGCCTATTAACCAACTCTCCTGTAGATGTCCTACTGAACCAAGCTGGCTCCTGCCTCATGATCGCACCAAACACTTGTTTACGTAGCGCCTGTGTCATCCTTTGACCTAGAAATTAAACTGACATTTATTCATGATTTTAAAAGTTGTTTTTTGCTATTATAAACTTTCCTACTAAACTAATTGTAGAACTGAAACACTTGAATAAAAACATTAACCCATCGATCGAGGAATAACGAGACACAATAGCTTATCTATTGTTATCGCGGCCGGATGCAGCCGCTTAGGGCTTCATGAATTAAGTTGACAATGAAAAAAATTGTAAAAAAATAATTTAATAAGCAAATTTAAAAATATATATAAATTACCTGATATAGACATGAGGTAGACTCTGCCAAAGTTACAGACACCCCCAACCAGAAACACTCCGCATAGCATGAGGCAGAGAGAGTCGAGTTTCTCCCTTGCCGACACCAGATCTGTGGTCCCACTGTAAATGATGTCCAACACCATACCCAGGGAAAATGGGATGGCCATTGACACACTGGAGGATATAATCAGTAAACCTATAGCACCTGTAAAAAAATATGTTTAAAAAAATTGAAAAAACAATACTTATTCACTTTAGTTGTAAAATTAAATATTATTCTAATTTACAAAAAATGCAGGTTTATTATGAATGTTAATTTATGAACAATATATTGTGATTTTGTTTTTTTTCTAAGAATTTGTATTTTAATTAATAATAAGTAATATTATAACTAAGTATACTTACTCTTGTTTTTGTATTTTAAAATTAAAGGTTGTCTGGCAGAAACTGCTGGTAGCAGTAAGACCGCCTATTTGTACATATTTTTTCTTTATTGTGTTTTTTAAGTTTAAGTTTAGTTTTAAGTTGTACAAATAAAGTATTTTCTATTCTATTCTATTTTGTATGTTTAAAGTGAAATAATACTAACCAGTTAGGGTCCATTTTTCAGGCTCCGCTAGGGATAACAACCTTTTTAATTCAGAAGGCTTTAATTTTACATTAATTTTCTCTGAGGAGTCTATCGTTTTATTTTGATTTCTCTTATCAATGTGATCACTTTTTGTTTCAGTTTTATCAACATCTTGACTTGCGTAATATCGTATATTTATTAATTGTGTATCCTTTTTATGTAATAAAGTCCTATCGCAATAATTTCTTAGAGCTGAAATTTTGTGACTAGAGTATACTCGTAAACCACACTGATTACACAAACTGTTGTTACGTTTAGATAAAGAAAATATGACATTATTATTTCGAGAACATAATTTAATCCCGAAAGATTTAGTTATAAGTCGGTGCAACATTTTTAATTCATAAAAACTAAGAAAATAAAATAAAATTTTGCTTTACTTTTGTACTTGTCATTTTGGCAAGTGTCAATTTAAGAAATGTCAACCTGTGTCACCAGCAATGAATAAAAGGCCGTATACACGATATGTTCCAACTACCAACAGAGGTCACCTTGGTAGGGTTGGAACAAAAATCAACCGTGTAGACGTTTGTTTTTGGTTGACCAACCAAATAACCTTCAATAACCTTGGTAGTGAGCGCATCCCTCACGACCAATGTCAAATAGAGAACATTGAGTTGAAACGCAACCGTGTAGACGCTTGTTGGCGCTCAGTCGCACATTGATCGTCTTTAAATGCGTTGCATGTGGTGTGTAGCGCCAGTAGCCAAAAATCTTAACGTTGCTAATAAACGTTCTTCCATAGACACAGCTTTTCGCATCAACAGTGATTAATGAACCCTTGATTAGAAAACAAGACATAGGTCTTATTTTGTAATTAAGGGTCGCACCATTTCTAATAATTCGTTGAAAGAATTTTCGTCCATTCTAAAATAATTGAGAAAATCATCAGAGTCCAATATTTTTAAAATGATTAAGTGGGTCAACGTTTTTCTTTCTTTTAACCACCGTTTCATCTACAACCGTCTTTTTTACGTTCTTTTTCATCACATATAGCTATACAAGCCAGCGACAAACTTTTTTAAATTTCTTCACTTTTTTGACGGACTATAAATTAATTTAAAAAAAAGCAAATTGGTCGAAAAATTTGACCGATATATCGATATTTTTTTTTGCGATATCTCGAGACCGATATTGATATTTTTTCAAATATCGATGTATCGATATATCGATATTTTCTTTCAATTTCGACATCCCTATAATACGGCACTTTGACAGTTTATGTACCTCGGAGAACCGGAACATAAAATGGCGGACCGGCCCCAGTATTTTGATTTGGTAGAGACCATAAACTTATAATATACTGTCGTATAGACCACCTGACAACCCGAAAATGCGTGACCATTTTTGATCTGTCAATGTGTGCGTGTGCTAGTGATGTATATTTTACTATCGATAGTATAGTATTTTGCTATCGATAGTTTAGTCCGTTCGAGTTATTTAACCTGAGTTTCTATAAGAAATAAATAATATGCAACTTTGACAGATTTTGTATTTCAAATTAGGTATCATAAATTTTAATTGGCAAAAAAGGTGACGATTGAAAAGTAGATACACATTTTCGTTTGGAATGATTTTTCAATCGTCATTCGTCGGATATGTTATGACTTATGACATGAGGTTCTTATAGGGGTAAATAATATACACATAACACATTATAAAGTTACTTATTTATTACTCAGGTAAAATCTATCTGGTAAATCAGGCCTTACATTGCTGCATTGAAAGTAAACGTTGAAAGTAAACAACACACATAGTATATTATATTTTATTCTTAAATTAAATACATATCATAAAATATCATAATACTTTTGGGAGTGCCTCCGCTGCCGGCGCCGGCACCCAAAAATATCAGTAATGGGAACTATGGTAAGTATACTGCCGGCAGCCGAGATATAAAACAACGACTGCCGGCGCTGGCACTCAAAATGGGAGCCGGTGATAATGCATAAAGCGCTAGGTTCCAGTGCCGATACACAAATTTGAAAAAGAAATTATAATTATAATCTCAATTTATATATTCGACTTTTAAAGTTGAAGTTTTGGTACCTATTTGTTCGGCTGTGGATATTTTAGTGTTTTGTGATGCATTTTCTAGCTTAGCTTTACCTTAGCTGTCGTTTTTCAGCTACCAAAAAGTAAGATTTTGCACCACAGCTACAGTTATAAACTCCGTGGTATACTTCCGAAGGTCCGTACTGAACAGAACTTCAGATTTCTTATACATGTTAGAGAGTTTCAGCGTTGTTTAAAGAAGCAAAGATATTGTCTTTAAATGCTACTAGGGTTGTTGAGGAAGTGATTATGAGGAAGAGGAGGAGGAAGAGGAATTGTCACGCGCAAATTTTGAGGATGCGGATGAGGAAGAGGATATTTTATGAGGAAGAGGATGCGGATGAGGAAGCGGAAGAGGAAGCGGATGAGGAAGAGGAAGATAGAAAATTATAAATACTAGCGGACCCAACCCAAACTTTTGTCCTGTCTGTACTTTGTACATAACGTACTAGGTACATACATTACACAAAAAATAATTAAAAGGGCATTTTCCAGTGAACCAAACTATGAATCTAAATTCTAAACCATTCTCAAAACACACACAATAAAGAATCATCAAAATCAGTCTAGCAATAAGGGCCGCGCTACATCGGAATGACAGCGGCGAGGCGAGCCGAGGGTTGCAAAATTACGTAATTTTACCGAAAACGCTGGTAAAATACGCGTATTTTACGGTAATTTATATATATTACGGTAAAATTACCGGCTACGTATGTATGCCAAAAGTATAGCGGGGGGTGAGAAGAGCGTGTAGTTGCAAGTTGCAACTTGCAACATACTTACGTTCGGCGGGGCTAAAATTTGAAGAATCATGATATGAATCATAATATGATTCATTTTTCTAAAATCGCAAAATGCAACTCTGCTTGCAATTGTTTTGACTGACTGCACTATACGTGCATTTAGTAAATTATGCCACGAAATCAAGCAAAAGTGTGGGATTATTTCCAAGTGCTAAGTGAACATGACAAAAGGAAACATGTGATGTGTATATTTTGTAATACGGAGTACAAAAATGCTAATGCTACTCGGATGACAGAACATTTTGAGAAGTGTAAAAAGTGTCCTAATGATGTTAAATTATTATTTATTAGTTATTTTTGCATAATAGTCATACGTTCAATGCCTTGGTAGTTATCCAGTTCATGAGAAATGAATTTACAGAACATAAGATTATTAAGTCTTATGTTTTCACCAACTTCAGTAATATTTGTCTGGACATATACATTTTGACTATTTCTTTTTTAAAGAAGACTGCAATTATTACTAACTAAAAAGGTAAAATACGATTTAACTCTTGTTAAATTGAATTTTACCCAATTTTACCGTAATTTACGTAATTTATTTATATTTTACGTAAAATATGGTAAAAAACCGAATTTTACGAAAGTAATATTACCGCTTTACATCCCTCGGAGCGCTTTCAGTGTCATATATATATGACTAGCTGTTGCCCGCGACTTCATCCGCGTTAACATAGTATAATAACAAAGATAGTTTTCTCCTTTTTGTTTTTGAGGTTCCTTATACAAAGGGTAAAAACGGACCCTATTTAAGCAAACGTTAAACGCAAACGTCAATAAACTTTCATGTTTCTAACTCAAGAAATGACGGACTTTCATTGCAACTTTCCACCCCTATTTCACCCCCTTGGGGGTAGAATTTTCAAAAACGCTTAAACACGTATCCAATCATTTTTTATCAGTAACCCAAACATAAAATTTTATGTTTCTAACTCAAGAAATAACGGAGTTTCATTCAAACTTTCAACCCCAATTTCACCCCGTTGGGGGTAAAATTTCCAAAAACGCTTAAATACGTATCCATTCATTTTTAATCAGTAACCCAAAAATAAAGTTTCATGTTTCTAACTCAAGAAATGACGGACTTTCATTAAAACTTTCAACCCTTATTTCACCCCCTTCGGGGTAAAATTTTCAAAATTCCTTCCTTAGTGGGTGTCTACTTAATAAAACAACCCTACTCACCAAATTTCGTGGCTGTAACTTTTACAGTTTTTGCTCAGCGATGATGAATCAGTCAGTCAGTCAGTCAGGACATGTAATTTTATAAGTATAAGATTTTAAACTTTATCTTCATTATTGTAATACATAGTACCGCTTGAGAAGTCTACGGCCGCCCGTGGCCGCTGTACTATGTATTACAAAAATGAAGATAAAGTTTAAAATCTTATGACACTGAAAGTGCTCGCGTCGCCGCTGCCATTCTGGTGTGTCGCGGCCCTTAGGCTGTTTAGACACACGCGGCGGCGCCGCTGCAATACTCATCTTTGCCCTCAGGGAGAAACCACACGGGTGCGGTGCGGCACCGCTCCGGCGCCGCGCCGCCGCGCCAGAGCGTGATTGGATACGCGACGCGCATGCGCAGTGTAATTCCTCATAAATTCCTCTTAAATTTTGAGGAAGCGATAGCGGAAGAGGAATTTTTATTTTTATTTATGAGGAATGCGGTAACGGTTGAGGAACCCAAAATATTGCGGAACTTCCTCATTATGAGGAAGCGGAATAGGAATCCTCAGCAACCCTAAATGCTACTATGCAGATCACATTTATCAGCATCTTCATCATCACCACCATTAACCCATCCAAGATTCAAGCCCCATACGAGCACCGGTGATCGCGACAACAATAGAATACAATAGCATTTCCGAGAATCCCCGATCGAAGGATTCAAATAATTATGCATCCTTACAATTATTATGACCTTATTATTTGTACTTTTCATAGTCATTTAGCTCAAGTCTGATGTTTTTGATCATTATTCTGTTTGACAAGCGATGTTTGCCGAATAGGCGCCGGCAGCCTATTCGGCAAACTTTGGAGTTCGGAAAACGGCGCCGGCAGCGGAGGCACTCCCTAATACTTTTTATTATAATCATTTTAACCGACTTTAAGGACGTGGTTAGACGTTCGGCTGTGGATATAATATTTTTTATGTATGTTCAACGATTACTCCGCCGTGCCGTTTGTGAACCGATTTGAAGGTAATATTATACTTAAATGAACTAAAAAGTATTAAATAAATATTTCTGTTCTCAATCTTCATAATTTTGAAGTCGGTACCAGTCATATTAAGTATAATATAAGTTGCAGTTATACCTATTCTGTCAGAGAACTGTCTATTATATTATTGAAAGCTGCAGTATTAGCCCGGCCGCACATTGTCCGAATTCTGATCAGAAACAGTTGAATTTCGCCGGACCGCCACCCCGCACACTATCCGAAATATCCTTCCGGCGAGTTCGAGCTCACTGGGCTCCGTACAAAATGTAAGAAACAGCGCGGACGTTCAACTGTTTCGTATCAGAAATTTCGGACAATGTGCGGCCGGGCTTAGATTCAAGTGACTGATCTGTGAAACCTTGATTTTATACTAGGTATGTCAAAAGATAATTATTACTTAAAAATAATCGTTAAAATAAGATAATATGTCCTTTTTAAGGTGATAAATATAAAGGTAAATGATTTTTATTTTAGTTTTATGTTATTGTAAAATATCGATAAGCGTATCGATAAATTTGATTCAAGCACTAGCGTATATGTAAAAAAATTTAATGACAAATTTTTCTTCAAAATTGTGTAATATAAGAACAATAGTAACTTTAGTTACGCAAAATATGAAAGTAAAAGGGAGGATTCACAATATTTTATTTGAAATAGAGAGCTAAAGACAGAATAGAGCAAAAATAAACACATCGTAGCAATTAGGACATGAAGATTAATTACGTGTGAAATGTATATTTTTCGGGATTATTCCTATGATTTACACTGCAATCACTCACAGCACAAGTTATTATTGTTATATATAATAGTATTTGTTGAAAATAACATACGATTTAAATAATAAATTGCAAATACCGAAAGGGCATAAAAACGATTAACGACTTTTGACGACCTGTCAAATAAAAGTTGTTACAATTTTCATTAGACTGCCTCTCTCTTTTCATCTTGTTATAATTCCATAAAGGATTTTCTTCTCTCTCGCACTCTTTGTTGGTCCATGCATTATAAGTTTATGGTAGAGACCATTATGCCGCGTCCACTTATAAAAGTCAATGGTCACCAGTCACCACTCGAATGTCATTTTTACTTTTTTGTGGAATTTTGAAACAGGCTACAGCACATTATACAGTCCATCCAAACATAGACGCAAACTCGCATTGCAATTTGCAGCAGCTGCAAATTGCAATGCAGCTATCTATGATGGATATAAAATTATTTAATATATCTCAGCAGAGGGGCCATCATTCGCCTGGTGCATAAGGCTGCGTTTCCACTGAAGCGGAGCGGAGCTTAGCGGTGCCCGAATTGATCAATCGTGCTATTCCAGCGGAATGACAGCGAAGCGGAGCGAAGATTTCGAGCATGGTGATTGGTCAATTCGGCACCGCTAAGCTCCGCTCCGCTTCAGTGGAAACGCAGCCTTAGGCTGCGTCCCCATCAGACACGGCGCGGCGCCGGCACCGTGTTACGGCACGACGCCGCCACCGTGATACGGTACGGCGCCGCACCGTTTCACGGTGCCGCGTACGGTGCGTCCCTATTCAGTCGATATTTGCGCTCGAATGAGATTGTTTGTCCTGGAAGCCAATTCTCAGAACGTGAGAAAATCTCACCTTCGAAAAAAATTCCCAATTATGAGATTTTTACGAACGTAACACAGTTTGTGTATTCTCAAAACTTCACATTCGAGATATTCCGTGCAAAGATCGCTCGAGTCGAACGAGTAGGACCGGTTATTTCTACGATGGCGGAATTCGTACACCAATTTACACTCCTATTGGTGGATAGACGTTCGATTGGAAACCGGTTTCTGCACGATACAATTTGTTGCTGTGAGTTTGTGTATTCTCAGAACTTCACACTAGAAATGTTTCATGTAAAGATCGCTCGAGTCATACGAGTGCTAGGGACCGGTAGATGTCGGAATTCGTACACAAATTCGCCCTCTTATTGGTGGATATGTAGCAAAGAAGTACAAAATTTCGTACTTACTTGTGTTTCTTTTGCGATATTATAACTTACTAATTATAAGTTAATGTGTTTAAACTTTAAAAGAAACTATTTATAATTTCGTTAAATTAAAATATAGCTGAATTAGACTAAGTACATGTTTTTTATCAGAACTTTTGTTCTATTATATTGTATACTGTATACATCTATATATATAAAAATAGATTTCCAATTGTGTTAGTAACGCTAAAAC
The DNA here is from genome assembly GCF_905147365.1 of Aricia agestis. Classification (NCBI taxonomy): domain Eukaryota; kingdom Metazoa; phylum Arthropoda; class Insecta; order Lepidoptera; family Lycaenidae; genus Aricia; species Aricia agestis. The sequence goes on along the minus strand of NC_056421.1, from coordinate 8,693,596 downwards.
TCAAAAACGGCTGAACGGATTGGGCTAATTTTAGTCTCAAAATATTCGTAGAAGTCCAGGGAAGGTTTGAAAGTGACACGTAGTTCACCGGGACAGCTACTTTTTGGATAATTACGTTTATCATAATATGTTGATGACAAGTAAGTACATCTTATCTTCTTATAGTATATAAAATTCTCGTGTCATAATGTTAGTTACCTTACTCCTCCGAAACGGTTTTACTGATTTTTACCAAAACCGCCAGCGGCCACGACCGGCCACGGGCGGCCGTAGACTTCACTATGTATTACAGTCATGAAGATAAAGCTTAAAATCATATGACACCGAAAGTGTTAGCTGTGGCCTCGCCGCGGCTGCCATTCCGGTTTGGCGCGCCGCGCCGCGCGGCCCTTGGAGGCCGAGCGGGTGCGCGCCATTCGTGTCCCAACAAGTCCCGACTCCCGACGGAACGACTCGGGCTGCGGCCAGCGGCAGGCTGCAGACAGTCTCGCGCCCGCTTCCGATTACGAAAGTTATTGTGATATTACTTATATTACTATAACCACAGAATAGATAATAGTACAAGTACTATAACGCTGTATTAGAATAATAAGTGTTGTTTTAGTAGTCTCTTTCAATACTTGTTATAATTATTGATAAGTGCATTAGTCAAATAAATAACAGTAAATTCGGCGACCAAATTATTGTTTGTGAATAAATAAGTATGGTAAAAGTAAATAAGTATGGCACCACGTGGTGCCAATCTTATTTAGTCACTTCAATAAAAATATAAGTAAGTAATTGTTCTTTACAAAATATTATACAGAATAAAAGAATAATTTAGTTTTTAATGCTTCAAGCGGTCAAGCCCCAAGCGGTCATCGGCGACCGCGATAACAATAGATAAGCTATAATTGTGCTACCAGTGGAGGGGCAACCCACACCGCCCACGCCTTGCGCCGCCTCTGTTAACTACAAATAATATACTCGTAGTAATAATAATATAATACTAAGTATATTGCAAAACAACCGCAAAACAATTTGCCAAGATAGCTAGTAATATTATAAAATCAATTATTTTGTAAGCTTTATTTACTAGAATACACTTAAATATCTTCGCACGTCGCAAAATTTGTCCAAGCGTTTTTTTAATCCCGAAACGGAACGCAAAATGTCTATGGCAGGAACACCTCGATAGGTCGATTGGTAATTTGTTCGATTGGTCCCCAGAATACGAGTTTTAAGGATCATTCGAACTTGCCAGTAGAAATGAATAGTTCAAGAAATAATTTTACGAGGATTTACTTATTAATTACAAATAATTATATTATATTATGCATTGAGATTTAAGATATTATAAGTACCACGTAATCATATGGCAAAATAACCGCAAAACAACTTGTCGGGATAGCTAGTGGTGTAATAAAATCAATTATTTCGTAAGCTATATTTACTAGAATACAATTAAATATCTTCGCACATTGCAAAATTTATCGTAGCGTTTTCTTTAATGCCTAAAGAACGCAAAATAATGTCAATGGCAGAAACTCCTCGATACTCTATTGGTCCCCAGAATACGAGTTTTACGTATCATTCGAACTTGCCAGTAGACATGAATAGTTCGTGAGATAATTTTACGAGGGAAAATGTTCACATCCTGAGAATTGCCTCCCAGACAAGCACTCTCGTTCGAGCGCAAATATCGACTGAATAGGGACGCACCGTACGCGGCACCGTGACACGGTGCGGCGCCGTACCGTATCACGGTGGCGGCGTCGTGCCGTAACACAGTGCCGGCGCCGCGCCGTGTCTGATGGGGACGCAGCCTTAGGGTAACCGGCAGTCGGCACTAATAGCACGGCAATCGGCAACATCGTAGTGAATTGCAGACTGCAATAAACTAGTTCAGTGAAAATGAAAAATATTATTGTTTTTTTATAAAGAGAAAATTCTAGTAGCCTCAATAACCTAAAAAAAAACTAGGAAACAAATGATACGAAGTTTTAAGTACTCAACTTTTTATTATTTCACAATATTGTGTATCATATTTTAAAACATACATAATTCTAAATGCTTAGATCCAATTTACTACAATAATAATAAAATGTACTAAACGCATTTTAACTGACTGGCGCTACGTCCCGCTTTGGGCGGGAGTCGGGACAGTCCCGCTTTCAGGCAGTCTGTCCCGCTGTCCCCCGCGAGGCCAAAATTGTCCCGCTTTTGCAAACAGATCAAATGACAATTTAAAAGTTTTTTTTATGTTTGAAATGGGAATCCGTAGATGTCCCGTTCTGACAAAAGTTATTCTAGGGTCCCGTTTTTGGGTACGGAACCCTAAAAATACATAAAAATATTGCGCTGTTTGCTATACGTTAGTGGTGTGCCAGTCAGTGAAAATGCGTATAATAACAATATAACTTATTCTAGTGGCACATTTAACACTCATTAGGATCATAAGGGTGTTAATATAAAATTATAAATAATTCGTACAATTTACTACTATATCATTTGTCTGAACCATCTAGGATAGCTTGAACAACAACCATCTACTTTAATTACTGATAGCAATCATTTTGCCTCCATTTAAATTTCTTTACGTATAAAATATCATAATCATTAACAAAAATAGTTGTATAAATAACACAATAGTATCCGTATTCTGATATTATACTTATGCCCTTACTAATAAAAAGATACAAACTGATACAGCCATTACCGGTTACAGCTAGTAGCAGCTGTACAATGTTTTCTCCTTGTCTGTCACGCTTCTTTTTTCACTTATAAGACAAAGACACAACATTGTGTCACTATAACATCTGTTTGCAAAGTGTGAATCGTTTTATTAGTAAGGAGGCCAGTGTAAAGCAATAATACTTAATTAATATAAAATGTCTTTAATAATTTTCAATTAAATATAACATCTCTATAATATATTCAATTAATAATATATATTTGTCGTCATGGTTACAAATAATATTATAAGGCCCACTTGCGCCAGTATGGTTAAGAGTCCGGGTGCCATCGAAATTCTCATACAAACGTAATAACCAAGATCATCTCCCATACGGGAATATTAACCATATTTGAGTTATCATTCAGCCTAAGGTAGTAATTACCTAGGTTCCTGTACAAAGATCCGCTGCAAAATATTTACATACTTACCAAAAAATATGAACGATTACAATTTTTTGTAATCAAATTCGGGCAATCTATACAACAAAAAAAGAATTTTGAAAATCTGACCACAAACAGCAAAGTAAACATTAACTCCTCCTTTTTTTTAAAGTCGGTTAAAAAAAGTATCTAAGATGTTGACCAGGGATGTAAGGTATCATCATGCCAAATTTCATTGAAATCAGTCCAGGGGATTCAGAGATTAGCCTGTACAAACAGACAAACAGACAGAGAAACAAAAATTTCAAAAACAGTTAAAATGTATTCTACTACTCTTCTAATATGCCCCAAACTCGTTTTTTCAAGTTTATTTTCAATTTACAAAAATTTTACCTCTACGATTTTATTATAAGTATAGATAGATAGATAGATAAGGGTGAAATACGGTTTCCTAGGCCAAGTTCTACTAGAAATATGCATTTGTTCAGTGAAATTGAATATAGGTCAAGTAGCCTATTGTTCATATTTTTGGTATGTAAATATTTTGCAGTGAATCTTTGCAGGAACTTTACAGGAACCTAGGGAATTACTATCTTAAGCTGAATAATAACTCAAATATGGTTAATATTCTCGTATGGAAAATGATCTTGGTATTTCGTTTGTATGAGAATTTCGATGGCACCCGGACTCTTAATAATAAATAATAGTGTTTGTTAAGACCTGATGCCTTTTCCTTCATACATGTAAAGGACGAAAGAGAAAGCACGATCTCAAACCAATACTGGCGCAAATGGGCCTATGGTATTTACGTTATATATACTCTACTGTGTATAATATACCTTGTAATACAATGTTTTAGATCGCCATAGACTGTATGTGTTGTCGAATTTTAATAAATAAACACCCTCCCCTGGATATGTGTGAGAACCAGCATAGACCTGAAAGTATAATTTTTTTAATATAAGTAATGTTATAATGAGCATATTTGTTTTAATAAAAAATCCAGTTTTTAAAGCAAAGTTTGCTTAAAAGATAGTTACAATCATAGTTAAGACATAAGTGAAAATGTAATCTTCTAATATATAAAATTCTCGTGTCACAATGTTAGGCCGCATACTGATCCGAAACGGCTTTACTGATTTTAACCAAATTTTATATGCTATATATAATAATTTTATATTCAGTGAGTCTGAGAATCGGCTTCTGGGTACTTTTTATATTGATAAGTGTATTTGTTGAATAAATAATAGTAAATTATTACAGCTCGAGACTGATGGCGACCATTGTTTGTGCGACGGGATAGCGATGGACGTTGCCATGCTCACATACTTACTTAGTCACTTCAATAAATAATTTGGGTGAAATACTTTATATGGCAAAGAAACGTTTGCCGGGACAGCTAGTTATAATACAAAAAAATGCGACTGCTATTTGATATACCCAGCATCACAGTTAACACTTACTAACAACATTTCTCAAGATATAAATGCATTAAGCTGTTCAGGCTGCAGGGCAAGCCAAACAAACTGTATGTATGTTCGTACAAAACAACTCTTTCAAAAACCAAAGAACATTTCTGTCACCACACAGATAATAAAAAACAAGTTTTTAATTCGGTCTTTGGACCATAATATAGAGTTAGTTATTCGTAACATTACTATTTAAGTAGTAATACAATATTTTATGATATTAAGGGACATTTCACCACTTTCTAATAAATAAATAAATAAATAAAGTGCCAAATAGGCTATTCACAACTCTTTTGACAGATTCTCCATACCTCATCTGTCAAGTAAAGTGGTGGATAGTCTATTCGGCACTTATCAGGAAGTGGTGAAACAGAGCCTAAGGGTCAAATACAATATCACATAATATTATAATGTATATTATTAAAGAGAGCTCTTTTTTACATGAAATTAGACACACAATTCGCAGAAGACAAACAAGTTAACATTATACCGTCATCTCTCTCTAGCACACTGTAAACAAGAGTGACAGAAGTATATTACCTCGGTGTGGCAGTCTCTCCTGTAGATATCTACGACCATGCTGACGGGAGGCCTGGAGGTGCTTGTGACTATTTCATCGCCGCCCATCTCGGGATCGGAATTTTTAGATATTGCTACCCCTGAAACAGTATGATATATTTCTAGGTATATTTTGCGATTTTTTTTTTGCGCCTGACAGCTGCTACAGACCACAATGTGTAACAAAACTAAGTGACAATACTTTAGGATATGTATGCATTCTTTATATAAAGTATACCGTAAAAGTAGCAGCGCTGAAATGGCAATTTTTTGTGATTTGAATGGGAAAGCGCCCCAACGTCAGCCCTGTCAAAGGTTTAAAAAAAGTAAAAAAATTCTTCAGCGCTGCTACTTTCACAGTTAACTCTATACAAGGGACACATACACACCCTAAAGTGTTATCACTTTGTTTTATTACACGTTGTGTACAATTATAATAGTTAGGCTCAAAGACACAGCTTCTTATAGGTATATTATTATGTTTCCTTCAGTCGCAAAAAAATATTGCTATCATGCTACTATTGTGTGTATGTGGACTTGTGGAGAAAAGATATCTATGGATGATATTAAGCCTGGATCATGGATGAACATTACCTTCATCATCATAAGTGCACTCTTCATCACAATCGTCATCATCACTGTCAGACACTTGAATTGTGACATCCGAGGTCGCTGATTTGGTCCACTCAAAGAATAGTCCAAAACCTAAAAAAATATTTTTTGTAAAACAGAGTTTCAAAAACGAAAAAAAAAATATCTCATGTAATTTATGAATGCCCCCATAAGACTATCCCCCAGGAATACTATTATATTGTATATAGAGAGATTGATTCATAGACAAACACGCGGACCAAATAATGTAGTTATTTGGTTGGTAACCCAACCAAATAACTACATTATTTGGTCCGCGTGTTAGGTTAGGCTAGAACGTCGGCCCGAACCTCAGTGAGGCTCAACACGGTTTCCGATCTTGCCGATCGACAATAGACGCGGTGGCCGGGTGAAGGCCATCACGTAGGAGGAAGTCGCCCGGGGCGGGGTGGTTCTAGCTGTGTCTCTAGACATTAGCAACGCATTCAACTCCCTACCCTGGGCAACCATCGAAGAGGCCCTGAAGTACCACCGCGTTCCGAGGTATACGCGGAAGCTCATCCGCAATTACTTATCGGAACGATCGGTGCTGTACCCCACGGAGGACGGCTGGGAGGAGTACGAGGTCGATTGCGGAGTTCCACAGGGTTCTGCACTCGGTCCGACCCTGTGGAACATAGGCTTTGACTACGTCCTGCGCTGTAGGATGCTTCCTGGAGCTGAGGAAATAGCCTACGCAGACGACACACTTGCCGTTTGTCGCGGCAAGACGATACGAGAGGCCAAGATTCTGGCGACGGCGACGGTCGCTCAGATTGTCCGGCGAATACAGTCGCTGGGCCTGACGGTGGCTCTCAACAAGTCGAAGCCTTGCTATTCCACGGGCCAAGGAAATCGCCTCCGCCGGGCCTAGCTGTAACAGTAAGTGGTATTAATATTGAGGTGAAGTCATCAATGACATATCTTGGCCTGGTCCTCGACGGCCGATGGACTTTTAAGGACCATTTCCGTCGCTTATCCGAGAGGGTCAGCGGCATCCCGGGCCCGGCGGAGGCGATTTCCCTGGCATCCTGCCCAACCTCGGAGGGCCGAGCTTAACGTGCCGACGACTATATATGGGAGTCATTCGCTCCATGATAATGTATGGGGCGCCGATATGAGCCGAAGATCTGTCGCCTTCAAATCGGCTTGTCCTCGGGAGATTACAAAGGACCATGGCGACGCGAGCAGTTCGTGGGTATCGCACCATCTCAAAAGATGCTGCGTGCCTGCTCGCCGGTAGTGTCCCATGGGACCTTGAAGCTAGAGCCCTCGCCGACGTACTTATATAAAAGAAATCGATCCTCAAACTGTCGAGTGAATCAGAAAAGGTCCTCCGCCTCTAGTGTCGACAATTTCGTCCTTCACAAGATCTTAGATTATTTTTAACATATTTTATTTGGAAAATCAGTACTTTTTTCGAAATTCTGCATCATCATCATAGTATATACAACCATGGGGGACCCAACCTTTGCTTATAAATTTTCACCCTATGGCGATTAAATTAATGTACCTACATCCAACATATCCCGCTAGAAGTTATTATATGTATCTTCACCAAAATCAAAATAGTCCATCGTAAAATCAATAAAATCAAAAATACCCTTTGTAACAAAAAAACGCACAATCGTACTATGACTGTCTACCTGCTCATGACCATTCTCGCCACAACATCTGTTTGCTAGGCCGCCATTTTGCAACTTAATCTTTTAAACAAGGGTGTGAGGGTGTTTAATTTGACAGCTATTTAAGCAACAGCTTAAGTAAATGATTAACTCTAAATAGCGTTTATGAATGCAATTTTTTTTAAATAATATTCAAAGTGTTGCTTAAAACTTAATTAACGTTTATGAATTAGGCAGCTTGTTTTTTGGCATTGTCAGAGACCAGACATGCATTGTTTATACTACTGGTATCTATTTGGCCGAGAACTGGGTTGTGACGGCTGAGTACTGGGGAAATGTGCCTTATTTTGAAAAATACTTTATTTTTAATACTTATTATGAAAAATAATCTTATATGTTAATTTCATAACAAAGTTTAATAAATGATTAAGTGAATGAGTACAAAAGGTTTTTGGTTACTATTTTAAACAATTTTCTATTCACATTTAAACTTGCGCTTTCCACTAAAAGGCTGACTACTGGTGCCCGTACCCACAGAAATCCAAAATTTCAAGTTACTCCTGTTTTATCGTGAGTAGCTTTGACGAGCCTTTTACAACAGGGGTACTGAACTTTGGTCACCTTTTTTGTGTTTGCACATGAACACGGAATCGCCTTAAGCTCGCTATAGAAATGACTATGATATAATATTATTACAATGGTTCATAGAATAAAAATATTATTATTCTGTGAAAGCTAAAATATGCATATTCATAATGATTGTTATAATAGTAGACACAAGCGGTCCCGACGGATTTTACTCCGACTTATTGAACCGACTTTATGAAATTAAAATTGTCAGTAGCGGTAAAGTTACATTATTTTTTAAATAATGTTATGCAACGATGGTTTCATTCTTATATTTTCTAATTTTTCACGTAATTTTAATAATTGTTTTATAACAATATGATTTTCGCTAAGTCATTTTCCAATCTGTGTTCTATCTGTGTTTGTGGCCATAATATGTATTTATATACCTAATCGTAATAAACATAATAATATGCTTGAAATTCCGGTGACTAGACTTACTAAAGTCAAAAATTAGTTTAAAGTTCAATGTAAGTATAAGCTTTTTATAATAAGATCCCAGAAAACGTTCAAAATATCTCAATTAATAAATTTAAAAAAGGTGTTAAAGAACGTTTATGTACCAAATAAAGTTATTGTTTTGATGAATGATAGTACACCGTGGGAATAAGTTCGCCCCCTGCAGAGTTGTTTCTGTATAATATTACGTATTGTGCACTTGTTGTATTAATATATATTAAGACTAAAATTAGCCCAATCCGTTCAGCCGTTTTTGAGTTTTAGCGTTACTAACACAATTGAAAATCCATTTATATATATATATATATATATATATATATATATATATATATATATATATATATATATATATATATATATATATATATATATATATATATATATATATATATATATATATATATATATAGATAATTTAGTCGTAATGACACTGTAATATTAAATTACTTGAATTTTGAGTTTAAGTTTGAATTTTTTTTATTAAGGCCGTATACAACGAGGATTAGTGAAATTTCATGTTTTTATTTTCACTAGAACTTTGACCAGAAGTAATTATAGGCATTTAAACATTTTTTGTAGCTTTGTTACGTTCCTTACCAAGGTTCCTGACAGCTTAGAATTTTGATTTAAATCCATTTACTACTAAAAAAAGAGTAATAAAGAATGATACTTTCAAAATTTTATTTCGACTAGAATTCAGCGAAAATAAATGCAGGAAAAAATATTTTTACACAAAAACTCATACTAGATGGCGCCGTGCGTCTCTTACATCGCGCTAATGCTTGCCCAACATCTTTCTATAAGAGGTGGTATCACCATACGTTTGAATTTCCATTATTTTCGATTGTTATATCTTTTTTACGTTAGGTATTTAATAAGTCAGTACTTTATATTATATACAGTGACGTAACCTTAAACCTATCAATGATAAATAGTTTATGGGTAAAGTTGTGTAATTGGGGTCTAAATAAGCTTTAAAATTTGGCATAAAATATAAAGTTTAATTTTAAAAAATGAAATATTATGTGCACACTGCACAGCTGTTTTGATTTAAGGGGTACCAGGGTTTTTTTATAAAAGCTTTTGACACCAATTTTGTTGACATCGCGCGCTATAAACTGAAGTCCACGCGGACGAAGTCGCGGGCAACAGCTAGTGAATATTATAATCTAATTAAAAACTTGTCAAGCGGGTCAAAAACGTTACCTTGCTGCAAGTAGAGTTTTAGTTTTTGAACTTTTGGAGGGTGTTATATAGATTCCAGGTGATGCTGCAGCGTCAGATACAAGTGCAATAAACCCAAACACAAAAAAATACTTGAACCCTTCTCATTGGGGACATAAAATAAGCTCCATATTTTCCAGCAGAGAGGGAGCTGACGATGATGAAATTATTGTAGCTAAGAACTTTTGAATCTACTTTACCGAATTTTTAATCGACTTCGGTATTAATACTTTGGGGTACGTATATTATATTATAATTTTCACTGTGAAAGTAGCAGTGCTAAAAGAGTTACTTTTGAGTTCCATGTTTCTATGGAAAATACGCCAATATGATAAATAATATAGTATTTCTTTATAACTATTTTATGGCATATTCATAATGTTGGCGTATTTTCCATGCACAAGTATATATTATTTATGCAATGAACTATACAGGGTGTAACAAAACTAAGTGATAATAATTTAGGGTGTGTACATGTTCCTTGTAGAGAGTTCACTGTGAAAGTAGCAGCGCTGAAAGATCAATTTTTTTTTTTACTTTTGTATGGGCGAGCGCCCCAGCGTCACGTGATTCTCCATACAAAAGTGAAAAAAATTGGTCTTTCAGCGCTGCTACTTTCACAGTGAACTCTCTACAAGGTATACATACACACCCTAAAGTATTATTACTTAGTTTTGTTACACTTTGTATAGGTATGGGTAATACTTTATTTTGTTATACATTGTATATGTATTATTTAGAGGAAATACATTTTTATGTTCATGAGTACTGAGTACAGAACAAACATATTTAAATACCTAATACATCATTTTATTATAATACAAAATTCATTAAAGATTTCGTTTATATCAAGTGGTGAACATGGCCTCTCTGCTAATCCTCACTCTGTATGTCGAGTTTACCACGTGATCACACTATTTCTGAAAATATTAAAATCGACGATGGCTTGCTATGTAAATATGTACCTTTCGAGCGACATCTATTGAGCTAGTTTGCCTCAAATTCTAAAACGTCAGTGGCCTTTAATCCCGCCTTAAACAATAATATTAAATACTTTCGTAAAGGTTGTCTTGCAGAAACTGCTGTCAGCTTTCAAAAGTAAGGGCGAAGCCAAACGAGCGTAATTTGTGAGTGAGTGTGAGTCGCAGAATTTCGGTTCGGCAGAATTCTGTTGCAATCAGTTTCATACAAAAGTCCTGTTTGATTCACACGAGCATAATTTTGTGAGTCATGATTTGTACGAAAAGATATTTAGGTACGCGGCAGAAATTCTGCGACTCACAACTCACAAATTACGCTCGTTTGGCTTCACCCTAAGACCGCCTTTTTGTACATAGTTTTCATAAATTGTGTTTTTAAGTTTAATTGTATAGTTTTAAGATACACAAAATAAATAAACAATTTTCTGTTCTTTTCTATTCTACTTCATATTATTTTATTTATACTCAGAAAAATAATTCGTAAGAAAAAAGGTTCGTGATACATGGTGGGGTCACGCTTCCTCTAGCTTGCTCTACCACGATACACGAGTTCATTTGAATTTGGAATTTTTTTTACAGTTACCTATGTCATACAAACGATGCGATAGATATCGCTACATCTGTAAAATTAGAATACAGTGGTAGACGAAAGGCCGATAATGGCTAGAGACAGGACTGAGCATTTGGACCATAGTCGTAAAGTGATTTGTACTCGCGTCCCAATTACGAAGGTCTGTCATCTGTCTATACTGTATATTATGAATCATTTTCTCTGAGTATATAATATTGTTTTTGTGTTTTCTAAGAGGGTTCACCAATACGCCCAATTAATACTAGGGCCCGATCTAAGAGAGGCGAGCTGGGTCTTTGGTCCCAGAGGCGGCAGTTAATTTGACTTATTCCTATCTTCCAAACTAGCCAACCACTTTTGAAAATTTTACCTTCCAACCTAATTCTGGTTGGATAGTGGAAATATGTACATAATTAATATTCCCTCCAATATCCTCTAACAAAACTAGCTCATGACTTGCATAATTTTCTGTATTTTAAGAGCGGCGAAAATGATCTTGGCTGCTAAAAACCTAGATAAGGCTCTGATTAACACTTATAATAATATAGCCTTTATTTCAGAATTGCCTCCTCTAGCCTCTTCCATTCTCGTCTGTCTCTGGCCACTCTACTTCAAGTTACTCCAGCAATTGGTTTAAAATCATCAGCCCACCTTTTTCTCTGTCTATCTTTACTCCTTTTCCATTAACACTTACCTATATCATAATTATCCGTAGCGAACTCCCAGCATATACACCTCGCGCTGCGGTGTGTGGGCACCCTGACCGTCACACACTGGCCCTGCCCCACCGTGAGTGTGCCGCCGCCGGCGCGCGCGCTGTCTTTGAACCTCGCTACCGCACCCGCCTCCCCGCGAGTCCACATCCGCGCCTCCTCTATCGCCGGTAATCCGTCTGAAAAAAATATACTTTTTAGGGTTCCGTACCCAAAGGGTAAAAACGGGACCCTATTGGCTATTACTGAGACTTCGATGTCTGTCCGTATGTCTGTCCGTATGTCTGGCCGTCTGTCTGTCCGTCTGTCTGTGCGTTTGTCTGTCCGTCTGTCTCCAGGCTGTAACTCAAGAACGGTAATAGCTAGAGAGTTGAAATTTTCACAGATTATGTATATCTGTTGCCGCTATAACAACAAATACTAAACATAAAATAAAATTAATATCTAAGGGGGGCTCCCATATAACAAACGTGATTTTTTTGGCCTTTTTTGCTCTATATCAATAATGGCAACAGGTAGGTACTTGAATTTTTCTCAAAGTCCTTAGTTTAGTGTATTTTATTATTTAATAATAATATTAAAATAAAATAAAAAATTAAGGGGGGCTCCCATACAAAAAACACAATTTTTGGCCTAATTTTGCTCTATAATGGTACAGAACACTTCGCGCGCGAGCCTGACTCGCACTTGGCCGATTTTTTTTATAATCTGTGAAACGTAAAAGGTTTGACAGACTTACTTTTTCACAACTCAAATACAATGCATTGTTTCGGTTCGCGGCGTTAATATGGTTATTGGTTAATTTGTTGAAAAACTATAAAAGCTTTCCCATTTAGTCTTACAAAATTTACTTTCACGCTAATAACTTACCATCTGATTCTTCTTCTTCTCTTGAATCTTCATAAACAGACTTTTCAAGTGTCTGCATTGATCTGAAAAAATATAACATAATATAAGTAAATTTATAAACAGTACTCATCTATTATAGACATTTATAATATTGTTGAATGACACTCTTTTACATGTGGCAATCTTTCCAAAGTGTACTTTATAGAAAAGACAAAAAAAAAAACTTGTGTAAAAAAAAACAAAATTATTGCAAACAACCGGATGCTTACTTTGTATCTGTAATCTCAACTTCACTGTCATTTAAGTTGTGGTCCTTCACTGTCTCTTTCTTTTCATTTTCTGTTTCATTATCAACATCATCTTTGATAATAAGGTTAGAATTGTCTAATCTCTGATCAACCGCTAGTTGCTGTATATACTGTTCGTAGTGTTGGTCTTGTAATTGTCTAATCAGGATGGCCTGCTGGTCGCAGTTGCCCGGAAACTGTTGCTGTGCGTAATGCAGGAACTGCTCGTAGGTTTGCTCATTAAGAGCATCTTTTATCCGCTGCCTGAAATATATTGGAATACCAGTTGAGTTAGGAGTACCTTAAAAATAAATCTAATAAACTATTATAAATGCGAAAGTTTGTCTATCTGTCTGTTACCTCTTCACACCCAAACCGCTCAACCAATTTGCTGAAATTTGGTATGGAGATACTTTGAGTCCTGGGAAAGAACTTTTTATTCCGGAAAATTGTATGGTTCCCGACTCCCGTGCGATAAACGAATTTTGGCGCAACTGAGTTGCGGGCGTCATCTAGTATAATATAATTATTCATCACTACATAGAATAAAGCAAAGTCCCAAAGTCTGTCCCTAACTCCTTTGCATGCTTAAATATTTAGAATTTAGCATCAGCATTGCACTTATGAAAAGTCGAGGTGGGTTGCTAGTTTAAAATAAGGACAAATTACAATTTATAATAACTTACACTTGCTGCTCATCTGTTAGTTTACTACTTTGCTGCTTTTGTTTTTCAAGCATTATTCTTTTCTCTAGTTCAATATTAGCCTTTTGTTCTTCCTCTTTTCTAGTTCTGAAAATATACATTTTTCAATATTAAATTACAATAAGTATTTTTTATTTACCTATTGGCGTATTTTCATTGGTCGTTAGGGCCCGGGTGCGGGAGATCATGCCACAACCAATAAAAATGCGCCATTAGTTGTCATAAGACTCCCCGTATGCTGTATACCGTACAAGTTAACGTCTAATGAAAATGCGCCCTATAGGTCTGCAGACATAGCATTTAGCATGAGTTTGAAATAACATGAAATAGAAATTAGATGAACAAAATAACATTATGCATATTTCAAGATAATATTTTTACATGTTGTATTAAATTTCAAACAACAACTTTATTGCTTTATGATGACAGCAACTGTACAAGGTTATATTGTTTGAAAAATACTTACTGTATAAGCTTTTTATTTTCTAAATCTTTTTGAATTGCCTCTAAATATGGCTTGAATAAGGGGCATAATCTGAAAAACAATGTTCAAAATATAACATGTTAATTTAAAAACAATGAAAGATGGTTATCTTCACAAAATATGTAAATAAACATTTAATTCTTCGAGTTTTAGATTTTTTAAAGACTACTTTCTTGTTTACCTGTCAAGGGTATGTACAAATCCTGCCATGGCTTGTACTTGCGATATTTGACCTAGAGCTTGCCAAGCCGCCCGTCTGTCTCTTCCTATTACATCCAAAACACCCAATGTTGGCACTGAAGTTGGGACAAAAGGCCCATGGGATGTTTGCTGGGTGTATGCTACTAACTTTAATCTATCTTCATAGCTTAGGTGCATTGCTTTTCCTTCTTTGTCTAAAATAAATTATTATTTAGAAAAATTTTATTTTAAAACTGTAGTATACTATCGACGATAAAAATAAGATAATTTACTGTATACCTACCTACTTAAATAAATCCATTGAATTTCCGAATTATTGGTTATGTGATCTACTTAATCTGGCTGGCTAAATGAAATTTTATATGGTCACTGGCATCTTCTTATTTAATTAATTATAAATATAATATCCAAAACTGTAAACTTACCTTTGTAAAACGATAATCCGTGTTTGTATACTTCTTTCAGAGGTAAACGCCATTTTCGTTCTTCGCTCTCGAGAATTCCTTGATCTGTTTCAAGAGGAACTTTGATAGGATCAACTTTTGTGTTCCCGTCGGTTTTGCTGGCCATAATTAATTGTTTAATTTTCAGAAAACGCATTCGCTCTAAAAATTACAATGAAAATCAATTGACGATTGACATTTCTTTGACAACTAATTTATGTTGACATATTTTTTCTTTTGTAAAAAATGTAAAAGCACGTCTAGTCACACTCACACAGTCACCAGTCACCACTCACGAGTCACGGGCCACGGCTGACGCGACGTCTGCAACTCTGCAGTCTGCACACTCTGCAGTCTTGTGCAGTCTGCACTCTGCACTTTTGTCTGCACTCTGCAATCTATCTAGCCGGCCAAGCCGCGGCAAAGACTTCTATTTAAACCGAAGTAAATAGAATTCTTTGGCTGCGGCCCCGGCGTGGCGGCGGCCGGCCCCGGGCCGGCCGTCTGCGGTCTGCGTCAATAAAAGGGCCCATTCACTATCCTGCATGGTAGTCCGCCGTGCAGG
Source organism: Aricia agestis (assembly GCF_905147365.1). Lineage (NCBI taxonomy): Eukaryota > Metazoa > Arthropoda > Insecta > Lepidoptera > Lycaenidae > Aricia > Aricia agestis. The sequence continues at coordinate 8,678,111 of NC_056421.1, read as the reverse complement.
ACTGTGAACTGGACGTAGCTCACACATTGTTCTCCATCTCTCTACATTCATACAGACTACAGAGTGCAGTCTTCTGTTGATTGCACGATAAAAATTGTGGTCAAAGAAAATTATAAATTATTTTATTGAAACCTGTCACGGCAAATTTGTAAGTTTATCCGTCTTTTCTAAAAGGACGTAGGACAATCATCTGTTGTTATACTTGTCATATGTCAGCTGTTTTCCTTTGTGTCAAGTTGCCAAAATAGAAGAAAAAAAAAAAATGTCAGCTGTCGGACGGTGGACCATGAATCATGATGATAAAGGTACTAGTAATCTGTGATCATGATCGATAAACGTCTACAGTGTTCCCAACTTAGGGGTTTTCCCCCCAGATTTAGGGGTTAAATAAGTGAGATGGGATTTTTTAGGGGTCTGAAATTTTTAGGGGTATTTTCAGGGATTTTTTTACTTTTTAATATTTTTAAATTGTTGATATTAATATTAATTATTTCTTGACCTAGCGACATCTAGCGACATCTATTACGTAATTTTATGACCACTCTGTGGTGAGTGGTGACTGGCGCCTGGCGGCAATACTGATGTCCGATTTACATTAAATCGTAATGATGTCACTTGTGCAGCATTTAATCCAACAAATAAAATGTTGAATTTATTCAATAATAAGATGTACGACTTCAAAACATCTGAATCTTCAGATGAAGATGAAATATTTAACATATTAAATCAATTATTATAATAAAAATATTTTAAAACATATTTCAGTATATTATTTCTAAACTATTATAAATTTATACAGTGTGTAACAAAAACTAGTGATAATACTTTCATTGTGAAAGTAGCAGCTCTGAAAGACGAACATTTTTTTTCACTTTTAATGGGCAAGGGCCCGAGCATCACGAGTTTCCCCATACAAAAGTGAAAAAAAATGTTGGTCTTTCAGCGCTGCTACTTTCACAGTGAACTCTCTACAATGAACATGTACACACCCTAAAGTATTATCACTTGTTTTTGTTACACCCTGTATATATATGCATATTTTGGGGGGAAAACAGAAAAATTAAGGCGATTTTAGGGGTTTTTGACACCAATTTAGGGATAAATATTTTTGAGATGTGGTAACACTGAAACGTCAATAAAACTTGCTATTGCACTTCAATAAGTACTTATTTTAATTTGTTTTGTTTAAATTATTTATTTATTACATAAAATATCATTCATTGTGAACTCAGTGTTGACCGTAAAATAGCTATTGCGTACATTAAACACATAATTGTATGATGAATAATTATTTTTTTAACAAAAGTGTTACATTGCAATACAACGTTCCCATTTCATTGTTTATAAAATACACGAATAAAAGACTGTAAATCGTACGAGGAGTACAAATTTGCCATGGAGGTTAATCCTTTGAATATATTTTTCGTGAAATCCGATAGTAAAGGAGACAGGTTGCTATTTAGATATCCATACGCAAGCGAAAACAAAGACGAGAGCACACAAAAAAAATGTGGACGTCATAATCCATATGCAGTTACTTCGACCGAGGACCTGCTGCAAAATTCACAGGCACAGACGTCCAACATATGCAAAGGTGAGCTAACCATACTACCACAGCTGTTACAAGCATACTATAATTATGTTGTTTGATAGTGTGGGCTAAGAACACTCTAACATCTATATTTAGTAAAGAAAACATTACTAAAAAGTTGCAAAGCACTCCAATAGAAAATATGTACATAAACATTTATGATTCTGCAGATGGTTCATTTTTATCAACCTTTAACACTACTCTTACACTGATTTGGCAATAAATGTTGCATATTCTATACAGGTCAACTGAGCGGGTTCACTGATGAAATGCTCTCAACATTATTTGCCGTGAAAGCTGAACTGTGCAATAGAAAATTTGAACTAAAAGTAAATGATGTAAGATTTGTGGGACACCCAACATTACTACCATACAGAACCAATAAGGATGACACTGCTGCTATGATTTTGATTAATATTGTGTTTGCACTGCAAGCTTCTGCTAGTCATTCTATTGGTAAGTAATTTATTTTAAAATTTAAATGCTAAGCAAAATATTAAGAAGAAAATATTTAATTGTGTTGTGTGCAAAGAGAAGTGTGAAATTTAGAACAGATAAAGTTGATGCATGGAAGAACTGGAGTAAACCAATATTATTTGAAAATTATTGAAGAAAGAATGAATTAGTAATAATAACATTACCAGACATTTAAGATTTTTTTTTATTTAAACTCCTTAAAACATTTTACATGTAGATAAATGAAATATATATCTCTTAAAAATAAAAAGTTTGAAATAATAGGAATATAACATTAATACTAATGTTTATTTTAAGCACGGTTTTTATAAGCCTGTTTATGTTAAAGTATATTCAATAATTACATATTCCTTTCAGTAAAATGCTATTATGATCTGAGTAAGAGGCTTGGCAAAGCACTAAGGCACGAAGAGAAGAGATGCTCATATTTGACTGAGGAAATGAAAATTATGGTATTTATATATGGCTTATAATAATAACTTTATAGTCTGGACAAGTAACATCTTATATATAAAAATGGATTTTCAAATGTGTTAGTTGCGCTAAAACTCGAAAACAGCTAAACGGATTGGGCTAATTTTAGAAAATATTCGTAGAAGTCCAGGGAAGGTTTTAAAGTGACACGAAGTTCACCGGGACAGCTAGTTTCATATAATATTGATATTTGATTTCTGTGGTTTTGTGGTTTGGTCTTTGGACTACATAGCTTACAACATTTGCTTCATTAACCCTTAACCACTGACGTACGTATGTGGTACGTCACCCACGCTGTTTTTTATTCAAAACTCAAAATTTTGCGGGAATTTCTGCGTCGTAAGCATCAACCCTTCACATACAGGATGTTATCATTACTTTGTGTACACACTGATTTATTGGTTTTATTTTAAATGTAATAATCGTATTAACAGAATATTAATACATCTATCATTTTAGGATATGGTTAACTGTTGTTAGGTACACAAGCAGTTATTATGCTAATAATTAATATAAACCAAAAAATAAGTTCCTATGTTTAGAAAATATTTTTTGTTAATTTTATATAAAATGTATATCCTACTTTGTAAGTCACTAAGGTTTTTGTTACATAAAAAAATATTTATAATAAATATAATTATTTTTTAAATATCTTTATGTCATTTGAAAGTATCCTAATAAGAAGGCTGTAATTGACACCTGAATTAAACTTTATCGACACATCAGGAGGCATTCAAAATGGCATATGTATCCCATACGTACATCAGTGGTAATGTAACTTAATTGCAAGTCAGTGGTTAAGGGTTAAAGTTATAGACAGTGGCGTAACTATAGGGTGGGAGGGCTGGCAAGATGCCATGGGCTCCCAATCCAAAAGGGCCCCGACTGTAGCCCCGGCCCAAGAGGCTGTGAGGTCAGAAATTTTTTATACATTGTTTTATTATTATCATGACGATTTTTACTGATAGGGCCCCATCCATTTGCCACGGGCCCCGGATGTTATAGTTACCACTGGTTATAGATGAGTAATTTTAATTGGGTAGTCCTTGTTTTTTTTTCTATTTAAAAAGTAAACTTTTTAGTGTTAAATGCTTTCATATAAACTTATAGAAGCTGTAAGTAAGGTGTTTCAATTAAAATTTTGTTACATAGATTATTTGTATTTTGTTTTGACAGTGGACTTTAGAGTCATTGTAATTTTTCTTAATATTTTGTTTATAGCTAGCAGCACACGATGAGGTGTCTTCTCTGGACAGTGAAGTGAACTCTGGTGATAACGACGACGACGAGGATTCCATCCGCAGTTCGGTCAGTTCTTCAATGTATACTGACAATGGAGCAAATAAACCCAAATCCGCCTTCCATTTGATATTACAGAGGAGTTCATTGGCCAGGTCCATGAAAGCTGTGTTTGAAGAACTGAGCAGTACTGGTAAGTTTAAAACAAAATCAGAAAACGAGCACAGCTATCTAATAATTAGGAGTTACAGATGTTTTTGTTTGTTTACAGAAACTCTATAAATTACATAAAATTCCTAAAAAGTGTCTGTGAAATAGGGACAGACATGAAGAATCTATAAGGGATCCATATTTTAATACCAAATCCAAAGACATAATCACATTAAGTTTGTAAAATAAAAAATAAGCATACAAGTAGCCAAAGTATTTTGTTTTCCGTTAGCATACTGAGTTCTGGCGTCGCGAATGACGAGAAAGCAGTAGAGGAAAAGCGACAACAAATTGTCATTGAATTAAAACGGAAAATTAATCAATTGATTTCTCGTGGTTTGGGCTAACACCACAACTGTATTATAATTGTTGAACTTTTTCAGGTATAGTACAAGTGCGCATTAACAAGTGGGTGCTTCTGTCGTTCTGTTTACCGCACAAAGCCCATCAGATACACAACAGAGGACTTATCATAGAGCCGGAGACCATAGATAAGTGTGTACAGAAACTCAGGCCGTATCATGGGATTTTGTTAATGGTATGTTACTTGCATGACATTGCTTCCGTTTTTTTTTTAATATTTTCATTTGTATGTTCTAAAGTTATTATTAAATAAAATGTACAGACATACAATATTTGACACACACGTATCAGCTTAATGGCTGCTAAGTGCTAGTGCAATATTGGTATGGTTTAGGTTCTGGAAGTTAACAGGTTAGGGACAAAACAAAATACTTTTATAATTATTGTATTCTACCTAACTAAATTACACTGCACTCTTCTTTGTCAACATGCAAATGATTTATAATAACAATAAATAAATCACTCTTCACTCTATAAGCACCGGCGCTGAGTAATGAAATGCTAAAACGAAACAAATCTCTTCTCACTCGCACGCGCCTGAAAATCTTTGAAAGTATCTAGTATTGTTTTTGTTTCACTCGCTGTTGCCATGCCGCGGCACCGCGCTGCCCGCCTGTCGTTTCATACTAACTGTCTGAACCTGTTTTCGCGCCGTGCCGCGGTGCCGTGCGGTAAATAGTAGGCATTGGATTAACGATTAACGGACTTCTGTATATTAACGGAAGTTAACGAGTCCGTTAATATTTTTAAAAGTAACTTAAAAGTTAATCCGTTATTCAAAATGTTAACTTCGTTAATTAACGATTAACGGATTAACGAGTTAATGCCCAGCTATGATATTATTGACCGTCTAGGGTTGATATTGAACATTAAACAGAATTGAAACGTGATATTGCACTATACAATTTATCGTCTAGGGGCCGGCTTAATAATGCAAGATATTGTATATTTCCAGGTAAACCCGAATGATCTACTGGCGTCTATACCTTTGGACAGTAACCCAGCCCTCTTACGTCTTATAAAATTATACAGTCCATTAAAAAGTCTACAGACGCTAGCTATTGAAGCCGACCTGTCTCTAAAACAGGTATGACTCATTTTGACGACCTCTGTGGCTCAGTTGGTGGGCTGTTGGCAGCTCAAGCCGGGGGTCGCGGGTTCGAATGCCGCCGACGGAACAAAAAGTTTTCAAAGTTCAATATATGTATAGTATAAAAGTATTAAATATATTTCCGTTGTCTGGTACACACACACAAGTCCTTCAGGTACCTAGCACGGGGCCAGACTGACGTGGTGTGAAGCGTCCATAGATAATATATTATTATATTATTATTATATACAAAAACAGTATATTTATTACTCTATGGCTATAGAAATAAACAAGAATACTTTTTTTAAAATTTACAATTTTTAAGGAGATTAATACAAAGCTTTAAAATGATAAAATTCCCATTTATAACCATACAAACTTCAATTTCAATTCAATGTTCAATTTCGTCAACAACTGTTAAAGTTAACGCTCGGATTAGTCTCATGTTTGCTCTTTCATTTTCATATTAATGAAAGAGACATGACATGACATGACATTTTAACAAGCAGTTAATACTAACAGACGTTGGTGAAATTGGGCCTAAAGATCTTACGTTATTCCTGTGACAAAAACTATATATTATATCCTTTTCTGGACTTTCCTTCACTGCAAGCTCAATAAGCACCTTAACAGAATAGGTGTCAGAAGCTTAACGACTTGCAGATTCTGCGAGGAGGAGGACGAGACACTTAAACACCTCTACTAGGTACTCTAATGCGAAGGAGTCACAACTCACAATAGATCCTCAAGGGTCGCAGTAACATCAGGGCTACTTGACCTGCCTTCAGCACTATAAAAAAATCCTTTATTTGAAATTGGTTAAGTAATTTACGCGTGTATAAGATACAGACAGACTTATCTACTGTTCAATTGTTTAAAAATAACGTAAGATCTTTAGATCGTTATCTTATTTTATTTTGGTAACAGCCATACACGAATATTTCAGGCGTACCAACTAACGGGTCATCTCGTGTACTGGGCGAAGGCGACAGTTATATACCCGCTGTGCGAGGGCAACGTGTACGTGGTGGCGCCGGGCGCCAACGTGCACACTCACTCGCCCCTAGTTGATGAGTTCGCTAAGGAGTTCCCTGGGGTTTGCTTGTTGCAGGTGATTTGAGATTAGATTAAGATACTAAGGACCTGTTTCATCACTTACTGATAAGTGTCAGATAGGCTATCCACAACTTATCTGACAGATACTCCATACTCCATACTCCATCTGTCAAAAGGTGTAGATAGCCTATCTGGCACTTATCATGAAGTGGTGAAAAACTAAAAAGGCCCTAAATATTGTAACTAAGACTACGTTTTTAACACTCTTTTTTTTGAGTTCAATTTTTACCTATCTCCAGCAATCTTATTAATTTTAAACTTTGCAAATGACAATGCAATAATTTGTTAAAATTGTTGAAACAAAATTGCCTGTTCTTAGTCTTTTTAAGTATTATCATTTTTATACTTTTTTTTTCTTGTTTCCTCCGTACATTAAACAGGCCAATTATCTGCCTTGTTTTTCTTATTACATTGTTCATTTGTTATAAAATCATTTTTATACTAAGAAATCAGCCGCAAGAGGTAAATGACCTGATTAGAGACGTTGATTTGTATCACAGATTTAACAATTTTCTATTTCTGTTTTCATAAAATTGTTTGCAGAAAGATACCGTAAATCTCAAAACTTCTTGTTTTGAGATTTACGGTCATGTTCGTCTTGCGAGTCAAATAGCAATTATAGTTTGTGCGTTTTATGATGATATGCGTGACACATTATAATTGACAATAGTAGGGAAGTTACCTAACAAAAATTAATCGTTAGTTTAAAAATATCGAATCACTTCGTAAAGGAATTGCAATCGAAATTATCGATTTCGTACTGACATTTCAGTGGTGCCGGTGATTTAAGATGGCCGCCCTTTTTTATCGATTTGATTTCGATTCAACAGAGTCAATCTCTATTGACATAAGTTCCGTTTCATGCTTAAGGGGGATATTAGATTATCATATATATTGGATCCGAGATCATTGAGTCAATGATATTGGATAATGTAATATAGACATATGATTCATTTCTTCCTTGATCATAGATTTTTGACATTTGCTGAGAGATTGGATCCAATAGAAATAGGTGTTGCCAGTTATTTAATATAAAAAAAAGTTTTTAATTTCTTGTTCGTTAATATGTTTCAAATAATGTAATGTAATTATTTTTCTAATTATATACTTGGATAATCTTGTTGAAATAACAAAAAACAAGCCATATTAAAAATGACGATGTCTTTTGACAAATCGAATTCTCTGAGATCTAGTAACCCTGACGTCAATACCTGTCAGCGTTAGCGCTCTCCATTGGCTATTGAAACCACATATGACGTAAAATAGGATTAATGAAATATGATAATGTAATATGCAGATATGATCAAATGATCATATATGTATATTGGATCCTATATATGATCATAGAAATGATCATATATAAATGATAAAGTAATACCCCCCTAAGACATTTTTCAAATGTTTTCGTAACAATAATTTTATACTCCTATTTCACAGTTAACATTTATAATTTTATATTAATAAGTTAACATTTAGCAACTTTTCATTTTTATTCATTTACAATTATAGGAAACATTTGTTTTTGTAGATGGAATATAATTTATTACATTTTGTTTTTTTTTTTTTGTTTTCTTGTAAAAAAACCCGTAGCAAGGAATATGAAAACTATCACCCATATCATCTTAAAACGCACAAACTATAGCAACAATTAGATAAGTCATATGTGGCATATCTCTATTTAACTATAGTTATATTTCTAACTATAGTTATATCTCTATTTAATTATAGTTGAACTAAAGTTTATCGATATCATGAACTTAATGACTTTATTTTCTGGATTATAATGTGCTTCGAAATGATCGACAAATAGAAATATTCAAGAAAATAAACGCACGCTACTTGTATAAAAATAAACACAAAATGGTCACGCGATGACGGGCTAAGATTACATATATATACTTACGAGGGCTGCTATTTATGTATCCGGAATTAAAAAAAGAAACAAACATATATCATTTAATATGGTTTTATTGCTTTTCAAAATATTCGCCGCGATGATCGACACACTTTTGCATACGCTGGAACCAATTTTCATAGCACTTTTTCCATTCTGATTGAGGTATCTCCAAAACGTGCATTTTGAACGCATCAACAGCCTCTTCGCGGCTCGAAAAACGTTGACCACGTAATTTGTTCTTCGCGTATGGAAATAAAAAGAAATTGTTAGGTGCCAAATCAGGGCTGTACGGCGGATGACCAGTCAATTCGATCTTTTGACCCTCCAAAAACTGAGTTGTTTCAGCTGAGGTGTGACAGCTAGCATTGTCGTGATGTAATATGATTCTGCGTTGTCGGTTGTCCTTTCTTATTTCTTCAAAGACTTCTGGTAAACAAATGGTCGTATACCATTCAGAATTAAACGTTTTACGATTCTCTAATGGCACTGTAGCCACATGTCCATTAATTCCAAAAAAACAGGCGACCATTTGCTTCAAAGTACTTTTTGCACGAGTAACTTTTGTTGGTTTCGGCTCATCTTGGAACACCCACACCGTTGACTGTTGTTTAGTTTCGGGGTCATATGCATAGATCCAAGATTCATCACCTGTGTAGATATTATAAACGGCTTTTGACGTACCACGGTTGTATTTTTTTATCATTTTTTTGCACCAATCGACACGAGCCCGTTTTTGATCGATTGTCAAGTTGTGCGGAATCCAACGCGAACATATTTTTTTTACAGCCAAATGTTCGTGTAATATCTTATGTATACTCGTCATACTTATGCCTAAGGACGCCTCTATCTCGCGATATGTAACATGACGATCACGCATTATTAGTTCCCGCACAGCATCTATATTTTGTGGGACAACAGCTGTTTTTGGGCGACCTTCTTTATTTTCATCCGTGAGCATAGACCGCCCACGATTAAACTCACTGTACCAGTGATAAACAGTGGTTTTTGATGGTGCTTCATCTCCAAAAGTTGCGGTGAGTTGAATAAAGCACTGTTGTTGATTTAGCCCACGCCGAAAATCGTAGTAAATCATTGCACGAAAATGTTCACGCGTTAAATCCATGGCAAATGAAGACACGCAATTTTCAAAATGACGCCACAATGGAAAAATAATTGACAGTCACATGAAACAAAATGTATTCTTCAACCAAAGAGTTCTATTTTCAAATGTTGTAATTACTTTTTAAATATTGTTCTTGTAAGTGGCCAGTTCCGGATACATAAATAGCAGCCCTCGTACTATAATACTTTATCTATGGGTCAGCAAAACGCGTACGTAACGCGAATCGCGATGTAGTAGGCGTTGAGTGCCATCTTTTAGCAGAAGATGAAACTAAAATTATTTAGCATTGTAATGTAAAAGTTAATTTTATATTATTATAAAAGTTAATTTTATATTATTACTTATTTTAAAGCACAGGGTGCTTACTGAAAATCAGCGTTGCGACTATGATCGCAACACATGCTGAGTAAGCACCAATTTGGTAGATACGGTTTTCAAATGTTTTATTTCTTCTTTTAATGTACAATTATTTTAACTTGCTAATTTCCTCCATTGTTTAGTATGAAAATATGTAAAGCTCATAGAACTGTGTCACTAAATTCCAGTCTTCTACTCAGCGGGATACTACCACTTACAATGAGAGTAAAGGAAGTAGCTGAAATATACAAAATAAAATACGGAATATCCACAGATTTATTCCCAGGGGACGAAGTAGAACAACTGACTCACTTTTTCGATCTTCCGCACCCAGCTGTAAGAGAAGAAATTAATTTTGGTTTAATAACAAACTCAGAGGACCTTGAAACTATACAAAATAACTGTCCTTGTGTGTACACAGACGGTAGTAAAATAGAGGGAAGAGTGGGAGCAGCCTCAAGGGTGTCGCCAGGGGGGGGGCAAGGAGGGGCAGCTGCCCCCCCCCTAGAGATTCTAAAAAAGTTGCCAAATATAATGCAAACAACGACCACTATAATATTAAAATCTGGTAATTAAAAAAAAATACGCTGTACGATGTACACTTATTCAAATTCAAACTCCTTTTTATTCCATTTTTCTAATAAATGTTATTATAACTTATTTACAAGTTTTTTATTGCATAGTCAAGAGCTCGTGCTCGTGTAGCTTTACCACGAAGCTAAAACAAAGCTTTACACATCTCTCTCTCTCGACTTTGTACTGTCACAGAATATATTATATGTATACAGGGTGTAACAAAAATAAGTGATAATACTTTAGGGTGTGTACGTGTTCCTTGTAGAGAGTTCACTGTGAAAGTAGCAGCGCTGAAAGACCAAAAAATTTTTTCACTTTTGTATGGAGAAACACGTGACGCTCGGCCCCTTGCCCATACAAAAGTGAAAAAAAAATTCGTCTTTCAGCGCTGCTACTTTCACAGTGAACTCTACAAGGAACACGTACACACCCTAAAGTATTATCACTTATTTTTGTTACACACTGTATAATACTAAGATACTGTTGTTATTATAATCGCTGTAGATCATGTAGATGTAAGGCTCGTAGTACAAGTGAAAAGCTTCATGTGCTGTCGACTGTACCTACAATTCATAACTACTTTTCTCATTTATAGAGAATGAGAAAAGTATGAATTGTAGTAGGTAAAGTCAACTTGCCCCCCCCCCCCCCTGCGCCATCGGCTGGCGACGCCCTTGAGCAGCCTTATCTTGGTGGGAAAGCGGTGAGGAGAAAGAAAGTCTGACGATAAAATTAAGCGACAAATGTTCTGTGTTCCAAGCGGAACTTTATGCTGTATGGAAGGCCCTGCAAGCTCTAAAAGAAAAGCCACAAGTGACTCATAATAAACATTCTATCAGACTCAAAATCTGCTCTCGAAGCCATCAGAGATCCAGAAAATTTGCATCCAGTAGCATTTAACGTAAGAAAAACCCTAAAAGACATACAAACACAAGGAAAAAATGCTGAATTTTAATGGATAAAGGCTCACATAGGACTCGAAGGCAATGAAAGAGCTGACTATCTTGCAAAATCCGCGACGAACAAAGAAACATTACGAGAATACTGCGCAATTCCTGTTAAATCGGCCAAATATTTAATCAGACAAAACACACTTAGAGTGGCAATTAGAATATACCCAAAGCTCGACTGGCGCCATTACAAAAATTTTCTTTCCTGATATACACGAGGCTTATAAAACCTTAAGAAATATAAAATTAGACAATACATTCAGCCAAATTATGACCGGACACGGAGACCTTGCCTACTACCTACATAGATTCAAAATCAGAAACAGTCCCAGCTGCAGATGTGATTCTGACGCAGAAGAAACCATCATGCATGTTTTGAATGAATGCCCGCTTTATGCCAAAGAAAGGCTGGACCTAGAGATACTGTGTGGACTGGCAGTAAAAGAAACAAATCTAAGACAGCTTATAAACTCAGGAAAAACGAGAAATGATTTCTTAAATTACGCTAGAAACATAATTAAAACTGTAAATAACTATAATAGGTGAATGGATGGTTGATTGGCAGGCATATTCAGTCAGTCCTTGTCTTAATAAAATATGTATAGTAATGTGTTACTTAGTAATTGTACAACTTGTATTATATGAAGTAATTACAGTAAAAGTAAAAGCAGCAATATTATAACTATGTAGAGTATGTCTTGCATTAATGCGTGCCTGGATGAGTGTATGAGTTCAAATATTGTTAACCGATTCATTGCGGCGCACCTTTTTGAAGACTTTCAGTCGTGACGACATACAATTTTCCCGTGACACGTGAGCCGTGTCATACGCCATGGAAGTAGATAACACGGCTACCGTGTCATCCGCCACATTCAAAAAGCTTTATGGTTTTTTTTGGTTTTTACGCTTGTATTAACTTGATTTATTTAGTTGAGCCGAAACCATTGTTGTTGACGGAAGGCTACATTGTTTTGAGTTGATTTCGAGTAGTTTTACTAAGTGTACACCTGAAAATGGCAGGTAAGCGATTTTTTTTAATCAGATGTTGCAAACCTTTTGTAAGTTTCAAAGTTAGAAAATTGAGTACCTAACTACCTATATTAAATAGATCTGGGTTTCCAAAGTAAAAAATACGTTCGTAGATAAATTTAAAGAAGTTCGTTGTTAAGTTTTTTTAACCGACTTCCAAAAAAGAGGAGGTGTGTTCAACGATTACTCCGCCGTTTGTGAACCGATTTTCAAAATTTTTCTTTTTGTTGTATAGGGTATTTGTTCCGATTGATCCGGTTCCGAGTTAGTACCATGTTCACAAAAGTGGTGATCTGATGATAGGAACCAAGAGGAATCCCCCCTGGATTCCTCTTGGTTCTTGAAAATCAAATGGGAACATATGTGTTTTGATCATATTATGCTACCAAAAAGTAAAATTTTGCACCATGGTATACCACGGTCCCGAAGGTGCTGAACAGAACTCCTGATTCCTTGTAGATACGTGTTTGGGAGTTTCGCTGTTGTTTAAAATACCAAAATCATAAGCTGCTATGCTGATTACATTAATCATCATCAACACTTACACCATGCATCATCAAATTATGACCCTGTTATTAGTACTTTTCATAGTCTTATAGATCGAGACTGATGTTTATGATCATTATTCTGTAGTTTGTCTAATGATTTTAATATTATTTTGTTATTTTAAAGCATAATACTATTATTCGAATTTGATGTTATGGCTACCAAGGTGTGTTGGTGACAATTATGTTAATAAAAAACGTCAAAACTGTGTAGAAAACCTTAAGAATAACTAAAAAGAGTAAAATTATTATTTTGAAACAAAAAAAATAAAACCGACTTCCGAGGTAAAAACAATAGTAATTTTCTAAACTGAACTAAAAAGTATTAAATAATAATTCTTATTCTGTACTCAGTATTTCTGTTCTCAATCTTCATAATTTTGAAGTCAGTACCAGTCCTATAAGTTGCAGCTACATTATTCTGTCATAGACCTGGCGATTAGGTTAGCTGGCGGCTAGTTAGCCGGCGGGCGTCCGAATTTTTGTGATCAGAAATTTCGGATAAAGTACGGTGGGCTAAAAAAGGAGACAGCGCCTACTTTTTTCAATTCACAGAATATTCAGAGAGGAAGCCTATAAGCTTGTTTTACGTAGAAAATTTAGACGGTTTTGTTCGGAGTAGAACCTTCTAAAGTGTAATTTGAGGGAGATACAATCGCTTTTTAAATGACACGGCTCACGTTAAAAACCCATAAGACGCGGCTGCCGTATAATTCGCAATGAATGTGCGCACCTTTTAAAAAAGGTTGACGGCCCCTACTTTTTTTCAAATCACAGAATATTCAGAGGCGAAGCCGAAGATGATTTTGTTCAGAGTAGAACCTTCTAAAGTGTAATTTGAGGGAGATGCAATCGTTTTTCAAATGACGTGGCTCCCGTGTCATACGCCACACGTTAAAAACGCGTTCATCCGCACTGAATCGGTTAAATTATAGTTGTTAGTTATTAGTTTCTATATTAGTTATAAGTAATAGTGTATTACCTAGTATTAGTTTATAATAATATAATTTAGGATAGTTTTTTAATAATTTAAATATTGTATTCATACAAATGTAGAGATGCAAAGTTGTTGCAATATAAAATAGCAACAGTTGTAAAGTTGTAAAAAAATGTACAATTATTTTTACCAAATAAAGTTCTTTCTTTCTAACTAAACATAGACGTGATAAATAATATTTTTTATTTAGATCTGCAATCGCCTTAATCATAATAATATGTTTTATTTTTGGTTTTAGATGCTGAGCGAGTTCTCACTGCCAGCTCCGCTGTGGTATGCTGCCCGCAGCTGGTGGGGCGCGCTGTCTCGTGGCGGAAGGTTAGCGCGTGCTGTCGCGTGGCTGCTGCGCCGCCGACTGCTGCTGCAGCTGCACACCTACGTGCAGTTCAACTCGCCGCACTGGGCCCGCCTCACCGGTAGGTGTTGAAATTGGGATTAGTAGATAGAACCCTACAAGTCTGTTGGGGTTTTAATCTTAGTCTATTAACACACTATGCTGAAAATACGCGGCCGAATTTCGGCATGATTTCGCCTACAATGCGCTACGCATACGCTATAACGCGAAGTAATTTCGGTAAACACGGGGCAGGGTCGTAATTTTGGAGCAGCTTTGAGAGTGCTTTCTACTATGTGATATAAACTATCGCAGTTATTTAGGCTACAAACGGACATACCCATAAACTTTCGAAGTCATAATATACATACATGTTAGTACTAACAATGCAACTATTTATTTATTGACACAAAATTCTTTTACTTTCAGATGGCAAAGAGTACATCTGTGAGAAGCATGATCCGTACTATCAGTCAAACAGTGTGTCATACTCGTCGTTAAACCAAGGGCAGCTGAACGTGCCAGAGCCAGTCGAGTCCAGGGATCTTTCAAATACATTCGTCGACTCGGACGATGAATATCCCACACAGAACAACCTCAACCAAACAGACTTCTCACACACTCAACCCATAATAATAGAGGCTGAGAACACGAAATACGAAAAATATGAGAACGACTCAGCGAATCATTCATTCGAAGACGGAGTAGACGAAGTGGACGGTCTAATTAAACCGACTATAAACGGCTGTGATAAAACTCAAAAGAAACTACAGGGTAATTCAGTTGACAGTGGCATATCTCACAATGGGAATGGCATAAACAGTATCGACAAACAGAATGGACATACGGAGAAAAGTAATGAAAATTTTGATAGAAAAAGTCTGCCAACTCGGTTATCAGATCTGTCTTTGAAAGATAACGATCAGTCTATGATGTTGAGGGATACAAGCAGCGATGAAGATAGGTTTGAAAGTGATACAGATGCCCCACCAATGTTTAAAACGAGCCACAGTTCGATTAACGGAATGGAGAAACGGAACGGCGTATCTTTGAATCTGAAGTTGCAGAGTGAAATGAGGTATGTTTTACTTAATTTATTTACTTAAATTGGTAGTAAGTAATAACTTACAACAATAGCCCGCAACATATTTATATGGTAAATATTCTCGTATGGGAAATGATCTTGGTATTACGTTTGTATGAGAATTTCGATGGCACCCGGACTCTTATGACTAAATAACTGAATATGAACACAAAAGGTGGCCTTTAATAATTTTTTTAGTACAAAAAAAATATTTTCAGTTTCCAATCCCCAACCGTATGGGCGGCTCCGATGGGTTGTGAAGGAGACGTGTGGCGGGGAGTGTGCGACGGGGAATCCCCGCTTGACACCTTCACGGCAGACGAGCGTGCCGCACTCGCCGCGCTGCCAGCCAGCGACCGAGCTGACGACCTGCTGCTGCTGGCCCAGCTGCATAAGAAAGGTAAGGGGAATCCCCGGTCACGTGACCATAATAAGTCTTATAGCTAGACGTCCGGCGGGGAATCCCTGCTCTGCTCGACCCTGTTGCTATTGACGATGATGCGCGCGGATCTGGTCCGCATGCGGGTGACGACATATTGTATGTAATTTTGTATTGCTCGTATAACAAGAAAAATATTTATGAAATTATAAGATGCGGGTAATTTGCACGAAGACCAGATTTGCGCGCGGGTGATAACACGCATGACAGGAAAAGGGCCTTTCCGCTGCGTGAATTTAGTAAGGAGATTTTGCGTAATTGTAAGGAGAGTAAAAATTACTGTGCAAGATTCTATGTTTGCGTATGTTTTATTATTTTGAATCAAATTATTTCTCTCCTTCTCGGTTTATAAGTTGTAAAGCTTCTTTTCTAAAGCTGTAATATTTTGTTGCAGGTTATTTTCGGGGCGAGCAGCATTTGGAGGAGATCATGTTTCTTGAGAACGTAACGAGGTCTCAACTCATGCAGTTGCTCGACAAATTCAAGGATATACTCATCACTTTCGAAACTGAAGATCCCGTGGTGGCTATGCTCTATCCATATCAATAGACGCGCATTGTTCGTTATCTTGTATATTCCTCGTCAAAAAATATTTATTAGAAAATTATTTAATTTCAAATACACGAATGAATACATTTGACTTAACATAATTTATTTTATTGTCCTATCTCCAGAGATATATAATATTAAAATCCTTAAGCTTGTCACACACAGAGCAGGTAATGTAAAGATGTATATTATAGCATGATACATCTCGATACATCTCAATACATCTTTCTATAGAAATCGTCAGGAGACCACACACAGCAGCTGTAATGTATATTTTTACATCTTCGTATCTTAAGATACCGAGCTATATGAAAATATACATTTATATTTTGATACATCTAAATACATCTCAATATATTTCTGTATATTACGATACATCTCTTCTCTTCATAGGGTGGTCAAAAATTTCTGTGATTATATTTTATGTGTATGATGACAGATACACACAGTGTTGCCACTTGCCACCTTAGCACAGCACTTCACAGCAGGTACTGCAGGCAGTCTGTTCCCCAGAGCCTATATTTTCAATCAAATATGTATCTTCAATCCACATCGTTCTGTTTTTGGCACAATATGTAACAATGCGCGCATCAAAATTACAATCCGAATCATCTTCTGATGAACTATCTAGTGAATATCTAGAGTCTGGCTAGCGAAAGATGAGACTGGAAAAAGGCGGCAAATTAAAAAAATCGACGTATAACAACCCTGTCTATAGAGAAGGCCGCGCATACATCGATATGCAGAGGGAGTCCCCCCAATACAGTGCTCGCACTGTCTGGGGTACGGACACGGGAAGCGATTCTGCGCCGATATTGCTGCGGAAGTGAGGTGCGGCCATTGCTCCGGAACACACCACAAATCTCAGTGTGAGGGCTTCGAGGGGGGTACCGAGCCATGCTGCATTAATTGCAAGAAAAATAATTTAAACGCAAACCATGGCGCGTTCAGCCGAGAGTGCCCGATAAGACGAAAATGGGAAGCCATAGCACGTGCGGCGGTATCGTATGATCCTGAAGACGATGCGTTCGTGGAACGTACATGGCTCTACGAACGCACACGTAACGATACTACGATGCCGTCGCAGTACAGCTGCTAACAAAAATGTAGAGCCCGATAAGCGCCCAAAATAAACACAAAAGTATTGTTAGTAGTAAATATGAATTTATGGCAGCAATAACCAAAATGTAGCAATGTAGTTAAAATAAGTAGGTAAATGTAAAAATGTAATTGGATAAGTAAATATGTATAATGTACGGTATAAAATATATATATAAAGATATGTAAGTATGTATTAAAAAAATACAAATAAGTAACTACTTTGCACTTATTTGATATAGCAAATATGGCAAATGTAAACAATGTATTGCAATAGAAAAGGTAGTATGAATGTAGTAAGTATATTATGTAGCATGTAAGTATAATATATAGTTTATAGTTAATATAGTATTGTCAAATGTATAGTATTGTCAAGTTAAGTATAAGTTATATCATTATTTATTATTATTGTTTGTTTAACTGCATTGTTAAATGTTAACAACTCTGGCTCATCTGATCGGTCACTCTTGGCTGAATGCAGGCAAAATCTGCTCTGAAAATTGTAATGGAATCTCTCTCTGAATAAATAGAAATAAATAACACTGTCACTAAAATCACTAAGAATGTAAAATAAAGTATAAAATAAAACAAGGTAAGTATATGTACTTATAAAATAATGTATAAGTAATCATAATTATTAGTTCAATATAATAATAAGCAATTAAATATTGTAAAGCAAATGTAAAAAAAAAAATAGTGAATACGATAATTGTAAAGTTGTAATAGAAATGGAAAACTATGTAAGTAAGTATATTGAAAGGAAAACAATTATTGTGATAGTAAAAAACCAGGTGTGAACAAAAAGTAAAAGAATAATGTCTTAAAAAACACAATTATATTATATAAATGTAAACAATTATGACATGTATAACTATTATAAAAACGCACATGTAATAAATAAACAATTGTAGAAATTGTCCCTTAGCATGTACCTAAGGGGGAACCAAAGAGAATGTCATATACTACGGGGGGAACAAGAGGTCCCAAGTGCGGGGCCATTTAAAAAAAAAAACCCTGTCTATAGCTGGAATTATAGTTTTGATCTACGAACTACGAATAATAGGGTTTCTTAGTTTTTATTATTCGTAGTTCGTAGATCAAAACTATAATTCCGGCTATAGACGGTTGTTAAAGGCCTCTTGGATATCGTTGCTAAGCAACGGCAACGCCGCGGGTCGGTCGGCGGAAACTCGTGACCGCTTTTCTCGTATGATTCTCATACAAGTCACTGCACTTTTTTGGTAATTGTTTATATTTTTAGCACAATAAAAAGTAATGAGCCAAATTACTATTAAGTTTGGATTTCGGAATATTTCCACAGACTTTTTTCCGCGGAAAATCTGTATCGAAAGCTATATTTACTTAATCATGAAATATTCTTTCAAATTCATTGGATATGATTTTTTACTGTTATGAGGTAATCCACACACACGATACTCTCGAACACTGGGTGCGGGGCTCATATAAATAAAACAGAGAAACTTCTCAGAATCACTGTGGGTTTATTGTGGATAAAACACACGAGCGCGCGAAAAACAATCTCGCCGTTTTGGGCGGCGGCGTCGGACCCCACAGATTACTAGTATATATTTGTAGATCGGACCCTCTGTCTCGAACATCGCGCGGGAACCTCTGGCGCGTCTGAGAGAGAGAGACAACACTACTCGCGGTAACGAGCGGGAGGGAGACCGCGGGTCACACGGTGTTGCAAGACCGACGGTCGGGTTACCATACTGTGTATTTATTTATTTGTAAGCACGTTTGTAAGATCATCTTATTAGTTACCTATTACTTATTAGTTATTATTAATAACAGGTTGTTTACCTAATTAAAAATTATAGGGCGCAAACTATTCCAAAGCAATCATGTTCATGAGGTCTTCGAAATCCATGATGATGGAGAACGAATCATCCGTTTAAAAGTAATACCACAGACGAGTAGGTAATCGACTGTACGACGTGAAAGTGGAGCTATGTATTGATTGGAAAATTAATTAATAGTTGAATAATGTAAACAAAATATATTTTCAGCAACTATTCAACCGTACATGCAAAATAAAAATGGAAAATGAAGATATTGTATTTCATTAACAAAGAAAATTTTATTATGTTTATTATACATAATTACTAGATGACGCCCGCAACTCCGTTGTGCCATATAACTATATTCGCGCGGGTTCGGGAACCGTACATTTTCCGGAGACAAAAAGTATCCTATGTCCAGTGGCGTATAACTATAAGGCTGGCAAAATGCCACGGGCCTCCGGCCCAAAAGGGCAATATTTTTTAAGTACATATTGTTTTATTATTAACGTGACGATTTTTGCTGATAGAGCCCCATCAATTTGCCACGGGCCCCGGATCTTATAGTTACGCCACTGCCTATGTCCTTATTCGGGACTCTTAAATCTAAATCTCGTATGAATATTTCTAAAACATCACGTGCAAGTTATTTTTAATATCATTGTTTCATTATGTATAATAATATATTGTAATTTAAAAAACGACATAATAAAAAATAACAAATAAAATTAGTGTGTAAAATATTTCAGAACAATACTTATTCCTTCAATATTCACTTTTGCATTTATACTATTATCATACTAATATACTAATTACTGATATTAGTAATTTACTAATAATATTTTAAGTACGAAAGTGTGTCTGTCTGTTACCTCTTAACGCCTAAACTGCTGAACAGAGTTTGCTGAAATTTGGCATGGATAACTCCATATATCCTTAAGCATGATTAATAATCGGCATGTTGATTTCGATATGTTTCCCAATTCCGTCAGAAATGAATAAAACGTTAATTCACGAATCCGATATTGGGAATTTTTGCACCCTACAACACAACAGTACCTCGTACCGCCCATATTTTCCTATTTCAGAGCACTTTTTAACGTTTTCAACGTGTTTTCATTAAAACTAGTAAACCGTATTTTACAGCTGATCGCACTCTGACACCCACGTGTTGCCTGAATCTGCCACTCGCCGCGCCACCAGAGATATCCAAGAGCCGCCTTTTTCCAGTCTCGTCTTTCGCTAGCCAGACTCCAATAGCAAGTAACTCGAAAGGCCATATTATTACAACATTAAAAATAAGAACAGCCTGTATAACACTTTAGCAGCTGAAATGTGCGTCAAGCGGGGCGTTTAGCATTGAAATGTAGGGAAAGATACATTACATTACCTGTTGTGTGTGTGATACATTAATATAATGTAAAGATATACATCCCGGGATGTAATGTACATTAATATAGGTACATTACCTGCTCTGTCTGTGACAGCCCTGTTAGACCTAGATACCAAATACCAATACATACCTTCTGAATACTATATAATTAATATACGCCAACGAAGGTGTCTTTATAATTTAAATTGCAATATTGTTTGCATTGAAAGCTAACCAAAGAGAATATAATCACTACGTTTTAGCTAACCAAAGAGAATATAATCACTATGAAGCTAACCAGAAACACAAAAATAAAAGTTTGCTTTTAGACTGTAGGCGAAGACAAATAAAATATAAGATTTAGGGATGATGACAAGGTCAAAGATTAGCGAATTTTATTAATAAAATAAAGAAACCACGGTAAAAAATAAGTACTTCCAAAATTTTAGTTCGATAGCATTTGTATTTTTTTTGTTATGCGCCTTCAAAGTTGGATAATCAAGTCGATTTTTTTTTCAATTAAATTTCTTAATATTTGTATACCATTCGATAACTTATGCAATTAAAAGCTACTTTTGTTAAGAAACCACTTTCATAAACGCAATATTTGATATACCTATCGGACAAAGTTTTCTCCCGATGCATACAAACTACGAAAGAGTGGCGTCAGTCTTTCGTAGCACTTTGTATGGAGCGTTTCGGGCAGGTATGTTTTATGAGATGTCATATCTTGGTGAATTTTTAAGCTATCAGAGTAATTCTTTCAGCGATGTTTCTATTTTTTAAGGGTTTTTCAATTACCAATAAGAAAAAAAAATTGTCATCATGCCTATTCTTAGAGATAGTTGAATCAGCAAATTGTCAAGCATAATATGAAACAATTAAGATCCTATCCTATCCTATTAGAAAATAAATAGGAGCGCCACATATGCCGCTGCGGCATACCGCATAGCTGATAGCACGAAGCTTCGGACGATAGACGCAGGTGCGGCCGAGCCGTTAGAAAAAAGGGATGACACTACGATGTTGCCACAGTTTAATTTTGTCACTTTTTTGACAGACTGACGTGTTTGCATTTAAAAAAACCACAATGACAGAATGTCTTTTCTTTCTTGTCAAATGTCAATGCAAAATTTACGCATCTGTCAAACACGCGAATAACGCGATTTGCGAAAGCTGAAAAATAAATTGGAGTTGTTTTTGTTTTCGTATCGCTTTGTCTAAATAGTTAACAAAAATATTTTCAGAATGAAAAATTTTCCAGTGTTCGTTTTCCCTGTGTCGCTAGAATTTTATCTAAACGCAAGACACACGTATAAACAATTGTTGACAGTTTATAATCCATACGAGTTCTCAGTTAATTTCAAAGGTAAAAAACATTCCAGGCATGTGGTATTTCTTGTCTGGGATCTGGCATAAATAATGTTCGTTGTTTCAGTACTATGCACGTCCCCAAACAAATTCACAGTTATTGATCCCGAAGGAGTGATAGCACCTCAAAGCTGCATAGACATAATTGTTCGATACACACAACCCTCTGCCTCACATTGCAATACAACAGACAAATTTAGAATTACTATGTACGACAGAAATACCCAGCAGGTAAGAATGCCCCCGAGTTTCTCTATAATTCTTAAAAAATTACACATACCATGTCAATTTCTAAAGACAGTAGTAATTTAAATAATATATCCATATGGATGGGCAATATTTACATATTGCCACAATTATTTAGATAAAATTTATATTATCTTTTGCCAGCTGTTGTTAGTTACAAAACTTTAAAAAGAACATGATAGCAGGTGGCCATGGTTTTTGTAATTTATTAAAATATGTACAATACCTGTGGCATAAAATGCAGTTTAAATTCAGAACAAGTATTTACAGGCACTGGGTAAAAGGGACATACCCACAAAGTTGATAGATGGGGAGCCCTCTAACACTAATCCTGAAAGTTTGGGAGACAACTTCCATCCCCTAGCATCAAGGTCCACCCCTCAGAAACAAACCGAGGAGCATCCGAAAGTCATTTGCAATCACCCATCTCATAGGTAAAGTATTTCATGTTGACTCCAAAATTTAATTGCAAACAACTGATAAAAACTGTAATCAAAATAATGTTTGAGATTAAGACAAAGTTGTATTGTAATATTATATTGAAACAACATGTTGAAATTTAAAATTGTTGTTTTAAACAAAGAAATTAACAATAATATGTTTCTTACAATTACGTAAAAAACTGTACTCTTGACCTGTGATAATAAATTCTTTCTAGAGATTTTACTGATAGGTAATTATGAATACTATTTATTTCAGGGATAACCCACCAGTAAATGTTGTAGCTGTGGCGGTGAGTATATGTTGTATAGCCGCTCTTCTATTACCCACACAACCCGAAGCGACAGTCAATTCTCAACTGCCAGAATGGTTGCATATCGGCTCTAATTTAAAATTAGTGTTTTCATTTGTACTCGGACTCGTAAGCATGTTAGTTCTAAGGCCATAGGTTATCCTGAATAAAGTCTAATTGCAGAGCATGTAGAAATTCATAATTGGCCTATAATTGCAGTGTCTTCGAAACATAGCTCTTTGGTCCTGTTGTGTACCTAATACCTATGTTCTTGGTAAGTGTATCTGCAATAAAAACTTAGATTACCATTGGTATGTTGGGTCAATTTATTGTTAAGATAGCAAATAGATATTTTAAACCTTTACCAAAAAAAACGATGTATTCAAATACTCTTCTCTAAACTTTCTTTTACCAGCAGAGTAAAATGTACATAAAAATAACCACCTTCTTGGTTGGAAGTTAGTTAAATATTTAGAGCAAATAATGTTGCATTTAAAATTAGTGTGACAGGCCTTTATTTGTGCTTCAATATAAATAAATATAATTCAAACTAGAATGTATTATCAATCTTTAAAATTATGTAAGTTATATTCCCTTAATTTTTAGGGTTCCATACCCAAAGGGTTAAAACGGGACCCTATTACATTGATGTATGTCTGTCTGTCTCCAGGCTGTAACTCAATAACCGCTATAGCTAGGCTGAAATTTTCACAGATTGTGTGTTTCTGTTGCCGCTATAACAACAAATACTAAAATAAAAATACATAAAGTGGGGCTCCCATACAACAAACATTATTTTTTTGGCCTTTTTTGCTAGTAATCAATAACGACAACAGCTAGGTACTTGAAATTCTTACAAAGGCCTTAGTTATATGTATACTTTAATAATTAATTATAATATTTAAATAAAATAAAAATTAAGGGGGGCTCCCATACAAAAACACAATTTTTGGCCTATTTTTTCTATATTTGGACAATTATTTAACCAAATTTTCATATCATAACTTTAGGCCCTAAAGTTTAGGGCATGATTGATGATATTAACTTATTATAATTAATATTTATTAATTTATAATCAGATTTTTTCTTTCAAAGTAGGTAAGTACAAAATATAATATTATAAATACTTATAAATTTCTGTAAATAAATATTAAATGTGTTATATGTGGTATGTCGTACGTAATTTAAACGAAAAATAAATTGATAATTATAAAATTAGCAGCTATCTAAGTAGCCATGATTTAATTAAATCGGAAAGCAAACACATCCATGACTTTATGAATATATTTTAAAAGAAATGTCCATTGTCCAATGTTTATTGCCAAAATAAAGTAATTTAATATGTATGTAATGTATGATATTATTTTAAAACTTAGTGTGATATTTTTACATCATTATTATTGTATAAGATTTTATTGCAGGTCACACACAACTTTAAGGTCGCTCATGTAAATCCCACTAAAATCATAAAACAGTAGACGCATGCTTACTACAAATAACGTAAACTGTACAGTAGCTCCGCATGCACATAGAACACCAAAAAGATACCATAAAATCGAACACTGCGCATTTCCCTTTCATTTTTGGCGAGCTATTTTAAAGTTGTGCGTGACCTACACATAATCATAGACATAATATTATTATTATATGAATTTATCAATGACATGTGACCAGGCAGGGATTACTTACTTAAAAATAAAAAAATAAATTTACAATTTAAATGGATTTTGAAAGACTAGTTTAATAAGTATAAGTTTTTAAAGATAAAAATTATCTGATTCCTGTGTTTGGAAAACCCTTGTTTTAATTTTAGTCTTAACTTTCATTATGAATAAACCTCATTATTATAGTCATTGGAGTGGGGACCATCATGTATTATTAAAAATAAATTTGATGCCGTAAACTATTTGTTACTTATTTAATTTCAATACAAATTATAGATTACCTTACAATTAAATTTTTGTCGCTAGATGGTATTGTTGCTATAAATGCGAAAGTGTGTCGGTCTGTCTGGGTACACACACAGTCTTGGTGTCCCGGGAAAGGATAGTTTTTATTCTAAAAAAATAAACGGTTTACGAATCCCGCGCGATAAACGAATTTTAACGCAAGAGAGTTGCGGACGTCATCTAGTATAATAATATAATATTATTATTAGAGATGTGCCGACTAGTCGGTAAGTCGACTGTCCGGCCACTTTTGTAGTCGGCGACTAGTTGGCGAATAGTCGGCAAAAAGCGCCGACTATCGGACTTATTACTTTAATTTTTGCTATAATTATTGAAATTACATTATAAAAACATTGATTAAGTATTTAAATAATGTGTTCATATCACACTTCATAAGTCAAAGTACAAAGTTCAAAATTTTTATTTGCAACCAAGTACTTAAATAAATCAACATACATTGACGAAATATACAACTTATGCCTTGTTCGGGCGTTTGCAAAACAATAATTAAATTACTAGTCTTAAGTACTTACAGAAGTGTTTCTGAAATTAAATTAAATTAACAAATTAGGTACCTATGTATTATTAGATCAAGATTGAGACAAGAATTAAGTAAGTAAATAGAACAAAAATTGTATCATAAAAAAAAAAGTAACGTATGCGAAGTGAACAATAAACATAACACGATTCGAAACCTTTGCAGGTGGCATATTGTGTGACTTACCCGCGAATCAGCAGTAAAAAAGTGTTACAGAAAATTCCGAAACCATGATCGGCTTGGCCGACTGACTAGTCGGCCGCTTAGTCGGCTTCTTTGCAGCCGACTAATCGGCTAGTCGGCCAAAGTCATGATCTTCACGTCATCTCTAATTATTATGCTTATAGTTTATACTCGCGTTCACATTGCACTTATCGAATTCCTACATTTTGCCTTCAGCAGGTTAAGAACGGCTTAGATTTGTAATATTCATTAAAATTTATAGTTATTCAGGCTGGTATAAATAGTCAGTACTCAAGATGCGCCTCGGTCTCAAGACACGGTTCAGGTTCTGTGATTGATTGGCTGTCAAAATTTGGACCTGCATCTTAAGTTCTGACTATTTATACCGGCCTTAATGCCATTGAATAAAACCACTCTTGTTTTAAATTACGATTTTAATATTAACAAAACAATTATTATGCTTGGACTGATATTAAAAATAAATAAAACTTTAGGGATTGCTATTAAACAAATTTGAAATTTAATACTTATTAATGTCTAAAATGCTTTCTAATGTTCTTCTAATTAATAATTATTACATACATGGGCGTACCCAGGATTTCAGGTAAGGGGGGGCAGCATACCTGTTTCGAGAAGATGGTCGGTCTGGTAGGTATATTGAAACAAAAAATCATGAAAATTGACTTTTATTAATCTCACTGAAAAGATATTTTGGTAGGTAGGTAACATAATACGTAATACGGTTGATAGGTAACGTAATGCGCGATAAAAAAAATGTAATTTATTTCCACTTGTCAGGAATTGACATTTATTTTAATTTCTTGGGCAGTTGCCCCTACCTGGGTACGCCCATGATTACATACCTAAGATATGTTATTTTCTACATCTAAAGATATTACGATGGATTCCTTTATCACAGACTACTTCACTAAACTACTTTACTTAGGCCGGTATAAATAGTCAGTACTCAAGATGCATCTCGGTCTCAAGACGCGGTTCGGATGATTGGTCCAAATTTTGACAGCCAACCAATCACAGAGCCTGAACCGTGTCTTGAGACCAAGATGCATCTTGGGTACTGACTATTTATACCGGCCTTAAATTACTTAGTTAAAAAATACATTAATTTAATATGCTCATTGCTCTTAAAACTTACATTTTTTTCTGTCTCTACTCTAAATATAATATATGTCTCTACTCTAAATATAATCTATAATAGTATGTAATAGTATGTTGAAGTCTTTAGGAAGTGAAATCTTCATTTCTTTCTTAATTAGCAGGCTATTATATCATTTTGCTTTGTTTGTGCTTAAAAATACTAGTTACTTGATTCTAGAGGTAATTCATTATTAGTAATAATGAATTACCTCTAGAAAAATTACATATTTTTCTAGAGGTAATTCATTTTATTACAGAACTACGACAAAAAATCAAATACGAATACTGAAAATAATAACACAACACATAATGGCAACAACAAAATACAAAAATACATAACTGACTATTTTAAACCACAACATCCATTTCGTATCAAAACACAAACAAATTAAAATTTTACATCAAAACATTGCTAGCTTCCATACAAAAAGATGTCAACTAGAAATTGCGCTAGCAGAACTAAAATCATACAATAAGGAACCAGATATCATATGCCTAACCGAAACCTTTGTCGAAAAAGGGTCGGAACAAAATATAGCTCTAAACAACTATAATCTAGCATCATTTTACAGTAGGTCTAAGAAACAAAAACGAGGTGGAGTATGCATTCTTATAAAAAATAATACCTATTCCTATAATAATATTGACTATTGTTCCTCAATCGATAATAATTTTGAATGCTGTGGCATAGAAATTGGTGATATAAATATGGTTATTATTTGCTTATATAGAACACCAATTTCTGCAGTTAGTATATTTATCGAAAAGCTAGACTCACTTTTGTATAATATAACTAAAAATTCAAAGAAAAATATTAATATAGTCATTGCAGGAGACTTTAATATTAACTTACTTAAAATAAACAGTGACTCAAATGCATTGCGTGATATCTCAAGTAACTATAATTTAACAATCCATTTTAATAAACCAACTAGACAATCCACATGCATAGATAATATTTTAAGTAACTTAACACAAGTCTATAGCGAACTACTTCACATGTGTCTCTCGGATCATAACACAGCGCAATTTATTTCAGCAACAATAGAAACATCTAATAACCTCACCCTACATAAATATTACTATGTCTACAAGAGAGAGTATAAAAAAGACAACATAAAAAAATTCAAAAACTATTTGTCAAACATTTGCTTTGATACATATTTAGACAACTCAAAACCTTTTAACGAAGCATTTAATAATTTTTATGACTTATTCACTATGCTATATAAACTTTGCTTTCCTATAATCCGCCTTAAGGTTACAAATAAACATAAATTACCTCACTGGATAACTAAGGGCTTAAGAGTTAGTTGTAAAACAAAACGAAAATTACAATATAATTATTATAGAAAAAAAGATATTTCCACGAAAAATAAATACAAGCAATATAGTAAATTACTGAGGAAGTGCTTTAGACTTGCAGAAATAAATTCACATAGTAAATATGTCGCAAATGCAAAAAATAAATGTAAAGCGTCATGGGATATTGTTAAACAATGCTCAAGCAAAGTTAACAACAATAAATTTATTACAGACATTAAAATTAATAATAAAAAACTTACCACACCCACACATATAGCAAACGCATTTAATGAATATTTTATAAAAACTACAAACATAAATATAGCTTCAAATTCTAATTTTACAAGCAATATTCATGACAATCCTATGAGCATCTTTTTAAAACCTTGCACCTGTGACGAAACAATAAACATTATTAATTCCTTAAAAAATACGAATACAGTTGGTTATGATGAAATTTCCACAAAGGTAATCAAAGAATGTAAATATATAGTTGCCCCCATCTTAACTGAACTGATAAACAAGTCTTTCGTAGAAGGTTGTTTTCCAGACAAGTTAAAAGTTTCAATAATAAAACCAATATTCAAAAAAGGTGACAGAAAGCAATTAAGTAATTATAGGCCAATTGCGCTAGTTCCAATTCTATCAAAAATATTTGAAAAAGCAATGCATAAAAGACTAACTTCATTCATAAATAAATTTAATATCTTGAAACATGAACAATTTGGCTTTCAAAAGAACAAATCAACTCAACAAGCATGTTTCAACGTTACTAACCAAATTGTAAACTGCATTGATGAAAAGAACCACTGCATAACTGTTTTCATTGACATGACTAAAGCTTTTGATTTTGTTTCACATAAATTACTACTGAAGAAATTAAGCAAAATGGGAATAAGGGGACCAGCTTTAAATTGGATTAAGGCCTTCCTTGAAAATAGAACGCAATACACAATAATAGAAAACATTAACGGAGATAATGAATTAGTCAATACTGAATCTGCAGTCTTACTTAATGAATATGGAGTTCCACAAGGCTCTGTACTAGGTCCTCAGCTATTCTTGTTTTACATAAATGACATTCCCATTGAAATTAATAATCCAATAATCATGAATAATTATAAATTTACATTATTTGCTGATGACATATCTATAATATTTACATATAATAAATCGGACGTGAATAAAATCGAAAATGACATAAACTTGACACTTAGATATTTAATTGAATGGCTGACATGTAATAACCTTAAAATTAATGTTAATAAAACTAGGTATATACAATTTAGAACTTATAACAAAAAACCCGTTGACTTAAAATTAACACACAATAATGAAAAAATAGAGGAAGTTGAGGAAAACTTGTTTTTAGGCGTACAAATTGACAAACACTGTAATTGGCATGCACACATAGATAAAGTTTGTTCAAAACTGAACAAATTTGTTTTTGTCTTGCGCAGGTTAGCATGGACAGTTAGTATCCAAACCTCAATTACAGCCTATCACGGCTACGTGTCCTCAGTCCTGCGATATGGTCTAGTTGTCTGGGGAAACTCAACGCATATAGACAAAGCATTCATTGTGCAAAAGAAATGTATTCGTGCTATAGCTAAGATTCCACCGTATGAGTCATGTAAGCCTTTCTTTAAAAAATTCAACATATTGACTCTACCTAGCATGTACATTTTAGAAATATTTAAATTCGTTACACACAATAAGGACATTTTTACACAATTGATTGACACAAACCCAACTAAATATTTTAGAAATTCAAATAGATTAATTATAAATAAAAAACCAAAAACAACTCTTTTTCTAAATAATGCATATACAATGTGTGTAAAGATTTATAACAAAATACCAGATCACATAAAACACTTGTCTAAAAAACAGTCTATTAGAGAACTAAAAAGAATGCTAATAAATGAATCTTATTATGATGTAAAGGAATTCTTAAACAGTTGACATTAACTTATTTTATTTTATGACAATAGTTTTTAAATTAATTGACATTTTTACTTTATTTAATTTCTTGACATAAATATATAGATTTCTCATTACTCTCATGACATGTTTAATTATTACTAAGTATGTAAAAATTGATTTGAATAGGTATTGTTAGCGTAAAATATATTTTGTATGATTATAATTACTTATATTATAACTTTATGATAATATGTTTAATTATTACTATTATTAATGATGATTGATAACTTATGTATAAAATTGATTTGAATATTTTTAGTGTAAAACATATTTTTGTACATGATTTTAATTTAAATATATATTTGCATGCTATTTTATACATAGCTAAAAGTGTTAGATCTTAAGAAAATAATCATTACCACCTACTGTATTCACCACTTTTATAGCAAATAAACGAATTGAATTGAATTGAATTGAAAAAACATCTCAATTATCACATAGTTACGGTAATAAATTAACTATGTGATAATTGAGATGTTCACATGACTAGACAAACTTTAAAATAATAAATGCCAACATTCGAAATACAACATAATACTGAAAAAATAACATTGAAATATACAATACCTTTGTGCTAAGTTCTAGCTTACTAAAACAATAACTATTAATCTATTCATGATTAAAACAGCCTTTAATATAGTCTACAAATCGACCATAATATGAGTAAACAATGGATGCAGGACGGTAGCAACTTCGGTATACTTTAATGTGTTGAGTCCATCGTTTAGCATCAATTCCTTTGAAAATGTCCTCTCAGTTCTTTTTTGTCTGTAACTGAAAATAATAAATTATAATATTATATCGAACACCAGAAATAATGAGATACTACAAGTACTCAAATATAAAAATGATACATTACCTTCTTTCTTTTGGTGTATAAATTCTATGGTAAAGACTAGTCTTAGGCTCAAACCTACATATTTTTATATTATGATATTCTAGTCTAGAAAATAGGTCCTCCTTAACATAAAAATTATTGCTCATGCCATTAACAGTCTTATATTGTTTTGATAGTATTGATATAGCACCGTCAAACTGATTCAAATAGGGCAAGACGAACCTGAAAAAATTTAAGTTGCATAACAAAATAGTAGAAACTTACTAGCTATGATTACAGATGGTTGTAGTCTTTATTTTTATTATTATATATTTTACAATCATTACAATCTAAGCTATCTAAAGGCTTTTTTCAATGCTAATATTATAATATACAAAGGAAACAGCCATCTCTTTTATAATGAGTACTAAAATGATAGCCTACTTCAGTGTTCAGATGATCTGCTGACATGACATCAAATGTTCAATATGATGATGATAGTCTAATGAATGGTGATGAGCGCTGGTATAGTAAAGCGAGGCACCTATATTTATCAATGCTACTCGACATATGCCTAGGAAGTTTTGTGCAAGCATATAGATTGGAAGGCTTCAGCGGCACTAGGTCCATCTCATGCAACACGAGACAAGGGTATCCATCCCGCATAGCGGCCACAGCACCAATATTCATCAGTTTAGCTTTATTGTATGGCTTCGTGTCGACTTGTTCCACCACATAAATTTTATAATGTATTTGTTGTTTGCGTAGGAACATGTGCATGTACACAAGGAAGCCTCGTAATTGTTCCGCTTTGTCCCTGTATAAAAATAAGAAATTTATTTTCCTTAAATTACTTTTTGATTACCATGTATGGAAAGTTGTGTGTACCTGTACGGGACAATAATAGCTGTACTGTACTTGGGTTTACAGTCCATTGGAGCATGCTCCCCACCTTCTCTAATTCCATGACCATCGATTAAATCCCCGTCAATAATACTGATAGGCAGAGTAGTATCGTCTCGCACGATATCGTAATAATCACAGTCCACCAACGCTGTGCTCGTAAAATTGTTACCAATGTCTTCATATAGATTCTTTAATATTTTCTCTAATTTTATAAACTCGTATGTTCTACGTGCATTTTTGTTGGGGTGCAGTAATATAATCAATATTATGACTACGAGACCACTGTATAAAAATCTCTTTTTATAACCATAACGCATGTCCAATGGAAACTTATTATTGGCTACAATAAAATGACATTTTATAAAAACAACTAATCGTGGTTTAATGTTATATGTGTGTTAATTAATTATGAATTTAATTTAATTAAAATAATAAAATTTTTTAGAAGTTCCTCTTCAATACAATTAACAATATTATGACTTTGACAAATACCAATTGACAAATGACACATTCGACAGCTGACATGAAGATTTTTTTAATATTTGCGACCATTTGTGTAAAACATTTTACCCGGTGACTACGAAAAAAGAAAAGACTCCTTGCAGACTGCAGTGAGCAGTCTTGCAGAAAATGTTAGTTCAAATGAGGGTATTTGTAAAAACACGTAAAATCAAGAAAAACTATTTTGCGCATTGAGTCACAATATTTTTAGCATTTTCATGACAATATAACGATTAATGTGCTATTATTTTAATCTGGTTTCTTCATAAAATGAAGGAATTAAAAGAAAACGAAACAGGCAGTCAACCAGATGAGTTCAGTGTTGAAGTCGTACGTAAATGCGTCAGTAATTTTAACATTGACAATTCATGGGATCAAAATATCTGTACACTAGATTCCAAAAATGCTGAAATTAATAAAACCCCACCATATGAAGCAATGATAATCGATGAAAGCGTAACGGAGAACAGCAACAGAAGAGAAGTTTCGGTACAGACCGAACCTAATGAAAATAATAAGGATAGCATAGACGATGTGTTTTACTCGTTAAACGCTGAAAACCAACTAGATGGTTGCTTAAATGACAATTCTGAACATTCGTTAGGTGGAAAACGCATACGACGTGATTCATACGAAGACAGAAGCCAAATCAGACCATGCAAGAAGGGAAAATGTACTTCGAGTGTGAATGACATATCAATAGTGATATCTAGGGCATCTTCAGAATCAGAAACATCTTTCAAATCTATCAAAAGCAATTACTCGTACAAAGTGAGGAAGAAACGACGAAAGTCTGATTCTAATCTTTTCAGAGACGTCCTTCAAAGGTCAAAGAAAACTCCGAACTTAACCAAAAACGGTAATGAATATACTCCTGGCCCTGGTAAGTTTATGACTCAAGTTTTGTCCTGTAATCATTTTTATAATGCTGACCACTGAATACTGACTGTAGCCATGCAGTCCCTCTCTTAAGTGTGTACGTAACACCATTAATCATTATAATTATGCTTAAAAGTTATGAGTTATAACTTATTACTCAAATCTACCATTACAACTTTTATGCATTTCCGGATACGTATTTGAGTTTGGGGTATTAGCGCCCCTTACCTAAGTAGGTTTTACGATGTTTCTACATTAGTTACCTAGGGGCGCTGCAAAAAAAAATATTTATTTTCTCCAAAACCAAAATCACGATTCCGACTTTGATGCGATCTTAGTAATCGGTTCGAGTTTTATTGATGAAATTAAAACTCTTTTTAATTAAATGTTCTATGTAACGAATTATATTATAGTGAAACGTAAAAAGCTTTTTTTATTATAATAACAGTAAGTAGGGTAGGTACTAATAACTTGATCAGCTTTCACAGAGTTGCATAAGTCTTTTTTTGTTTGTTTTTATTGGCTAGCACCACAATAAGCTGTTATTATTTTTTAGATTCCTTTTCTCTGCTCTGGTCATGCATAATAATACTTCTCTACAATAAAAACCTGAAATGATAATTACTGTTATTTCATATCATATAAAAATACTTATATCGACCAAATCCTTTTTTTTTTTAATGGAATATTTTTTTTAATGCAAACGAGCAAACGGGTCACCTGATGGAAAGCAACTTCCGTCGCCCATGGACACTCGCAGCATCAGAAGAGCTGCAGGTGCGTTGCCGGCCTTTTAAGAGGGAATAGGGTAATAGGGGAGGGTAGGGATGGGAAGGGAATAGGGGAGGGTAGGGAAGGGAATAGGGTAGGGGATTGGGCCTCCGGTAAACTCACTCACTCGGCGAAACACAGCGTAAGCGCTGTTTCACGCCGGTTTTCTGTGAGAACGTGGTATTTCTCCGATCGAGCCGGCCCATTCGTGCCGAAGCATGGCTCTCCCACGTATAAAAGTTTTTACAAAAACTTTTATACGTTAAATTGTTTTTGAAAAAAAATCTAGTAAGTACCTATCGCATATTTTTTTCAATAACAATTTCTTTGTTTTAATTACATCTTCAAGAAGGCTTCGTAACGAGATTTGCCGCGACGAGATTATACCATTGATTAACTACATGTATTCTTAAAATCGTTTAGTGAGACACCACCACCAAAATTCAAATTAACTATAACCACAATGCAATTCGTTATAGCCAATAGGTTATATATGTAATAGGTACATTTTCGTACCGAATTGTGTTTAGTCATAACCCATAGTATGAGTATTGAGTAGGTATACGTATTAGGTACCTACGTATACAACCTGTATTAACGATAGGCTGCTGGAGATCCTCAAACTTGTATGAGACGATATTGTATGACGTCATAATAATAATGTTACGGTACACGGTATACGGACATGTAGTGCCATCTAGCGTCAAACCAGCGAAACTTATCGAGGGAACACCGACAACATAAATCCCCTACTCAATACTAGATGGCATGAGGTGCGCAAGTACATACTCGAACTCTAGAAAAGTCCAACATTTTTACGTGTTTACCGCTTTATTTTTGTTTACGTATTTAGTTGTTTATGTTTATTGTGGTACATGCTCGAGCCTCCTAGAAAGTCCCACTTGTTTACGTGAATCGGGAACATGCTGGAATTCGTCTCGCCATATAAAAAGCCGCAGGTAGATGGCCCGGCAATTCAGTTCGTTTCGAGCGATCATCAAGGCGATTTCGGAGTGACAACAAGTGATCAATAGTGAGTGAACCAGTGAAACCTTCGACTTGGCTACGACCTAGGACATTGATAGTGCTTAGTGATTGGACCTAGTGATAAGTGTTTGGACTTAGTGCTAAGTGTTGTGACCTAGTGTGTGCTTGTGTGACCTAGACTTAGTGAATAAAGTCTTCAAGAGAGTCAGCAGGTCTTTCTCTCCAAATCCTCGAACCCTAGCACGTAAGAATAATTTAAAATATTCAAGAATGGTCGGCATCGTACAATCTATTCGTCTGGCGGCATTTACTGATCTTTTGTTGCTTGTCGATACATACTTACTATGTATCTAGTGTTGAAAATTATACGCTAATTGGCAAATTATGGAATTGATAAGTGAAGTTGTGTCTGTAGTTGCAGGCACTCCTAGGACGAGTCGACGAAGCAATCGGACGAAAGTTGGGCGACTAATGGAAATTTGTACATGGATTGGAAAGAAGGTAAACAAAACCCAAATCTAGCTTAACATGCTAAGCGTGAACTTCGGAAATCTTGCTCAAAATAACACTCGTTGTGATCCTTTCTGCTCTCTTTTGTTTCGCCTTTTCTACTTCCTTTTACCAATAAGCATACGGATCGCCTTATAATAAATTATTATTATTAGATACAAGTACGATTTCATAAAATCCCTAAATACAATCCTTTAGTGATGAACTCATTAATCATTATAGTCTGTTGTTGTTGCTTTTACAGGGGTATCAATCCCTTACTGGTTTGTACAGCGATATTCTGCAAGATCCAATAAATCACTATGAAGCAGAAGAAAACCTTAAGAAAAAAGAAGAAAATACTAAAAACGAATTAGAGGAAGTCAAAACAGAAATGAAAAAGTTTTTCGAAGAAGTAAACCTGAAGCATTCGCATTTGGCGAACGAAAATGAATATTTACAAAAAGAAATAAAAAGGATGGCATCAAAAATAGAAGAACTGGAAATCAAAATAAGGTATCAGAGTCAAGTAACTCTTTTTTTTAATGAAATAAGGGGGCAAACGAGCAAACGGGTCACCTGATGGAAAGCAACTTCCGTCGCCCATGGACACTCGCAGCATCAGAAAAGCTGCAGGTGCGTTGCCGGCCTTTTAAGAGGGAATAGGGTAATAGAGGAGGGTAGGGATGGGAAGGGAAGGGAATAAGGGAGGGTAGGGATGGGATTAGGGTAGGGGATTGGGCCTCCGGTAAACTCACTCACTCGGCGAAACACAGCGCAAGCGCTGTTTCACGCCGGTTTTCTGTGAGAACGTGGTATTTCTCCGGTCGAGCCGGCCCATTCGTGCCGATGCATAGCTCTCCCACGTAACTTTAGCAAGGGCTTATATCAAGTTGGTCGTGATAGGACTTTACATCAAAGAAGTGTAATGTGAAATGTGTATAATGTATACTTACTTTCTATATATTATTAGATTTCATAATATCATGTGCCAGTCGCATGGGCGGACCGAGGGAGGGGGCAGGGGGGGGGGTTGGATCATGTTGACGTCCCTACTAATAAAATTAGTCCTGCCTAAGGGGGCTATTACATTATCCTTTATATATGATCATTTCTATGATCATATATAGGATCCAATATATATGATCATTTGATCATATCTGCATATTACATTATCATATTTCATTGATCCAATTTTACGTCATATGTGGTTTCAATAGCCAATGGAGAGCGCTAACGCTGACAGGTATTGACGTCAGGGTTACTAGATCTCAGAGAATTCGATTTGTCAAAAGACATCGTCATTTTTAATATGGCTTGTTTTTTGTTATTTCAGCAAGATTATCCAAGTATATAATTAGAAAAATAAATACATTACATTATTTGAAACATATTAACGAACAAGCAATTTAAAACTCTTTTTTATATTAAATAACTGGCAACACCTATTTCTATGACCGTATTGGATCCAATCTCTCAGAAAATATCAAAAATCTATGATCAAGGAAGAAATTAATCATATGTATATATTACATTATCCAATATCATTGACTCAATGATCTCGGATCCAATATATATGCTAATCTAATATCCCCCTTAGGGGGATACTATTGTATACTTGGATAATCTTGCTGAAATAACAAAAAACAAGCCATATTTAAAATGACGATCTCTTTTGACAAATCGAATTCTCTGAGATCTAGTAACCCTGACGTCAATACCTGTCAGCGTTAGCGCTCTCCATTGGTTATTGAAACCACATATGACGTAAAATAGGATCAATGAAATATGATAATGTAATACGAAGATATGATCAAATGATCATATATATTGGATCCTATATATGATCATAGAAATGATCCAATATAAATGATAATGTAATACCCCCCTAACGGGCCTGGTTTCTGACTGAAACCGGCCACGACACTGAAACTGGAGTGGGAGTTATTATTATAGATCTCATCTTTTTCCGAAGATGATGATTTATGATCATTTTATGAAGATACTCCTAAATAGCCGAGCAGTGATCTTGACTTAGAGCGTACGGTCTCACCTTAGTCTCTTCATACAGAGACTAAGGAAGATTGCAAATTAAAAAAAAACAGGTACAAATCTCGCTCCAATTCTTCTCCTAACCATTTTTTTCCAGCCAGCAACAGACTCAGCCCAAGCCTCAGTGCGCCCCGCCTCCACCACCGCCCCCGCCTCCGCCCCCACCACCCCCGCCGCAGCCCGCGAAGCTGACGCGCGCACACACGCTGCCCCGTAGCAGCTCAAGTCAGCAACGCGCTAGTGCCCGACTGACCATCACGCCTGAGGATATCGCCAACGTCAAATTGAGGAAGACAAAGGTAAGACAAAAGTACCTACCTTATAGAGGTAGGTGTGAGAGTTGCACTTAAATAGAGTTATACAATTAGTTATTTTGCCAACCTAGACACAGACAATAAATACCAAATAAGCAAATTAAAAAAAAATATATGGATGCCGTACATTTCTTAGTAGATGCTCGATAGGTTAGGACTATAGGTTAGAAGTCCTAACCTAACTTACAACTTATTAGCACATAGCTGTAAACTTTAGTGCCGGGCGAATATTTGACATTTTTGAACATTTTTTTTTAGGATAATCCTGTTCGACCGAAACCGACGCAGAAGGAGAAACAACCCTTCATCTCGCAGCATTTACTAGAAGCGACGAGGGCCAAATTAGGCCGGAACAGACCTGTCGCTGCGTCCACGCCGAAGCAGCAACTGTCGGAATTAGAGAAGTTTGTGCTGTTTTATTAATAAGCCAAAAGCAAATATGCATGGAGGTCGTATAAAAGCACGGACATTTATTTTTCCATATTATAAATAAATAAATTATTATTATAACTGCAGCCTAGCCGTCGCCACCGTTCAACGGCTTTTTTACCGTTTCAAGGGCAAACGACAGCAGCTTTTATCGTCAGTGGTAGGCGAATGCAGCTAGTAAGTAGGCAATAATGCGTCGACAACGACCGCTGCTGACCTTTGACAAGTTTACCGATGATTACAGGAACAGGTGGCTATAGTGCTGACTGCTGATGCAACTGCAGTCGTACAACAAGCAACTGTTGACTGTTCCAAAGTGTTGTTGCCTTGAATAGCTATCTAGCTAATAGCTATCCACAGCACTTCTAAAAAACTTGAGAAGATTCAGGGGACACCCGGATGGAACGAAGTTGCTTTCTAGAGAGATAGAGAGAGATAGACAGCCAGAGAAACACGCGCACGCAGCACGGCTTACTATTGTAGCAAAAGTCTCGTTACAACTTTTGGTCTTAATTTTTTCCATCTAGCCCCCTTTTGCAAAGCGCAGGAACTTCGTTCCAATATAAAACAAACTATAATAATCTTTATACTCCTCAGGTGCCTCCTGCAAGAGACGTCAGTGACGACGCTATACCGGCGCCGCGTGACGCGCGGTACCTGTCGCAGCGCGGACGAACTGCGAGCGCGACCGTACCCTGCTGCTAGGTCGTGTCGCTCGCCGTGCTCACCCAAATCGCCGCGATCTAACTCCATGTCTCGAGTACCCAGCTCCCCACTCAAATTCCCTTTAGTGCTACCTCCGTAACACAGTCCGATAGAAGTTAATAGTCGTTTTCGTTTGGTTTTTACTGCGCATATATAGCGTATTGCACATGTGCAATGGTAAAAATTAGTGTCAGTGCCATGTGTTATAATCTGACAGTAACTGAGAATACGGCTACTATTTCTCGAAGGTTTTTACGAGAACTATCCATATGTGGTTGAAATAAAGGTCCTACAAGTGAAATAACTGAACGCAGTGCAGTTGTTTTTATGACATGGCCAAAAACAGAAAAGTTGCTGGCGGCTGTATAGAATCCGGCCCTGTATAGTCCGGCAAGAAAGTGAAGAAATTAAAAAGTAGCAACATAATAGTGTCATCCCTTTCAAATCAATCTAAGAACAAAGGGATGACACTATAATATAATAATAATAATAATCATCATTTTTATTCAGGCAATAAACCCATATAACAATAATTATTTATGTATATAAATAAAATTAAGTTAAAATTAAATTAAATTTTACATAAAAGTATACATTGCAAATAAAATAATAAATATAAGCAATAGGTAAAAATAAAATAAAATGTTACAAAAATGCGTTTATCATTTCTGGTTTCTGTCGCGATGCACCGATAGCCAGTAGGCTGGAAACGATTTCTCCAGACACCTGGCACACACACCGAGAATTTCATTCTTAGAAGAACGCACGCGGGCCCAGAATTCCGAAACTCGTGCTCTAATAACGGCGAAGTAATCGGGAACTCTGGCGTCGGCAAACATGCTCGAAGCGCTGCAATATTTTGGCAGTCTCTTATGAATGCGGTACCTATGCGTTATTATACTGCACCCTGATGCTGCTCCTTACAGTTTTAGAGCAGTTGACCCAAAGCTGACATGTATAAAAGCATTGACAATATGCCCTAAATAGTGTCACCCTTGCCTTGCTTCAATGCTGCACCGAGCAAAACGGTGCAGCATTGAAGCAAGCATGTTACACCGAACGGCCATTGCCCGTCTCTCACGAACAATGTCTTCATTGTCAGACAGATTCTCGGTCTATGATGTTGCCACTTTTTAATTTCTTTACTTTCTTGTCGGACTATACAAATTCAAACACAATGCAAAATTTTGCAATCTGTAGTTTGTATACTAATGAAATGATTATTGACATAGTGATTTAGATAAAATGTTTTTAGATATAATTGTATTTAGATAAAATGTTTTTTCATATTTTGACTGCTCGTTGCTCACGTATTTTATATATTTTTGAATAGAGTATTTAGCTAGAATTTTTATACCTTGTAACCTGTACTTTATAATAATTGTGATAATTTTTATTCATTAAAATACTTTCCTGTTGTTAATATTGAATCTGTTTTTTATTTTTATGGTACGGTATATATTTATATATTTTATACTTACTAAGAGTTACTAAGGTAAATAACTAGTGAATGGATAGTACCAGTCATAGTTTTGGATCCGACCGTAAAATCCTGCAGGAATCGTTTTTTTTGATCAAATATATTTTAAAATAATCTTTAGAACGTATAGAATGAATTAAAGTTGGGTTGCCTTGTCAAAAGTAGCCGTAAGTACCTCTAATTAAGTTGTATGTTCATGAGATAAATGCATTTATATTGCATTTGCATGTATATTTTTTTCAGTTTTATGAACTTTACAATCTAAAACATCAACATTGTGATAACCAAGGAGATACAATATTTGGGATGAAATTGGGCAAATAATGAATTTCGTTTCCTCTTGTTTCTCTTTTCCTCTTCTGATAAAATACAGCTAATTACAACAATATCCTCGTCACTATTCTCCATAATGAAAATGCACGTTCACAGAGTATGACGGACTAAAAATAACTAAATTGCCGATGCTGAACGCGAACGCAGTGGACGCACCCCATCGGCATTTCGTCAATGCCGACCTACGCTCCGTACGCTCCGATTCCGATCCAGTGGACGCGCAGCTTTATATGAACGTGGCGAGAAAAGGAACTAAACGATTATATTATACAAACACGTCATATTTGACATGTGTTTGACAGTTCTTCTTTACCAGCAGCCATCAGCAGCGCTCCCGTCAATTTCACCCACGTTCATTTAAAGCCTTCTTGAGCTGTACAGAACTTCAAGGAAGTTAAAAATAAAAATAATAGTGTCAAGTATTCTCACATAGTTGGTTTTTTTGCTGGGAATGTGAACGAGTGATGTTGTGTTTTTGTATTATTTTCCTAGAATTATTGTGTTATCAGGGTTTTGTTTGTGTAATATTGGTAGGATATATTATCCATATTTAGATATTCCTTAACGTGCACAAGACTTGTGCACGTTAAGGAATATCTAAATCACTTCACTCAATCAATTCGGTGTAAGAGAATCACTTTCCTACACTTACTGTAGGAAAGTGATGCAATATCCAGAAACGTGTTATTTTGTGTTCCCTCCAAAACTCTATCGAAAGTTTCAGTAAAGCGTCTACCACTTTACTGAATCGACTGACTTGACTTCTTGACTGTATTGACTTTATACTTAGACATTGACTAGACTTTAGACCTGACAACTGACAATATAGAAAAACCATAGACTTAATATATACTGTCGTATAGACCACCTGACAACCCGAAAATGCGTGACCATTTTCGATCTGTCAATGTGTGCGTGTGCTAGTGATGTATATTTTACTATCGATAGTATAGTATTTTGCTATCGATAGTATAGTCCGTTCGAGTTATTTTACCTGAGTTTCTATAAGAAATAAATAATATGCAACTTTGACAGATTTGTATTTCAAATTAGGTATCATAAATTTTAATTGGCAAAAAAAGGTGACGATTGAAAAGTAGATACACATTTTCTTTTGGAATGATTTTTCAATTGTCGGATATGTTATGACATGAGGTTCTTATAGGGGTAAATAATATACACATAACACATTATAAAGTTACTTATTTATTACTCAGATAAAATCTATCTGGTAAATCAGCCCTTACATTGAAAGTAAACGTTGAAAGTAAACAACACACATAGTATATTATATTTTATTCTTAAATTAAATACTTATCATAAAATATCATATTATTTTTTATTACAATTATTTTTAACCGACTTCCAAACAGGAAGAGTCTAGACGTTCGACTGTGGATATATTTTTTATGTATGTTCAACGATTACTCCGCGGTTTATGAACCGATTTTCAATTTTTTTCTTTTGTTGTACATTGTATTGTTCCGAGTAGGTATCATGTTCACAAAAGTGGTGGTCTGGTGATGGAAACCATGATAAATCGAGGTGACTCCTTGATATTCAAATGGGAACATATGGTCCCAGAAAACGTTCAAAATCTTTCGATTAATAAATTTAAAAAAGTAGTCAAAGAACGTTTTGTGCCAAAGCCAAAATTATTTCATAAACGATGGCACATCTTGGGAGTAGAATGCTGAATGACTACTTGCAAGGCTACTTCTACATGACTTACAATTATTATGTATCTATCTATGTTTACATAGTATAATTTTTAGTTACAGCATTGTAAATTTTATTAAATTGTATATTGTAAAAAGTAGGTTGTATATTATATGGTAAAAAGTGGGCCCCGTGCGAGTTTCTTACGCCGGTTCTTCTCGTCGGCTTAGTTCGTGAACCGGTGGTAGGCACCATGTATTCTGAAAATATATTTTATTTTAGATTTGTTCAGAAATAAAGCAATTTTGATTTTGATTTTTTAAAACACCAACTGTAAGTATAGAAAACCTTAAGGACAGCTAAAAAGAGTAAAATTATTATTTTTAAACAAAAAATTTAACCGACTTCCAAGGTAATGACAATTGTAATATTATACTTAAATGAACTAAAAAGTATTATGTAAATAATTCTTATTCTGTACTCAGTATTAATTCTGTTCTCAATCTTCATTATTTTGCAATCGGTACCAGCTAACCTAATCGCCAGTTCTCTGACAGAATAGGTAGGTATAACTGTAACCTATATACTTAGGACTGGTACCGACTTCAAAATACTTTTTAGTTCATTTAAGTATAATCTTAAATAAACTAAAAAGCAATAATTGCTTATAATTGCTTATTTTTAATAATTGCTTCAGTAACAAGTGCAACAGTATGTCAAACTTACTGGTACAAATAAAGTTGGGATAGCTCCTTTAACCAAAATAGTATTTATTCTACTTTTTCTTTAAAATTTTTCAATGAAATGTTTGCTACATATTGTTGAATTTTTCTTGGGATTCCAACCAACACGCCCAATTAATTTCAGCCATTTTCCTCTTATTAGAGGATCTTGAGGGAATCTGTAAAACAAATGATTATGTTATATAAATATAAAGATTCCTCTAGTTTTAGAGTCACTCTATATTATAGTAGTTATATTATATTAGCTATATTATACTATACTATATTATATTAGTTAAAATAAGATAATAATATGTCCTTTTTAGTCCGGCCGCACATTATCCGAATTTCTGATCACAAATATTCAGACGCCCCGCCCCGCTCATACAAATTCTTTTGGTATGACATTGGGTCTACAACAAAATGTATGAACAGAGTGCGTTCCGCCGGGCGTCCGAAATTTTCTGATTAGAAATTTCGGATAATGTGCGGCCGGGCTTAAGGTGATAAATATAAAGGTAAATGATTTTTATTTTAGTTTTACGTTATTGTAAAATATCGATAAGCATATCGATAAATTTGATTCAAGCACTAGCGTATATGTAAAAAATTTTGATGAAAAATTTTTCTTCAAAATTTGTGTAATATAAGAACAATAGTACCTTTAGTTACGCAAAATATGAAAGTAAAAGGGAGGATTCACAATATTTTATTGGAAATAGAGAACTAAAGACAGAATATAGCAAACATAAATAACCTCCTCCTTTTTGGAAGTCGGTTAAAAATAAACACATCGTAGCATACTGCATAGGACATGAAGATTAATTACCTGTGAAATGTATATTTTTCAGGATTATTCTTATGATTTACACTGCAAACACTTACAGCACAAGTCACTACTTTTAAATATTATATTTATATTTAAAAATTATATTTATATTAAAAAATATATATTAATATTATATTTATATTAAAAAATAATATTTATTAAAAATAACAAACAAATTGAACAATATATTGGAAATACCGAAAGGGCATAAAAACGACTGACGACTTTTGACGACCTGTCAAATAAAAGTGGTTACAATTTTCATTAAACTGCCTCTCTCTTTTCATCTTGTTATAATTCCATAAAGGATTTTCTTCTCTCTCGCACTCTTTGTTGGTCTTTAGCATTATAGGTTTATGAGAAAAACGATGCTGAAAATTGTATTATAGAATATTGTTTTCCCGCCATAATATTATACTCGACACTGGCCATGGTTAAATAGCCGAAGTGCCATAATTAGAAAAAAAAATCACATAGTTAAATGTCAGAGTCAACTGTCGAGTTTTTGGGAGTACCTATGTGAAAGAGTGATGGTGGAGTGATGTTGTGTTTTTATATTATTTTCCTTAAATTGTGTTATCTGGGTTTTTAATGTGTAATATTGGTAGGATATTAACCATTAAATATTCGTTATCGTGCACAAGTGTGGGAGAGTGATGTAGTAACCAGAAACGTGCTCTTTTGTGTTCCCTCCAAAACTCCATCAAAAGTTTCAGTTAAGCGTCCTACCACTTTACTGAATCGACCGACTTG
This sequence comes from Aricia agestis, assembly GCF_905147365.1. Classification (NCBI taxonomy): domain Eukaryota; kingdom Metazoa; phylum Arthropoda; class Insecta; order Lepidoptera; family Lycaenidae; genus Aricia; species Aricia agestis. The sequence goes on along the minus strand of NC_056421.1, from coordinate 8,633,304 downwards.
ACTTCTTGACTGTATTGACTTTATACTTTGACTTTGACTAGACTTTGGACCTGACTGACCTGACGATAATATAATATATAAATATATAAAAAATTGTAATAAAGAATATTGTTTTCCCGCCATAGTATTATACTCGACACTGGCCATGGTTATAGCCGAAGTGCCATTAAATGAAAAAAAAAAAAAGAGTCAACTGTCAAAGTCAAATGACAAAACATGAAAACCTTTCAAATTTCAAGGCAAAAATCGTGATAAAACTTTATTTACAATTTATAAATTTATCTAAAAAGCACGAGAAACTCTCTTTAGGTCATGAAAGATTTAACGATAATTACTGTAAATACTAATATTTACTGTAAATACTAAAATTATTGTAAGAATACAAACATGGACTTCAGCTCATTGAATCCCTACACTTCGAATGCCCTTAACTTTGCAGCTAGAAACAACGACGCTAAAGACGTGGAGAGATTGCTTAAGAAAATAAATCCAAACTGTATAGACAACAGAGGCTGGACCTGTCTGCACGAAGCGGCTGCGAACGACAGCTACGAGAGTCTGTTACTTATCCTCAAACACAGAGGTACCAGGCCCTTAGCGGAGACTCATGAAGGTCACACCGCTCTATATCTCGCCTGTAGATACAAAAGCTCCTTAAAAATAATTGAAGCTCTCCTAGAGAGTGAATCTGATATAGCCAACTATGGCAGTACTGAAGGGCTCACTCCCTTGCACATGGTGAGTTCACAAGGAAGACTGGACGTTATGCAGATGTTAATAGACTATGGAGCCATGGTGAATGTCCAAGACTTCGATGGAGACACTCCTCTGCATGACACAGTAGCCAATTCACAACATGAAGCTGTTAACTTATTATTGCATGCTGGTGCAGATCCAGAAATAAAAAATGAAAAAGGATACACTCCATTGCACCTAGCCTGCTACAATGGTTGTTTACAGACCATACATAACTTATTTCCTTATGTAGATAATGTAAATCAAGTAGCCAGTAATGGAGAAAGTCCACTAACGTTAGCAATACAAGGATGTAACTATGATATTGTGAAATATTTATTGGACAATGGTGCAGATCCACATGTGAAGAATATTCACAATGAAACTCCACTAAAGGTGGCTTTAAATGTGTCACATAGCGAAATATTCAAATTAATATTAACCATAACAGATATTAACAAGATTGAACCGAACATTGTTCTCTATGCTTGTAAGCCTCACTACTTTAAGTTTGAGATATTAGAGAGCCTACTAATGCACAACTTAGGGCCAGAATTCTTTGATTTCTATGAACAGTTTCATGTCACATTGGAAAAGATAGGCGAATACAGGCCTACATATCTTACAAATGCACCATTAAACTCCTTACTAAATATTGGTGAATACATATTTAACCAATCTCCGGATAAATTTATAGAATTCTTTTATTTGTTTTTAATGAGGGGACTGAGTGTTAATGCCATAAATGATTGTGAATGTCCTCCGATTGTTTACATTCACTACTGTATGCATAGCAAATTATTTGAACAGGTAAGCATTATATTTGATATATCCAGAGCATAATTTAGCTTTGTGTGACAAGACAAAAGAGTTATCATGCTCTGAACCTTAGTCCCTTCCCTTGCCCCACCCTAATATCACAAACTTCATAATTAGCTATTTATATCCAATCTTGCAACTCTATACTCAAAACTGTCTTATTCCATTATGAGATTTGATATTTCAGGTATTCTCTTTACTCATAGAAAATGGCTGCAATGTTGACTATTCTAGTGCAACAGAGAAACATAATAGAGAAGGGTATATGCCAGATGCATTCTTAGCGTCGCTTACATCAGATCCGACTACGGCACCACTCATGATGCCTTATAGCCTTTATTGTGATCCGGAATACTTTCTAAAATTTGCCTGCCAATATGGTGTTTTAGTTAGGATACCAGATAATGTAAGTTACATTGGAGTTTATTTATATATTTATTTTACTACATAGAAGTGAGAAGGGCTTGAATTTTAAAAGGCTTAACAATACTCTATAGTGTCAAGGCGGCCAACCTGAAGTGGGAGTGTGCGGGTCACATTAGCCGCATGCATCTCAACCGTTGGGCAAGGGTCTCAACAGAGCCGGCACCCGAAGATAGACACCGCCATCAAGGCCGGCCTAGAAAAAGGTGGTATGACGAGCTGGAGGCATACCAGCCAGGCTGGCTATTGGTGGCGCAAGAGCGAGAACAGTGGAAGATCCTGGGGAGGCCTTTGCCCAGCAGTGGGACACTATAGGCTAATAAAAAAAAAAAAACTCTGTTCATGTGCTTATTAGTGTCACATATTTCTGTTTAGCACTAAGCACAGTAAATATTATTTTTTCCTTTTGGATCTGTGTTTGCCTGTCCAGTAAACTAAAATAAAATGTTTCAGGCCCAAGAACAAATTGTGTCCATGATAGGTGTAAGTCCAGAAGATGTAAAAGCAGATACGCTTTGCAACATAGTTCTGCCATTACAACATTTGTGCAGACAGAAAATTAGATCCATCATAAGAAGCACAACTAAAGATTGGTCTACTCAATCATTTTTCAGTTCTCTCAATCAACTTAATATACCACAAATTTTAAAAGATTATATTAGATATGCAAATGAATTGTGATATTAAAACTAGAAACTAGTCAATCAAACTAGACTTATATTTATTATTCTTGGAATACAAGTGATATTCAGCAGCTTTATGCCCTTAGCACAAATTAATATGTAATGATTGTTGTTATGTTAATAAGTCACATATAATGTTAGTAAGTACATAATATTTGAAGCTTGCTAAGGATCATGAAGACATTTTGTCAGTGAAGATAATAATTGAAACACAAGATTGAAATATATGTATTTGTTTTTAATATAATATTTTTTTGTAAATACTTCCACTTAAACATAATGTAACAAAAATATAAACAATTTAAATGATATTATTTTAGGTTCACTAATTTTAGCGGTTTGGTCTTGGCTTGTTTTATTTCATTTGAAGTTAGCACCATTTGCCATAAAGTCTTCAATTTCGGCCACACTAAAAACAATAAAAGAATATTAATTGTAATGATACAATTTAATCCAAACATAGGATATTTTAAAATTTCTATTTGTAGGAAAGACATGGTAGTTCATACAATATATACCCCCCACACCGGTTTCGGTGACGGTGGCCGATTTCATTGAAACCAGGCCAGGTACGCAAGAGTAATTTTATAGTGCCCAAGTGTATGCGCAGTACACAGGAGCACTCTCTATTCCTTTACTCTCATAACCCAGGACGGAAGACCGACACGACTGGCGAGAGATCAGGCGCAGGACCGACTTTTTACATGCCCATCTGACACATGGATCATCTTACTTGTCAGACAACAGGTGATCAGCCTGCATTGTCCTAAGTCCTAACCAAATCGAACCCACTAGTTCATACAATGCTATGTAGTGCTATGTACGTGGGTCACACTGAAAGTGTTTAGAACTAGCCAGTTAAAAACATTACTAATGAAAACTTTTTTTAAATTACAATTTTAGAACTCTTTGGTAACATAATCTGGTATCTTACATTTATTTGTCGTTTGTTTTGGTGAATTGGCTGCAAATCTAAAACTCTTGTTACACGTGAAAATGAACTTAACGCGAGAAAATTTTCAGTTAATGATTTTTTATGACTTTCGTTGTGGGCTTACTCAATAACAAAGCTTTGATAGGCTGCTATTACCATTTCATAATGAAGCCCCATCTCGTGTCACTATTTACAATTGGTTTAACGAGTTTAAACGTGGACGTAGCAATCTCACTGATGATCCGCGTGAGGGACGTCCTTTAACAGCGACTACTGAAGTTGACATTAGTGTTGTGCGACGCATGATAGAGGGAGATAAAAGGGTGACCTACCAGCAGATACGGGCAAGCCTAGGCATTGCTATGAGTCAAGTTCAACAAATATTACATGAACATTTAGGCGTCAGGAAGCTTTGTACCAAATGCATTCCCCATACTTCAATCGACGACCAGAAACGCCTTCGCATGGACTGGTGTCGCCAAATGTTAGATAAGTTCAACGACGGTGACTCAAATGCTGTATTTGACAACCTCACAGGTGATGAAAGCTGGATATATTGCTACGAACCCGAAACCAAAAGACAATCAGCTCAAGGGGTGTTTCCTTTCGAGGTTTGGCCAACTAAGGTAAAGAAAGGAAGAAGTCAAGGCAAAAAGATGATTGCCTCATTCTTTGGTCGGAAATGTAATTTTGCGACAGTTGGGCTAGAAGATGAAAGGACAGTTACTGGAGAATGGTATGTCAATCGCTGTATGCCTGTCGTCTTGGAAAAATTTCGACAGCAGCGCCCTCGAAGCAGGACACTCCTTCACCACAATACTTCAGCGCAATCCGCGAGACCGACTGTTGAATATTTGACTATGGCACGTGTTGAGATATTGAGTCATACGCCATATAGTCCTGGCCTGGCGCCCTGTGGCTTTAATTTACTCTCAAGAAATAAAGATAAAATTCGAAGTACTCGCTTTACGAGCCCTGAAGATGCGATGAAAGCGTACGAAAATGCCACAGAAGAGACCCCTAAGGAAGACTGGGCCCACTGCTTTTTTCGGTGGTTCCATCGAATGCGACGATGTGTAGAGAGGAACGGAGATTACTTCTAAAAACAATTAAAGTATTGTCAACTTTCTACATTAAGCCGTTTTTCATTTTCTAAACATTTTCAGTGTTACCTAGGTATTCTATGTGTATTTAAATAATAAATTACATTGGCACAGTTATTTTATAATATTTGGCAGTTCTGTCATTTTCAGTACTAAGGTCATACTTTCCAGGCAAGCTGGGAGATTTCGCAAAAATATTTTAGGGGTAATCCACACTTTATCTTATATCTTTAAACGAGCAATTCTTATATATATATATATATATATATATATATATATATATATATATATATATATATATATATATATATATATATATATATATATATATATATATATATATATATATATATATATATATATATATATATATATATATATTAATATAATATAATTGGAATCTCTGAATCGGCTCCAACGATTTTCATGAAATTTAGTATATAGGTTTCGGTGGCGATAAATCGATCTAGCTAGCAATAATTTTCAGAAAATGACATTTTATTCGTGTTTTATCGATAATCGATAAACTGAAAAATATGACTCTTCCTGACATCTATTGGCGAATAATAATACTATTGTGTGAGCAACTAATTGCTTTAACGGTCATCCAGGTACTTATAATTTATGCGAAAGTGTGTATCTCTGTCTGTCTTCACGCCCCGCCCAAGCCACTGAACCGATTTTGCTGAAATTTTGCATGGAGATACTTTGAGTACTGTACCGGGAAAGGACATATGATACTTTTTATCCCGGACAAATGGTTCCCGCGCGATAAACGAATTTTGGCAACAGAGTTGCGGGCGCCATCTAGTTGGAAATATTGGCATTATCAGGGCGAGCGAAACGAGCCATAGTATATCCCACAGGCCACAACCTGTACATTTTGTGGTACACTTTACGGAAAAACTATCACGCCTATTGGTTTGTGCTTTAACATAGTTATTTTTATTTATATGTAGATGTGTTATCATCAGTCAGTCAAGGTGCGACGACGCGAGCCCTCACAAAGCTCGGCTTTTAGCTAGTTATACTTACGTCCTAGGTACGAAGGTCAGGTTTTCTACGCCATCGTCAGTGATGAGAACATCGTCTTCGATACGCACTCCGCCAAACCCTCTGAACCGATCTACCACGTCCCAGTTGAAGAAATCCCTTTGCTTCGGATTGTTCTTCGCGTTATCGACGAGCTACAGACAAAAATAAATTATGAACATATTTTTAAAAAATTGATTCAAGACATATCGAATAGTCCTAATAAGTTCGTGACGCGTCGCTTGTTTTAAAACAGTGTAACGAGTTAAGATGAAAATTTTTTTACCTTAAAAATACAAATTTAAATGTTAAAACACCAAAATTTTGTTGATCGTGAATGTTAGGGTCAATTTATACTAGCGCAGAGTCAAAGCGCGTCGAAGCGAATTACCAAAAACTGCACATAAAAAATTCGACCTTAGCAATAGGGCGTAACGCACACATTTCTTCAGAGATTTTATTAAAAAGACGCGCGCATTCTAGCGAATAGCGAAAACTAACGCTGATTGGTCTCGCACAAGTAATGTGTGCGTTACGCTGTGGTGTTAAGGTTGAATTTGTTATTGTATTTTTTGGTAATAATTCGCTTCGATGCGCTTCGACTCTGCGCTAGTATAAATTGACCCTTAGTGTCTATACACACTAGGCCGAAGTTACGCGGCGTAAATTCAGCATGATTACGCCCGCAATGTATTTTAAATTAACGATGACACACTATTCCATCGCGTTCCGTCCGTATTTTGTATGCGTTTGCGTTCGCGGACGTAATCATGCGGAATTTACGCCGCGTAACTTCGGCCTAGTTTGGCCTTAGTAGACACTTCGACCTAGTGTGTTTAGGCGCTTAGGTTATCTGGGTGTAGGGTTGCCATCACCCAAATTCCCTTTGCCGGTCAGGCACGACAAAATTCCCCCGGACATTTGGCCGAAATGTGGTTATTTCCCCGGACACCTCTTAAACAGTATTTACGATAACGTCTTGCCAATTTTAGCTTTTCCAACAAGAATTTGCAAAAATCTGACTAGCTCAAGTTCGTGCAAGAAGTCTCCTATTGTCTCACCCGGGGTATGAAGTAGCAGCCCGGCTCGACAGTGAGCAGCATGTGCGGAGCGAGCGCGCGCGCCGTGCGCAGGCGCGACAGGGAGGCGGGGCGCGGCGGGCAGTGCGCCAGGTACCCGCCCACGTCGTGAACGTCTAGGCCGAGCAAGTGGCCGAGACCGTGCGGCTGCAGGATATGGTTGACGCCGTTCTGAAATTATTAGTTATATTACAGCATCATTACAGATGAGACTTTCCAAATTTTCTAATTTTTCTTATATCCGGCAATGTAAATAGTTTTTATGGAAAACTTTTTTACTTTGAAAGAAAATTAAGCTTCAAACCATGTTATCGAGTAAAAATATTCTTTTTTTTATTTATCAAAACAAAACTTGTTATTGGCATATCATTGATTGTTTAAACTGACTTGAAAAATAAGGGGCAACACCCCTTGTTTTTTGAGAGAAAGGTGGCAAACCCCAATTATTTTACTTTTTTAGCAGTACTTAAAATATTTTAAAGACAGTAATGCCAATAATAAGTTTTGTTTTGATAAATAAAGAAAAAGAATATTTTTACTCGATAACATAAACCATGTTATCAAGTAAAAATATTCTTTTTTGAAGCTTAATTTTCTTTCAAAGTAGAAAAGTTTTCCATAAAACTATTTACATTGCCGGATATAAGAAAAATTAGAAAATTTGGAAAGTCTCATCTACTGGGCACTAGATGGCGCTTAACCCGATTAAGTTACATACTCTACATTTTTCTGATATTAGATGTGTTCTCACCTCAATCATACTTTCCACGTCGCCTTTCAGCAGCCCACCCTTCTTGAGATGTTCCAACATAGCGCGGTTCGCCGTCAAGTGCATGTCCGGCCACAGGACTCCCGGCTTCGCCTCTCTGAAACATTTAATCATGTCAAAGAGGGTGTTTGATATTCTATTTGCCACCGGTGCCGCTATGTAGCCTTAAGCTGGGAACAAATTATCTGACGCGTCCGTAAGTTGCAGCTGACGGATGCGGCTTGTTTCTATCTGATTAATACAAAATACACTAAACATGTGCACATTGTTTGACGACTGACATAAGTCGCGGACGCGATCTTGAGTGTACGGACGTCCGAACAGAATCTGGCTGGCTGGATGTTTTTGTATCCGCGGACTTCCGCGGATGTACCGTGCACATTAAGACGCATCCGTAAGCCGCAACTATACGATTTATTGTTTCCACCTTTAGCCGTAAGCCGCGGCTATACGATCTATTGTTTCCACCTTTAGGGCGTTCGCTGCGTTGAGCGTGTACCCGGCGCGGGCGCCCGCACCGTACGCGCCCGCCTGACCGTCGCGGGCGGACGCGACGGTCACCTGTCTCTCGCAGCGGCCAGTACAATTTCGATCGCGCCGATACCTATGGATTTTTTATTGATATAATATTACCTAGCCAACTGACGACGATGCCGACGTGTACAAAAGGCGTTAGCCAATCAGACCAATTTTTACGTCTAGATTGTTGACCCGTCGCCCGCGGGGCGGGCACCACTGCACGCGCCGCGTGCGACGCCTGAACCGCCTCAACAGCGCTGCTCTATGGGATGACATGACATTAGCACGCCTCGCGGGTGGCCGCGCCGGGAGTAAGTTTAACGCAGCGAACGCCCTTAGGGTCTGTCGTGTCAAACATTGAGGTACTATAAACTGGAGAGAGCCTTATATCGGTGTATAAGCCAGGGCTTCAAATACCGGTATTTTTTCAAAACGTTACTGCTTCAAGGGCATAGATAACGGTATGAAAATTTACCCGATACTAGAAATAACGGTAAAAATTGGACTTAATACCGGTAAATGGGATTTATAACGGTAAATATATGTTCTTTGATAACGTTACCTTTTGTAAAATAAGTACCTACTTAATTTAATCAGTCAGTTCAGTATGCAGTATGCACAAAATTAATCTAGACGTGTCTGGTGACCAATAGGTATAAATTATAGGAAAAATGACGTCTAATGAGAATGACATGGTCAGTACTCAGTAGTTCAGTGATCAGTATCTTTTTTTTTTTTAATGAAAGAAAACGATATTGACGACTTCTGTGGCTCAGTGGTGAGCGCGTTGGTAGCTCAAGCCGGGGGTCGCGGGTTCGAATCCCGCCGACGGAACAAAAAGTTTTCAATATTCCCGGGTCTGGAAGTGTATTAAATATGTGTATGATATAATAAAAATCTTAAATATATGTATAGTATAAAAGTATTAAATATATTTCCATTGTCTGGTACCTGTAACACAAGTCCTTTAGGTACTTAGCACGGGGCCAGACTGACGTGGTGTGAAGCGTCCATAGATAATATTATTATTATTAAACGAGCAAACGGGTCACCTGATGGAAAGCAACTTCCGTCGCCCATGGACACTCGCAGCATCAGAAGAGCTGCAGGTGCGTTGCCGGCCTTTTAAGAGGGAATAGGGTAATAGGGGAGGGTAGGGATGGGAAGGAAAGGGAATAGGGGAGGATAGGGATGGGAATTGGGCCTCCGGTAAAATCACTCACTCGGCGAAACACAGCACAAGCGCTGTTTCACGCCGGTTTTCTGCGAGAACGTGGTATTTCTCCGGTCGAGCCGGCCCATTCGTTCCGAAGCATGGCTCTTCCACGTATAAAATCTTTGTTCAAATATTACAAATTTATGGTTTGTATAGTATATTATTGTATTGCCAGAACGTGCGTCGTGCGCTGGCTGCCGGGCGGACTGTCGTTTTGCAGAAGACGGGGCGGGGCGGGCTTTTTGTCCACGAAGGAATAAAGACCGCGTCTGCCCGTCGATGTCTGCAGCTGCCCTCGCCGCGTGGGTACACAACGCATACGACGAGTGGAGATAGAGAGAATAGAGCTAGCTGCCGCCTCGCGCCGCCGCGCCGTCTGCGTTACTGCATGTAAACTGGTTTGTGTGATCCACGGCGGGCAGCCGCGCACATGTCGCGCTGCCAGAGCCCGCCGGGGACCTGCGGCGCGGTCTTTTTGCCCTTGGTGTGCGTTGGTAATACATATTGTAGGATTACCTTTTAGTCTAAGCAATAAGTTGAGAATGGCGAAATATAGAGATAAGGGTCATAAAAATACGTGCAATAGCTCATTAGATTCGGGAAGATGTCTAGAAAAATGTATCGGAAGCGTGTATTAGCACACAAAAAATTGCAAAAGTTATAAGCAAGGTTATAAGTTAGGTTGCCAAAAAAAAGGTATTACGTTATTGTTACAAACTCCGAAACTATTAACATTTAAGAAGTTTAAAAAAAAGATTCTTAAAGAGGAGGAAATTTCCATTAGAAAACTCCCAACTCCCGGAATTCTATCTCTATTATTTATAATTCTAATTTAACGCTGAAAGTAAGCCTCCGCGCGGCATTTTTAGGTAGCGCGCGCGGCTTTAAAACCGAGCACGTCACACTGATTATTTTTTTAAAGGTATTAAATATTAATTTAAAATTTCAAAAACTCATGGTGTATTCCGAACACTTCAAAGAATTTGCTCCCGTTGGAAATTTAAACGAAGAAATTTAAAAATGTGGAAAAATCTATACTAATATTATAAAGCGGAAGAGTTTGTTTATTTGAACGCGCTAATCTCAGTAACTACTGGTCCGATTTGAAAAAAAATTCAGTGTTAGATAGCCCATTTGTTGAGAAAGGTTATAGGCTATATTTTATCATGCTAAGACTAATAGAAACGAAGAAATAGAGGAAAATGTGGAAAAAACGGGGGGAAATTATTTGAATGGGCTTATTTGAACGCGCTAATCTTAAGAACTACTGGTCCGATTTGAAAAATTTTTTCAGTGTTAGATAGCCCATTGATCGAGGAAGGCTATAGGCTATATTTTATTACGCTAAGACTAATAGGAGCGAAGAAATAGTGGAAAATGTGGAAAAAACGCAGGGAATTATATAAAAGGGCTTATTTGAACGCGCTAATCTCAGGAACTACTGGTCCGATTTAAAAAAAAATTCAGTGTTAGATAGCCTATTTGTTGAGAAAGGTTATAGGCTATATTTTATCATGCTAAGACTAATAAGAGCGAAGAAATAGAGGAAAGAGTGGAAAAAACCCGTTTTTCCACTCTTTCCTCTATTTCTTCGCTCTATAATTTTCAAATAAGCCCTTTCAAATGAAATTATTTGAAAGGGCTTATTTGAACGCGCTAATCTCAGGAACTACTGGTCTGATTTGAAAAATTCTTTCAGTGTTAGATAGCCTATTTATTGAGGAAGGCCATAAGCTATATTTTATTATTCTACGACTAATAGGAGCGAAGAAATAGAGGAAAGTGTGGAAAAAACGGGGGAAATTATATGAAATTGCTTATTATCTTAAGATTCTTAAGAACTACTGGAGCAATTTTTATGTTATTTGGCAAACATGAAGAATAGACCACGTTAAGGGACATAGGCTATTTTTTTTGCGGAAAAATGTACGGTCGCGAGAAATTCCTAAATTACGCAAGCGAAGCCGCGCGGAACATCTATATATAATAAAATCGTAGGAAAGTCAATGCTGTACATTGAATATTTTTGTACAATAAATAATACTTGGGACGTGATCTACTATACTAACGCGGACGAAGTCGCGGGCAACAACTAGTATACAATATAGCGGCCGGTGTCGCGAATAAATGTAATAAGAGCAGTTTATATTGTAGACCAGTATATGATAAAAAAAATTGTATAAAATCCTTAGGCAAGTTGGTTCTAAACCTGGATAATTTTTATACCTTTTTGAGATCTACTTTGACCCTAAAGTGTTAAGGCGTTTTTCGACGACTACAATTCGTACATAACACATGCAGATTTCTCGGCCCGGCACCGGGTGGGAAGCTTGCTATCCCGGCGCCGGCAGGACCCATCCCCGGGCCGCTGCCGGGCCGGTGCCGGCGCCGGTAAGTGAAAAAGCGAGCCATACATTTTCATACATTTTTGCCTCCCCGGCACCGGGCCGGCTAGTAACGCCCTTATTATTTTGTTACGCTCTGTATACACTTCTCCACTTTTTTCAGAATTTGAATTATTTAGAACAAATATACGACCAGTTTCGAGTAAATTATATATTTATTAATCAGGCTTACCTTATCACCGCGTCCCTCGCAGCAAGCACGGCTTCGTAGATGAGTTTCTGGTCTTCAGTGAACTTGCCGTTGGCGGGAAATGAGCAGGTGATGTCCGCAGCATAACCCGCGTAGTTACCGCCCATATCAAACAAGCTGTATGAAAAGATCAGATTCAGAGAAAGTTTGTTATCATAATTTTCTTCTTTTTTATTTTTTCATTGGATTGAAAAAAATGTCTGTAAACATTTTCTAACACTATAACATTAATTAAGAAGTTCTTTAAATATTCGCATACGAAACGGCCTTTATGCACACCTGTATTTACGCCTGGAGGTACACCTGTATATACACCTGGATGTACACATGGATTCACGCCTAGATGTACACTAGGACGTACACCTGGATGTACACCTGGATATACACTCACCACATCTCCCCGTCCCTCAGCTGCTTGCTATTCGGTGCAGCGGCGTGGCCGTAGTGCAGCGTGGCGGCGTTGTGTCCGGAGCCGCAGATGCACGTGTAGGACACGTGGCGACACCCGCCGACGCGGTAGCAGTGCTCCAGGAACACCGCCTCGCACTGGTACTCCATGATACCAGGACGGGTGTACAGCATCACCTGGAAGCGTGATTTTTTTTGTGACGTTACGGACAGGGGTATGCAACATTTTTCAGGAAGTCTACTGAATTCTTACTTCTATACTATGCTCAAACAATATTGCTTAGTTGCTTGTTTTATCTAGTCATATGTCAGGGTACATGACTAAACATTATTAAGCATTTACTGCATTAATAATAATAATAGGAAGAGGATGTTACCTGTTTGTGTGCATCGGAAGACACTTTGCACACATATCGCATCACCTCTATCTCTTCAGGGGTTTTGAATACGCGCCTGAAAATGTTAACGACAGCAGCTTAAGATGAATTACTTAATCTTTGCGTATTTTTTTTATAACAAGCCGTTGGGTGTAAAAATTGTAAGAGTGAAAAAATTATGTTTGTGTTGTAAAACTAGTCTTACTATAATTTAATAATACTTACAGCTCCGCAATAATAGGAAATAGAATTTCATTGTCTACATTGAACCTGAAATGAACACATTATATTATAGTCAAAATTTTAAGTAGGTACTTTATAGCGAAATCTGCAACAAATGTTTAAAAATAACTTACTCATTAATTCCTTCAAAAACTGCCTCTTTTGCCGTTAAACCACTGTCCGTGTTGGGCCCACACTGAAATGTATAATTACTATTATTACCAATTAGTTACTAAATCTAGCCAAATTGTACAGATAAATCTATCTATATAAATAAAATTGAATCCAAATATCCCTTGGTCACGACATCACGCGTAAACGGCTGGACCGATTTTGCTGAAATTTGGTATCGAGATACTTTGAGTCCCGGAGCAGGACATGGGATACATTTTATCCCGAAAAATGAACGGTTTCTGCACAATAAACTTTTATGATTTTCGCCTAAAATATTCAATCTATTTTGATGAAATTTGGTATGGAGATACTTTGAGTCTCGGGAAAGGACAAGGGATACTCTTTGTCCCGGAAAATATACAGTTCCCGCACAATAAACTTTTATGATTTTCGCCTAAACTATTCAATCTATTTTGATGAAATTTGGTATGGAGATACTTTGAGTCCCGGAGAAGGACTATAGGATACATTTTATCCCGAAAAATGAACGGTTTCTGCACAATAAACTTTTATGATTTTCGCCTAAACTATTCAATCTATTTTGATGAAAATTGGTATGAAGATACTTTGAGTCTCGGGAAAGGACAAGGGATACTTTTTGTCCCGGAAAATTTACGTTTCCCACACAATAAACTTTATGATTTTCGCCTATTCGATTTGAATAGTTTATAATTAAAGACCCCACGCGACCAACCGAGGGTTAATTAAGGTATAACTAGTTAAAATAGTCTTACTGTCACCACTTTGTTACTTATTTGTTAATAAGTCTTATCTTACACCTATTCTTCCAAAGTAAGTAAGTAATTGTTATCTGTGGAGGCTTGTAATTGGCTTTTCTTTTCTATCTCCAATCATATTATAATATTGTTAGATGTAAGCCATCCAAAGAAAATAAAATAAAATAAAAAATAAAATAAGTTTTACAATGCTTTGTCGATGTTTGTTACGTTGGAATTATAATTTTTTTTTTACAAAAAATTAAAACCGACTTCCAAGGTAAAAACAATAATAACATCCTTATAATATGAACTAAAAAGTATTAAATATTTTTTCCTATCTAATAGTGCCTTTTTCCGAATTCGGCTAAACCTTCAACTATTTGTGTACTCAATCTTCATCATTTTGAAGTCGGTACCAGATAGCTGAATCTTTAGTTCTCTGACAGAATATTTGAAACTTTTGGAACTGGCACCGACTTCAAAATTATGAAGATTGAGTACAGAAATAGTGGATGATAACGGAAGTCGGTTTTAATTTTTTGTTAAAAATAATAATTTCACTCTTTTTAGTTACCTACTAACCATCGCGTAAGAAAATACTTCAACCCCTTAATATTATCTTAATCTTGGTAAATGTTTACAAACCTACCCCAATTTATTTGACAAACTACTACAAAAGAAAGTCGACGGAGCCCCGCTACCGGGGCTCGTATATCTGGGTGTTGTGGTCTAAGTTCCAACCTAACCTAACCTACTTTTGGACTTTCTAGATTGTGTTTGTTTTTGTTTTGGCGGGGGGCTGCGCCCCCCCCCCCCCCTTCGGTATCCGTGGCTGAGTAGTTAAGTAAGACCCACTCATCACAGCCTTGAGATGCCTTAAAAATACTTCGTAAACATCAGAAAACAGATGATCTTATCTGAAGATTACCAAAATCTCAAATGCGAATTTCTTCTAAATGGAGAGTTTACTGGCGGTGGAAACGGTAAGTAGGAGATTTTCTCACCCAAAACAATCCTCCTTAACCCATGTCACCAACATTTAATTGAAGTAGGTTCCTAAACCTTAGCCAAATGTAAGTATTTTCGCCATACTAACAAGGGTCACTTTTTGAGAAAAGTTTATCTGAGCTTTTTTGCTTCCCTTGGCGCCCCCTATCGATTGGTATAATAAAAAGGGGTGGTCATAGGGGGTTGTATTTTTGTCGTCAATTTTTTTTTTGTAGTTTCGCCACACTAACGAGGTTCGTATACAATCGATTATCAGCCTGTATCTGGCCGGGGGTTAATTTTTGAGAAAAGTTTATTTTAGCTTTCTTACTCTCCTTGGCGCCCCCTATCGATTGGTGTTTTCAAAAGGTGTGGTTATAAAAGGTTGAATTTTTTCGTCCAAATTTTTTAAAGTATTTTCTCCGTGCTAACGAGGGTCACATTTCGGCCTGTCTTTCGACAGGGGTTGATTTTTGAGAAAAGTTTATCTTAGCTTTTTTGCTCCCCTTGGCGCCCCCTATCGATTGGTATATTAAAAAAGGGTGGTTATAAGAGATTAAATTTTGACGAAAAAAATTTCTAAGTATTTTTTCCATAGTGCCCCGTTTCCTTCAGTCCAACCCAAATGTGTGTCTTACGCTCTGTAGTAAAGGTAGAATTTGTTACTTATGTTCAATTTTGTGGTACTTGAAAAATTATGTATTTTGAAACAACATTAAGTATATTTTTTTGTATTAAAATCGCTTTGAAATATACCAAATAAATAAGGACATAACGTGATGACTGATGATATTTTATGGTGTTGTGTGTATATTGTATCCATATACAACCATGTGAGTTGTGATATTGGTGACCCTGACATGGTAGTGATGATGATGAATGTAATTTGCATAGTAGCATATGCTTTCAGTTCTTAAAACAACGCCTAAACCCCCAAACTTGTATCTATAAGGAATCCGGAGTTCTCTTAGTATCTTCGGAACCTTGGTGCAAAATCTTGCGTTTTGGTAGCATATGCTTAGGATGCTTCTCATAAAACCAAAATCACCATATGTTTCCATATAAATTTTGAGGAGTTCCCTCGATTACTCATGGATCCCATCATCAGATCACCACTTTTGTGAAAATGGGACCAAATTTTAGTGAAACCTAATATAACAAAACAAAAATTTTGAAAATCGGTTCACAAACGGCGGAGTAGTGGTCGAACATACAAAAAAAAAACCACAGCCGAATATATAACCTCCTCGTTTTTTGGAAGTCGGTTCAAAAATACTAGTAGACAAGAACTAAGCATTGAATAGTATAAGGGGGTTACTATTTCAGCGTTTTTTAGGGTTCCGTACCCAAAGGGTAAAACGGGACCGTATTACTAAGACTTCGATGTCTGTCCGTATGTCTGTGTGTCTCCAGGCTGTAACTAAGGAACCGCTATAGCTAGACTTCTGAAATTTTCACAGATTGTGTATATATGTTACCGCTATAACAACAAATACTAAAAACAAAATAAATTAAATATTTAAGGGGGGCTCCTATACAACAAACGCGATTTTTTTGCTATTCGTTGCTCGTAATCATTAATGGTAACAGCTAAGCACTTGAAGTTTTCAAAAAATCCTTAATTATATTTGTACTTTAATAATTAAAATAAAAAATAATATTTAAGGTATAATATTCCCATACATAAACACAATTTTTTGTCTACTTTAAGCGAAAGTAGACAAAATCTACTTTCGCTTTATATTGGTATGGAACCATTCGTGCGCGAATCCGACTCGCACTTGGCCGATTTTTTAAAGTACTCATATACTTACAAGTGTTAACAGAGTGTCCGGCTTTAAGGCAGTGAGAACCTCTTGCAGCTGAAAGAAAACAAACAGGTTACTAAATTTTGTGTATATTCAAGGTTTATTTTTAAATTGCAAAGGCACACAAGTTCAAGTTTTCTAATAATAAAATCTATAATCCAACTATGTATATAACTTTACGAGCTTTTGCCCGCGGCTTCGCTCGCGTTAAGAAGTATATACAAACTTTCATCCCCTATTTGAACCCCTTGGGGTTGAGTTTTATCAAAGTCCTTTCTTAGCGGATGCCTACGTCATAACATAAACCTGCATGCCAAATTTCAGCCCGATCCGTCCAGTGGTTTGGGCTGTGCGTTGATAGATCACTATGTCAATCAGTCAGTCACCTTTGAGTTTTATATATATAGAAGACTAGCTGTTGCCCGCGACTTCGTCCGCGTGGACTTCAGTTTATAGCGCGTGATGTCAATAAAATTGGTGTCAAAAGCTTTTATAAAAAAAAACCCTGGTACCCCTTAAATCAATACAGCTGTGCAGTGTGCACACAATAAGTACTTAATTTTTTATATTAAACTTTATATTTTATGCCAAATTTTAAACCTTATTTAGCCCCCCAATTACACAACTTTACCCATAAACTATTTATCATTGATAGGGTTAGCCCCAATTTCACCAATGTCTGTTAGTGTTAACAGCTTGTTAAAATGTCCTGTCTTCTCTTTCATTCATATGAAAAACGAAACAGCTAACGTGATACTAATTCGAGCATTAACTTTAACAGTCGTTGGTGAAATTTGGTCTTAAGGTTACGTCACTGCCTGCACAGATAAAGTACTGAGTTATATAATACCGTAGAATAGATATGACAATCGAAAAAAATCGAGACTTAAATGTAAGATGATACCACCTCTTATAGAAAGACTTTTGAGCAAGCGTCAGCGCGATGTAGAAGACGCACGGCGCCATCTATTATGAATTTTTTGAACAAATTTACGATCCTAACAACCCCTCTTTCCAGTAAAAAAGTAGCCTATGTCCTTTCTCAGGCTTTAGACTATCTGTATACAAAATTTCATTACAATCGGTTCGGTAGTTTTGGCGTTTGGCGTGAAAGCGAGACTGACAGACAGACAGAGATACTTTTTTTTTTTTATGAAATAAGGGGGCAAGCGAGCAAACGGGTCACCTGATGGAAAGCAACTTCCGTCGCCCATGGACACTCGCAGCATCAGAAGAGCTGCAGGTGCGTTGCCGGCCTTTTAAGAGGGAATAGGGTAATAGGGGAGGGTAGAGATGGGAAGGGAAGGGAAGGGAATAGGGGAGGGTAGGGAAGGGAATAGGGTAGGGCATTGGGCCTCCGGTAAACTCACTCACTCGGCGAAACACAGCGTAAGCGCTGTTTCACGCCGGTTTTCTGTGAGAACGTGGTATTTCTCCGGTCGAGCCGGCCCATTCGTGCCGAAGCATGGCTCTCCCACGTATGAAATACGTGATACTTTCGCATTTATAATATTAGTATAGATTATGTGCACACTGCACAGCTGTTTTTGGGTATTTTGATTAATTAAGCACTTTCAGCGCTGCCATTCCAGTGTAGCGCGGCCCTAAGAGGGGTACCACTTACCAGGGTTTTAAAAAGTTTTTAAATTTGACACAAATTTTGTTGACACCGCGCGCTATAAACTAAAGTCCACGCGGACGAAGTCGCGGGCAACAGCTAGTTATGAATAAAAACAATATTATATAGTAAAGTAGGTATGATTAGTTCTGTTACAATAATAAAGTAAAAAATAAAACGCCATCTGTTTTCATATATTAGAATTAAAATATTGATTGCATTGATATATTTTCTGGATGGAATATAGGCCAACACGGTACACTCGAACTCCTTTATTTTAGAGCGCCTTCTGTTGTCAACTTGTCACATATATTAGAAATGCAGTAGGAGTTCTATAAGATAAGATAGATTGATTATTATTATTATACCAAGTGATTATATTATTAAACATAATATTCTAACGTATTAAAAACTATAAACAAAAACATACTAACTAATAAGTATGATTAGTTCTATGTTACAATAAAGTAAAAAATAAAACGCCATCTGTTGAATCGTATTAGAACTAAAATGTTCATTGCATCGACATATTTCTGGATTTTTTATAATATTATACATAAATTAATACATTTAAGATTTTTGAAATATTATTTTAATACACATCCAAGACCCAGGAACATTGAAAACTTTTTGTTCCGCCTGCGGGACTCGAACCCAGGACCCCCGGGATGAGCGCTGCCCACGCGCAATGCGAATTAATTTTCATCGATATTTTCATGGAAATAAGATATTTTCCCACATCAAAATGTAGCCTATGTCCTTTCTCAGACTCTAGAATAACTGTGTACAAAATTTCATTGCAATCGGTTCAGTAGTTTTGGCGTGAAAGCGAGACAGACAGACAGACAGACAGACAGAGATACTTTCGCATTTATAATATTAGTATGGATAATTTATAATATATAATAAAGTAGGTATGATTAGTTCTGTTACAATAATGAAGTAAAAAATAAAACGCCATCTGTTTTCATATATTAGAATTAAAATGTTGATTGCATTGGTATATTTTCTGGATGGAATATAGGCCAACACGGTACACTCGAACTCCTTAGAAATGCAGTAGGAGTTCTATAAGATAAGATAGATTGATTATTATTATACCAAGTGATAATATTATTAAACATAATATTCTAACGTATTAAAAACTATAAACAAAAACATAATAACTAATAAGTATGATTAGTTCTATGTTACATTGAAGTAAATAATAAAACGCCATCTGTTGAATCGTATTAGAACTAAAATGTTCAGTGCATCGATATATTTCTGGATTTTTTATAATATTATACATAAAATATATTTAAGATTTTTGAAATATTATTTTAATACACATCCAAGACCCAGGAACATTGAAAACTTTTTGTTCCGCCTGCGGGACTCGAACCCAGGACCCCCGGGATGAGCGCTGGCCACGCGCAATGCGAGTTAATTTTCATCGATATTTTCATGGAAATAAGATATTTTCCCACATCAAAATGTAGCCTATGTCCTTTCTCAGACTCTAGAATAACTGTGTACAAAATTTCATTGCAATCGGTTCAGTAGTTTTGGCGTGAAAGCGAGACAGACAGACAGACAGACAGACAGACAGACAGAGATACTTTCGCATTTATAATATTAGTATAGATTAGATTACTAGATGTTTCGCGCGGCTTCTATTTCTTCGCTCCTATTAGTATTAGCGTGATAATATATAGCATATAGCCTTCCTCGATAAATGCGCTCTCTAACACTGAAAGATTTTTTCAAATCGGACCAGTAGTTCCTGAGATTAGTGCGTTCAAACAAACAAACAAACTAACAAATTCTTCCGCTTTACAATATTAGTATAGAATATAGATGTAACCCCAATATTCATTACCAATCTATTGACATTACATTAATTTAAGACTGATCAATAGCTTTGAAGCTAAAGTGGAAATAAAATACAAAAACTATCCTTCTTCTAATATTATTATTTATAAATAAGACTTGACATATAAGGCCAAACAAATGTTATGTTATAATCAGTTATCACAGTGCAAGTGACAACAAGATAATTTCAAGGTTCAATATCTAATGATAATACTTGTAAGGGATTTGGATGTGTCATGTGTGAGACAAAGTATGAGTGTTTTATTATTACCTCATTGCATTGTTATTGATATTTTAATTATTTCAAATTTAGTGGCTAAGGTAAAGTAGAATTACTGACTTTAAGTTTAAATAATTCCTAAGTGTAAAGTGATATTTTAGTTTAGTCCATAATTGTTGTCACGGTGTCGGGGGACCGCCAACAATGTCTTTTGCATTTTGTATCGCCATGTCACTGATTGTCTCGATTCGGTTCTCTGTTATTTGACCCTTAAACTATAATGTTATGTGAAATCAAACATCTACATTAGCGGTTCCCCAACACACAACAATAATTATAGACTAAAATATCACTTTACACTTAATAATTATTTAAACTTAAAGTCAGTAAAATATATTATTTTATAACTTTTTAAAGCCACCAAACGACTGCAAGTTGCTAATCGGCCCTTCTTGAACCAGATGAGCCGCGATTTTCCAGCACTCTCGATTAAGTCAGTTTAAAAAAAAAAACTAGATCAAAATCGGCTCACCCATTTGGATGCTACGATGCCACAGATAGACAGACAGACCGACAGACAGACACGTCAAACTTATAACTCCCCTCTTTTTTATTGGGGGTTAAAAAGAAAGAAGGATTTTTGTGGTAAGAACTAACAAACTAATATTTAAAGAGTTATAGCATAATATGGAAAGAAACCAATCATAAATGGTTTTGATGGTGTCAAAGTCTTAAATTGGCAATCACAGCTGCTTTTTATTATAACAAAAATAAAAATCTCCATTTTTACCTGATCAACATAATGTACTTCATCCAGTCCATAGATATTTTTAAATTCCAAGCAACTAAGCAACTTGCCCATCCACACTTCATACTCCTCGGGTAGACGGGGTACGAACAGATAAGACTTCTTTGTTTTCACGTCTAGTGCAAAATAACAGCCCGGCTCTCTCACTCCACACACCCAGGTGAAGTAGGCTTCCTGAAATTAAAAATTATGGCAATTATTTAAAAATAACACTGAGTAATAATTTACATTTCTATCTTAACATGGCTGTGAGGTTGAGTGCTTGGGATGGATTGCTTGAAAAATGTATGTCTATACACATTACAGTGCTCTCAAAGTGATAATCTGTATCTAAGACATTTTCGTAATTTTTAGCAACTGTCGTATTTCCGGAGTGTCGGAAGACGTTGCTGCAAGCGCTGTTTAAAACTTAACTTTAAGAAAAACAGCGCTTTGCAGCGACGTAGAGGCGTCTGACGCTGCTTGGATGTTACCATGGTAATGCAGCAATGACTTCCCAGTGAAATATAGCACTTATTGACGGACCGGCTGCAACAGACAGCCACAACAAACAATTTACTAGCAAACACGCTAATAATTACCTGTCTAAAAACATAATTAACGTCCGTATCATAGTGACTGATCTCATCTCCACCTTGCAGGACAACAATATGGCCAGGTTTAAGTTGTTCTGCTAGTCTTTGTCTGTTCTTGGCAAACAGAGAAAGTGGCACTTCCAATGTGCCAGGACCCATAGACCATGCTGTGGCCATTTTGTTACAACAACTGTGCGTTTTATCTATTGATAACAATTAAATATAATGTTATCAGGTGTAGATTACAAAATTCACATGCAAGATAATCACTATCACAAATATTTTTGATTAGAAAGTGAAATACATAAGTTTAAATCTAGTACCTACAAGTATTGTTGATACAATAATTTGTTGGAGTAAAATCTGTAAGTACTTAAACTGTTTGTAATAATATGAATAAGTTATTGCAGAGTCACTTTTAATTGTTCTTTGTCAATAACTAGTATGACACTGTGCAATATTATGTATCTATTTACCTACTATGCATCATATACAGGCTACATTTTTGATTTTATAGACGTCTAAGTAGAAGTAAACATTGCGATAATATTATGCATACCTACTTACCAATGTCCTATTTATTTTTGTTTCAAAATATTTTACTATTAATAACTGCAGGAGTAAAAAAAATATCTCAATTTACACACTTTTCGACGTACCTACAAACCACAAAAATCTATTGAATTATTTGAAATATTTGAATTTTGAAACCAAAACAATATTTATTGACACTCGGCTGTCACTGTCGACACTAGACATTTTCAGCAATGAATACCCCTTTTGTAGATATTTTGTGTAACTTTATTAACGATAATAACATTAGATTGTAGAATTGTGTGTTTAAATACTAACAAACTAACTTTTTATATGTTTCAGATTAATATTATGGAGATTAATTAGTTTACTTACGAGTTTACTTTTAAACTTATACCGCTCGACTCCAGCCTGCCTAGCATACGCCAACGAGATATCTCACTCTACATGTTTTCTTGATGTTTGATGGTTTGTCTCTTCATCTCTGTTGACCCTAGCATGACAAACATTTTTTTCGCGTAGATCTATAATCGAAATAACACATTTTTATAGAGTTTTGTGGAGATAATGTCGAGATTTTGACATTATCAGACGAGTAGTTTTTAATTATCTCCAGAGTGAGATATCTCGTTGGCGTATGCTAGGCAGGCAGGGGGGTGACAGCTTTAGTTCTCCCTAAATAGTAGGGTTGTTGAGGAAGTGATTATGAGGAAGAGGAGGAGGAAGAGGAATTGTCACGCGCAAATTTAGAGGATGCGGATGAGGAAGAGGATATTTTTTGAGGAAGAGGATGCGGATGAGGAAGCTGATGAGAAATGGGACGATAGGAAATTATAAGTCCATGGAGGTCGAAGACGTCGTGAACTACATCAGTAAGAAGACATCCCTCCACTTGAGGGTCGAGCGTCTGCAGTCTCGCCACAAGGTCAACTTCAGTTCCTTTGTGGTGAGAGTACCGACGCATCTTCTCCCGACCTTTGAAGCGGAGGAATTCTGGCCGACTGATGTGGCTTACCGAAGGTTCCGGGGGAGACTCCGGAATGAAACGTCGCCGTTAATTCGTGATAATGTGTAGTTGTTAAGTTTATATAATTTTTATGTAGGTATGTTAGTCATTAAGGTATAATTATATTGTATGGGCCTACGTAGCCTGATTTAAATAAATAAATAAAAAATACTAACGGACCCAAACCTAAAGCCTTTGTCCAGTCTGTACAATGTACGTAATTAGGTACATTGCACAAAAAAATAATTAAAAGAGCATTATTCAGTGGGTCAAACTATGAATCTAAACCATTCTCAAAACACACACAATAAAGAATCATCAAAATCGGTCCAGCAGTTAAGGAGGAGCTCAGTAACATACACAACACACGCACACAAAAATAATCGGCCAAGTGCGAGTCGGACTCGCGCACGAAGGGTTCCGTACCGTTATAGAGAAAATAGGCCAAAGATTGTGTTTTTTGTATGGGAACCCCCCTCAATTTTTTATTTTATTTTAATATTATTATTAGTCATTAAAGTACATATACAATTAAGGACTTTGTGAAAATTTCAAGTGCGTAGGTACCTGTTGCCATTATTGATTACGAGCAAAAAAGGCCAAAAAATCAAGTTTGTTGTATGGGAGCCCCCCTTAAATATTAATTTCATCTTGTTTTTAGTTTATTTTTTTGTTATAGCGGCAACAAAAATACACAATCTGTGAAAATTTCAAATTTCTATAGCCGTTCTTGAGATACAGTCTGGAGACAGACAGAAAGACGGACAGACATCGAAGTCTCAGTAATAGGGTCCCGTTTTTACCCTTTGGATACGAAACCCTAAAAAGATGAGTGAATGATACAATTCTTGCGCCCTGGCGTGTGCGTTGCCTGATTGGATACGCGACGCGCATGCGCAGTGAAATCTATACTTAACAAATTCTTCCGCTTTATATAGATATAAAGCGGAAGAATTTGTTTGTTTGTTTGAAGGCGCTAATCTCAGGAACTAAAATTAAAATATCAATAAAAATGCAATGAGGTAATAATAAAACACTCATACTTTGTCTCACACATGACACATCCAAATCCCTTACAAGTATTATAATTAGATATTGAACCTTGAAATTATCTTGTCACTTGCACTGTGATAACTGATTATAACATAACATTTGTTTGGCCTTATATTGTGCTTATATGTCAAGTTTTATTTATAAATAATAATATTATAAGAAGGATAGTTTTTGTATTTTATTTCCACTTTAGCTTCAAAGCTATTGATCAGTCTTAAATTAACATTAAATTAATGTGATGTCAATAGATTGGTAATGAATATTGGGGTTACATCTATATTCTATACTAATATTGTAAAGCGGAAGAATTTGTTAGTTAGTTTGTTTGTTTGTTTGTTTGAACGCGCTAATCACAGGAACTACTGGTCCGATTTCAAAAATTCCTTCAGTGTTAGATAGCCCATTTATTGAGGAAGGATATAGGCAATATTTTATCACGCTAAGACTAATAGGAGAATGTGGAAAAACGGGGGAAATTATTTGAAAGGGCTTATCTCACGAACTACTGGAGAGTTTTTTCTGTTCTTTGGTACAGATAAGAAGTAGACCACGTTAAGGATTATAGGCTATATTTTTTGAGGACTAATTTGTCTGTGAAATATCTATTTTACGCGGGCGAAGCCGCGCGGAACGTCTAGTTCCTCATAAATTCCTCTTAAATTTTGGGGAAGCGATAGCGGAAGAGGATTTTATTATTTTTATTTATGAGGATGCGGTAACGGATGAGGAACCCAAAATATTGCGGAACTTCCTCATTATGAGGAAGCGGAAGAGGAATCCTCAGCAACCCTAGTGCAAAATTATAAATAATATATTAAGAGGGTAAAATTCTAATGATGAAAAATATGTAGTAGGTACAATGCAATTTAAAAAAGCCCTACAAAAATATAAAAAATGAGGATAAGAAACTCAAAATTAAATAAATGATTTATTAATAATGTGTTGTTTTATTAATTTTTGTAACTTGACTTGAAAATTGAAATATCAAAATCTATCGGTTCTGAATATATCCCTAAATATCGATTTCATGGCCCCTTGCACTACTTGTTTTTTATCTGTGCTTCTCATTTAGACATAACCGGCGATCGCAGCGCCAAAACTACTTTGACGGAATTCTACGCAAACAAGCTGTCCTATCTGTAGCTTGCTACCATAGACATAATATTTATGCTTGCTACCATAAACTTATAATGCTATGATAAGTCTATGCTTGCTACATAATATAATAATCTGTGCTCGTCTCCTTATTTGGATTTGGTTTTTTTTTTCTCTTCTTGCACTTATACTTTTACAAAGGCCATCTCTAGAGCAAAGTTATTACTACTGGCAACAAAGTCTTTTTTTACCTCATCAAAGTTACTGACACTGGCTATTCCTTATGGGAGGCCATTTTTAAAAGAAGAAGAAGAAGAACTAGAGGCTGTGTTTCATTAATCTACCAGTATACCAGCCAGCAGGATTATGTGATATCATTGGCTACCGAGGGAAGTCTGATCTTAGTGGGCAGGTTACCTACTGAGACCAGTAAAGGAACGTCTTCTTCTTCTTCTGTCGAAATTTTTGTTGACAACGTTGACAGTTGACACTTGTCGCATCTGTGTTAGGTTATGTTAGGGTAATCAAAGTATGTCAGATTTTTTTATATTAATAACATTATAAACTTCCATAAATAGAATTAAAATATAAGTGCTTGATAGTAGGTGAAGTCTGCAGATTATTTTTATTAAATTTATTGGTAATTTGTCTTGATTTACTGCTATTCACCACTAGATGTCACTAGTAGTACGATTTTTTCCCGGAGGAGATAATTTTGTCTTTTCTCCTGATGTTTCCATTTATTTTTGGAATAGATAAAATGAGAAATACTGTACAAAATAAAGTTTATATTGGTTATTTGATCAGGTTAAGGTTTTCCAATATAACTTGATTTAGTTAAAAAATGTCGCCTTCATGCTACTTCATGTGGAATTTATCTGGCCATAACAAAGTGAAACCGATACAACCGACATTTTTATTTTAATAAAATAGAAATTATTTATATTTTAAAACTAAAGGATAGACAAAACATGCCAAGCTAAGAGTGACAAGACCATTGTAATAATAATATTATTATGATAGACAAATGGTACCCCTGCTATAGGGATTCTCAAACTTTTGGGGTAAGTACCTAATCTTGATAAAAAATGTAAACAAAGTTTTATTTATTTAATTCATTTATTAGATCGTTATTACTTTTATCTAAATCACAAGATTGACAATAAATTAAACTATCTAAAATCACAAAATGCACTAAAACATGCACACATGTAATAATTACATCAATTTTTATACCTGATTTGGTACAATTGTACAATATTATTGATTTGCTAATGAGGAAAATAATAACATAGATAATTACTTACAATTGTAATGACATATTTTATTAACATTATATTGCCTACAAATTGCATGGTCATGAGCAGATACAAACTCCCAGGCTAAAGATATAACCTGAGATAACAATGTTTATCTGTTTCGCAATTAGCGATTTCGTAGTTTGGACTACCTAACCTAAATTATATTTAATGCGAGGAAATAATTGTGTGATATTTTCATTAACTCATTATCTAAAAATGTCTTCTCAATATACAAAATCTATATAAATATCATGTAGATACCATATATTTTGAAAAATTGTGTTTAACACTTTAATAATAATAATTAACCTATTTTTAAATCGATGACTACTGAGCAGCTAAATAACCTAGAAGTTTACATTCAGAATCAATAATCGTGTTTTTTGCATTACAAAAGGGTTTTAAATGTTTGCAATCATGTTGTAAGATGTTGAAGGTAATTATTGAAGCTCTCGAACACTTTATTGAAATAAAATTTACATAACTGTAATTACCAGTTGGAAATGTTTTGGTACGTCGCGTTGTTTTGCTATGATTAAGATTAATTATAAAGAAATAGGAATATTGGAAGTCATAACAATACTATACGTTGGTTACGTCATTCAGTACTTTGATCAGTTAAGGTCACTATAAACGAAGAATAAATATTATGATTGTAAAGTATCGGCGGCCATTTTGGTTGGTTCTCGTGATTTGTGTCATGCGTGACACGTCATAGTTCGCCGTCTCACTCTTGCGTACTTTCCGCATATAGCACCATTGTAACCCGACACGTTTTCTTACACACAAACGATTTCACAACACAGTCCACACTTTCACAACTAAAATGTCTGATATAACGCAGATCTAAATGCAAAATAATTTATGTGTCTACTGATATCTCAGGACAGGATTGATTTTTCTCCTTTAATCTTCGGACAGCCTCCGCTACAAGGGCACGTTGTTCCAATAATTTTTCTACGAGATCAACTGGTTCTTGCTTTCTAATGTAGTACGGCGCTGCTCTCGCTCGAGCTTGAAGGTGAAGCTTCTGCTTCAGGCCAATAGTAATTTCTTCAATGGCTGGTAATCGACTCGAAGCTAGTGGCCTACCTTCTTGTTGATTTGAATTTCGGCTGTCATATCTGGAGGTTTCTTTCAACATAGCTTTGATTGCTACTGTTTAGTCACCCAGAAATAACTTCTCACTGGCGGCGTCCGACTACGTTTGCTTATGCGGAATGAATAAGCGAGAGCGAGTGAGCTGAGTCAAGGCGCGGTAGTGGAATTGCTGGCCTGAGCGGGTGGAGAGGGGGGTGTATGACGTACACAGATGCGCAGTCGTGCCGGGCTGTATACAAACAATACGATGGACGTAAATAAACACAAGAGCGACCCGCCATGTCTGTGATGTGAACGGTATTATTATCTTTGTGTGTGTATCAACTTGTCGGTTAATCTACTAGGAATGTCGTGTAATTATAGAATTTAGACCAAGAAATTTGGTTCAGAAAATTGCAAGACATTTCGTAAAATGCAATCAATGTTGATCCTGGACAATCTTAAAACAGTCTGTAATATTTATGAAAACTTTTGAATGAAGCTCAGCGAGACGTATGAGTATGACCTACATACATACTTAATATTAATAATATTAAGTATGTAGGATACAAGTCAGGTTCAATAATGACTACAGCCGTTGATACGTACCAACGTATCAACAGTAGTCAATATTAATAATTAAAATATTATAATAAGCACCTAAGTACCTATTATAATATTTTGATTTACTGTAAACACATTTTTATTACTTACCTCAGGGTTAATAGTAAAAAATGATAAGTACTTTACTATGTTACACAGGATTTTTTATTGAATTTATACACATATTTTTTTACATTTTTGGAATTTTTCCATGATCTGTTGTATTAAACATAATAATATATTGAGTGTATTCTATACTATTATAATGATTAAGATTAAACATAGCTTTAATAATTTGACAACCTCGAAATTCAATTCAAGACATTATTGCTTCATAAAGTAACACTAATTAAATACACGGAAATAAATTAATCAGGGCGAGCGAAGCGAGCCCTAGTATGATATCCCACAATCTTTACATTTTGTGGTACACTTTACGGAAAAACTATCACGCCTATGGATTTGTGCTTTAACATATTCAGTAAAGTCAAGGTTTTTTTAGGTTGGGAAAAGAGTCTTTTTGCTTTATAGTATGTATGAACTTGTCATAAAATCTCTTGGGCTATACCAATTGTGTCTGGCTGATTTTGGTATCATTAACAGAAGACTATGAGATTTTCATTTGTTTTTCTTATTATTAAAATGAGTGGGTCTAATCAAGAAATTCGATACATATTAAAATTTTATTACAAAAAAAGTGAAAATGCAACACAAGCCACGCAAAAATTTTTTTTTGATGTTTATGGACTTAATGCAGTATCTGTGAGTTTTTTTTATATATTTATTCTTGTCATAAAATCTCTTGGGCTATACCAATTGTGTCTGGCTGATTTTGGTATCATTAACAGAAGACTATGAGATTTTCATTTGTTTTTCTTATTATTAAAATGAGTGGGTCTAATCAAGAAATTCGATACATATTAAAATTTTATTACAAAAAAAGTAAAAATGCAACACAAGCCGCGCAAAAAATTTTTTTTGATGTTTATGGACTTAATGCAGTATCTGTGAGTTTTTTTTATATATTTTTTTTATATTTATTTATTTTGATAAGAAAGTATCTGTGAGAGTAGTGCAAATTTAGTTTAAGCGTTTTCAATCCGGAAACTTTGATATCAAAGATTCACGTCGCCCATCCGGACTAAACTGATGCCATTTTTTGAAAAAGTGGAGCAAGATCGGTTATTAGTAGTAGAGGCAAGGCATATTAGTAGTTACGATATAGCTGAAGCACTGGGGCTTAAATCTTGACCACAAAATGGTTTTGCCCATTTGAAAAAAGCTGGGTACACAAAAAAGCTCGATATTTGGGTGCCTCAAGTCAAGAGCTCACTGAAAAGAACCTATTGAACTGTGTAATCATTTGTGATTCTTTATTACGTCGTAATGAAACCGAACTATTTTTGAAGAAGCTGATAACTGGTAATGAAAAGTGTATCACGATTCACACACGACAAGATCGTGGCCAAAGGCCGGTCAGACTTCACAGACTGTGGCGAAATCCGGGTTACCTCGTAATAAGGTGATGCTGTGTGTGTGGTGGGATTGAAAGGGCATTATTCATTATGAGCTGTTACCGCCAGGCAGGACCATCGATTCTGAACAGTACTGCAAACAACTGATGAGAGTAAAGCAAGAAGTTGAGATAAAGCGTCCGGAATTAATCAACAGAAGGGGTGTGGTTTTTCACCATGATAACGCTAGACCTCACACATCTTT
The DNA here is from genome assembly GCF_905147365.1 of Aricia agestis. Taxonomy (NCBI): domain Eukaryota; kingdom Metazoa; phylum Arthropoda; class Insecta; order Lepidoptera; family Lycaenidae; genus Aricia; species Aricia agestis. The sequence continues at coordinate 8,603,236 of NC_056421.1, read as the reverse complement.
AGCGACTTGCACCTTCAGATTTTCATCTTTTTTGCACTTCACACATTTCACAATTCCTTAGGCAGTGTCAGGTTGACATCATAAGAGGACTGCCAAAACCACTTGTCGCAGTTTTTTCATCAGAAGCCCCAACATTTTTATAGCAATCATGGGATCATGTCCCTACCAACAAGATGGCAAAAAGTTATCGAACATAATGGCACCTATATACGTTAGTCAATTGTGAATAAACTTTATAAAAAACCTTTTGAATTTTTATATAAAATGTGAAGAAACTTTTCCCCAACCTAATATTATGTAGATGTGTTTTCATCAGTCAGCCAAGGTGTGACGACGCCAGCCCTCACAAAGCTCGGCTTTTAGCTAGTTTAGACAGTTTAGAGCAGGTAGAAGTTCTTTCTGGTAAGTAACGACCGGTAATACTACCACGTACTTTTTAAATGACAGGCAAATAGAGAACATCATAAGTAAATTTTTGGCAAGCCACTTTTAACTCTATTGTTATGTTGTTAGGATACATTTTCCATTAATCTTGTTCATAAATGACTAATGCTTTAAAAACACACTTGCTTGTGTTGGTGTGTGCTGTTTCGGTGAACCAAGACTAAAAACGGACAATGCCCCTCACTTTTTCAACGATTTTGAGTTCACTGTCTCGCTGTGAAATAATAGACTGATTTTGTCTTAGCGGTATAATTAATTTATGTATATACTTAACTTCTTTTCAAATTTTACAAAATGTACGTAATAATAATAATCAGAAAGTAAAAAAAAAAAAAACGCAAAACGAAACTAGGTACTGGATCACAAATTATTACTGGATTGCAAGACATGGGTCATAACTCATAATCATAAGTCCTTCGAAGAAATTCTAATATCTTTATTTAGGTTCGTGCCTATGCACGAACCTAAATAAAGATAAGCAAACTATAGCGATAGAACCTAGTAAAAATCAGAAAACAGCAGTTTGGACTTTGGCCGCTGATGATGATGTCCTTGAATTCGTCCGTTTTCATACAAGTTACACGTGACAAATACAAAAACAACGTTTTACGTTACTCGTTCTACAACTTGTCATGGCTTAATTCAGTAGGTATATGTGTGTATTAGCAATAACATAGGTGTCATTGACATGTCTGCGAGGCCCAAACTTGTAAAATATCAACACTGGCAACGGGTTTTTAATCTTCATTAAATATTCGCCACTTTAGGTAACGCAATAAGTACTTATAATAAAAATTAGGCGTAATTTCCGCTTCAGTCGCTTACATTGTACCCATAAAAAATAATAATAAAAAACCGTTCATATTATTATTCTTATTAATCAATAAGATATTATTTGAAAATGTGAATGAGGCATATCATTTGAAACGATTGAGACAAAACAATACTGAATACAATAATGATATTTGAAGGCCTAAAGCAATCTACGTTGGTCTTATCTTACTGTATCATACTTTTGATAATGCTAACTAAAGATACATACTTGTACTATTATTATCTATTCAGTGCTAAAGATAATATAAACAATATAAAAATGTTTCATTTACTACGACCATATTTTACAAATAAACCGCCACTTATGAGGATTATTAGGATACACCAGGGGCTAGAGAAATGAATAAAAAGTACGTGTAATATCTATAGCTGTCTCCCTTACCTCCAAGCCTATACCGCAGAACGCGATAGAGACAACTGCAGAAAATCCAGAAAATCAACGATTCGTTGTCCCCTGATTCCTTCTCCAAAACTTAACCGATTTAAGTACTTTTTTCACTAAAGATTAAAGAAAGGCTTAAGCTGTGTTCCTATGTTTTGCTTTTTTTGTATAATCTAGCCAAATCTGTTTTCTGGACGTTTGAACACAGCGGAAAATCTGGCCATTTTTTTGGGTTTTTGAACGTTCATATCTTATTTAATAATTAAATGATGAAAAAAAAACAAAACACAGGGACATTGTATTAGTGGCCGTAGATATTCAGGAAAAAAATTATAACTCTACTAGCATTATCCAGGGAGGAAACAGGGGACAACGTTTGTATGGAAAAAAGGGCGGTGTGGACTCTTCTCAATGCATTAAATAATTTATATCTGGAGATCAAGACTTGATCTCCAGATATAAATATAAATTATATAATAAAATACTAATAATATAATAATTAATAATAATAATATACTTAGTAAGTATGTTATTGGTTAGAATAATAATGTACCTAAGTAATATTATTTTGTTTTTTTAAAAATATATTTCGATCCTTTTTTTTGCGGCTTATCTGTGTGTGAAACATGCAAATACAAATATTAATAATCAAGGATATAAAGTAGAAAAAACATTGATATCTAGCGTCGAAAAGTATAAGCTATTGGTCACGCTACTCAACGGTAGATGTCTCTTTAATTCATAGATTTGTCCATAGATTTGTCGATACTTGGGATTTTTTTAAATTTTACGACAAGTTTAAATAACAGATTTATTTCAAGTATTCGTTTGCAATAAAAGACATTAAATATTTATTTCAATGTTCCTAATTACTATCGTACATCACAGGCAGATTTTTCAGCAGATTTTTACCGCAGCCTTTAGGATACTTTAGGTATTTCAATAGTATTTGGTTATTTTTCATCATTAATGTCAATAAGAATATACAATACAACATTAAGTTTTATCCTTAATTATTTCAGAGACTGTTTCAACGGTTTCAACCAACTTTCGCATTCATAATACTAGACGTCCGCAACTCCGTTGCGCCATAATTCGTTTATCGCGCGGGAACCACGGCCGTAGCTAGAGGGGGGCATTGGGGGGCAATGCCCTACCTTAAAAATATCAAAACCCTAGGATATCAATCAATTGTGTCATTTTTTTTACTTCTGCCCTACCTGTAACCAACGCTACCCAACTAATGTACAGTTCCCGCCAGGGCTGTAGCTACAGCCCTGGCGGGAACTGTACATTCTCAGGATAAAAACTATCCTATGTGATATGTCCTTTCCTGGGACACAAACTTCGATCACTAATATTAGTGATCGAAGGACACAAAGTATTTACATACCAAACAGTTAATTCGGTGCAGACGTTCGCGATCAGTCTTTGAATCAATAATTACTATAATAATCTTTGCGCCTGTCGTTTTAAAATATTATATAATGTGTTGTGTGTATAGGTACGGCTATTATAAAAATATAGCTATTTAAACTTTTTCAAATTCTCATCCGTTTTCGAACTACACGCTCATAGGAAAAGTGAAAATTAAGAATTAAGCTTTATTTTTTAAAATTCCTTTCTATTTCTATTTGAATAATAGCTTTATCGCTACTGTGCATTGTTCAGTGAGTGAGAGGGCCTCACTCACCAAACCCTACATCCCTCATCCCCTCACCCATCGCCTCATCACACCCCTTAAAGTGGCAACGCACCTGTAGCACCCCTGGTGTTGCAGACGTCGCATAGGCATTATGGTAACCATTTTACATCAGGTAGACCACACTCTTGTTTGCCAGCTTAGTTATTTGTATAAAAAACATCATGAATCATCGGGAATGAGCTGACCCCTCAAGAGTGAGGGTGGAAAAATTAAGGTAATATCTTGACGCGAAGAACAATAGACGACTTACCAGCATCTGAGGCTTTACTAAGAACAATATTTTGTCGCTGCAAACAGAATTAGAAAGGAATACGGTACCTACATATTGAAAATAAAGTTTTTTTTTTTAATTTTTACTTTTTCTGGGCGTGTAGTTCGAAACCGGATGAGAATTTGAAAAAAATGTATAGAATCTAATTTAAAGAAAATTTAATAAGCTTTAATTTGTCATAGAATATTTTTTGCTACAACGCATATTTTTTAGTTATTGACGAAAAACCAAAAATTTTGACCTTTGTCGCCCTCCCCTTTTGAAGTCGGTACCAGTTCCAAAAGTTTCAAATATTCTGTCAGAGAACTGAAGATTCTGCTATCTAGTATCGACCGAATGATGAAGATTGAGTACAGGAATAGTTGAGGTTTAGCCGAATTCGGAAAAAGGCACTATTAGAATATAGGAAAAATTATTTAATACTGTTTAGTTCATATTATAAGGATGTTATTATTGTTTTTACCTTGGAAGTCGGTTTTAATTTTTTGTTAAAAATAATAATAGCTTCCTAGTTCGAATCCACCCATACCAAACCACCAACCAAATAATTAGTGGCTTCACACCACTCCAATCATCGCGGTATGAAATAGGTATGAATCTGGCAATTCTAAAACAGTTCTTCACTGTTTTGAACCGCGGTGTGAAAATTTGTGGTGTGAACCAGTGAACGGCCCGATTTTGGGATTTTCCTAGCGAATAACGCCATACGTGGGAGAGCCATGCTTCGGCACGAATGGGCCGGCTCGACCGGATAAATACCACGTTCTCACAGAAAACCAGCGTGAAACAGCGCTTGCGCTGTGTTTCGCCGAGTGAGTGAGTTTACCGGAGGCCCAATCCCCTAACCCCTACCCTATTCCCTTCCCTACCCTCAACTATTCCCTTCCCTTCCCTTCCCTACCCTCCCCTATTACCCTATTCCCTCTTAAAAGGCCGGCAACGCACTTGCAGCTCTTCTGATGCTGCGACTGTCCATGGGCGACGGAAGTTGCTTTCCATCAGGTGACCCGTTTGCTCATTTGCCCCCTTATTTCATAAAAAAAAAAAATAAGATTTAGGATGTGACTCATTCTCTCAAACTTTTCTATCTGGAGATACCGTATCCACTATCTAACCACATAACCAGCTGTATAGGTCATGATAAAGCGGATTAGTCAATGGATATTATGGATATTACACACCGCGTTACGTAGTCGGTGTCGAAAGAAAGTGAGCGCGCGAGCCGCGATCAGTGTAGTAGAGAGCTCTGTTTGCAGCTGTCGCGCTCGCGACCGGCACATTTCGTAACCGCGTAACTATGTTTCGAGTATTTTTACTATAAACGTATCAAAACATGTCAAACATGGATCTTATGAGTGAACCGAGCAACGGGAGGGTGCTCACAGCGAGACACATCAGTGGCAAATCACTTCCCGAAGAGAATTCCATCAACGCAACGTTTATATGCAACAGTCATGATATTCAACCGGATTTTTTTACATACTTAGCAGGTAAAAGCATAGTAAAAGTAGCTTTAGGACGTGTTACATAATTATTTAATAATTTTAGCGAATTAGGCATTAGTTGTATTTTACAAATTGGCGATTATCTAGGTAGGAGGTATGGTTGTTTTTATTCTATAAACTATAGTTTATGTTAGGTAAAAAAAACCTTCAGCTTGTTATTATTTTTATGTAGCTTGTTATTAGAGTATTTTGTATGGACCATGGAATACATGAGGGGCAGTCAATTCATGAATGTTTTATGTAGTAGCCCCTACTTGTATCATCGATAGGGGAAAGTGAGAATTATGTTCATAATATTTTTATTCATTATTAAAAGATAAAAAGTTACTTTAAGCCTAGACTTGTGGCGAAAATATATTTAATCACATAATTTAAATTTCTCTCTTATGTCTTTTTTGGTTCCCTTTTTGGGAAGGAAATTGAAGTAAGTATCAAAAAAAGTTTTACTCTTATAAAAAGTTTGGATTGGCTATATCCTTTATAGTTTTTGATTTCGCCTACATATATATAATATTATGCCCATTTCAAAAATTCACCCTTGTGCCAAAATACCTGAAAATACCGATATTTTAATTTGTACTACAAGTGCTTTGCCACTGAAATGTTTAGATACGTTCCACACCTACCTACCCATCGTCAAGTAGTCAGTACCTACTCAGTACCTACTTACATTACCTTCCCCCTGGTGAGATTTCGTGAGATGTTATTCAACCCCCTCCCCCACCCCAATCTAACGTGAGATTTTTCAAAATGTGGGTTTCTTACGTAAACGCGTTGGATTGTTTGACAGTATGATGTGGTGACCGGTGGCACAGTAATTATGAATGAAATTATTTTCTTTTGAACGGATTAGTGAATGATCTTAATCGTATTACGATTACGCTTACGATTAAATCTTAAGCATACGTACAATCTGGATGAAATGGTCCAAAATGGTATAATTATTTTTGTAACAATGAGAAAAAAAAATACGTGAGATTTGCCGAGACCTCTCTCCAACGTAAGATTAGATGAGATTTGACTCGACCCCCTCACGTAATTTGTGGACGCCTCTAATCTTTTTATCCACTTTTCATTCCAGTAACGTAAGAAAATAAGAAAAAAAACACAAAAATAATACATAACGCAGAATTTTTAGAAGGACTAAGAAAGATGAGTACGGTATTTCTTTTTATATATTTTTGATAATTATTATAAGTTCTGTATTTTGTATTAAGTTTACGTTACTATAATATCTTTAACCATAAAATCTATCTATAGGTAGGTACGTGACCTACAAATATCAATAGTTTAGATATTATTTAGCTATTAACTAACAAAATATTGTGGTAGCTTGCTATATTATAAATGCTTCTTTAATAATAAACTGATTTGTTTTCAATAAACAAACAGTAAGGTATGCAAAGAAAGCAAATTAAATCATGAATGAATATTATGTAATGTTCATCAGTGGTTAGTGGACAGCAATCATAGGTAAATGATAATGACGATTTTATAAATTCCTTTTGTTTTCAAAATTGATTTATGACTTAGAGGGAATTAAAAGTATCTTTAATTTATATTTTGTAAGTTAATCCATAATTTTGAATTAAATATTTTGGTTTTTCTTGCATTTCGTATCCAAAAATGTGATATTTAATGTAGACTTGATAAACATATTTTAATATCAAGTAAGTATTTTATTTTTCTTTAATAAATTTATGAATATGATTATCATTTTACTTGTTATAATTACTTACTTACTTGAATATTTTCTTAATTAACACCAAAACAAGATAAAATCTTTAAGGCCAGATTCAGTTAAAGTTATTATTATAATATAATGTATATAATAACAGGGGAAGTCCATTAATTACGTGAGGGTTCTAGGGGGGGACTGGAGAGGGGGTCAAGCTAAATCTTTCCAAATCTCACTTAGGGGAGAGAGGGGGCCGCAACAAATATGTACCGTATCACGTAATTTTTTCCAGCAAAAAACTGTTAAATTGTGTAAAAAAATATTTCTAGAATATGGTTAAATCTGGAGATCATCACATAATAACATGGGCGTACCGAGGGGGGGGGGGGGGGGGGGAAATCTCGCGTGAGATGAGCATAGCGGATTGGGGAAAATCTTACAAAATCTCACCAAACGTGGAGAGGGGGTCAAAAAGTCCTCAAAAATGCCTAACGCAATTAATGGACGCCCCGTAAGTACAATATTATGATTTACCCATGCGAGAACTTAAGAAATAGATTTAAAATATTATTAACTGGATGAAAATATAATGCACCTTTGTAAATTTGCATTCTGGAATCTGGACCTTATTTTATAAGCAACAAGATCAAAATCTGATGACGAAAATACTCCAATTATATTTTTTCTGACTGTACTTTATCTACGTTCGTACTTGGCAGCAACACAATAATTATATTCGGAATTCGTATGAACTTTGATATTATTACGATATTATTATTATGAAACAATAGACTACACTATAGACAAATTCCTATAAACTTCTAAGTCTGGATTAGTAGTTGTAATCCAATGTTTACTATAACTCTTATCCGGATAAACTCCTTCAAAACCGATCGCGTTGTTTGTGCTTATCGGACAGAGCCCGCAGGCTTATGAAAAAGCTGCGATCTATTTTTCATACCCAAAATAACGTTGTAACGAACTATACGGTGGACAATCCGACGCGCTATCGAAGTTTCTAAGATGTATGATAAAATAAAACGTCTGAAATAAGAGCTACTCACTCCGTCGAAAGATCTTACATTATTCCTACAACGTGCATAGCAAAACAACTTTGCCGGGTCAGTTTTTTTGCTTTTTTCATATTTCTAACGCATGGTTTTCACTTATCCAAGCAGTCAGACCTTCCGTATTTTAGTACTGTGTATTTTGTAGTGTGTTCTATTTTCAAAAATTATTGCAGACAACATCTTTAAAATTATTTTAATTTTAAAGATGTTGTCTGCAATAATTTTATTACTTCAGTACCTACCTAGAAATTCGATAATAGCAGGCGCGGTCCGAAGAGGGGGGTCACAGGGGACATGACCCCCCCCCAAAATCTAAGGTAAAATTGAAAAATCTCAAAATCGTGCTAAATAATAAAAGGAAATTTCTAGCTATCCCCTAACCACCACTTCGTCCGACCTTAGACAACTGCTGTGAACCCAGAATCGTCCTAGGGCGCAGATAAAAGATAGCGCGGGAACAGAACGCTTTAAAAAGGACTTATTTAATTAAGTTTGAGGGTTTATTTCGTTCTTTAAAGTGCCAGTAATCATTCAGTGCCAAATGTTTAACCAATCAAGTAACTGGAAGTTGCTTACAACCTTACATGAAATACAGTGTCGAATTCATATTTTTTATGAGAGATTAAGGCTTTTTCCCGCTCACCCATGCACACAGGAGCATTTATAGCTTTGATAAGGGCTAACGTAAAAACTTCCCTAACGTAAAAAAGCGGCCAAGTGCGAGTTGGAATCGCCCATGAAGGGTTCCGCAGCAGCAAATAGGCAACGTGTTTAGGAAATCAAAAAAATATTTTTATACATGTACCGCACCGATTTTAATCGGCGAGGTAGGTATGTTATAAAATGAAACTTTTAAAAGATGCCTAAGAAAATCCAACAACCTACTAATAGATTGTACATTGTTACAATAACATTATAAGAGATAAACTTTCTATGTGTGTTTGTTAGTTATTTTTTCACGCAAAACCAGTGTACAATGTACTATCAGAGAAGTTGATTCCTATGCAAATCGGGGACCTAAGTAGTTTGGTTGCGTTACGTCAAACCCAGCTGACAGATCACAATTAACATTGAATTGACATATTCGACCAAATAACGTTGGTCTGTCAATTGCATAGGAATCAACTTCCTCGATGGTACATAAAATACAAGGCACACCAATGTGTGCTAGTCAACGAAATTCGTAAAAACTCTTGGTTAATATTGTTTAAAACAAATATTAATAAAAATGTCGGCCAAGGTGCTGTTATGTCAACGTGAAATCATAATTTATATTGTGCACGCAATACCATATGTGGTAGAGACAGACGGGTACGGCTGGTAGAGTCTAGGTTGTTATTGATAGTATCAATAACAACCTAGACTACCAGCCGTACCCGTACCGATTGGTATCAATTTGATCCTTCCATCCTGTTAGTTCCATCCTCTCCTTCTTACCTTAAAAATAGTTTTAAATTTTTGCATGACAATCACCAACAAACATCTCTTCAAGCAATCTCACCCTCGAGATCCCTCTGCACTCTACTTCCTTATATTCCAAATCTTTTGCTGTGCGTGCTGCTACTCTCTGGAACTCTTGGCCTGATATTCGTCAAGCCGGTTTAATTAATATTTTTAAACGTACTTAAATTTTATTTCCTTAATATGTCCTAGTTCATTACTTTTATATCGTTGTTTTGTGACCATCAACATAGTTAATTGCCGATTATTATTAATACTATATATTATATTATCCTAGTTCTAGTGTAAACGCTAAGATAAGTTTAGTTTGTGCACCTACACTATTTTCTTTTATCTTTATTTAAAATCTTGTCTACAAAAGGTTGACTGGTAGAGATTGCTTAGTAGCAATAAGTTCGCCTTTTGTACATCAATAAGTTATAATATTTATAATTAATTTATAATTCATATTGTGTGTGTATTTTGGTGTGCAATAAAGAATTTTATTATTATTATAATTAATATTATAAATGCGAAAGTGTGTGTCTCTCTGTCTATTACCCCTTCACGCCCAAACCGCTGAACCGATTTTGCTGAAATTTGGTATGGAGATACTCTGAGTCCCGGGAAAGGACATAGGATACTTTTTATCCCGGAAAAATGTACGGTTCCCGCGCGATAAACGATTTTTGTTGCAACGTATTTGCGGGCGTTATCTAGTCTAAAATAAAAGTTGAGAAGTAGACTATGTATGAGGGAATAAACAATTATATATATTATCATAGTACTATTTCCAGTAAGCTTTTACCTATTAAATCTAAGGCTACATTTTATTTTACTCTATATTGGTCTTGGTAGTAACAGGTAATATAAGAATAGGCTAGGTGCATAATAAAACGCTAGTATATCACAAGTAACGTGTATCAACTATCAAGGTCTTTCCCCGTCCTATTGCACTATACATAGGTTTATGTCATAATAGTCATAATGGACCCAACAAGCATAGTTATTGGTAATTATAGCCAGCGTAAGATTGCTATGATTTTACATCCTTTTTCAGAAGTAAATCTAGGTTATATAAATTGTCAATACTAGGTATTTTTATTTACGTATAAGAAATCTTCAATAATAATTTCTGTCTACTGTAAAGGTCGACTATGAAGAAATAGAAATATAATTGCAGACTTACAACTTACAAGAAGGCATCGTCCAATTTTAGTTTTACCCAGATAGAAAAATAAATGAACTATAATAAACTTATATTACTATTTACTGCCTTAAAAAATCTAATAATTTTATTAAAGAAACCTTAAAACAGGTAGGGTGGGTTACACCAACTTACTTTAGCTATACTTAACTGTAACTTTAACTATAACTACAATGCAAAATGTCAAATCTTTGGTTAAGAGGATACCACAGCGGCTAGAGAAATGAAAAAAAAGTACGTGTAATATCTATAGCTGTCTCCCTTACCTCAAGCCTATACCGCAGAACGCAATAGAGACAACTGCAGAAAATCCAGAAAATCAACGATTCGTTGTCCCCTGATTCCTTCTCCAAAACTTAACCGATTTAAGTACTTTTTTCATTAAAGATTAAAAAAAGGCTTGAGCTGTGTTCTTATGTTTTGTTTTTTTGTATAGGTAATCTATCCAAATCTGTTTTCTGGACGTTTGAACACAGTGGAAAATCTGGCCATTTTTTTGGGTTTTTGAACGTTCATATCTTATTTAATAATTAAATTATGAAAAAAAAGAAAACATAGGGACATTGTATTAGTGGCCGTAGATATTCAGGAAAAAAATTATAACTCTACTAGCATTATCCAGGGAGGAAACAGGGGACAACGTTTGTATGGAAAAAATGGCGGTGTGGAATCCTCTTAAAGTAAAAAATGGACGCCTTATTTAACCATAACCTTGAGCTCGACAAGGCTTTGAATGAACGTGGCAAAAAATGGAACTAACGCTGTCATCATACAAAAACGCCATTTTTGACAGTTCTCCTTTACCAGCAGCGCCCCCGCCCACGTTCATTTGAAGCCTTTGCCGACCAAATTCTGTCAAATTCTGTGGTCAAAGTCATAACTTTAACCATGCCTCTGGTGCAACCCACCCATAAAGTTCTATTCAATACAGAGGCCTTAACTGCTTGTGATTAACGTAGCCTTTGATTATACATAATTGAAGATCCCGTGAGTTTAGGATTTTGCGTGTTATTGTCATGTAATTAGCACAGAGCCTAGCCTAGGACCTAGACATAGTATTTAATGATAAATCTAGGACTTATTTAATGGTAATGTAGGTATTGTCTTAACTAATTCAACCCGGTCCTTGACCAATTAAATGCTCTCACAAAATTAATTAACTAATTGTCGGCATTGAAAGCCATTATGGGAATTAAAGTCTTGGCGCACTTGGTAATGTTTTATCTTCAATCTGAAATAAACAAAGATAGCAATAGTAGAGTCTTTAGTCTTTTAGTCGAAACTTTGAATGGAAAAATGAGCAGGCAAGCCATTGTAATAAACAAAGTTTACCATAAAGTATTAGTAATAGTTGCCTAGACACGTCTTTATAACTAATTCACAATGTTAGTTACCGTACTCCTCCGAACGGCTTTACTGATTTTTACCAAATTTTATATGCATATTCAGTAGGTCTGAGAATCGGCTACTGACTACTTTTTATATTGATAAGTGCATTTGCTGAATAAATAATAGTAAATTATTACAACTCGAGACTGACGGCGACCATTGTTTGTGCGACGGGATAGCGATGGACGTTGCCATGGTGCCTTACTTATTTAGTCACTTCAATAAAATAATATGGGCAAAATATTTTATATAGCAAAACAACGTTTGCCGGGACAGCTAGTACATCTCTAAAATATAGAGTATATATTTTAGAGATGTACTAGCTGTCCCGGCTTCCACGCTAAGCGTCAAAATGGGAGAACGCACACTTTATGACATTAAATGAAAATATTTTATTCCTAGTCTACATAAGGCATACCACCGGTTCGGGAACTAACCCGGCGAAAAGAACCGGCGTAAGAAACTCGCACGGGCCACCTTTTACCAAAAAAGTGGAAAATAACAATAATAGCTTAAGCTCTTAGTCGAGATACTAAAGTTGGGTTAAAGTGACAACGCTGTTCTAACTTTGTAAAATTAAAAACTTCGAAATCTATTTTTATTTCCTAAATCGTCATTTTTCTCGTTCTCTACATTTATCTTTTTTTTTTCATCTGATCTCTACCTCTTCCTCAGGTCTCCAGCCATATGCCTGGGTGATCTGGAGCTGCGGTGGCATGGCTGTCCTGGCGATATGCGTGATGTACGTGGTCACACTACGAGCTGCGTTAAGGATATGGCGGGACAGCGCGCTCAGTGTGGCTATTGTGCTGTCTGTTTATCCTGTGAGTGTAAAGTTTTTGATAAACATTAATAGTAATAACATAATAATAGTATTTTGAAAAGATAAAACCGACTTTAAATTGTACGTACTTAGTTTATTTTATTTACATATTTATTTATTTAAATCAGGCATCTTGGCCCATATATACCTTATAGACTAACATACATACAATTATACTAAAACTAACACTAAGCACTAAACACGTATTGTCTGCGATGTGGGGCGCGACGTGTTCGGAAATCATCCTCGGAACCTTCTGCAGACGACTCCAATCGGCCAGAACTCTTCCTTCTCGAAGGTCGGTAGATGATGCGTCGGGACCCTCACCTTAAAATTTAGTTTAGAATTAAAATTCCTGATCTCAAAAACTACTGAGCGGATTTTAATGAAACTTGCAGTATTCCCTAAGTTGAATATTACCTAGTACAACAAAAAAAAAAACACTTAAATCGGACTTGCAGTTCTGGAAATATGCGTACACAAACATAAAAACATACATAAGTACATATTATATTACCTTTTTTGAAGTCGGTTAATAAACAGCGAGATGGCATATACTGCCCCCCCCCCCCCCCCCTTCGAAGATAAACGTCAATAATTTTCCTGGCTGTGCTCAAAATGAAGTGTTGGAAACAAATTATCTTTTCAGTCGGATATTTAGATTTTTTGTTTAAATATATCAAACCGACCTTCTTGAAACAGGTATGAGTCCCCCCCCCCCCCTAGCTGAAATCCTAGGTACGCCCTTGTCTCACATCATCACATCAATGAGATCACAAGGCAATGTATGTAACGATGTACTATTAGAGAAGTTGATTCCTATGCAAATCGGGGACCTAAGTAGTTTGGTTGCGTTACGTCAAACCCAGCTGACAGATCACAATTAACATTGAATTGACATATTCGACCAAATAACGTTGGTCTTTCAATTGCAACTGCATAGGAATTAACTTCCTCGATGGTACCTAAATAGCGGCGTGTTCGCGCAGAATTCAGATGTAGAAATTGTTTACAAAGTTACGACGAACATCTACCTGGTAGGTACGAGTATAATCACACCAATCACACTTACCGCGAACTCATATTACGGAGTACAAGTGTGTTAGTAGGTTTGGATGCTATTAAGCGTTGCACAAACCGACGCGGCGACGTCGCTTGCAACACAACACGGTATACGCTATCCTCCATCAAGGTTACACTGGATATTGCACTTGCAGAAAATTACACTCGTTTAATTCTTAGTACCTGGATGACCGAGCTTTGCTCGGTATAGCAAACACTCATTGACTTCGTGTTACTTAATAACGCCATCTGCTGGTCGTTAAAACAATTAGCTGCTAATAAAATAGTATTGTTATTCGCCAATAGATGTGTAGGAAGAGTGATATTTTTCAGTTTATCGATTATCGATAAAACACGAATAAAAAGACATTTTCTGAAAATGATTCCTAGCTAGATCGATTTATCGCCCCCGAAACCCCCTAAATACCTACTAAATTTCATGAAAATCGTTGGAGCCGATTCCGAGATTCCAATTATATATAGATATACAAGAATGGGCATTGTCCAAAAAAAATCGCATGTACTTTTTATATTTTTTTTCCTTAAAATAGGATATTTTAAGAATATAAATTAAATAATTTTGAAATTCGTTGGCTAGTTTTTTCTCAATAATTTTTTAAAGTTTCGCTCTGACGTCATCATCGGCCGCATTTGACCTCTGTAGTATGTTTTAAATTTCCTTTCAATCTTATTTATAATGGCTGGTTCGTCAAATGCAAGTTCTCATTATGTGAAAGCTGATACGAGAAGCTTACCAAAAGTTTGAAACGTAATGTTGGTCGAATTTATTGCTAATTTAACGCCATTGAAGGTCAAACAAAGGTTAAACATATTTGTTCAAAAATATAAGTAACTAATGGGTATTTTTTTCGTTTATATACAGAAAAACGATCACTGACCTTATTCCTCGAAATGTTTTTGTAATGAGCAAAATTAAAAAAAATGGACAATCCCCATTGCTCGTTTAAAGATATAAGATGTATAGAAGAAACTCGATTGTCCGGCCCTTAGTTATACGAATTCGTGATTATCCGGACCGCCACTGGAACATGTATCCGTACTTATATTATAAATGCGAAAGTGTGTCTGTCTGTCTGTTACCTCTTGAAGTTGCTAAAATTAGGTATATATATACTATTTTGTGTCCCGGGAAAAGACAAAGGATACTTTTTATGCCGGAAAAATGTACGGTTCTTTCCGTACGACAACAATTAGTCCGGATAATCGAGCTCCTACTATTTATATTTTAGTCCTAAACGGATAGAAAGTCATGTTTCACCATAAGTGTTAAAAAAAAAACCTGTGGCACTCGGGCACTGCCGCGGTAAAGCTATTGCAATTTGCATAGCATTTTTTCTTAACCTAATATGAGATATATATTAATTATTATTATAATTCGCGCCTAAATAAAAGACAGTCTTATGGTATTGTTTTCAAATAAATATTTAGGCTAATAATGTTTAATTCATGAAGCCCTAAGCGGACGCATCCGGCCGCGATAACAATAGATAAGCTATTGTGTCTCGTTATTCCACGATCGATGGGTTAATATGAGAAAACTAATTTAATGTTGGATAAGAAATAAACTAGATCGAGTAAGGAACGACGCGACGCTGCAGCAAGTTTTTAAATAGCAGTATAATATTAATAATAATTGAGGTATTAATAATAGATCTGCGCAATTTGACGCTACGCCGTAGCACTAGAGCTACGGCGTAGAGGCTTCGAAATGCTTTGGTTACGTCACGCGTCAGTATAATTATTATTTACTAGCTGACCCGGCGAACTTCGTATCGCCTAACAGTCGATTCTTTAACTTTTGTATGGGAGTAGGTATAGAAAAGTGTTGTTTTTAGACTTTTTCAGGAAATTTATTTTTTTTTTAGAATTTTTCTCTCCGTAAGAACCATCCTCGTACTTCAAGGAATATTAAAAAAAAGAATTAGCAAAATCGGTCCAACCGTTCTCGAGTTTTGCGCTTAGCAACACATTCAGCGACTCATTCCATGATATGATTCCAGATATCAAACCAAATGCAATAGATTAGATTTTTATTTTTTACCCTTTTGTAATGTTTTTTCTGTCAATATACCTTCAAGCCCCATAAGAGCACCGGCGATCGCGACAACAATAGCTTTTCCAAGAATCCGCGATCGAAGTAGTATACTTTGTTTACCATTTGCTTACAGAAAACAAATTTAATTTACGTATATTAAGATACTGTAAAATAACTACTTAAAACTATTGTATTGCCTCTAAAACAAGTTTTAGTAATATAAATTATATTTAAGTTTAAATTGTGCCCAAATATAGGCTTGTTTTAAAATGTAGCTCACGAAGGTTTTCAACATTATTTTTATTATATCACGAACTTGTAATTATAATAAAACCTTAATATTTATTGTTGTGAACTATGCATAATAATTATTACGTTATAATACAGAATGTACCATATTTAATAGGCTTGCCTACTATCTTACTTCACATAATAATTGAAGACGTGAGTGGAAGAATCAAATAAGTAACATTTCGTAACATACGGACCATAACTAATTTTTTTCCTTATTATTTTAATAAACCTTATAACTTATCTACTTCATCACCTACCTAATATATCTGGCTACACATAATCATTTCAGCCCTTTTTTTGCATAAATGGAGGCTCCATTTACTCACTCCGACTCACATGGTTCTTCCACACACGTCTTGAATTGTAATTACTAACAATATTATTGTTAGTAGAGTGTTTTCGCAACAGCATACTGTATATTTCCCTTTACTGCACATAGAAATATCCCATGGAAATCATGCAATTTTGTAATTAAAAACCTCTCTTTTCCCACGACATAATTCATGGTTGATACTTGATACCATCCATATTTCATACTGACATCCTAAGTTACAAGAAAGTGTCATGTGTTTGTCTGTCTGTTACCCCTACTTTGGGTACCGGGTAAGGAAAGATAATAATTTATATAGTTTAAAAATGTACGGTTTGTATAATACAATTAACGAACTTATTTGTTGCTCCATTACATAAAAATCGGTATAGTACTTCTAGAGCTTATTCAATGCAAACAAAGAAATCAATTATTTATGTTAATAGCGTAGATAATAAAGGACAAAACTATTTAATAGTTACGAGAAACAAATTGTAAAAACTCGTGGGAATTAGTCACTAGTTAGAAATGCACAAATCGCATGTTGAAGATAATAAATAATAACAATAATATTTATCGACGATTTACCCTTTGTCTTTTTTTCCCGGCGCGATTCGAACTCACGACCTCAGGCGTAAGCGTCCGTGCCTAAACTATTGAACCACTGTCGTCAAATCAATAACTTCTAACTACTTTGAGACTTGTACACCTATCGGTTATATTACCTCATAAAAGTTTATTGGTCGGGTTATAAAAGATTACATGACGCCCGTAACTCCGTTGGGCCAAAATTTGTTTATCGTGCGGGAACCACACTTTTTTGCGGAGTAAAAGTATCCTATGTCCTTTCCCGGGACTCAAGGTATTTCCATATTCAGCAAAATTGGTTCAACGATTTGGGCGTGAAGAGATCTATAATAATAATCTGTGGCGGTACCCACAATTCGCCTAACAATCCTGCATCGCGCTATCCAAGTTTCGGAGAACGGCAAGATATATACAAGATATATACATCTATACATATCTATACATCTATACATCTATACATATCTATACATCTATATACTACATATAAATAAAACTGGAGTGTTTGTTTGTAATATTGAAAGAACTGTTTTTTTCTACATGCATATGAATGTTTATTGCGCTACATACATCAAAACAATTTTTTTTACAATTTTTGTCTGTATGTCTGTCTGTCTGTCTGTCTGTTTGTTCCGGCTAATCTCTGAAGTAGCTGGAGCGATTTTGACGGGACTTTTTTAGGCAGATAGGTGATGTAGTAAGGAATAACTTAGGCTACTTTTTAACCGACTTCCGAAAAGAAGGAGGAAGCTAGCGCAGTTCTTGAGATACAGCCTGGAGAAACACAGACAGACAGGCTTCAAAGTCTTTGTAATAAGTTCCCATTTTTGCTATTTAGGTAAGGAACGTTAAAAAGGGGAAAAAATTCTTTTTATTATCTTTGTTATCACATTTTGCTGACGCGGACGAAGTCACGGGCAACAGCTAGTCTGATATATAAAGAGCGGACTCCTCCAAAACGACTCAACCGATTCTAATGAAATTTTGTACGTTCATTCGTTAGGCATGAGAATAGGTTTTTATCTACTTTTTATATTGATACTCGAAATAATTTATACGGCAAAACAACGTTGCCGGGTCAGTTCTATCTATTATATTAGTATGAATGTGTTGGTAAGTGTGAAGTAACATGTAGGTTAAGTAACGGTTAGGTCGTAGGTTGTATGAGGAATGCAAGTCATTTAATTTTCATCAATCTTTTGGATATGCTTTGAGACATCAAAATTATGAAATAAATTTTATCAAAATAGTTTTGCAATTTGTTAAAAAAACGAGTTTGACCCATATCTACTTAACTGTAATATGTTTAATAATTAGGGTTCCGTACCCAAAGGGTAAAAACGATGATAACCCTATTACTGAGACTTTGATGTCGGTCCGTCTGTCTCCAGGCTGTATTTCAAAAACCACCATAGACTTCTGAAATTTTCACAGATTGTGTATTTCTGTTGCCGTTATAATAACAAATAGGTACTAAAAATGAAATAAAGTTAATATTTAAGGTGGGTTCCCATACAAGAAATGTATTTTTTTTTGGCCTTTTTTGCTCGTAGTCCACTCCACCATGCCACCCTTCGTGCGCGAGTCCGACTCGCTCTTGGCCGATTTTTTTTATTAACACTTTCGACCCAAGAAAAAAATCACAACAATAAAATATTACTTAAACTACTTATACAAATGACGCCCACACCTCCGTTGCACCACAGTTCGTTTATCGTGAGGGTACCGTACATTGTTCCGATAGGTATCAGCAAAGTATCTTCATACCAAATTTCACCAAATTCGGTTCAGTGGTTTGGGCGTGAAGCGGTCACAGGCAGAACAGACACACTTATTTAGTTATTTATTTAATAATTTATGTACACATAACCAGTATACATAGAAAACTTAAAACTAGAGATACATTTTAGTACAAAGGTACTACTTATTCCAAATTGGAATCTCTTAGTAGACTTATAATGTAAGTGTAATATGGACATACCCATATGTAACATCGAGTGAATTTCAACATTGGTTGTCGTGGGCCCATGACTTCGTTTCGCCTTACGTGAAGGTTACGTAACCATTGAGTAATCTCTCACTGATCTGGTATCACCAACAACCGGATATCCGGTACATAACTTGTTTTTCCTCAGAAAATAGCATTGCAAATGCGATGATTTCTCCTATTCTAATAAGTAAGGAAATGATGATTATATACCAGGCCAAAAATGCACGGTTTTTACGAACACCATGTTAAGTGTTTTAAAGAAAGCTAGAAGATTTGTTTGCAATAAATTATTATAAAAAAAATTCGCTATAAATAATTATATTTTTTTTATTTCCCAACTCCGAGCTTTGTCTTCCAGCAGGCTTAGCATGACCACCATAGGAGGATTGATTCTTATGGTAAAGTAGATATAGTGATGAATTACTCGTAACAACGGAAATCTGTTTGTTTGTGCGCAAAAACTGTCAGCGTTTCTGTTCTTTCGCATTTATACTGTGGCCATGCTAAGCCTACTACAGCTCTACAATGAGCTTAAAGCTTAGTTCCGCAAGTCGGTCACTTGCGGAACTAGAGGCGCTGTAAAATTTGCCATACTATACATATACTGTCTTGTTTATACAGTATTTTATATGACCCTAAGACACCACCCTACTTAAAAGAAAGGTTTACATTTTTAGATGACAATGTTAAAACATTTCGAAACACTAATTTGTCACTAATACCACCCACTCGTAATACAAAATTTTATGACTCTTCATTCACAGCTCGTGCTGTCAGTCTGTGGAACAAATTACCCACATCTTTGAGACGTGCTCAGTCCTCATACGTTTTTAAAAATGGCGTGAAGAAAAATTTTTTGTCACAATTAGTTCATATTAACTAATAATTACCTATATTGTATTATTTCTATTTATTTATTATTTGTATGTATTATTTAGTATGTATGTATGTATATATATTATATATCTTATATCTTTAAACGAGTAATTCTTGTATCATAATATTAATACGCGAACGAAAAACTTTGTAACCCTTTTTACGAAAAATGGGGAAACGTAGGTGCATGAAATTTTGCACAGTTATAGTTTATATGGTGAAGGAGTGCATCGAACTAATATTATTTTGAAATTATGCTTTTATCATACATTTTTTTAACAAATAAAACATTACACACACTACAACACACACACATGAGA
This sequence comes from Aricia agestis, assembly GCF_905147365.1. Classification (NCBI taxonomy): domain Eukaryota; kingdom Metazoa; phylum Arthropoda; class Insecta; order Lepidoptera; family Lycaenidae; genus Aricia; species Aricia agestis. Next base: position 8,582,995 of record NC_056421.1, on the reverse strand, counting down.
AATGACAGGTTTTTGAGTGACAAGCCTATACATACGAATTATACTCTTTTATTTATGGTGTCTGTTGACAACAAGTTGACAAATTGAAAATGGATTATAGTTTTTATATTGAATCTTAGAAGATACTATTAGACAATGCTTACACGGCCAGTCTGAGATCAGCTAAGTCCCAGAGACAAGAGTTGAAAAAAAATATGATAGTCAATATTTTTTACAAAATATAGGTAGGTAGTAGTCCTAATGTAGTTAAAACTAAGGTCGAATTTCGACCATTGGGCGATCTCTAGTTTAGTATATAGGGGGTTTCGGGGGCGATAAATCGATCTAGCTAGGAATCATTTTTAGAAAATGTAATTTTATTCGTGTTTTATCGAATACCGAGCAAAGCTCGGTCAAATAGCTAGTGTATGTATGTATTTGTAATATATTTATATATTTTAAAAAGTTTACTCTTAAGTTGTCTATGTAGTCACCTACCATCTATTACTACTGTTACTTTATAGCTTTACAATAAGGGTTGTCTGGAAGAAATCGCTTGTAGCGATAAGGCCGCCTTTTGTACTTTTTACTCTTATAGTTCTTAAGTATTGTATGTCATGTTTGTTTTGGTGCAATAAAGTTTTTTTTTTTTTTTTATGAAATAAGGGGGCAAACGAGCAAACGGGTCACCTGATGGAAAGCAACTTCCGTCGCCCATGGACACTCGCAGCATCAGAAGAGCTGCAGGTGCGTTGCCGGCCTTCTACGGGGTAATAGGGGAGGGTAGGGAAGGGAATAGGGGAGGGTACGGGAGGAAATAGGGGAGGGTAGGGAAAGGAAAAGGGTAGGGGATTGGGCCTCCGGTAAACTCACTTACTCGGCGAAACACAGCGGAAGCGCTGTTTCACGCCGGTTTTCTGTGAGGACGTGGTATCTCTCCGGTCGAGCCGGCCCATTCGTGCCGAAGCATGGCTCTCCCACGTCACAATTTTAATTAATTCATTCATTCATACTAAAAATTTACGTAGTCGGTATCGAGTATCGATAAATACTATAGCTTCAAACTCATGGTAGAGCTACTGGTACCTTAAATTACCGAAACCTTAACGGCTCCTATGATATCATAGTAATTACTAATTTTATTCTATTTTCAGCTAGTAGCCGCTCTTGCCCTTCTAGTAACAATACTGCCGCGGACGCGGATACTGTGCGAGGCGATCTCTCAGGAGATCGTGATGGTGGCACTCTACCACTTCTTTAACCTGGTCATCGCGGAGTGCGGGGGGGTTAACCAGCTGATAGCGTGAGTTTATACATTCTATAACTTATACAATGATTAATAGAGAGAGAGAGAGAAACACGCGCTACCGCACGGCTTACAACTATAGCATTTCTGCCTACGAATAATAAAAACTAAGGAAAAGTAACTCCGACAAAAAACATGCTCCACAATACTTGTCAAAAAAGTGTACCTTAGGTACACATTTCAATACATTTGCAATATTTAGGTGACCTTGAGCGGTACTAGGCTGACGTTACATGACAGATCAAAAGGAACCAAATTTAAAACGGTAATAGTATGTGAGTTACGATTCCTTAGTTTTTATTATTCGTAGATTTCTGCTATAGTTGTAAGACGTGCGGTTGTAACGACACTTTTGTGTCGTGCCGTTACAACTTTTCGTCTTAATTTTTCTGTCTGTCGCAACGCGCGATAGGGAACTTCGTTCCAAAAAAAGTTACTCTTTCAGCGCTGCTACTGTCACAGTGAACTCAAATACAGGGAACTCATGGACACCCTAAAGTGTGTGATTGGGAATAAGTGAATGGACTTTGATGGAAATATCACAGAAAAAGAAGAAGGGCAATTTACATACAAGAAACAAACTAACATTTACCTGCAACATTTTTTTACTATTTATGGACTTTTATTCGGTGTCTTTATAATAAAGGTATAAACATTAAACAGTATCGTCTAATCATGAAATGGGAAAGGGGAACCTGAGAGTTGAGACGAGACAGTAGCATACTAATTAGTAATGTAGAAAAGAGGCTTGGAATAGGTATATTATGGACTGTATGTTCTGAATGAAGAAAAAATATGAATTGAAGACTGTACGCAACGAAATTGTGGTTCATATAGATTCGGTACGCGTCAAAAATCAATATATTTGGCACCTTGCCCAGTCAGCTCGTCAGAGTATGCAAATCGGTCTTCCTGGTTTTGTTGCCATGAAAACGGATTAGAGTGACTTTAGCCCCATTTCAGTTCTTTCCAAACATTATCACTTTTTTTTAATGAGAAAAACGTATCCACGTATTTTTTTTAATTCCAGAAGATCAGCTGGTGCTCAGCTAGAAACGAGAACTTTGCCATGTTGCTGCTGGCCCTGCTGTATACTACCCCGGCCGCAGGTTCACAAGTAAGTAGTACTATAGATAATAATTGGGTACTTGTAAATAAATATCCACAGCCAAAAATAGGACCTCATTTTTTGGAAGTCGGATAAAAACGTGAGACATCGTATAAATCTTTATAAAAGCTGATAACATAATATGTACAAAGTTTAATGGTTTTCACCACACACATAATAATTTTATTCCGAAATAACTATACCAATCATTACAAAACTCTTAAACTGGTTTTCTAACGACAGAAGATTATTTACTAATAATATCTTCATTCCTGAATCCTGATATTGTATTGTGGTATCTGAAACATAAAAATAATATTTTGCTTTAAAACTATTGGTCCTAAACCATTGTTTACCCAATGTTTCGTTTTGAAAATAAAATTAAAAGTTAAAAACATAATTTCTTTATTAAGCTTTACAAAGTTTTGTGTTCAATTTTAAACGACCTGGATTAATATGATGAGACTATTATATTATATTATAAAAAAAACCGGCCAAGTGCGTGTCGGGCCACGCGTAATATAGGGTTCCGTAGTACCGAGTTTTTTTAAATTTTTGTATGGTCAATAAATGTATATTAATTTTATAACGTGTTTTATACTACTAACAACATCATCTCAGTTACTTTCATAGGAATTTAAACGAAAAGTTCCTTTATACTTCGCCGAATAAATTTTTTTCGTTGAAATACTATTTATTACTCGTACCCAATAACTTATGAAGTCTTCTTAGTCGTGATAGTTTTCCTTTTAAATTCAGAACATTTCCTACTCCCGTGAATTTTTTCACATTTTCAGAAGCGGCCGTTTAGCTGGTACACTAGACTCTAACGATTTTTTCCTCTTTAAAACTTAATATTTCACAAACGAATTCCTAAATTGGAAAATAATCTATGAATACTCATAATATGTTTAAAAAACCTATCCAACGACACCACAGACGACGGGTTAATGCGAAAAAAAAATTCATCCCCGCTTGATGTGTAGGGAAGGTACCATATTTTTTTTTTTTTAAGATTTCATGTACCTGCCATGTATTTTGTCGGCATCATTAATATGTGCATTCATGCCAAAAATACAGCTTTGTAGGTCCTATAATCTCTGAGAAAAACCGCAGACGGACAGAGACAGACAGATGGACAGACAAACGGACGGACAGACCGAAACTATAATGGTTCCTTGTTGACTACGGAACCCTAAAAACTGTAGTTAACTTAGTTATCTGATAACTATTATGATTACAGTCATTATTTTAATCATCCCAATTAAAAAGGGTGGGGATATAATTAATGGCTTGTCAAACTTAATTAGTGGCACCATTTTATTAGCTTTTGAGGGGTGCTCAAGGTGACACCTTCGTAAATGGCTTTATAACGCTTTTATACCGACGCGATGATAATAAGGCTGTGTTCAAACCAAACTGTCCGCCTAATGTGAGTGAACGTTACGCAGTTTATTGTATTCCATGCATAGGTATTCAGTATTCACTTTTTCGTTCACACCTAACCGATAATACGTTATTACGCTAGGCGTAGGCGCGGACATTCGGCGGCGGCCGATTAAGGGTCAATAGGTATGATGACAAGGTCAAAGATTAGCAAATTTTGTTAATAAAATAAAGAAATCACGGTAAAAAATAAGTGTTCCCAAAATTTCAGCTTGATAACATTTGTATTTTTTATGTCATGCGCCTTCAAAGTTGGATATTCAAGTCGATTTTTTTTTTCAATTAAATTTCTTAATATTTGTATACAATTCGATAACTTATGCAATTAAAAGTAACTTTTGTTATGAAACCACTTTCATAAACGCAATATTTAATATGCCTGTCGAACAAAGTTGTCTCCCGATGCGTACAAACTACGAAAGACTGACGTCATACTTTCGTAGCACTTTGTATGGAGCGTTTCGGGCAGGTCTTTTTTATGAGATATTTGAATTGTCATATCTTGGTGAATTTTTAAGCTATCAGAGTCATTCTTTCAACGATGTTTCTATTTTTTAAGTGTCTTTCAATTACCGATAAGAAAAAAAAATAGTCATCATGCCTATTCAGACCACAACGTGACGAGGCGAGGCGCGACGCGACTCGACCTAAATTTGTATGGATTTGACAGATGTCGTCAGCGTGAGACGTCTAGCGAACCTGTCAAATCCATACTAATTTAGAAATGCATCTACGCGTCGCGTTGCTGTCTGAATTGACCCTAATACAGCACGTATCTACGCTCCGCGGATGCTGGGCTACGTATAGCTACGTGCTTTAGCGTATTGTCGCCTGTCGGCATACTGTCAACGAAGAATACCGTTTATTTTCACGTTCGCACTGAGGCTCACAGTGAGCCTGCTCACATTCGGCGGTTTACGGTCAGTTTGGTTTGAACACGGCCTAATAATCACTTAACAGCCAACAGTGTGTCATTAAGTCATTATTTTCATTGAACAAACATTGGGAAATAAATTGAAATGGGTTTCAAATTATCGGTAGGACACAATAACTAAATTATACTAAAGCTATATTAGTTAAGGTGTATTTTTTAGGGTTGCGTACACAAAGGGTAAAAACGGGACCCTATTTCTAAGACTACGTTGTCTGTCTGTCTGTCTCCAGGCTGTAACTCAAGAACAGTAATAGCTAGAGAGTTGAAGTTTTCACAGATTATGTATATATTAATTGCCGCTATAACAACAAGTACTATAAACAAAATAAAAATAATATTTAAGGGAGGCTCCTATACAAAAAACACAATTTTGCCCTAATTTTGCTCTATATTGGTAAGGAGCCCCTCGTGCGCGAGTCTGACTCGTACTTGGCGATTGTTTTTAGTTTATATTATATAAGTCTGGATTATACATAGGTCTAGACTACATTTTTTTTTTAAACGGGCAAAAGGACACCACCACACATTCCCACCACTGCAACTCCTGTGTCGCCAGGATCAACAGTGGTAACCAACCACGAAACAAGACAAGCTAAATCTGTCTTGGGACCCGCAACGAAATTAATCAGAAGAAATGTAGGAGGAGTAGGAGATATCCAATTTCCCTCCCCAAGCAAAGCGGGAGACAGCCAAATTGTAATGACATTGATGTTCAAACAAAGGGGGAAGCACCACGGGAAAAAAAATTGTTATACTTAATACAATATGCCTACTTCATAAAAAATAATGACATTTATTTAAAATGGCAAACTTGTGTTCGATTGTTTCCAATAGTATTTATGACAAAAACGTTTGAAAGCACGGAAATTCTTTGCGCTGCCTACGAGGTCATCGTAATATACGACTCCAGAGACACATTGGAAGCTGTTTAACAGATCGGTTCTTTCCTCATGCCAGAGACCGCACTCCCAGAGTACGTGATGAGCAGTTTGTTCTTGCGGGCTGTCTTCGGTCGAGCACTCGCAAAGAGGAGATAGAACTAACTTAAATCCATGAAGTTTAGCTTTAAAATTGCCGTGACCAGTTAGTAATTGTGCGACGCAATGATCTATTTCTATCCAATGCATGCCAAGTCGTTCACGAACCGAAGGAAAGAAATTGTACAGGTGACGACCTTTGATCGAGTTATCCCGCCGTTCCTGCCACTCAGATATAAGATTTTGTAGTGTAAAGTCTAGTGGTTCAAATAGTCTATTCACTTTATTACTGTCTCTCATATTTAAGAAATCAGGGGTCGTAATATTTTTATTTTTGTAATATAAAGCAGCTCGGCGTTGTATTTAAGTCTATAGGCAAAACACCCGACAGGACAGGAAGTGCTTCAGTACTGACTGTTCTATATGCCTTACATAGGAATATTAATGCGAGACGTTGGCTTTGTAAAAGTTTACGCCGGGCTGGGCCAATCGTAGCTCTATCTGCCCAGACCGGTGAGCCGTAGCATATTCTGCCTAAGTACGTGGCTGTATATATAGTTTTTAACATTTTGAACGAGAGACCCCATGTAGATGTCGATATTTTAGTAAAACTATAGAAATTTATTTTTGCTTTCTCACCCGGTTTTATGATATGTTCTAAGAATGTGAATTTGTTTTCTTAAATCAGTCCAAGATAACATAGTGACTGTTTATGTTTGACACTTGTTTCGTTAAGTTTAATGCGAGGAGTTGACATAAGAGAGCCTTTTAAAAGAATTTGATAAGTTTTTTGTGCCGCAAATTCCAAACGATTTCTGTGACCCCAACTTGCAATTACGCTTAGGCACTTGTTAGCTTTGTTCTCTATTTCAGTTCGCGTATTTTCTTTAACAAGGAGGAACCCGTCGTCAGTATAGCCTACTAGATAATAGAGAGGCGGTAAAGGAATACACAGCAAATCGTCAAAACTTATATTCCACAGGTATGACGATAGCACCGACCCCTGTGGGCAGCCGCGGGTTAGATCTTTGATATAGATGTAGTGACCGAGTCGTAGTTTAATTACGCCGTGACGAAAATACGATTGTAGTAAATAATAAATATTGCGGTAGCATCCTCTGTTCCGTAGCTTTATTAGTAGCATCGGCCACCAGGTATTATCAAAAGCTCCTGCGATATCCAAATATATACCTACCACGTATTTAAATTCAGATGAGTTCACTATTTTTCTGACTTCGATTGCCGCATCGATTGTCGATTTTCTGGCGGTAAATCCAAATTGCTGTTTATTAAACTTTAGCCCGCCTGGTAAAAGGCGGGGCACAATCAGCCGTTCTAATATTTTACCTTAGCATGGTAAAAGTGTTATAGGCCGGTAAGATTTCGGGTCATCGGGTGGCTTATCACCGGCTTTTGGAATTAATTTAATTGTGCCGATTCGCCAAATTTTTGGGAACGTGCCTTCTGCGATACATTTATTGAAAACTTCTAAAATTGCTGGTCCGGCCGTTAGACAAGCCTGCTTAATCGTAATGTTAGAAATGTTGTCCTCGCCGGCGGACTTTTTTGTATGTAATAAATTTACTTTTTTACATACAAAAAAGTCCAATTTGAAAAAATTTAATACTGAATCAATTACTAACGCACTTTAATATAAATAATATTTTACATAATAAACAATTTGGATTTACAAAGGGACGATCTACTACAGACGCAGGCGTTGAATTGATCAGTAGTATTTTTAATGCCTGGGAGACGTCGCAGGATGCTCTAGGAGTTTTTTGCGATCTCTCAAAGGCCTTTGATTGCGTGCAACACAAAACATTGGTCAGGAAACTCTGTCACTATGGCATAAAAGGCACAGCACTCGCCCTCCTAAAATCGTACTTGGCAAATAGAACTCAGAGGGTTGAGATAAATGGTAAAAAATCTGCTGGTGCAAAAATTGAAATGGGGGTCCCACAGGGGTCTATATTAGGACCCTTCCTGTTTCTTATTTATATAAATGACCTGCCATTCTTAATTAAAGATAAACATGGGATAGTATTATTTGCTGATGATACATCTCTTACATTCAATATCAAACGGCTTAATGCGTGTTATGACGAAGTAAATAATGCTCTCTCAAAGATTGTACATTGGTTTAGTGTTAATAATCTTTTACTTAATAGTAAAAAAACAAAATGTATTAAATTCAAATTGCCCAATGTAAGGCAAACGGAAACCAATGTGCTTTTAAATGGTGATGTTATGGAGCTAGTGGATACAGCTGTATTTTTAGGTATTACACTAGACTCCAAGCTTCAGTGGGGCCCTCATATTGCTGGGTTGGCCGACAGACTCAGTTCAGCAGCATATGCAGTAAGTAAGATTAGACAATTTTCAGATGAAACAACAGCACGTCTAGTGTATTTTAGTTACTTTCATAGTATTATGTCCTACGGCATTTTGCTGTGGGGCAATGCTGCAGATATAAATACAATTTTTGTGCTGCAGAAGCGAGCTGTGCGGGCAATCTACAAGTTGGCCCGTAATACTTCACTTAGAGAAAAATTTAAGGAAACTGGAATCTTAACTGTTGCTTCTCAATATGTCCTATCAAATGTATTATATGTTAAAAAGAATATATATCAATTCACGAAAAAATGTGATACCCATGGGAGAAATACTCGTAATAAACATAAGCTTGAAATTCCGGTGACTAGACTTACTAAAGTCAAAAATTCTTTTAAGGGTCAATGTATACGCCTTTATAATAAGATCCCAGAAAGCGTTCAAAATCTCTCAATTAATAGATTTAAAAAAGTTGTTAAAGAACGTTTGTGTACCAAAGCGTACTATAAAGTTACTGATTTCATGAATGATAGTACACCATGGGAATAAGGTCGCCCCCTGCAGAGCTGTTTCATTATAATATGTATAATAATTGTACATTCGTTGTATTTTATTTAGTCATAATGACACTGTTATTTTATAATAATATATTTTTTGTAATTTTCCATCTTTTTAGGAAAAGATGGCCCCGTGCGAGTTTCTTACGCCGGTTCTTCTCGCCGGGTTAGTTCCCGAACCGGTGGTAGGCATCTGTGTAGCCCCGACGTTCAGAGAATATTTGAAAAAATTTATTCTGAATAAAAATTTTTGAGTTTGAGTTTGAGTTTGAGTACGGCTTTAATAAACTCATCGAGGGTAGGCAAGTCGGAAACCGGGGTGTTTACGGGGTCAAATAGTCGGTGTCGAATTTCACGGTGATGATCGTCGTCCAAGTCCGGCTCATCGTCAGGGATCAGTACGTCTAAGTAGGCATTAGCTGTGTCCTCTAAGCTGTGAGTAAATTAATTATTAATTTTTATATTGTGGAGCTGTAGTATTGTTAGGTTTTAATTCTCGATATAAAGAGGACCACGGGCCCTCCCTATCTAGTCTGTTGGCGGCGTTACGTAACATATTATTTTTCGTCAACACGACGGCGGCGGCGCGATAACACGACCTTGAAGCCCTAAGGTCGGCTAAACAAGAAACGTAGTAATCGTCTGATTCTAAGTTTGCCGTGCCATAAGGGAGACGAGGCATTGACGTCGGCACCTATACTATATTTTTCCCCGCGAGAGATTGCAGGACGCGTCGTAGCTGGTGTAAGTGGGGACCTACTGGGTCGGAATATTGGAAATAACAACTAACTACGTACAGTCTGAAGTATCGACACGAGACCTCCGCCACCGCGCAGTGAGACGTCGACAGGTTTGTTAGGGCCGTAACTGAGAATTTAGACTGAGGTGTGTATATGCCGGCTCGCGCTAGGTTGTCAGTTTGTACGACTTTCGGCCGTAGCGACTTACTTCGTATTGTTCTTGTATGAGAACCAAGTCTTAATTATAATCCGACACCAATTTTTTCAATTCTAACGTCGCGTGCTTATTGTTATGGAGGTTCAGCTGTCCTATGATTAGTCTATTCATAGTGAGTTGTTAAAATTAATTGCTCCATTTTTGCCTTATAAGTTGGACAGTCAGAGGAGCCCGTGGGGTGATCGCTAGGCTTCTTGTAACGGGTGCAGCTACCTTTCTTCTAGGTCTTTATTAGGGCAGTCGCTCGATTGGTGTTAATTTGCGCAATGTTGGCAGCACGGGTCGGACTCGCGGCAGAATTTTGAAGTGTGGCCGAACTGTTGACAGTTGAGACAGCGCACTAGTTCAACGTCATCGACAAAACGACACATGGCCCAAGTCCCAACCTATAAATAGTTTTTCTTTCGTATCGATTAAATGTTTACGAACTTTTGGTTGCAATTCGAGGCCCATCAATTTTCTATTATAATTATTATTGATAAGACGACGCCTAATAATTTTTGTCGTACTCTTAAATTCATGAAGATGAAGAGACACATTAATTTCGCCCTTAATATTCTGATTATATAATGCCATTAGAAAATTTTCGTCAGACATATGTTGCGGTACATCTTTAATTAAGATACGCGGGCTACGGCCTTTAGGAGTTTCGAGGCGCAGGCCGGCAGATTTTAGTGCGTCGACTGATTTTAATTTTTTTATTTGTGACTCACTAGTTAAACGTAAGATGACGCCCGAGTTTGCGGTTTTTTCACGCCGTGAATTTGAAAGCCGTCCGAGGGATTAATAGCTTTCATTAATGCCTGTTTTGTTTCAGTTGATAATTTTTGTTCGGCCGATTTTTCCTGCGTCGGATATGCTATGAGTTATGACCAGTGATCGGAGTAGGTAGATTGAAATGAGGTCAACGATCCGAAACGTACATAACAATATGGACATTCCCTCGAAATCTCGGACTTCGTTAATATTTTAAACCGAAATTTAAATTAGTAAGTAGCTGTATAATTTTCAAAAATAAGACTTTTAATTACGTCGATTTCATCCATAAATCATTAAAATTATGGTAAACTAGATGATGCCCGCAACTCCGCTGCGCCAAAACTCGTTTATCACGCGGGAACTGTACATTTTCCTGGGAAAAAAAGTATCCTATGTCCTTTCTCGGGACTCAAAGTATCTCCATACCAAATTTCAGCAAAATCGGTTCAGCGGTTTGGGCGTGAAGAGGTAACAGACAGACAGACACACTTTCGCATTTATAATCTTAGTATAGTATGGATTACCAACATAAACCATCTTTGATTGAGTCCGGAAATACTGGAATGACTTTCCGAATAATGGTTTATCCACGTTATCCTTTCTATGAACATTTATGATGCAAGTAGCAAAAATCAATCTACCTACTCCGATCACTGGTTATGACGCAAGGGAGCGGTTTACGCGTCTCGACTGGTGGTATCGACTTTGCGAGTTTGAGCTTTAACGCGTCGGCATAAGAGGCATTTTTTGCTGCGGGGGCTTATTGCATGGCGTGAGATGCGTTTTTAGCTGCTATCAAGTCTCGCTCAATATTTGCGACTTTATTTTCTAGTGACGAATTTTTAAGTGCCAAAAGCGAAATAATGGTAGTTAATTTTTGTGTCATGTTCATTATTTCAGCTTTATTGGTGAAATTGTTGCGACGTGATACGGTGTCATTGGCAAACTCATTTATTTTAGCTAGGTACGAGGAAGCTTCCCTAACTAATTCATAGTAATTGCATGAATCATCGGATGCGCGGCTTGTGTCTAGCAGTGATATTACGGGGGACAGCTGTGGGTCGTCCCTAGTGGGTTGATGTCGCTTCTCGACAGGTGATAACGGAGAAGGTGATAATTCCGACAATAAACGTTTACTAGACAAAGTGGGCGGTGAGCGAGTTATTATGTCACTTCTAGCGAATGGGTTAGTGTCCTTATCTGGTGGAATATTGTTATGGCTCGACATTGTGTCAAGTCGGAGTTAAAAACAGCAAGATTCACACTATTTGTTGAATTTGAATAAAATGTAATCTGTAATAGGTGATAATGATCAGCTGTTCAACCTGTTCGGCCGGCGCTGCGCTGCGCGCGCGGTACCGGCACTCACAATATTTTGTCTACCTTCAGTCGTCAACAAAAAATGAACAATGAAATTTACTTACCAAGTTAAATCCAACAAAATACGGGCAAATGTGTTTCAAAAAACTTACAGTAAATGTAGATTGCACCTTTACCTAGCTATTTACACACACTCAGCACGCATTTATCGATTTAAAACCACTGAAAAATATTTTTGATCCCGGAGCGCACGTCAGGCGATGTTAACCGTTCGGAGGTCGCGGGGGGAGAGTCTAGACTCTAGCGTAATGAAACTGTCTTTTACTCCTTGTTTTTTTTTGCATAAAAATATACTTAAAAGTTTGAAAAAGGATTTTACTTTAGTTTTAGCTAAACATTTGAAGAATAAAAAAGTGTATATAGCCAAGTATCCAAGCCGAATTTAATCTGACTGCAAATTCAAAATTCATAATATAATAATATCGCTTGGTTTGTCTTGTCACTCTTGGCCTATAAGCTCCGTGCCCCCAGATGTTAAAATGTCAAAGATCACATAGGTAAAGGTCGATCCGCAACATTACGCTTTCTAGAGTTAACAAGTGGATTGTTAACTTAGTAGCTTCCTAAATAAAACATCTGTTTTCTAGAGTCGTCTAGGGCCTAAACTTCTAAAGTCTAGCTTCTCTAATTTAGAGAGACTTAATTTAGGCTCTTGACGTAATTTATTAGTCATGAGTACCTAAATATTTAAAGACTATCTTAGAAGTTTGAACATTTATTAACACTTTAGACTATAATTGTCTACACCAAGCGAGTTTATTCTATAAAAGGCATTGCAAAAAATTTCGAAAATCGGTTCACAAACGGCGGAGTAATCGTTGAATATACAAAAAAAAATATCAAAAAATCTCCACAGCCGAACATATAACCTCCTTCTTTTTGGAAGTCGGTAAAAAAAACAATTTATTTAAGTACACTTTTAATTACATTGTCCTTACAAATAATTGTCTTTAAAAATAGCAATTTCAGCAAATTAAAATTGGCATTGCAAACCTATTGATTTAACCTTAAAGTAAAGATGTATACTTAATGAGTAATTTTCAAACAATAGCCATTATATCCCAACTTACTAATGTTATAAATACGAAAGAGTATCTGTCTGTTTGTCAGTTACATTTTCATGCTCAAACCGCTGAACCTATTTGATAAAAAAATTTCTATGGATACTTTGAGTCCCGGTATTATAGGTAATAATTTTGACTCAATGAATGACGAAAACGAAAAAAAAAACAAAACACTAACAAACGAACATAATTTCGCCTCCTTCTTTGTGGAAGTCGGTTAAAAAGATCTACAAATGTGTTCTACATTAATACATAATATTTTTTAATTTGTTTTTCAGAAAGAGTTTGACATGGATGAGATACTTGGTGCTGCAAGTGCCGATCATCCAGGGCATACTGTTCTTCATTGTGTTGGTGCTACGGGCAGAGGCTATGGTAAGTGTCTCTAGATTCTTCCAGCGGTTCTAAAACATTTAAACCATGATATACCTGCCTTCTGTTGAGCTTTATTGTAGGTATCACTAGTGTTTCCCCTATAGTGACCTATTAATATTTCCTCCACTGTTAGGGTGGGGTGCACCAACTTACTTTAACTATAACTTTAACTATAAATATAACTTTAACTATAACTACAATGCAAAATGTCAAATCTTTGTAAAAAATGGACGCCATATTTAACCATAACCTTGAGCTCGACAAGGCTTTGAATGAACGTGGCGAAAAAAGGAACTAACGCTGTTAGCATACAAAACGCCATTTTTGACAGTTCTCCTTTACCAGCAGCGCCCCCGCCCACGTTCATTTCAAGCCTTGTCGGACCAGCTGTCATCTGTCAAATTCTGTGGTCAAAGTTAAAGTTAGCCTTAACTCAGGGGCGTAGCTACCGCCGTATCAGCCGTATCAATTATACGGGGCCCCCGGCCTACGAGGGCGCCCAAGGTGCGTATATATTGTGCTTCTATGGGACAGAAACGCCTGTCAGACCTGTCACTGTTGTCCATAGAGGCAGATACTTTAGAAAAACTAAAGTCATCATCAGCTATGAATGATTTAATTAATCAGTTTGCCGAAAAAAAAGCAAGGATAGTTAATATTTAATTTGAATTGTTTTTAAAAATGTGACAGATAGATAATTATGATGATGAATAAATATATCTTTTAATTATATGCAAACATTTTTTTCTTTTTTGAGAAATCTTTACCCTTCCTAAGGGCCCCCAAACAAATTTTTGTATGGGGCCCCGCCAAGGTACGCTACGCCCCTGCCTTAACTATAACCATAACTTTAACTTGAACCACGCCTCTGGTGCAACCCACCCTAAATCTTAGGTAGGTATCCATGTTGAGTGTATTTAAAATGGTTTTCGCAACCTATAAGATAAAGGAGCGGCTTAAGTGTCGAGAAAATATTTTTAATACCTTTAATAAATTTAATACTTTCCTAGCTGACTATAACAAATTTTAAGCAAATATTTATTTTAGAACAGTCTCGAAATTTTATAAAATATAGTAAGTATACTTTGTATGTATTACTGTTTGTTGTATTACTCAACAAGTAGGTAGGTATAGTGGACCCTATGTATGTAAACGAATCACGATACCCATTTTTTCAGAAAATAAGTATGGACCATTGAACGACATGAAATAATAATCAGCCGCCAAAACTATAATAATTATAGTGTGATTTACGAGGCACAAGAGTCATTAATATAATGTTAGCTAAATGTTACCCTAGCAACATGACGCTAGCCAAAATGCTACCCTCACTTCCATTATCGATCACCATTTCTGACCTCAAGGTCAACATTAAAGCTCATAATGATAATATGGACAATTAAGGGTAGAGAACTCTCCATATCAGCAAAGTTCTTAAACTTAAATTTGTTCAAATTTCTTAACTGAGTTTAAGTTTAGTTTTAAAAAGTTCAAAAATATTATAATTGACTTAGGACTGCGTCATAATAATTTATTATAAAATATAAATAGTTCAAATTTGTTACACCGCACGTCGGTTCATCTTGCCATACAAAAGTAGTGATATTATGACGTCATTTCCGCGTATTCTATCCACATACACTCTACTTTTCGAACCCCATCTCTCAAGGTCAATTCGTGGATTAGTGTGAAGAGTTTTGGGTAATTACTAATTTCACTAATTGTCATCAACCGGAACGACATTGTAGGTCGAGGTTTAGACGGGTGACAGGAAAGAGAACCACTTTCACTTATTAAGCAATACTCAAGATGTTTATTGACTCGTTTTTGAGCAAGCAATTCGCAGAAAATTATTAATAACGACGTAAGTTGGACTTGCTTAACAATTCTTTATCCTTAAATTATTCTTATTTGTCATTGAGTTTTCATGTAGTCACGATATGGTAGTTAAAAGCAGAAGTACGGAACCGGAGAGGATCTTCTTTTAGAGCAATTACAGAAATATGAAATTGAAAACGTCAAAATCATACTGCGAGTTACTCTTGACCCAAACCTATAAGGCCTGATAGACGTACGAACTTAAAGCACGCGGGTTTGCAGTTCGTGAACTTACTCGGATCGCGTCGGTGACACACGAGGATCGCTCACACTGGATTACCATGCCCCCAGGCTCGCGGCTCGCGGCCCGCGGCTTGCGGCTCTTTGCTGACACACAGGCGATTAAGATCGTCGAGCCATAAGTCCGCGTACTTACTCGCACGTCTGTCACCCCTTTATAATTCTATGTTATGTAATATCAGACAAGTTGATTAATAGGCAAATGGCGGACCTACGAAGTTTGGTCGAGTTATGTCAATCCCAGCCGACAGATCACGACCATTGAATTGACATAATCCAACCAAATGACATAGGTCCGTCGACTGCCTATGAATATTTTTTTTCGATAGTACATTACTAATTTTAATGACAGAATATATTTTTTTTATTTTTCTTTTCTCAGGAATTATACTCAAGGAGTATGGTGTACATCCAACCGTTCGTTGCCGCCTCAATTCTGTCAGGCGTGTGGGGCATCATAATGTCGTTGAAGGCCGCAGAGTCAGTGGGTTTGAGTCCCCGCGCGAGATTCCTGGTACTGCAGCTCGTACTCATCATCGTGAAACTGCAATTTGGCATCGCCAAGTCCTTACCTGGCATGGTCTCCATGCCTTGTATAATGGCGATGAATCCATCAGTGTTTGTGAACTGTAAGTATGATTATTATGTACCATCGAAAAAAATGATTCATAGGCAGTTGACGGATCTACGTCATTTGGTTAGATTATGTCATTTGTCAATTCAATATACCTAAGTCGCAATCTATCGGCTGGGTTTCTCTCTCGACTCGACTAAACTACTAGTACGGGAGCCCTAGAACATTTTTTTTTATTACTTACTATAAGCAAATTTTTTGTGAGTAGCTTCATTATAACAAATTTTTTTATCTGCTAAAAATCTTGAAAGTGTGGCGGTTATAGTTACCCGTGTAAACGCAGCATAAGAACGCAAAAGTAGTGAATTGTTTTGTAGAGTCATTAGTATGCGTTGTCACTTGTCGGTTGTGGTACCCCATTGCGTGGTTTCGCAAAAAATGCTAATGTAACTGGACTTCACTTCAAGCATTGCGAATTTTTTGTGACACTATCTTACAAATGTTGCGGCAGCTTAGTTAAATCTTATAATTTTTGACATTAAACTACATGTCGAAATTATCAAATCCAATTTGATTGAGCAGCTGAAATTGAGAATGGAAAATCTTAGCTGCTAATATAAATCATTGCTGGAAATAGTCTAGAAAGATACCTAAAATTTAATTAATTTAACTTTTATAAGCTAGGGCTGTATGTATGTAACGGAGTCTTTGAGCACGATTTTTACCTATGTCCAGTAGTCTCATAAATTAAAAAACTTTGCAAACGTATAAAGAGGCCCATTCACATGCCATGCAGTCCTGCCGTGAATGGGCCTCTTTAGAGCTAATGACAATAAAATATACTGTTAAACTTTTTTTAAAAAAAGCGTGTTTTTAAAACTATTATTATTATTGTTGCAGTGGTCCAAAATATAGTCACAATTTTTGAGATGCTGCTCCTATCGCTGTGTGCCTGGAGACTGTACAAGATACCCCCGACCAAGAATGTAGAGAAGATGAACAGGATTGTCGTAGCAGTGCTAGATGATAGTGTGAGTTCCACGGAGAAAGAGATAGCAGATAAGAGTGAGGAGCGTTGACGACGTTCGAGAGATTCTGTTCCTATCGAAATATTTATAAGCGGTATTAGATTTTTAACTTTAGCTAAGAATTCAAAGGGTCCCAGTATCAAAATATTTAAAAGCGGAAATTAATTTTTAACCATAATTAAATGTAAGAAGAAATTCTTCTTAGATTTTTGGAGGCTGCTGTGGACGCTAATGGTTGATGATCCCTTATTAGTTATTACTTTTGAATACACTGGGAAAAAATGGGCCCTTTTTTGGATTTAAAAAATATGGAAAATGTTTTTTTGTACCCAAGGCAACGAATATTATGATCGTACGAATTGTGCTAAAGGGTAGAAGAATGGAAGAAAAATGTAGAGTCAGCTACATTCGTTTCTTACACATATAATAATATGTATAATGTAGGTACCATCGAGGAAGTTGATTCCTATGCAATTGACAGACCAACGTTATTTGGTCGAATATGTCAATTCAATGTTAATATTGTGATCTGTCAGCTGGGTTTGACGTAACGCAACCACTTAGGTCCCCGATTTGCATAGGAATCAACTTCTCTGATAGTACATACTTTGTTCATTACAATATTTTATATTTGTTACATTTATGTTACCTCTTAGTTTTGCAACAGGATGTACTATCAGAGAAGTTGATTTATAAGCAGTTGGCGGACCAACGTAAGTTGGTGGCGTCAAACCCAGCCGACAGATCAAGGCTTATATTGAATAGACATAACTCAACCAAATTACGCAGGTCCATGAGTTCACGGACATGTTGCCTGAATAAATTTGATCGATGGTACCAATTTTTACCTTTGCAACAAGGTTTAATGTGGAACACAGGATAAGTTGGCGACTTTACTTTGCAGTATCTATTTTGTGATACATTTTTAGATCTGATTTATTTTTAATTAGGTTTATTTTAATTTGAAGAGGCTGTAAGATATTAAAATATGTTTTATTATAAGGACATGAATACCACAATCGAATATTTTTATAATTAATTATTTTTATACTACACGAGTCTTAGTTAAGATAAATAATTATTATTACTCATGTACCTTATGTGGATATTGAATAATGATGGACGCTCTCTAAGGGTTGTTAGGTAATTAATGATATTGAAATATGAATAAAAGAATGTAAACTGTGCGTACTTAGAGTAGTTAGTTATAATTACCACGACCATAATAACCACCACTTAATTTGACAGTTAGAGTATGGAGAATCTGTCAAATAAGTTGTGGATCGCCTATCTGGCACTTTATCAGGAAGTAGTGTAACAGGCCCTTCAAGTCTCTGAGTGCGGCGGTTAACAGACATTTAATTTGTGATTTAAATTCGAATTGATATTCGTGTGGATGTTATTATATTGTGTCCAATGTCTATGTGATTGAGATATCGTTACCGTTAATTAAATTAACGTCAAAGTTGTTTAAAATAAACGCACCTTAAAACTGACATTTGGTTTTAATTACTCCTTGCAAGTAAGTTTTGAAATGAATAACATAGAATATAATTGCACACCTTTAATACATGAAAAATTATGTGTATCGAATAATCTAGTGCATTATACAATAATTTTAACAAATAAATATCCAGAGATACATAAAGCCGGGTCGTATATAAAGAAAAGATGGGGAGGAGTTATATCCGGTTTCTGAGAAAGCTCAGAAATAGATGTTCACTAGAATTTTTGATTGGCTAACGTTATAATATTAACCAATCGAAATCGCCGTTGGATAGATAAACTCCCGTCAAAAAACCTAAGAAACAGGGCATTATTCCTCTTGAGAGCCATCATCTGTCTTTTGCGATATGTCTTCTGTGTCATCAGATGGTGTTCCCGATCGAGAATTGTCAGAAGAATAAATATTTTGAAGCTCTTCCAGCTTGTAATGTATTTTTACACCCTTCGTGGCTGTTTTGTTGACTCTGTTTACGAGTGATTTTGTCTGCTCCTCCAATCGTTTAAGTCGAATGTCACGAGCTGCGAATCGAGCCTCATGATCGATTTCACTCGATGTCGACGGTTCGTTTTCTACATCGACTACATCGTTTATGGTTTCGTCTTCTTTTTCTAAGCCAGTATTTTCCAAATTCGAACTCCAGTCTTCGACAGTTTCTTGTTTACGTTCCGATTTGAGCGTGTCTAATTTAGAAATCATAGTGTCGCCTGTATGTAATGTAGTAGTCAAATTGGATACAACGTTTGAGCATCCTTCTTCCAAAGTATGCAGCCGTTTGTCCTTTTCGCGTAGTTTCTCCTCCTGTCGTCTCACGTTACCTAAAATTGCCTTGAAATCAACTTCAACAATGGCTTTGTCCGAGACTGACTCTGCTTCTGTTTTACTAGTTGAGGGCTTGGAAGTGTTTATTTGTAAAGTTTCATTTGATGTAGAAGGTTCACTTTTTGCAATGTTTTTATCTGGAACATCTACTTCTTCTTCACCTTTTAGAGTCTGATATAGTGTTTCTTCTTTAGAACATTCTGTGTCTGAACGTTCTTTATTGTGTAAAGCGTTAAGTTCATCTAATCTCGTCAGCATACATTCTTCTGCTTCTAATGTAGACGTTAAATCTGAAACAACGACAGAAGCAGAATACTCCAAGTTTTCTAGTCTTTCATCTTTTAATCGCAATCTTTTGTCTTGTTGCTTAACACTTTCCAGAATCGCTTTAAAATCGACTTCTACTGTTGGTGCTAAGATTGGTTTTTCGATCCGTGATGAGCCAGCTACAGCTACCTCTGAAGTTGAAGAATTTGACGTTTTTGGTTCATTAACTGATAAATCCCCATTTGTAGACCCTATAACTGCATGATTATCTTGAGAGGTTTTTGAGCTACCGCAAGACTCACTTATTTCATTTGAACACACTGGAATAACTGAACAGTCACTATCATCACATTGTTCTTGGAGATCAGTCTCGTGTGAACTTAAATCGTGAGATATATCAGGACATTCATCTTCTGTTTCTACAACTCTTTCATTCCTTTGTACATTTTCACTCGTACATGAGTCGGAATGGTCAAATGTATCCATGTTATCTTCTTGAGTATCAAGAGAGATATCAGCGACGTCTAACATATCACTAACAGGATCATCTCTTTCTGCTACCAGGTTTATATCAGTGCTCGAATCAATGACGGTCTCAAAAGATTTTTTCAATTTCTTCTTAAATTTAAGTTTTGGTTCTTTGATATATTCGCTTTCATCGTTTGATTCAGACGATTCGTCCGATGGTCTCTCATCACTGTATCCACTTTCAGCCGAATTATTGAACGACATTGAGTCTAGCTTTCTGTTAGAAAATTCCATTCGTAGCTTTTTCCAATCCTTTTCAGATTGTGTGTTCTTTTCGCGAGCTTGCTCCCATTTTTCTCTGCAATATTCTAATTCCTCTTTAAGCTCGTTCAAAAGTTTCCTTTTTTGTTGTAATTCGTATTTTAAGATTTTTTCGTGCGTGTGTAATTGTTGATGATGTCTTCTAAGCCTGCCCACAACATGCCATGTTTTGCTTAACTCATTTGTAACTGAACACAGTCGCTTCTCTTGTTCTTGCAAGCGTGACTCTAAATGAGTATTTAATTGCTTCATACGATTTACTTCTTTAATAAGAGCCAACTTTTCTAGAATTAAATCCTGCAAATAAAAGATGTCAT
Source organism: Aricia agestis (assembly GCF_905147365.1). Lineage (NCBI taxonomy): Eukaryota > Metazoa > Arthropoda > Insecta > Lepidoptera > Lycaenidae > Aricia > Aricia agestis. Next base: position 8,562,400 of record NC_056421.1, on the reverse strand, counting down.
TTCATTATTTGCGTACTTGCATTATAAAGTTAAAATGATTTATGACTTGCTTCCAACAATGCTTTCATGATTTGGCAGCATATCAAAATCAGACAGTGTATTTTTAAATTTTATGTAAATTGCAATATATTATGCTTTAAATATTTTGCTATATTATGTGACGAACTATGAATCATAATAAAAAGAATAATATTATGGTACCTTTAGTCTAATATAGGTCTGACTAACACTGGGAACTAATACTGTTCCAGATTTCGTTTGAACTGGTTTGTAGCAAGTAGTGACTCTTTCAGAAGAATTGGTTTCAGCTTCACTTTGATGACTAAGAAGCTCCATTAGGACGCGCCACACTTTAGGTAGATTTTGAACAATCTCCTCAGCTTTTCCAACTGTAGCTTCTTTTTCTGCAAATGTAACAAATATTTTGTAATTATGTGTTAACTTAAATTGTTAAATCCTTACAAAACATTAATTTAGATAATATCAAGGTTTCTTACCAGTTGATGCATTTCCTTCATCATCATTTGCGTCAGTATCTTGACATTTTTCGGTGTATCCTACATCATTATCTTCAATTTGACCTACTAATTCCAACAACATCTTTGGTAAGGCTGATGAACCTTCCGAACCATTTTCTTGTTCGACCATATGCGTCAATATACCATGATTTTCCTCAAGTCTTGTTACAAGCTTATCCAAGTCTTTTTTGGACTTATAACCAAGTAAGACCTGAGAGAAGAGCTAAAAAAATAAAAACGTGTATCAGTTGAACATCCAAAAAATATTTTGTATACAGCTTTACAAAATATTAAACAGCTTTTACCTTATTTACAACCGTCATTTCACTTTGCAGCCCACGGCACTCCTCTTTGAAGGTTGCTATTGAACTATTTTTGTCGTTAACTGTATCTTCAAGTACGTCAACTTTATTTTCGAGTTCTTGAACCTTGTTGTTTAGATCTTCGTTCCTACGATACAATTAATTGATTGATTTAGAACAGAAAATAACTTAATTATAAACAATATTATATTCTCCCTCCTCCACGTGATAAAATTCGTTATTCAAACATCTTGCTTAGACATAGGAAAAGGTATAATAAACTTACTTTGAAACTTCAGCTTGCAGTAGTCCTTTCTGTTGCTCTAAATCTCGTACCAGGGCTTGTTTAGTTACTTCTGCTAACCTCGCTCTTTCCTCATATAGCCCACGTAATGTTCTGATATTGTTAAGCTGCCGTTCATATTCTTGTCTTAGATCTGTAGAGAGCATGCTAGCTTCTCTATCTGCGAGTGATTGTTCGATTTCATTCAATTTATTTTTGAGCTGGAAGGTATCAAGAAATGTTAAGTATAATAATAAAGTCCTGTTGCTGAATAGAGCCAATTTTGTCCATTGACATTTTTTCACAAGTTTTGAAAATGTAGTATTCGGCTTACATAGCATGGTGAAAACGAGATATATTTTCGAGCGCGTATGAAAGAGACCCTGGACCTGTATCAACGTGACCTTTGTCACTTCCATGCAGTTTCCTTACAGTTCACTCAGTCATAGATCAATGGATTTAAACATCTCTTTATCCAGCTAACATACTTTTTATTGATTTATCATAATATACATCATGACTAGTGAGACATGTGCAATACTTAAGGAGAGTAGAGTAGACTGGGTACGATTGTGACAATTTTGGTTTGGAGGGCAATAATTTTGTTAATTTTACACCTAGCTATGAAAATTTTATCACAAACCATAGTTTATTTATTTGTCTACATAAAAATACTAATACTTATATCATGCTAAAATACGATGTATTAGTCATGGAATCAAATTTAAAAGAAGGAGGGAAATTGTCACAACAGCGTCTTTCTCTCTTAGCACCCATCCCCATACTCCGTATAGTTTCGCCACAATAGACATAACGACCAGTAGTTCGACTGCAAAGAAACGGACAGGTTTCAATATCTGTCAAATTCGTCGGGTTTCACTAGGATTATGAATGGATTGTGCCTCGCGCTGGCTGATATAATTTATTTTTAAATATTTAAAATAAAGATTTCAAAATTGGATTCTGACAATTTTAATCACATGTGCCAAAACACAAACAACAATACGACCAAAGAGGAACACGTCCATCGAATATGTCATAGTTTTAAATTCGTAGGTGACAAGTTAACAACCCTAGCGACGATTTTCGTCATAATACGTCAAATTTAAAAATTTCAACATCAGTTCTAAGTCGGTATACTCTATCATTCTGTCTACTCTGGTTTCGCTGTTATGACGACTGTCACAACCGTTCCCTGGCACAACCGTACCCAGTCTACCCTACTTGGTACTCGATTCTCATTATAAATAAGTATGTAAGTAATAAAATTATAACTTAATTTTTTACCAAATTGCCCTTTACATAAATTAATCATGGACACGAAGTAAATTACGCGGCTAGGCAAGTAGGCATATACCTATGCCTATGCCACAGAATACATATTAGTTTAACAACCTATGCGGCCGGTGGGCGGTGCGGCGGCGTGCGCCATCAAAGAAACACCGTGCCGCTGCCCTTCCCGCGCGGTGTCCATGTGTTGGGTAAATAATAATTATTTAACTTTAAAGTTTAAGCTACATTTACTCAGTGATCAATTGATATTATTTTTTATATTATTTTTTTTCGTCTAATATACCTAATAGCCAAATATCACGTCCTTGAGTACCTATTGAACATGTCTCACCAGTCATGCTGTTTAACATATTTTGTACTTACTTAGTTATAATTTCTTGTTTATTGGCAAATGCAGAACGGGCATGTTTGTTTGTGGACCAAACATCTATGCCCGTTCTGCATTTGCCAGGTTTGGCCATATTAATCTCGATGCCAAGAAATTGTCCGTTTCCTGTACTGAACCTAAGATATTTTTTTAGGTATTGACAGTGATCTTACTAATAGAGAATTTCACAAATTCTCATAGAAAATAAAGAATACCCCATGAATTGGGCGTTATGTTTACATTAATACTGAAAATGTCATGCTCAAAGTAACTAATAAACAAAATATAAAACACATAATTGAACGATATTAAAATTATATCCGACTTTTTCTGGACACCCATATAAATCATCATCTGTTTCGCGTAGTGTTTCGCAAGACACCCATCACCCATGGGACATGACACAGATTCCTATAAATAAACGACGACACCTTCCCGGAAGTGTTTCGACTTCCCATTCTTTGAAACACCTACCTATTATGTATGTATTACAATTTCTCGGTACCTAGTACACATAATATGACGCTAGTAATTGCCTAATCAATTTGGCAACGCATCAACTTGGCTTGGCAATGGCTGACGTGCAGTCATATGGGTCCCTGACCGACCAACTTATTCGCACTTGCATGCGGTCGTTGGCTTGTAAACACTTTCCAATGGATAATTAATCACTTCTTGTTTATTATTCCACGGTTTGGATGGAAATTGGAGCACACGTCAGGAAGTGTCTATGAAGTATACATAGAGATAATTTTGTTACCAAATTGGCTAGGTCCTAGATAGTAGATCCTAGGTCCTAGTTATAAAATATATTCCCTTGTTTGGTCACTATTGAGCAAGGATTTGACAAAGCATCAAATCCTGAATAAAAATATATCTGGCCTAGGTAAATACGTGCGTAGTGTATGTTCGATCTAATACGAATTGGAATTTAGGTGCTAAAACAATTTAGAACTTAGGTAGTTGTCAAAAAGTAGGGTTGTTTTGATTCCAATACTTAAAAATGTATATTTTAAGATTACCTAATGTTATATCTTATTCCGACACGGTAAGCAAGCAGGTGTTAAAATCGCCTTCAATCGCCTTCAAAGAGCAACTGGCATAGGTATATTATGTGGCTAAGTATAATACTAACAGTTTAAATACGTAATAGTTATGAAACTGTAAAACATCATTAATAAATAATATTAATGTAGCAAATCTTACCTCTAATAACTGATTTTCGCGCAAATTCATCATTGTTTTAGTTACCGCGATAACTTCTTTTAGCGCGTTTATTTGTTTAATAGACTCTGTATTCTGTGCACTGAGTGATGCTATATCAGAATTTGCTTCCTGAAGAGCCTTATTAGAATTCGCCAAGTCAGACCTCAGTCTATTATTGTTTGTTTTTAGCACTTCAACATCTTCATTCATTTTCTCAATAATTTTCAAAAAGTCCTCGTATTCTGTGGAAGCCCGACACGATTCTGGTATTTCGATGTTATTTGCTTGAAGTAGATCCTGTAGGATTTTGTTTTGCTTCAACAGTTCCAACTTGGACTTCCTTTCTTCATTTAAATCTTCCTCCAAATTCTTCTTCTCGGCTCTATGTCTGTCTAAAATGTTTCGTCTCTGCTCGCGCTTAATATCTAGCTGCTTCTTGAATTCATTGAGCTGCTCCTCTTTCCTCCTATTGCGAGCGTCTTGATAGTCTTCGACGGTATCATAAAAATCTTCATTGTCATCATCGCGAGGATCTCCCATTTCACTGTCACCGTTCACGTTCACGTTTGGAGTTAAACTGTTCTCTACCGTCGGACCACCAAATACGTTTCCCATTTTGGAATAATTTCGTAAACAACACGCTACGTATAAAAGGTGGGCAAGTACACCGTGCTAAGACAAAGAACTGAAGTGAATTTCGATCGGCGTCAGTGTGGAATCGGGATCCCGAAATAGCCGCCCCGTCAGCCCAGACATGCGACGTTAAAAGTATGCGCAACATATTCGCTTTATGATATTCAGTGGTTCTGACTCTTTTTTTATTTTAATGCTATTTAAAATATGCTAAAAATACGCTTTCAGTTTACGGAATATGCAGGGCAGTCGATTGCATGTTTTTGTACACGATTTTGTTTTGACATTTTTCATTAGAAATATGAATCAAAGGGATAGTACAATAATGAAATTCAGTAGGCACTTAGAGGATGCAGCAATTGTTTATTACAGCCTAGAAGACGGTAAAAACTAGCTAAAAGCCGAGCTTTGTGAGGGCTCGCGTCGTCACACCTTGACTGACTGAATTGATGATAACACATCTACATATAAATAAAAAATACTATGTTAAAGCACAAATCAATTATAGGCGTGATAGTTTTTTCGTAAAGTGTACCACAAAATGTTCAGGATGTGGGATATACTTACTAGGGCTCGCTTCGCTCGCTCTGATATAAGGCTATACGAATGTGTTAAAAACAAATAAATAATCCCCATAGGAAAACGTGTGGCAATGGGGATCGACAACACGAAGTTTTACCAGATGAATGAAGCTTACAAGACTGATTTCGTAAGCCGTCCAAGGATAATTTTTTGAAGCGCCCTAATATCACTCGTAGCCTATTTTTGTGCTCGTAGCCTAGAGCGGCCGGCCGGGGCCGGGTGGTTTCGTACCCAAAGGTCAAAAACGAGACCCTATGGGGAAGATTTTTGCCATTTTTCTCCGCTAGGTGTCGCGATTCCTATGATCCACTATGCCTATCTGTGCATCGTTACATTTGAGATCTTTTTGACGTTTTTATAATAAATGACAAAGTGTGCAGTGCCGGGATGCAAGGAAAATGGTTATCTTTTGTTCCCAAAAGATAAAAATAGGAAAAGGTTGTGGGCTAAAGCAATAAAACGGCCAGAATTGGCGAAATCGCAATCTTCATATTTACGATTTTGTGGACATCATTTTACAGAAAATTATTATAAAACTTTTCTTCTAATTTTTTTGTATGGTAAATTTTGTGCTTTCAGAGGTGAGGAAGAATATTTTTTCTTCGGGCGATGAAAACTCTATAGCTTTTGAGTGGACACTTCCTCTAATACTACAGTTTTATGTTCAATCATATCAACTGTACCAAACAACACAGTAGCAACATGCTTGCAATGTGAATTAACTCCAGATCCGGCTGTTCATTCACAATTAGTCTCTTCTAATATACCATTTTTGTATAATTTAATATTAACCTCATACTGAGTTTTTTTCATTGCTGCTTTACAAAAACCTTTTATATATTATGTAAAATCATTTATCGAGACAGCTCTTAATATAAGAAGGTATCTATTCTCGTATAAACTTTTCCCCTTTATTAATGATTGACTGCATCTGAAAGAATTAAAATTAAGTAAGTAGAGTAACACAGCAAACTTTTTTCCTGATTATGAAAAATGATCTTTTATAGGTACAAAAAGTTTATTAAATGAATTAATATACTCACTCTCCAAAATACTCTTGTATTTGATGTTTATTGCTGTTTATATCTTTATAATAATCGTCTTTTGGTATGACCATAACTTCGGTTTGTACTGGTTCTGAGGGACATGATTTATCAGTGAAGTTAAAATTTCTATCATACGCTTCTTAAACCTACAAAAGCAGAAGATAGCTTAGAACTTGTTTTTCACAAACAATAATAAACGAAGTGAATAAAGGTTCATAGAATTATGGTCAAGAGTTTAATGTTAATCAGTAAAAACATTCACCAAGAAAATATAAAGTACTGTAGTAATTTATTTACTTTTATTTGCTAACCTCTCTACAAGGTCTGCCTTTCTTCCACTACAGGAAGCACCCCTCTTCTTTAATTCTTCTTTGAGCTGATTTAATTTCCAGGTACAATACATTGCACAGGTAAACATCAGACAGGTAAACGTGGCACAGGTAAACGTTATACAAAAATATTTCGTATGAACCGCTCTGAACCATAGAATGTAAATAGATCATACGCGTGGCGCCCTCTGACTATGAAATCTTCCCCATTACTATACTTCGTTGTCTGTCCGTCTGCCCGCCCGTCTGTCTCAAAAACCGCTACCTATAAGCTAGACTTCAGAAATTATCACAGATTGTGTATATCGGTTGCCGCTAAGTGCGAGTTGAACTCGCGCACGAAGGGTACGTACCTACAGTTAAAGAGCGATAGTAGGCGAAAAATTGTGGTTTTATATCAGTGCCCCCACAGTGTTAAGGATGTATCTATATTGGGCTTAAAGTAAGTTTCTATGAGAGGCCGGGCCGGCCTCTTATAGAAGCCGGCCCGGCCTCTCATAGAAACTTACTTTAACGCGGCGTCACCTTAAGTTTCTTATGTCAATGCGGATGAGACGCACACGGCACAGCCCATTAAGCCACTGCACTGGACGGTTCGGCCTAAAATTTGGCTCGCAGGTAGATGTTATGACGTAAGCATCCGCTACGAAAGGATTTTGATCAATTATTCTACCCCCAAAGGGATAAAATAGTTTAGTTAGTTAGGTTTTCGCAGTTCGCAGCGTCGGCAGACTATAGAGGCGTTAAACATCCAGAGCGCTTACAGACGAACGGCACATGTCGGCGGCACGCGTCGGCGGCAGTCGACGGCAGACGTTGGCACGTGTCGGCGGTAGTAGACGGCAGTCGGCGGCACGTGTCGTTGGCAGTCGGTGGCAGTCGACGGCAGCCGTCGACAGTTTATCACACTTGCAGTTGTGACGTAACGCGTAAAGGTAAGCGTCCACGGTCGGTATCGTGCGCAACGGACGTCTCGCAAACGGATATTTTTTTCAGTACGTCCACTGTATCAGCAGCGGATTACCGACTACCCAGTATGTTTATTTTCAAATTAATCCAAACAAAGTTCCTAAATCAAAATTTCTGCTTTCGACTTTTTCACCATTTTGAGCATTCATTTACTAGGCTAGTCGGTAATCCGTACGCTGCCGATTCAGCGGACGTAGTGTAAAAAAATTATCCGTTTGATGCGAGCTGTCCGATGCGTAAGATACCGACCTGTGGACGCTTACCTTTAGGCGGTACGTCACAACTGACAACTGGGGGCTGGGGGCCTACCACAGGTTTTGCAGTTTGTAGTGTTTTTTAGTAAAATTATATTTCAAAAAGTGAGTACGGTAATGTAATATTGTAATCTTACAATCTTACAACAAAGTGTTCCGGAAACATGATAGTTTAAGGAAAGGTCGTGGTAGACCCTCTGCAAGCGTCATAAACTGTCAACGGCTGCCGTCGACTGCTGCCGCCGCGCCGGGCGCCCGCCGACACGTGCCGCCGACACGTGCCCTTAAGAGGATACACCAGGGGCGAGAGAAATTGAAAATAGGTATTTGAAAATGTATTGCTGTCTCACCAATCTCAAGTCTCCCACCGCAGAGCGCGATAAAGACAACACGACAAAAGTTCTAATAATAGAACAGAAAATCTTCGATTCGTTGTCCGCTGATTCCTTCTCCAAAACTTAACCGATTTAAGTACTTTTTACATTAAGAATTAAAGCAAGGCCTGAGCTGTGTTCCTATGTTTTATTTTTTTTATATATTTTAGCCAGTTTCGTGTTTGAACACAGAGGAAAATCTGGACATTTTTTTGAGTTTTTGGACGTTCTTATCTTTTTTAATAATAAAATTATGAAAAAAAAGAAAACATAGGGACATGCAAATAGTGGCCATAGATATTCAGGAAAAAAATCATAACTCTACCGGCATTATCCAGGGAGGAAACAGGGGACAACGTTTGTATGGAAAAACGGCGGTGTGGACTCCTCTTAAGAAGCGCTTAAACACGGGCAACAATTGCGGCAATAATTGCCCGGCGACACGAATGGATCGATCTGGAGCAATTAGTGGAGCAATATGGAGCAATTTCAATTAATTGCGACAGTTATTTCGGCGATATTGCTCCAGATATTTCATATCGCTCAATATCGCCGATACGAATTGACGAATATCCGATGGGCTCGTGTATATGACAGTATTGCCTAGTAACTATGATGAAGTTGCGCCATATCGCTCAATTGTATTGCGATGTATTGCGCAATATTGCTGCTTGTTGCCGAAAATTGCTGGATGTAGTCGTGACGTCAAAGTTGACGCGAATTGACTGGAGTGGAGCAATTTTAGTTGCCCGTATAAGCGTACCTTTAGGCAAGCCTTTTATTTTATTTTTTTAGTAAGTACATAATATTATTCGTTGTTATAGCGGCAAGTGGCAACAGAAATACACAATCTGTGAAAATTTCAGAAGTCTAGCTGTATAGGTTCTTGAGACACAGTCCGGAGACCGAGAGACAGGCGAACAAACAGACGGACAGACATTGAATAGGGTCCCGACGCGACTCCCGTTTTGATCCTAATGGGTAAGGAACTTAAGGCAGAGAAATTTCTCTGCTGGTATCTCGATTTATTGATTGATATTTGCGTCTGGCAACATTATTTGTAATGTCAAACAAGATTGGAGAAAATGGAAAAAGCGATAGTGATTGATTCGCGTTTCTAAATATTTTTGAGGTTTTTGCTACAAAAATTAAAGCAAATTAATATTTTCTACGTGTAAAAATGCCAACCTAATATTTTACATGCTAAAAATCTGTTTAAATCTCTGTTACTTTAATCGAAGTAAATATAAGAGAATTGTCCCCATTGATTTTTTTTTATTTTAAACAGTGGCTTTATTGTTAATAATAGCTATTTTAAATCACTTTGTGTGTGACGTGGCTGTGCTAAGATACAAATCGGACACAATATAATAATGTGAAATAGGAATTATTTGTTGTGATGGATGAAAGCAAAAAGAACTCCCCTTGTGAGGTAAAAATGCAACAATGTATTTGTAGATATCATATTATAATACTGACTTTACAATATTGATATTGGTAGATCATACATAATAAGTGTCTACTAATCTTCCATAGTTTTTCTACTGTAGACTTTTTTACTGATGAAAAAAGCCATCAAAACCCTTACTAATAATTTCTTTATTTTTAAAACTGCTTCAAGGGGAGGTATACATTCATTTTTGAAAAATAAATTAATGAATTAAAAATAGATGGCATTATGTAAGAAATTTTATCAGTTTATTAAAAAAGAGCTAGTATCTCAACATAATAATATAAGTAATATTTAGTTTATGTAGTTAGACCTTTCTTATCGAATGAGACTTGCAAGTGCACTATGCTTCTTTTCTTTATTTTGCTACTCTCTTTGTTTTTTAGAAGTTAGTGGCTTATACTTCATTTATGTTTGTGTTTTTCTAGTTTCTACATAAATAGAATTAAAGATCATTGCTAGAATTCAACATTTCAGTAAAAATGTGATGCTAAAAGTGTTTTCCTCATTAATTCATCAAGCCCCATACGGTCACGGGTGACCGAGACACAATAGAAATTCTATTGTGTCTCGTTTTTCCACGATCAACGGGTTAAATACTGTTGTACATTATGGCCATGATTTATTTTAATATTTTCAAATAGCTTTTCATATAGTTAGATTTATCCTATGATTTATATTAGGTTTGCAGAAACCGTGCAGGTACGGTGATATTTAAAGAAGTAGAACTCTTACGGGAACACTTAGCGGAGCGTGATACACATGTCATAGCACTCGAGACAGAGTTCCTGAAATACACAAAACGCACCAATGACTTAGAAGAGCAAGTGGGACATTGGAGAGAGAAGTACGAAAGGTAAGTGGAAACACTAAACAAAACATTTTTAAAACATACAAGTCTTGTAAATTATAAGATTTATACCTACGAAAAATAATAAAAACTAAGGAAAAGTAACTCTGTCAAAAAACATGCTCCACAATACTTGTCAAAAAAGTGTACACATTTAATACATTTGCAATATTTAGGCGACCTTGAACGGTACTAGGCTGACGTTACATGACAGATCAAAAGAAACCAAATTTAAAACGGTAATAGTATGGGAGTTACGATTCCTTAGTTTTTATTATTTGTAGATTTATACCTTTACCTTGTTGTATTGTTAATTATTTTGGTACTTACGTAGGTATTGTATGTTGTAGGCCAATGCCTACATTAGCCAATGTAAATTGGTTGAGTTTTGTCAAGTCAATGTTTGTCATGATATTCTAACCAACTTACAAAAAATTAATTTTTTGTAAGTTGGTATATTGAAATAATATGTACGGTATATTATTTACAGTAAGTATTTTAATTTTTTTCTTTGGTAGTAGGTACATGAATGGAGTATACTGCATAATATGTGTCAAAATATTATTTTCTCTGTGTTTGTTTATTCAATGTTTTGTTCATGGTATTTCGGAAGTTACAAATAATGTAATGTAAATATGTTTCAGGTTATATGATTCCCACAAGAGGGTCCAGAAACTCAACCAAGTACTCGAAGATAAGTTGCTGCAAATGGTTGACAAGATGAAAGGTGAAAAAAGTCAACTCACCAAAGACATAGCAACATTATCAGTGCGACTAGCGGAATCCAAACATAATTATAGCATGCTTCAAAAGGAGAATGTATGTTGCCTCATAAATTATTCATCCATATCTTGTGTGCTGACTTAAATAATTTTTGTTTTTTCTTTCAGGAGAGGTATAAAAATGACATGAACTTAGCAATACAACTACTACAGTGCAAACCAGACAACTTTGTTTCTCAAAAACTGGATAATGTAAGTGCATAGTTAATATCTACTAACAAACTTTTACAAACTTTACCTAAAACATAATAAGGTCCCTTACTCCCCCAGATTTCAAAAAGTGACTCAAAAGAAAGATGTGTATGAATATTTTATGAATTTGTTGCAGCTTCCAGTTGACACTCAAGCGAGAGTTTCCCAATATGTGATGTCCAAAACACCCAAAGCTACCAGTTCAAACCAATCAAAGAATGGTAACGATATTGACACTTTCGACGCGAGTGAGTACGAATTCAATATTTCTGCTTCACTTATGTCCAAAATCCTCGAGGACAGCATTCAAGATTCTGTAACAAAGCACTGCGATACGTGCACTTGTTCGAAAACTCAAAGCAAGCCGTTCTGTTACAACGAAAGCTATTACACTGTAGCAACTCAAACACTCATGACAGGGGAATTCCAAGCACCTCTATGCTCTCACTGCAACACCGAAATAAAATCCATGAACTCGATCCTAAGTATTAGAAGTGATTCCCCTCATAAAATAACATTGGTTAACGAGAAAACTATCAACACAGGTTTATACATACTCCCGCACGACGAAACTCCTAAAGTAAACAATAATGTTGATCATGAAATTAATGAAATTATGACACCGAATGATGTCATAAATGAGCTATTGAAGCCTGATGAAAAGATTAGATTCGATCTAAACGGTCCCAAAGATAACGTTTTGAAAATCAATGAAGATATTAACGTTAAGAAAGTCGTAGCACCTCCGCCTATATCTCTGGAACCATCTATACATCATAAGCTTTGCGATAGAACAAGGAACTCTATTTCTAGTAAGAAAAGTAGCATCCAAGGTGCCCCTCATCATGACTTGCACGTTAAAGAACTTCCTAACGATAAAGACGTAAAACCGGAAGCTCAATACTTACTGCCGGACACCAATAAATCTATAAGAAAGGGTTCATTAGGTTCAATGGGCGTCGCGAGTCGTACGTCGTCCATAGCTAAGTCGACCGTAAGCACTCATAAATCTAATACGCAAGTTGGTCCCGGGCCAAGATTTTGTCACTTACGTATGCAGGCCGGCTCCAAAAATATTCTACTAGACAACGCCGAACCAGATGTGCCGCCCGTGCTGTATAGACGCCAGAGCAAGTGCCACGAAAACAATATATTTAAAGATCTAACCGACGGCCTCGACAATTTTATCGACTTAGATAGAAATGACGATAGTAAGGATGAGAATAAAAATGATAATGTTGTCGTTGAGAGTACATTGATCGATGTACATGTGGATAGTAACAATAAGGAGGTTAGTTCCGAAGTGAAAAATGGTACGATTAATCCTATTCTACTGAATGTCTCTTCATCGCCTCTGCAGCCGTTGAAAACGCACAATTTCCTCAATAGTACGGAATGTAATAATAACACGCAAGTCGGGAATCCAGAAAATGTATCTGAGATTGATACTCTACTCAGTGACTTGATAGCCCCACCTAAAATAACACCAGACAGTAACGAAACAAATGAAATAGCTAAGCCAGAAGAGGTTCCAACTCCAAACGATAATCAGGAAATAAAAATATTTAACTTCGATAGATATGAGCAAAGCAAAGTAGATAGTCAATTCGCTAGGCCCCTGAAAAAGATAGACATGTCCAAACTACATTCCATTGAAAACACAAAAATATCCAAAGATTGCCCGCCTCTGGGTGCTGACATTGAAAATAACGTTTTGCCGAAGCCGTCCACTGCGAACATAGTAAACGTATATCCCAACTTGACTCAGACGCATTTGAAAGTAAACGAAACTAAGAAAGTATTCACGAATGAGCAGAGCACTAGTTCCCTATCTAGCGACGATAGCGCAGCGATGTTACAGAAGCAGCAGCTACTTAGAGTGGCAGAATGGGTCGAGAAGAATCTAGAACAGAGCAATATAAACGATCCTTTGGAAGAGGAAAGTTCTTACTCCACACGCATAGCAAGGAGAGAAAGCAAAATAAATAGACTAACCGAAACCCTGAATGAGCTAGCCCTAAACATGCCTCATCCAGTCAGCAAATTCTCCAAATCCTACTCCAGGGACGCTCGCACAAATTGGGTGCACAATCTTTCGCAGGACAAGCACAAACCGAACGCAAAGATAGCAAACGTTGTAAAAGAGACCATATTTCCCGTAGAAAGCGATGAGAAAACGGTGACAGAAGTGAACAATAAGTACACCTCGCCTAATAGCGTGACAGAGAGCGACATAGCTAAGGATATACGCGAAGTTTTGAGCACTCAGAAGGGTGATAAGCGAATATCGCCGGAAGATCTGGCGCGGATGGAATACAACGTGAAGAAGTTTCTCCTGAGCGGACCGTACTGGGCCAACCCTAGTTCCTCTGCCAGGAGTCGCCGCACAAGCAGCAAGACTGAGACTGATGTATAAATTCCAAAGGAGCGACATTCCATATTTTTATATTTGTATGTGTCTCGAGTAGCCGTTGCGGAGCAGTGATTTTTTTCGGTTGTATCGTCATAATTTTGCATTAGTTCCTGACAACCTATCAAGAAGAATAGATTAAGAAATTTCAGTGTAATTGAAGTGAAATTTTAGTCAGGAAAGTCACTGCAAATTACAATAACTTTGAAGAAACTTTCTAGAAACTTCGACACATTCCAACACCAAGAAAATTCACTGCTCTGAAATTATATGTGACGATAGGTGTAACCGTTGTCAGTTCGGTGTTAGATATTACATTATGTATGAGCTACTAGTCTGTACGAGCATTAGTGTTTCCAGATGTGTCATCGGCGCCATATTTGGCTTAAATGTTTGGATATTTTGGTATCCTAATAAGGCTTTCTCAGTCTAGCATATTGACAGAAAAGAGAAAGGGATATCTAAGGGCAAACAAGTAAGTTAGGTCTGGCGTCGACTCAGTTGTGAATGTTTGAATTAAGTGTCAAATACATTTCCACTTAGCTTAAAGTCATTAGCTATCGTTCCTAAATTCGTTTATGGCTTGCCTTAGTAACCGAAGCTTTACTGGGCTTAACGAGATCTTTAGTTAACAAATCTGCAGATATTTACAAGTTATTTCTAAAGTTAGCCCACCATGCTATTTATCACCTAATTCTAAGTATCGGTCGTTTTCTTAGAATACACTAAGTGATAAGGCTGCCATTGATGTAATAAAGTGTAGCATAGATTCAAATTGACGCAGTATTATACGACATAAAGTAGGTATGTCTATTATGTGATACATCGAGGTTAAATTCACGTATGTACAAAATTATCTAGCACAAAGCTTCGTTCGTCTATTGATCCTATAATATATTTTTTATGAAATTTATATGATCCGATCTAGTGCTTAAAATGAATAAAACCTTACTAATACCTGTTTCACCACTTACTACTTATCTGACAGAGTAAAGATACTCTATCTGTCAGATAAGTTGAGGATAGACTATCCGGCACTTTGCAGAAAGTGGTGAAACAGGTCCTAAAAGTATTAACTCTGTGCGTTATAGTTCATACGATGTTACTGTAATGATCCGTCAAGTGGCTCTTCTAACATAATATAATACAAAGACAACATTGATAGGAGTGAGAAATAGAGTAAGGGCCTGTTTCACTACTTCCTGATAAAGTGCCGGATAGGCTATCCACAACATTTTTGACAGATTCTCCATACTCAATCGGTAAAGTTAAGTGGTGGATAGCCTATCCGGCACTTATCAGGAAGTGGTGAAACAGGCCCTAAATATTTTTGTTGAAATTGGGGGTAAATGCTTTAATTAGAATTCTGAGATGTAGGTTTATTGTAGGTCACAGTTTTACAATAATTTGCCTCGCATGAAAACGTTCGGTGAAATAAAATGTAGCTTTACAAATTTAATTTACTATACAGCTTCCGTCCTTTGTGCAAATAGATTGTTAAATTAAACGAAATTAAATTGACTTTCAAGTGGCCGACCCAGAGAACTATTTTAGTAAATGAATGGTGATTTTACGTTACATAAACGAGTTTTTTTATTGCGTTTATAAAATGTGTAATTAATGACTATAGGACGTCAAGATCACGCAGTAACTTGTGAGATTTATTTTGTGACGTAAATTGTTTTTAAATAGACAGGGAAAATTCTAGAATCAGAAAAGCATTGTACTGGCTAGTGGCATGTACTATCAGAGAAGTTGATTCATAGGTAGATTAGGGACCTACGTAATTTGATCGTGTTATTTCAAACCCAGCCGACACATCCTAAGGCATCCATTACACGGTAGGTTTTGCCGTCAGTTTCACCACAGTCATGGCTGTAACTGATGGATAACCTATGTAAGAGCGTGACGGACGGTTGCATGAAGTTGATTGACAAAAATCTGGATAATATCTTGATTTTTGCTTCATGCAACCATCACTTACTTACGAATTTTGAGTGAGTGTTATCACATCTGACAAAATAGGAAAAAAAAAAACTCCACAGCCGAACATATAACCTCCTCCTTTTTGGAAGTCGGTTAAAAATTAGAAACGTATTGATATATTATACCTTTGAAAATTTTGGGAGCTATATATATATATATATATACTGCCGTATTCAGAAAACTTCGATAGCGCGATGCAGGTTTGCGGCGCTAGTGGTCCGCCACATTTTTACCCGACTCGGTAAAGGAGGATTACATTTTAAGCATCACATCGGATCATTAGGAGTGCTTTAACTATACAGAGTAAATTATAAATCGGCTTACAATTCTCTGTAATCACATATTATAATGATTCCGTCGATAAAAAAACAAATATCGCTTCTGCTGTCACCAAAAATGTATATCTAAATATTTTAATACAGTATTGAATTATCTCCTTAACTATGGAAATATTAACTCCAAAGATAGCTTATACTTTCCTGTCCTTATCTGTTAAGTGACTTAATATATGAGACAAGGACGGAGAAGTTTAAGGGTGGGTTGCATCAACTTACTATAACTATAACTTTAACCATAACAAAATGTCAAATGAACTGTCAAGTCCCTAGTAAAAGTCCATAATGGACGCCATATTTGACGATAACCTTAACCTTGACTAACTACGCCTCTGGTGCAACCCACCCTAAGGCTCAATTTATACCGCTGCGGAATGGAACGGCATGGCAGCGTCAATTTCACCTCATGCGAGGAAATTGGTACCGGAAAGTTCTCGAGAATTCTGCGGAAGACGCGAGTCCAAACATTTTGGTTCGCATTTAATTTGTGTCTTAATTTCGTTGCAAAAAGTCTATTCCGTTCCATTCCACGGCGGTACAAATTGACCCTAAGATTTTCATTGGGTTAATATTTTTATCAGTAAGATGTGTGTTTTGTGAGGAGTTATTTATCTGTAACTGCTAGAATGGAGTATATTTTTTAATCTGAAGAGTAATGTTTGCTTTTAGAATAAATATTTGCCACACTAGTAATACTTGAGCACAATTCTAGGTTTATATTACTTTAAACGTACATAGTTGTTTTTAATTTTTGTATTGATTATTGTGATTTTATTGCGTCTTTTGAGTTTGTGATTTTTATGGTTAGGTTACTACTTACTAGGTTACAAACTGTACTTGAGTACATTCCTTGACAAAATTGTTAAGTAAGTAACATAAAAAAGAGCAAAAATGAACGCATGAAGAGCAAAAATGAACATAATATGTTATTTGCCATATTATGGCAAATGAATAGGATATATTACTGCAATGTTTTTACGCTAGAGGCCAGGGCACCCATAGGGGCTACTGGTGCCTGTGTGCAAAAAACGATTTTTTCGCCCCTTTAGGCAAATTTTTTGGGTCCTTGGTTTTGGCGCCCCTAAGATGACGATTTGGCGCCCCTAGAGGATGGCGCCCGTGTGCATTGCACACATTGCACATATGGTAGCGGGGGCCCTGCTAGAGGCAACACCGGCACCGACAGTATATAAAAAGTTTTGGTCAACGTTTCTGTCAATATTCTGATGTGACGTGTGCAACATGTCGGATTTTGGTCGGATTATTAACCGTATGTGCTAGTAGCGCCCTCTGCTCCGACCGCAGCGTAATATTTCCTATTAAGAAATTTATATATTTTAGTCTATGAATTGGTTTATTTATAGACTGTAAGGGTGGGTTGCACCAACCTACTTTAGCTATAACTGTAACTTTAACTATAACTAAATGCAAAATTTTAATTCTTTGGTTAAAGTCAAAAATGGACGCCGTATTTAACCATAACCTTGAGCTCGACAAGGCTTTGAATGGACGTGGCGAAAAAAGGAACTACCGTTGTCATCATACAAAAGCGCCATTTTTGACAGTTCTCCTTTACCAGCAGCGTTCCCGCCCACATTAATTTCAAGCCTTGTCGGACCAGCTGTCATCTGTCAAATTCTGTACTCAAAGTTAAGGTTAAAGTTAAAGTTAGCCTTAACTATAACCATAACATTGTCCATAACTTTATCTTTAACCACGCCTCTGGTGCAACCCACCCTAAGGTACTCTGTATTGTGTATATTTTTTAGTTTATTATATTTTTGATATTTTAATTTGATATTGTGATCACTACTCCCAACGATTGATATGCCATAAATTATAGAGTGCATAATGTTATTTTCATGTTAAATCTTTTTAGTTTGTTATTATAGGTCTTTCACAACTTTTGTGATTCGATTTAACTAGCGAAATGTCAAAATTGACCAATAACGGCTGTGTTTTTAATAAACAAAACATTTAATGCAATGCATAATGTCAAATCTAATCATCATCATGTCATGTCAACGTAACAAACTAGTTGTTTATATTTGGTTGACATGACATGATTTTGACGAACTTTGAAAAACATGCCGACGAACACGTGGTTATTGGTCAATTTTGACATTTCGTTTATGAAATCACTTGATGTGAATAGATGTTTATTTTACTTCATTGAAAAACTCTTGTCAAAATTTTGGAACGAAAGTAACTTAAAGAAAGACCTAGTCAGAGGTGTCGAATTTCCTTTAAACGAAAAAAGAACATTTTTAAGCCCACTTATATAGCAAGTCTGGGTTATTGCTAAGTGTTAAAATATCATGTCCTCTCTTTCTCCAGTATAAAGGTCGAGAGCGATAACATGATGTTGATGTTAATCCTTGGTTATTCTAGGATCAACTTAAATCCTGACTGGCGCTAGTGGGCTTCAGTTTCTTATAATCGGATTGAATTATTATTGTATCATTGAGTGTATAGATAGGATGTTTGTAAGTAATTGAAATTATGAGTTCGGATGTGTATCGTGATTCGTGATACGGATGCAATGTAAAAAATCTTCCAAAAAATCTTGAACCAACACAATTTTTAAAGTTAATGTATTTTAATTTCTCCCGGTTTCTAAGGTTTTTTGCAGGATTAGCAGTGCTTTTGATTGGCTAACGTCAAAACTTTAACCAATTGACAATGATATTGAAAAGATAAACTCCAATCAAAGTCCTCAGAAACCGGGCAAAAGTGCAGTTAAACTATGCGTATCACGAAAAGGTTTTGGAGACTGTACCTAGAAGTGATATTATGCATTTTTGTTATTATTTTTCTGTTTATTGAAATCCAGATCTGCTTGTTAAAGTTTATTTTGTCTCTGCTAAGGCTGGTCCCTTGTAAGCTTCAGCGATTGTAAACGTGTTTATTTATTAAATATTTAAAAAGGAATTAACTGTTTTATTATTAGATATTTAACTATTATACTAAAGTTCACTGTGATTTAGGAAAGAATAGCAAATATAACTTTATAAGGAGACTTGTTGAAACCGAGAGGATATTATTTTTTTCTTACGTCTGTCTAGTTTATACCCATATTAATAAATGCAAAAGTGTGTCTACCTGTCTGTCTGTGGCCTCTTTACGATTAAACAGATTCAATGAAATTTGGTATAAATATATTGTATCTACCTATACTTTGAAGTCCCGGGAAAGAACATGTAGTTTTTATCCTGAAAGAATAGCTAGGATCAGGCGTACGAAAATAGCTTTAAGGCGTCGCTTTGATATTTTGGCTGTACCGATATCGATTTTTCTCAGCAACGACTAAAGCTAAGAAATTAAAGTTCATTGTCAGTATTCATCATGTCTTTGTATTTGAATTACTCATAGCATAACACGATTGGTCAACTTTTACAACATAATAATCAATCAAAAGGACCTCTGTAAAAAAAGGGATTCCTATTTTCGCAACAGAGGAGAGTGATTTAAGCTTCCAAAATTGTATGGAGGCGGATTTTTGCGATGAGCCCCGGCACAGCCCGTCATAGTGTGCTCACTCCTTAAAGCAGCGCTCTTTCATCATACACACGCACAGTGCACACTTCTCGTCATTGCAGTTCCTTTGCGTTTTAAATCTTTATACGGTGGTCAGTACGCGTGAAATAGATTATACGAGGAACAGCTTATCTCTTACAACACTAAAGTTTTCCAAAATCATACGTCCATTGTGTAGTAACCTTGGCCGATGTATTGTTCGAACATCTTGTACAATTTCACCTTGGATTGGAGATAGATGTATGAGTGTAATTGTGGGTTCATTTACATGGGTAAACTGCTGTTTAACCTTAAGTTTAAATTCGGTTACGGCTGCGGTAGTTCCAAGTTAACCATATAAGTTGGACATTTTTGTTTGTTCTTCGGTATATCAATTGATTGTAAAATCCGAAAGTGTTGTTTCTTTTTTATGACATGGACTAGGAATTGAGGAATAATATGAACAAGACTAGACCTAAAGTCGTAAACGGATTTCCTGATTACCACTTGCAACACCAAAGTCTTCTCGACGGGTTAGTTCCCGGACCGGTGGTAGGCTTCATGTAGACGTTCTAAAAGTGTTAATTTTATTAACCTGCTTAGAAAAATAAATATTTTTTTTTTTTTCATTTACTGATCCTAATTCCTTATTCTTAAAATCCCTACCACACTTAGGTACAGTTACCTCACATACTCTATGAACAACAAGCGTTGTTTTACACCGGTTCTCTGTGTGGCCGTGGTTGTGGCACCTATGATGTTGAACTTTGAAGCATCTCACTTTTGTGCAAAAACAAATGATGACTTCAACACATCTGGAAGTAGGTATGTGGGTTTCCTTATCATTGTGTTCCGCAATGATGTTTTCTTCCCCTAACCCCTTTGATCGTAAACAATCAAACTCGTAAACCAGATGTTCATATAAACATAAACAACATTGTTCATGTTATGTTTATAAACAATACCAAGAAAATAGGTAACTGCGACAAAACAATTAAACGTAGATGGATAACTAGGTAATTTAATTTCACCACGGGAAATGGCTCAAGCGTCCCTTCTTCTCAGTCATTAAGTTTATCAGTGTCGCTACCGCAACTTAGCGGTTAAGATCCTCCATTAGATTCCTCATTGTTGGGAAAAATCTGAAACACATTATGAGCCGTGCGTGCAACTGGCGTAGCGGTAAGCTCACATTTCGGCTGCCGTGAGA
Source organism: Aricia agestis (assembly GCF_905147365.1). NCBI lineage: Eukaryota > Metazoa > Arthropoda > Insecta > Lepidoptera > Lycaenidae > Aricia > Aricia agestis. Next base: position 8,541,513 of record NC_056421.1, on the reverse strand, counting down.
ATTGCCTGACATAATGCACTGCCGACCTCAACCTTCGAATTCGTGCGACAATTCGGTACCAAAGCGGTCTCGTTCGCTTCATTTGTTGACAATGTTTGACTCTATTTCTCGAGTTTAAGCCCTAAAATGATTCATGCAGATGGGAAAGTATGTTGCCTTATTTTTTTGCAGCTTGATGACCTACACTTGCAAAAAGCGATTTTAGCATTAGGTATATTTTACCGTCGTACATAAGTAGGTTTATGTACGGATTATGATACAGTATATTACATAGTATACTCACTAAATAACGCCCGCAACTCGTTACCGGTACATTTTTCCACTACAAAACTATCTTCCTTCTCCAGCTCCCAAATTTCATCTTAATCGATTCAGCCGTTTTGGCGGTAACATAAAGACAGACAGACCGACAGGCAGACACTCTTTTGCATTTATTATACCAGCAAGTATAATAAAGGTATAAGGGTCGGTTTCACCACTTTCTGATAAAGTGCCGAATAGGCTATTCACAACTTTTTTGACAGATTCTCCATTCTTGATCTGTCAAGTTAATTGTTGGATAGCCTATTCGTCACTTATCAGGAAGTGGTGAAACAGGCCCTAAAGTAAAGGTCTAAGGAAGGGAAGCTTATCTTTATTAAGAATAAAGATAAGCTTTACTTCCTTGATGGCGATAACCTTATTACCAGATAGAAAGTGAAGAGATGCCATGGGATCGTTACAGAGGCACGCCAATTGGAACTAGGTATACGCCATATGGCGCGTGTCGGACGTTCACACCATGGAGAATGCATGTCACACCACATCACACCATAGAATTCCTATGGGAGTTAAGACCTACGGATAATGGATGGGAGTTAAGAAATACGGAGGAAAATGAGCAAATAGGTCACCTGATGGAAAGCAACTACCGTCGCCCATGGACACTCGCAACAGACAGACACACTTTTGAATTTACAATATTAGTATGGATGTCTAAACTAATGATGAGTCTCTCCTTGATACTATATTTTAAAGTTAACATTTTGAATTTTGAAAGATCATAGGATACGATCAGCCGGTTTTAATCGCTTTCCAAGGTAGAGCAACTTCCTCCTTTTACTTCCATTTTACAAATTACTTACCTAATTTTTTACTGTATTTTGGATTGCACCTGTTGTCTGATATGTCAGTATAGTTTTAAAATTTTCAGTGACTTCTTTTGTTCCAAAAATACGTACAAATGGGCGATTTTCGACTAGCCGGCCCGGCACCGGCAAAAAGGTATGGCTCGCTTTTTCACTTACTGGCACCGGGGTAGCAAGCTTCCCACCCGGTGCGCGCCGGGCCGACAAATCTGCATGTGTTGTGTAGTCGTTGCCTATGTGTGCGTGTGTGCGCGGAGGATAATGCGGAGTAGGGGGAGAGAGTACCACTCAACGGCCGCCGGCGTAAACCGCAAGTGGAAAAACGAAGCTCCAGCGCCGGTGCCGGTGCCGGGCCGGGTAGTCGAAAAACGCTCATTAAAATCGAGTCTCAAGATTATTTGGCGGAGTCGTAACTATATTCAGAAAGAAATACGTGGGAGAGCCATGCTTCGGCACGAATGGGCCGGCTCGACCGGAGAAATACCACGTTCTCACAGAAAACCGGCGTGAAACAGCGCTTGCGCTGTGTTTCGCCGAGTGAGTTAGTTTACCGGAGGCCCAATCCCCTACCCTATTCCCTTCCCTACCCTCCCCTATTCCCTTCCCTTCCCTACCCTCCCCTATTACCCTATTCCCTCTTAAAAGGCCGGCAACGCACTTGCAGCTCTTCTGATGCTGCGAGTGTCCATGGGCGACGGAAGGTGCTTTCCATCAGGTGACCCGTTTGTTCGTTTGCCCGAGGGGGCAAATTTAAAAAAAAAACTTTGCAATAGTCACGGACTAGTTGCAAGTTAACGAGATCTTATTTTCCTCGAAATTAAGCTCAAATTAAGAGCGACGCAAACACGAAATTTAAACAGTAAAGTGCGCCACTTTTCAACCTGATTTAAAAACAATTATCCATTGTATTTATTGATGGTTCGTCAGTTTTCCGTGAGCTGCAGTTGTGTAATGCCATAGTGATTATATTCTCTTTGTGTAATGCGACTGAATGCGACGCTTAGCTGGCTGCTGGCATAGCTGGCTACAAAACTCACAATAACAACCTCTTTACACGATTAGTTCCAAACGCCAAGTTAAACAGTTGTTTATGGTCATTCTCTCGTTAATTAACGTGATAACAAATTATGAAGACTTCTCTTTGTTTGGAGCTGGCGTTACCATTTTCTAGGCTTTTTAAGTTTAGTATTATTATCGTATTGCCTCTGCTCTAGCCTGTAATTGGCTATTTTAAAGTACCGCCTCGAATGGGCATTTAAAAAATATTCTTTTTCCAAAGTAAAAAATAAGAAGATATTTATGTTTTTTACCAAACCATTTATTTCTTTAATTATTAAAGCGACACTATAAGCTCTCCGCAGCCCGCAGTCTACAATTTAGAAACCCTGGCAAAGGAAATGAATTATAAATTTTATGTATAAAATCACCTTTATAAAATTTAGTAACATTTATTTGAGGACAATGTATAAGTATTCCAGTCAATTCTCTTCAACTATGGCGTCACGACTACATCAAGCAATTTGCGGCGACAAGCAGCAATATTGCGCAATACAATTGCTTGGAATTTCCAAGCCCATCGGTTAAACGTCAATTCGTATCTGCGACATTGAGCGATATGATATCTGGAGCAATTAGAAGCAATATCGCCGAAATAATTGCCGCAATTTATTGAAATTGCTCCATATTGCTCCACTAATTGCTCCGATCGGTCCATTCATGTCGCCGAGAAATTATTGCTCGTGTAGCGCATCTTTGTCAATGGCATAGACTTAATATATACTGTCAATGGTACAACTTTGGGAGGTAATGTAACCATAGATAATATGCAAGACATCAATAATTTAAAGGATATTTTTGAGTTCAACTGAGCTATGGTTTATTTCAAATGACATATTTATTATGTCTTTGGGATTTTTTCTAACCTAACGTTTTTTTATTATTTTAGATTAAAAAATAAATGTTAAAGTAATATATTTCGATGAATAGCCGCGTCCCGCTGCTTTTCCTTTTGATCAATTTTAAGGTACTTAATAATTTCTTATCAAAGTTGTAATATAAACGACTTTTCTTGATGAACAGTTTTTGTACTTGTCTTTGTAATGCTTTATTTCAGAATTCCAACCTCAGAGCAGTAAAAAAACAACGTTCGAATTTCCAACGACACTGCTGGGATCACAATACAATTTAAAAAATAATCTACAGTCTACATATAACCTTCTCAACTAAAGAGTTAAAGCATCCAGCCATGTCACACCAAGACCTGGCCGAGGAGGCTGAAGCCATGCGGCGGAGGTGCGGGTGTCTCCGTGCTAGCGATATGCTGAAGGAGGCTCTAGCCGGGTTCCCCACTCCTCCTCCGCCTCCACCCAGTCCGAGTGTGGATGAGTTGGTTGTGTCCGACACGGTACGTTCGTGTTGTATTTTAAACGCGTCCTGGGATTCCTACGTGTTATAAAATACGCCGTGTGCTGTGACTCTATGTCCTTAAGCCTTATGTCGGCACTACATATAGGCGAACGCGTTGGCCGACGCGTTGGCCGGCGCGCTGGCCCAATGTGTAGAACGGGCGTTCGCGCGTTGACGGTAGGTATTTCGCCTGTTCTACACATTGGGCTAGCGCGCCGGCCAACGCGTCGGTCAACGTGTTCGCCTATATGTAGTGCCGACTTTAGGGTTACTAAATGTTAGGGAGTTAGGAGTATATAAATGGTTTGTGGGAACATAATGTAATTGAAATATGATATGTTCAGGGGCTTGATGTCTTCACAAACTTTTATACATAATTCTCTGAAAACATATTGAAAAAAATGAAAATCATTTTATTTCCAAATTGGTTAAAAATTAACACATTTAGCACGTCTACATGAGGCCAACCACCAGTTCGGGAACTAATCCGGCGAGAAGAACCGGCGTAAGAAACTCGCACGGGGCCATCTTTTACTAAAAAGATGGTAAAATTGTTCTTTTTACAAAGAAAAAATAATAGTATTATAACAAAAAATATAGTATTAGTCCATCAATCCCCAAGCGGCACCCGGCTGTCGCATAAAAATTGAAAATCCATCGTGTCTGCGATTCCCACGATCGAGGTATTAACATACAAACATAATAATATATTTTCTAGAAATACCCTTGTATATCCGTATACTGCGCTCAAGAAGGAAAGCCGCATCGGATTTGGGGGCCAGATCCCATTGAACCCTTTAAGGAACCCAAGGACATAGATGACATTGAAGAGGTAATTCTGAAAACAATTTAAATTATGAGTTATTTAATATAATTATGTTATACTAAGGGTAATTTTAGTCTCAAGCTGCAGCGCGGGCACCGTCGGCACTGTACTCGGGCCATCTCGTTTTAGCATAGTACGTAGAGATTTAGAGAATGAGATAATCTCTGTTACGGTCGTGACTAGTGGCTACTATCAGGTTATCAGGCGGTTCCTGGAGGACATAATACTCCTACGTTACGTCATGACTGATATTTTTAACGACTTTTCTTAAAACACGCACCCGTTTTGAAATGTTGCTGCTGGACATTTAACGCCTAGTGATAGGGAAATGTCCTTTTCTATGTTGTTTTTTTAAACATTTACGTCGCAGATTTTCCGGGCTTCTATTTATCAAATACTAGATATGCCCGCAACTCTGTTGCGCCAAAAATCGTTTATCGCGCGTCAACTGTACATTTTTTTAAAATGAAATAAGGGGGCAAACGAGCAAACTTGTCACCTGATGGAGAGCAACTTCCGTCGCCCATGAACACTCGCAGCATCAGAAGAGCTGCAGGCGTGTTGCCGGCCTTTTAAGAGGGACTAGGGTAATAGGGGAGGGTAAGGAATTAGGGAAGGGAAGAAAATAGGGGAGGGTATGAAAGGGAATTGGGCCCCCGGTAAACTCACTCACTCGGCGAAACACAGTGCAAGCGCTGTTTCACGCCGGTTTTCTGTGAGAACGTGGTATTTCTCCGGTCGAGCCGACCCATTCGTGCCGAAGCATGTCTCTCTTACGTTATAATTTTTCCGCGATGAAAAGTGTCTTATTATATTAGGCCCTTTCCTGGGACTCAAAGTATCTACGGAGAAAAATCGATTCAATTCCACTGTTTCATAAAGTGCTGGCTTTTCATCATAATATCTTTACCATCATCAAAATAATTTTGGATAATACGCGCTAATCCGAGAAGTGTTGCGGACGTGTGCGGTGTGCAGTGTGTAACCTTAACCCAAACAGATGGTATCGGGTCGGATACACGAAATACTTTACGACTGTACTGTGCCTTATATAATTGTTGCATCGCCCTTCTGTTGTGTTAGCGATTTTTATAAAACTTGAAAAAATCAAGTGCATGGCTGCGTATAGAGTTCCGTAACTTCTCTTAAATTTACGAATGTTCCAATTTTAAATTTTGGCCACTAATAATCGTTGTAAAGTAACTAGAAATGACAGTCCATACTAACTAATATAATATACTAATATAACAAAATATGCGAAAGTGTGTTCGTCTGTCTGTCTGTTACCTCTTTACGCCCATACCGCTGAACCGATTTTGCTGAAATTTGGTATGGAAATAATTTGAGTTCCGGGAAAGGACATAGTAAACTTTTTATCTCGGAAAAATGTACGGTTCCCGCGCGATAAAGGAATCTTGGCGCAACGGTGTTCAACGGGGCGTTCTTTTTTTGTATAAAACAAGGCGGCAAACGAGCAAACGGGTCGCCCATGGACACTCGCAACATCAGAGCTGCAGGTGCGTTGCCAGCCTTATAAGAGGGAATACGATCACTTCTTGAAGGTTTGCAGGTCGTATTGGTCCGTAAATACTGCAGTTTATCACGTGGTAGAGCCATGTTTCGACACGAATGTGCCGGCTCGACCGGAGAAATACCACGGGCTCACAGAAAACCGGCGTGAAACAGCGCTTGCGCTGTGTTTCGCCTAGTGAGTGAGTTTACCGGAGGCCCAATCCCCTACCCTATTCCCTTCCCGACCCTTCCCTATTCCCTTCCTTACCCTCCCCTATTCCCTTTTAACCTTTCGATCGCGGAAAAACGAGACACAATTATAGCTTATCTATTGTTATCGCGGCCGGATGTGGCCGCTTGGGGCTTCATGAATTTAAATGCCGGCAACGCACCTGCAGCTCTTCTGAGTTCTGATGTTGTGAGTGTCCATGGGCGACGGTAGTTGCCTTCCATCAGGTGACCCGTTTGCTCGTTTGCCCCCTTATTTCATAAAAGTTCTTAATATTTTCCACACTTCCAGCCCCCGTACACCTTCTGGAGTCTCCTGGTGGAGCTGTTCCGTATGCTGCAGGTGTCTGTGGTGGTGACGGCGCTGCTCGCCTACTACGTGCTGTACTTCTACGTCCAGCTACTGTACGTCACCTTCCGAAGCGTGGTGTACTTCCATAATGTTGATGGGTAAATACTTGCAACTTTTTTTTTGCTAAGTTTAACCAAATTAAGAGCGTCCGTGGCCTAATGGGCAGACCTTTGGTTCACACACCTGGAGGGTTCTATGTTTAAACCCGGATGGAGGCGTGTACCTATGAGACATCTTCTGATCTCAAGTATATGCGGACGCTCGTATGGTGAAGGAAAACATCGTGAGGAAACCCGCACATAGTTGGTCCCAGACGTATTGACTAGTTCTTTCCTCTGGACTAGGCCGACTATGATGAGGGAATGCCGTATGCGCTTGGGCTTCAAAATCTTGTCCCAGGCACTACACTATTTGAGGAGTGATTACTTCGCTCTGAAAAATACTGTATAAATCATTCACAACGGATGTAAAGGCCTATTTTTTTTATCAAATTAGTATTCAAATTTTGCTAAAAGCTCTTATGATCTACTAAATGACGCTGGCAACTTTGCTGCGTCAAAATTCTCTTATCCCGTTGGAACCGTACATCCTTCCAGAATAAAAAGATCCTATGTCCTTTCCTGAGATTCAAATTATCCCCATACCAAATTTTAACAAAATCGGTTCAGCGATTTGAGCGTGAAGAGGTAACAGATAGACGGACAGACACACTTTTCCATTTGTAATATTAGTATGGATCTTTTACTGTCAGATTCAGAGACGAATATTAATAATTTAACTGCATTTGAGATTTTGACATAAGCCCCTATTATTATCGAACAAAATCTACATCTATTCGACCTCTGTGGCTCAATTGGTTGAGTACGTGTGGCAGCTCAAGCCGGGGGTCGCGGGTTCGAATACCGCTGACGGAACAAAAAGTTTTCAATGTTCCCGGATCTGGATGTGGATTAAATATTATGTGTATGTGATATAATAAAAATCTTAAATATAATATGTATAGTATAAAAGTATTAAATATATTTCCGTTATCAGGTACCTGTAACACAAGTCCTTCAGATACTTAGCACGGGGCCAGACTGACGTGGTGTGAAGCGTCCATAGATATTATTATTATTATTCACGTACGAGTGCGGTACTTAGCAATATGTATATACTTAGTTATTTTGCATAATAATAGTTTAGCACCCTCTCACGAAATCCTTTTATAACTTGTTCAATGGTAAACGACAAAGCAATTATATTATTGTCTTTATATTTTAAAAGTTGTGTGAAAAGATGATAACATTTTGACCTCATGTAACTTTTTTCGCAGCCCCATGAAAGTAACAATAGGAGTGATAACAGCCACGTCGCTACTGGTCGCATTCAACTTGTTTTTGAAAATAGAACGACTGTTGTGTTTTCATTAAATACTGTCAGGTAATAATATAATTTTACTAATAGGATATAAGTACTATAACTGCAATGTTATCACACCAGTGGTGGCAGCACCAGCATAGACAGTAAACAAACATTTTGTTTGACGATTCTTTTTTTTAATGAAATAAGGGGGCAAACGAGCAAACGGGTCACCTGATGGAAAGCAACTTCCGTCGCCCATGGACACTCGTAGCATCAGAAGAGCTGCAGGTGCGTTGCCGGCCTTTTAAGAGGGAATAGGGTAATAGGGGAGGGTAGGGAAGGGAAAAGGGTAGGGGATTGGGCCTCCGGTAAACTCACTCACTCGGCGGTAAACAGCGCGGTTTTCTTTGAGCCCGTGGTATTTCTCCGATCGAGCCGGCCAATTCGTGCCCAAGCATGGTTCTCCCACGTCAAAATTTTTCGTTTTTGTCAATATTCTGATATAACTAGTGCAACATGTCGGATTATGGGTCCTATTGTTTACTGTATGTGCTAGTATCGACCTTTACGAAATATTCCCTATTTATTGTAGCGTATTTTTACTTTAATTGCTTGGGCTTATCTAATTTACATGGAGTAACAAAACAAAGTGATAATAATTAAGGGTGTGTAAGTGTTCCTCGTAAAGAACTCACTGTGAAAGTAGCAGCGTTGAAAGACCAACTTTTAGGGTTCCGTAGCCAGAGGGTGAAAACAGGACCCTATTCATGAGACTTCGATGTATGTGTGTCCGTCTGTCTGTCTCCAGGATGTATCTCAAGAACCACTATAGTTAGAGTTCTGAAATTTTCACAGATTGTGTATTATATCTATTATCTATTGCCGCTATTACGAGAGGTAAATACTAAAAACAAAATAAAATTAATATTTAAGGGGGGCTCCCATACAACAAACGTGATTTTTTTGGCCTTTTTTGCTCGATATCAATAATGGCAACAGGTAGGCCCTTGGTATTTTCACAAAGGCCTTAATTATATGTCTACACTCTACTTCAATATTTAAGAATATGTAATATTAAAATAAAATAAAAAAATAAGGGAACTCCCATACAAAACACAATTTTTGGTCTATGTATGCTCTATAACAGTACGGAACCCTTCGTGCACGAGTCCCATTCGCACTTGGCTGGTTTTTTTTCACTTTTATATGGGGTAACTGGCGACACTGGGGCGCTTGCCTATACAAAAGTGAAAAAAATTGGTCTTTCAGAGCTACTACTTTCACACTAAACTCTCTACAAGGAACACGTACACACCCTTAAGTAATATCACTTAGTTTTATTACACCCTGTATATTTACTAATAATAATAAAGACGAGAAAAATATCTGATTGAGTTTTAAGAAAACCACTTGAGCTACATTGATGATTTTTGGTAGAAAAGATCACACAGGCTACTTTTCCCGGACATAATAATTTTGTGGGAATAAACTACATAAAAGATTTTCAATTTCAGTGTGCGGGTATTATTACTTCGAAACATGGACATGGTTGATAGCTTATACCTTTTTTAAATTATTTGTGTTTGTAAATTACATAAAAATTGATTTAAAGCTTGTTCTTTTATTTCATCAACCTAAACGGCGCGGTCTTACACACCTGTTGAACAGTTGATTAGAGAAAAATTCAGTACAAAATGGTCTTAAAACAATTGTTCAACAGATGTTTAATCTTTTGTGGTAAGACGGTTAGAGTTTTCCTCTCGGTTATTCATTTGTTTATTTCGAAGAAAACCAACGCTGCCCTCATTCACATAATTTTAAAATAACTTTATTGAAAGAAAAGTAATGACAAATGTTTTAGTGTACTTAAATTGTTTCCGATTTACAAGTAAATTTCAATTTGTTAACCGGAAAAGCAGAATTATAATACTGAAGGAGGGTTCTGTGACTCTTGTTATATTCTCTTGGTGGTGTAGGTATTTTAGGTACCTATTAACAAAGATTTTTAAAATGAGCATATATTACTAGTTATGCTAAACATATAATATAAGAATGTAAATCCACTTGTTTAAATCTTATTCATTCATACATTTTCGATCCTGTTGTATTCGCATCTTACAGGTAACAGGGCAATTCCATATGTGACTGACTCTACATTTGATACGACTTGCGTTTTATTTTGTCATATATTATGGTTACTATCATGTTGTTAATATCAATTTTAAGATGGCTTTGTAGCAGATTAAACAAGTTAACTTATGCAGAAAAAATGGTGTACACTGTTGTTTTCAAATAGCATTTATTTAGTCAAACATAAACGTGACCGACACTACATGCAAAAGGAAGTCGTTTCAGAGAGTGTTTGTAAACACCAATAATCTTCCTCTCTGTGTGCTAAATAAGTCTACTTTGTATTTTTATGGAAAGTGCATGAAACAAACTAATATAAAATATTTACCTATAACCTGTAAGTTATTTAAAAAAAAAATTATTAGCAAAAGAAATTGTGACCGACACTACAGCCCAAAACGTGACCGACACTACACTCACTTTGTGCAGGTAAAAGTCGGTAGTTTTACATGACACCTTAAAATGTATGTATCTCAGCACGTACAATATGAACTCTAATATTATATGAAAGCAAATCAGTAATTAGTTAATTCATTAAAATGCTTTTTTTTGAACTTTAACATCACAAAAACGAAATCACTAATAATTTGTCAAAAAATAACTCAACACGAAATCTTCTAAAAAACTATTAACATAATAACCCAAGAGCCAGCGATAGGTAGACTTTCGTCATTTTTTTAAGCTAAAAATGTTCCTTTATATGAGCCCTATAGAGGCAAGAACGACCAGATACTATGGAGTTTCGGTCGCTATTACTTTAGAAGGTTTCCAGTTCTGCAGGTCTACCTTACGTTCAATAAAGTTTAGAGATCAATAATTTTATCTTATTTTCTTGCGATATCTGTAAGAATCTCATGTTCTACTGCCAAATTTTTGTGACAATTGCTTCCCATTTCCAGACATCGCTAAATTGTGGATTATATTTGACTTTGAGGTGGTCTGGCAGGTTTTTAAAATAATAATTTAGCTTTCTGCTTCTCTCTCTCTGCTTTCTATAGCTATTTTCGCCATCTATCACCAAAACTATAATAACCTAAGTCTATTATTAATAACCTAAAAGGTTATTAATAATAGACTTAGTAAATATCTTACTAAATTCAAAATTCTATCTAATAATCAATTTGGCTTTAGACATGTAACATCCACCGAAGATGCTGTCCTTGAATTAACAGATACAATAAATAATAATCTAAATAGTAAACTTAAAACAATTGGCATTTTTCTAGATTTATCTAAGGCGTTTGACACTATCTCGATTCCTGCACTGTTAATAAAATTAGAACATATTGGTGTTCGTGGCTTGGCTCTACAGCTATTTAAAAGCTACTTAACCAACCGTAAGCAGTTAGTTAAAATAGGCATGCACATAAGCAAAGAATATTCTGTCAGCGTCGGTGTCCCTCAGGGTAGTGTGCTGGGTCCAACTCTCTTTCTAATATATGTAAATGATCTGTGTCAACTACCACTGTCTCATTGTAAAATTGTTTCCTATGCGGATGACACAGCTCTCATAGTGGACGGAGAAGATTGGAACAGTACTCGTCGCAATGCTGAGACAGCGTTAAAACTTGTCATGCACTGGTTGGTTGCAAACACCTTAACATTGAATGTAAGAAAAACTAAATTTATCACATTTTCATATACCAAAGCCAGTCAACCAAAAATCCCTATTGATATCTACGCCCATAATTGTTACAGTTCGATTCCAGCCTCAAACTGTAACTGTGCTGCACTCGAACGTGTAGAGTCCATCAAATATCTGGGAGTAATCATTGATAATAACTTGCGTTGGAAGCCCCACATCAACTCTGTCGCCGCCCGTCTAAGGAAATTAACATATGTTTTTAGGAAACTAAGAACTGTCATTGATTTCCAAACCCTGATCATGATTTATCAAGCGTTAGGGCAGTCTCATATAGGATACTGTATATTAGTTTGGGGTGCCGTACACAAGACTACAATGCTTAGAGTTGAGCGTGGACAAAGGGCAGTTCTGAAGGTTCTCGCTAAAAAGCCGCTATTCTTCCCAACTGTAGATCTTTTTACGATGTGCCAAGTATTATCAGCGAGACAGCTGTATATTCTTCGTACTATACAAAAGAAACACAAACTTCTCATATACGACCCATACTCTTACCTAAATAAACGCCGTTTCTATAAAGTCTGTGAGGTACTGCCTTGTAATACAGATGCTGCCAGAAGACATTTTAAATACATCAGCCCTATACTCTACAATAAAGTAAATAAAATACTAAATATATTTTCCTTAACAAGATACAAACTAAAAAAGTGTTTAATAAAATGGCTAAAACAATTAAATTACGAAGAAACAGAAAAACTTGTTTCCATCTAATGAATCTAAAATATTCAACCCCATCTTAGTCCACAATCCCCAACCCCTAAACTCATACATAACATATACGGCAGTCACATGTCGTATTTGTTATATTTTGTAAGCCGTAATTAGCCATAGCCTTGTTATCTATATAAATTATAATACATTATATTACTTATTTTAAGTTACTTATTTTAAGTTAAGTACTGTTTTTGTTACAACTGTAAGAGGCATTGTTAGCTGCGCTGCAGTTTCATACTTTTGTAGCTATCGATGTCTTATTGTAATAACATTAAGCCATAATATTTGTAATCCATGTTATTTTGTAATATAAATTTGTTTTGTTTAAGTAAATAAATAAATAAATAAGTAAAATAAAAATAAAATAAGTAAAAAATAAACTAACAACCAAAACGCTACTTTTGGGCGTGATCAACTCTATAATGTGACCGACACTACAAAAATATTTTTTAGAGTTTAGGTGTTATAAAAAAAAATGACAAATTTTTGATGTCAGTATCATTTGAGTAACGGCGTCACGAAGGAAAGTGTCTAATTTTATTGATGTAAAAGTAATTTTACTGTAGTTAAAGACAAAAGTAATGTTTTTTATGTGACCGACACTACAACTCGACACTGTGATCTTACAAGCCTATTATATCTTTTTAAAATGAATTTTCCCGAATCTCAAAAGCTATATCGGTATTTAACTGTGTGAACAATCAGTGTGTAACAAAATATGACAAGAATTTAAAATAGATAACGTGAAAAGTAAGTCAGAACTTCATCACACAAAACCACACTCATCTCATAAATGGCAGCTTTGCTAGAAAAGTAATGCTTAGAAATTGTTGCTTCTATAAAATCTTAATAGTACCATAATGTTGTGACTACAATTAAGTATAATTAATACCAAAATCAGGTATTTATTTTCTTAGTTTATGGTAGACTTTTACATGGAACTGCCCAACAGGAAATTGATATTCTCGAAATTTTTTGACGCCTATTGGTCCGAAAATCCTGTTTATCTTTTACCTACTGCAAACTTAAAAATGTTATTTTATTTAATTTCTAGTAAACAACGTTTTTATATTATAAAAGCGTGGAATAAAGGCATTAGTGATTAAAAACTTGGAAAATCTATACTTATTGTTCCAATCTTCGAGTTCTGTTTCTTTAGCGGAGGAACCCCAATCTCATTTGCCGGTTGATTTCAAGACGGATTGAGTGTGACCTATTAAGTGTTAGTTCACCACTCTAGTGTGCCATCAACATAAGGTTCAATTTAAAGAATTTGGAGGTAAACCAATTTTGAACGGTCAGTAAGGCTGTGCCGTCTCGGAGGCTGCGCTCACTCCACAGTCGGCCTCTGTGCGCTACGGTTTGAAATTCGAACGCGAATGTTCGCGCGGTTGTTGTGTTCAGTGTAGTGTCGTGCTCTTGAAAATGTTTAGTTTAGGGTGAGTTTAAAAATGGAATCGGCTTTTTTATTTTTTTTATTTGAAGAAGGTTTGAACACCAGAATTAGTTGAGTAAATATTTTTGAGAATATTCCCCCTTAGTTTTCAGCGAAATAAAGTGAAATGCATTTAAAGTGAAATGCATTTTCTTTTTTCACATTGATTTTTCAGTCAACTTCAAAACAAATTACCTACGTAAAAGTACTTCAGTAAAAAAAAAACATACCGTTTTAGTAATAGCTTTAGCTAGCTAGAGACGATATATTATTATATTATAGCTTCTATTTCTATACAAATACCATCTCTAACATACAGAGAGACCCCACTAATAAGTAATATATTTCTACAATAGGGATGATGACAAGGTCAAAGATTAGCAAATTTTATTAATAAAATAAAGAAATCACGGTAAAAAATAAGTGTTCCCAAAATTTCAGCTTGATAGCATTTGTGTTTTTTTGTTAAGCGCCTTCAAAGTTGGATATTCAAGTCGAATTTTTATTCAATTAATTTTTCTAATATTTGTATACCATTCGATAATTTATGCCATTAAAAGCAACTTTTGTTATGAAACCACTGTCATAAACGCAATATTTAATATACCTATCGAACAAATTTCTCTCCTGATGCATACAAACTACGAAAGAGTTACGTCATACTTTCGTAGCACTTTGTATGGAGCGTTTGGGGCAGGTTTATTTTATGAGATATTTGAATTGTCATATCTTGGTGAATTTTTAAGCTATCAGAGTCATTCTTTCAGCGATGTTTCTATTTTTAAGGGTCTTTCAATTGCCAATAAGAAAAAAAATAGTCATCATGCCTATTGCCGGTTTTCATAAATCGTTACATAATAAATATGACTAGGTATATTAGTTTGTTTATTGAGAGATATATTCCTGCTTTACTGAATTTTTTATGATGAAAACTGTGATGAAAACATTAATCTATACTTATTTACATATTTATAAATTCTTTATATTTGCGATATTTGTGATCTATTCTATAAAGTAAAGATTTGGAACAGTTTACACTTAAAATATGTAAGTGAAGTAGCCTCACAGACTACTAGGGGGATACTAGTAGCCTGTGCCTTATAGGCTAGCTATAATGCTAGCTATGCTAGCTATAGGCACAGCCACTCAACCTGCGGCCTGCCGGGACTCTATCAGTGAAGTTAAACTATGTATTTTGAAATTCACGCCCACCGGCCAAATAGTGCAAAGTCGTCGAGTCTTCGTAAACGTCGTGAAAATGTTTCCGACTTCCAAAAAGGAGGAGGTAATACGTTCGGCTGTATGTATCTTTTTTTTTTGTATCTTCAACGATTACTCAGGCGTTTGTGGTCCGATTTTCAAAATTCTTTTTGTGTTGTATAGGGTTTAACTCGAATTTGGTACCATGTTCTCAAAAGTGGTGATCTGATGATGGGATCCTTGAAGAATCGAGGGGACTCCTTGAAATTTGTATGGAAACATATAGCGATTAAAATTTTTTCTGAAGTATTCGAGGCACATGCTACCAAAAAGTAAGACTTTACACCAAGTTATTTACCCTGGATCCGAAGGTACCCAACAGAACTTTTCAACCCCTATAGATACATGTTCAGGGATTTTTCCGTTACTTAAACCACTGAAAGCATAAGCTAATATATCAATATGATTAATCATCATCATCACAATTATAATTATACCATTTGTCATCACATTATGACCCAATTAGTACCTTTCGTGATATTTTGCATCGAAGCTGATGTTTTTGATGATAGTTTCGCTGTTTGTGGACCGGTTTTTAAAATTCTTGTGTTGTTGTATATATGTAGTATGTACAGAAATAGATGAGATTTAGACGAATTCTGAAAAAGGGAATATTAAAGAGTAAGAGTTATTCAATACTTTTTAGTTCACATTATTATTGTTTTCACCTTGGAAGTCGGTTTTAATTTTTTGTTAAAAATAATAATAAATCGTTAATTTTAAAGATCATTATTTTTTTAACCCTAACAATTTTGGTTTGGGCCCGTAACACCAAGAGCAAAAAAGGTTGAGTACCACTGGGCTATATAAAGTAGGCACTTTACACACTAAAACGTTAACAATAAAATAAAATATATAGACAACCGAAAATGGAACCTCCTCCTGTCTTTGGAAGTGTTTAATTTGAAATTGTAGCTGCAAAGCATTAATTACCTACAGACTTATAAGATAATGCTATAACTCTTATCCTAAGATTGATTACGATTGTGTGATAAGAAGAAATTGGTTTCGGCAAGAAATGTAGGTATGTTCTTATCCGAAACTCAAAATCTTTATATCAAGTTTCATCAAAATTGGTTTAGCGGTTTAAGTACAGCTTAAAGTTTGAAGAGGTTTTTGCACGGACGTTCGAAAAAATTGTTGTTCATTATATTATTACTATCTATGACAAGGGGTTTATGAATTATATCATTTATACAAGTGTCACAACATTAAGTTATAATTATAATACTTTAGGCGGAAAGAATAACATTTTTTTACTTTTGTATGAGGAAATTCATTAAGCCCGGGCGCTTGCCTAATGCCCATACAAATCACAAAAAAAAAGATCTTTCAGTGGTGCTACTTTCATAGAGAACTCTATTGTATATTTAAGGGACACATACAAACCCCAAAGTATTATTACTCAGGTAGTTTTGTTACACCTTGTATAAAACTAACACGTTCAATTATCGTGTTACAAAATCATGGCATAAGCTTACTTAGGTTATATTCATATTTTAAATAATTATTAATAACCAAACTGTAAGCTATAATCAGTATCAAACCGTGCTACAACATAAATTAATTAGCTCTTACGGTTGTACTTAATCACTTGTATTATTTACGTGTAATAGTAACAGGGACTATAACATGAATATTGACAATTAAATAGTATTACAATAATCAATATACTATGACCTGGCTAGATTATTATACCCATGTTATTAGTGTTATTGGTTCAAGCTGCAAATGTAGGTAAGCTGTTATTTTATGCCCTAATAAATTAAGCAGGCATTAGGTACCTACTTGCTTACGTAATAGCTCTTTAGCAAGCTGTTTACTAAAGAGCTATTACGTAAGCAATTAGTTATTTCTATGCACAATTTACTGTGTTTCGAGCTTTAAGGGTGAAGCCAAACAAGCGTAATTTGTGAGCTGTGAGTCGCAGAATTTCGGCTGGCAGAAATTCTGCTGCATTCAGTTTCATAAAAAAGTCCTGATTCACACGAGCGTATTTTGTGAGTCATGATTTGTATGAAAAGATATTTACGCGGCAGAAATTCTGCGACTCACGACTGACAAATTACGCTTGTTTGGCTTGGCAAAGGTTCGGCTGGTACGCTTTCAGTCACACACTTTGCGCCTGCTATTTTATAGTTTTTTGATCGTCGTTTTTTTATACATCAATTAAATCAAGTCAAAAAACGAAACGCCCTAGATATATTCTTTGTCTTTAATTCAGTGCAAAAATTATCTGAAAATTCCAAATAATTTGGACATAGTATGGAAAATTCGTTAAAAGAAGAGGTAACTTTGGGATTTTTTTCTATCGAGTGAAGTTCATGATATTGTGTAATGGAATATAAAGTCCACTGTGTTAGATCCTTAACTAACACATATATTTTTTTCAGAATTTAAATTATTATATTTTTGTGTCTACTGTCACTTTTAAATCTTGAAAATCGTCCGTTTCTGGGAATACAGGCCCTTATAGCTCGAAACACAGTAAATTGTGCATAACAAGTAAACACCCTAAAACATTATGACGTAAAAATTTATGAAGGCCGCAACTCCGTTGCGCCAAAAATCGTTTCTCGCGCGTGAACCGTACATTTTCCGGGACAAAAAGTATCCTATGTCCATTCTCGGGGCTCAAAGTATTTCTATACCAAATTTGAGTAAAATCGGTTCAGTGGTTTGGGCGTAAAGAAGTAACAAACAGACAGACACACTTTCACATTTATAATATTAAGTATATGGATGTCGGACTGAGAGTTCTGTTTGTGTATTAATTTGTTAACATGACAATTAATTTGGGAGCATACCTAATATGATGTTTTTTTCTGTTGTACTTAGATAATTTTAATGGAATTAACTATCCAGCTGCTTAAAGATTAAAAGTTTCAAGCTGCACTTTTACTCGACTACGGCAATGCCAAATGGGTATTAAATTTTTTATCATATTTTATGTACTATGTTTGTTCCACGTTAGAACGAAAACATCAAACCAATTTTAATAATTTATTATAATATCGTATAGTAAGACCCCGATTAATTTAGATTTTGTCTATAATCTTGTCGCAGTACTAGTTGCTGAATTCCTCCGAAACTGTGATGAAATTTTGTGTGCTTATCTGGTAGGTCCGAGAATCAGCCAATATGTATCTATCTTACCCGTATTTGTCAAAACAATGTCTGCCGAGTCAGTTCGTAGACTCGTATCGAAATATGGCACTCCAGCGTTCCCAGGTCGAAAGTGGCACAGACCTTTACATTAAAAGATTGTAAGTCAAATGTTTGTACTAGTTCTGTGACCCCGCTACGCTTCATCGGAATAAATAGCATCCAAATATTCTCATTGCTATTTGTGAAACTGTGCTATGAAATTTGTGCTTTCGGAATGTTATGTGAGACACAGATGAAATGAAGCTACACTTAGTACTTACTTACTTATTTAAACCAATTTTTAACTCCCGTGCGATACCTTAGAGCAGGGGTTCCCAAACTTATTTTGTCTACCACTCACTTAGAGAACAAATTATGTTTTAGCGCCCCCCTTGTTTCAATTTAAAATGCATCCAGATGAAATAAATCACCCACCAAGCCTCTACACAACGCCCCCATTTTTTTCTGGCACCACACCGCCCCCCTTTAGACCTTCAGCGCACACGTCCACAAGGGGGCTTTTCCCACTTTGGTCTTTGGGAAAGACTGCCTTAGAGCAAAGTAATGTTACTACAAAAAGAATGATGCACACACTAATATTTTAAATGCGAAAGTGTATCTTGTTGGCAACCTTCAGGTTGACAGCTGTCAGCTGACGGAACTGTCATCGAGACGGATGACAACTGACAGGATCTGGAGCTATTTAACGGCTGTTGAAGACGCCAGGGGCCTCTTTCTCCGCTTGAATTCGGGATAGGAACCTAATTACTTTGTTTATCGCATTGTGACCGTTATTTTTGTAAAAGTGTGTAATATAAGTTTGATTGTTCGTCTCTCTATTTTATTTGAGGCCTCTAGTATTTTAAATTAACTTTAGAATACAGTATTTTTCTTAACAATCTGTCTGTTACCTCTGCACGTCCAAACCGCTGAACCGATTTTGCTGGGAATGGAGATACTTCGGGTCCCGGGAAAGGACATAGCATACTTTTTTATTCCGGAAAAATGGTTCCCGCGCGATAAACGACTTTTGGCGCAACGGAGTTGCGGGCGTCATCTTGTTTTTAATATCATGCCCCCCCCCTCCCTGGATCATGTTGACGTTCGTACTAAGTATCTTATCTAAGTAGTAAATTTATCTATAAAAATTAAAAATTAGTAAAACTAATTTTTGCCTGTTGTTTGCAATACAATATTTTTGCAACTAAAATTATTAATTTTTTAATCTTTATAAACACCTAGCTTATAAAAAATCTGATTTGCCCCCCCTGGCCCAGAACCTGGGTACGCCCATGGCTATCATATAAGACTGAGTAACCCCGTCTAAAACAAAGTTTGACCTAAACATCTGTCCCAGAACTCCCAGACTTATTAATCGTCGCAATTATAAACGTAACAAATAATCAGATTTTGGAACGGTGTAATTACTATCAGGTGTAAAGCGCCCGTTGTGTCGCCAGGCGTGGTGTAACGGTGCCGCGGTATCGTCACGCTCCGTACGTGTCACACTAAACAAGTAAACACCCTTCAGACTTTTGACTATCCCAACAATATGTGCGATGTTCTTTTTAGGGTTCCGTACCCAAAGGGTAAAAACGGGACCCTGTTACCTTAGTAATAGGGTCCCGTTTTTACCCTTTGGGTACTTTGATGTCTGTCTGTCCGTCTGTCTGTCCATCTGTCTGTCCGTCTGTCCGTCCGTCTGTCCGTCCGTCTGTCTGTCTCCAGGCTGTATCTCAAGAACCGATAGCGGCTCTTGAGATACAGCCTGGAGAAAAGTAAACTTATAAATTCACTAAAAATTCTTCCGCGTCTACACTATAACAGGTTAATATATAATAATTATTTAATAATACACATATTGCGTAATTATTAGCCTTGTCGGTAACAGAGGAAGACAATGAGGCCGCGAGAGATGCGAGGAAGAGTGCAGGGTCACTCACGAAATACTTATGTAGTATTCAAATTATTACAATTGTAATAGTGTTTAACGACGACCTTTGTCGCTCAGTTGGTGGGCTGTTGGTAGCTCAAGCCGGGGGTCGCAGGTTCGAATCCCGCCGACGGAACAAAAAGTTTTCGAAGTTCCTGGGTCATGGATGTGTATTAAATTTGTGTACATATATCATATAATAAACATCTCAAATATATGTGTAGTATAAAAGTATTAAATATACTTTTTTCCGTTGTGTGGTACCTGTAACACAAGTCCTTCAGGTACTTAATTAGCACGGGGCCAGGCTGATGTGGTATGAAGCGTCCATAGATATTATATTAATACTAGCTGTCCCGGCAAACATTTCTTTGCCACATAAGGTATTTCGCACATATTATTTTATTGAAGTGACTAAATAAGTATACCACCATGGCAACGTCCATCGCTATCCCGTCGCACAAAAAATGGTCGCCGTCAGTCTCGAGTTGTAATAATTTACTATTATTTATTCAACAAATACACTTATCAATATAAAAAGTACCCAGTAGCCGATTCTCAGACCCACTGAATATGCATATAAAATTTGGTTAAAATCAGTAAAGCCGCTTCGGAGGAGTACGCGGACTAATATTGTGACACGAGAATTTTATATATAAGATTAATAAGTAATAGCCTAGCAACAATAATTTACGCTTTACAAGATGACGCCCATAACATCGTTATTCGTTATGTTGAAATTTGTTTATTGTGGGAAAGCCGTATTTTTTTCAACAAAAGCTATCTCGCATTTCAAAGTATTTTCATACCAAATCATATCTATTATAATAAATTGGTTCATCATTTAAGCCTGAAGACTTTAAAGACAGACATACTTTCATATTTAAATTAGTAATAATAGCCTAGCAATAAAAGTTTAGAGATGTCATTAAGACGTGATAACTTAGTGCTACGAAGTTTGCGTAGCCTTTAAAAGAGTTAAACGCGCGCGATGCTATATTAATGAAGTCATTATGCTAAGTACCCACATATAATTTATAATATCTAATTAACTTAGATAATATTAGTCAAGAAATTGATATTTTACGTCTTAATTATTATACTTATGCTAAGTACTCATATACGGTTTTGCTCGATAGTTTTACTCCGAATCGAAGAAAATGACATATTTGACATATTTATTTCCATCGAGCCGGCTCGAAGCGAGCCTTCGAGCTGTCAGTTTTGCGGGGTGGTTATTGCTCGATTTGGAGTAAAACTATCGAGCAAAACCGTATATGAATACTTAGCATAAGTATAATAATTAAGACGTAAAATATCAATTTCTTGACTAATATTATCTAAGTTAATTAGATATTATAATTATTATTAATATATAATATTACAATTAAGTGAATGTCATTAGTTCTCAGTATTCATGTGCAGTATGACTGTAGTTACAAAAAGTGCTAGCACCTTATCAATACGAACACATTTTGACGTGTTTCTTTTTCTATGGAATTGATAGCCAGTAATTACTTTAAACGACACACTAACTTACGTGGACGGCTAGAAACTTTTTTCCTATAGAGATTAAAACACGGGCAACAGGCCCACCACACATCCCCACCACTGCAACTCCTGTGTCGCCAGGATCAACAGTGGTAACCAACCACGAAAACCCTTTGATATGATCTCAGGGATGCCCGAGGGACAAGCTAAATCTGTCTTGGGACCCGCAACGAAATTATTAGAAGAAATGTAGGAGGAGTAGGAGATATCCAATTTCCCTCCCCAAGCAAAGCGGGAGACAGCCAAATTGTAATAACATTGATGTCCGAACAAGGGGGGAAGCACCACAGGAAAAAATTAAATTATACTTAATACAATATGCCTACTTCATAAAAATGACATTAATATTTTACAGTGGCAAACTCGTGTTCGATTCCTATAGAGATTTATGAAATATCAAACCTAACAAAAACTCGCAATGTCCACCGCCAAAACCCTCTTTCGTAGTCGGTTAAAACAAAGCCGTTCTCCCAGCATCAGGCAGCTGCATAACGGGGCGTCGCGCACGCAGCTCTGATTGAATCGAAATTAACCCGTCACGAGCCGCTCATTGATTCCCCCTCAGTCGCTCACCGTGAGTTTCCGAGTCTTGGTTGGGCTATTTCCAAAAAATTGAAGATGAACCGGGTAACTAACATTTTGCGACATGAGAGCAATTTTACTATTTTTTCCGTTATAATGTAAACAAATTTTGTAACTTATCTACTTCATCATCTGCCCATCTGTCTATACATAGAATCCACATTTTTTTTATTTCAAATAATTTTCCTGGTCTTAAAGCCTCCATTTATGCAAAACACGTCTTCAATAATTGTTTCCGAGTTTTAGTTGGGCTATTTCTAAATAATTAAGAGTAGATTCTACTAATCTTATTAGAGAAAATCTTGTAGGCTAGCCGCTAGGCTATCTAGGCTGTAAAATTTTTCATGAGTTTCTTATATTATTATCCCTGCATTTTAAATTCAAGCAACGATTTATTTTCCAAATTCTAACAAAAATACTTCTTAAAACCTAAATTTTCTCGTGGATCGGGTAATGGATTATAACAGTAGTTAAGAACCCACTGTATTATCTTTCTCAATCTACTAAAGTAGCATTAGAATAAACTAATAAATCAAATCATCGTTCCGAATGCTCACGGAATTGATTTCAATGTGAATGAAATAATTAAATATTCGACAAGGACACGCAGGCTGCGGTCGACTGGCGGAAAATCGGTCACCGACTCACCGCCATGAGAACCGACATCGTTCCAACATGTCGCACAGAGAAGTTTCTTGTGGTTACGAAAAGAAAAAGGTACTAGCTTTAATTTTCTTTCAAGTAACAGGAAGATAAATGAGGATGTTAGCGAGTAATAGAATTTCATTAAACAAATTTCCAAAAATGGTGATGTTGAGATGCAAAATAAGTTGGCCCATATACAGTGTGTAACAAAAACTAGTGATAATACTTTAGGGTGTGTACATGTTACTTGTAGAGATTTCACTGTGAAAGTAGCAGCTCTGAAAGACGAACATTTTTTTTCACTTTTGTACGGGCAAGGGCCCGAGCGTCACGAGTTTCCCCATACAAAAGTGAAAAAAAATTTTGGTCTTTCAGCGCTGCTACTTTCACAGTGAACTCTCTACCAGGAACACGTACACACCCTAAAGTATTATCACTTGTTTTTGTTACACCCTGTAGATATGAATTACGTGATGTTATATCACGTAAACTGAAATGCTGGTATGGATCATTTCGAACCGTTCCAAATGATCCATAATGTAGGCTTATACCTAAAATGCGAGAAAGATTTGTCATTATTTTTCGATGTCCTCATAATGTAAGAAATTCTTTGTAAATGTACCATCGAGGAAATAGATTCCTACGCAGTTGACAGACCAGCGTCATTTGGTCGGATCATGCCAATTCAATGTTTAAGTGTGATCTGTCGGCCGGGTTCGACGTAATGCGACCAAACTACGTAGGTCCCCCATCTGCCTAGGAATCAACTTCTCTGATAGTATATCAATTATTATTGGCAGACAACTAGCACAAGAAAGTTTAGTGCAGGGGCTGCTCAATAAATAAATTATCATCTATGTAATAATATTCTCATAAAATTTGTACTTGTATATATCGGGGACAATAAACGATTTTTTAATTTTTGTTTTACATATTCTTTGTCAGAAATGTAACCTACTTCACATATTCAAAGGAGCATAAAACAGTAGGCGATATTTATACAATCTCGTCAGAATCTCGCAAAAAAGTGGTTTCGGTGTTTGACCCCAAGACAAATACATAATAAAACGTACGTGATCTAGATCCCCTTACGCAGACTTCCTTTAACGCGTAACAGTTGTGGGAAATGAGGACTACACCTTGACCTCGCATGACCTCTTGTACTAGTAGCAGTACTAACTAACTAGTAGACAGACACTTGTACTATCAGAGAAGTTGATTCCTGGGTGGATGGCGGACCTAAGTAATTTATGGTCGCGTTAAGTCAAACCCATCCAACCGATCACAGCTAACATTGAATTGACATGAGTTGACCACATGACGTAGGTCCGTCAACTGCCTAGGATTCAATTTCCTCGATGGTACCTACGTGTACTGTTAATTTTGTTAACCTGTAATGCCTGCAACCATGCTGCTAGTAGGTATTCCTAATTTATAAATGTTAAAGTGCAGTGCCGAATTTATATTTTTATGAGTGTAGGCCACTTTATTTCCGCCGCCCCATGTACGTAATATGTAGGGCCTCCTTGGACGCTAGGACCCTAGGACGCTCTTAGGTTTATATGATAGTTTATAACCAAAAATAAAAGAAGTTGTGGACAACATCTAGTAGTCCATACTCCATTATATCCCTATCTATATCTTATTGTATCGAAAGTAGAGTCAACAGATGGGAATTAGGATTTACATTAGTTATTCCCTCTATAGACATACTAATTACCGCATTCGGAGACATATTTTAACGGTTTTTAAATTTTTTGATAATTTATATTTGACATAAACTCCATACTTCATGAAATTAAAGTTAAGTTATTATGAAATGTTTTTAAATGTGGTCTTAAGTTGTTATTCTCACCAAGTTTTTTTAAATCAATGACCTTTACTCACAGGTCTTTGATCGTAAATTAAACACATTCTATGATTCAATAACGCCAATTGAAAATCGATTTTACTACTCAATTTGTGGTAATCGATATTGATTCCTGACTCCCTGGCATTACCCTGCCCTCTTATTACCCTAGCCTGTCATTACCCTGCCGTGTCATCTGACCCGACATCACTATAATTTTACCAGGAAATTGAACCTAATACCTTGGACATAAAGGTCAGTAAATAACTCAATTTTTGCACAATACAGCGTGTCACGAGTTTATTATATTTATTCCCATTTATCACGATTTACATTCGAAATATTTTTTTCTTTTTTTTGTCTGTTCCGTTAGACGGAATATGGCACACCGCTTTGTTTTAGTTCTACGAATGTTAATGGTTTCGTTGGCATGATTGATCACTATTACTCACAGTCGTTTCATGGTTGCGAGTAACTGAATTTCAATTACGCTATAGACTATAGTCTATTGGCGTTAAGACGAGTTATCAGCAAAATGTAAAATACCAATGATGCGTCGCTGCGAATTCGTAATAATATTTTATTGTTAACGCCTCCGTGGTCTAGTGGTATAGAGCACGGCTCTTGACTCGGAGGTCGTGGGTTCGATTCCCGCGTTGGAAACATGTTATTTCTACGTTTGGTTAGGACAATGTAGGCTGATCACCTGATTGTATGACAAGTAAGATGATCCATACGTCGGATGGGCATGTAAAAAGTCGGTCCTGCGTGATCAGTCGTGTCGGTCGTCCGTCCCACTGGGTTATGAGAGTAAAGGAATAGAGAGTGCTCTTGTGTACTGCGCACACTCTTGGGCACTATAAAATTACTCCTGCGTAGCTGGCCTGGTTTCAATGACACCGGCCACCGTCACCGAAACCGGTGTGGGAGCTATTATTTTTATTTGTTGTTGATCAATATTAAGTTAAGAATTCGTTGGAATATGTATATCAAAATTAAACTTTTTGCTTTTGTTACAGATCAGTATTCATATGCAGTTTGTGCATCCTAAGTATATCCTGTGTAAGTACACGATTTTTTTTCTTACCCTTAGGTTAAGTTTAGGTTGTCTGGCAGAAACTGCTCTAAGCAGTAAGACCGCCTGTTTGTACATAGTTTTCCTACATTGTGTTTCTAAGTTTTAGTGTTAAGTTGTACAAATAAAGAATTTTCTATCTATGATAGATAGATAGAAAATTCTTTATTTGTACAACTTATTATGAGAGGTATAGTCCCACTAAACTGAAAGTTCTAGTAGATTGTTGAAGGAAATTTTAAGGGTGGGTTGCATCAGAGGCGTTGTTATAGTTCAGCTTAAGGTTATCGTCAAATATGGCGTCTATAAGGCTGCGTTTCCACCAGAGCTGAGCGGAGTTGTGTTGCGACTTGCGAGGAATGTGTTTTTAAGAACCAATAGCATCGCCGCGCTGAGCGATGTCGCAACACAGCTCCGCTCAGCTCTGGTGGAAAGGCAGCCTTATTGTCTTTTACTAGAAATTTGACAGTTCATTTGATATATTGTTATAGTCAAAGTAAGTTGGTGAAACCCGCCCTAAGGATTTTCTTTTTAATTAGTTAGAAGAGGAAAAGAGCAGAGAGAGAGAGAGAAAACAATAAACACCAATTTAATTACCAAGGATAAAAATTTCAAGCATTACTGAATCCAATACTAACAAATCATTTTATCTACAGAAATCCAACTTACACAGTCTACAGGAGACGTCGGCGGAGGCCGAGCTGTCCACAGAGATCATCGGAGCCCTGTCCTCGGAGCACGAGGGCTCTGGGGAGGATATACCGGGCCCTAGTTTAATATTAAAGGTAATTAGTAGTAATTCTTTTACTTTTAACAAGTACTAATACTTTTAGTTTAGGGCTTCCATACATAACTGCGAATTTGCATCGCATCGTAAATATCTGCGACAAAATTCATAATAATTATTATTTTTTAACAAAAAATTAAAACCGACTTCCAAGGTAAAAACAAAAGTAATATTCTTAAAAATAATCTAAAAAGAATCAAATAATTACTATTCCTTATTACAGTGCCGTCTTCAGACTTCGCCTAAACCTTAAACTATTTTTGTACTCAATCTTCATGCTTTTGAAGTCGCTACCAGCCCGGAAAAGTTCTGAGATCCTTGACATAGAACTTACGCTAAGGTAAGCTGGTACCGACTTCAAAAGTATGAAGATTGAGTACAGAAATAGTTGAGGTTTAGGCGAAGTCTGAAGACGGCACTGTAATAAGGAATAGTAATTATTTGATTCTTTTTAGATTATTTTTAAGAATATTACTTTTGTTTTTACCTTGGAAGTCGGTTTTAATTTTTTGTTAAAAATAATAATTTTACCCTTTTTAGTTACCTATGAGACCACAAGGCTATATTATAGCTTGTTGTTTTAGAGGTGTACATATTATTACTAGCGGTCATAGTTATATCAATAAGGGTTACGGCTGCAAAAAGCCTACCCAGGAAAGACTCGGTCAGCAAAATGATTCCCAGATCAATTCACAGACTCCAACACTGACATCGACGACGCGGACGCAGTCATTATCCATATAATATCAAGGGGTGCATGATAGTGCACACTGCACAGATTGTCTTTCTCCCGCACGCGCACCGCCGCTTGGTGACGCTCACTATCGTTATATTGTAATTTCGCCATAATTTCAAAACTAAACGTCCAATTTTAATCATTCAAAGACCAAATGTTATCTACATAAGCTGTACTCAGTGATAAAATAATTTATTTTCATAAGGATTAATAGAATAAGTAAAATAAACGCGTTTAAATGTAGTCCAAAAAAATTCAAGATTTTAAATAGAAAAATGGTTATTGTGCCTCACTCGACATAGATAAGTATAGTGTGTTGCGGACTTTTTTGTAGATATTTATAAGACCTACAACTACTTGCAACATTTTATGGTTCTATCTTTTATAGTTTCGGCAGCGTACGCAAAATAAGTAACTTTTCTGGTTGATTTTACACCTGGCGTCCGAAAAACCCAAATATCTTACGAAACCCATTTTTTTCCAAAATAAAATTTAGCCAATGTTCAGCAGAAATAAATTAGGATTCATTGGCTTTTGCTTGGAGTAGTTTAAATAAAGCCAAAATCCTCGAACTTGTATCTATAAGGATTCAAAAGTTCTGTTGGGTACCTTCGGAACCAGATCCTGGTGCAAAATCTTACTTTTTGGTAGTATATGCCTGAAACACTTCAGAAAAAATCGAAATCACTATATGTTTGCATATAAATTTTGAGGAGTTCCCTCGATTACTCATGGATCCCATCATCAGGTCACCACTTTTATGAACATGGTACCAAATTAGAGTCAAACCCTATACAACATAAAAAGAATTTTGTAAATCGGACCACAAACGGCTGAGTAATCGTTGAACATACATAAAAAAAAATACATACACCCGAACGTATTACCTCCTCCTTTTTGGAAGTCGGTCAAAAATGACATTGCGATGCAATGCGATGCGAATTCGCAGCTAACGGGACGATTTTGTATATAAACCATTATGGTATCCAACTGCTGTTATTTTGTATTGCGTAATAATTACTGAGAGTTCGTTTCTTTCTTATGAATGAATAGTTTTATAAAAATCTGTGTACGACCCACAATAATTGGGAAGTTTAATATTGGAATCTATAGAAATATTAGTTGACCCGGCAAACGTTGTTTTGCTATATAAATTATTTCTAGTATCAATATAAAAACTAGATAAAAACCTATTCTCAGGGCCAACGAATGTACATACAAAATTTAATTATAATCGGTTGAGCCGTTTTGAAGGCGAAGGTGCACAAACACTGTGACACGAGAATATTTTTGTGGTGTATTTCTATGCTTATCAAAATTAACAGTAGGTATGAATAGTCAGCATTACATCCATATCTTTAAACTATTGTTTTTCTTTCAGAATAATACAAAAGAAGCTCTGAAATCAGATGGTAGCGAACAAGATCCGGTGAGTTATGACAAGATAATATTATTATTAATTATTATTTGTTAATGGCTGATTAATAGCCATTGATTAACATATTATTATACGTCTTAGGTTTGAACCTAAGACGTATATTTATTCATATTCATTAACTAGATGTCCCGCGCGGCGTCGCCCGCGTAAATTAGGAATTTTATAGAAACCGTACATTTTCCCATAAAAAATATTTTCCCCGTTTTTCCCACATTTTCCTGAGTTTCTTCGGTCGTATTAGTCTTAGCGTGATAATATAATATAGCCTATAGCCTTACTCGATAAATGATCTATCTAACACTGCAGAGATAAGTTTTTAAATCGGACCTGTAGTTCCTGAGATTGACGCGTTCAAGCAAACATACTCTTCAGGTTTATAATATTAGGTAGGTATAGATTTTTTTAAACTATCGCTTGACAAACTCGAGTCTCGATCTAAAAGACTATGAAATGGTATAATATGATAGTGATGATGATGATGATGATGATGAATGTAATTTGCATAGTAGCATATGCTTTCTGTTCTTAAAACAACGCCGAAACTCCCAAACTTGTATCTGTAAAGAATCAGGAGTTCTCTCAGCACCTTCCGAACCACGGTATACCAGGTATATCTCGGTGCAAAATCTTACTTGTTGGTAGCATATGTTTAGAATACTTCTCACGAAACCAAAGTCACCACATGTTTCCCTATAAGTTTTGAGGAGTTCCCTCGATTACTTATGGATCCTTCATCAGATCACCACTTTTGTGAATATAATACCAAATTGGGATGATACCCTATATACCAAAAGAAAAATTTTGAAAATCGGTTAACAAACGGCGGAGTAATCGTTGAATATAAGAAAACGAACATAACACCTCCCCCATTTTGAAAGTCGGTTAAAATTGTAGCCTATGTGTTATTCTGATGTATAAGCTATATTTCATTAAAATCCGTTCAGTAGTTTTTGCGTGAAAGAGTAACAAACATCCATACATCCATACATCCACACATCCATACATCCATACATCCATATCCAAACAAATTTTCGCCTTTATAATATTAGTAGGATTACATATTTATTTCTTGAGAAATAAATATGTAATTAATGATTTTGCTTAATCAAAATACAACTAGGTACATGTCTGATTTCTGGAAACTCTATGTGCGCAAACACAATCCCATATTAACTACAGACTTTGAGTAGCAATGTAGATTGTAGAATCATATTGTCTAGAATCTAGATGCTTTCTTATAAACTATTAGGTCTACGAATAATAAAAACTAAGGAAACGTAACTCCCATACGTTTTTGGTACCTTTCGAGCTGTCATGTAACGTCAGCCTAATACCGCTCAAGGTCACCTAAATATTGCAAATGTATGAAAATGTGTACCTAAGGTGTACCTAGGTACACATTTTCATATATTTTTTGACAAGTATTGTAGAACATGTTTTTTGACGGAGTTACTTTTCCTTAGTTTTTATTATTCGCAGTATTAGGTCTTCGTCACTTTGTCTATTGGCACATTAATGTTATTAAGTCAAAATTAGTTAGAAAATGTAAAAATTGAAACAATGTCAGCGGGTCAGAGCAATTGTCGTGAAATTATGACCACTTGGTGCCCCGTGCTGCGGCGAGATACGAATTATCTGCATTTTTCACTTCTAATGCTTCAGTAAGTGACTTAATTCGATAATAACATACCTTTGTGAAGTAAAAAATGGAATCCATTATGGTTTCTGGATATAATTGAGTGTTAGTGTGAAAAGGTTGGTTAAAATATTTCAAAACCTAGTAACTAAAATTGTGAAGATGGTACTAATTACATGCTTTTAGTGAATGTTTTTAGTTTAATAAGAATTTTTGGGGGTTTTCCAAATTCTCAATTATCGTTGGTTTTTGTAATATGTCTCAGGAAAATAAAAGAAACATCTGTGTACCTAATTTTATGTCGTCACAATGTCGTCCATCATGTTTATTTAATTAACCAACTCCATGGCCCGTTTCAATCCGAGTACTAGTAGTAGGTACTAGGTCCTACTATACCTATAGGTCTACCAGAATCTGATGGCAAAAAGTGAGAAACTAAATTGATTCTAGCAATACCGGGGTAGTTGGAATAAAACATTTCGATTCTTTTTTTTTTCCTAATAGCGGCTGATTCTGTGTGTGAAAACATGCAAATATATAAATTTATCCCATGATCAAGTATATTTTTTGAATCTGCCGTCAAAATTTGCCATCAGATTCTGGTAGAACTCATTCGTTTCATTAACACATTTCTAGAAAAAACTAGTGAAATACTATCTTCAATTGAAGGGTTTTTTACAAAAACTACATAACTAGCATTTTTTGTGATTTCGAGATTTTGACAACACTGGATTCCTTAAAAAAAATGGAATAACACAGTGTATGTCGTTTTTAAAAAAACAACCAATCTTACAAGTCATAGCCTTTTAAAAAACGACTACTTTTGCAAGAACTACAAATCTTTTTTAGATTTTCACAAAAACAATTTATGTGAACGCATTTTAGCAGTTTTTGTAAAAAAAGAACGTCACTGATAGCTGTCAAACGAATGTCGTTCTATGATAAGAAAAAAATTTTAGAGCCATTTTTCCTGAAGCAAAGTAAACCTGCCATGAGAATAAAAGAAGTACGAATGTTAAAAATTAAAAAAGAAAGTCCTTTTGTATTTGTTAAATACAACTTTACTGGTGAATGGACAAAAATCCATATCCGTACAAAACGTGCGCTTCCTAATGATGCTATCCTTGAACCATTATACAAAAATAAAATACCACTCAACCCAAACAAGGCTGCTGATTTAAAAAGATTAAAAACATTTCTTAGTGATTCTTCGAAATTGGATTTCTATAATCAAATTTTAGCAGGAAGTGAAGCTGAAGAAACTCCAAGCTCCAGTTATGTTGAAATTGAAAATGAAGACAATAGTAGTGGAGAAGAATAAAGTCTTTGTAATGTTGTTTGCATTAAAGAAATAAAAGTATTGCTTTTTCCCCTAATTTGTTTTATTTCAAGTGTTAGCTAGTATTTGTGCCTAGCATATAGCATCAAATTTAGTTTTTCATTATAAACATACACACATGTGAAAATACAAAACTTTCCCCTTTGTATGTAGAACTTTTAGCAAAAACAGGTTAACTATTTTGTTTTGTTACAAAAACAACTAAACTGTTCATTATTTACAAAAACAACATATGTACAACCCATAAATTTTCATTTTTTTTAAAACTGGCTAAAGTTATATGTACAATTATTATAACATATGTTTAAATATCTCTGTGGTGGCAATATATCAGAATATGGTATTTCAGAAAACATTATTTTGCATCAGCATAAGTTTTTTATATTTCCTGAAAAATAATGAAAGTAAAAGTTATGTAATTTTTGTAAAAATCCCTTCAATTATACACGAACTAAATTATGATACATCATACAAGCCCTCAGAAAAACATGCAAAACCAACCGCGAACAAAAGAAGAGATCCACATAGTCCAATGTCGCGTTTCCCAATCCATAGACCAACGAAAGGCCGGCTCTTGCAACACGTACAATGAAGGGCTTTCCATCAGATTGGCTATCGGCCATCTTGTAATTGCCCCTAATTAATATGAGTTTCGTGTGAAATCGCAAATTATGATCATTTAGATTTCAGATTATGGAAGTGTTATAGAAGGCTGAAGCGAAATATAGAACACTATACTGTGGACCAATACGAAGAGAGCTAACTTCGTGTACATATTCTGTTTACTAAAACGTTGCCCTGAAGTAATTATAAGCATTCAAACATTTTTCGTAGGTTTGTTAGGCTAAGGAGCTTAATATTGTTAGGACAATGAAAAAATACTTTTACCACAGCTTTTACATAACATACCTCTTTGATGGTACACTGATGTATTAATTTAGAACCTTAGTAAGGAACCTAACAAACAGCTATGAAAATGTATAAATGGTTATAATTATAATTACTCAAGGGCAAAGTTCTAGTGGAAACAAAATTTCGTTAGCCATAAATAGCTCATAGACAAGCCTGTCAGGCATATTTTTGGCTTATGTTGGTAGGATATAATCTGCGTCACGCCCGATCAGTTTGCTGAAAACAGCGTTATCAAGAACGGCCGCAGTCATGTTTCCTACATTAGAACAAATGTTCTATTATGAGATTAGCAAGGATCGTGGGAAGGATCGCGAATACTGATACCACCTGACCTGTCTGTCACTTGAATAGATGGTACCACTACCACATAAGCCGTCCTACGCGTCTTACATTTTCAGCGTTAGTCATATTATTATCCAACGCATCATCTTCATCAGTTTTCATTATATTTCTAAGATACAATGGAAACTGATGAAACAGGAGTATATATTTTACATGATTTTACATACGCGTCAATTAATAATAATGATTAATGTCCTTTATTATCTTCAGCTTTAGATGATATTAAAATCTCTGATCTTTAAATGCGTCCGAGATTTGAATGTTTGAGACTCTTAAGTATCCAAATCAACCGTAATCACTCTCTATTTTATATTTAGTATTGAATTATTATAATTTAAAATAAAGGCCATCCCCCGAGCAAACGACCTTGACCATACATTTGACGCGTTGCCGAGATCGCACAAAAATCCAATTTTTTTACTCATCTTAGTTCAAAATCGATCTATAAAAAATTTAAACGGGAAATATGTAGTTAATGAATTTATCAATCTATTTTCTTGTGTTTCAAATAAACGTAATTTGTAAATACTAGGGAGATGCTGAAAGTATGCTTCAATTTTAATAAATTGGTATTGCTTTGGAAGCTAATATCAAATAGTACAATAACAAAAATAGAAAATTTTAAACAGGGAAAGAAATGTTGATATACTGAAGATTATTGCTGTATTTTTATTATAGCTTTGTAGCTTTCAAATTATAAGTTTATAAGGCTCTAAATACGGTAAATTACGGAATCTCCGTAGGGGAAGGGCTTTAGGCAATACGTAAATTCTACTCTCATGCAAGTTTCCAACATTGAACAGTTATTTTAATTCGACTATCGAAGTGCCCAAACACAGAGCGGTAACGCACAACTCATAATTTTATGCTGTCACGACGACAATTGATTATGTATTATCACAATTCTTATTTAAAAATCAATTTGTGAGAGCTAAGTGCCACTTGACAAGTAGTCTAGTGGCCCAATTTTTAAATGCGTGCACTCTACTTATAGTGAGTGTAAGCGTGCGAACGACTTACTTAGACCGGCTGAAACAGTTCGATCTTATTTGTCTTTTTTGTGCGAGCCCCGGGGCCCGGCTTCGTGACTGGTAAATGGTGCATTACTGTAATGAGTTAGATTTATGCAATTTTGAATATTAAAATGGTGACCGAATTTTCGTTACCATTTATTGAAGCGTTTGTAGCATTGATAGTCTATTACGTTTAAGTTACCTATTATATTTATTTATTATCCTAATAAGTCTACAGTTAGGTTAGTCTATAGTTCAGAGCCTCGAGACTTCGACGTTCGTTTTACACTTAAAGTGTTGTTTCAGTTCGTAAGGCTGCAATTAATTATGATTTCATCTCTTATTATGATGTTAATGATTTACAAGGTGTAGGAAGTTGTAAGACGACGCGGCAGGAAGGACGTAGTTTGGTTATCTCAGGGCTATCAGCCATTCCACAATCTTCAAATTTACAGCCCGACTAACATTTTGTAATTGTTTCATTATGCACTAACACGCAATTAAGTTCATGCTTAGTTTTATTTTTGATATGATTATTAATATATGTAATTAGTAAGTATTTGTGTAGAGGTTAGGTCATTTACTTTTACGAAGCGTTATCTTAATTATTTTTATCTGGAAGGTTTAAGTAGGGATTGTGCTATGCAATTATTACTTTAAAGGCTACATAAAATGAATAATACATTATGACTTATAATAGCACTGTAAATACAATTTATTGACTAACATTCTTAGGTTATGAATGTTGCAGAGGTTGAACTATCACAGAGTGCATAATTTCTGACACTTAGCCGAGGCATTGGGTAATCTCAGCGTGTCCTATTGGACAGCTCTGTCTGTATCAGAGGAGCAGTACTCTTCTGCTCCTCTGATTCAAATAGAGCTGTGTACAGAAACAGTGCCAGAACTATTACTATAAATCCAAAAGTTTGAGGGAATAATAAAAAGAAAGTTCTTATTCCAATTTTCTTCAAACACCCGTGACGGATTAAGACTACTTAATATTAGGACATGTAGTCTTAATTAAGCAATCCATGCCTGTGGGCGCCCCTAACCGTATGTCATCTTGAATCGGTCTTTGAACCTTTACTCTTGTCTTCCCCCTCAGAATTATTTAATTTGATTAAGGGTTAATCTTGTCCCTGTCAAACACTTGTTCTCTTTTGCTGTATCAAGTTCAGTCTGAACCATTGTTTACTCTTGTAACACCTTTATTAAAACCCAATAATTCTTTGCACTATGCAGGTGTTCGTATCAGAGAAGAACAGCTACATTCCTGTAAGCATCAAGCCGCGCTCGCCTGTGGAGAGCTGGCGCGAGCCGCCCGCCTGGGAGAGAGAGTATCGCCGACAGAGAACCAACGGCAGCAGGGTCCAGTGTGAGTATATCATCAAGTCCATTCCAGCGACCATTGGCGAAGGTAGTTGCTTTTCATCAGGTGACCCGTTTGCTCGTTTGTCGTTTGTCAGTCATACTAAACAAAACATTACGATAATATAATTTTTGTTGTTAAAATCAGAATATGAATTTAACAATCTATGTATGTTTGTTTCTTCAATTATAGCTCTTTAACTATCGGATTTAATAAATAAATTAGGTATTACTAGACAGTAGACTTGATGTTCGATCGGGGCTTTATAACTCTACCAACGTTAGCAACGTATAGGTATGATATACTTTGGTAGAGTTATATTTTTCAACTTTGACTACCTATTACTTGTTAATAGTTTTATCTTTATAAATTATTCTTTTTAACAGACATAGAAGCGGAGTGTCAGGATGACTTCATGAAGATCAGAGTCGGCTTCAATGGCTCTTTCAGTGGTCTTGTTTATTCTGCAGGTGAGTTCAATTAAATAATTTCTATAGTTTTATTATTGACAACGATTATGGGATATTTATCTTAGTGATATGCTAATTTAAGAGAGACAATGACATTGATTAGTTAGTCCTGCTGTTAGTTAACAATTTAGGTGCTTGTATAACTTACAACTGTTTTGTATCAAATAACAAAGATATAGCGATGTCTCTCTTTTTTTCTAGTGAAATATATTTGTTTTTTTAAACTCGCGATACAAGTCAATGTTATTATCAAATATTGCCATGAAATGGTTGTTAAAAATATGAATTAATAGCATCAATAAACAAGCTACAATTAAAATATTTTTGCCGAACCGTAGCTAATGCCCGTCATTATAAAAGAAGTCCTAACTCGTCCATCACCTTTTACAATATTTGTTTATCCGTTAACCATCTCATGGTATTTATGGTAAAGCAGTTGGTAAAGTGGTAAAGGCGGTAAATCCACTATGTCAAATTCGACAACCTTGTACGGTTGTACCCCAGATATGACAAGTTAAGCCAGACACATTTTTTCACTTTCCAATTGACATTTAAATGCGTGAGGTGACGTAGTTGTTGTTACTTTTTAGTGGAAGCTCAGTGAAATCTGGCCTACACTTTTTGCGAGATAGCGTTTTCGATTTCTGTCAATGTTTCACTTGTTTTACACGACTTTAGTGTTATTTTATAAGTGCTGACGCACTACAGTAGCAGGTACCAATCTTAATGAATTTTATTAGCTGTATATAAAGTGTAAACATGTTTCAGTTACAGCAACTCATATCATTGTAATCAGCGCTAAAAAATAGCTCATTTAGGCCTGGCATTCTTTCCATAAGTAGGTATCATTGGATTAGTGCGCTGGATTTAACAATGTCTCACAGTTTAAAACTGCTAGACAGCAAAGCTATACTATAATAATTTTTAATGAAATTATATTATATTTTTTAATGAAATGGCTTAAAATAATCAATTTAAATCTCTTCGATTAGGGTTGGTTCCAGGTTCCATACATTTTTAACCATTGTCCTTTATCAGTACGATGCAGGCTAATCTCGACCAATTTCCAGGCTACTCGTACGACCCGGACTGCATGTACATAAACGGTTCTGGGCGGGACTACTACGAGTTCTACATCCAGCTCAACCGCTGCGGCACGCTCGGCCGTAACAGCCAGCATGATGATACCAGGAAACATCCTACTGTGAGTAGTAAATATATAATATATTCTCACTATGATCTTTATTCAGAACTCCTTGGACGAAATTTATAGCAGTTTACAGTTTATCTACAGTTTTGGGTGCCTTGTATAAAATATAGAGAAAAGTCTTAAAGCGTAATTAAACTTTCTAAGTAAGGTACTTCTTCATCAGAAATTCGTTGTTACATTGGAACTATGTATCGCCATACAAAATATCATCAAAATCGGTTTAGCCGTTAGTAATTTGCGTAAGTATAAAGTAAGTAGTTACGAAAAGGAATAGATAGAGTATAGACCAACAGCCAGTGAGAGCGACAAACAGAGTTTCGCAATGTTAATACTAGTTTGGTAAATTTTCTATTACACTCATGTAGATTTTTCTAATCCCCACCACTATTTGTAGAAAAACCTAATGTGGAATACCATCACGGTGCAGTACAACCCGCTGATCGAGGAGGAGTTGGACGAGCACTTTAAGGTCACCTGCGAGTACGGCTACGACTTCTGGAAGACCGTCACCTTCCCATTCCTCGACGTCGAGTGAGTTAACACAGGCCCTTTAGCCAAGACTTTTCTATATCGCTTCTTTCTAGAATTGCCGATCAAAATTGTATGGAATTGACATAAGCGTTCGATAATGCTGACGCTCGAGTCTCTAATGTCAATTTTCGTAAATCGATAAAGAAAACGTCCTGGCTGCACCCTCTGTTCTTTCATAGAAACCTGCAAACCTTCAAGAAGAGAGCGTATTTCCTTTTAAAAGGCTGATAACGCAGCTGCAGTTCTTCTAATGTTGCGAGTGTCCAATGGGCGACGAAAGTTGCTATCTATCAGCTGACCCGTTTTTTCGTTTGTCCCCTTATTTTATATATAAAAAACGCTTAAATCAACACATATAAGTTATATGTAGTTTATGCCTACATGTCGCTTAAAATTAACGTGAAAATCTCAAGTCAGGTTTTGCAGGCCTCAAAATGTTCTTAAGTCTTGAGGACTGAAAAGCCAATTTAGAGCTATGTTTAGAATGTAAAGTTTTTGCGTAAATTCGTCGAAATGTACTCGTCGAAAGTCGTTTTTGGCAGTATCTAAATCTAATCTGTATCTAAAGCAGCTTAGATTGCAATTTAAGAAATTATATTAATTTCTTTTTTATATTTTAACTGATTTATTTATCATTAACTGAATTACAGTCCAATGACTTAAGGTGACGCCGCGTTAAAGTAAAAAACCGTGTTGGATATGTTTTAGATTACTTGTTTTCTATGAGAAGCCGGCCCGGCTTCTCAAAGAAAACAAGCAATGGAACAGCAAAAAATGGAAAGGGCGTAGCGACAAAATGGTTTTTATCGCGTTATTTAAAAACTATAAATACATTTCAAATAAGCTATGGGCAAATTAAAGTGTATGCTTGAACCAATTTATGTACAGCTTTTGGAAGCTTAAATCACTCTCCTCTGTTGGCAAAATAAAAATCCCTTTTTTTACAGAGGTCTTTTTGATTGATTATTCTGTGTTATAAAAGTTGACCAATCGTGTTATGCTATGGGTAATTCAAAGACAAAGACATGATGAATACTGACAATGAACTTTCATTTCTTAGCTTTAGTCATTGCTGAAAAAAATCGACATCGCTACAGCCAAATTATCAAGGCGTCGCCTTAAAAGAAAGCTTTCAAGGATTAATAGAAACCTGTCCTTGAAGAAATCTCAAAAACTGTTTTAAAGATAAATGAAAGAGAGTCCTAAAATTGTGCATTTTCCACATTCCCAAAATAAATATGTGCTCTACTGATCTACTTTTGAGCCTATAATAATCTTGAGTTCAGAGGTCAATAGCGAAAAAATCTGTGTTGGAACTAATCGCAGTAAAATTGCAAGGTATTTTAAAGTTTTAACCGATGAATATTACTGTTGGTTTTCCTCACGAAAAATTACACAGTGAAAGTAACAATCGGGCAAAAATTTGATGCTATCGGTTGCTAAGTGTGTTCTGTAGGCCTACTACGAAACTGTCTTGAGACTCCAACAATCGGCTGAGAATGCCGCGTCCTGCTCTAACAACGTAATTTCTCGTTTGTTATGTATAGGACGCGGCATTCTCGTACGATTGTTTGAGTCTCAAAACGGTTTCGTGGTACGGCCCCAGGGTCGAATATTGGATATTCGTACCTTCGTGGGAGAGCTATTCTTCGGATGGACCGAATAAATGCCACAGCATCACAGAAAACTTTTTTTTTATTTTAACATCAAAGGTGTTCTTTCACATAATTTG
Organism: Aricia agestis; assembly: GCF_905147365.1. Classification (NCBI taxonomy): domain Eukaryota; kingdom Metazoa; phylum Arthropoda; class Insecta; order Lepidoptera; family Lycaenidae; genus Aricia; species Aricia agestis. The sequence continues at coordinate 8,502,237 of NC_056421.1, read as the reverse complement.
TGCGAAGAATCAAAAAATAAAATTGTGATAACTAAAATATGATGACCACTAAGTACGTGGTACTACAAATGGTAAAGCCGTGGCCCGTCAAAATTGCTATAACCCACTGAATTCCCTATACTGATACCCCAAAAAATTCCCTATTTGGATGAATCTGATTCCCTTAGATGAGCACCAATGTCAAGGTCATCTCTTGCAGGGTAGCAACGGGAAATCCGGTGGTGTTCACGCTTCAGCCGCCGGAATGCTACATGGAGATCAGGTCGGGATACGGCGCGACCGGCGCGCGGGTCACCGGACCAGTCAGAGTCGGAGACCCGCTGACCCTGCTCATATACATGCGGAGCTCGTACGGTAAGCTTGTATACATGGTGTAAAAAAACAAAATTATTTCTGGAGGCCCAATCCCCTACCCTATTCCCTTCCCTACCCTCCCCTATTCCCTTCCCATCCCTACCCTCCCCTATTACCCTATTCCCTCTTAATAAGGCAGGCAACGCACCTGCAGCTCTTCTGATGCTGCGAGTGTCCATGGGCGACGGAAGTTGCTTTCCATCAGGTGACCCGTTTGCTCGTTTGCCCCCTTATTTCATTTTTAAAAAAATGTACAGTTGACGCGCGATAAACGATTTTTGGCGCAACAGAGTTGCGGGCGTATCTAGTATTTACCGTAAAAGATACAGGGGAATCATACACACCCTAAATTAATTTCATTAATTTAGGGTGTGTATGATTCCCCTGTATCTTTTTATCGAAAAAGTAAAAACATAACCGTCAGAGGGTCGTTATGGAACTGTTCCATTTAAATCTTTTAACCAAAAACCCGTTAAACTTGGCATAGCGTACCATAACACCACACAATTGTTGCAATAACAATTCAACCAGTTACTGTAACATGTTTACGACTAATAAATCTTACCGAATACGCCATAACACCCATAAATATAACTATAAAATTATAATAGCCGTTTGATTTAAATTCAATCGATTGATCTGTTTAAATTCTATCAAGTCTTATGCAGTGGCGTAGCGTATTTTAAAAGGACCCCGTGTCAATGTTGAGGTGCCCACTGCTCAGCCTAAGTAGATATCTTATGAGATCTGTAGAGGACCCGCATAATTAACTAGAAGATGCGCGAAACTCCAGTCTCCACTCGCGTAAAAACAGTACCCCGCGGTAATCGTAAAATTTTCCGCGATTTAAAGTATCATTAATTATCATTTATGTTCTTACCCGTGGTACATTCTATGACAATGCTCTATACTCTATAGATCAGAGCAGTTGTACCTACTCAACCTTTTCTTCATACGGGCCACAAACCAGGACCCGATCTAGCCATTTAACCGCTCCAGGCAAAGATCATTTCCGCCGCCCTTTACATATACAGGAAACATATTTGTTGGGGGAAAATAGGAAGGAATATTTAACTAAAATACTCAAATATTTCCACTAGCAAACTTAAGGTAGGTTAGCTGGTAAAATTCTCAAACTTAAGTGATGAATGGCTAGGTTGGAAGATAGGAATAAGTCAATTTCGCCGCCCCTCATTTTTGCCGCTCTGGGCAAATGCCCGGCTCGCCCCCCCTTAGATAGGGCCCTGCCACAAACATGTTTTGGTCTTGGTGTCGCGGGCAGCCAACGATATCAAAATACTACGTTCTAATTCTATGCGGGCAGCAACAAAAATTTTTTAGGGTTAAAAATAAGGTTTTTCAAAATTAACGATTTAAAAGTGGAAAAAAGTTCACTACTATCACGACGACTACATTATTTTGCCGGTGGGAGTGAATTTCAAAATGGTTTAACATCACGCTGGCCACTGATAAAGTCCCAGCGGGTCGCACGCGGCCAGCTAGATAGTGTTCTTTCTCTCCGCTCTAATCTCTATCTCAAATATTTAATTAAAATAGTCGCAGCCCAGTAGTTTTAGAGCCTATTAATTAATGAGAGAATATAATGTATTCGCCATAACTAGCTAGTTCTAGGCTCTATTTTATTACTTAAATTCTAAATGCACGAATTGCGCCAAAATTCCCTAAAATTGTGAATTTGTTTTCTTTCTGCCCTTATCACATGTGCACAGACTTTTCTAAGACAATTTACGAGACATTGTTAATGTCGAGAAAATACCGCAATTAAGATTGCTCTAATAACGGGCACTTCGATCAGTCGATTTCATTTTCGGCCAGGGTGTTGTAACTGTGTATCGCGTGTTCCATCACCATTCTGTCAGGTGATCTACCGGTGATCGGATTCCACATGAATGTCATTGACACAGTAACTGGGTCAGAAGATTTACGTGAAGATGACAGACGTTTAATGCTGTTCTCTAGAGCGTTGCCGCGGTATGGGCAATTGACTGCGCGTTTGTATTCCAAACGCTTTATGATGTAAGGTGTTTGAAGTAAACGGTAGTTTAGCTACAGTAAAGTGTTATCAATCTAAACCACGATATTCCCTTTTGGTAACATAATTATTTGATGAAAAAAAGATTGAACGAAGATCTTATTATAAAAGGCAACGTTATGTAGAAAATATTTTTGGCTTGGACTTTTAAATGTACCTGTTGTAAACAAATAGTTTAAATATAAGTATTTAAGCTAACCCTGTTATTTGTGAAGGTGTAAAAAAACAACAACAGTAACAATTATTTGAGATAGCTTAATGACTCTCAACACATATTAGACCTCAAGGCATCGATTGAAATTTGCAAAGATAGCGAAGTCTCCGATTATTTAAACAATTTGGTTTTACTGCAAAATTAATATTGTAATGTATCTATGTTTTTTTCAGATGGATTCGACATCGTGGTGAACGACTGTTTCGCGCACAACGGAGCCGCCAAGAGGATAAAACTCATCGACGAATTCGGGTACGGAAACTGCAATCTCTTTTACTATTACTACTATTTTTATTCAATTTATGCAGCAAAAAATAACGCACTTAGTAACTAAAATTCTCTACATATAATATGCTCCATAAAAATATATTTTAATTTAAGTACATAATTCGTAACTAACAGTCTATAGTAGTTGTAGAGTTCCTTCAATTCAGACCGCAACGCGACGAGGCGAGGCAAGGCGCGGCGCGGCATAAATTAGTATGGATTGACAGTCTTGCGAATCTGTCAAATCCATATAAATTTAGGGTCAATTCAGATTGCAACGTGACGAGGCGAGGCGCGACGCGACGCGACCTAAATTTGTATGGATTTGACAGATTTCGTCAGCGTGAGACGTCTTGCGAATCTGTCAAATCCATACTAATTTAGAAATGCATCTACGCGTCACGTTGCGGTCTGAATTGACCCTTAGAAATGCAAATCCATATAGAAATGCATCTACGCGTCGCGTTGTGGCCTGAATCAACCCTATTACCTTCAGAGTTCTTCTATATTACTTTTATGAGTTACCTACATGCTTTGCAATAAGTACCTATACATAATTCCTATGTTGAATTCCCTTTTTGTTTATTATTTAATTGAGCTACATGCTACAACAAAGGGAAATTTAATACCACGTAGGTTACTTAGTTCGTAGCATTCAAAAGAGTTTACTTCATAGAGCTCTTAGGTTTTCTGACTTTTGATAGTTCTAAAAGCAATAAAAACAGTAGAAATTCTCTCTCTCTTTACATTTTTAATGCATCATGCCTCGGAATGAACAGAGTTAGGGCCGCGCTACACCGGAATGGCAGCGGCGAGGTGAGCACTTTCAGTACGATAGTTCAGATACGATTTTAATCTTTATCTTCATTATTGTAATACATAGTATCGCTTGATAAGTTTACGGCCGCCCGTGGCCGCTCATGGCCGCAATTTCTCAAGCGATACTATGTATTACAATAATGTAGATAAAGTTTAAAATCACATGACACTAAAAGTGCTCGCCTCGCCGCTGCCATTCCGGTGTGCCATTTCACTTTTTTTAAAATTATTATTATTAATTGCGCTCATATTTTTTCCAGTTGTCCGGTGGACGACAAACTGATCTCTCGTTTCCGCGGCTCGTGGTCGGAGGCGGGCGTGTTCGAGACGCAGGTGTACGCGTACATGAAGACATTCCGCTTCACCGGATCGCCCGCGCTCTACATCGAGTGCGACGTGCGCATGTGCCATGGACGATGCCCGGTGAGTAGGGACAAGGCATGTCTTGGCGCAAAACTCAGCCACCTAAAGGCGCCTCTTCACAATGGTCTATGGTGGCCCACTACAAGCATAGTAAAAGGAGAGGAAGTAAGTTATCTTCATACAAGGCACCGCGGGCGGCTTGTATGTGTGCGCCATAGTATCAATGCGTCGCCACGTACCTACGGCACACAACAAAATCTCGGCGGTACCAGCCTAGTAAAACTGGCCGAGATTTTGTTGTGTCCGTACGTGGCGACGCATTGATACTATGGCGCACACATACAAGCCGCGCGCGGTGCCTTTGTATGAAGACAACTTACTTCCCCTCCTTTTACTATGCTACAAGCTATCGCCATTGAGAAGGTAATGGTGTATGATGGCGGACGATTTCCAGACGTGACGCGCAATCTGCGAGTTAAATGTTGACCTGCAGTGAGCCATCGTGGGCCATTGTGTACTGGCTACTTTAAAGTAGTGCCATTTTGATGTTGTTGTAGTCTTTCGTAGCTAAAGTCTTCTTCGATATTAGTAATTAGTAATTACCAATGCCACTGGATATCACTTCCTCCTCTATTATAGTTAACAGTCATTGCCCCTTTGTTAATTTCTTGAGTAGGTCAGCAGTTTTTACGAACCCCGGTCCTCAATGTTTTTACAAGTGATAATTGTTCAATGAATGGTAAACTCGTGCAGATATCAGATCTTCTCACGGGCAACAAAGGCTTTTGAAAAATACTGTTTAAAACTTGACAATTAGCGAGTCATTTGAGGCTTTAGGGCTAGTGCACACGCGTAACATTTTCTTTAAAGTCTAAAAACGCAACCTTTACCAGAAGACACAAATAACTAGATAGTATTTTTGTAGGTACCTTGTTTAAAGCCTATCTGTTTAATACAAACCTTTATCCTCTTGAGCAAATAAAATTCCATTTCAAAATGGCCGCTTCCAATCGTCGCCATTTTGACTTCCACCTGTGGCCGCCATTTTAAGAACTGTCGAATGAATTCCAAATTTGAATTTCAGTCGCAGCCGTGCCACTGGCGCAACATGAAGAGCGTGCGGCGGCGGTCGGCGGAAGTCACCGACGCGCCGCGGCTGTCGGAGAACATCTCGCTCTTCCAGTCGCTGCGAGTGCTGCAGGAGGGAGAGGAGGAGGAGATGACGAGAGCAGGTGAGAACAGTGAGTACAGTATGGTATTTGACCTCTATAGTGAGGAATATACAACAATCTTTTGGCATTCTGATGATAGTGTCATGGGGATGTGGGACTTTTGCCAACGTGATACAGTGGTTAAGAGCGTGGCTCTTGACTCGTAGGTTGTGGGTTCGATTCCTGCGTTGGAAACATGTTATTTCCAAGTTTGGTTAGGACAATGCAGGCTGATCAGCTGATTGTCTGACAAGTAAGATGATCCATGCGTCGGATGGGCATGTAAAAAGTCGGTCCTGCACCCGATCTCTCGCCAGTCGTGTCGGTCTTCCGTCCCACTGGATTATGAGAGAAAAAGGAATAGAGAGTGCTCGTGTTACTGCGCACACACTTGGGCACTATAAAATTACTCCTGCATAACTGGCCTGGTTTCAATGAAACCGGCCACCGTCACCGAAACCGGTGTGGGAGGTATTATTATTATGGGGATGTGGATGAACATTACAATTCCAGTGTGTTTTCCAATCGCAGAGTTGTAAATTTGTTCGTTTGAGATTGCTTGATTGTGCTAAGAGTTGCTGTAGTTGAAACATTGATATTGAGAATTATTATGCTGCAATTGTAAAGTCACCCGAATCAGGTTGTGCAGTTGGTAGTGTGTAGATGTGAAACAGTTGTCTTACGGCCGTTCCCAATATTTGATCTATCTCTGGTTTTATATAATATAATAGCTCAGATTAGACATTAGAGACATATATTTCAAATTCAAATTCTTTATTAAGCATACAATAATATACAATAGTATAAAAGCTAGGTAGCGTACATCACGTCGTCTAATCCCATGCTAAGTAAAAACTTGTGTTATGGCAATCAGACAACAGATGCACGCCGAACAATTTTATCCTAATATATATTATTTACACATTCACACACACAATCTCACTACACTTTATCACGTAAAGTCTCTTTCGGCGACGTGATGCGCGCTTCGTTCGGGAGCCTCCCCCGGAACCTCCGGTAAACTACACCGGCGGGCCAGAACTCCTCCACCTCGAAGATGGATAAAAATTGAGTCGGCACTCTCACCACAAAGGAACTGAAATTCACTTTGTGGCGAGAGTGCGGACGCTCCACCCTCAAGGTGTAGGTGGTCTTCTCGCGGATGTAGTTTACGACGGCTTCGACCGTCATGGACCAGTGCAGGCGCGACACGTAGAGCGGCGTCGCGGGCACCTCGCTCCGCAGGCGCAGCTCGGGCACATAAGGTGCGGTGCCGCGGTGGTTGCGGACGGTGGGCTTCCTCTTCTTCCTCTTCTCCACCAGAACGAAGCCCTCCTCATCGCACCTCCTGCTCTCGTCCCTGTCGAGTCGAAGATGCCTTGCGGCCCTCCTTTGCACCCCTCGCCTTTGCCCGCAGGGGCGGTGCGGGGCAAGCAGCGACGCTTGCATAATTTTTCGATTGAGTCGATGGCCTCAATTTTGTGTTTACGACACGCGGTGACGCGGACGGCGAGCTGACGGCGGCGGCTGTTGCTGACCCACTCGATTTCGCTGACGTGCAAAACGGCGAGTCACGCTGAGCTCCGCGACGCATATTTATCGAGTCGATCGGATGCTCGGGTGACCTACATAATGAATTATTACTTTTTAATTGTAATAATTCACTACGTAACTCACTGATGGTGGATTCCGAGGCATCCAATCTACCTCGCATCTCATCCAGCTCTGCCCTCATGATGTTGAACTTCTGGAGCAGGCTGGAGACGTTGACGTGGTCCGTCGATACCGCCGGCAGTTTGTGGAGCTGCTTGGCCACAAACACCGGCAATTCCGCAGGATTAGTCTGCTTGAGCAGGGAGATGATGTCCTGCATGCTTCGTTCGCTTCCGTCTCTCCTCCGGGACGTCATCTGCGCTGTCTTGCCGAGCGCTTCGTACAGCATGAGCCTGCCCTTGCAGATCTCCTCGTTGGTGTAGGTGGACCTGCACAGCTGCACGATGCCATCTTCGTCCATGGTGTTGACGACGTGTTGTACGAACGCCAGCAGCTCGTTGGATACGAGCGCCATGGTGTCGGTGCAGCGGCTTTGATCCGCGCGACTCGCGAAATATTAATTAATTTTATTAATATTTGCTACGTGTGTTGCTGAGCGGTGCGCGACCGTTCGCTACCGCCATCAAAACAACACATTTATTTTATGTCAATTGTGAGCTATTCCTATCTCTAGTAGGGCAAAACCAGAGATAGATCAAATATTGGGAACGGCTGTTAAACGACACCTTACAAGATGGTGGTGCTAGTTCTGATAGCGCTACAAGATTGTAGTAGGATTGCTCATGTGTTTACATTATCTGCGGCTTCTATTTCGGTCACGCGCATAATGTTATACTACTGTATATTTACTTACACCCATATTTACTTAATTTAATTATTTCCAGGAGCACTAGAAGGTCAAACGTGTATGAAGACGTCAGCATTATCAGCCATGTTTGCGTCTGGCGGCATCCTAGTAGCGGCGCTTCTCGGCGCGCTACTAGCGGCGGCGCGGCGCTGGAAACATGCGGACCCCGCACCGCACGCGTATGTGCCGCACGGGGGCCGCATTAGATAAATGGTGTCAAGTCATGGCGGTCATGTTGTCGTTGACATCTTGCTGCCTCAATAGCCTCGCGCTCCACTTAGCGTTAAAAACGCTCAAAATAGGAGGCATTTTGAGCGTTTTGATCGTTTTTAACGCTAAATGGAACGCGGGGTGTGACGTCACCGCCATGTTGTGTCGTTGACATCTCGCTGCCACATTAGCCTCGCGCTCCACTTAGCGTTAAAAACAATCAAAATGCTCAAAATAGGAGGCATTTTGAGCGTTTTGGTCGTTTTTAACGCTAAATGGAACGCGGGGTCGACAGACACTGTGACGTCATCGCCGCCATGTTGCGTTGTTGACATCTCGCCGCCACATTAGATAGACGCTGTGACGTCATCGCCACCCTGTTACATCGGGCCGTCATGCTGCTACGTTGTGATGTTGACATCTCGCTGCTGATTGATGGTTTAACGTCATCGCCGCCATGTTGTTGCTGACATCTAGCCGCCACATTAGATTGATGGTGTGACGTCATCGCCGCCATGTTGTGTTGTTGACATGTCGCCACCACATTAGATTGACCAGTGTTCGTGTCGCGCTGTATTGTTTTCCGACGACGGTTTTTAGCTTTTCCTGGAGGGCGATTATTGCCACAATTATAACATAAACATAAAATATCACGGCCGCTATATTATAACAACGCCACCTTGAAAACTATAGTGTCGCACTGTTGTATTCTTTCCTAATTCTTGCGATGGTGCCTTAGGAAAGAATACAATAGTCAAAACATTCATAAAAGACGTTAGAAATCACATAATATATTAAATAAAGTCTTACTCAAGTTTGCAATGACAAAGATTTACAATGTGATTATTTTGTACCAATCAACAATAATAATTTAACTATAAGCCAAGTGTCTCTAACCCTCATTAATAATATTTAGTATTTAAATAGCCGTTCACTAATTATATTAAGAATCAAGAAAAAGAAACGAACTGTTAACTATTAAGGTATCAAAACTCAGTAATAATAAGAATAATTTAAGAGACAAAGGAACAAAATGTGAGGATTTGTATTTTCATGTAAAATGTACCTCCTCCACTTTGGCCTGTACTATTAAGCCATGTGATATTGTAAGACAACTTAGCTAATACTTTCGTATTCTTGTAACAAACGATTAATTTTTAAAACACATTACAAGGAGAATCGAACATTTTAATAATAATTTTGAATTAAAACAATCGACAAAAAATTTTCACGTGTGAAAGTTTGAAAAAAAAAACTATCTTTACAAAACAATGTTAAATATTTAAAAGCATTCTTGATGTAAGAAGGTAAATAATTAATTAATAACAAAAATAAGCCCTGAATATAACACAATTTATTATAATGTATAATGAATGCAATAAGCAATACTGTATATATTTCATAATTATTTCCTACATGGTCTATAGTTTATGAGAAAATATAATTGGAAAATATAATATTATAGAAGCTACAGAAGGTAAATTAATATATATTTCACTAAAATCGCTTTATGACTTCGATTACATCATAATTTATCAACCACATGAGTAGTTTGAGAGTACGAAAGTATTTGTTATGAGCAATCGAATTTTATTTATTGAGTAGATTTACTTTTACTAGATATACGCTAGATAAACTAGAAAACCTTAAGTTTGTAAATAATAATTTAATATTTTTGTACAAGACAAAATAAATAATAAATATTTATAGAAAGATGTTGTGTCTAATTCAACCATAATTAAAAGTTTCTTATACATTCAGATTATTATTCATAGTTAAAAAAGGCAATGATTAAGTAATAAAAATATTTTAAAAACGTAAAAATAGTTATATATTCACACACACAATAGAAACAAGTTACATTTTAAAATCATCAATATAAAAAGCAAAGCAATACTGTAGTTATCTTACAAAGTAAATTAAAACTATATTATTTTTTATACATAACAATAAAGCAATCTTAATTAAAATTTGATTGAATTTAAACTTTTTCTGATTGTATTTTTTAAATATCAACTATTTTTTTAAAGTAAATTCGTAAACATACAGCAAATACACATAGTAAATATTTTGATATCGTAAGCATTTTGTACAATTTTTGTACATAAAATTATTTAAATCTATAATAAATAAGTCTTTGGATTGTATCCTCTATTTTCCGGGTAGTTTGTCTATGATCTGTGTTAGGTAGTCTATGGCACCGTCCAGTATTTGTACTTCAGATTGTTTAAGCAATTTCACATTTTTCCTGGAAAAAATTATTAATTTAAGGTTAAGAAACTGTGGGATGATTTGGTAAATTATTTACTTAGCCTTAAAAACGTTATTATTCGTAAAATTAATTAGGTTAGGATAAGTATAGAATATCCTAACCTAATTAATTTTTGTTAAATTTAACCCTTTAAGTTGGTTTCTTACAGGTGCTAGACATTGTAAGAAACCAACTATTCATTAGTAATATTTTGTTTTTAAAGATGTGTAAGTTATTGCACGTATTTGCAATTACATTGTAGGGGATTGGGCCTCCGGTTAACTCACTCACTCGGCGAAACATAGCGCAAGCGCTGTTTCATGCCGGTTTTCTGTGAGGGCGTGGTATTTCTCCGGTCGAGCCGGCCCATTCGTGCCGAAGCATGGCTCTCCCACGTTAACGTTTCGTTTCGTGCCCTGTCTCACAAATTTAACAACAGAGCGTTGAGTGCGGATTTCTGGCCCCTTTTCACACTGAACACGGTTTGTCGTCAAACTATTTCTACTCCTTGAAGCTATGGGCGCCGTTTCAATAACAAAAACATAATACAGTTTCAGATTATATTAACTAACCTGTGCTCCGATAACTCATCACTATCCTCTATCTTATAAGATCGTCGTATGAGTGCACATCGCGTTAATAAGTAGTTATACGCGCGGCGGTCTAGCTCGGCGTCCACTGCGGTATTACCGTCGTCGGGCGACACTAGCTCCCATACAAAACCGTCGTTGGATTGTATCTTCCTGAGCTCTTCTGCAAATATAAACAAATTGATATGAGTGACAATTTTTCAAGCGCTGTGCAGTAACTGTAGTTATAACAATGTCGACCGATTTAGTTGCTATTGTTTGCCACTAATATAAATTCTACCGTAAAGATGTAAACTTAAATTTATTTGTCATAGATAAATTAATTTTAATAATTTTAACGGCGAGAGGTATAAGAAGAGAGTGATGTTATTTTCAGCTAAAATATGTTTAGACTGGGTTTATAGTTTTTAAAATATACGGCCTAAACATTATTTATTGGTCATAATAATTACGATGTTTTCAAATAATGTTTAGGGTGTATTATCTCTACATACAGCCAATGTATTTATGTCAAGACATTAAATAAATAAAGGAACATTTATTCAACAAAAATTTGAACATTACACGAAGTACCTACATTAGCAAATGTCTTGTTTGTTCATCCTCTTTTTAACGAGCATTTTTTTTTAATGAAATAAAGGGGACAAACGAGCAAACGGGTCACCTGATGGAAAGCAACTTCCGTCGCCCATTGACACTCACAGCATCAGAAGAGCTGCAGGTGCGTTGCCGGCCTTTTAAGAGGGAACAGGGTTATAGGGGAGGGTAGGGAAGGGAATAGGGGAGGGGATTAGATCTCCGGTAAAGTCACTCACTCGGCGAAACACAGTGCAAGCGCTGTTTCACGCCGGTTTTCTGTGAACCCGTGGTATTTCTCCGGTCGAGCCGGCCCATTCGTGCCGAAGCATGGCTCTCCCACATGTAAATTATTTACCTTCATTAACAAAAGTATTTACCTTCTTTCATAGTAAATATCCGTATGAAAGCCAGCAACTCCGCACTAATAGGGTTAGGCATCCTATACAAGTTGTAGTTCAGCACTTGATTATCTGTCTTGTCATCTTTGTCTTTGTCTTGGACCTGACCGAGTTTCTTCAGTAGACCGAGTCTTTCGAACCTGAGCGGGTCTTTCGAGCTGATGCCTAACGCTAGTGAAAGACTGTCGTGCTTGTTGTTTGGGTAGACAAATCTGGAAAAGATAATCTGAAGCTTAATGTACGTTACTCTATTCTAGGATTTAAATTCTTTGTTTTCTTGTTCGATCGAGTTAATTTCCTATCAAACTACGAAACGATATTCTCATGAAATGTCTAATCGATGTATTTTTTATACTTTACTCCTTGTTATTACTAGTTTGTTTTCTTTCAAACTACAAAATTATATTCTCATGAAATGTTTAATGAAAGTATTGTTTGAAAAGGTTAGAAACAACAGTTTCTTAGTCTTTCTTAGTTACAAGTATCTTTCTTAGTTACAAGTACTATCAGTTAAGTTGATTCATAGGCAGATGGCAGATCTTAGTAATTTAGTCGCGTTACGTCAAACCCATCCAACCATAAAGGTAATATACCTAGCGGAATAGAGAAACAAAGCCTGAGCAAGCGAGATGTCACTATCAGTAACACTGCGTGGTAAAAAGAGACGTGTGATACATGCAGCAGAACTCTTTTTTTGACGTCTAGATGGCACTTTTCGGCACGTTGGCAATTTAATCTCACAGAATTCATGTTCAATCATGCTCGTGTAAGTGTATACGTACACATATTATTACACACAGATGTAAACCAATTTAGGTTTCGTTTGACAGCTAGAGATTGTTGCTCTATTCAGCTAGGTATATTAACTTTATGCATCCAACCGATCACAATTAGCTATGTCCACACTGTGCACTTTCATCTTCAATTTTCGTCATAAACTTTCATATTGGCGCATTCAATAATTGAATGCGTCAAGGAACGCAACGCCAATATTGTCATTTTTGAAGTTTTGGATACGGTCAGAGGGCATGCGTCGCGGGCATGCCTCACGTTTGCAGTTGACTGCGCTATAACGCATGCCCTTGACGAACAGAAAAAGGCAAAGTGTGGACAAAGCTAATCACAGCTTACATTGAATTGACATAAGCCGACTAACGGCCATTCCCAATATATGATCTATCTCTGGTTTTGCCCTACTAGAGATAGGAATAGCTCACAATTGACATAAAATATATGTCTCTAACGTCTAATGTGAGATATTCCTATCTTTAGTAGGGCAAAACCAGAGATAGATCAAATATTGGGAACGGCCGTAAATGGCGTAGGTCCGTCAACTGCCTAAATCAATTTCTTTGATGGTACATCTATGTTAGGCCTCAAAACTAATGTACATTTATTTCTTAAAATAAAACCTTTGCATGTCTTTTCTACACTCTTACAACTCTCACAATATTTCAATACACAGTTAATGCTAATCTTATAAATTTTTAGGATAAAGTACAATTCCAAGTTGGCTATATTTAACCCTCCGTGCACCACGTGGATAAAAGTTACACCGTGCTTCACGTGGGGTTTGTCAAACCCCAAGACTTATCTGGGCAAGGAATGCGTAATTATTATTAATTATTTTATTTTATTTCAAATAACTATTTTTTGCCTATTTAATTGTAATATAAAACGATACTAAGTTAAATATCTCCCCTTTTTTTATATTTTACAGCCAAAAATGAAAGTTTAATAATCTTGTACCAAATAAAACATAAACTCTTCTTTGGGTCAGCTCCTATAATTAAAAAGTTATCTTTTATTTCCCATTCTGCTTAAAATTTTAAAACTAACTTTATAAAGAATACAAATTTAATAATATTAACTTAATATAATTAATCTACACGATATTCAGGTAAGTTGAAATCAGTACATTTTTTACAATTAAAGAGGGCACGGTATGTGTAAGCAAATAGGTACATTATTGTGCTCACAACCGTATTTGAGTTTTTAATTTATATTCCTGATACAATTTGAATACTTCTTTATTGATCTTGATAATTTTTTTGGTGGTCCAGGGGTTGTTTTGCCAAGAAATTTGTGAAAACGCTTACGAGAACCTCTCAGTATCCATCAATTATATCCTTGCGATTTTCAAATCTTCTTCTATCAAAGTTATACTTAATTTGTTCTTAAACCTGTCCAGAAATGCTAATTAAGTCGAAACAAATTCAAATATCCCTGAAATATAGATTTTTTCATATTCCACAATACTACATCTACGTAACTTTTTGACGACGTCCTGAACTACGTGGGGTTTGTGGGACCCCAGCGGCCAGCGCACTTCGTGCACGTCTGTTCTTTGCATCTGCGACACAAATGCTAAACCACTGCCATCAAACGGTAGGGCAACGTCCTAACTCCAGCTACTTAAATCCTCAATAAAATCACACGAATTTGTAAAAAGTTGTGAATGTTTTTGTACGTCTGGGGTTTGTCATACCCCACGTGGTGCACGGAGGGTTAATATTTTAAAAAACAATCCACAGCCTAACATACAAACTCTTTCTTTTGGTAACGGTTAAAAAAAGATATCACTATTACTATATCACTATAGTGCAAGTTTTTCCTGTTCGCAATATGTCTTAACAGATGATATAACCCATTGTAACGTAACGAGGGAGGCAGGCAAGTGACTTATTGCTAGAGGTAGCTATTACCTAATGGATTTAACTAAAATCGATAACTCTAAAACAAAGTGGTTACAAGCAATAAAGTTACGATGTATTTAAAATATTACAAAATTATACGCAAAATTTCTTTCCCCGATGGCTCACGAATCATAATTGACAATATACATAAGTTTTCTACAATATTATATGTCTTTATTCCTTATTTAAACTATTTTTAAAAACGACGCGAACCTCAACAAAGAGATAAAAAGAGATGCAACATAATGCATTGCCATTTTTGACGTTTGAGGCACTATGGATCAGTCAAAAGCTTTTTCGCATTCGCGACGTCCGTTTGCAAAATTTTGCCACATTCGTTGTCGAAACACAACTCACTTGTTACTTTAACCTTTTTTCGAGAAGATATTTATGGCTGGTTTACACGTGTTAAATTGATAAGTAGTTAACTAAATTTTAAGTTATTTATTGCATGTAAACACAAAATTTAGTAGCAAGTAGCAAGTTAAAATTCAGTTAAGTACTAAACAAGGAAATTAGAATTTTGACTTTTTTCTGTTAAGTTGGCAGGCGGGGCTTGTCACTTGACACATTTCGGGCAGGCACTTCAAATTAAGTTAAATTTTAGTTAACTACTTATCAACTTAATACGTGTAAACCAGCCATTACAGTCAAAAATCATTGAAGTTGTACGCTTTCTGGCAAATATAAAATGGTCGGACTATTTTATTCTGTCGATCAAAAAAGCCCACTGGTACCGTACTTTTTAACCGACTTCCAAAAAGGAGAAGGTAGGACAGCTGTATTATATTTATTGTCAACAAAGGCATGCCACGGGTACCGCACTTTTTGACCGACTTCCAAAAAGGAGGTAGGACAGCTGTATTATATTTATTGTCAACAATGCCATGCCACGGGTACCGTACATTTAGCTATTATACATCGAGTCAACAAATTCAGCCCGCGGGTACCGTACTCACCCGTTATGCAGGAACATATCGCAGTTGGGTCGGGGCCCGTAGAATATGAACACCTGCTCGTTACCGCGGAATTCGCGAAGCGCGTAACACTCGCTGCGGTCCAAGTCCTTGTTGTAGTCTGTTGTTATCTGGAAATTATAATTAAGTACTTATGTTATAAATACGAAGGTATGTCTGTATGTCTGTTACGCTTTAAGCTTCGGCCAAACTTGCGCGTCAGTAACGCGGGACGCGATGCGGGAACGTATTGTTAGAGAATAATAAAAGTCTTGAATTATACATTGAGCGATATTTATTCGAGCAGAGTTTCACCTTACATGTCTCGAAGTTAATTACAGAATGAATCAATCAATGCAATATGGCTGGCTTTTATACCATTTTACACAAAAGAAACGAACTTCCGTTGACAATTCAAATATAGCAAAATCATAAAGAAATACATTAAAATTAAGAATGGCTAAGAATAAGTTAAGTACCTACATAATTCTAAATATTAATTAATGTACTTCTCATATTTTAGATAATATGAGAAGAGGAAGTTATAACGGAAGTAAATAATCCTCCCGCCCATTTATAACTAACTAATTGTCAAAATCAAGTACCTTACTTATTAATATTTAAAATATAATAATCACTTATTAAAATTATATATAGTGACTAACATAATATACCGATTTAAATAAATAAATATAATATCATGTAGCTTGTCCATTGACATCCGCTAACACTCGGCCATCCTGCATTAGGAGTGTCCCACGACGTTCCCATGGTTTGCTCCCCTGTGCTGTACCAGTGCCAGAACTGCCAGTGGTCTGAAACAGCGGAAGACATCGAAACAGTATTTTGTAAAAAAGAAGTAAAATATAATACATTGATCTCAGAAAAATCTACTAGTATCACATCTCATCTCCAGCCAACACGTGGCATTTCTGAAGCCTAAAGGTAATTTATGCATTTTTATTTTTGTTGTATTGTTATCGGTTACATAATATTTTGTCACGCAGACAACTTTACTATTGTAGTAATTAAATTTAGTTCAATTTTAGAATATTTGTAAGGTCACATAGACTTAGTAGGTCACGTAGACATCGGTCACGTAGACGTCCGCCACGTAGACGTCCGTCACGTAGACGTCGGTCACGTAGACGTCGGCCACGTAGACGTCAGTCACGTAGACGTCAGTCACGTAGCCAGTCACGTAGACGCCAGTCACGTAGACGCCAGTCACATAGACGCCAGTCACATAGACGCCAGTCACATAGACGCCAGTCACATAGACGCCAGTCACATAGACGCCAGTCACATAGACACCAGTCACATAGACACCAGTCACATAGACTTTATTTTAATTTAGAACTGAACTGATGCTTTGACTATGTTTTTAATATTTTTGTAACTGTTTGGTCACAGAGACTTGAATTATGTTAATATTTTTTTTCTTTTAGGTGCAGCTACGGAACCAGTTTCTTATTAATATCAATTGTTAAGATTATAGAAGTAGAAAAGCTAAAGTGTGATTATTATAAAATAGTTATTAAATTTGTATAAAAGTACCTATTCGATTTTGTAAAACCATTGCAAAATTAAAATTTAATATCAATAAAATTTGTTTTCTGTACACATGATACATATTAAATTACTATCTCTAATCGCATTAGTTTTATTACAAAAATTATAAGTCAATCAATTAGATCATCCGTGTCTACTTCAGCATCGCTAGTTGAGCAGTATCAGAAGTCACTGATTTATAAGGCCTTAATACCTCACCCCTTACTTCTTACTTTTCAATTTTTGGGACACTTTGGCATTGGGGTCGTTAGTAGCTCCCCCTTTCCACAATACAAGATCACCGACTGAATATTTCCTACATTTCTTGTGAGTTTTGTCTATTTTTCGTAACAGTCATATAATATCTATCAATTCGGAGTGTTGCTGTTGCCCTTCATTCAGTTAATGCCTGTCGTTGCGAAGTATGGTCACTAGGACCACTGGATGGAATAGCTGGTAATTTAGAGCTATCATAGCTAAACATAAGTTTAAACGAAAGCTGAAAGGAAGGAAGTAGTAGACCAACCGAAACAGTTTCATATTTAGACATTTGATCTGGGACTAGCTATAGCGTTAAGAAAGTGTTTTAGTTGCATGTCTTCTGCAAATTGGTTAAGGTATCGGATAAGATATGCTTTGAGTCTATGTTATTATGCGGACTGGGTTTCTCTAAAGCCTAATATTATTGT
Source organism: Aricia agestis (assembly GCF_905147365.1). Classification (NCBI taxonomy): domain Eukaryota; kingdom Metazoa; phylum Arthropoda; class Insecta; order Lepidoptera; family Lycaenidae; genus Aricia; species Aricia agestis. Next base: position 8,484,635 of record NC_056421.1, on the reverse strand, counting down.
GTTGAATTTATGATTTGATCACACAGCCATCTTATATAGATAATAATATTACTATGGATTTGATCACACAGCCATCCTATAGATAATATTATTATTGTGTTGATTTTAGGATTTGATCACACAGCCATCCTATATAGATAATAATATTACTATGGATTTGATCACACAGCCATCCTATAGATAATATTATTGTGTTGATCTTAGGATTTGATCACACAGCCATTCTTGATCTTATATAGATAATAATATTACTATGGATTTGATCACACAGCCATCCTATAGATAATATTATTATTGTGTTGATTTTAGGATTTGATCACACAGCCATCCTATAGATTCTATGTTGATTTAAGGATTTGATCACACAGCCATCCTATAGATAATAATATTATTGTGTTGATTTTAGGATTTGATCACACAGCCCTCCTAAAGAGATAATAATATTACTATGGATTTGATCACACAGCCATCCTATAGATAATATTATTATTGTGTTGATTTTTAGGATTTGATCACACAGCCATCCTTTATAGATAATAATATTACTATGAATTTGATCACACAGCTGTCCTAGTCTTACAAATGATCCTAAGTGGTCGGCATAAACGGTGTGCATAGGTACAGGTACTTTTCCTATAGGATGTAAATTTTCTCCTCCAGATTTTCCATACTTTCCCTTACCGAAAGCACATTGAATACAGGAATTGATGAATTTCCTTATTATATCGGGTCATTTTAGGAAACCAAAAATGTCGAACCCAGGGTGTCATTCACAACGATATCAAAATACGTTCTAATTCTATGGTCTTTCATGTCAGGGGTCATACTTCTGCAATAAGCCATATTTTGCCAATTTGGGAACAACAAATCGTTCTCCATTTGAGTTTTTTCGGAACAGTATATCCTCTTTAATTACCTAAAAATTAATCACTATATTATCAGGGTATCGGTTCGTATCCCTTTAACTGAGAAATAATATTTTGTAAATTAATATCCAAATGTTAGTTACCAATCAGTTTCCTTAATGACGTAAGTATACTGTTTCGTGACCGGGATTCCTACTAAGAGCGTCTACATGTCTCATTCTATTCCCTGGATGATACTCAATTTGCAGGTCATAATCTTGTATGATAAGCCACCATAGAGCAATACAAGGAGCAAGATCTTTTGCTAAGGATTGTGCATAACGCTGCAAATTCCGAAGATTCCACAACAGCTAATGTTTTTAACTCGAACTATAGTAAAACCGTTCTTTAGATGTGACTACCAAAATAGGCTGTAGGTTTAAATGTGCCGGCCTGCTGTATTTGTATTAGTATACCCCCTAAGCCTAGTTTTCTAGCATCCGTGTTAACCTGGAGACCACAGCCACACAATTTTGTCACTTGGTCCTCAATATGAGTATCTTTGAGAGTCTGAATTTAAATTTCGGTAATCAATGCACAGCCTGTAACCTTCACCTTTTTTTTAACTAGAATCACTGGACTAGCATATTCAGATATAGAGCGACGTATGATAACAGCTTCCAAAAGATCGTTAATATTTTCATCAACTATTGCATTTTCTTTTTAAGACATATCCTATAGAGCTAACCAAGTACGACTTTATTAGTTTTTATTTTTATTTGTAATAAATCTGTGTACCCTAAATCTTTTGTATCCCTAGTAAATAAATGTTTTTGTCTATCTAATATCATCATCTTTTTTTTGTCTAAACTTTCACCAATTACCTTACCTAAACCCTCTAATTCCCGATTCAATGCTATTTGTGTTTCAATCGATAAAGTCATATTTTCAGTAGAGGTATTCGAGTCGATAATATTAATAATTTCAGCCCGGGCAATTAACGTATATTGCAGGCCAAGTTATTTCAATTACATCAATATTTATAACCTTTAAATGACAGCTCCTCCAGGAATTATATAACACAAATATAGGAATTATATAGTACATAAACTGGATTTGTTCCATTGAATTGTTTCTCATTTGGATCGATATCTACAATTACATCAATATTACAGCAACTATTTTTAGGTGAAATTGTATCATGTTTCAGCAAAACATTTTAGTTATATCTATCACCAAAATCTATCACTTATATTTGTCAGCTGTTTGTAACTGTCAAACAAATTATAAGTCTCAGTAAAAGTGGCAGAATTTGCTGTAGTAACTAATACCAAGCTGGTTGATCATTGATTGGCCAATAATTAAGTCTATGTCACTTGGCAGTTGTTGAACAGTCTCTACATGGTCACTAAGACACACTTGCTCTATTTTATAGTCAACTTTAGATTTCATTTTCATTATTCTTGTTCATTGGCTCCTACCCACATTTTTTTTTTGCAAATATTATTATTTACTAAGATATTACTTGAAGTATAAAAAGTGTTACTTACTTGTGTTGAAATCTGCGGTTGCCGAGTTGTTCCTGCTGTACTCGCGAACCAGCAGTTAGCCGCCGCATGACAGAGGCGTTGAAAAGTTCGACAATTGTAGCAGCGTTTATTCTTGGCTGGAGAGCTGCTGTCGATTTTCCATCACTTGCACCTTTCCTCCAAGTAGACTTTCGCATTGGCTTGTAGTTCATTCGGTAACCCTCTTATGACGCAAGATATTGCATGCTCGCCCTGGATGTTGCATTTCTTAAGCAGAGAGACTTATCGTTAATATTTGGTCATCGGCCCGCAGCCCGCTTTCAGTCTTCGTTTGAATCATCATAGCTTCAAGGCAGTCATTGTCTAGCGGACCCACGTAAACGCATTTGCATGATGAACTGTCGATCGGTAGGTACTGTTCCGTAAACCTCTTCTAGGTGGTCGATTTTATGCAGCCATGTAGCTACATTACAAGCGTCGTCTTCTGGTTCAAACTTTGGTATCACTTCTGCATCAGCTTGAGTAATTCTGCGTCGTTTTATCACTGGTTCACATATCACAATCACTGTTGTTTATGTTCAAAAAAAAGAAAAAAAAAATCACTTTCTTCGCTGTCAATCGCAGAGAGTCTGAGCAAGTCTGGGCGTTCTTCTCCGGTTGCCAAGTCCCGCAGCATAAGGACCGGACATTTTTGAAATAATCCCACTTCTGAGATGTTAGAGAATAATAAAAGTCTTGAATTATACATTGAGCGATATTTATTCGAGCAGAGTTTCACCTTACATGTCTCGAAGTTAATTACAGAATGAATCAATCAATGCAATATGGCTGGCTTTTATACCATTTTACACAAAAGAAACGAACTTCCGTTGACAATTCAAATATAGCAAAATCATAAAGAAATACATTAAAATTAAGAATGGCTAAGAATAAGTTAAGTACCTACATAATTCTAAATATTAATTAATGTACTTCTCATATTTTAGATAATATGAGAAGAGGAAGTTATAACGGAAGTAAATAATCCTCCCGCCCATTTATAACTAACTAATTGTCAAAATCAAGTACCTTACTTATTAATATTTAAAATATAATAATCACTTATTAAAATTATATATAGTGACTAACATAATATACCGATTTAAATAAATAAATATAATATCATGTAGCTTGTCCATTGACATCCGCTAACAGTATGCAACGCGCGCGTTCGCGTCGGCAGAGCAGAAATGATCTACGGTTCGCACCGTAGTCACGCAGGTGTGCACGCCAGTTTCGCGCTACAGACGTTCCCGCATCGCGTCCCGCGTTACAGACGCGCAGGTGTGGCCGAAGCGTTCCCCGCCAAACCGAGTTGCATGAAAACCAGTATGGAAATAAGTACTTTGTGTCCTAATAAAGAAACACAGAATATTGTTTTTATGTCAAAAAAAGTTACAATACACTAACACGTTGCTACATTTTATCACAGATGGCAATTGGCATGCATTATGTTTAACATCTAACAACTATCCTCGTTGCCGTGGATGTCAGAAACGGTATATCTGCATCTATATATATAAAACTCAAAGGACTGACTGACAGATTGACATAGTGATCTATCAACGCACAGCCCAAACCACTTTACGGATCGGGCTGAAATTTGGCATGCAGGTAGATGTTATAACGTAGGCGTCCGCTAAGAAAGGATTTTGATAAATTCCAACCTCAAGGGGTTCAAGTAGGGGATGAAAGTTTGTATATAATAATACTTCTTAACGCGAGCGAAGCTGCGGGCAAAAGCTCGTAATACATACGTCGCGCAATGTAAAGACATTTCGTTTGGTACCCTTATAACCTCCCATTTCCCAAACTGACTCTAGCCCAAAATCTATTGTGCCTGCGATACCCACGATGGAGGTGTTAATTCTTATTTACATAACATAAATAGAAAGTATTTACCGTGCCGTCCTCATGGTTGCACATGTCCCACAGCGGTATGAAGGCGGTATCGTCGCGGCCCTCCTGCGCCGCCGGGATGTTGTTCTGACGAGTCATCACTGATGATATCGCCCATCTGAAGAAAACGTAGTATGTTGTAAATATTGTACTGTTGAGTAATTATCTAATGTTCTCGAAATAACTAGCTTATAGAAAGGAAAGTTTAACACGTGCGTCAAGTTCTCTAATGTGTGCGTAAATCTGAAATCACGCTAATGTGTGCGTAATGCATATGCCCGATTTTCGAAGTATAGTATGGGGATGGTCTACTCTCTACTAAATAATAATAATAATACTCCCCACACCGATTACAATGACCGTGGCCAGTTTCATTGAAACTAGGCCAGGTACGCATGAGTCATTTTATAGTGCTCAAGTGTGTTCGCAGTACACAAAAGCACTCTCTATTCATTCACTCTCATAACCCAGTGGGACGGAAGACCGACACGACTGGCGAGAGATCAGGCGCAGGACCGACTTTTTACATGCACATCCGACGCAAGGATCATATTACTTGTCAGACAATCAGGTGATCAGCCTGCATCGTCGTTTCCAACGAATCGAACCCACGACCTCCGAGTCGAGAGCCACTCTATTAACCACTAGACCACGGAGGCGTCTCTACTGTATATTTTGTAGATAGAGACCACGAAAAGTCACATTATTAAAATAATAATTTGTACACATTGAAGCCACAATAGTTTGATAAGAGTCAGCTATGTTACCCAGTTTTTACGCTAATGTAAGTTACAACCATTTACTAAGCATAATATGTGTAGCTAATATTGTATGTGTCTTCACTGTTAGCAATGTAAGTGCTAATCAACTTCAATTGTATAAGAGTTGGCGCGTATATCATGCGTTATAGCTTTGTGGGTTCCTTAAGAGGAGTCCACACCGCCCTTTTTTCCATACAAACGTTGTCCCCTGTTTCCTCCCTGGATAATGCTAGTAGAATTATAATTTTTTTCCTGAATATCTACAGCCACTAATACAATGTCCCTATGTTTTTTTTTAACTTTTAAAAACCCAAAAAAATGGCCGGATTTTCCGCTCTGTTCAAACATCCAGAAAACAGATTTGGCTAGAATAAAACATAGGAACACAGCTCAAGCCTTTCTTTAATCTTTAATGAAAAAAGTACTTAAATCGGTTAAGTTTTGGAGAAGGAATCAGGGGACAACGAATCGTTGATTTTCTGCAGTTGCCTCTATCCCGTTCCGCGGTATAGGCTTGAGGTAAGGGAGACAGCTATAGATATTACACGTACTTTTTTTTTCATTTCTCTAGCCCCTGCTGTATCCTCTTAACAATATAACATTATAATATTGTGTCGCATTTTATGGCAAGCTCTATTCACAACTCTACACACAATTTCTAAACAGTTTTCATTTGTGACTATTACACGTTTTTCTGCTACAGTAGGTACCTAATAGGAATTATGCCGTAATCGTAATTGCTATGGCGCGGAAAGCACACAATGGTTTTATCTTGCTCCATCTTCGCACTATAACAGGGATTTGTAAACACGAATTTTGTAGTGAAAGCGACCGTTGTGGTTTTACGCGAATAATACATTTCTATAAGCGGAATGAAAGTTAATAATGCTTAGGATAAAATTATGTAAGCCGCAAATTATGTTGCGTAATATCAGCATTTTACTCATTACTTATTCCATATTTATTAGTAACTGTTTAGTGACTGTTAAATCCGATTCAATTTTTAGTAAGGCATTGTTCATATGCTTTACTATAAAGTCTGTCATATGGGTGGGTGGTTCTACAGAAGTTGGGTAACTTTTAGGGATATTTGATTTACTGTAATTTTTATGGTAAAAGACAAGTTTGGGTTTATAAGATGGGTAGTATAAGGAATATATTGTTGCAAATCGGGTCAGTCACTTTTTAGAGTAGTTATTAAAATATTTCGATTTTTTTGAATTTGACTGCCAGAGGACTGACGAGGGTGACACAGTAGGAAGTTGACTCTACGAACAACGCCCGAACTCTACTTGTTCGTAGAGTCCTGAGGATGCTTCGGTGTTGGGTCGAAACGGGCGTGAGGTTTTCAACCTGCATGGTGGTGAGGGGCCCTACACGTATTTGCTAACATTATTGTTTGTGTGGTGGTGTTTGCAGGTTCTTGCATGCGAGTGTACGCATAGGCAGTGTGGGACGAGGAGGTGCCGTACGCATGCCTATGCGTACACTCACTCATTTACTTACAGGTTGAGGTTTATTTCGCGGAACATTACTTACTAAAAAAATAACATACCTACTAAAATTTTGAGTATTTTAGTGTTTTTTTTGTAGTAGTGGCGAGTAATTTTGCTCACAACTAGTTTAATGTTTTCTACGCATTTGTCGTGCATTATGGTTTCCACCATTTTATATCCATCACTTACAAATCTTGGAAGCGATATAATTTCGTAGTAAATGGAAGTATAACGATAGTTTTTATCTGTTATGTGATTATCGAGGAAAGTAAGAGTGTGTGAAAAATAAACAAAGACATAACAGACAAGATCGAGTTTGTACTTCGCGGTCGCAAAAACCATCACACACATGGGAAACCTGGTTATACGACACTTAACATGATAATTGACTTTTTAACACTCGTCGTTCTATGGTATTGATTACACAGGAGAAGCACCTGATAAACCATTTGTTACCTCTTCTCGTTTAAACCACAGAACCGATTTAGATAAAATTGGTATCGATATACTTTAAGAGATGGGAAAAGACATAGGATAAAGGAATGTTGGCGCAACGGAGTTGCTGAAGTCATCTAGTACTTATAAGTTGTAACTTGTAATCACTAATCTACTAGATGATCTTTTTTTTAAAGAAGGCAGGTCGCGTAGCCCTGAGTCACTGCGACCCATAAGGACCTATCGTGACTCCTTACTAGATGACACGGCTGCTCAAAAATTCTATTAATTATATATTATCGCGCGGGAACCGTATCACATGTCCTTTTCCAGAACTCAATGTATCTCCATAACAAATTTAAGCAAAATCGTTTCAGCGGTTTGGGCGTGAAGAGGTAACAGAGACAAACAGAAAGACATACAGACTCACTTTTGCATTTAAAATATTAGTATGGTAATATATATTCTGTGGTATGGCTTGTCTGGCGCTTGTAGTATGTATAGTTAATAGTATGCTTCGATCAAATATTCCTGATAGTACTTATGTAAGTATTACAATTTCCGAGTTCTGACGGTCATGTTTAACTTGGGCTATAAGCTGTCTTGATATTATACAACATACTTAAATGGTAAAGAAGTATTATAAAAATTCTTAAGATCCATACTAATATAATAAATGCGAAAGTGTGTCTGTCTGTCCGTCTGTCTGTTACCTCTTCACGCCCAAACCACTGACCCGATTTTGCTGAAATTTGTCATGGAGATACTTTTAGTCCCCGGAAAACTGTACGGTTCCCAAACGAGTTTGGGCGCAAAAGACTTGCGGCTGTCATCTAGTTTACTATAACTGCGAAGTCCGCCTAACCTATATGCACATAATCACGATTAATTACTTCAAATGATTTATTCCAATGTCAATGAAAACTTGCATAACACTTTCACTATTTGTTTAAATTAACTGACGAACATAAATAATTGATTAGCCACTATTATGCGCTCTTTGTTGCATTTTCTCTTTTTGCTCTGTATAATTATCCACAATAGGAGTTCGTTAGATGCGTGAGATCAGAGATGCAAAGTGATAAAAACTTTGAAAAGCTACTTGTTTTATGAAAACTTAAGTCTTTACTCTGTCGTCTATTAGAAAAGATAGACAAAAATAGGTATTTTAATAGTAATCGGCTCTTTAAATATTAATATTAGTTATTACTTTTTAGTACAGGGCTGGTATTAGATATAATGTATTTCTAACTACTACATAATATCTAGTCTTGAATGTAAGAAAGCCTATAAATAATTTCGCCTATCATGTTTTCTGGTAATAAAACAGGCGATCTTCAAGTCATCCTTATATTTTATCAATTTATTATATTCTATTCGAACTTATAACGCAACTGAGTCTTAGGGTGGGTTGCACCAGAGGCGTGGTTAAAGTTAAAGTTATGGTTATAGTTAAAGCAAATTTAACTTTAACCTTAACTTTGACCGGAGAAATTGACAGATGACAGCTGGTCCCACAAGGTTATAAATGAACGTGGGCGGGGACGCTGCTGGTAAAGGAGAACTGTCAAAAATGCCGTTTTTGTATGATGACAGCGTTAGTTCCTTTTTTCGCCACGTGCATTTAAAACCTTGTCGAGCTCTATGGTTATGGTTAAATATGGCGTCTTGATGGCGTCCATTTTTAACTTTAACCAAAGATTTGACATTTTGCATTGTAGTTACAGTTAAAGTTAGTTGGTGCAACCCACCTTTAGAAACTAAGAAACATTTCCGCTGCTATTCACAAGCGTTTATATTTCTTAATCACTAAGAATAATTTATTTATTTATTTGCTAGGAACAGCCAACAAAAGCTACAATCATACATACATAATATAAACATGGATTAAATATTGAATCACGGTTATTGCACTTTTAATTTGAGGCTATTATATCTTGCTATAAAAATCGGCTAAGTATAAAGATAATAAAAAAATGTAAATAATATTAAACTAAACTATCTAAACTAATATGCAAGTTGCAACAGAACAGAAAACGAACATTTTCGAATACCATATTACTAGACATATTTCTTTATCAAATGGACAAGACAAAAAGTGGAAAATGATGGGCTATAATGTAGTCGTCGCATACTGCACGCTACGCCGCGCGTGCACATACCGTTTCACGTGTCGAATGGCGATACGCATGGAAATATTAGATATTATCATATTATTTCATGGCAGCATCGATGATAATAGAGGCAAGACTAGAGGAAAGGGTATTTGTCAGCACCGTATGCGCCGAATGCACCGCATAGTTCACGAAATTCGGCGCGTACGGTGCGGACGAATGTGCGAGGTTTCATATAATTTCATACAAAGATCACTTTTTCACGGTAAATATTTTTAGAAGAATAGCCTCAAAATCCTAATCGCGCGAGTGGGATAGCATCTCCCGAACATCCCCGAAACATACTCAGTTTGGACCACGGAGCTATAATAAAGTTGGATTGAGAATCCACCAATAAATTCGTAGCACGAGAGATGGGACTCAGAGAGCAAAGTCTTCCATTAATACAACGCAAAGGATACCATTATCGGAGTAATAAAACCTGGTAAAAGTTACCTGGTTAATAGTAAGCTTAAAACTTTACTTTTTTGTACATAGGAGGAATCGTAAGCTTTTTGTAAGTTATATTGTGGGCAATGGGAGTCCTACGTCGAGTACGTAGGGGTCATTACGTCGTGATCCTATTATATTGTAGGCAATTATACTCACAGAGTATTAATAGTGCAGATGATGAAAATTTGAACCTAACCTGAGTCCTAACCCAACTGTATCCTACGCATTATTACGATAAAGCTGAGCCTTGCGTCGGCCGTATAAGGCTCGTAGGTGCAAAATAAAATTAAGAGTAATTATTGGAATTTTTTTTTTATTATTTCCAATAATCTTGATCCACTTGACCAAACTGATCCAATTTTTATGAATTCCTCATTCATAAAAATCGGATCACTTGTTTAGGCCCTGTGAAACAAACATAAATAGGCTGTCAGCAAACATAATAATATTGAGGATATAGTTAAAGTTCTGTTAATAAAAATTATTTAATTGCCCATTAGGTACTTTAAGCGACGATTAACAATCACGACAAAGTAAGAGGCAAACATCCAGCAATAAAAGTAATTTATATAATTACGACATAAACGCTGAATATATAACTAATACGCTAAGTAAATCACTTTAACTCGTGAACTGCAAATATTACATAAGATTATGGCACTCATTTTAGTAAATTTCTCATGGCTCGTCACTCAATCGCGGCGATCAGAAGCGAGCTAACGCTTGCGCTCACTTTCACGCACGAAAAAAAAATATAGGGGGAAAACATCGAGAAACCTCGCATTTTCCTCGCTCAGTTATTCAAGCGACGCTGTGTTGTGTGGAAAACAAAAGAGAACGGGGGAAACGTTGGACCCTTTTCTTCTCTTCTCCTTCTAGTGTTGTGTTGTGCTTCTGTTCTGGTGTAATATGAGTAGATTGGGGAAAATGCCGCTCCTAAGTACTTTGGCAGCTCTGGTTATTATTGTGCACTCCGCGGAGGAGAATTTCGAGCCGGACTATCGAGACTACCGGCCGAGGGCTCTGGACACGTCTCCTGTGAGCTATGAACAGGTAGGTGGCTTTTAATAGCTTTAAGTAAGTACTACTAATTATTATGAAGAGGAATAGTTAGTGATGATTAGGCTCCGAAAGTAATGGGTCAATTTTAATTAAGTTTGGCAAAGACAAAAGGTACAGCTACAAGGAACGACCTAAGATACATACATACAGACAAATTGGGCAAAATGTACGTTTACCGCGCAAAACACCTAACTTCTAGTTATGGTGTAAATTAGCGTGTGTGTAAGTTATAATTTGTAAGATATAGTTCTGTCAGACATCATTAAACATTTTTGGGGTCGTAATTTGTATCTGCTTATTTCCTTTATTTCCAAAAAAATATATAGCGTATACATAAGCTGATATTTTAATAATCACGAACTTATCAAAACTTTCCTACAAATTGACTTGAGAATCTTTGCTTTTTTCGTCAGTTAAAAATACTTATGGGCATATAATTATTTTAGGAGTTAATTAGTCAAATTTTGGTAATTTAGACCATTACCAATCACTTTTGTTGCTTTACTTTCTACGTATTGGCGTGTACGGTTACGCAATTATTTTCGTTAAATCGTTGAAATACACGTTGTTCCTCGTTTCCCCTATTTGGACGACTTTATGTAATTAACTCAATTGATAACTGGTTATTAATAATCGTAATGCTGTTTTATGTAATAGTAATTAATCAACTGGTAATAGTTGTTATCACTTTGCAATGTTGTTATCGAAAAAAATATATTTGCAATTTATTAATGAGTAGCAAAATAGTTACTAATTAAAAATATCTATATTTAACAAAAGACATACCAGCATTTTTTTACTATAGTCGTGGTCGTGGATTGGAGCAAATATGAAAATTGTCTGATTTGCATAAGCCTTACAAGTAAATTATTCATGCATCAACATCTAATTTCTTTATATTAAAGCATACCATACTCTCTAAATTTTGTTAATCGTAGAGTGTGAATAAGAAATTATAATACAATTTGTCGTCACTTGGCGTGTATTTCCATGCTAAAAACAATACAATACAAAAACACTTTATTGCACACCAAAGAAAATACAAAATTAAACAATTTTACATAAAAACAACATGTATGATGAATTGATGATGCACAAAAGGCGAACTTATTGCTAAATGCTAATGAGCAATCTCTTCCAGTTAACCTTTTGTTTATCGAATTGTCTATTAGAGATTGAGAAGATCGTGTAGGTGTACAAACCAGGTAAGGTTAATTAACATTTTACTTATCAAATAATCTAGAAGCAAATTTAAGGCTTATTTAAGAAATGGTGTTTTAACTCCACTCTTTGTTTGTGATTCCCGGAGTGGGAATCACATAACTATAACTCATGAAAATCGCTTCAGACAGACAAATAAACAAATGCACTTTCGCACTTATAATATTAGTAAAGATGTTTCTACTATTCAGAAAGTTCTAAGGAGCATCATAAGTCATAACATAAGCTCACGAATTTGATCTATAGGTCGTGATCCAAAGAAATTGATGTAAATCTCTTGATAGAGCCAGAGAGTGAGAGTCGTGACTTTTAGGCCCACTTACACGGTTTTGGATTAAAGTAAACCTGGGTTAACTTTAAGTATTGTTATCTCTTTATGAATACGAAGGACGAGAAAGATAACGTCATGATATTTAATGAAATGTTTAACCCAGATCTGCGCCAGTGGCTTAGAAGTATGAACTTTAATCTCTATTACGCGATATAGGTACTTCTTTCATTGCTCTGTAGTCTGTAAATAGCTCCTTTGAAAACGCCAGTTTTACCAGGTTTACTTTTCAGTCAAAAGTTAGTTTACTAACTTTTGACTGAAAAAATGGGACTATAATTTTCAAACTCTCTATCCTACAACCAACAAGAACAAAAATTAAATAGCGTAAATATTATAAAATATGTGACATTTAATTATTATTATAGATATTCATATTGTTAAAATACAATCAACAAAACCTACTCGTTGACGGAATAGTCACAGTTCCGTCGCGGAAATTCCGCGTGGCAATGTTTACAGTTAATGCAATGTAAGCCTACTATTGTAGATCTGGGTTCTAGTTATTCCTTAGTTGAAATTGGAGTATCATCTTATTATCTGTCTTGTTCTTTTTATTTAAAAAGTTTAGTCATGATAGTATTGTGACTAAACAAATTCAGAATAGCATAAATTATGCGACATAGGAACCTATACAATATACATTTCCTCAAACCTCTAATATACTTGGATCTAATTTTTATAATCTTACTTGTATTAATGTTACGCATGAATCTCGAATATATTACGTGAAAATCCGCAAGAAAGGCTCCAGAAGACGTATTAACCAGTCATTCCTCTCTTAACTAGGCTGACTATTTCAGAATTCTGTAGGGTCTTAGGCCACCGTACAGATGTAATGCTGGCCATACACCATCCTTCCTATCGTCCAATCGGCATGACGCTACCGATTGCATCAGTTAGAACTGATAAGATGTTTACATAGGCAGGCCCAGACGGACGTTCATAGTTGGTTACAGATACATAAGAGTTAGGTACAGATTGCAGTTCAGAGGATAGATAGCCGACACTATTCAAATTCCACTACGGATGTCAAAGTTTTAACATGTTATGAATGGAGAGATAATGATTTAATAGGTATCAATTACGAGTCGTCAATATTATACCCGGCATATTAGGTCACGCTCCAATTCGCACAACACCCATATTTTCTAACGCGATAGTTTCTATCGATACTTATAAATGTCCACAATTTTATTTAAGAGCGCTCCTGACCCAAAAAAATCAAACATCGTCCTTCTTCACACTCATATCATGTGGTCTTTCAAATGCCAGGTGAAAAAGGACGGCGCGGAATCATCGCCAACTTAGTTTTACTTGAATAAAAGACCTATAATGATTATGAAAAAAGTGTTTTGAGTAAATTTAGGTTTTATCAATGCCTTTTTAGATATTATAAAATATTAAAGAAAAAACATCAAACTTCGAAGATCCAAGCGAAAATGTGTCTAAAACAAGGTTTTTTCATTTTTGTAAAAAATAAACTATCGAGCATTTTTTCAGTAATCGTGTTTTCGTCTTGTGCATTTAATCTTCATGAAGTGAAGTTACTTGTGTCAAAAAATCAGTTTTCTAGACCTTACATATTTTGAGACCTAGATCTCAAAATATGTATGTAGTCAAGTTAGGGTCAGGTGCATTCTTAAGTCCTTAACATCCATACTTTCTACTTTGAGTCCCGGAGAAAGGACATAGGATACTTTTTATCCCGGAAAATGTACAGTTCCCGCGCGATAAACAGTCCGGCAGTGGAAGACCCCATATTGCCGATTACTACGGCTTGCCTTTCCAGCATCGATAAAGAAGTTATATAAAATTGAAAGAAAAGCTATAAAATCTTATACAATAAGAACAAGACAAGAAAACAGCGATAATATGGATTGTGAAAGCGCTGCTGTATGAACACGACATATTACGTTAAAACTAGCCAAGTGCGAGTCGTGTAGAATTTTCTTTATGCTAGTTTTTGTACAATAATTTAAAGTGGATTAAATACAATTATCAACTAAGAGAGTAAATTTTAAAACATACCTAACGGCTCTATAATTTAACGATTTTTTATAAAATAATAATAGCTCCCACACCGGTTTCGGTGACGGTGGCCGGTTTCATTGAAACCAGGCCAGCTACGCAGGAGTAATTTTTATAGTGCCCAAGTGTGTGCGCAGTACACAAGAGCACTCTCTATTCCTTTACTCTCATAACCCAGTGGGACGGAAGACCGACACGACCGGCGAGAGATCAGGCGCAGGACCCACTTTTTACATGCCCATCCGACGCATGGATCATTTTACTTGTCAAACAATCAGGTGATCAGCCTGCACTGTCCTAACCAAACTTGGAAATAACATGTTTCCAACGCGGGAATCGAACCCACGACGACGACGACCCACGACGTCAAGAGCCGCGCTCCGTACCACTAGACCACGGAGGCGTTATAAAATAAGTAAGTATAGTAAATAGTGCTTACGCTTGGTAGGAAGCGTCGCTTTATATACTGTTTATTATATTTAAATACATACAATAAACATAGTTCGACATAAAATTTTTGGAAATTAACGACCAAGTCTTACAGTTAAAAAAGTATTTAATTTAGTACGAATACCTACGACCTTTCCAAAAATTAATATAAATACAATACAAATAATTTATTTCATGAAAAATACAACATACAAGTTCAGATAATGACAAATCCTCACACTAGGCATAGCCTGTCCTGTGGGGCCAGTAGGAATATTCTCGTGATAGGGGTATGAAGATTTTATATGGAACCTGGCCGACCACCTGCATTGTGTTTTTCCGCGTTCACGAATATTTTTTTCAAAAATGGATAGCTAACATCCATATAAACAAAAAATAATCTTGGGCAAAACCACGTAAAGTGTCAAATTTCGAAGATTTCAGCTGCCAAAGTTGCAATATCTTAAATTGGTAAAACTTTGGCAGCACATCCGAACAAAAAATCTCGCAATGTTTAAATTCGCGTATATATTTAAGAGTTAAAATAAATCGTTTACACACAAACCAGTTCAAAAAATGTGACTGTTTACTGCGGAACCCTAAAACGCGTAATAAAAAATGAATTTATAATGAGTGGTAATATCTTATTCCGAATTTTACGGATTGAATGATTCGCAGAATTTCAATGCGCACGCGCAGCATGACAGAACACTTTCATTTCAGTAAATGTCTACATTAAGACAAATTATATGACGGAAGCTTACATTATTGGGTTGTGGATTTGATACGAGGTCAACTTTATTATTGCATAATTGACATAAAAAGGATCCTATTTATGGCCAAACTGTAGTCTAAATTCAGTAAAACCTAGAGATCTTTTTTCTAAGATGTTAGCAGGCTCTGTGTTAAACATTTGAAGTTCATGTTGTTTAAACAGACAAACAAATCTTTATTTCACTCAAGAAGAATTTTACACGCTAATCCTAAACAAACACTGCTCTCCACACTAGGATTCCCTGTGTCGTGGAGAGTTTCTAAGAATAAATTACATACACTTCGAATATACAAACCATTTTTAGGGTTCCGTACCCAAGGGGTAAAAAGGGGACCCTATTACTAAGACTTTGATGTCTGTCCGTCTGTCTGTCTGTGTGTTTCCAGGCTGTAACTCAAGAACCGCTATGAAAACTTTTGAAATTTTCACAGATTGTGTATATCTGTTGCCGCTATAACAACAAATACTAATAAAATTAAATTAAGAAATTTAAAAAAACCCCCGCCAAACAACTTTAAAAAGTAATGAAATAATATATTTTACAGACTTTAAGTTTAAATAATTCCTAAGTGTAAAGTGATATTTTAGTCCATAATTGTTGTCACGGTGTGTCGGGGGACCGCCAACAGTGTCTTTTACATCTTGTATCGCCATGTCACTGATTGTCTCGATACTATAATGTTTTGTGAAATCAAAAATCTACATTAACGGTCCCCCGACACACCTTGACAACAATTATGGACTAAAATATCACTTTACACTTAGGAATTATTTAAACTTAAAGTCAGTAAAATATATTATTTCATTACTTTTTAAAGTTGTTTGGCAGGGGTTTTTTTTTGAATTTCTTAATTTAATTTTATTTCATGCTTTTTAAACTTGTGTTGGTTATAGTGCAAAATAATTCCTATCAACAGGATCATAATATTATATATAATATATACCAATGAATACCATCTAGGAATGTCCTTTTGGATGAGGCCGTCACGCGTCAATATGAGTCCAAACATGAAACCTCCACTTTGGGTTCATATGGAGCTCGGCTCCTATAGAATCCAGGTGATGCTGCAGCAGCAGCATGCAAAAATTTATTGGTTATCTACGTCTTCCTAGTTGTCGCAATTCAAATGAGCCCAAACACGAAACCGTTGCTCTAAGTTGGTGAGGAGTTGGGTATCCTATTGATTACCAGGTGATGCTGCAGCACCAGGTCAACTTTCCATTAATGTATAAATATTCATAAATGTCACGAACTAGAATGCAATAAAGCCCACCAAACGACTGCAAGTTGCTAATCGGCCCTCCACGAACCAGATGAACAGCGATTTTTCAGCACGGAGCAGGCATCAGCCTGAAGATGATGAACTATAGCTAAGAACACTCTCAATGAAGTCAGCTTTCAAACAAAAAAAACTAGATCAAAATCGGTCCACCCGTTTGGACAGACAGACAGACAGACAGACAGACAGACCGACAGACAGACACGTCAAACTTATAACACCCCTCTTTTTTGTCGGGGGTTAAAAACAAAATAAATTAAACATACAACAAACGTGATTTTTTGCTATTTTTTGCTCGATAAATTTAATAATCAAGGGGGGCTCCCATACAATAAAACACAATTTTCAGCGTATTTTTGCGCTATTGTGGTACAGAACCCTTCGTGCGCGAGTCCAACTCGCACTTGGCCGATTTTATTTTATTTTTCTGAACACCCATGTCTCCTAATTATTTCAGATGATTAAACAGAAGATTATTTTTTTCTTTTGTATATGGGAAACTCGTGACGCTGCTTTTGGCTTCGACTTTTGTATGAGTTACAAAAGTGAAAAAAAAAATTAGTCTTTCAGCACTGCTACTTTCACAGTGAACTCTCTACAAGGAACACATACACACTCTAAAGTATTATCACTTAGTTTTGTTACATCCTGTATAATACTAGATGATGGTCGAAACTCTTCATATTTTGATATTTAATATTCGTCTCATAGTGCGGCAGTTAGTCAATTAATATTATTATTATCGGATAAAGCTGCGTGTACTAGAACAATTTAATACTTTTTAATTTCTCGTATTGGTGCTAGTGTTCCGTACTATTACATGTTCGCACACCGTTAAAATGATTGCAAACAAAAAACCGAAAACACTTTCAATGCGATAATACGCGCTAACAGGGAAATCGTTTTACCTGGGCTGAGCTGCATTCAACCTAAAATATATACGAGAATCGTATATTAATTTAGTAAACCTTTTTGCATAGGATATACCCAAATTAATTAATTTTTGTGGTTTATGTATAGTAGACAGTTGTTCAATACCTTTAGCTCTCATGAATTAGGTAAAGTGTTTAAAGAAAAAGTTAAAAACAAAAACTTACAATCTCAGTACTATTGACTATCTATTGAGACCTTGTTTGCTAAAATAAGACCAGTAGTTAAGCTCTACGAGGCTACATACCTTTAATTCATATAATAATATACTAAGCTTGTCAAAACCCTTTACCTTTCGCCAAAGTTCGGTAAAAATAAAAGATTTTTTCTTCTTTGTGTCTAAACACACTAGGCCGAAGTTACGCGGCGTAAATTCCGCATGATTACGCCCGCAATGTCAAACGCATACAAAATACGGACGGAACGCGACGTAATAGTGTGTCATCGGTAATTTAAAATACGGGCGGGCGTAATCATACGGAATTTACGCCGCGTAACTTCGGCCTGGTGTGTTTAGACACAAAGAAGAAAAAGTCTTTGATTTTTACAGAACTTTGGCGAAGGGTAAAAGGATTTTGCCAAGCTTAGTATAATTATGCATAAAGGTATGAAGCCTCGTAGAGCCTAACTACTGGTCTTATTTTAGCAAAAAAGGTGTCAGGAGTTACTAGTTAGTATTAATGATGGTAGGTACCGAGAGTGTAAGTTTTTTTTTGCGCTAAAGACAATTTCTGTATTATTTATTTATATTTTCTATTTCCATATTATCTTCTATGCCATGCGCTATCAACTGTATTAATTGTCAGTCTAAACTCTAAACCTGTCTTTTTCTCATACTTATTATAAGTATGAGTATACACCCTCTGGACCTACAACTAAAATCGTATTTTTCACGTAGCCGGGTTATAGTTCAAGAAACGAACCTAATTCAAGAACCAAACCACAACGAGGTTACTAAAACAGACCATTCAATAAGCCACCTGACGCGGAAGTCAGAAGCTACGCTATAATATTTACGCTAAGACAAACGCTAGAACCGGTCACACCGCTTTCAACTTTCGTCCATTATGGTGTAACAGCTTTCCTCGGCACTCGGCAGATGAGATAATGAACGTCACACGGTCAACTCGTAATATAATCAATTCGCAATACTAGTAATGCCATTACATAATACTAGATAACACCCGTAATTCTTGCGCCAAAATTCACTTACCGTGCATTTTTCCGGAATAAAAAGTATCCTATGGGCTATGCCCTTACCAGGGACTTAAAGTACGTACCAAATTTCAGAAAAATTGGTTCAGCGATTTGGGCTTGAAGGGGTAACAGACAAATAGATTATTATATTAGTAAAGCAAATATTATGTAATGTTTTACTCCAACTCAATCCAATTGAAATGGTAACTTATATTTACCATTTACCATCAAGTATTAACTGGCTGATCTGCGCGTCTTGCCCGCGAAATCTTTGGCCTCAGGGCCGGACCGTGACCTTACGAGGCCCTGGGCTGAAACTACTTAGGGCCACAACATTTTAACTGTCAGTTCGTAGTACCAACACCTAAATTGTATCATAAACCTTGATCGTAGGACTCTCAGGGATACCGACAAAAATTTAATAACATTATGAATTATTTCGCATTATCGTCTATTTTTGACTTGACTTAGTTGGGGGCGGAGGCCCTTGAACTCATGGGTCCCTGGGCTTAAACCCAAATAGCCATATGGCAGATCCGGCCATGTTTGGCCTGATAAAACTTCAAAAATATTTAGTTTCTCTACTATACTATGTATGTATATTGTATGCATCCAATATGTTGCGTAGTTTCAAAGATAGTAGCATAATAAAATATAGTGACAGACAGCAACATTAGATGTTACTCGGATCTTCGTTGCGCCGAAATATTTCGTTTGATGTAACATGTATCTTACATACACTTTCGCACATAATATGATATTCGTAAGAATTCCGAGACATATGAAATAAAGCTTGATACTATGTTCTCTGTATAACGTTAGCTTTCGTGTTTTTCAGCCATGGCGAGATACAAACGTCGAGCACATCCAGCCGGAAAAAGCAGATAATTGGCACGACAGTCTGGCGAATGAACCCCTGAGACGTCGACGAATGGGAAGAAAACGAAAGCGTCGGCCTCAAGTACCGTCTCTAGAAGATATCGAGTTTTCTGAACCAGTAGCGAACCCAGAAGTTCCAGCATCGCTTCAAGAAGAGTACGACCGTAACACAGAAGCACCGAGAAGGCGGCGAAAGAAGATCGATCACGTCGATCATTCTCAGGATGACCCCAGTAGACATTTGTACACTAGCAGAGATGAAAGTATTGAGAGACCCCATAGACGAAGGAAAGGCCAAAGAAGAAAACGTCCTATCGTTCAACCTTGGGCAGAAGTAGGTGAACCGGATTATGGACAGCAAAACCAAGTAAACGAACATGTAGAAATAAATAATGAAGACCGCCCGTCCTACTCTAATAATGCTCAAGAGGAATTTGGCGACACAGATATAATGGAAGTTAAAACTGAAGAGAATCGTTTCGTAGTCGAGAATAAAGAACCAGCGGAAGAGACAAATCAATCGCATTTTATTAATAACGAGAAAAGTTACGAGCCAGATATCAGCACTGAAAGAAATGACAACATAGACAAACTTAGCTCAAATAATTTAGGGACAAAGAAGGAAGGAAAGGAAATAAATGAAATCCCCGAACAGGTAATTGTACCTTCTTAATTTAGATATATAATTTATATCATTAATATTATGTGTTAGTTTGTAACGTTAATAATGATATTTATATTATTGGTATTTTTCATTACAGAATAAAAAGATAGATCCACTCGCTTTGAAGGCACTATTAAAAAAATCGAAAGGCAAAAGTTTAAGTGAAATACTACAGCAAAATAATTTATCTTTATCGGACCTACTGAGCGGAAAAGAGCAAGCAGTTTCAATTCTGAAGAAAGAAGATTTACCGCAGAGCCAAGAACCTATCACTTCAACAGAGATTCCGAAAATACCTGAGCTACACATACCACAACATAACCCTCAAGGACCTAACAGAAATTATGAAAGTAGGGCTATAATTAGAGACAAAAAAGTTGAAGCTCCTCATGTAACGGCAGAACCAAAACATTTGAATGAAAAGAAAGAGGAAACAAAAGTAAATGAATCAAACGAAAGGTACAGATTTGTCACGAATAATTCCAATAGAAAGGAAGCATCCAACACAAATATGAGGCGAAGATTTCCAACAATAAGAAGAAAGTTGCGAATGAGACCAGTATTAAGCAATACTTACAAAGCACAGCTCAGTAGAGACTTAATTACACTATCTTCTATGAAATATCACAATAATCGAAATTCAACCAGATTTAGAAACTTTAAGGAATTGATGTCACCAAAAACGGAAAGAAACGAGCCTCTTGTTTTTGATACCACAGAATCTGAAACGGACTCGACGACATTCATTCCAGACGAAATAGTAACAAGAACTACATTTGATGAACAAATAGACGAACTAACTACCATCACATATTTTAGAGATACGAATGTTGTAAGTGAGAATGATGATCAAGAAACATTAAATACAGCAGACTCAAACACACCAAATATTAGGCAAACGGACTGTGATAACAAAGAAACCACCACAGCTTTAGTTTTTGAGTTAGATCCAGAAACATTTTACACAAGTACTACAGAAGCGCCAACAGAAAATTATCCTACAACTACAGCTGTAAATATCCGACGACAAACCTTAGACAATAGGTTCAACCGTAAAAGAACAAAACAAAGAACTACCACAGAAACTCCTATAGACTTTGAAACGAAAGATATATTTAATTTTCCTAATTTAGTACCAGCGTCAGAATTTATAACTAAAACTAAAACTACTGCGGCCGATGATGACGATTTCACCACATTGGAAGACTTTTTGACTACCGAGTCCTCATCTGTAACACGAAGAAGAAATAAATCAAGGAAACGCAATTTCAATCGCAATTTCAGTGTTTCTAGCACTCCAAAGTCACACATCACAACAGAGGTAACTGCTAAGATCGAAATACAGGAGATTCTTAACGACACCACAAGTAAGTAGACATTTAATTCTCAATTTGGAATGCTGTAGTAATTAACATCAATTTTTTTTGTAAAATCAAGCACTTAGTATTTTTTCTCTATCATTTCGATTTTTTTAAATATTAACTATAAGTACATATACAATTTCTTATGTTACAGCTAGTGAACGTCTATCAAGGATTCTGAAGGAGAGAAACATGACTTTGAACGAGTTGTTCGAGCAAAGAGAACGTGGCTCGAGTCATGTGCATTTGGCAGACATATTCCACAACGCATCGAGAGAACCGAATCCACCCGAGCCCTTCCTATCCAAATCTCTCCTAGAACCTATATCTAGAGAGACGTATCCGTTGCGAGCACTACTGGAAGCAAACCAATATGATCCAAAAACAACAACTGATCCTGTAATAGACCAGATAGATTATAGAAACAAACCAATAGTCATGGACTTTGGTAATAATGTTAACGAGAACAGTGAAAATATGGGTATCATGTCACTGTTTCAGAACTTTACCAAAAACTATTTAAATAAAGAAATGAAAAAGGAAGAAGAGAAAGCAACTACACCGAGTATGAAGAAACAAAGTATCTCTGAGCCTAGGGAAGGCCGAGCTTTAGAAGCTGACAAGCCATTGATTACTTGGAATGAAATAATCAACTTCATGCATAAAGAAAAGAACGAAACTGTGCCTACTACAACGGCGATCGAATATGGTAAGCATTATCATAATTTGTAAGCAATAAACTTTATAGCTAACTTACATAATATTATTATTCCATTTGATAACATTGTTTAAATACTAGCTAAATGTAAAACTAAATAAGTGCCAGAGCTAGTATAATTTTTTTTGTAAACGACTAATTAAACATACTAATAACATTGACCATTAAATTCCAGAAATCCCAACGGAAAGAGTGAGCTTTAAAGCGAGTGACGATTCGCTTGACGACAAACTGGACATTCTTCAAGACTTGCAATACTTAACCAACAATTTGGAAGGACCCATGGTACCGAAATCTAAAAGTAACGAGGCCTTAAATCTATACCAAGAAAACGACAGCATTGAAGTGCTAAATACAGTAGAATCTAGCTACATGAGCACAACCAAATCTGTCACGGTAGCCACGGCCTCTATTATTGGATTATCTCTTGTCCTTTTCCTGCTCACATATAGTATACTAAAGTGGAAGCAGGACGCAAAGATAATGAGAAATAACTCCTGTAGAAGAACCGAAGACGTACCGACACCCGTTTTCGAGAATAGAAAGGGACAAAAACTGAATAGCAGCACCCGAAGCAAGAGCCCGATGCTGTCAAACTCAAATATTTACGCTATAGACTCCTTGGACACGCATAAAGGGAATGAATCACCTGAATACATGTGGGACAGTTTGAGAAAACCATTCCAATAATATTAGTTCATATAGTTAAGGACTTAGACTGAAATTATTTGTAAAGTTCTCTAATTTATTCTTAATATTAAATAGACTATTATTTTTAAACTGTGACCTGAGTTACTGATAGATTTACTGTTGTAGTTTTGTGTTGCAGAATTCCTGCTCCACGAAAATAAAAAGATCATTTTCATGTCTATTACTGTAAAGTATGTATATGTGTGAAATACTGTCTAATATACTAAGTTGATTTTGGAGGTGTAATATTATGTTCTATTTCATAAGCTTTTCAGTATTGTTACTATATACTGTCTAATATACTAAGTTGATTTTGGAGGTGTAATATTATGTTCTATTTCATAAGCTTTTCAGTATTGTTAGTATTACAAACTATACCCACAACATTTTATTTAAAAACACAATGTTGTGTTTAGCTGGACTAAGCAAATTTTAATAAAAAGCTATCATGAAACTGTAAATTCTATTAGCAAAAATGAATTCATGCTTTTTATTTATTTAATTAAATAAATATGTATCATAGTCCAGCCAAAACTGTTTTATTTATTAACTTTACACTACCTGTAGTTTTCAAATGTAAAAACTTCTTTCAGCTTTTTCATCACGGGTAAGTGTTCCATAGTATTGATTCTTTTGTAAAAATATGCATACCATCTCACAAGGCTTTGGTATAGTTTCAGTGAATGCACATAAACAGGCGATGGCTAAAAATATAATAGGCTTTATTATAAAGAAATAATATAAATGAAAGATTTCTAAAACACTATCTGTCATAGAAGCTTCTTCCTTTCAAAACTGTTCAAGCACAATATTCTAGTACTCTTCAACCTGAGCATATCCGCATACCAAATACATCTTTGTAGGTTCAGCCAGACAGATCAGACAGACAGACTATTTACAATAGTGTAATAATTGTCATATTTACCCTTAATTCAGCCAGCTCTTCTGGAGTAAAATAAAGAATTGTGGTATATTTCTCAGGTAAAACATCTATGTATGGTTTCCAAAACGAATCTGAAATGATTATTTCGAGAAAAGATAGATATTGCCCTTGCGCTTCGCTTGGCTCGTTACAATTAAATTAAATAACTATTGTGTAGTGCTTTTACAAACATTTTTATTAAAAAAATCATAAATCATATTATAAGCAGAGACAATATTTGAGCCTGTTTCACTACTTACTGATTTAAAAGTGCCGAATAGGCTTTTCACAGCTTTTTTGTCAGATTAAGAAAGAGGTTAAGTGGTGGATAGCCTATTCGGCACTTATCAGGAAGTGGTGAAACAAGCCCTTAACATACTAAAATAACTATAAAGTATAACTTAATCCTTTGATCGTATATTCTCGCTGCCACATGTGGCCGCTTGGGAGTTGAAGTGTTAATAACACTGTACTCCACTCGGGTATAAACCGCGATTGACAATGAAGTGTCAGATATTGTAAATCGTGGTTTTATATGGAAAATGACAACTTTTTGACAGGGAGTTAATGACCGCTAGCGACAAGTTAGCACGAGTGGAGTATAGATGAAGCTTGTAACTAACTGCCTACAAACTTTTGTACAGTTTGGCAGATACAAAAATGTATGTGTAGCTGTATTTGTTTTTTTGAATAAACCCTTTTTTAATTTTCATTTCATTCATTTCCAATTGTACGGAATTCAGTTTTTTGCATGGGAGCCATTCATTTGCAACAAAACTATCCTGAGTAATTATTTCATTAATTACAATAAACTTAATTAGTTTCACTGTTTAATGCTTCAACTCCCAAGCAGCGCCTGCACCGCGATAACAATAGATTTAGCTATTGTGTCTGGTTTTACAACGTTTGAAGGATTAAGTGTTAAAAGGTAACAAACAGACATATATATTTTTATATTAGTAGTAACAAACATCTTTTTACCTGGATTCTGTTTTTCTAGAAGTAAGTAAAAAGCGAGTATATAATTTGGCATAACTTTCAATGGATCTATTTCTAGGAACTGTGACAGTTCAGACTGCTCTGCGTTTGACACACTCATCATCAGTTTACGAGGTACAGTTAGCATCAGTGAACCCTCTGTAAATTCTTTTGTTGCTTTTAGTCCAAGCTCGTAGCCTTCAAATTCACATACTTCTATGCCTGAAACACGAGAAAGAAAAAAATTACAAAAATTACATTGGTAAATAATTAACTGAATTTTTAAATTAATATACTATACTACAAAGGAAAATATATTCATTTCAATAGTTATTCAAATTCAATAGTATTTAAGGAAAGTGCAGTGAATTATAAATTAAAACAATAAAGTATTTTAAAGTGTTTACTCCACTTTTAAACACTTATACTAGAAGATCAAATTACAAGCCTTACCTTCAAATTCAGCCTTATTCTCACGGAGCCAAGTAACATACTTCTCTAAATTTAACTTTCGTGAATTTGGTTTACTTTTGGTCAGTGTACTTTCTATTTCTATAATCTCATTTATAATTGACTGCAACTGTAAATGACATTCCCAAACGGTAATATTGCCGTTTACATTACATTCATTGATAATACTGGTTAATTTGCTAGTTAAATTCATTAATTCCTTTTGTTTTTGCTGATAAAATCTATTCGCTTTCTTATTGTTGCGCTCAGTCTGTTTTGATTTCGCTTTTTGATCCATTTTTCACTTTTATCTTATATACAGCCTTCGTCACTTGATTCCTTGTTTCGATTAGGTTGTAACCACGGTTATAGATTCAGGAAAAACCAGCGTGGGAATTAGTAAAAGTATAAATATCTCAAAAACTATTTCTCAGCATTGTACGATCACCAGATACCACATTTGACATCTCACATCAAT
Organism: Aricia agestis; assembly: GCF_905147365.1. Taxonomy (NCBI): domain Eukaryota; kingdom Metazoa; phylum Arthropoda; class Insecta; order Lepidoptera; family Lycaenidae; genus Aricia; species Aricia agestis. The sequence continues at coordinate 8,458,632 of NC_056421.1, read as the reverse complement.
GTCAAAAGTGACAAGTATTTGACACATAGAACGGTGTTGCTATTTTTCAAATATACCTTTCTCCCTAAAATACTAAAAAAAGAATACCATTATTTTTCTAAAATTGACGAAGTCAATACAAATATTATTGTAAATATTAATAAATTAATGTTTATCCACACCCATCATGTTATTAAAAGTAGATATGACGAATGCTAAAACCATATTTTCACCCTACGAATAATAAAAACTATTCATCCTCACTACTTGGGGACTAGCTAAATTAAATTGGAAACACTTTTACCGTACTGCACGTTGACATTTTATGAGCTGGTGCAATTATTCTTCGCTAGATGGCATTGTATTTATTATGTAGTAAAGTGAAATCGTAGTAAAATACAGAAATACTACACGCACGTTGCTAACTTTATTTTAATGTTGACATAGTTTTATGCATTCGCTGTAATAATTTATAATGGTACATCTCAACTAATTTGGTATTAAAAATTATTACAAGGCCTTAGTGGCTCAGTGCCGCAGGCTCAGCTCAGGCCAGAGCACAGAGTACTTTATTATATATGGGCAGGGGCGGATCTACTATAAGGCTTTTTGGGCTGCAGCCCAGGGCCCCGCGAATACAAAGGGCCCCCAACCGAACTGAAACCAATAGACGATATTGTCAATAATAAAAATTATATAGAATTTTAAAAAATCCGATCATAAGGTTGGCGCATTATCCTAATGCCGTAGACGAACATTTAGTGAATGAGTGCATTCTGTTAAAATCTTATTTACTGCAGTCTAAGTCTTTCACCTCTTGCAGTCAAATTTTTTGGCTTATTTATGAAAATAAACTTATTGATGTTTTCCCAAACTGCTATTATTTCATTATTTAAAGATTTTTTAACGATGCCGATCACTAGCTGTGAAGCAGAGCCATAGAGAAATATAATACACGGGGAGCAGAGCATTCTTTCTCCATAATGTCGTATATAGAAAACAAATACAGGACAACAATGTCATCATTCATTATCAGTTCTTTCGATAAATTTCGATTTAACAAAGGACCTACAATGCGATGACCAAATAAAATAATTTGCAGTTTGTTTGTTAGTTTGAACGCGCTAATCTCGGGAATTGAAAAATTCTTTCAGTGTTAGATAGCCCATTTATCGAGGAAGGCTATAGGCTATATTTTATCACGCTAAGACTAATAGGAGCGAAGAAATAGAGGAAAATGTGGAAAAAACGGGGAGAAATTATTATTTGACAGGGCTTATTTGAACGCGCTAATCTCAGGAACTACTAGTCCGATTTGAAAAATCCTTTCAGTGTTGGGTAGACCATTTATCGGGGAAGGCTATATGCTATATTTTATTACGCTAAGACTAATAGGAGATAAGAAATAGAGGAAATTATGGAAAAACTTGAAAACTTGAAAGGGCTTATCTCACGAACTACTGGAGCAGCAATTTTTCTGTTATTTGGCACAAATAAGAAGTAGACCACGTGAAGGATCATACGCTATTTTTGTGGACTTATTTGTCTGTGAAATATCTAATTTACGTGGGCGAAGCCGCGCGGAACGTCTAGTATAACATAACTATCTATAACCCATATAAATAAATTAAATATTTTGTTTTCCTATTTTCTTCCTGTACTTAATATACGTTCCGCGCGGCTTCGCGCTTTTCACAGACTAATTAGTCCACAAAAAATAGCTTATGATCCTTTACGTGGTCTACTTCTTATTTGTGCCAAATAACAGAAAAATTCCTCCAGTAGTTCGTGAGATAAGCCCTTTCAAATAATTTCTCCCGTTTTTTCCACATTTCCCTCTATTTCTTCGCCCCTATTAGTCGTATCGTGATTCCGGGGGAGACTCCGGAATGAAGCGTGCCTCACGTCGCCTATAACATCGTGATAAAGTGTAGTTATTAAGTGTATATAATTTATATGTATGTTAGTCATTAAGGTATATATTATATGGGCCTAAGTAGCCTGATATAAATAAATAAATTAAAAAAAAATATATAGCTTATAGCCTTTGCCAATAAATGGACTATCTAACACTGAAATAATTTTTCAAATCGGTCCAGTAGTTACTGAGATTAGCGCGTTCAAATAAGCCCTTTCAAATAATTTCCTCCCGTTTTTTCAACATTTTCCTCTATTTCTTCGCTCCTATTAGTCGTAGCATGATAAAATATAGCCTATAGCCTTTTTCGATAAATTGACTATCTAAAACTGAAATATTTTTTTAAATCGGACCAGTAGTTCCTGAAATTAGCGCGTTCAAACAAACTAACAAACTCTTCCGCTTTATAATATTAAGTAAGTATAGATAAGTACAGATATACCCACAGACTACTTAGGGATACGATATACCTACATCACTTTACAGAAAACAGTTTCTTGTCTAAATGGCAATTAGTTGAGTAATTAGGTAGGGCCCCTAAGCAGTATTAGCCCAGAGCCCCAGAAATTCAAGATCCGCCCCTGTATATGGGCCAGAGTTCGTGGATTTATATCCGAATTCCGAACTCACCGAAGACACTGAGGCGTTAAAAATTGTCAATGGATCTTTAATCTTTATTATGGACTTTATAATAATAAAATAAAAAATAACAATCAGCGTTTTCTGGTACCAGTGAGCGTACTGCGTAACACAAGTTCTTTGACTCCTTACCGTACTAAATACTATAACTACTTTCAGCCAAGGCCGGATTTTTTTTGAGTATCTAAGGCCACTTTAATTTTGCCGCCCCTATGTACGAACTCTGCCGCCATCCTAGAATGCCCTAGGATGCTGCCGCCTGCCGCCCATAGGCCTATAATACTGCCTACACATAAATCTAGAGCTACTTTCAGTACTTACCATTTACCAGTTACCACTGAGCTAAACTAAAGTGGGGTTTATAGATATTGCTATAAAAACATCGGATAGGTATCACAGTTTATTGTCCCCACTGTATCTGGCAATGGCAATGGCGGTCTTGGCAGACGCGTGGCGGTTCCCAGAATCGTGAAGGCGCCCCAGATCGGCCCGCTGCCCTTTGAATAACTGGATGTAATATTTCAACACCAGAATTTAACGCTTCGCCAGTGACGTCTAATTAAATGCGGCAGTTCATTATTGTAGTTAGGCCCTAGTAATAAAAATATCAACTGCATACAAACACTGTGTTGTACTAAAAGGATCATTATTTATAGTCTAAGACACAATTTCACCAACGTCAGTTACTATGTGTTATTACATAAATATGGCTTGTTAAAATGTCATGTCTTCTCTTTCATTAGTATGAAAAACGAACGGCACCCTACTACTAAGTCTTCGATGTCTGTCTGTCCGTCTGTCTGTCTCCAGGTTTACATCTCGAGAAGGGCTATAGCTAGATTTCTGAAATTTTCACAGACTGTGTAATGTGTAATATAACTGTGGCCGCTATAATAACAAATACTAAAAACAAAATAAGTAAAATATTAAATATTTAAGGGGGGCTCCCATACAACAAACGTACTTTTTTTGCTATTTTTTGCTCGATATCAATAATGGCAATAGGTAGGCACTTCAAATGTTCACAAAATACTCAGTTGTATTTAAAACTTAATAATTAATAATAATATTTAAATAAAATAAATAATTTAAGGGGGCTCCCTTACAAAAAAAAACACATTTTTTAGCTATTTTTGTTCTATAATGTTACTGACAAACGTGCGCGAGTCCAACTCGCACTTGGCCGATTATTTCTCACACATATGTTTACTTAGGTAAGTACACTTAGTTAATACGAGGTACCTACCAAATTTTTTAAGTATACAGTATGTTTTTATTAAGCACCATTGCAATTCGCATCAAATGCAATGACTAACACGAAACTAACCATAGTCAGGGTTCTTAGAAGCAAAGGAAAATCTAAATACCTATGTTGACTGTAGAGACCGTAACATTGGAAACGAGATACAAGAAAACGCTTCTCAGAAACGGCGAGGTTTAACCGTGCTTTCTGATAAAGGTATATCAAATTGGTAAAAAAGATTTTTGTACGGAGAATAATTTATCGTATTGGCTACATAGTGAATATAATTTTCTCAGTGACAGCCCGAATGTAAGGCAGGCGCGGTCGCAGCTTGAAGTTTTGGAGGGGGTCACTGACTAGTCACTACACTAAAAATGTATCGATGTTATAGGATAACTAGAAATTTCTTTTTATTATTTGGCAAGATTTTGGGATTTTTCAAATTGACCTTATAGATTTTGGGGGGGTTGGTTGGTCATGTCCCCTGTGACCCCCTTTCGGACCGCGCCTGATGTTAGGTACCTATATCTCTTACTTAGTAAATAGTAGATAAAGTCCTGGTGAGCCGCAGGTTGAATGTAGCCGGGTTAAATGAAAACATAAGTCTAACGTTACGTTTTGAAAGTTTATTCGGAATGCCATTACTTGCATACCTAGGCAATAGGCATAGACCACACGCCTAGGCTTTTAATTAAGGCCTATAACTTATCCGCCGGCAAATGCTAACCTATGCTAATCACAGACTAGTCAACTAATTGTACGGCTAAATAGAAGTCAGTCGACGACAAATTCCAGAGAGGCACGCCTTCCATTATGTCACCGGCCACCGCTCTCTTATTGTCTGCCTAGATTGAGTTTAAAGCATCGATTAGTTATATCCGCCTTGCAGCAAGTTCATTTATAATTTACTAGCTGTTGCCCGCGACTTCGTCCGCGTGGGCTTTAGTTTATAGTTGTTCCCGTACATCGATTGATCATTGAGTCGTTTACGCGCAATTCAGAAAAGTATATTGTGTGGGAACCGCAAATTTTTCGGGATAAAAAATATTCCTTGTTCCCGATTCAAATTAGTATCTCCAATCTCCATGCCAAATTTCATCAAAATAGATTAAGTAAATAGTTTAGGCGTGAATCATAAAAGTTTATTGTGCTGGAACCGTATATTTTCCGGGATAAAAAGTATCCCTTGTCCTTTCTCGAGACTGAAAGTATTGCCATACCAAATTTCGTCAAAATAGATGGAATAGTTTAGGTGATAATCATAAACGTTTATTGTGCGGGAACCGCACATTTTCCGGGACAAAATTAGTACTTATTCCTTGTCCTTTCCCGAGACTCAAAGTATCTCTATACCAAATTCCATCAAAATAGATTGAATAGTTTAGGCGCAAATCATAAAAGTATATTGTGCAGTAACCGTTCATTTTTCCAGGACAAAATGTATCCTATGTTCTTTTTCGGGACTCAAAGTATCCTTATACCAAATTTCAGCAAAATGGGCCGTTTGGGCGACCATGCGAAATATAACGTTCCGCGCAGCTTCGCCCGCGTAAATTAGATATTTTACAGACAAATTAGTCCACAAAAAATAGCCTGTGATCCTTCACGTGGTCTACTTCTTAACTGTGCCAAATAACAGAAAAATTGCTCCAGTAGTTCGTGAGATAAGCCCTTTCAAATAATTTCCCCCATTTTTTCCACATTTTCGTCTATTTCTTCGCTCCTGTCAGTCTTAGCGTAATAAAATATAGCCTATAGCCTTTCTCGATAAATGGGCTATCTAACACTTGAAGAATTTTTCAAATCGGACCAGTAGTTCCTGAGATTAGCGCGTTCAAACAAACAAACAAACTCTTCCCAATTATAATATTAGTATAGATTAAGTATAGAGGTTTCGGAAAAATTCTTACCTGTATAGGCAACTTTCCAAAAAACTTGAATCATTCCAAACCATGAGCCAAGACACAAAACATATTGAGATTGGTATCATTCAATTCATGGCAACCAGCAGTGTTTAAATACTACTACAATTTTTTTAGACTTATTCACTATTCAGTATCTATTCTACATTCTGCAACTTTAGAGACCTTTGAAGCTATTTTATTTTAGGTACCTATGTATAGATCGATTAAATCAATAGGTTTTGAGAGCTTAGTTACCGACCTTGTGTAAGGTAGGTACCTACAACTTAGTCATAAGTTTTTGTATTAAACTATTATTAGTATTTGTTTATGAGGATGATATGAGTAATATGGACGTGTGACTTCTTCAGTCAAGGTTTTTCCGATGGATCTGTCAAAGTCCTTTTCAATGTAATAAATATCCTGTTTTTTATTTGTTTTAATCTTGCGTATGTGGTAAAGTAAGGTGGTAGCAAGAGCTAGATGTATAAGTGTTCCCTCACTTCGCCACAGAATATATATTAGTAGTACCAAACTTCGCCTGAACTACACGACGCACGCACCGCGGCTATACCTCTTAACCTAATAAAGTACTATACCTAATACATTTCATTTTCATTGAAGAGGTCTTTTGTTTCTGGCGGAGACCACCAGCGCCCCTGGAGCTTCGCCCTAACAATAAGTAATATTAAAATGTCTTTAATATGCTTCAATACATGACGTCAATATTGGCGCTTTTGTTAGAACTGTGTAGTGTAGTCAGATTTATATTGGCACAGATTGGCGCTCGGGCCTCGGCCCTTAGCTAAATTTTAAAGATCAATTACATAGAAGAAATATTAAATAAAATACACACAAAACAATAGTAGTTATAAATATTATGTAACAAGGATGAGTGCAGATACTATCTAACATAGAGCTACTACCAGTGGCGTCCCTCGTGGGTGGTGAAGGGCAATCGCCCGGGGCCTCGTCCTTGCAGGGGCCTCGCAAGGTATTTTTTTGTAAGACAGGGCCTTGCAATAACCTGCCACCCAGGGTCTCGCAAAGACCTTCCGCCCGGGGCCTCGCGATGAGTGTATGGACGCCACTGGCTACTACTATCTAAAAGTTGAGCCATTAGAGCAGACAGCTTTCGCATACAGAATTCTCGAAGTCTTGCTTAAAATACTTAGTAATTTTCGCCACGTCTCAGTAGGTAAACTACAAACAACCATTTGATAGCATTCTGTTGAACATGAGGTCAGCGGTCGTGGAATACATTAGCGGATACTTAATCTAAGCTCAACCACGACACGGTTTTGTATGAAACCATTACTTCATTGTATCGGTAAGGTGAAGAATATGATGTGATGCACTGGTAGTTTTTATTATTCGTAGTGCACTGGGTTTTTTTTTTTTTTGAGGGTTAGTTATTGGGAGTGCAACCCGGTGTTCAGCGCTATCGGTTTACACATTCCACCGAGCTGTTTTAGGTTGATAGGTATGAGGTTGGTTTTGGGTTGATTGTTGAATTGTTTGGTTGGTGTGAGTTTATAACGTGAGCCGAGTTGGGGTTAATAAGAATTGGTTGAGTAATGGTTGTATTGGGTTGGGTAGGTTGTGAGTGTGGTTTGTTTTATATTTTGATTTTTGTTGCAGTTGTGACGATTTGGGTTAGTGATGAAGTTTGTATTGGGTTGAAAGGTTTGATATTGGTTTGTTTATTGGTGTTTTTTGTAGCGAGTACTATGATTTAAGTGTTGATGGTAATTGTATTGGGTTGCTGGGTTATGATTGTGGTTTATTTTGTTTGTTGTTTTTTTTTGTTGAAATTAACGCGGTTGGATAGTGAGAAGATTTGTTTTGGGTTGAGTAGGTTGTGGTATTGGTTTGTTTATTGTTGTTTTTGTTGCAACTTCTATGATTTGAGTGTTGTTGGTGATTGTGTTAGGTTGCTGGGTTGTGAATGTGGTTTGTTTTGCTTGTTGTTTTTGTTGTTATTAATACTGATTGGGTTAGAGACAAAGTTTGTATTGGGTTGGGTAGGCTGTGAGTGTGGTTTGTTTTATTTTGATTTTTGTTGTTATTAATACGAGTTGGATTAGTGATGGAGTTTGTATTGGGTTGGAAGGTTGTAATATTGGTTTGTTTATTGTTGTTTTTGTAGCAATTACTATGATTTGAGTGTTAATGTTAATTGTATTGGGTTGCTGGGTTGTGAGATTGGTTTGTTTTATTTGTTGTTTTTGTTGTAATTAATACGAGTTGGGTTAGTGACAAAGTTTGTATTGGGTTGCTGGGTTATGAGTGTGGTTTGTTTTATTTGTTGTTTTTGTTGTTATTAACACGAGTTGGGTTAGTGACAAAGTTTGTATTGGGTTGAGTAGGTTGTGATATTGGTTTGTTTATTGGTGTTTTTTTTTGTAGCAATTACTATGATTTAAGTGTTGATGGTAATTGTGTTGGGTTGCTGGGTTATGATTGTGGTTTGTTTTGTTTGTTGTTTTTTGTTGTAATTAACACGGTTGGATAGTGAGAAGATTTGTTTTGGGTTGAGTAGGTTGTGGTATTGGTTTGTTTATTGTTGTTTTGTTGCAACTTCTATGATTTGAGTGTTGTTGGTGATTGTGTTGGGTTGCTGGGTTGTGAATGTGGTTTGTTTTGCTTGTTGTTTTTGTTGTAATTAATACTGATTGGGTTAGAGACAAAGTTTGTATTGGGTTTGTTAGGCTGTGAGTGTGGTTTGTTTTATTTTGATTTTTGTTGTAATTAAAGCGAGTTGGTTTAGTGATGAAGTTTGAATTGGGTTAGGATGTTGTGATGTTGGTTTGTTTATTGTTGTTTTTTGTTGCCATTACTATGATTTGATTTGTTGTAGTTAAGACGAGTTGGGTTAGTGATGAAGTTTGTATTAGGTTGGGACATTGTGAAATCGATTTGTTTGTTGTAATTAAGACAGTTGGATAATGACAAAATTTGTATTGAGTTGAGTAGGTTGTGGTATTGGTTTGTTTATTATTGTTTTTTGTTGGAACTGCTGTTGTTTGAGTGTTAGTGATAATGTGACTATGTATAACCTAGTGTAACCAAGTGTTGCCGATTGTAACAACTGAGAGTTATTTGTTTTGAGTGGTGTGGTTTTGTTTGTAACAACTGAGAGTTATTTGTTTTGAGTAGTGTGGTTTTGTATGTTTCGTGTGTTGTGTTATTGGTTGATTGTGTTAGAATTGGATGTATAGGTAATAAAATTGATGTGCATGGGATGGTTTTGAGGGAGGTGTTGGGTTTGAGTAAGAGGGATAGTTGTTTGGGGTATTGGGTTGGGATTTTAGATTGTATATGTAAAAAAGAGATTTGATATGCGGGGGATAGATTTGAGAGTGATATTGGTTGTGAGTGGCTGATAGGTGATTTGCGTTGTTGAAGGTTGATGAAGGTGTTGTAGTATTATTTGTGTGATATATATATATATATATATATATATATATATATATATATCACACAAAAAAAATATATATATATATATATATATATATATATATATATATATATATATATATATATATATATATATATATACAGTGTGTAACAAAAATAAGTGATAATACTTTAGGGTGTGTACGTGTTCCTTGTAGAGAGTTCACTGTGAAAGTAGCAGCGCTGAAAGACGAACATTTTTTTTCACTTTTCTATGGGCAGGGGCCCGAGCGTCACGAGTTTCTCCATACAAAAGTGAAAAAATTTTTTGATCTTTCAGCGGTGCTACTTTCACAGTGAACTCTCTACAAGGAACATGTACACACCCTAAAGTATTATCACTAATTTTTGTTACACCCTGTATATATATATATATATATATATATATATATATATATATATATATATATATATATATATTTTTTTTTTTTTTTCCCTTAAATTATTAACAATATATTGCTTCCTGTTATGCTTCCTGATTCTTCCGTGTCTCATCTAGGTTGGTTTCCATCGGGTTCTTCGGATGGGGTGGTGGTGGAACTGCCGTTCTTACTGCAATACTTAGGTTAGTGTAGATTACTGTGAACTTATAGAACTTATAGATTTGGTTTGTAGCTTTGTTGGTTCTGGAAGTGTTATAGATTATTTTACCTGGTTTTATGTTATGCGGCAGTGGTTGTTGGTTCTTATTCTTCTGGAGTGCTTTAGCTGTTCTTGTGATGAAGTTGTTTACCTGTTTGAAGAGATTTGGCTGCCAGCGTGTTCCTTGAGAAATAGAGATGAAAACAAAACTGCACAACCGTGCGGCAGGGCCGGATTTATATTTTTTGAGTACTTTAATTTCGCCCGCGCCGCCCCTATGTATGAACTCTGCCGCCATCCTAGGACGCTGCCGCCCCCCCCCCCCCCCCCCCCTAGGACTGCCGTGCGTGTAGGTATGAGGTATAGTGATAGTAATTTTTAAATAAGGAATTTTAGAAACTCCCATAGTTTTCCAGCAGTAAGCTGGCTGATATGAACAATAGGTACAATAGATAAGACTCTCGATTAATATGTCAGCTTTGAAAAAAAATCTAGATCTGAATCAGTATGCCCGTTTGAATGTTACAATTTCACGTACTGACAGACACGTTAATTTTTTATGACCTCGGGAGTCGGGAATTAATATTAGTATAATACTTAAGGCGCTGTGGTTGTTGCAACTACGTAAAATGTGTTTTTAAATAATGTTTTTAGTAAAGGAAATGTCATTATTTAAGTATAAAATAAGTACCGTTTTAAATTTGAGAAAATTTCCTATACGCAAAGGTATATCAGTACACAATTTGAAAAATTCTGCTCGATAGAAAAAAATCTCAAAGATGACTGTTATAACGCTGTTTTTCATAATTAAATCATTTTATGGCTAAATTACACACTTTCTAGAAAAAACAAAAAATGTAGTATACTTAATATGTGTCGTAACCTAACCTAAACGATTTGATATATTTGATTTGTGTAATACTAAAAACAAAAGGTTTTTACTCCTATTTTCCTATTATCAAGGCACGCGGCGAGCGCGTAACCGCCACTGTATAAGGCGCGCTGATATGAATGTTATTTTAATGTCCTTTACGTCGATATTCGTACTAACAGACATCGACTTGCTAATTTTAGGGACTGCTGGGCCTTAAGACTATTTTACCGTCGTAATTGACAATAGAAACACAGTTAAATATTAATAATTGCTTTTTCATTTAATTAAACTAATCTTTAAACCAGTGGTTCCCAAACTTATTTTGTCTACTGCCCACTTCGAGAACATATACTTATACATAATAATAAATATACACAATTATGTTTTAGCGCCCCCATTGTTTCCATTTTAAATGCATCTACATTCTACATGAAATAAATCACCCCCGAAGCCCCCATTTTTTTTCTAGGTCCCACACCGCCCGCCTTTTGACCTACAGCACCCACAAGGAGGCGTAATCGCCCACTTTGGGAAAGGCTACTTCAAACCTTAGACTTGACTTAAGTTTGTAGTCTAGTATTTAGAATCTAAAGGCTAAAAGTTAGGTCTTAGGAAAATCTTTCAAAACATTAGGAAATCAGGCAGGTATAAGTTATAACTGACTCAGTGGACATCCCATTTCATAATATAATATAGTATTTGCATCTTATTTATTTTTAACAGCCACTTGTGACTATACTTATTATATTCGAACTGCATGACTAAACTTTTTTAGTCTTAGTCAAAGCAGTACCATTTAAGGTAGGTAGGTATTAACCTATACCTACAACTTATCAGTTTAGGTATCTTTTGCTTCACATGACTAATCTTTATTAGTTAGGTATTATGCTCACTAGACGTAACTTTTTCTGACGAGAGATGTTTTACTGGTAACTGCTATCCTATTTTTTCTAAGACCTAAATACTTATTTCAAATTTCAACACCATGACAATATTTTCAAAGAAAATAAACGACTTTACCGATTACGCGATACAGTAGGTCTACTACGAAACAATTTTGAGACTCAAACAATCGGACGAGAATGCCGCGTCCTGCTCTAACAACGTAATTTCTCGTTTGTTATGTATAGGACGCGGCATTCTCGTACGATTGTTTGAGTCTCAAAACGGTTTCGTGGTACGGCCTCTGGCTACAGCTCTGATTGATACATAGACCATAGTTGATTTGCTGTTGTTAAGTTTTGCATTGGGATAACAACGTATTGAACACGTTGTGGGACATGAGTGAAAGCTTCAGAGGGAGATTTCCGGACTCCGAACCAGACCAAAACAACTGTGTGATTTGTCAGCTACTTCGGAAGCTTCTATAAGGATATTTAGGAGTTACGGTGGCGGTAGTTTGTACGATTAAGTTTATTTCTCCTAAAATTTCATTAGCAATTCGTGGTAACATGGAGCCCAAATTAAGCCAAGGCCTAGCTATTGGTGCCTCAGGAGTCAGGCCCCACCCTCGCTATAACATAATTCTTGAGAGTTCTGATCGCTTATGTTTTTTTTTTATGAAATAAGGGGGCAAACGAGCAAACGGGTCACCTGATGGAAAGCAAGTTCCGTCGCCCATGGACACTCGCAGCATCAGAAAAGCTGCATGTGCGTTGCCGGCCTTTTAAGAGGGAATAGGGTAATAGGGGAGGGTAAGGATGGGAAGGGAAGGGAAGGGAATAGGGGAGGGTAGGAAAGGGAATAGGGTAGGGGGTTGGGCCTCCGGTAAACTCACTTACTCGGCGAAACACAGCGCAAGCGCTGTTTCACGGCGGTTTTCTGTGAGAACGTGATATTTCTCCGGTCCTCTCCCATGTATAAACAAATTTATATACTTACGTGGGAGAGCCATGCTTTGGCATGCAACAAGGCATATAAACAAAGTTTTAACAAATTGATATAAAATCAAAATAAATCCACGTGCCTTATATCGCACTGAGCCCCTAGCTTGTTGTTTTCCTTAAATATGTAACGTAACGTATACAATATTATTTATGAAACATTGTTTTATCTTAAAAACCACATTTACATTACTCAAGTTGCGGTTGCAACTTGCAATAAACTACGTCATACCTGACGTACACAAAGTCAGGTGATGACGCCGCTCGATGCGAACAGATAGGGACGGGCTCCAATCTTACCGATATCGATAAGTTTTGATCGATAAATTTTATCAAGAGGTGTGTAAGAACTAAGAACATGCCTGATAATAACAATTAACAGTAAATTAGGTTAGTTTTTCATTATTTATTACTAGCTATCCCGGCAAACGTTGTGTTGCTATATAAAGTATTTCGCCCGTATTATTTTATTGAAGTGACTAAATAAGTATGTCACCATGGCAACGACCATCGCTATCCCGTCGCACAAACAATGGTCGCCGTCAGTCTCGAGTTGTAATAATTTGCTATTATTTATTGAACAAATGCACTTATCAATATAAAAAGTACCCAGTAGCCGATTCTCAGACCTACTGAATATGCATATAAAATTTGGTAAAAGTCAGTAAAGCCGTTTCGGAGGAGTACGGTGACTAACATTGTGACACGAGAATTTTATATATAAGATAATCCCAAATGGTGATTTTTATCGTAATCGGAATATTCCTATTGGTTTCTATGATATTCTTCTATGCTTCTATGATATTAATAATAAGTATTTACTAACAATAAATTATATTTTTGATTACCTATCCATCACCATCGATCAAAATTATCTTATTCGACAAAATAGTATGACTGACAGGTTTCGTCATATCAAAAAATAGAGGCCGGTCAGTTGGAATAATATTATATTTAAGTATAATTAAAAAGTTATGTCATAGGTAAAAGGTTGTAATCATACTAATATTATAAATGCGTAAGTGTGTCGGTTTGTCATGAAAAAATGTACGGTTTCAGTGCGTAAATGAATATTTTGTGCACAATAAAGTTGCAAATTGCGGACAACAATAATTGCTGCTGGCTGCATAATTTTATAGATAACATCTCTTACATTTGGTTGCGTCGGAGGTTGGAACACTATACACTCGATATTATTTATATGTATAAGATTTAAGATCATCGATAATTTTATAATAATAATTGTAAGTCACTAGACGATTCACAGCTTCAATTATATGATTACATCATCGTATTGACTCAGATAGTCCTTTTGATCCGTGGGTAGGGTCCTTTAGTCATGCTGTATGTCACTACTGTATTGTAAACAATTTGTAAGTCGATACTCATGATGCAACGCCGCTGAGAGGTGTTTAGTCTAATGGAGGAAGTCTTCTGTTACATTTCTGATTAAAATTGCATGCAATTGGTGTTCTTGGAACCTTTGTAGAACCAATTGCAGGTAAATCTACCTTTAAGCTGGATTAATGTTATATTACGCGAATGCGCGGTTTGGCCACTACACTACGAGATATACTTGCGGTGTAATCGTCAGACCACGCGTTGGGTCGGACGCCTCATAAATCGAGCCTTATGAGTCTTATGACTTAGGCATCCATTACACGGTAGGTATTGCTGTCAGTTTTACCACAGTCATGGCTGTAACTGATGGATAACCTACCGTGTAAGAGCGTAACATATGCTTGCATGAAGTTGATTGACGAAAATCTGGATAATATCTTGATTTTTGCTTCATGCAACCACGAATTTTGAGTGAGTGTTGTCACATCTGACAAAATAGGAAAAAAATTAGAAACGTATACCTTTGAAAATTTTGGCTTTGACTGAGAAAAAACTGAAATTTTTTGACATAAAACTGAAAATTGAGTGACCGTCTAATACCATTCGTCAGTCCATCAGTCACCAATCACCATCAGTCAAGCATAATTCATGATTGACGGAATTATTGACTGTCGCTTGCATGAGCGCGTAATGGATGCCATAAGGAGTGATATCTCTAGATTTTTGTACCTATTATAAAATGAGCTATAAGTCTGTCTGTTACTTATATCTGAAATCGATTGAGCGTTTTGATATTATGCTTGATCGATTAGAAATTTGGATGGAATTAGGCAAGGAGATTTTTTAGAAATGACATAGATTTTTATTGCGGTCTAACGTGCACGTCTCTACAGTCTTCCCGAAAAACAAACTCATTTTTTAGGAAAAAATCGTAGGAAACTCAATTCTGTACATTGAATATTTTTGAAAAATAATACTTGGGACGTGATCTACTATGCTGACGCGGACGAAGTCGCGAGCACCAGCTAGTTACCGTATAATATTTCAATATATCCTACAGATATGTGACATCCTACTAATCCGTGCCAATACAATAATTCAATAAGAACTATTCGACCCTGATGTGTCCTACACACGTGGCATTGATGCCAATTAATGATGAATGCTTGGAAAAAATTAAACCACACGTCTAGTTGTATATCTAATTATTTTCGTGCTTGGTAGTTATAGATTATATTGTGTTGTGTGTCTGTTTTTTTTTTTTCTGTGGCTTCATAGCATCCAAAGGGCTGGAGTCTGGACCGATTTTAACTTAATTCTTTAAAGACAGCCGTTGTAATAACTAGTACAAAACTACGATACCAATTACCATTCAGTTATCTTAGTTTATACTCCAGTCACTATAATATACATTTGAAATGCAAATGAACCGAGAAAGCCAAATTTTGGATAAATACGTGGGGGATGGCTAGAAAAGCTTAAGTTCAAATTGTCGACCAAAATAACAAAACAAAAATGATCTCGTATTTCGACGGGGAAGCAAGTTGTGATGAAAAAACTGAATTTAACCCTTTTTTCAAGATGGCGTTACAAGGTTATTTTGGTCGACAATTTGAACTTTATTAAGCTTTTCTAGACATCCCCCACGTAATATCCAAAATTTGGCTTTCTCGGTTCATTTGCTTTTTTAACCTGTTTTTCCGACGTAATGACTGGAGTATTAGCCATGGCTCTGTACTAATAATAATAATAATAAAACACTTTATTGCTCACAATTACAAGAAATTACACGTAACACAACCTCAAATTAAAACAGTTATCTAAAATATGTGGGCAAAGGCGGTCTTATCGCTAAAGCGATTTCTTCCAGACAACCTTTGTGTTAACTGGAGAACTTTAATGTAAGCGGAAGTATAGTTATTTGTATAGGCAGTAGGGACGAAAGATATAATTGATATTATTGAATATATAGGTAAGTTATAAATACAAAACTATTATAAATACGAAAATAAATGTTTTTAAAAATGCGAAAGTGACGTGTCTTCTATCTGTCTTGAAACTTTATGGTTACTCGAATACTTAGTAAGATTGATCAACAGTTAAAGATGCAAACAAAATAGTCTATCTAAACTCTAATTGGAGAATAAACAGAAACCTACTTAAAGTATGCTTAACCTTGACGTAAGCTTATTGGGTTATAAACTGCTCACAGTATCCCATTAGCGGTATTTAAGTGTTAAAACGTAGCGACATAATCCTAAAGGTATGACTATACCTTTAGGATTATGTCGCTACGTTTTAACACTTGTTGTGACTACACAGACGTGTGAGGTGGGAGAGCAATGCTTAGGGTGACGTGGGAGAGCCATGCTTCGGCACGAATGGGCCGGCTCGACCGGAGAAATACCACGGGCTCACAGAAAACCGGCGTGAAACAGCGCTTGCACAATCCCCTACCCTTTTCCCTTCCGTACCCTCTCCCATTTCCATCCCTACCCTCCCCTATTACCCTATTCCCTCTTAAAGGCTGGCAACGCACCTGCAGCTCTTCTGATGCTGCGAGTGTCCATGGGCGACGGAAGTTGCTTTCCATCAGGTGACCCGTTTGCTCGTTTGCCCCCTTATTTCATAAAAAAATTGAGCGACAGTTCTTTAAAGATAATTTAAAATTTAATAATACTGCTCTTCTCTTCTTCTTTGGTATGATTTTTTAATCGCCAGATTTTTTTACCTGAGGAACCTCTATGAGATTTTGTTAATATTTCTTATAGCTTAAAACATCTTTTCGTATGAAGATGCTAATAACCTCTAAACAATAAATGCAGCAAACTGCAATTTGTTTCACTATAATATCTTCCTTAACATTTCAAATGAAAAAAAAAAAAAAAAAAAAAAAAAAAAAAAAAAAAAAAAAAAAGGTATTATAATCGTGGTCAATGGGGTATTCTTACTTAAAATAAGGACAACAATTGCATTTATTTAATTTTATTGATAAATTGCAAGGACTCGTGTGAACGCAGCTTTACCGTAAACCGTTTGTATCGTCTTTTAATTCTTCTCAAATGTCAAGGTTTATACACATTATTTAACAAGTGCGTACTAAAAACCTATCAGGTATATTGAATACTAAATGTTGCACTCAACTTTCTTGAAAAAATCTAAGATGTTAAAATTACGCACTTTCAACAGTTTGAAGTCTACATACTGTAAACTCATTGTGGATATTTTTACTAGTAAAAGGCCTAATATAATATTATAATGTAGTAAAAACTCGAGGATAAGTATATGTAGTGAGCAGAAAGTTACACTAGAAAAAAATCTTCCTTTAAATACCTTGTATTGTTAGTAGATTCAATAATAAATCAGATGAAATAATTACTATGAGAGCAATTAAATTATTTTTCGGCCTGAATGTTTTTATGTACACTATATCTTCATATTATATGTTTAACGTACATTACATTAAATATGTGTAATTGTTTTTTACATCTTAATTTCTGTGTAGAGTAATTATTATAAGGGTCAATTCAGAACCGCAACGCGACGCGTAGATGCATTTCTAAATTTGTATTGAATTGACAGGTTTGCATGACTCACGGTCTAGGTCTCATGCAATTGAATTCTGTCAAACCATACAAATTACAAATTGAAATGCATCTACGCGTCGCGTTGCGGTCTGAAATCTGAATTGACCCTTATTGTTTGTGTGTTTGTAGTTTTATTTTCTTTCTACATTATAAGTATGGGACATCACATAATATTCTCATCGTTAATCATTTCCACATCCGGTTTCGCTACATTGTATTGCTAAACAATCCATAGGTTACACCTATTAATTCATCTGTTCTATAAAACCTTGGATTTTCGTTTGAAAAATTAACACCTTCAAAACTCCGAAGGTTTGAGAAGTAGCTAATTTGTTTTGTTTGTTTCTATGTTTGCCGTTTTGTACGTTAAATTACTCAATGACAAAATGTGGTATTTTTCGTTTATAAATATCATTTCCTGAATTTTTAAACAGGGTCAGTATTCTCGTATTTCAAACTTATTTTGTTAGTTTAAGAAGAGTTTGATATGCTTGTTATGTATGAACCGGAGGACAATCTGTATTTGCTAAATTGCTAATGTCTCCATTCAGTTGGTTTCATTATTCATAGTACATCGTGGTTGAAGGAATGAACTATGGACTCATCGCCTAAACTCTACAGGCTACAGTTAACTGTGTAGTAAGTATTCATTCCTGCAATTTTATATACTTTCTCAATTTAATTTCGCTAGCTAACCTTCGATAAAGTTTATTTTTAAATTATTAAAACAATTTAACAATCAAAACAATATACAAATGACTACTTTGTTAAATTGACATAATACCTAATGATAAGAAACATCTGGCGTCAAATAAATATAACAGTAATTTATGTTTGGAATGACTTATTACTAATTATTTTAAAAAATTCATTACACACGGTAATCTTCGTAATATGTTACGGTAGCGATCGTTTGTCAAAATGGCGTTCGTTTCTCTTGCTGTAAATAATCTTAATGTGTTCCCATTAACACACGTGCGTTGTGAGGGTTTGTGGGAATTTGTGTGGGGATTGCCCACATAGCTATGTCCCCTCTTAGACAAAGAAGACGTTTGAGTAATGAGGATTGTCGAAAAATAAACGTAATCTTAATGTAGATTTGGGAATAGCGGGAAAGCTTTGTTGGTTAGTATACGGTTAGCTGCTACGGAGTAAAGAATCAATGCAACTTTTAACTTTCGAAGTTTGCATAGTTTGCATAGGCATAAAGACATATAGGTACATTTATTGGATGCTTTTACATTTGAAATTAATAAATCAATTTTATAGTACTAGGCAAACAAAAAATAGCAAGCTCAGTTGACCAGTGGACAAAAGTCAACATTTAAAATATAATCTTATATATAAAATTCTCGTGTCACAATGTTAGGCCGCGTACTCCTCCGAAACGGCTTTACTGATTTTAACCAAATTTTATGTGCATATTCAGTGAGTCTGAGAATCAGCTACTGGGTACTTTTTATATTGATAAGTGCAAAATTGTTGAATAAATAATAGTAAATTATTACAACTCGAGACTGACGGCGACTATTGTTTGTGCGACGGCCGACGGTATAGCGATGGACGTTGCCATGGTGACATACTTATTTAGTCACTTCAATAAAATAATACGGGCGAAATACTTTATATGGCAAAGAAACGTTTGCCGGGACAGCTAGTAATATTTTAAAGTTTTCGCATCATACTTCAAAAGTCTGTTGCATAACTCATAATTCGTTAGCGCGTAAAATATGATATTGTAACGCATTTAAGGTTAATGAAGCAGGCTGAAAGATTTTCTTTTCCTAGGTCAACAGAGAAGCCGATATTACGCTGGGTACACTTTTGTCATTGCCCGGGAATTAGGGAAGTCGCCGCGCCTTGCCACCGCGATAATTTAGGGATCCTAATTCCCTTAATACTGCCTTAAATTAGGTCCCTGAATAGTCTCTGGTAAGCCTGAACCAAACCAACTGAACAGTGCGGTGTTATGCCAGCTATAGACAAACGCTTTTTGTTCGGAACTGACCATCTTAAATCATAGAGTATCTCGTCTTATCTGACAGTATAATAGTTAATACAACATTGTTCCAGCAATTATATCCTTAACCTTCGTGTGGTTTCTCATACGCGTTCACCATTGACCTGTAAATTAATATTATTATTGTCCTCCAAATAGGATTCTTGCATAATAAAGTGATAATACTCAGAGCTTTAACACCATTGATTCATAAAACATAGACATGTCGCCTACCCAGGAATCAACAATCAACAGATATTTGATAGCAGATATTGCATAATTATATCTGCTGTCATATTTTGTCAAACAACTGTTGCTTAGCTGTCGCAAGTAAATATCGCCCTGTTGGTTCTACGGTGGTGTGCTTCCATCATAATATTAAATCAGCCCCTATTACCTAAAGGTGCTCCCTCACCGCGAGCATTCACTTGTAATGTAACATATTATATACATTCGTTTTTAAGACATTAAAGATTCGACTTTGAGCATTACATTACAATACTATCTCTCTGACTGACGAGCATTCTCGTGTAATGTAACTATAATTAATCGATAAGTAAACATAGTGGAAGGTCCTTCGATAACAAACAAAACTTTTGTGCTGAGATACGATCGCTGTCTGTAGATTGCAAAACACAAATCATAAGATATATAAATCATTTTAAATGACTCCAGTTTGTTTTAAGATAATATATTACCAAAAATCTCATATTTTACCGACTAAAACACATCTACTCCTTTTATTTTAAATCGATGTTTAGGTCTCAACCGTTAATCAATCAAGTTATCCACTTTATCACGACTGGGGTAAGGCGAGGCCGATTTCCTATTGTTATTCGATTCAAATCGATTCGATATATCATTCGAATTAGTCCTGTAATGTAATGGGATAATCGACTTTATCTATTGACATTTAAATTTTGACATTTCTAAATTCAAAATCTATTAATCTGTCAAAAGATAAACGACACATAAAATACTAATTTCCTACCTATCTACTCATACACTTTGATCTACTCTGAGATAATATATTTATTTACATTCATTTTGATTTTGGCGAGCAGCTTGTTAATTGTAGGCATCGTGACTGGGAATTATTAGAAGGTACCTAAGAATTCCTATCCTAATATTCGTATTATCAGAGGCCCTGCGAGGATAGGTTGCCCTAGCTAGCCTAGCTGATTAATTAATATTACGTTTAGAAGTTATGAAATATTTATATGTATAATACTAGCTGTCCCGGCAAATGTTTCTTTGTCATATAAAGTATTTCGCCCGTATTATTTTATTGAAGTGACTAAATAAGTATGTCACCATGGCAACGTCCATCGCTATCCCGTCGCACAAACAATGGTCGCTGTCAGTCTCGAGTTGTAATAATTTACTATTATTTATTCAACAAATGCACTTATCAATATAATAAGTACCCAGTAGCCGATTCTCAGACCCACTGAATATGCATATAAAATTTGGATAAAATCAGTAAAGCCGTTTCGGAGGAGTACGCGGCCTAACATTGTGACAGGAGAATTTTATATATGAGATGTAAGTGTATTTCAAAATAATGTAAATATTATGTATGGCTTGGCAGTTTCGTTACTTACTTCAGATCAGAAACTAAATATTCGCATCACCTCCGCGACGAAGCGGTAGCGAAACAGCGAAGCCATACATTGACTGAGAATTTGTTGAAGTTAGGGTCTGTAGAGTTATGCCGTGTAGATTCAGAAGCTTGGCTCTACCATGAGATCTAATTATATATTTTTCACAGGGAAAACCTTATGTCGTCTTAGCAACATTTTAAATGGAATGTTTTTGGTGGGATATAATTATTATAACTTTGGTAATATTATAAAGTCATATCTACACTATACTAATGTCAAAGAGTTGTGTACGTCAGATGTGTCGTAGATAAATTGTATACGTATGCTTCTGTTCTGTCAATATGTCAGACTGGTGTCACGGCGATGACACAGAGTCACTGCCATGTCGATCTATGTACCGCATGTTTGACGGAAATGTATGTTTGTCTCATAACTTACTGTCTATCACAAGAATTTTGTCAAAGCTTTGTCTACAACAAGACAAAGCTTTGACAAAATTAGGAACTTCGATTATAAATTATAACAAAAAAAGTTTTTTTAAGAACAATATAATATTTTATATTATGTAACAAGCTATATTTTTTTGTTTTTTAAAAAGCAGGTGGCAATTTAGTTATGTGTTAGTTTAGGAAGGTACGTTTCAAATATATGGTGAAAGCTCTACCATCCATTTCATAACAACTATGTCATATTATGTAGAGTAGCATAAAATTAAAAAAAAAAATCCTCGGATCCAATTTTTTCGAACAGTCAAGTCCGCATATTCTTTCTTGTTAATTTCAGTTTAATTATTTTATTTTTCTCGACCGTACTAGAGTGTAATCAATCAATAAATATATTATGATAATCGGTTTTAAAAGATTGTTTAATGTAAGTATGTTTTCTGTAAGTTATAATATTATCTAATAAAATCTAATAAGATGATAGATATCATAAAATCTATCAATAAAGTAAATGAAAAATGAGGATTTCTAGTAATGCTTTCCTTTAGCTTCAAGTTTTATGAATGAATTAATAATTGAATAATATTATGTAAACTACACACAGCAAGCTATTTTAATTTTTTTTATAAAGAAACGTGAACCAAAGTAACCAAAATAAAAATTTTCGGCTACTTTAAGAGCAAAAGTTACGAAACATACCTTAATATTTCAAAAACATAAAATACATACAATGTTCAGGAAGTGTTATGAAAGTGTCACCAAACACTCAGCTCTTCAATTGTAGAGCTTATTAAAGCGCGTTTGATCATAGGATTAATTTGACGCTATCTCGCGTTCGTCCTGACATTTCCGACCAGACTTGTTTGCGCCTCCATTGAGATTAAAAAACAATGTCTTGACATCATCTCTATTTATAGAAATAGTACTTGTATATTATAATATAATATAATTATTATCTATTTGTTTTCTGTATATTAAACTAGATGCAATAAGTTAATAAAACACTCCCTTAGAGCTAAAAACTTGCATACACTTGTTACATTAAAATTGATGTATGTGTCCACTTAGAGGTAGAAAATAACTATCTTTTTTATATGAATAATGAATATCTAAGGTTGTTCGGGTGAACACCGTTATTCTTGAAACCATCAAATAGCTATGTCCACACTGTGCACTTTCATCTTCAATTTTCGTCATAAACTTTCATATTGGCGCATTCAATAATTGAATGCGTCAAGGAACGCAACGCCAATATTGTCATTTTTGAAGTTGGATACGGTCAGAGGGCATGCGTCGCGGGCATGCCTCACGTTCGCTGTTGACTGCGCTATAATGCATGCGTTATAGCGCAGACCATGGTCTTGACGAACAGAAAAAGGCACAGTGTGAACAAAGCTAATGAGCCCGTCAAAATGAACAACATTTTCTATGAGAACATTTTTTTTGAGTTCCCAGCTCAAAAAAAAAGCCATCTTCCAAGGACGGGCTCATTTGATGGTTTTAAGATGATACACCAGGGGCGAGAGAAATTGAAAATAGGTATTTGAAAATGTGTTGCTGTCTCACCAATCTCAAGTCTCCCACCGCAGAGTGCGATAGAGACAACACGACAAAAGTTCTAATAAAAGAACAGAAAATCTTCGATTCGTTGTCCGCTGATTCCTTCTCCAAAACTTAACCGATTTAAGTACTTTTTCCATTAAGAATTAAAGGAAGGCTTGAGCTGTGTTCCTATGTTTTATTTTTTTTGTATGTTTCAGCCAGTTTTGTTTTCTGGGTGTTTGAACACAGAGGAAAATCTGGCCATTTTTTGGGTTTTTGGACGTTCTTATCTTTTTTAATAATAAAATTATGAAAAAAAGGAAAACATAGGGACATGCTAATAGTGGCCATAGATATGCAGGAAAAAAATCATTACCGGCATTATTCAGGGAGGAAACAGGGGACAGCGTTTGTATGGAAAAACGGCGGTGTGGAATCCTCATAAGGATAATTATGTTCACCTGAGCAACCTGTATAATAATATTGTGAAGATGAAAATATTGTATGCCAGTATCATTTTATGTGGACAAACGTATATGCTAGAAGGTCATAAATATAATAATTATTATGTTTTCCACAACACACTTGAAATTTATTATGGCTTTGTACATAAAAGTAATGAGTAGTTAATATTAAATATTAAAAAACATTGTGAATATTTATAAAAAGTAAAGCACGGATTGTTTGCGTGCTCCATTCACAACAAGTCGTTAATTTGCAAGTTTTTAAATAAGAATGCAGGATTCTATAGATAGATTTATATGTTTACATAATATTATTGTATTATTTTTTGCTACAATAACACTACAATTATACGTGGGAGAACCATGCTTCGGCACGAATGCCCATTCGTGCCGAAGCATTCGGCTCGACCGGAGAAATACCACGTTCTCACAGAAAACCGGCGTGAAACAGCGCTAGCGCTGTGTTTCGCCGAGTGAGTGAGTTTACCGGAGGCCCAATCCCCTACCCTAATCCCTTCCCTACCCTCCCCTATTCCCTTCCCATCCCTACCCTCCCCTTTTACCCTATTCCCTCTTAAAAAGGCAGGCAACGCACCTGCAGCTCTTCTGATGCTGCGAGTGTCCATGGGCGACGGAAGTTTCTTTCCATCAGGTGACCCGTTTGCTCGTTTGCCCCCTTATTTCATTAAAAAAAACATTCACAAACCTAATTGAATAAAAAAAATCTTAGTAAAGACGAAGAAAGTGTAAAGTTGTTTTGGAAAAATCGACTGTCTTATAGAAGCCAGTAGAGCTGGCTTCTATAAGACAGTCGATTTATCCTATAGAGTCGAATTACTATAGAGTAATATGTAGAGCTGGCACGTAACGATGGGAACAATAACGTCTAGTAGAGTTATAAATAAAACAAATTATTTTATTTATGATTCCATTAATGTCAATTGTCAAGTAGACAGTACAATTAATAATTAGCACTTTAAATCGGCGCCAACTGGCTATTGTGGTATACTTTTAAAACGTCATCCAATACTGGTAGATTGTTGTTTACAAAATATGATGCTCAAATTTGAAAACGTTATGAAAATCCTTTTATCGAAGGATTTTTTAAACTAAGCAGAATAAAAAACGTATTATAAGCAAACAAAACCCTTGCGTTAACAAGCAATCACAAATAATAATTTCAGTTACTATTATTATTACCAATATTAATAGAGAAACAAAATTTAGAGACGCTCCACCTACAAATAATAAAAACTACGCTCCACTTTATTTGTATTGATGTTACTTTTATTTTTATTTTTTAATACAACCAGGTAATATAATTATACTGCAACAACGCAATAAAATAATTATAAAATTTAATATCAACTCTACTGTATCATGCTGCATCATTATTGAAAAAAAACTTCAAGACAAAACTCCTGCATTAAAACGATAAGCAACGATGAACTGCACACAATACTATGAATACCAACAGAGTAATACTTCAATTAAAATGCAACTCCTGACTTCGGACCGAAATATAACTCTACGCAGAGCCTTTAAAATACTTATTTTTCATTTTGGCGACCTCAATGGTTGGTAGATTATTTGAAAAACAAATCTTATGATATAAATACAGTCTCTACACGTGTATCTTAATGTGATTTGAATGAATATAGGCAAAAAAACAATCCTGATACTCTACATTCCAGAACATGCCTCCTCGCCGTCACATTTATAATCACGAAGATATTGTGATAATAATAATAATTATCTTATTTATATGATTTGACATAACTAATTGCCCATATGATTTCGTATCAGCTAAGTTTTATCAAAAAGTTTCAGTTAATCACTAATTGAACTCTACGTAATCCAGTCAGCTCGGTCTTGGCCAATCGGAGCGCGGCGTCGCGTGATACGGGCGCGCGGCGATTGGTGGGATATGACGTGATATTTATTTTCGTATGAGACGAGAATGCGCGCGCCGGGCGTGCATGTGTGCGCGTGTGCGGTCGGCGGCGCGCGTGTGTGCGCGGTGTTGCGGCGCGGACGGTCTGTTTACCGCGCGGTACTGTGACCGGCGAGCGCGGAGGCCTCACGTGTGTTCGACTTTTCCGGCGATCGCTCGCGTCGTATGGTGTTTTCCAGCAGTTTAATGGTGCTAATTCGTGTCGGCCGTCCGCGAAACATTAGAGGACACACCGGGTGTTGAGCGTGCCTATTTTCGGTGCAGCTCGTAAAAATTGTGCGCTTTCGGCGGATGCGATGAATAAATTTTGCGAATCGAGTCTGTGTGTCGAAAAGGTTCGCGATAGCGATGTTTTGAGTGTTGTGGCGGTGCCGGGCCGAGTGGATGCGATCCGACTCGCATTCTTCGCTCCGATATCAGTGAAACTACGGCAGTGCTCTCCCTTGGATGGAAACAGTGCGTCCATTAGCCAGGATCTGATCCGGCGGCTGCAAGCCGTCCCCGGCACGTGCTAAGGTAAACATGACCTTGAATTATTACCGTGTCAAAAATTAGGCACACTTACTAGTGTGAAGAGTTACGACTCTACATATTATTATTATGTTGTTTGACTCTACATATTGTATTCGCTCTCATATCTTTATTCATATATTACTTAAATGAAGTCTGTTACAAAAATTTGATAATTTTAAGTGCAAAGAACGTTGACTCTATATTGGTAGAGTCACTCCTTTTTGGTCTGAAACAGTCATTATTTTTATTTTTTAAGCAGAATTAATGCCAATGTCAATAGGAACAAACGGACCACTTAGGTTTTTCTCGAGCCTACTCTGATAAGATAGTGTAGCAAAATATTAGTTCAAAAACAATCTTCCGAGTTTTGATTACTCTTAATGTAGAGACTAAGATATTAGGAGCCTTTTATCGCTAATTGGTGCATTTATTTCTAACGTTTTTTGCTAAAGACACTTATAAATGCTACGTTACTAATGATTAAGGAAATTATGACGCTTAGTGCTCCTATGCCTATATGTACTTCTTAATATTATCTAAAAGTATTTATTGACATTATTGAAAATGTTGTAAGCGAGAGCAGTTATAATTATTAACTACATTCAAAATTACTTAGGTTAACTAAAAATAATAAGCTCTACATAATATACCTAAGTATTAACATTCTTAAGAAGTACTGCCATATTATATGTAATCTAAAATTTGTTTTGTTAATTATATTTCTCAACACTTGCCAAGTATTTACTTATTAAGGTAGGTCATTTAACATACCATACTCCGTACCTAATAGTCTAGAATTTTCTTATCACAGACTACAGCGCATAACAATGCCCACTGTTTCTGTAACTAATTCTTTGAATGATATATTTTTCTTTACCTACCACAAATAAAAAAAAAATATATATAAAATAATTTATGTTCTTACGTGTGTATGTATAAATTACATGCTAGAGTTGAAAAACCAGCTATAAAATATTAGTTACATCTAAGACAAATTATTATAAGGATATGACGACAAATGATAAGCAGGAAATAAGATATCCTAAAATAAAATTATATTACTCGTACGTAGATGTAATTATTTTATTTCTCGTGAGTATGTTGTAGCGGTACCCACAAAGCCTCACAATACTGCATCGCGCTATCGTAGTTTCGGAGAACGGCAAGATACAACGTTTGAAAATATTTTATCACTAGATTACGCCCGCAACTCCGTTGCGCCAAAATTTGTTTATCGTTAACCGTACATTTTTCCGGGATAAAAACTATCCTATGTCCTTTCTCGGGACTCAAAGTATCTCCATGCTAAATTTCAGCAAAATCAGTTCAGCGGTTTGAGCGTGAAGAGGTAACAGACAGACAGACAGACACACTTTCGCATTTATAATATTAGTATGGATTATTATTCAACTTAACTAAACTTCCTATTCTCGTTTTCTTTTCATTAATTTTTGGGTTCTAAAGATAGCTTTATAGCATGTGTCTCGGGCTCATTAAGATTAATTCATATTTTCGTAATTCTGCTATCGTTTTGTTTCCAACACAGGATGCATTAGTGGGATTATCTTGTGTGCCAATTTCAATAAAAAAATAATGACATAATAGACAATGTAGACAACATTACAATAAAAACACAACAGATGTTACATAACGCATGCGCATGCGCATACAAAGCACAGCATTTTATATGCAAGACAACAATAATTTTGCACAATGCGTACATTTTGCGAATTGACAGACAAAACCTTGACCGAGATAATACATCTGTTATAAGTTTACATAAGCTTTAATAAACGGATTATTTGTTTAACCTGTATTACAAAGCCATTTCAATGGTGCATCAAAATACAAATACTTATGAGAAGTTATGGGTAAAAATTTCCATTCCTATTGTAATCACTAATCAGTTATCACTGACAATAAGTATAGGTACGTAGAAATTGAAGATTGAGACCAGATGGAGCCAAAGGACCAATGCCATACAAATTATATGTTTGTTCTCTCCACAAGTGACTACCATATCTTATCTTATACCTTTAAACGAGCAATTCTTGTATATATATAATTGGAATCTCGGATTCGGCGCCAACGATTTTCATGAAATTTAGTATATAGGGGGTTTCGGGGGCGATAAATCGATCTAGCTTGGAATCATTATAGCTAGTTAGATTTAACTAAGCACGACCTCTACAAAGGAAATAGATGAGTCTTCTATTAGTAGCAACTAGCATATTATATACGTAATTCAAGCGTAATTCTTTGAATATTATTCATATTCCATACTATTATATATAATAATTAAGTAATGTGAAAGTTTTTCTGTATGTATGTGATATATTTATTTTCTACATGTAACCCCTATTCGCTTTAATCACAGGACCAAATTTGATGAAGTAGAA
This sequence comes from Aricia agestis, assembly GCF_905147365.1. Taxonomy (NCBI): domain Eukaryota; kingdom Metazoa; phylum Arthropoda; class Insecta; order Lepidoptera; family Lycaenidae; genus Aricia; species Aricia agestis. Next base: position 8,430,308 of record NC_056421.1, on the reverse strand, counting down.
ACTGTATAAAATAAATGTATTTATGTGCCAAAGAAGTTGCAGGAACCATCTAGTGCTATATAAAAATACATAAAACCGTATACAATGTAGGACGTAATAAGCGATTATTATCAAACAGCACGTAAAAGCAATAAATAATAACATTATGGCCACAAAAGACGCTTAACCTCACATTCTTGCAGAAATATGTCTGAAAATATAATATTAAAATATAATATTCAGTCTAGGACTTAAAGTAATATTTTGTAAAAAGGGATTTGTCATTGGCGCTATCTAAAATGATGGTTTGCTAACCAACAAACCACGAGTTAATAAAAACTTTGCATGTCAAATAAGTAATAAGTATATTAAGCAATTTGATGTAAGATATAATTCAGAGTATGAAGTTGGACTTGTGAGTAGAGACAATAATAATTACATTCTCGTATTATATCATAGTCTATGGATTATTATTCTCGTATTATATCATAGGCTATAATTAATTATTATAAATAAGTAAGTATATTACTTATACAAAATGTCATTTAACGTAATGAAGTGACACCTCATTCGAATTTCAAAGCTACATGGACCACAATAGACATAACTACCAGTAGTTCGACTGCAAAGAAACGGACAGGTTTCAATATCTGTCAAATTCGTCGGGTTTCACTAGGATTATGAACGGAATGTGCCTCGCGCTGGCTGATATAATTTATGTTTAAATATTTAAAATAAAGATTTTAAAATTGGATTCTGATAATTTTAATCGCATGTGCCAAAACACAAACAACAATACGACCAAAGAGGAACACGTCCAGCGAATATGTCATAGTTTTAAATTCGTAGGTAACAATTTAACAACCCTAGCGACAATTTTCGTCATAATACGTCAAATTAAAAAATTTCAACATCAGTTCTAAGTCGGCATACTCTATAATTCTGTCTACTCTGCGTGAACTTATATGAAACATAAAATCGGAAAACAAAAGCATATTATATAAACCTACAACAAAACATAAATCAGTACTTATACGAATTTTTGAACTAAAATCAATAAAATAATAAGTCCATTTAAGGCATTGACAAGATTTATAGACTAGTCTGTAATGACTAATGACAGATGAATAAAAAAGAAGTTAAGTAGAATCATAATACTCGTAAATATGCAAATATTTGCATTTCTGTAAGCGAATTTACTATTAGGTACCTATGCATCTGAAATGTAAAATTAACTCTATTTTATAAGTTATTAATGAATTAAATTACGACAAGAATCAAGGAAATATTTTACACAATAAATATTGAATTGGTCAGTTACATTAAACCAATTAAAAGACATGGGAAGAAGTTTAATTTTCTTCTGTTACCAAATACTTTATAATGAGACGAATATTCAAAATGTAGCGCCCATTTAAATGTTGGCGTTTACAGCTTCAACTTCATTATTATAATATAATATTAAGTATAATATATTATCTAATCTTCTTAAATATTCTTATATAACATCTGAAAATAAAATTTAACACTCGATGTTTTTCATAAAACTAATCTAACAAGGAAAATAGGCGAAGGCGGGTAAGACTTTATCAACCAATCGCATATTAAGTTCTCGTGTAATAATGTATTATGTATATTATGTGTGTGTGACACACATACTCACATTTTATGAATGGGTCGGTCGCCTACGCGACGGCAAGTGTTTTTTATAGTCGTTCACGGACGACAAGCAGAAATAATTGTTCGGTCTTAATAGCGAAACTGTGTACGAAAACCGAGGTCAACATTATGTAACGATGAGAGCTTCGCAAGAAATTCATGAGCCGAAAGTTCGAAATTCAAAAAGTACGGCTGTGTTTTCAAATTACGTTTATTTTTAGAATTGATTTTTTTAAAGATTTAGAAGTCAAAATCATGATAAACGATCAGGAAGGGTAGAGTTTTGGTTAAATGTAATAAAAAGTAAAATAAGTTAAATTATTTTAAAAGTAAATTTAGGAATTAAGGAAAAGAACCCTTTTGTTTGCATTTTTATACTTTATATTATACTTCGGTAAACTTTATATTTATTTCACATTAAACGTCGTAAAGATTTCCTCACTTATATTAATAAGACTTCGACAGAAAATAATAATTTATGGAGATTATATTACCGAAATTATTACATTAAAGTTCTGAAAAACCTTTACATTTATAATATTAGTGCTTCAACAAGCCCTCGTCGAACAGAGGACGTTCAGGGCGAATTTTATTGGAGGCTACGTCGTTATCGAGGTTACTTCGAGTCAGCTGGTTTATTAGTTTCGTGATAATGTTCTATAATCACGCTTGATAACAGTTTCTAAGTTCACTTTAAGCGTATAATACATATAAAATATACGCTGTGATACACAGTCTCACGCGTAAACTTTCTAGCGTAGAAATTGTTATCAAGCGAGATCAAATATATCAAAATGCATGTTTTTTGTTTGTGTCTTTCTTTTTTTATGCTTAGATGTACAAAGTATTATTCTCAAACAATTTTTATTTACTTTTTTCCTATTAAACCAGCTATTATATGCTTGGGTATTTTCAGTGAAATGTTTTACTAGATGACTCCGTTGCGCCAAAATTCGTTTTTTGCGCAGGAACCGTACATTTTTTCCAATATAAACTATCCTATATCCTTTTCCGGAACTCAAAATATCTCCTACTCAATTTCATCAAAATCGGTTCAGCGATTTATGTGTGAAGAGGTAACAGACAGACACACTTTACACCAGACAAACCTAGCACAATTACACCATACTGTTCACGCAATATACCATATACAAGATGTTAGTGTAAACACCGTTATCCTTGAAACGATCAAATGAGCCCGTCAAAATGAACAACTTTTTCTATGAGAACAATGCTGGGAACTCAAAAAAATCCATCTTCATACCCATACGAATTGCCGATCCGGGCATCCGTAATCCGTATGAATATGAAGACGGCATTTTTTTGAGTTCCCAGCATTGTTCTCATAGAAAAAGTTGTTCATTTTGACGGGCTCATTTGATGGTTTCAAGGATAACGGTGTTTACACTAAGACACTGTATATACACTAGCTATTTGACCGAGCTTTGCTCGGTATTCGATAAAACACGAATAAAACGACATTTCCTAAAAATGATTCCTAGCTAGATCGATTTATCGACCCCGAAACCCCCTAGGTATATATACTAAATTTCATGAAAATCGTTGGAGCCGATTCCGAGATTCTAATTATATAATTAATTATATAGTATATACATATATACAATAACTGCTCGTTTAAATATATAAGATTATACATAATATTATTAACGTTATGTGGCACGCTACAGACATAATTCTGAACGGATCGTACAAGCAATTTCGGCCATGCAATGATCTCTCGCCAATGTCCTTTAGATGTTTACACTTATCATCCGGTCGGGCTAATAAAGATTATGTGATAAGCTTTATATGTAATAAATTTATCCGTTTTGTAGGATAGAAGGTCAAACCGATGTGCAAAGATATAAATTCAGATTAAAAATATATAATTATTATACCTAGTCAAGCCCCAAGTTTTTAACTCTCACAGAAAACCGGACTGAAACAGCGCTTGCGCTGTGTTTCGCCGAGTGAGTGAGTTTACCGGAGGCCCAATCCCCTACCCTTTTCCCTTCCCTACCCTCCCCTATTCCCTTCCCTACATTCCTCTATTACCCTATTTCCTCTTAAAAGGCCGGCAACGCACCTGTAGCTCTTCTGATGCTGCGAGAGTCCATGGGCGATGGAAGTTGCTTTCTATCAGGTGACCCGTTTGCTCGTTTGCCCCCTTATTTCAAAAAAAAAACTCTAAGCTGGCCCCACTTTTAAAATAACGCTTTTGGTCACTTGGAGTCTTTAAAACTTTAAAAGGCTCAAAAACTACCTGCAATTACTTACATATTGGTTTATTCTTAGATATAAACATGCAGTTCTGAAACTACCTGCAATTACTTACATAATATTGTTTTATCAACATGCAGTTTTCTGGTAATGGGAAATAATGGTTAAATTAATGGATATGCTACTTAATACTATATTATAGTTAAGTCTTACCAAAAATAATATCTGAAAGTATCAAAAAGAAAGAAAGAAACAAGTAGCAATTACAATAAGACGGATTATAGCCCCTAATGCCTTGTTCACCTTGAAACACAGCTTGTTTTTTTGCGTAAAAATATGTTACTTGGCTATTTCAATTAAAAAAAACTCGTTCTTTAATGTGTACTAATATATCAAGTTAGAAAGGAAAAGGAATATGAACACATAACTCGTAGAGATTATGATAAATATCTTAATAGTTAATTTTAAATTTATACAATATCCGACTTTATAACTTACCTACCCAAATTTTAGCAAGTACAAAATTTAATGGGCAAACCTATTTTGGAGGAAACAAAACTTACAGTAACTAGGTAAGTGGCAATTTCGACTGCTCAATTAATTTATTACTAGCTATTTGACCGAGCTTTGCTCGGTATTCGATAAAACACGACTAAAATTACATTTTCTAAAAATGTTTCCTAGCTAGATCGGTTTATCGCCCCCGAAACTCCCTATTATAATTATATATACTGAATTTCATGAAAACTGTTGGAGCAGATTCCGAGATTCCAATTATATATGTAAAGTAAATAAGAATTGCTCGTTTAAAAATATAAGATTTGGACATCGCAGATCTAAATTCCAAGTTACATAATTTTTGTATCCACGTCATACACAATGTTGATCCTAATAAAAATAACTAATAAGGTTTTACAAAAATATCAGTCCCCCAAACTAGTTGCAGCCATTACTTAATATACATCTTATTATGTTTTTTCATAAAAATCGTCTAGATGTTCAAATATATTATATTACGTACACGGTATAACTGACATATTACGTGGATTCCTGACGATTTCTAATGAGAGATGTAACAGTATCTTGTTATAATGTACTATCAGAGAAGTTGATTCCTATGCAGATGGGGAACCTACGTAGTTTAGTCGCGTTATGTCAAACCCAGCCGACAGATCACAATTAACATTAAATTGACATGATCCGACCAAATGACGTTGGTCTGTCAACTGCGTAGGAATCAATTTCCTCGATGGTACATCTTCACATTATAGGTGCCGAATGCCGTATGTGCCCTTTAGATGTCTATTCATTGTCAGAAGATATTATTATAGTTGAGAAATATAGGTAACAAAGCTATGTGTTGTCTGAAACTAGTCATATTTATAAATGTTCGCTCGAACTGGGTCATAAAATACTAGAAAACTATAAGTACATTTAGTTGAAGCGCTGCGTTAAGATTATTACTCTAACACATAAATATGCAATGAGCTGTAATGTACATTTTAAATAGAAAACTTCATAGAATTATAATTATTGACGACATCCATGACGGAAACTCGGTGTCCCTGAAAGAAAAGCTAGCTGCTATAAATCTGCTAACTATCGTTTAAAGAATCGTTTTACGGCCGTTCCCAATATTTGATCTATCTCTGGTTTTACCCTACTAGAGATAGGAATAGCTCAGATTACGGCGGTTCCCAATATTTGATCTATCTCTGGTTTTGCCCTACTACAGATAGGAATAGCTCACAATTGACATAAAATATATGTCTCTAATGTCTAATGTGAGCTATTCCTATCTCTAGTAGGGCAAAACCAGAGATAGATCAAATATTGGGAACGGGCGTTAGACAATAGAGACATATATTTTATGTCAATTGTGAGCTATTCCTATCTCTAGTAGGGCAAAACCAGAGACAGATCAAATATTGGGAACGGCCGTTATTGATCTGTTAACAAATTACCAATGTCAAACCCAAACTGCATAAACTGACTAAAAGTAGGGCAGTTTAAGCGTGACATATTTTAACTCGACGTGCTTCGTCCACACTATAATAGGTTTAAGTAAACTCATACATGTTTATATGTCAATAGCATGTGTGTATAAATAACGAGTATTATACATGTGTGTGTAACCACGCCCACACATGTACTTAATGAGCCTTCACATTTAAACATTGATTAGGAAAGAACTCAACAACTTAACAAAATATGCCACGTCCGAAAACGACGTTCAATCATTTTTGTTTGGTTTGAAAACAATTTTCATTCGTAGACGACGTTAAGATGACAATACTTTTGATTAATAACGACAAAGGTTAAGCAATTTTTCATGTTGAAAACAATCTATTATCCAAGGTATTTGGTGTTTTTCTTCTATCAATTTGGTTTTTATACTTAGGTGTTAGAGGTTTTTAACTATACTTAATCGAAATAACGAAACATAATAATTTCATACATAACTATAAAGTTTTGTACATCGATTCGCCGTTTTTGCTTGTCCTAGTGCATTTACGTTTATGAATCTTATATCTTTAAACGAGCAATTCTTGAATATATGTATATATATAATTGGAATCTCGGAATCGACTCCAACGATTTTCATGAAATTTAGTATATAGGGGGTTTCGGGGGCAATAAATCGATCGTTATTTTTAGAAAATGTCATTTTATTCGTGTTTGCTCGGTCAAATAGCTAGTTATTATAAAATTTTATTATTGCAATGGCAGTGACGATAACAATAATGATGATGACAATATGCTTTGTGCATATGTGTAAATATGCTTTGTGCATGTACGTCTCTGCATATTATTTTCCGATTAACCTTCTAACTTTATGCATTTCTATTCCTAGAACATTTACAACTCTACTTCATGTTATACATTCAATTTTATAGTTTATAGCTTCATGAATATTAATTAGTTAAGCTATTACTTAAGTAATTAGTTAGTTACTTAGGAAATATTATTCGGTTTTATCTGGGTACATTGCAAAGCGTACTTAGGGTGAAGCCAAACGAGCGTAAATGTGTGTAAAATATGAATCGCAGAATTTCGACTGACAGAAATTCTACTGCATTCAGTTTTATACAAAAGTGCTGTTTGATTCACACGAGCGTAATTTTGTGAGTAATGATTTGTATGAAAAGATATTTACGCGACCGAAATTCTGCGACTCACAACTTTAATTACGCTAGTTTGGCTTCACCCTTAGGCTGTTTGTCCACTGCCTTTGTTGCGGAACTGTCACCGAGAATGAGACTATAATTTTGGGCCGATAAAATGCCACTGTATGACATAGGCTATAAGTTTCATTTTGCTCAACGGACTACGCCACTACAAAGCATTGGTGGCATGTCATGTAGTTAGACTAATGTAGGTCGAAAATTAAATCTATAGCCTAGGTCAGGGGTCACCAAATGGCGGACCGCGGTCCGCATCCGGACCCCGACCCATTGTGTACGGAGTATGGACCAAGCATTTTTGACGATGAACTTCGTTAAAAATAAATTTCGATCTCGACTTACTGATGAACATCTCCAGTAGCTCTACTATGAGTTTAAAGCTAAAGTATTTTTCGATACTCGATACCGACTACCGTATATTTTAGTATGGCAATTTTTACGGCGCCTCTCGGTTATTTGCGGAACTAAAATTGCCATACTAAATATTTACGTAGTCGGTATCGAGTATCGATAAATACTATAGCTTTAAACTCATGGTAGAGCTACAGGATTATTAAATCGGAGATGTTCATCAGTAAGTCGAGACCGAAATTTATTTTTGCTAGTTTGGAGTGAAAACATTTTCTTTGAATTTATGTTTCATCGTTCATATTTTTTGTCAAACTCTTCATTAAATTAAAGCAAATTAATTAATTTAAATATGCGACCGGTAGAAATAAGCAAACTTGAAGGTAAAAACTAGAAATATTATTCCTAGTATTCACAGTCCTTATCAGTAATTTCAAGCGTGAAGTTTTATCGCATTTGAAGAGAGGGAATCGCAATTCAAGTGGTTATTGCATATTTTATGAATTATGTGCATATTTTAGGTGGAATTATAATATTATTTAATGTAATATTGTTCCTAGGTAATTAAGATGTATGATTAGCCTAATTTAATTTCTAGTTCTGTTTTATTTCAACTCAAGCTGCACTGTGTTGTAATAATTTGTCTCCATCCGCCAGAGGTTGCTTGGAAGAAATCGCTTCACAGCGATAAAGCCGCCTTTGTGCTCATGCCGTGTTCTTGTGAATTCAATCTATTTCATATTTTGTATAATATTTTGAGCACAATAAAGCATATTCATTCATACATTCATTATTTAGATATTATTCCTTCCAGCCCTGGTACTGAAAACTTAGCTTATCACTTGGTATATTTTATCTATTTTCAACACCGAAAATTTAACTTGCGCAAAACAAAGCTATAGATACTTAGCTATGCCTTTAAGGTAGGAATTGACAGCTATAGGGCATTAAAGCCCTCAATATTAATACATAGCTTAAAACCTAAAAAGTAGTTTGTGGAACCCTAAAAAAGATGTGGGTGTAATAGAAACCTTCACATGTATTCGATAAGTGTTCACAATCGTGAGAATGGTTAAGTTTTGTTGTTTTTTATCGAAACAACACTTAATCACTTCCTACAAAGAGCGGAAATGGCTTGAAATAATAAATTGAACTTCACTTCGCTGACTTCAGCCTTGGGTTCTGAAGGTTTAAATTTGAATTTTCAATTTTTTGTTGTTTCTAGAATCCAGATCCTAGATTAGTCACAAAAGGTAATAAAACAACAAGCTAGTATGCCAATATGTTAAGCACTTCTAGCTTACCCACACAAAGCGGGTTTTAGGTTTCGAATAGAGATTGATGTAGCTATGTCCACACTATGCGCTTTCGTCTTCAATTTTCGTTATTTTCTTTCATTCAACTTTCGTTTTGGCGCATTCAACAATTATTGAATGCGTCAACGAACGCAACGCCAACATTGTCATTTTTGTTTTTTTGGATACGGTCAGAGGGTATGCGTCGCGGGTTTGCCTCACGTTCGCTGTTGATTGTGCTATAACTGATAACGCATGCCCTTGACGAACAGAAAAAGGCACAGTGTGGACAAAGCTATTGAAGTACCTATGTTTTTTTTTCCCTAAAATCTTTTTTGTACTTATAAAAATAATTGTGTCTTGTTTTTACAAAAATATAAAGCTTAACCTTTTCTCATAAATTGTTGAAATACGCAATAAATTCACGGCTAAACAGATTAGAAGTTGACTCGACGTATGACGGGTTAATACTATTTTGTATATTAGAATTTAGACGCTTTTATTAAAAATACATTTTGAGAAGTTATTTTAATCCTATACAAAAGGTTAAAGCTAATGAGTTATTTTTGAAGATATTGATTTTTAAAAATATTTTAAGTTAAAAAGACTCCACCACATTTTGCTAAAAGTAAAGTTCTGAGTAATTTCAAGGGTAGGTTTTATACTCGATTAGTATTATAACTTTAATGGCTTAACCTTCGTATTTTGTTAGTACTTACAAATATTATTATTCGTATTTTGCCAATGTAACACGAGAAATTATAAATCATCTTGCCACAATAATAATAATATGTAAATATTATTATTCGTATTTTGCCAATGTAACACGAGAAATTATAAGTCATCTTGCCACAATAATAATATGTAAATATACGCGAGGCCTTCGGAAACCATACTTACGCGATACGAACAAAACATGCTTCTCCGTTATATTAATTTTTGGGAACAAAACAAATGGAAAACTACGAAATACTTAGCTCAAAAAAATTTAATAAAATTAATCATTTTATAAAGGCCATTATAACAAATACATTATCTCATCAATAAATAAATAAAACTATTAATCACTTAATACCAGAGTTCTATTTCCGGTTTGTCAGTAACACCTACATGTCCTCTGGAATTATTGTACATGACAGTGAGTTTATCTTTTTAGTCCTCCCCACGTTGGCCAATGATCGCCCAATACAAGTTATTACGAACGTGTATAGGCTATAGGGGCATTATAATCGACTATGGTTTTGTACAGCGGGGCTAAAATGGTCACATTTAGCAATTCCTCTCAATCATATCAGGAAATGAATTGTCAAAACTGTCAACTGACAAAATATGTCAAATCAGTACAAAAATACAGAAATGAATTGCAAGCAGAGTTGCATTTTGCGATTTTAGAAAAATGAATCATATTATGATTCATATCATGATTCTTCAAAGCGACCATTTTAGCCCCGCTGTAAGGCTTTGCAATCATGGATATCATAGTAACTATGTGGTAACGATGGGTAGAGCGTTTTGGTGGTCCATGGAAATATTAAAACAGTTTTGTCTAACACCGACAAAGAATGTCGATGAATTAATCTAATTGTAAGTTGTAACGAAGCTGTCAGTTTAAGGACTGTGTTGCTTTTAGAAATTAAAAATATTTATAAACTAAGCTTCAATGCTGAATCAACAATTTAGTTTTCATACAAATGTCAATTAATGTAAATTACTGTAAACCAATAACATCGTGGTCACACTAAAAAAACAAAACATAAACAAAACGATAACCTCCTTTTGGAAGTTGGCTTATAAAGATCGAAAGCCAAAAATAGACACTAATTAGTTAACTTGTGTGATGTGTCACTTGTAGAGTCCAACACAGTAGATAATTCTACGAGAATACACCTTATGGCGTTAGCATGAAACCATATTGAGGTAAAATAATTCCGAACGTACTGTTCGTTATCGATTATATCAGCATGACAAAATCGATAATTGAATAAATAAAAATCGCCTCGCATTTTGTATGCAATGGGCGTGTCGCAAGCGCTACTGAAGTGCGGTAGAATTTATGATAGGGTTCGCACTGTGTCAAAAATTGTAACGTGAAATAATGTCATTTCAGTTTTTCAATGTAATTTATTTTATAACATTAAAATATTAAGGGTAAATATATAATAAGCACATTAACTAAGATACAGAGGACAATCTAAACACTAAAAAATACAATCTAAAATATACAAACATGTATATACAAACTTAAAGTATACAAAAAGAAAAACTTCCCCAGGTCGTCCCCACCTGGCAGAGTGCCCAGCAAGCTGACAGCATTGCCACGTTTGATGGCAATTGCTATCCGCTGTGCCAGGTAGCTCCCAGCTCTGGGGTCTCGGGTAGCTTCAATAAGCTATTGAAGCTACCCGAAGCTAAGAAATTATTATACATAATATTATTATAATGTAATTAAATATATTAAGATTATGTTGTTATACGTTTGTACATTTCATTATACTATGTCTTGTGTAAATAAATAAATGCTATAAAACAAACTATTTCTCTTGTTTTACACCATCTATTTATTTACACTATTCGCAACAATCTCATCCTAATAATTCCCCTATAATATTAAAAAATATAGAGTTGGCAGCCCTGAGTCGAGACGACGTCCTTCATTGCCCACTTGGATTTAAGATCCACTCGAAATCGCTGAATATACGTTAAAAGAAACAAACAATCGTTAACGTTTCATTACGCAATAAATAACACATTGATTTACGATTCAGACTTACATTATTCATGTAACATTTTAGTATATTCTGTATAAAATACTTACTCGTTCTATGTAGTTACTAAATTTCAATGTTAATTTAACTCGAATTTAAGCGAAAACCCTTTGATTATCGAAAACCTCAGAGCGATCCATAAAGAAAGGATTTCTTTCTACGGAAGAATAGACAAAGTAATACATTGACAAAAGAAATCTAAAAGTATTTGTTCACAAAATATATGCTTGTCGCACTAGACGTAAAACGTTCTAAATAAAATTGTGATTAGAACTTTTGGGGACTCTACGTAAGGTACGTAGAGTCCCCAAAAGTTTTAATCACAATTTAGACGTCAACGTAGAGTTTTCATATTAATCATATAGCTCAGCTTTTCCCAAAGTGGGCGATAACGCCCCCTTGTGGGCGCTGAAGGTCTGAAGGTGTGGGACTCAGAAAAAAATGGAGGCGTTGTGTAGAGGCTCGGGGGGTGATTTATTTCATCAGGATGCATTTTAAATTGAAACAAATATAATATTTTGTTCTTAAAGTGGGCGGTAGACAAAATAAGTTTGGGAACCTCTGATATAGCTCGTTATTCCCAACTTTAGACTTCTAACTTCATAATATTATATCCATACTAATATTTATAAATGTGAAAGTGGGTCTGACTGTCTGTCTTTCTGTTTGTCTGTCTGTCTTTTACCTTGCTGAATCGATTTGCTGAAATTTGGCATAGAGATACTTTGAGTCCCAGGAAAGGACATAGGATACTTTTTATCCAGGAAAAATCTACGGTTCCCGCGCGATAAGCTAATTCTGCGCAACGGAGTTGCGGGCGTCATCTAGTTTAGAAATATAATTATATTGTATTAGTTAAATTAGCTAGTCACAGCGGCTCAAGTAAATCCAATCGTTTGAATCATCTGCGCGTGCGCAGAATACTCAGTTATTAGCACATCCTGGTAGGAAATCTATGTGGGATATATTCAATACGGGCTACCGATGTTTAATATATGCATTTAATATGCAAAGGTTATAAGATATTTTAAAATTCAGTTTTAGCTGCGACGAATTTGATAAAGATTTAATATTTCAAAAATAAAATTGTTGATTTTAAAGCGTGAAGTCAAATGGTCGTAAAACAAAAAGCGGGGTCTATCTGATTTGCTTCGACTTGCCGTGTTTTTTATTTTCTTTAAAATTTAAATTCCATATAAGCAAATTTAATATTCTAGAATGGACTGTTTCTTAATAGGATACATTTATAATGTAGAGTGTAGACAGAAGACTGTATTTAGCTATAGTTAAATTTATAACGTTAGTCAGTAAGTAATAATTATAATCTGTATTCGAAAACAATTATAGTTAAGAGGATACACCAGGGGCTAGAGAAATGAAAAAAAGTACGTGTAATATCTATATCTCCCTTACCTGAAGCCTATACCGCAGAACGCGATAGAGACAACTGCAGAAAATCAAAGATTCGTTGTCCCCTGATTCCTTCTCCAAAACTTAACCGATTTAAGTACTTTTTTCATTAAAGATTAAAGAAAGGCTTGAGCTGTGTTCCTATGTTTTATTTTTCTTTGTATAATCTGTTTTCTGGATGTTTGAACACGGCGGAAAATCTGGCCATTTTTTTGGGTTTTCGAACGTTCATATCTTATTTAATAATTAAATTATGAAAAAAAAGAAAACATAGGGGCATTGTATTAGTGGCCGTAAATATTCAGGAAAAAAATTAGAACTCTACTAGCATAATCCTGGGAGGAAACAGGGGACAACCGTTTATATGGAAAAAAGGGCGGTGTGGACTCCTGTTAATGTAATAAAAATCATCATACCGATGTGATTTAATAAAATAATAACACTGCATTTCATAATCATAAAACAAATGATAGAGAACAATTTTAATTAGAATTCACAAATGGAAATCTAATGGAACGTCGTGCTTACAACGTATATGCTATTAAAACAATAATTTTATGATCAATAACAATTATAGTGTTATCATAAAACATGATATACTAATGTGTTAGCAACATATTGACCTCTTCGGATGCACTTATCAATACATTGGCCTATTTAATCGGCTACAGACTACGAATAATAAAACTACAGATAATGCTTTTTGCCACTTTTACTTTTATTTTTAACTACTTAGATGACGCCCACAACTCCGTCGCGAAAATTCGTGTATCGGGCGGGATCCCTACATTTTCCGGGATGAAAGGTATCCTATGTGCGTTCCTCGGCAAAATCGGTTAGCGGTTTGGGTGGGAAGAGGTAACAGACCGACACACTGTCGCATTCATAATATTGGTATGGATTTTATGACATAAAACTTATAAAATATTATTATGAAATATTGTATATTATTACGTTTATAATAAGAAGCAAACGAGTTAAAAAATGTAGGTCGCAAGTAATTTATCATTTTCACTCCATCGTAATTTGCACTACAAACGCGGCGGCTCTTTGAAGTGATAAACAGGAGCACATAATTACACAGTGTACCACTTAGTTACTGCACCAAGATTATGGCTAACATTATTAACCGTTACGTATATAAGTTTTTAATTGTTGCAATAAATTTAAAAAAAATGTTAAGAAAGATTATTTTGAAACCATCGTATTTTTAGTGACTTTTTGACACATTATTTTGTATCTCCGACGCCTCCGTGGTCTAGTGGTATAGAGCGCGGCTCTTGACTCGGAGGTCGTGGGTTCGATTCCCGCGTTGGTAACATGCTATTTCCAAGTTTGGTTAGGAGAGTGCAGGCTGATCACCTGATTGTCTGACAAGTAAGATGATCCATGCGTCGGATGGGCATGTAAAAAGTCGGTCCTGCGCCTGATCTCTCGCCGGTCGTGTCGGTCTTCCGCCCCACTGGGTTATGAGAGTAAAGGAATAGAGAGTGCTCTTGTGTACTGCGCACACACTTGGGCACTATAAAAAATTACTCCTGCGTAGCTGGCCCGGTTTCAATGAAACCGGCCACCGTCACCGAAACCGGTGTGGGAGCTATTATTATTATTATTTTGTATCTCATTCTAAAGACTGAGTCTGTTCTCTGTTCTAAAATTATTATAACTTTAGGCTGCGTATACTGTGCAACTCAAAATAGTTAGGCTAAAATTAGTACGCCAAAAATTGAGTTAAATAAATAAATCGCTTACATTATGCAACATTTCCATGATAATATACAAATACAGGCGATCACATTTGGCAAATTCGTCATTAGTTGCTCATGATAAACAATAGACATTAGACATCTTAGACGGCTATGTACTGGTAATCATGGTTATACATTATAGTCCAACGTGAAGAGAGGCCAGCCCCCTTAGACAAAGTATCTATATATCGATGACGAAATTCGTTATCAAAATGTATGTGGTTTGACATAAGTCATCGCTAAACGACATTTCGCTTTCGAAGACTATAATGTCAAAATTCCATACATTTTGATAACGAATTATGTCATCGCTTTTAACGAAAGGGACTTTGCCTACGGCCCCCACAATTCCTCAGAACAGAAAAATAAGTAAGTACTTTTAAAATCTGTGCACAATTCATTGCCAATTCACAAGTTTTGGGCCTTGAGCCTGGCCATCAAGATTACCAGCCAAATTAGGGACCACGGTCGAATCATTGTTTCGTGCCTTCCTTAATTGACCCAGTCTAGATGTTGTCTAGTATTGTATAGACTATAGTGGGTTTGAAGAAGTTTAAGCCTACCTTAGCTATGAGGTACGAAAATTATTTTCCTCAGATTGTCATCACCTTGTTAATGCGCTGGATCCCATCATAGAAAGACTTTCTCCGAGCTGGTTAATGGATGAGCTGGTTAATCCCACCATAGAAATGGTGGGATCCTACTTCCTAGGCCATACTTGGTACTACTAATATATATTCTGTGGCCATACGTAATTAGAATTAACACACATACAGTTGAAATGCGAAAGAATAGAAACACTGACAGTTTTTGCGGACAAACTGACATAAACTTTGTTTTTTATTTATTTATTTATTTATTATTAGAAACACAGTTTTTATTAACACCATAAAATAGTGCGCCATAAACCGGATCAGTTTATCTGGGCACTGTATCGCACAAAACATACGATTTGCTTTTTTGGATACAAAATTGTACTAAACGAAACATAATAACAAAATTAATTAACAAATCAAATTGAGACTACGTTGTGAAATTAGTAAGTAATTATATGTTATATAAATTAATATAACTTTCGGTGTCAAGAATAGGACATAATAATATTAGATCTTGAAACCTTCTGTTCCAGCCAAACTCAACCCTCCACTATGGACAAGTATACATGTCTCATCATTCATCAAACTACTATATAAATATTATGTAACATTAGATATTTTAAACATATTTTATGAGATGTAGCTTCAAATATAATATAATATACTTGAAGATACATCTCACAAATCGCAATCACATTTTTTTAGTCATTTCCTGCTAGTAAATACTTGTGTTAATCCATCACTTTGTCCACTACCGATACCGTGAGAAAAATATTTCTACGGTGACCATGCTAAGCCTGCAGACGTGAAATGCACAGAGTTGGATAGAAGAGCGAGAGTCAGGAGACATACTTTCATCCAAAATTATGTTAATATTGAAATATATTCTTGCTGAAGGAAGCGTGATGATAAAAGGGTTTCCTTGAAAGGAAACCCTTTAATCACCATTAACGGTGGGAAAAATAGAATAAGGCTATCTACCGTTCAAGTTACATCTTAGCATATTGTGCGTAGATAATGCCAAGGCTGTCTATATCTATGTAGGATGCACGTTTGTTTGACTTGGATATTACGTCCTCTTTTGCTACAGATAATACTAGTATCTCAGCGACCAGCTCTTTTGACAGAGACGCGATGCAAAATATTTAAAGCGTGAATTTCATAACATTTATACGTGGGAGAGCCATGCTTCGGCACGAATATGCCGGCTAGACCGGAGAAATACCACGTTCTCACAGAAAACCGTCGTGAAACAGCGCTTGCGCTGTGTTTCGCCGAGTGAGTGAGTTTACCGGAGGTCCGATCCCCTACTCTATTCCCTTCCCTACCCTCCCCTATTACCCTATTCCCTCTTAAAAAGCCGGCAACGCACCTGCAGCTCTTCTGATGCTGCGAGTGTCCATGGGCGACAGAAGTTGTTTTCCATCAGGTGACCCGTTTGCTCGTTTGCCCCATTATTTCATAACAATAATAAACATAAAGGGCTATTGTCACGTCAGTTTTTAATTCGCTCTTTAAATTACGTAACTTATAGGAAAACGGAATATTGATTCATTGAAAATGTATTAGATGCTATGACAAATTGCAGCAATTATTCAGCTGGAGGTGGTTTAAGTTTAAAGTTAGTCATTGTTTTAATATAAATAGAGATCAAGCATTTTTGAAATATAAATAAAAATATACGTCTACGCGTCGATTTGGGTCCCTCCGCTTTTTTATTAAACTGACTTAATAAGTCAGTTTTATCATAATATATTATACTGATTTCAAAGCTACCTACCCAGCTATCTCATTGTACTCCAGACTTAATCTAAAATTGTTGATCACCAGCCTATCCTGATTGCAAACCCAACTCCTAGCTTACTGCAAACATCTATAAATAGCGTATCTAGTATCTAATAAGCACGCAAACAGTGCAAAATAAATAGCCTAAATAGCCCACAAGGCTAACGGCACGGAGGCGTCAATAGAGCGGGCAATAAGCTGGCATTCTCGACCCGTAACCTGATTACCCGCTTATTGGGTCACCGCTTTTATTTCGCAGGATTATTCCTTAATAGATCATTTCTGCAGATTTATTTATTTAAAATAACGTTTTTTTATCCGACTTTGGCAAAAAGAAAAACCCCTCCAAAATCAATACCCTTCGTATTGATTTTGGCCGTCTATGTGTTTGTCCGATTTTTAACAAATGAGGTCTCAATAGATTTAAGATTTGTAATGATACCGCGGTTGACATAGGCAATTTTTTTTACAAAATTGTGTTATTGTTTACGTTGTTGGGTGGTACTTTTTTAACCTTATATTGTAAACATAAGGTTAAAAAGTACCACCCATAACTATTTTAAAACGCATTATAAATTAAAACACTATTCATTTAATAATAGATTCATTTAGATTGGTTTGAGTCATAACTGTTTTAGAATTTTGTTCTTCCATTTATTTCAAATCCGCGACTACAATCTACATTGTTACATCCATACTCTACAATATCTGTATGCAATTCTCATTTCAACAACCTTGCTCTGTTATCACTTTATGTGTGTAGACTCTACATTAACGCCTCATTTGTCCAGTAGTTTCGAAATTCTCTTCTGAGGTTTCAGGGGGGTGAGCCAAAATCTTTTCGTTTTCCAAATGTATGGAATTGACATAAGCGTTCGTTAATATGACGTTGACGTTCGACTCGTCTTATGTCAATTCCATACATTTTGATCGGCGATTCTATAACGAAGCGAAAACGAAAAAATTTCGGCTAAATGGCCTGGTTAGACACAATTTCCGCGTTGGTACAAGAAAAAATCTTATTACATCTTTTTTACGAAAATTTTCTTGCAGCGTAGAGAAAATGTCTCGTGTGGGGCCTTTGCCCACTAAAATTCCAAGGTCCACCATTCCCTGTTAAGGCATAGTTCTGGGCACGATCTACCCACCATAACTATAGAAGCTTGTGAGTTGTGTGGGGCCTACAAACTAACTTGTTTGATCTAACCAAGATCAAATTACTGTCACGAGTGTTATGCCCTATCAGCTACAATACAGGGTGTAACAAAACCAAGTGATAATACTTTAGGGTGTGTATGGGACATCGGTCCCTTGTATAGAGTTCGCTGTGAAAGTTGCTGCGCTTAAAGAGTAAATTTTATTTTCACCTTTGTATGGAAAAAATCATGACGCGCGGGCGCTTGCCCATACAAAGCACAAAAAAATTTTTGCTCTTTCAGCGCTGCAGCCTGCTACTTTCACAGTGAACTCTCTACGAGGAACACGTACACATCCTAAAGTATTATCACTTAGTTTTGTTACACACTGTATATATGTCAGAGTATAGTCAGTGTTAGCATGGTCAATATTAGCGCAACAAATAGGTCAACCTCGGCTGGTCCGCAAAAGATAGAGTCAATTATACGTCATTAAGATTACATGATAAGCGCGACATGATAACGCTTGCAATTTTAATGGCTAATTATGACTTGAGTAGATCTTCAAGAATTACCTGCGTAGTTCCTCTTTTGCTGCCCCTGGGCTTATAATTGACGCTGGGAGATCCTTGACTCCTCGAGCGGATATGTAGGACTTGTTGCGCTTGAATAAACAATGCACTTGCAGCTCTTCTAATGTTGCGAGTTTCCATGAACGACGGTAGTTGCTTTCCGGTGACCCGTTTGCTCGTTTGCCCCCAAATTTTATGTAAAAAAGAAGATGGTAGTGGTCGACTGGTCGCAGCCCTACCTACTTAGTAAGACTCGGCAGTAGGCACTCCAACAGTACCGATCTTGCTGAAATCATGGGTACCATCGGCCTCTAGGCTCCTATAATATTGAAGACGATAATGACGTATAACATTTCTCTATATTGCCAAAAAACCTTTCTCAATTTAACTAGTCATTATTAGAGTTATTTTACTATATTATTATTTAATTATTCGTATCTAGTTTTTGTAATTCCTAAGCTAAGCCCCCCAGCGAAACAACCAAAAATAATAAAATAAATTCTTACTATCATGCGATAGTAACTGTCCCACTGGATTCTAAGAATGAAGAAATATACTGAAATATTTTCGCTTATTTTATTGAAACCTTCAACATTATATGAAATAGGTTATAATTAGACACAGCCACGCGTATTATAAACTAATACACCGGTTAGTTTATAAACACTAACGATATGTATAGGAGTGGCTAGGAGTTGTTCGTGACCTTTTTATGAGCAGGTAACCCCTTCAAACGTCACTTAAGATTCGATACGTTCAATTTTATCATAATTGTACGAAGGTTAAATGTTTAGTTCAAACAATATTAAATGTTAAACGATGATTGACTGATACTTGAACGATACTCGATCAGTCGAAATGACACTTGATTTTTAGGGCTTGATTAGACGTACCTTTCGAGTAGAGTGGTGAGGCAGTGCCCTCGGCCGAGCACTGGGTGATTGGCCGAGACTCGAAAGCACTGTGACTAGGTGTAAAGGCATTAACGTTAAAGGAGTGAGCACACTGAGTCGGGCCGTGCCGGGGCTCATCGCAAAATCCGCCTCCATACAATTTGTATGGAAGCGGAAATCCGCTGCGCCCCGACACAGTGTGCGATACGCGCATACGCGCATCCGATGAGTATCAGTGTGCTCACTCCTTAAAAGAGCAAAACTCGCGAATCGCAGGTACAAACTACAAAATTAGGTATTCCATTGAATAAGCCCTTTGTATCAAGAACATTCTGCCAATTTGATTTAATTATGCCCAGACAGCTTGAGAGTCAAATCAAGATTCGATGACAAAATAATTACTGATATCATTACTGATCTGCAAACAAGCCAGGGATCTGAGTTTTTGTTTATAATATCATGCCGAAGCTACGCGAAAAATCATGAGTTCGCGTTAAGAATTTTTCAAATTAAAATTATTGCATCTTAACGATACCAATCAACACGTTTTTTTAACATCCATAAAATACATAAAAACATCATAATTGTAATATTATACTAATTTGGTATAATCCAGAAAACATCAACGAGTCGGAAAATTAATAACATTTGACTTAATGTGAATAAATTTTATTTATTACGCATATTTTACGTGTGATTATGTAAAACTCTTGGGAATTCATCATAATATTAATGTCATGTTATTCAATTTAAAAGGTTCTAGATATGATCATAATATGAATATTTATTAGGTAGGTATTCCAATCAGCTAGTAGAATTTTCATTCACCAAATACTTTGTCACTTTAGATTAAGTTAGGTTAGGCCTTCTAATTAGATATTAGGCCTAAACCTAGGCTTCAAGTTAGGCACCTCCATTCATTAGTTGTAACGCTGTCCTCTTTTGTTAAGCGATTTTTCTAATGCATTAGCAAAGTATAGAAAATTATGGATATGAAATATCATAATGTAATAAATATGTCTTTAAATAACTTACTAAGGGATAAATTTATAAAATATCCGGTACATTATAACAATAAACAGTCCATTTTATTGTTAATACCATCATCAGGTGCGTAATTTCAACGCTTCAAGGAGCGGCTCGGTTAAGAACTTTGATGAATTACTTCGCATCGCAAAACGTTCGTTAAGTCTTGACTCTTGATTGATAACACAATTCTGACAAACTCACGAGCATGAATCATCAAGAATGTACAGACAAACTTCCATTTTTGGATCTTATGACTTAGGAATAAGGATCAAAAATACCTAGATCCCTAGAACTTCAAAGACGAAAAACCGACTTATTTAAGACCTAAGTACTGTATTATGATGTATTACATAAAACATAATGGACTTCTCTCATATAATATATCTTAGTAAAGTAGGTTACATGTACTTATTATTCCTATTAAGTATAAACTATGTGCGATACAAACCTTGGGGCCGTCTGCGAGTAGGTCGGAGAATATATGACCAGAGAGTAGAGTTTTTGACATCAAAGGGCTAAACAATTATACCTTTATAAACCAAGCTTGATTCTTAACTAACTTATATTCAACGGGATGTTGTTAATCTGTCGCATCCATAAAATTAAGCCTATGTTTTTCCCAGTTGTCCAAAAAAGTGTGACAAGTTTTATTAAAAATCGATCTAGTATTTTCAGAGCTTCATGCAAATAACCCTACGTGGTAGTAAGAAACGTTACCAATTAAATTTTTAGAATTAAATTATCTATATTTCACTCGGCGAACAAGACAAATTTTTCGAAAAGGTATATTCCTACGCAAAACTAAATAGGCTAAAAATTTAATAAATCAACATTTAACATAGAGCGTTTGATCTCTACAACTTGATGAATTGCCTTTGTTCAAAATTGATTGATTTATCGTAGTTCCATTAAAATCGTCGCGTCCGAATCCTATTTCATCACGTTGTAAAGCGTAGGGCCACGTTTCTCCATTGCGTTGCGGTGCGTCGCTACAACGAAGTCGCTCCAAAACGTTTTACATAATATTTTATGTTATGCCCAAGATAATTATATGTTGATGTGTTGCGTTGTCAAACGTGTTGTTTTGACGGGACATCAAATGAAGTAGGAGGGAAAATGACGTCTTGCGATGTCAACGGCTTATTATGTTGTGCTGACGTCCGTCGCTAACGCAGTTACGTACTGGCACCTATACAACGTAATTCCAACGACGCAACGCACCAAAGCACTGTGGCCTCGTTGTTAGTTGCGTCTGAAAATAATTCATCATGTCTGTAAAGGAAGTCTTCGTCTCTTTGTGCTGTCCATTCTACATAGAGCTGATCTTAATCTTGTCAACTCATATTGAACTTGATATTTTTCCTGCCACTTGTCAGCACTATTTTGGAACCTTTTAGCGATCGGGCGCCATTTAATTTTAGCACTTAAAATATAGTCAGCACTTAAAATATCATTTAAAATATATTTTTTATTCAGTTGTACACATACTTGTTGAATAATTCTAACTAAGTTACAAATTAAGTTTTTGTTTACCCCAGATTATTGTTCTCTTTAAAAAGTGTTAGAATTTAAAATAAGTATTTTTGATTATTAATAACTTCTATTGTTATACTTAATTTAGTTTACTAATAATAAACATAATCAAATACTTAAGCAAATAACTAAATTCTACTACAAAAAACATAAAGCTATGCTTTAAAAACATATTCACAATATATTACGTAAATATGCGATAAGAAAATGTAATTAGTTCCCACAATACGTTGGAAGTTTGCCAGCGTCTGTACGGAACTACCTGACAAATATATCATGTTCATTCATTACGATTTGAGACTGTGAAATTTTATATAGTGTTGTTTTGATCTCGGTAGCAAACGTTCGCGCACCGCTCAGCAACACACGTAGCAAATATTAATAAAATTAATTAATATTTCGTGAGTCGCGCGGCTCACAGCCGCTGCACCAACACCATGGCGCTCGTGTCCAACGAGCTGCTGGCGTTCGTACAACACGTCGTCAACACCATGGACGAAGACGGCATCGTGCAGCTATGCAGGTCCACCTACACCAACGAGGAGATCTGCAATGGCAGGCTCGTGCTGTACGAACCGCTCGGGAAGACAGCGCAGATGACGTCCCGGAGGAGAGACGGAAGCGAACGAAGCTTGCAGGACATCATCTCCCTGCTCAAGCAGACTAATCCTGCGGAGTTGCCGGTGTTTGTGGCCAAGCAGCTCCACAAACTGCCGGCAGTATCGACGAACCACGTCAACGTCTCCAGCCTGCTCCAGAAGTTCAACATCATGAGGGCAGAGCTGGACGAGATGCGTGGTAGATTGGATGCCTCGGAATCCACCATCAGTGAGTTACGTAGTGAATTATTACAATTAAAAAGTAATAATTCATTATGTAGGTCACACCACACAAACAACCACAAACAATTTAGTCAACTTTACAACCTGAAAAAAATAACTGTTCCATACTCACTTAGAGATTACGGAATTTAGAGTGAATTAAACGAAATGGCCATGTCACGTCATACTCTACCTAAAGTTTATGGTTTGTAATGGTATGTCTTGATGGGGCATGTGGAGTCAAAACTTTATGCAGCTTTTTTACATGTTCAATGCAGTAGGTAAGTTGAAATGAAAGTTCTGATAATGAACTGAAGATTAATAAAGAAACTATTTAAGAAAAAAAAATCCCAAACAACTATGATAACAATAACATTATATTCAATCAAATTTAAATCTTCAATTGCAGTCCTACTATTGTGTAACGATTATGTAACATTATTATTTATTACACTATAGAGGAGTATTTGTGATAATCTTTATGTATTTTTGTGATGTGATAAACGACGTACGGTTTATAATACGTACGTGGGAGTCGCTTTACAAACATTTTCTTTCGATAGTTGGCAGCGAGCCAACGTATATTATACGTATTTCCTATTTTTTAAACGCGTTTATGTAATATATTATAGTACCTACCAATCCATTATTGATAATTTGACAATAACAGCTGTAGCTCAAATAAAAATATTTGTTGAATAACTAAAATACGACCGATTATTGAGTTTTTATTAGCGTATGGAAAATTAAATAGGTTACTGGTGTTGTACGTGTACCAAAATTCTTCCGAGGGAATCGATACATTTTTCTGGAGCATAAATCAGTCTATATCCTTTCCCGTGGTACATATCATATTAGGTAGAGTCCTTTATATATAGCTCCCACACCGGTTTTGGTGACGGTGCCCGATTTCATTGAAACCAGGCCAGTTACGCAGGAGTAATTTTATAGTGCCCAATTGTATGCGCAGTACACAAGAGCACTCTCTATTCCTTTACTCTCATAACCCAGTGGGACGGAAGACCGTCACGACTGGCGAGAGATCAGGCGCAGGACCGACTTTTTACATGCCCATCCGACGCATGGATCATCTTACTTGTCAGACAATCAGCTGATCAGCCTGCATTGAATTATATAGGTATCATAAATAACAAGTCCTTTAATCTAAAGGATTCGTGAATTTTGAGTTTGGATAGAGTAGGTACTCAAAATTTACATTTTTAAAATATCCTCAATATCCTAATTCTTTGAAATAGAATAAGTTCAAGGTTTGTGGCGGTCAGTTTTATTACTATTAGATATCCGTTCTAGTTTTCTAAATATCGAACGATAATGACATTAAACGAAAGATTACTGAAATCACATTAGAAAAAGTTTATTGGACATAAATCATAATGCTAAGTACTCACATACGGTCACATACGGATACGGTCGATCGAGCAATAACGTCGAGCAAAACCCGCGGATCGGGCTTTCCTCCACACATTCAGCATTGCTCGATAGTTTTATTTTGTTTTAGCTTCGTGGTCTACACAATAATTATTACTCGATTTGGAGTAAAAATATCAAGCAAAACCGCATGTGAGTACTTATCAGAAAGAGAATCAGCAATTTATTGACACTTCGTGAAAATACCATTTTGTAGTATGGTCTATATGGTCTATGGACTATGAAAGTGATTGGAATAAGAGGAACAAAACTGCATAATAATTGCATTGAACTGGTAGAATTTTGGTACAGATTATGTAGCTGGTGTAAAGTAGCAGTTAATGTCAAAAACTTTTTGATCTCTCAGAAAAATAGAAAATAAAATCTAACAAAATCTCGAAGCATTTGCGGCAAGTATTACAACCATGTCCGGCATTTTAATTGCTTGATTTATAACTGTGAGCAATTTATAGAATTTGCTGTTATTTATTCGATGAGGTATTACTTAAATACTGCTTTAATAACTCGATAGTACAGAGCCACGTTTATACCTCAGTTTAAATAGAATTGTTTGCGTTTAATATAATAATTGAATTTGGGACACCATTTGACATATAAATTCAGTGATATTTACTGAATAATATTATGAATGAAAAATAAGTAACAAATTGACGTTTGCGTTAAAAATCCGTTAAGTTATCTATGTGTTGTTAACTATTAAGGGGCGATTTCACCAAAGAAATGAAACGCGTTCAAAGCACTCTGAACCGGTTCAGAACGTATAAACGCGATTATAACATCGAAATGCATTTCACCAGCATAAACTGAACGCGTTCACAGCAAATCCGAGTTTTATCTTCTGAACGCCCAAAGTCCGAAGTTTAACGTTATAAAACCCGTTCAAGCCCTGTCATGGCGGAACGAAAAACACAGACAAAAGAAATGTCAAGACGACAGTTTTGACACATGCGTTTGTTAGTTTATGTGTTGTTTTTTGCTATTTTGTAGTTAAATTAACGTGAAAAGGCTTTAAAATTATGAAAACATGTAAAATAATTGCGTGACGTCACGTAAACTTAGATTTAATAATCGCGATCAAAAGAAGTTTGTGAAATCCAATCGAAACAAAACGAGATTTACGTCGCAGTATGAACGCGTTAAATGGGAACTAAGTTTTATAAAACTAAGTTTTATGTGTGTTTGGTGAAATCCCACCTTAGTCAATACTTTTACTAAACTGTGTAAAAAATTGAGATGAGGCCTCTAAGATGAACCTGAGATCAAAAAAACAATCTAAAGAAATACACTTAAACGTCACTTGATACACTGTACTTTTCACGTACCTACAACTTATTTATGCAACAGAAAATAGAAAATATATGTTTTCTGGAAATAGAACTGTTGTATGTATTAATGGCTCGCGTCACGCCCTGCCATTCAGAGCGTTCATTAGCGATTCAATGCAAATTAATTAATCGATTCAGCTTACACACGAGTAGGCTTTGAATGGGCGACTTTAATCGTTGATGGTTGAAAAAAAAACAAAGAAACGATCAGATCCTTGATATTTCAAGGACTGTACCGTTTGCATACTAGGATTAAGCCACGTATATTTAGATACGCTATTTTCTCACCCCACCAAAGAGGCCTAAAAATCGAACACGGCAGTAGGTATGCCCTTATTATTGCGGAGCTAATCTTCAAGTTGTACGCGTCTTATAGTTTTGAATTTATACACCAACTTGCTATAAAAGGGGCGGTAATAACCATGTTATGAGTCTCTTTAAATTTTATAATTAACAATTACTTGGTAATTTTTTAATTTGATCTTTTTAAATAGTTAGTACTTAGTAGTGTTTCAGTCAAATTATTTTTAATAATAAAATTCCACAAATCCCTTGACACCCTAAAACTACCTCTCAGTCTCAATCTAACATATTTAACGCAAAAAGCTGTAATATTAAATACGTGTCGCATAGTACGAAAGTTCTTGCAGACAAAAGAGGAACATACAAGACTACATACAGCCAAATTCATACATCACATACATTACAGGCTGATCATACTTTACATTACCCTTCAGACACATTTTCTATACGCAGGGCCCCCGTAAGGTCTACTGGCGCCTGTGTGCAAAAAAGGATTTTGGCGTCTCTTTAGGCAAATTTTTTGGGTCCATGGTTTTGGCGCCCTTAGAGGATGGCTCCCGTGTGCATTGCACACATTGCACATATGGTAGCGGGGGCCCTGTCTATACGTACTAATCCATCTATATATATAAAACTCAAAGGTGACTGACTGACATGGTGATCTATCAACGCACAGCCCAAACCACTGGACCGATCGGGCTGAAATTTGGCATGCAGGTAGATATTATGACGTAGGCATCCGCTAAGAAAGTATTTTGATCAATTCCACCTCCAAGGGGTTAAAATACGGGAGGAAAGTTTGTATATAATAATACTTCTTAACGCGAGCGAAGCCGCGGGCAAAAGCTCGTATAATATAAATAACTTACGGTGTGTACTTGGCTGCGGCTCGTACATGCCAGTTTGCCGGTGAAAACCGATAAAATCGAAAATACCATAAAATAATAAGTAATAATAATAATTTATCAGTCAAATTATGGCCTTTAATTAACTTTACTTATACCCTTTGAACGGCGGAATATAATAATTAAATTTATAATTAGTTGGTTCAAATAAAACACGATCTGATAGATGAAAATATAATGTATTAACTTATTAAATATGACCTTCGACTTGTTAGACTGAGTATAACGTTAGTATAATTTGAGTGTCAAAAATGTGTTAATATGATTTATATCGCACATATAAAACCATTAAAATTGCGTTGTCGTCTGTCACGATCGTCAGAATCGTGACCGACTTTGAATATTTAAGAATATGCGAGTTGGCGCATAATTATATTTCGTAAACAAATTATTTGCAGGCGCAGAAGAATGTTGTGTCCTACGTTCTGTCAAAACTCAATTTTTCATATAAAGATATTATATACTTTAATGGCGATTTATAAATTTAATAGCCAGAGTTGTGCTTTATAGTACATTATAGAGCTACAACAGGGCATAGTTGATATTGTCATAGCGGATGCGAAACAGTTGTCAATCAAAATACAAAAGTCTTAATTCTATCTTAATTCGGCCACATGCAAATTAATACTTAGGTGGTGCCTCCTGACAAAATGCGTTGGTGTGAGCTAGCTCTTTCGTTTAAGCGGATTATGTACCACTGTACCCTTGTAAGTCTATACCTATAACTAACCAAATAATCTGTGTCTTTAGGATTTATTTACTTTGAATACGCAAAGGGAAATACTTTTCCCATTTACGCTTGTATGTAATATAAATAATAAGTTCTATTTTTTTCATTAATCACGCACTGGACATCCCTGTTGACATGCTGTCAACGGAAATATGTCATCGTATTTCAGTGACCGAATGATTCATAATAACATCCATTAATGAATAAAAGCATCCATTATGAGGGTAAGAACTGACAAATTAGCTATGTTAGGTTAGATTACTTTACCTACCTCTAGATACAGCACGACCATAATGTTTATGTCGCTTTCTGCTATTCTAGCCACTGAAAGTGAGAAAACCAAAAAGCTACAGAAACAACACAGTACAGAATAATGTCCGCGCTACAGTAGATTTTAGAACAAGTTTTTGTAGCAGTGTTGCCACAGCAGCACACCTTGATTTCAGAATATCCCCATTTTTATTTGGAAACGGACGATATCGTCCGTTTCCTAAGAAATTAAAATAATTTTCATATGAAAACCTTCCTTAGTCAAGCAGAATTGTCTGGTTGTAAATGTATTTGCTTTCTGCTAGACGATTACAGATCACCATTCACAATATTTTTCGCTAATGAATGGTGCATTAGATGTAAGCGTACACTGAAAAATGTCAGCACGTTTCCCCATGTCACTAGTCGGGCATTCCGCCAGGGAAATTAGGTCGAAATCATGCTTATGATTTTTTCAGTTCACGCTCAATTAATATTGAGCTGTTAGTTCCAGTAACAGGTGACGTTAACGATGCTTTTCCTCGCTGATTAATTGTTTAATTCAGGGAAAAGAAAAGTGGCTATGTTGTCTATGACATTATTCGATTGCAACAAAAATAACAATAGCTGTATTTTTAACAAAAATAATAAATTACGTATGTGCAATCTGTACAGCATATTATTATGACAGACTTGGTGTTGCATTAACTTTGTCAGAAAATAAATTCTTCTATTGTGCAAGTACCGTAAAAGTTTTGACATAAAATTTTAATAATAATATCCTTTGCCGAGAGTCGAGACTCTGTATGATCTACATATAACATGAAAATCTGTCAAATTCGATTTTGCGATCCAAACGTGCAGGTGACTAAACCATAAAGTTAATATACCTAGCGGAATAGAGAAACAAAGGCCTGAGCAAGAGAGATGTCACTATCAGTAACACTGCGTGGTAAAAAGAGACGTGTGATACATGACAGCAGCACTCTTTTTTTGACGTCCAGTCGGCACGTGCCGCACGTTGACAATTTAATCTCATGGAATTCATGTTCAATCATGCTTGTGTAAGTGTATGCATATTTTTCACACAGATAAAAACCAATTTCGGTTTCGTTTGACAGCTCGAGATAGTTGCTCTATTCCGCTAGGTATATTAACTATAGGGACTAGACTGACATGCTTTCTCATTTATATTTCAGATTTCAGAGCATTTCGCAATAAATAAGCAATTTCTATAGCTTGACCGCTGTAAAGTCGACCCTCGTAGCATACTCGTAGCACACTAAATCTAGTTTTTTTACCCTTTTTTGCTTTTTGATGCACTCTGGACTCTAGTGTTTTTATATTTATTCTCTAAGTAACTACCAAATATTTATAAAATCATTATAATACGTACATAAATATATTTAAAACAGCACATTAAATAATTAAAATTAAGAACAAACTAGCAATAAAATTTGAATAAATTATATATTTTAATTCGTTTGCATCAAAATGTACAATGTAAAGTAAATTAAAAATCCCACGAATTTACTGCATATGCCATAATATTATAATTGTTATATATATACATCCTTTATCAAAATTGTACTATTATTGTTAGAGATAAGATATAAAATAAATTCTACGCGAAAATCTCTTTGAAAATAGATTTTCACGTAGACCTAATTGAATGCCTGCTTTACCTAAGAAGTAATTACTAATTAGTAGTAATTAGTAATTACTTACTTACATTTCTCATTTTTATATCTTTCATAGGTTAAAAATGCAACTTATTTATATAAATTTGTACTACTCAGATTGTAATATTACCTATATAATCTTGTAATAGGTTTACTTTTTAAGTAATTCACTCTAGTATGTAATAAAAGTAACTTAACTCAATTAACTTATTTTCTTACATAAGTTTGTAATATTAAGATTTTATATTATCTTCATTAAAAAATGTAACTTATATGTATATAAATTGATACTACTCAGATTGTAATATTACCTATATAAGTTTGTAATAGGTTTTCTTTTTAAGTAACTCACTCTAGTATGTAGGTAATAAAAGTAACTTAACTCAATTAACTTATTTTCTTATATAAGTTTGTAATATTAAGATTTTATATTATCTTTATAAGTTGTAATAGGTGAACAACTGTTATTGGCCCTATTTCCTATTGTTAGTATAGCTTTTAATGCCTAAAATATAATATTATGCTTATGTAATAGTTTACAGAATAAAATTAGCTATACAATTGTGTTAGTGATATAAGAATGATGGCTGTTGTTGTTCCGAATAATAAATAAATAAATAAATAAATTTCTCAAGTGAATTATGACCATCATATTAATTAGTCAGTTTATTATTCAATAATATTATAGACAGATCACAGGGGAATGCCCTGACTAGAATATGCGCAAGTGCACGGTGCATACAAAGTTTACATTAAAACGACCACAGGGCACGATTCTCAAAATTAGTATCGGGTTACGTCTATCATGCCAATTGAATTTAAAGTTATAGCGGGCTTACATTATTCCAATCCAGTGATCGAATTCAACGCTGGATTACTACTGAAATAATGTAAACGGACACTGGAATACAATTTAGTATTTTCTAATGCCAATTCAATTGCTGGAATAATCTTAAATATACAAAAATTCTCGTGTCACAACTGCATTCCTCCGAAACGGCTTTACTGATTTTTACATTTAAATTTTATATGTTCTTATATTCAGTGGGTCTAAGAATTGGCTAGTGGGTACTTTTTATATTGATAAGTGCATTTGTTGAATAAATATTAGTAAGTTCATATTATAAGAGGAATATGCAATATTCCTGACCTTTTTACCTTGTCTGTGGCACAACATACACATACTTTGTGTCAAGTTACCAAAAAAGAAGAAAAAGAAAGAAAGAACAGACTTCAACCATAAACAAAAGAGTTCAAATAAGCTTATCATTCAAAAAAGATGGTAGGGTGCACATTGTAGTGTGTGTAATGTTTTATTTGTTTAAAAAATGTATGATAAAAGCATAATTTCAAAATAATATTAGCTCGATGCACTCCTTCACCATATAAACTATAACTGTGCAAAATTTCATTCACCTACGTTTCCGCATTTTTCGTCAAAACTCAAAATGGAACCAAAGTTTTTCACTCGTGTAATAATATATAGATTTCTAACAAACTTGGTTCAGCGGAAGCGTTAAGACTTACAGACTGACAGACATACTATCGCATTTATATCATTAGTATTGATGTAGCATTATAAGTATTATTTCTGTAAAATATGTTTTTCGCCAAACAAGTTATATCAGTTACAGCTTGGCGCAATTTGACAAATAGGTAAACGCCAAAATACAAGATGGCCATTACTCATAGCACTTTCACTGACGGTACCCCAAATTTATTGCGGCAGGTGTATTGAAATTAAAAGTCATGGTTATGTCATTATAATGTTGTGTCAAGGTTACTGACTTCTGCCCCGAACACTTCCGATTTTGTTTTGTTTTTATTAACAACTCATTTAATAGGTAATTTTACGGAGTAGGTAGAGGGCGCTACTAGCACAAACAGTAAACAATCCGGCCAAAATCCGACAAGTAGCACACGTCATATCGAATATCGACAGAAACGTTGTCAAGCGTCTAATAAAACTTTTACGTAATGAAATTGGGCTTTTTTTCCCTACCTACTTTTTTAATCACACAAAAAGACACAATTAATTAAGAACGTCTATTACATTTCATAACTATGCCATTTCGTCCCACATAAAAAAAAACAAAATGACGAAAACCTTTGTATCCTAACGGCCATAATAAATTATGCGGAGTATATGGCTTAAAATTATATTCCATGTTTTATGGCATCGTAAAGGGCGAATATAGGACGAGTCACGACATGCCATCCTTGCCAAAAATTACCAGAATTATCCGACATTATATACTCATCAAGGATTTTGCTTTTTATTGCTTTATTAAATCTCAAAATAATAGGTAGACATATTATTTTAAGATTTTAGGCATGTGCCGAGCAAAAACGGGCCCTAATTTTTTTCTGGAGATTAGCGATTTAAAAAGAAAGCATTTTGCACAAAAATTTGTAACGTCACTTGTATTTTTTTTTAAATTATACTCTGAATCTTAATATGTAGAAAATTAAGACCTATTTTAAAAGATAGCAATAGAACAGAATGCAAGACAAACAATTGTTTAGAATTTATTATCTATTCTCTATTGGTATGTTCGTTTGTTTGTCCATTGTATCAGTTGTTTTAGTTCAAGGGAATGTTGATTTTGTAAGGCAAAATATTTTTCATACTAGGTACTCTATTATTGAGTTTGCATTTTTGTTGACGATATTTTCACTTCGTGAATATACGTGGGTAATATTTAGACACGTTATCAACATCAGCTATTTTTTTTCAGGTACAACGATTGGTTTTTTTCTCGATGCGTTTTCCATACCCTTGTAAGTAATTACAATACACTATTTGTGTTAACTGTTAAGCATTATAATGTGTAACTCTTCCTACGATACTAATGTTGTGCGATAGTAACTGTAGGCTCTTCAAGTATAAATAGCTAAATTGATTTGTATGAAATATATATATGATTTGGAGACACATTTAATCCCGGTACAGGACAATCATTTGTAACGCGGAAAAATCTACTGTATCAGTCAACATTTTGTGTAAACATTTAGTAACAAATCACATTGCTATTCATAATATCTACTGTCTAACCCAACATAATATTAAAACATGAATTCTATACATCATTGAAATCTGGTTTGACGTTTTATCATTTCCCTGTCGGTCGAGGTCGCCTGAAACAGATGCGCCGGCGACATTTTTAAATTCAGACACGCCTTAAGGACGTTGGTATCGTAAATTCTATGACTAACTTATCAGTAGTCCGAGCATAGCGAAGAGAAATTCAGGTCCGCCAATAGGATGCCTAAGCCACGCCTACACGCCTAGGTCACAGGAAAGTCTAAACGTATAAGGCTCTAAAAGCCTGCCTGAATAATAATTCCATTTGGCTTTTATTGCGAAATGTGTGCTAACTGCTAACCATCAGAGATACTAAATGCTTCTCTTGGATATTGTGATATTTATATTTAACTAGCTGTCCCGGCAAACGTTTCTTTGCCATATAAAGTATTTCGCCCATATTATTTTATTGAAGTGACTAAATAAGTATGTCACCATGGCAACGTCCATCGCTATCCCGTCGCACAAACAATGGTCGCCGTCAGTCTCGAGTTGTAATAATTTACTATTATTTATACAACAAATGCACTTATCAATATATAATAAGTACCTAGTAGCTGATTCTCAGACCCACTGAATATGCATATAAAATTTGGTTAAAATCAGTAAATCCGTTTCGGAGGAGTACGCGGCCTAACATTGTGACACGAGAATTTTATATAATATAAGATATAGTTAAAGATAAGTTAAAGAAATTAATACGAATATATTTCAATTAAGACATTTTATGAGATACCAGTAGTGTTATATGCTTTAAAACCAGTGATAGAAATCCTATAAAATAGATGAAAAAGTTTCAAAATTCGTTAAATGTACTTTGGAGCTTTTGTCATCCATTTTTTATTTATTTATTTGTTTATTTATATCAGGCTACATATGCCCATACAATATATACCTTAATGACTAACATACATATAAATTATATACACTTAATAACTACACTTTATCACGAGTTATCGGCGACGTGAGGCGCGCTTCATTCCGGAGTCTTCCCCGGGACCTTCGGTATTTTATACTCTCCATTTTATACAACGTTTTATTGAACTACAGAACATAGAAACATTGCAGTTAACCCTCTTTTTGCGCCGCGGTCTCGCTTATCAAAAACACTGCATTATTTGAATATAAATTAAGTAATATTTTATAAATAAAAATATTTTTAATCATTTCGTATATTTTAACTTAAACCTGAAGGTCATTTTTAACTAGCAATTTACATAATTACTATCTTAGAACTCATTTGTAACTGTCATTGCATTCGAAATAGCTCATTTAAAAAAATGTTTTTGAAGACGATCTGTGGGAGTGTTTTAATCGCATGAATCAATAAGCAAGGCCGATATAACATCCGCTTAATTCTTACATAAAATAAACAAATAATGTTCTTCACTTAAAATAAAAATCGTACGCCTGTCGATTTTTGAGCATGCTCGAAATAAGCATGCTTATTTTGAGCAATGCTTGGACGTACGTGCTCGAAAGCAGCAACAGCTGCTCGGTTGAAGCATGCTTTCGTGCTTGAAATAAGCATATGCAACTGTACCCTAAGGGTTCCTTCGTGGGCAAAATTGGGCTACAGATTTGCTCAATGACCGCTTTCTCTATGAGGCTCGATTTTGCCTGCTCCTGTTGTATGGCATCCCCTGCTATGCACGTAAGGCTTCTGTGTGGGTAAAAATGGATTACAGAAGTGAAAAGGTGGAGTATATTTTTTGCTCTGCGGTCTCTTGTTCTATAGGGCTCAATTTTGCATGTCCCTGTTGGTTGGTATCTTACCCTATTACTTTTAGGAGGGCACATGTAATTTACTGTTGGTGGGAGTGTTTTAATCGCTTCCATCAACGATCAAGGTCGATATAACCTCTATATTTAATCGCTCCTATATAAAATAATTGTGTAACACTTGTTAACTTTTAATTATACCTTTTAAATATAATAATTTATAGCTTAAAGTCTTATACATTTTAAAGTTGTTGATTGATTAAAATAAATAACGGAAAACTGTGTAAATAAACATTTAGTTTCAATAATGTTAGACATTTATCAACCTTAAAATAACAATAACAACAAAACATTTTTTTTTTATTATGCGAAGATGAGATTACGAATATTATCGAAAAGCTATCAATTACATATACAGTACAAGTCAAGTTCTGAATCAGTACACCCACAGACATAGATCATGATAGATACCGCATGTGTATGTACTTCGCGTGCCATATCGCGCTCGCAAACGACGAGCAATGCTCGTCTTTCGAAAGTCTGTTCTTTAGTCTACTATCGGAATCAGACGTCAATCAGAATTTTGAAAATGGCTAAATGCCTAAAAGTGCCGTATTGAGCTGTAGAAATTCAAATAGAAACGTTGCCCTAGATAATGGGCACTTTTCTTATCATCAGTACGACACAGTAGCTATTAAAAAGTGGCACGTTCGTTTTCATACAAATGGAGCGACATGCGGTATCTATCTTGATCTATGTCTGTGGGTACACCCCAACTTTACAGGACATTTACAACATAAAGCTTAACGCTGTAATAAGATAAGCCAGCTAATGGTTTTATGCGTTTTTTTTTTTTATTAAAAAGACATCGTACACGATTTTGGCGTAATTCTATGCATTTCAGAATTTCTGAGCTCTACAGAACACACTTTAGGCATCCCTACGACAGATCTCGAGACATATCTATAGGAACCTATAGATGTAGAGAGTAGAGACCTATCTACAAGTTCACATTATAATAATATAGCCTATTTGTTAGTCTCTAGACAAGGCTCTAGTTAACTTAACTAAGTTAAGGCTAACAAAATATATTATAACGAACATTCCTCTGGGCATTAATATTGAGTCCATGGCTCGCGTGACCGCCTCTCCTAATTTAATTCACAGGATTAATTATCTAGTTTGTTAGGGTGTGAATTTATTCGTTTTATTAGGCGTGTTAAATTATTTTGTACAGCATAGTGATTAGTTGTTAGGTTGGTAAATGATAAATATAATTCACCATCAGACTCATTAATGTACAAATTACAATACAACAGTACAATGAACCTATGCTATCTATATATATAAAACTCAAAGGTGACTGATTGACATGGTGATCTATCAACGCACAGCCCAATCCACTGGACCGATCGGGCTGAAATTTGGCATGCAGGTAGATGTTATGACGTAGGCATCCGCTAAGAAACGATTTTGATAAATTCCAACCCCAAGGGGTTAAAATAGGGGATGAAAGTTTGTATATAATAATAATACTTCTTAACGCGAGCGAAGCCGCGGGCAAATGCTCGTTTCTGAATAAAAATCAATTTTAGTTTTCCAATAGGACTCAATTTCTCAAAATCTATAGAATGAGAAGCACTAATAGAGAAGGCGATTTAAAAAGAAACTGCGATACAAACGGCCACACTCAGAGATCACTTAACTTTAATTTAATGGATAGATGAATAGTTTGACAGAATGAATGACAGTAGAGTAGAGATCACTTAACTTTAATTTGATGAATAGTTTTAAGTCGAAATCTTTCAAATTAAAGTGATCATTTTCTCTAAATTCGGGCGGCCGTTCGTGCGACAAGTCAAATTCCGTGCCTAAACTCAAACTTAAACTTTTTTATTCAGAATAAATTTTTGCAAATGTTCTCTGAACGTCCACATGATGCCTTCCACCGGTTCGGGAACTAACCCGGCGAGTAGGACCGGCGCGCGGCGTAAGAAACTCGCACGGGGCCCACTTTTTTACCAAAAAAAGTGAGAAAAAACTACGGTAAGTATATTATATAGCATAACAAACGGTTATCAAAACCCATTTCCATTCATAACCTAGGGAACAAAAATAATCTAATCAGAAAAATAATCTCCTATGAAACATCCTATATTCAAGGACACAATAGTCAATACCGCATCGATATCGTTAATCTTAGTTTTATATCATAAATAATCTCAATAAAATTATTGCAATTAATGTTTGGAGGTCATAGTAAATATATACATCAAATGTATCTGTATATTATTCCTCATCTTTAAGACGAGGCATGTGAATTAGAAATAGCGGTCTAATAAAAGTCTCAATTCGTCTTTGTTTGGGGCCATTTTTCTATTAATTGATATTTCGGACTATTTAACGTTGTGCCATATCCATAATTAAAAAATCTTTAATTCCCAAAACAAGGGTATAAACTGTAAATACATCGAACTCATTAAGTACTACCGCACTAAGATTTAATTTTTTGATTAGTTGATAAAGATTTTTACACAAACTAAATACAAACTAAATACATTGTCAAACTCTTTAATAAATCATAGTAAAATATTACTTCTCATAGTAAAAGATAAGATCTTACCATAGTAAATGTTCACACTTTCCTTGGCTGCCAAGTAGCTGTTCTTAAAGCTTAAGTGAATTCTCACTTATTTTAGTTCAATATTGAATTTGGCTAGACTATTATATTTTAAGAACCAACCATTCGGATAACATTGACATAAGCAAAGTCCTCATATTACGGAACTTCTGTACCAAGGTATCGCCGCTGTACAAACACTGCTCTTTAAATATTCGTAACTCGGCTTTCAAATTTTATAAAAATATTTACTCTTAAACGAGTATGGTTATACTAGCTTATTGAATTCAGTAGACTATGTTTTCATACTATTTTTTGTCATTGAAGAAATTTCATGTTTAGTTTTATAAAACCACATTAGCCCGCAACTCTGCTGTGACGAGACTTGTTATTGTCGCGGGAACCATACATTTTTCCGGGATAAAAAGTATTATTCTCACCCGAGACTTAAGGTATCTCCATAGGTACCGGTGGTAGGCAACCGGTGGTACGGTTGCCTACCACCGGTTCGGGGTAGTTCCGCAACTGGTGGTAGGCAACGTAGCTTCTTCGTTCGACTTTCAAAAAGTGTATCATGATACCCATTTTGAATAAAATATATTTTATTTATTTATTTCATTTATACTAAATTTCAGCAAAATTGGTTTAGCGAGTTAGGCTTTAACCATACACACTTTCACATTTCCAATATGAGTATGGATTTATTTAATAAAATTGACACATAATATAATATAATATTGTTTTTATGCAGTATGGATTAAAGATGATAAAACGACGTAGAGGGTGGTTCTACGACGTAGAGGGTGGTTCTACGACGTAGAGGGTGGTTCTACGACGTAGAGGGTGGTTCTACGCCGTAGAGGATGAGTCTACGGCGTAGAGAGTGCAGGGGAACTTTTTCAGAAAGTTGGGGTGATATAATGCATCAGAATTATTTTCCCCATTTTAAGAAGTTTCTTATTGTTTTGAGATAGTCTCGTTTTGAGATATGAAAGGTTAATTAATTTAATATTAATTTTATTGTGTCTATCATAATTATGCTGTGTTAGAAATAAAATATTTTAAGCAGCAATGTATTATGTACTAGCTGAAAATATTTTTGTGGGTTATGAGTTTATGACATATTCATTTGTATATTTCAGAAAAAATGTCTGTGCCTAAAAATATGCACAAATTAGTTTGTGTCATTAGTCATATGGAAGGAAATATCTATCGGAAAGAAAAATATTTTGAAAGTAATTTTAAAAACAGTATCAGTGACAGTCGGCCCACGATACACCTGCTGTGGCTGTCAACGCGAGGGTCAGAGGAAAAAGGTTTGAATAATAAACATGTTTTACAACTCCGTTGCGCCAAAATTCGTTTGTCACGCGGGAACCGTATATTTTTTCCGGGATGAAAGTATCCTATGTCCTTTCCCGGGACTCAAAGTATCTCCATACCAAATTTCAGCAAAATCGGTTCAGCGGCTTGGGCGTGAACAGGTAACAGACGAGCAGACATACTTTCGAATTTATAATCATAGTATGGATTATCACAAACCTAAATTTTTGTAAAAAGCTTGTGTAAAAGAGGATTATCTTTATCAAAATCCCTATTATGCAGACTAGAACTTAACTACCTTACAATGACCGCTGCAAAAAAACAACTACCGACAGAACAGAAAACAAGTGCAGTTTTGGCGCGCGGTAGAGAGAAAGGGGGATATTGCTTACAAATTTTCAATCATATCACGTGCTCTGACGTTAATTTTTCAGTCGCGCTAAATAGGTTCAACTTTAAAAAACACTTTTCAAGCCGCTTGTATACTTAACAAAATAAATTGAATAAAATTGTCCAAATTATAAGGAAGTAGGCACATTATTCGCCAGTCACTGCTAACACAATACAAATGTGTAAAGTAGAGTAACTCAGCCACATTTCCATGCTATGGCGCATGTGACGTGCAGTATCACGTCACATGCGCCATAGCCGTGTTCTGTGTGTTGTGTGTAACTTCGTTCTATATATTAATAATAAGTAATAACTATAATTTTTGTATGATATCGAATCATTTACAATTATTATTTGCCACCATGGCAGTTGTTTCGATGTCATCTCAATCCTAATAAACGCACGATGAGAAGTGACAACTTACACGCAACACTCTGATCTCTATAGTTTGTGCGTTATAAGATGACATGGGTGACAGTTTTCATATTCCTTGCTAAGGGTTTTTTTACAAGAAAACAAAAATAATCAAAATGTAATAAATTATATTCCATCTACAAAAACAAATGTTTCCTATAACTGTAAATGAATAAAAATGAAAAGTTGCTAAACGCTAACTTATTAATATAAAATTATAAACATTAACTGTGAAATAGGAGTAAAAAATTATGGTTACGAAAACATTTGAAAAATGTCAATAGAGATTGATACTGTTGAATCGAAATCAAATCGATAAAAAAGGGCGGCCATCTTAAATCGCCGGCACCACTGAAATGTCAGTACGAAATCGATAATTCCGATTGCAATTCCTCTACGAAGTGATTCGATATTTTTAAATTATCGATTAATTTTTGTTAAGTAACTTCCCTTCTATTGTCAATTATAATGTGTCACGCATATCATCATAAAACGCACAAACTATAAGTATTGTTATCTAAAATCACAGTTATAAATATGTGCAATATGCATGCGTCGCATATAATTGGACGCTGAAGCATTTGTGTATCATCCCACCAAAATCCGTATTAGGTTATGAATGCAGTTATAATTAGTTCATTAGATAATTAATTAGAACAAGACATTAAAACTGAACAAAAAAATGGATTTATACACAAATTTCTTAACAGCGACCAATTATATCAGCCGTTATTCTAGAGCGGTCTGGTATACAAGTTGTTCTACTATATATTATAACTTATACTGTGGCACTAGTATAAGGACGCGGGCCTCTGAGGTCCATTAATCAATATCAAGGACGGACACTAATTCGGTTAATGTTGTAGGCATTTGCCCATCCTAAAAATATAACAGTATGTATTTTGGGCAAAAACTGGACTAGAATTATATAAGGTGTGTAACAAAACTAGAGAACAAATTTTGCGCTAGTTCTTACAAATCACAAAAAAAATTGCTCGTTCAGCGCTGTTATTTTCACAGTGAACTCTATACAACGTGTAACAAAACTAAGTGATAATATAGGGAGTGTATGAGTCCCCTGTATTGAGTTTACTGTAAAAGTAGTAGCGCTGAACGAGTAAATATTTTACGTGATTTGTATGGGCAAGCGCTCCAGCATCATGACTTTGCCCATACAAAACACAAGAAAATTGCTCTTTCAGCGCTGCTACTGTCACAGTGAACTCTATAATATAAGAAATATATACACACCTTTAAGTATTATCACTTAGTTTTGTTACAGCAAACCAATCAAGTATACAATTGCTACACAGGGTAGCAATAATAATCGTTTGCTTACTTGATTAGTTAAAATTTGCTGTTTTACGGAAAATGAGAGAGCGTCGAAGTAACACTAAAAAGCGAACAGATTTTTTAAATCATCATATGTAAAATGCTATAAAAGTTAAAGAGAATGATTATGTCTGATTTTACGTCGAAATTACGACTTTTACAAAAAACGTCGTAATTTCAACGTAAAATCAGACTCCAACATATCATCTGAGGGGTCCTCAGATAAACTTATAGGAGACAGAGGACACAGGAAAATAGGACTAGGAGTCCGATTTTAGCGCTAAGTCCTTATTCCAAGACTTTGCACTTTACGCGAACGCGATCGGAGAAATTTTACTGAGTAATGAGTATACCTTACCTTACGTATACTCTACTTCATAATATTATTATATTTTTCTTTTCTTCTTTACGTTTTTGTTTACAGTAGACACTTGTCACACATAAAAATTAAAATTCTCCTTCGCGTTTACTCAAAACTCAATAGCTCCTTCTCGTTTACTGAGTTTGAATGTAATTGAATGTATGTTTTTGTTTGTACTACAACTTTTTTGAACGCATAAAGTATATTCTATCTATCTATCTATATTACAATTTAGATGATTCTTAACCAATTTTCTTTTATAATTCTTATGTAAAACCCTCGAAATACCAGGCAAATATTTATATAATATTTCGTATCGTTTTCCTCCTAGTAATACATGGAAAGAATCACGTACAGACCGCAGAGCGCTATATAGGTCAGACGATAAAAGAATATTACACAATCTTCTCAAATCTTTGTACACATGATCGAGAGTTTTATAACTTGGCCGGATTATTAATTTATTGATCGATGTTATATATATATTTTTTTAAATAGAGAGTGACTTTAGTTGGTATTGAAGAAATCCAAACTTAAACACTAACGGTCTTACCACAAACGATTTAAACATAATATATTGAACAGTTGTTTTGAGACCATTATGTACTGATTTTTTTTCTAATCAACTGTTCAACAGGTGTTTAAATCTTTTGTAGTAAGACCGTTACATTTTGAATGCTAAGTGTGTCTGCCTGTAAGTTATTTACTCTTAGACCACAAAACTGAATTAATTTTAATATGGTATAGTTATACTTTGAGTAGCGAAAAAGTGCACAAATATTTTTTGTTACGCCAAAAATAACAGTTTCTTTTTTTTTTTTTTTATGAAATAAGGGGGCAAACGAGCAAACGGGTCACCTGATGGAAAGCAACTTCCGTCGCCCATGGACACTCGCAGCATCAGAAGAGCTGCAAGTGCGTTGCCGACCTTTTAAGAGGGAATAGGGTAATAGGGGAGGGTAGGGAAGGGAAGGGAAGGGAATAGTCGAGGGTAGGGAAGGGAATAGGGTAGGGGTTAGGGGATTGGGCCTCCGGTAAACTCACTCACTCGGCGAAACACAGCGCAAGCGCTGTTTCACGCCGGTTTTCTGTGAGAACGTGGTATTTATCCGGTCGAGCCGGCCCATTCGTGCCGAAGCATGGCTCTCCCACGTATATACTATGAAGGATTTTGAAGGATTTTTTGCGTGAAAAATTGAGAGAAACATCTAGTATTTAATATATAAAAATATCATAAAATGTTATTTGTTTCAGGTAAATAAGAAACATAGTTTCTACTGTTCGAGCCATGGTGCAAGTAGGTGAACTAATCAACAAACAATGTAGCAATAATTTGACGGGTTTATTAAAATAAATTGTACTGTGAATATAATTAACACGGTATTTAGATATTCCGGTCTTAGAAATGGATTTACCTTAAAAGGTGCCTACTGCAATCAAAACAACAAGGCAGATATTTTTTTAGATAATTTCTTACATATATTGACATGTTATATTATGTAGTTTTTTGCCTCGACTCGCTATTTGGACATTAGTAGTACTCCTTAAAATGTTTCAATACCTAGGCAAATCAAAAACAAACATTTTTATAAATCAGTGTTCTAAACTAAAACTCCACCAGGATAATTTTAAAGTGAGAAGTTTGAGTAGGTACTGTCTAAGCAAAGCTCTGTTTGAAAAAAAAATCCAGATCTTTTGAATGAAACACCGGCTGGTGTTCTTCTAGGTATTATTGCGGTTAAGTAATCATGTAATATTAATTCCCAAAAGGTCAAATCATATTCTTTGCCTTTGCATACGAAATCCAAAGACAATAAAAAAAAACAAAGAGCCGTGCAAAAGGAGAGATTTAAATATTTAAGTTTGGAAGTTCGTTCGAATCGTTTTTAAATTACAGTCGTGGGCGGCAAACTGGTTTAAGCTGCGCCTTAAAAAGTACAGCCGGCAAAACTGATTCACCAAATTTAGACTTAATTATTAAAGAAATAAGGCTCAAAAGTGTCTTCAATTGTACCTACCTAGTGTTAATTTTTTGTAGTCCCAATGTTAAATTTCGTCTGCTAGCTTCGATGTATCCTTAGGATTAATATCTCAATTATCTTTTAAATAGCTTAACCGGAAAATGTTATATTTTGCTCTAGTTCTATTACGAGTGTTGGAATTATGTTTTTAGACGCAAGTAGGAGCTCTATACATTTTTGCAATTTGAATGTCTTAATAGGGCCTGTAATTACACCACTTCCTAATAATTAAGTGCCGGATAGGCCATGGCTACCCAGAACAGATATAGTGTATGGAGTCAAATAAGTTGTGGATAGCCTATACGGCACTTTATCAGGAAGTGGTGAAACAGGCCTTTCTACAACTAAAGAATGACTGGACCGATTTGCACTAAAATTTAGTTTAGTTTTCGATAACCGTTTAAATAAACAGCGTAAATTAATAAAAATGCGAGAAAAATATTATAGTTCTTGCAATCTATGAGTGCGCGGCGCCCTTAGTTGTGTTGGTGACCATATCTATACACGCGTACATGGCTCACTCGCTACTGACTGCTCCGTTAGGTACGCACACTAACGAAAATGTCTATTCGTATTTCCAACTACAAATAAAGGCTACGCGCGCTCGTAGATTGCAAGAACTATAACACTAAAATATTAATGACTAGACGATGCCCGCAACTCCGTTGCGCCAAAACTCGAACCGTACATTTCTCCGGGATAAAAAGTATTCTATGTTCTTTCTCGGGACTCAAAGTAACTCCATGCCAAATTTCAGCAAAATCGGTTCTGCGGTTTGGGCGTGAAGAAGTAACAGACAGACAGACACACTTTCGCATTTATAATATTAGTATGGATGGAAGCTTTGGATGTCGGGACAGCTGACTAGCTGTATCTACTGATAATCCGAATATTACCGCTAATTAACTAAACCGATTTTGCTGAAATTTGGTATGGGGATACTTTGAGCCCCTGGAAAGGGTGTAGGATACTTTTCATCCCCCAAAAGGTACAGTTACCGCGCGATAAACGAATTTTAACGCATATTTACGGACAGCTAAT
Source organism: Aricia agestis (assembly GCF_905147365.1). NCBI lineage: Eukaryota > Metazoa > Arthropoda > Insecta > Lepidoptera > Lycaenidae > Aricia > Aricia agestis. The sequence continues at coordinate 8,386,382 of NC_056421.1, read as the reverse complement.
TTCTAATGTAGAGATCTTGAATTTTATGTAATCACACTAGGTAAATTACAAAAGGTAAAAAAAGGTAAATTACAAGTTATATTATAGTACCGCCCCATAGACCTACTGAACATTACAATACACATGTGTATTATTGTTATTAGGTTGATAATTCCGAGGTGCGTCAAACTCAAGGTCTGTGGTTTGGCCGTCAATAGGAAAATTTGTCCACATTCAAATGATACGCATTTATCTATTGTCTGTATTTTGACGCAGGGTACTCTATCTGTGGTTTAGGTATTGCAGTTAAAATCCAGTGATTGAACAGAAATATAATCTGTCACTTTAATAGATTATTATTTAATTAGCATTACGCTACTTTAAATAGTCATAAATGCAAGAAATTAACGCTACCATGAGAGATAAACGAAACGCTCATAAATGTCTATAAATTCCCAGCCATTTCCTCATCCATTTAGATGGGTAAGCGCCAACAAATGCCCAAAAAGTCTGAACCATGTATACCTATAATATAGGCGTATCATTTTTAACATTGTTTATTCGGGCCGTAAAACGTATCATTTTCCCGCAGAATATAAGCTCAGAGGAGTCCACACCGCCTGTTTTTCCATACAAACGCTATGTCCCCTGTTTCCTCCCTGGATAATGCCGGTAGAGTCATGATTTTTTTCCTGAATATCTATAGCCACTATTAGCATGTCCCTATGTTTTCTTTTTTTTTCATAATTTTATTATTAAAAAAGATAAGAACGTCCAAAAACCCAAAAAAATGGCCAGATTTTCCTCTGTGTTCGAACACCCAGATAACAAAACTGGCTAAAATAGACAAAAAAAATAAAACAGGAACACAGCTCAAGCCTTGCTTTAATTCTTAATGAAAAAATTACTTAAATCAGTTAAGTTTTGGAGAAGGAATCAGCGGACAACGAATCGAAGATTTTCTGTTCTTTTATTAGAACTTTTGTCGTGTTGTCTCTATCGCGCTCTGCGGTGGGAGACTTGAGATTGGTGAGACAGCAATACATTTTCAAATACCTATTTTCAATTTCTCTCGCCCCTGGTGTATCCTCTTAATAGTAGAGCGTAACAACGTAAACGAAAATAATATGAGTATGGAAATACAGCTTTCAGTTACTCACGTTCTGTGGCTGACAGTTATGGTGTGATTTGTGAACGCAGCCTTAAGCTTTAAGTAATACAATGTACTATCAGAGAAGTTATTAGGCAGATGGCGGACCAGTTTAATTTGGTGGTGATAATAGTCCGTCAATTGACTGGCTGTACAAAACTGAGACCAACTTTAGTCTTTAGTACTTTTACTAGACCAGATTGTAGACATCATCTATCATAATCTCACAGCCTTCAATTGTTTTAATGCTCTAATATCCTTCTAACGAACGCTGTCATTAGTGTGAACACACACACACTCACACATAATACAGATTTAAATAGCCTTGCATCAACACGACTGCATGGTTTTTGTTGTTCTGCTAATATTCAAATGCTATTGTATACGTTGGACGGTACAGCCAGCAAAGAAATTAATTTTCTATCTAGCCCACATAAATCATAATTAGTTGCGATTGGATAAAAAACAATGTTTTCTACTCTTCCAGTTGCGAAAACCTTCATGCAGTGGAAACCATATAATTTTTCGAAATAAAAAGTAGCTTAATATTATTTTTTGAAACCTATACGATGTAGACAAACAAACCTTTTCTCTTGTAAATTGTACACTAATTTAGTCAGTATAAAGTAAGTGATTGATTAAATAAAAATTGTGTAACAATTAGGTTGGGTTACACCAGAGGTGTGGTTAAAGTTAAAGTTATGGTCAAAGTTATGGTTTTTTTTGGTTACAGTTAAGGCTAATTTAACTTTAACCTTAACTTTGACCACAGAATTTGACAGAAGACGTTGCTGGTCCGACAAGGCTTTATAAGAACGTGGGCGGAGGCGCTGCTGGTAAAGGAGAACTGTCAAAAATGGCGTTTTTGAATGATGACCGCGTTAGTTCCTTTTTTCGCCACGTGCATTCGAAGCCTTGTCGAGCTCTATGGTTATGGTTAAATATGGCGTCTTGATGGCGTCCATTTTAACTTTAACCAAAGATTTGACATTTTGAATTGTAGTTAAAGCTAAAGTTATCATTAAAGTTACAGTTATAGTTAAAGTAAGTTGGTGCAACCCATCCTTAATAAGCTATGCACAATGATTTGCTTCTATTTCCTTAGCGACAAACCGCTATCATTGTGCTAATTTGCAACGCCAAAGCATGGCTGATAATATGCACATTTTCCGTCATATAACGACATTAGGCTGCGGTTTGCGATAGCATAATATCATGGTTGAAGTTATCACAAAGGACGTATAAGGTTCGACTATGGTTTATCTGAAGGAAAATGAGTCGTCGATTTGTGTCTGACTTCCGTTTGAAAACCACAGATTTTCAGCAAGGAAAATGTGCAGTGGAATCGTTTGGTCTGAAACTTCAACTATATTTGAGTTTTCTCAACGAAAGCATGAACATTTTAAAAATGGCCTGAGGAATAATGTGCGCGATAGAAAATAGTGTAGAAACGATGACGTCCAGAATAAACAAAACAAACTTGGATGTCGACTCATGTTTTAAAATATATTTCTGAAAAATATTATGTTTTTCAAAAGAAAATGCTCTGAAATCCTATAAGTAATAATAACAATCAGTGTCTACGATTTACGGCAACCGTTGCTGAAACGCGCGTCGTCTGCGCGTTTAAAAAACGACGAGTGCATTTGTAATGGTCATATTATCCTATCTTAATGAAAAACATTTTTTTTTAATGAAATAAGGGGGCAAATGAGCAAACGGGTCACCTGATGGAAAGCAACTTCTGTCGCCCATGGATGCTCGCAGCATCAGAAGAGCCGGCCTTTTAAGAGGGAACAGGGTAATAGGGAAGGGAAGGGATTAGGGGAGGGTAGGGAAGGGAATAGGGTAGGGGATTGGGCCTCTGGTAAACTCACTCACTCGGCGAAACTCAGCGCAAGCGCTGTTTCATGCCGGTTTTCTGTGAGAACGTGGTATTTCTCCGGTCGAGCCGGCCCATTCGTGCCGAAGCAGGGCTCTCCCACGTCTAAAACATGTGTTTTTTATGCCATCAGTACACAACAAAAGAGTACATGTAATTAGTTTGATGCTTAGCAAGTCCAGATATTATCTTTTATTAGTTTCCTGTCGTAAACCGACCGAGGTCGCGCGACAAATCGCGACTTTACGATCAATAGCTCGTGGGTGGATATTGAGCTAGGTTATACTAGACTAGAATACTCGAAGAGTGGCGGGATATATAAAAAGAGATAGATAGAAGATAATTATGTGCCTATTCGGAATATTTTATATCTACACGTAACTAGCTTTTTCCCGCGGCTTCGCGCGCGTTAAGAAGTATAATTAATTATTAATTAGGTATCAAAGTCTAAGCCCGATCGGTTTAAAAATGACAAAGTATCATACAAACTTTCATCCCCTATTTTATCCCTTGGGGGTAGAATTGATCAAAATCCTTTCTGAGCGGATGCCTAAGTTTTTTTACATGCCAAACAGCCCGATCCGTCCAGTAGTTTGGGCTGTGCGTTGATATATTACTATGTCAGTCGGTCACCTTTGAGTTTTTTTTTATTTTGGATACTGTTAACCAAACTTGGTTCATATCTAGTAGCAACTAGCAATCAAAGTTACCAAAATGAGTTACCTAGAGGTTACCTAATACAAACTAACATTAGCATAGAATGTGTTTGAACTCGTTACTCGATGTCGGTCAGTGTAATTGTTTATTTTCCTCGTTAAATATAAAGTGACCTTGACTTTGAGTAAATCACATGGGAAATATTATGAAATAAATATTATGTTGCAACTTTGTTCCTAACCGAAACTGTATTTTATACGAGTAGGTAAGTGTTAAAAGTTAATGTATTATTTATAACTTACTTACCAGATTTTAACTACGTCTGGCAGAAATTATAATATTTTTGTCCTTTTACGCGACTCAAACTTTAAAGTATCAGCAATACTTAAGATCAGTTCAGCGGTTTATGAATAATGAGTGAAAAATCTATATAGACACAATTTTGCATTTTTAGCTTATTAAAATTATCTAAGTATGATCCATAATTTTATACTAGCTGAAAGCCGAGCTACGTGAGGGCTCGCGTCGTCACTGGTCACACCTTGATTGACTGATGATAACACAATCTACATATAAATAAAAATTACTATGTTAAGCCACAGAGTTGAGAATACATAATATGGTTAAAGCACAAATCAATAGGCGTGATAGTTTTTCCGTAAAACGTACCACAAAATGTACAGGTTGTGAGATATATAAGACTTATCAGGGCGAGCGAAGCGAGCGAGTCTTGCATAACTGAACATTTCACTTCTTAAATGCTTCCCAATTCACTATAATAATAGTATTATAATATGTGTTCGTCGTTTCTCTCAAAAGCAGAGAGATTAGTTTACAAGCAAAGCTTCTAAAAATTCAGCCACAAGTTATATTTTCAGATAACATGACATTTGAATCGCCTTGTACGAATCTAATCGTATGTGGGCGGCAAATACAATACAATGCATTTTTTTCGTCAAACACCCGTCGGATGTAACAATGGCTTTGTTCCTTGTATCGAGTTGGCGCCAAACAGCGCCTAGAACGTACGGCCACCGAATTTTAGCTGATTGTTATGCTCCGTGCGTTTCAAATTAAGTATGTGTATGTTGGCTATTCCGTTTATTTATTGTTACCACATGCTTCTGTAACTTATAACAGAGGGCTTTTGTTGAATTTTATAAGGTCAATGTTCTTTCTCTCTATTCTTTCTCTATTATATTCTTTTATGACTTAAATAATTATTATTTAGAGCTTAATTTATCCATATGACTTGAACGTAATAAAATTGTATTGTAATTTGTAGGTACTTTACTTAATACGTTTTTGCAGCTTACAAAAAAGCTCTCCATTTTTTGTGTATCTCATGTTCTCTAAGGAAAGTTGTTCAATTTCGCGGTCTTCAGATTGCTGGAGTGTAACGCCATAACGCTTTGGTAGAAAACGTTTGACGCTGCATCTTCAATCTTGTGATTATAGCAATAAAGTTCAAAATTAGTGCACCTGATTGGCGATTGTATGTGTGCATTGGAATTTGGATGTGTGTATATTGTACGTGTACAAGTTCTAGTGTGCGCGCGACACACCCACAGACGCGGCTGCCGAAAATTACGACTGAGACTTTTTGTCCGCAGCGAGTGTCAAGGACACACGCGCTTCTGTTGCCATGTTCAGAAATAAGATTTGAATAAAGAACTCTTTGCTGTTCGAAATTCGAAGTTGTACTTTTTTTTTGTTCATGGCCAGTATAATTTAATCTGTAGTAACTAGTGTACTACGCGTGGCTTTAGTAGGTGATCTGTTTTTGGACGTTCTTTTATTATTTAGACGCTACGGACACGATGTAGGTACCAGATAGGTACCCTACACATCTATACTTAACAATATTATAAAGCGGAAGAGTTTGTTTGTTTGAACGCGCTAATCTCAGTAACTACTGGTCCGATTTGAAAAATTCTTTCAGTGTTAGATAGCCCATTTATGGAGAAAGGCTGTAGGCTATATTTTATGACGCTAAGACTAATAGGAGCGAAGAAATAGAGGAAAATGTCAAAAAATCGGGTATGGTCACATAATACTTATATGACTCGGTGTCCATGTATGTTTAATTTGAAGTTGAATATAACTCGGTGTTTAAAGTTTTTATGAAGTATTAATTTACATAAAGAAATAAACGTTACTTTTAACGATATAAGTAAGTACTTACATTAATTTTAATTAACGTTTACCATATTTGATGCGAGATCTTAAATTGATTTCTGAATAATCGTTTTTATGGGATGCTCTTAAGTGCAAGTTGAAAATTTTATGTCAGCTTACTTAGAGGACAGTACCTTTTCAGGAAACAAGTACTTAAGTAAAACATATTATTATTATCTTCAAAAAAAAATGCACTTAAACAAAAATATGTAAGTAAGTATTAAAAATTGAATAAAAGAAAACATAAAATGTCTTAATTTTTTTGAGGAGCCTTCGTTATTGGGAACTAATTCTTACCAAATAATTGGGCAATTTGGAACGTTCTATCAATACTTAAAGTAATTCAAAGGTCAGCTCTAATTGAGCGTCCTTAATTGACCCTTCGAACTGTTCACAGATTAAAGTTAAGTGTGGGAACTGTTCCGCTTTTTATTGTGAGTTTAATAAAGTGTTAAACTAGTTTTAAGTATTCTAGTTCTTTAGAAGTAGAATTTTTTAGGCCTTTTTTTTAACATCCAACGGGGAAATGCTTTACGCATCCCCGGCAAATTGGCAAACTATATCAAAATCGGTTCATGCGTTAGACTTTAGAAAAACGATGTAAGTAACAACTCTTGTCTATTATTAAGAACTATTTTCATTATTATCTGTAGGTATAATATAAATTTTAGGATATCAATTAATAGTAAGTAACTATTATTAATTATTACAATAGGTTTATTCTGATTATTAAAGGGAACAATGATAAATAACTAATATCTAGACCCAGTCGTAGCCTAGAATTTTAATATAGAAAACGTGACAGCAAAACCTTCGATCATACAATCACACGTTCTAATCACCGACTAACCTTTATCACAACATTCTTGATGTAAGTGCTTAATTAATCACATTAATAAATTGATTAATTAAAAAGTCATGCAAAAATCCAATGATATTCTATGTTACTAACGTAACTAGATTGGAAGTTTACGGTAGCAACGCGTTGCCACTTCGAAGATGCCTGCAGGCATATCTCACATACATAATGACATAACGAATATATGACTTGACATTGTCTTTTGAACAAAAAAGTGGTTACGCATTTCTGAGAATCTTTTGTAAGACATTGCTACTCTAGTATTTTAGAAACTCATTGCAAAAATCGATAAGTTTCTAGTGCGTCTGCAATAATAATTTAAAACAGACACGATCCTCAATCATCTTTCTTAGATATTATTAAAAAAATAATTTTAAATTTTTATAGTCTCACTCGAGAACGACTGAAACGATTTGGCAAATTTTAAATGTCCGTGGAAGTCCAGAAAAAGTTTTAAATATTGTAAGGACTGTAATACTTTTAACGGGCCATTTAGTAGTAAAATAATATTAAAGACTTAAGCGCTGAAAAACTTTTAGATAGAGTGGTAGGTTACTTTAAGTATGAATATAACAATGTAGAGTTGACTCTACAATAAAAATTTAATACCTATCATACAGTCAATCCTACAGTATTAATATAATAATAAAAAATAACAGCTGAAACCTTATTGAAACACATAAAACACAAAGCTTGGGATGTTGTAGAGTCAACTCTACGTAAGTTTTCTACAAATTTTCTGTTTAGAACAAGTTACTAAGCCAAGTAGGTATTTATTGTTTCATATATATGACGCCTGCAACTCCGTTGCACAGAAATTCGTTAAGGTGACGCCGCGTTAAAGTAAAAAACCGTGTTGGATATGTTTTAGATTGCTTTTGCTATGAGAGGCCGGCCCGGCCTCTCAGAGAAAACAAACATGGAACAGCAAAAACTGGAAAGGGCGTAAGCGACAAAATAGTTTTTGTCGCGTAATTTAGAAACCATAAATACATTTCATATAAGCAATGGGCAAATTAAAGTGTATGCTTGAACCAATCTATGTACAACTTTTGAAAGCTTAAATCACTCTCTTCTGTTGGCATAATAGGAATCCCTTTTTTACAGAGGTCTTTTTGATTGATTATTCTGTGTTATAACACAAAGTTGACCAATCGTGTTATGCTATGGGTAATTCAAAGACAAAGACATGATGAATACTGACAATGAACTTTAATTTCTTAGCTTTAGTCATTGCTGAGAAAAATCGATATCGCTACAGCCAAATTATCGAGGCGTCGCCTTAATAGCACGGGAACCGCACATTTTTCCGGAATAAAAAGTATCCTATGTACCTACTTTCCCGGGACTTAAAACTATATCAATACCAAATTTCATCAAAATTGGTATAGCGGTTTAAGCGTGAAAAGGAAACAGACAGATAGACAGACTGACGGACAGACAGATAGACTGACGTACAGACAGACATACACACTTTCGCATTTTTAATATTAGTATGGATTTAAATACTAAGAATCTCAATTTCCAACATTAACAGGGCCATAATACTAACGCAATCTATATATATATAAAACTCAAAGGTGACTGACTGACATAGTGATCTATCAACGCACAGCCCAAACCACTGGATGGATTGGGCTGAAATTTGGCATGCAGGTAGATGTTATAACGTAGGCATCCGCTAAGAAAGGATTTTGATAAATTCCAACCCCAAGGGGTTCAAATAGGGGATGAAAGTTTGTATATAATAATGCTTCTTAACGCGAGCGAAGCCGCGGGCAAAAGCTCGTTAAGTATAAATCGGTCATACAGTTAGCACGGGCGCGGCTGAAACTAGGTTACCCATTTCCCTGGCGCGCGGAATCAAACAGACATACCAACCTTCAAAAACCGCAGTCGTTAAGTCCTTATAATACTGAAAACTCGACCCCTTTGTCAGCTTATGGCGCACTTAAAAGTTTTATCCTTTTCCCGTTCAAACTTCAAACTCTATCTGTAAGAGCGAGAAAGACAATCGAGAAAAGCCATTAGTGCGCACATGTAAACTTTTTTTCAGATGCCGATTTTATTTCGCGCAATAGATTTCATATTAAAATTTTTACTCCACAGCAGATTTTTTATAACAGTTATATTATAATATATAGTCCGTCCAGAAAGTGAAGAAATTAAAAAGTGGCAACATCGTAGTGTCATCCCTTTTTTCTTAGATTGATTTGAAAGGGATGACACTATGATGTTGCCGCTTTTTAATTTCCTTGCTTTCTTGACAGACTATACTTAATAGTTTTTGTGAAAAAAAAAATATATTTGTCAGAAATAAAATTTGTTCTCGAATTCGAAAATTGAATTTTGAATGTAAACATCGTTTAGCTTAGCCTACGCAGCACTGGCCGGATACATTTATTTTTCATTTCCCTTTTTCGGCTTCGGACGTCCTACTGACGACGATTTGCATATTATACGGTTATACTACCACCTACGCGTTATTAGTGTTCAGTTTTTAATTTACATAAATTATTATTTTATTACACGAAAACCAAAGCGAAAACGTTTAAAACCCAATGTTATTACAGATGTTTTACATTACACATCGATTCCCTGTGCGTCCATTTCGCATTTGGCACCTTTGAATTTGGAATAAATGTTTATTTATTCAAATCATAGCATAGCCATAGATATTGCAACAGAAAAAACAGTGTTGCGTTAGCTAGTGCGTTATCTAAAGTTTAAGCATGGTTTAGTCGCTATCTTTGGCTTTTTTTTTTTAATGAAATAAGGGGGCAAACGAGCAAACGGGTCACCTGATGGAAAGTAACTTCCGTCGCCCATGGACACTCGCAGCATCAGAAGAGCTGCAGGTGCGTTGCCGGCCTTTAAAGAGGGAATAGGGGAGAGTAGGGATGGGAAAGGAAGGGAGTAGGGCAGGCTAGGGAAGGAAATAGGGGATTGGGCCTCTGGTAAACTCACTCACTCGACGAAACACAGCGCAAGCGCTGTTTCACGCCGGTTTTCTGTGAGAACATGGTATTTCTCCGGTCGAGTCGGCCCATTCGTGCCGAAGCATGGCTCTCCCACGTCTAAAATCGGCTATTCATAAAGAAACTACTTTAATGTACGTTTAACGTTAGTACGTTGCTAGGGGTATAATGTCTACGAACTACGCTTAGTACGTAGACATTATACCCTTGGTTTTTCAAAAACAAAATTATGAAAAAAACACACTACTTATACACTATAAAGGTTATAAAACATAATTAATGTTCATAAAAAAACATAAAATAGGTACCTATAATAAGACATGCACCAAGTATTATATTTTACAAGACGTCTCTTTATTCTATAATCTATACTAATATTATAAATGCGAAAGTATCTCTGTCTGTCTGTCTGTCTGTCTGTCTGTCTGTCTGTCTGTCTGTCTCGCTTTCACGCCAAAACTACTGAACCGATTGCAATGAAATTTTGTACACAGTTATTCTAGAGTCTGAGAAAGGACATAGGCTACATTTTGATGTGGGAAAATATCTTATTTCCATGAAAATATCGATGAAAATTACTTCGCATTGCGCGTGGCCAGCGCTCATCCCGGGGGTCCTGGGTTCGAGTCCCGCAGGCGGAACAAAAAGTTTTCAATGTTCCTGGGTCTTGGATGTGTATTAAAATAAAATTTCAAAAATCTTAAATATATTTTATGTATAATATTATAAAAAATCCAGAAATATATCGACGCGATGCAATGAACATTTTAGTTCTAATACGATTCAACAGATGGCGCTTTTTTTTACTTCGTTGGAACATAGAACTAATCATACTTATTAGTTATTAAATTATTATATTATTATAATATTATAAATGCGAAAGTATCTCTGTCTGTCTGTCTGTCTGTCTGTCTGTCTGTCTCGCTTTCACGCCAAAACTACTGAACCGATTGCAATGAAATTTTGTAAACAGTTATTCTAGAGTCTGAGAAAGGACATAGGCTACATTTTGATGTGGGAAAATATCTTATTTCCATGAAAATATCGATGAAAATTACTTCGCATTGCGCGTGGCCAGCGCTCATCCCGGGGGTCCTGGGTTCGAGTCCCGCAGGCGGAACAAAAAGTTTTCAATGTTCCTGGGTCTTGGATGTGTATTAAAATAATATTTCAAAAATCTTAAATATATTTTATGTATAATATTATAAAAAATCCAGAAATATATCGACGCGATGCAATGAACATTTTAGTTCTAATACGATTCAACAGATGGCGCTTTTTTTACTTCGTTGGAACATAGAACTAATCATACTTATTAGTTATTATGTTTTTGTTTATAGTTTTTAATACGTTAGAATATTATGTTTAATAATATTATCACTTGCTATAATAATAATCAATCTATCTTATCTTATAGAACTCCTACTGCATTTCTAAGGAGTTCGAGTGTGTTGTGTTGGCCTATATTCCATCCAGAAAATATATCAATGCAATCAACATTTTAATTCTAATATATGAAAACAGATGGCGCTTTAATTTTTACTTCATTATTATAACAGAACTAATCATACCTACTTTATTATATATTATTGTTTTTATTCATAACTAGCTGTTGCCCGCGACTTCGTCCGCGTGGACTTTAGTTTATAGCGCGCGGTGTCAACAAAATTTGTGTCAAATTTAAAAACTTTTTAAAACCCTGGTAAGTGGTACCCCTCTTAGGGCCGCGCTACACCGGAATGGCAGCGCTGAAAGTGCTCGCCTCGCCGCTGCCATTCCGGTGTAGCGCGGCCCTTAATTAATCAAAATACCCAAAAACAGCTGTGCAGTATGCACATAATCTGTACTAATATTATGAATTCGAAAGTATCTCTGTCTGTCTGTCTGTCTGTCAGTCTCGCTTTCACGCCAAACGCCAAAACTACCGAACCGATTGTAATGAAATTTTGTATACTGATAGTCTAAAGCCTGAGAAAGGACATAGGCTACTTTTTTACTGGAAAAAAGGGTTGTAAGGGTCGTAAATTTGTTCAAAAAATTCATAATAGATGGCGCCGTGCGTCTTCTACATCGCGCTGACGCTTGCTCAAAAGTCTTTCTATAAGAGGTGGTATCATCTTACATTTAAGTCTCGATTTTTTTCGATTGTTATATCTATTCTACGGTATTAAATAACTCAGTACTTTATCTGTGCAGGCAGTGACGTAACCTTAAGACCAAATTTCACCAACGACTGTTAAAGTTAATTCTCGAATTAGTATCACGTTAGCTGTTTTGTTTTTCATATGAATGAAAGAGAAGACAGGATATTTTAACAAGCTGTTAACACTAACAGACGTTGGTGAAATTGGGGCTAAACCTATCAATGATAAATAGTTTATGGGTAAAGTTGTGTAATTGGGGGGCTAAATAAGCTTTAAAATTTGGCATAATATATAAAGTTTAACATACAAAAATGAAGTACTTATTGTTTGCACACTGCACAGCTGTATTGATTTAAGGGGTACCAGGGTTTTTTTATAAAAGCTTTTGACACCAAATTTGTTGACATCGCGCGCTATAAACTGAAGTCCACGCGGACGAAGTCGCGGGCAACAGCTAGTCTATTATAGCTTAGACAACATGGCTTCGACACTTGTGAATATGCGATTGCGTATGTTACACTGTAGTTTTAATTGCCGGAGGCATACAATATGTTGTAACGCCTCCAAACGTGGTTAACCTTGAAGATTTGAGATTAGGACGCTTCAGCCATATTTTCGAGATTATCCCAAAGATTTATGTATGGCTAAGTTGAGTTATTGCCTTGCGTTGTGAAAAGAAAAATATTTTATGTTGTTTATTCTATGCTTACCATTGTGTGTACGTGATCAAGAACAGCTTTGCGGTTTGAACAGATAGATACCTTGCTAACGCTGACTTGTACTACGTAATTTCTAATTAAGAAATAAAGAGTGAATATTTATTCCGTTTCTAGACTTTGCAGAATTTAATATAGAAAAAAAAAACACTCCTCTAACTACGACTTGGAAATAAAAACACTAAAGAAAGTATTTACTTTGGAACGAATGTTGAAGATGAAAGCTGCCATAATATATTAATTTGCTTATATTCAGGACTTTATTCATTCTGATATAAATAAAGATATTATATCTACTTAATTAATTTACGAAAAACAATATATAATTTCGAAGATCTGGTATCTTCAAAATTATTATTGTTTATTATTGATTAGGGAATTCGGAAACTCCATAGAGTAGGGTAAAGTATAGATAATATTTTTAAACTTTGCTCATTCTATGGTACTATTGCGGCTTGCCTTATCATATTTTACTAGCTATTTGACCGAGCTTTGCTCGGTATTCGATAAAACACGAATAAAATGACATTTTCTAAAAATGATTCCTAGCTAGATCGATTTATCGCCCCTGAAATCCCCTATATACTAAATTTCATGAAAATCGTTGGAGCCGATTCCGAGATTCCAATTATATATTTATATACAAGAATTGCTCGTTTAAAGATATAAGATAGACTTCCTCAAGTCTGAATCACGTTCTAATGTCCTGATGAAACTGGGACGCACGTGATGATGATGATCTCGGGTCAAGTCAAGGTGAAAGCTCTAGCCGTATAAGGACCAAGGGTATTGAGATCCTGCGAAAATGCCTACCGAATTGTCAAGGTGCGACGAAGATTCTCAAATTGATAAACGTTACATTACGGCAATTTATAGGTAAACTAGAATATGATAGTGCAATTATTTTTTTTACGCGGGAATTAAATATACCTACTGAGTTACTACTTACTATGTCATTTTCAGGACTTAAACGGTCTTACCACAAAATATTTAAACATCTATTGAACAGTTATTTTGAGACCATTATGTACTTACTGATTTTTTTTCTAATCAACTGTCAACAGGTGTTTAAATCTTTTGTAGTAAGACCAAAAGTATTTAAGTTTATCAATATCGGCACATTGGACAGACACACTTCACATGTTTTGTAATATGATAATAGCACAAAAATATCTAGTATTCATTTTGTCTATCTAATTACGCAATAGCATTATAATTCTAGCACAGGATTTTTTCACTTTTCAAACTTTGCATAGCTCTGTTCGGTTGAATAAACAACTGTTTACATATAATTCTGTTTTCATTTTAAGAACTCTTAACGAGATGTAATCTGATGCACCATTACATTATGCCTTCTCACCTTATTTACATGGTACATGGTACATTTACATGGTATTACTTAATATGCGTGTCCTCGGCAGTCCTCGTCATAGACAAACAAACAATGGCCGCGTCATAAAGTGCTAATTTTAATTTTATAGCACACGTTCAATTGGTGCCAGTAAAAAAGTTTATTGAAGTCGCATCCTGGCCTCGAGGCCGCCATTAAAAGGTTTACGAAACTTTCCAATGGCGAATTGGAAAATATGGTTATCTATAATGTTCAAAGTTATAGGTCACGCATAACGGAAGATCGGTCGCCAAAAAGGGAAATGGAAGACAATTTTTTTAGTTAGTAGGTCTCAATCGCTTTGTTCACAACTCCACACTGTGCCTTTTTCTGTTCGTCAAGGGCATGCGTTATAGCGCAGTCAACAGCGAACGTGAGGCATGCCCGCGACGCATCTGACCGTATCCAAAAAAACAAAAATGACAGTTGGTGTTGTGTTTGTTGACGCATCCAATTATTGAATGCGCCAAAACGAAAGTTTAATGAAAGAAAATGACGAAAATTGAAGACGAAAGCGCATAGTGTGGACATAGCTATTGGTGGGGCGAGGGGTGAGCGGGGACGTGTCGTCATTGGTAGGGGTGTTTTGCCTTTTTTTTACATGGGGAAATGTTTTGCGCATCCCCAGCGTATTGGGGACATCGACCGGGGTATGCGGGACTCTCCGAGGAACTACCCACTAAAACCCCATAGTGCTCCACTCCCCGTCTAGGCACATTCACGGGCACGATCAACCCACCGCAACAGGGTATTTTGCCTAACGAAAAATTTACGTTTGGCACTCGGAGACTGCCGCGGTAAAGCTCTTGCATAGTATTTTTATCAACTTATGCAATTATTATTCGCATACGTCTCGTCGCACGCACACCTTGCCGAAGTCTGGCAACGCCGGTCGGTTTTTTTTCGAAACGGAATTTCTGATTCGATCGTCGCGCCAAAGCCCGCGATAAAAGCTATCCAAAAGCTTAACATTAATTCTTCAGTGTCATATTCGTTTAGTTCTATACTACCACTCTAAGGCCTAAGCTAAATATTTTAATATATATAGGTCTACCAGCATCTGATGGCAAAAAGTAAGAAATAAAATTGACTCTAGCAATACCGGGGTAATTGGGATAAAACATTTTGATCCTTTTTTTTCCTTATAGCTTATTCTGTGTGTGAAATATGCAAATATTAAAATTTATCCAATGATCAAGGATACTTTTTTGAAAATCTGCCATCAAAATTTGCCATCAGATTCTGGTAGACCTTATGACAAACAACACAGTTTTTATCCTGCCTATTTAAATCTGTCCTAGAAACTGGTCACTTTGAGAGTCATGATCATCTAAAAGTAAAATGTATACATATACGCCGCACTCAGTGCTGACCTGATTCAATGGAAATGTATTTTTACCTGAAAACGTGTTCCAATGGCCTAAAAAAGTTCGGTTATAGGACTATTTTTCTTCAAATATTGGTGCATTTTGTTAAAACATGGTACTTGCCATTTTCAACAATCCAAAAACAAAAAAGAAACGCCACAAAACTGTTACGAATTTAGTCATACCTTTGGTAATTTTTACTGCTAGTACCTAATCTGCTATTATGTATACCTAATATAAAATAAAACCATAATTTTACTTATTAAATATAATAAGCTGTAAAATATAAAAAAAATGTTTAATATAAAACCGGCCAAGTGCGTGTCAGGCCACGCGCAATATAGGGTTCCTTAGTACCGAAAATTTTAGATTGGTCAATGACAAGACATTTATAACGTGTTTTACACTACTTACAACATCATCTCAGTTACGTTCAAAGGAATTTCAAAGAAAAGTTCCTTTTTACTCCGCCGAATACATATTTTTTTAGTTGATCGACTGTTACCCGATAACTTTTGAAGTCTTCTTAGCCGTGATAGTTTTCCTTTTAATTTAAGCAAATTTCCTACTATCGTGATTTTTTTCAGATTTCTAGAAGCAGCCGTCTAGTTGGTAAAAGGGGGGGACACCGGACTCTACCGATTTTTTCCACTTTAAAACTTCATATTTCACGAATGGATTCCTAAATCGGAAAATGATCTATGAATACTCGTAATATTTTTTAAAAACCCCACACGGTGGGGTGGGCGCGAAAAAAAAACTCATCCCCGCTTGATGTGTAGGGGAGGTCCGATAAAAAAATTTGTTTTTAAGATTTTATATACCATTTTGTCGGCACCATTAATATGTGCATTCATGCCGAATTACAGCTTTGTATGCCCTATAGTCTCTGAGTAAAACCGCGGACGGACAGACAGACAGACAGACAGATGGACAGACAGACGGACAGACGGACGGACAGACAGACGGACAGACGGACGGACAGACAGACGGACAGACAGACGGACGGACAGACAGACGGACAGACGGACGGACAGACCGAAACAATAAGGGTTCCTTGTTGACTACGGAACCCTAAAACGCCTGTATTTTGAATCGACTTTCAAAAGTGCTCCGTTCTATGTTCGGCTGAATATGTTTTCATCATAATTTTTTTCTTCTTTTCCAGAGCGCTCCCGTAAAGACTCCAGTGTTCAGTGCCATCAGTGATATTAGTTAGGACCTAGTTTATATTGGATGTTGCCACAAACCGCGAAGCTGGCTCCGTATAAGGATATTATGACGAGCTTGAGCTCGACAGTGCCTACCATCAAGTGCGAGGAAGCGCCTTCACCCACCTCTGGGGAGGGGTACTTGAGTGTGAACGTGAACTTGAGTGCGGCCATGATGAATCTGCTGGCGGCCGAAGGTGGTACCACCACGTTGAGGACCCCTGAGATCGTGAACGACTTGATCACCATGACCAATCCGTTGGACCAGTACAATTATGACAAGACTTCAAGCTTGAAGGTGAGGTTTTTCGAGTTATCTATATTATTTGGAATCTCCCGAGCCGAAAAAAGGCGAAGGAACTGTGTGCTCAAATTGTGTCTAAAAATACACATTTTTTTACCGTTGGTTTGCTTGCAAGCATGATTAAAGGTGTAACTTCTATTCTCTATCTATTCTGGCCAAAAAGATTCTAGAGAATATACTTCTAACTTTTATATTATACCTATTATGTCTCACCTATTAATATCACGAGCAAGCTAATGTCATCATTTATCATCATCATTACCACTAACGTGTAAATTATTCCTTGGTTTCTTCCCAGTATTTGAATGTTTTAAAACTCTACCAGGACAGCAAAATAAGTGATAAAATTGCATATAAATTATGAACAGTTCAAAATATATTAGACTAGCTGTGCCCCGCGGTGTTACCCGCGGTTTAAGTGATATATCATAAAAGACTATGAAAAGTACCAATAATATGGTCATAACGGGACGACACATGGTTCTATAACGGTTTATGGTAGTGATGATGATTAAGATGAAGGTAATTTGCATAGTAGCATATGCTTTCCGCTCTTAAAACAACGTTGAAACTCCCAACCTTGTATCTATAAAGAGTCAGGAGTTCTCTCAGCACCTTCCGAACCATGGTACTTATACCTTGGTGCAAAATCTTACTTGTTAGTAGCATATGCTTAGAATACTGCTCATGAAACCGAAGTCACCACATATTTCTATATAAATTTTGAGGAGTTCCCTCGATTACTTATGGATCTCTTCATCAGGTCACCAATTTTATGAATATAGTACCAAACTGGAATGATAACCTATACAACAAAAAAAATATTCGAAAATCGGTTTACAAACGGCGGATTAATCGCTGAAACAAACGAACATAACACCTCCTCCATTACGAAAGTCGGTTAAAATTGTAGCCTTTGTGCTATTCTGATGTATAAGCTATATTATTGTAAAGTTTCATTAAAATCCGTTCAGTAGTTTTTGCGTGAAAGAGTAACAAACATCCATACATCCATACATCCACACATCCAAACAAACTTTCGCCTTTATAATATTAGTAGGACTAGTAGGATGTAGGAAGTAGGATACAGACCGTCTTATAAAAAGTGCATCAAATGTAATTTCGTAGATGGCTACGAAAGGTCTACGAAACCTTCGTTTAGTTATTACATTCATATCAAGAGCTGCTCATCAATACTTTGAATGCAAGAATGTTGCTAGTCTAAGTTGTATCCTTTTTATTTAATTCTAATGTCCTTTTAAATAGCAATTTCTGACCTTTGCACGTTGCAATTGCAGTGGGAAGCTAATTTTAATACTTATATATCAATTAACCTTGCTTTTATAACGATTTTGCATAACCATTTCCTATGTTTTAAATTAAGACTTGCAATTATCACTTCTTAGTACTAAATTCAATTTTAATTCAAAATTACATTGGTTATTCTTATGGCTTACCTATCATTCTTTATACTTTTTCTGAGCTTTTAAGGTAGATTTAATCAGTAAATGCCGACAGCTATTTCCTTTTTCATTTGGCAGACAAAATATTCTTATCTTTGTATCTGTCTAGTCACTGGTGATTAGATATAATATTATATAATACTAGCTGTCCCGGCAAACGTTTCTTTGCCATATAAAGTATTTCGCCCGTATTATTTTAATGAAGTGACTAAATAAGTATGTCACCATGGCAATGTCCATCGCTATCCCGTCGCACAAACAATGGTCGCCGTCAGTCTCGAGTTGTAATAATTTACTATTATTTATTGAATAAATGCACTTATCAATATAAAAAGTACCCAGTAGCCGATTCTCAGACCCACTGAATATGCATATAAAATTTGGTTAAAATCAGTAAAGCCGATTCGGAGGAGTACGCGGCCTAACATTGTGACACGAGAATTTTATATATAAGATTTTATATATTTAAAAAACAACTTTTTAATGCGCAATACGTAGGGGCAGACAAGGTTTCATCTACTTTTATTGTGCAATATTACCTGCTGTAGACTATCGCCATAGACTCACCCACAAACCTCGTGGTCTCTGAATCTGCACGCATAGCATGGCAATCATAGAAAGAGTTACCGCCCACGAGAGAGAAGCAAATCTGCCTCTTTATTCCCAAAATCAGGCAGTATTCCTATTCTATAGCATTTCTACTGTGTCGATACTAAAACTGCTTCATTTGTATTACATTAAATACTTAAACAAAATGTTTCTAAAATTTAACGGTCATCATTAAAGTAGCATTAAACATGGTAGTAGCCTACTGTGGCTTATAAATTGAAGGATGAGAATTTCATGATAAGACCACATCTATAACGGAAATTAGGTTAAAAGCTTAATCTTAATCAACCTCGCAGTAAAATCGATAAATGCAAAATCCTTGGGTTGTTGCATGCGACTGTTTGAATACAAACAAGTTGTAGCGACAAAGTTAGATAATAAGGCGCCATGCAATATAAGTTATAACGTTATGGTTAATAGCTTGACTGTGCCAGGAAGGTAATGTTTTTCAAGAAGGTATAACATAATATTATAATAGATATAAAATTAGGAGGCAAACGAGCAAACGGGTCACCTGATGAAAAGCAACTAGGTACCATCGCCTATGGACATTTGCAACATCAGAAGCCGTCGCGTTGCCGGCATTTTAAGAGGGATTCCCCTCTCTTCTTGAAGTTTTGCAGGTCGTATTAGTCCGGTATAAAATGTGTATATTTGGCATACTTTAGAGTCTAAATGGCTACTTTCGTAGATTAAGAGTTATTACTACTAAATTTTTTTTAAGATGTGAGAGTGACACTAGGTAATCAGCTGTTTTCAAAGTTAGGTTTTTTGTAAAAAATATCTAGTATTCAAGGTTTGGCTAGTTTAAGGTGGGTTGCACCAACTTACTTTAACTATAACTTTAAGTTTAACCATAACAAAATGTCAAATGAACTGTCAAATCCCTAGTAAAAGTCCATAATGGACGCCACATTTGACGATAACCTTAACTTTAACTATAACTACGCCTCTGGTGCAACCCACCCTTAATTTACCAGTCCACGCAGTCTTTTGCTACACAAAACTATATCCTGGTAATAAACTTTGAGTGTGTTTTATCTAAGGCAAAATACTAATAAATTTTCACTAAAAAAACATTCAGAAAAACCTGCTGACTGTCTTTGATTGTGTCCTTGTCACTTTTGGCCCTTCCGCTTCAATATTTTACCATTGTTTGCCACTAGGGGCGCTATTTTGTTGCATTCAAACTACAGTTCGACAAGGCTTTATATGAACGCAGAACGTGGCAAGGAATGGAACTAAACGCTTCAATCATACAAAAACGTCATTTTTGACATGTGTTTGACAGTTCTCCCTTACCAGCAGCGCTCCCGTCAATGTCACCCACGTTCATATATTATAGCCTTGTCGAACTGTAAAGCTGATCCTCACGCTAAGAAATAACAAAGAATCAAAAACTCTACCAGCACCCAGCAGCCCACCAGCTGACGAATACCCGAACTTATCACAAAACAGTCACAGTTGAGTCACACCATTGTCCGCCTTCACGCTCCAAATTCCGTAACATGCTCCTAATGTGAACAATATGGGACTAGACCGTATGCATTAATAGCCGCAATTACAAAGGAAACCAAGGTCATAAGGGAAATACCGGTTTTCTCTCTTCAAAACTGTAGGGAATTTTCTAAGTTGTAGCTAACGAATATTGTTATTGTTGACGGCCCATTTGCCCGGATGTAATGTATGTTAAAGACAATTAATGGTTTTTAACCTAGGGGCCACCCATGGTTAACAATAACACACTACTTTGTAAGTTTGCCTTAGCGTAGTAAATGAGCTACCGTCAAATAAACTTACGTCAAGAAAAAGCCAAGTTCTAACTGCCCAAAGTAGCGCCTTTATAAAACGATATGGGGATAAAATATGACAGTGGCCATCGCCCATTTAAAAAAAAAGAAAAAAAAAACAAATATTTGAAATAGTTTTCTAACATTCCAGAACGGAAGTTGTAACGACTCCAACTCGTCGATGTCAAACGGCTCGTCCGCTACCTCACCAGCCTCCGGCACTCCGCCCAGCATACAGAAGGTAACACTTTATTTTACTTATTAATTATTAGTTAAGTATAAGATACCTACATCATAATTTTAAAATACTTAAACTAGATTCTTCCAGAAGTATTGCTTATGTAAATAGTAAGTTTTTTTTTAAATGAAATAAGGGGGCAAACGAGCAAACGGGTCACCTGATGGAAAGCAACAGAAGAGCTGCAGGTGCGTTGCCGGCCTTTTAAGGGGTAATAGGGGAGGGTAGGGAAGGGAATAGGGGAGGGTACGGAAGGGAATAGGGGAGGGTACGGAAGGAAATAGGGGAGGGTAGGGAAAGGAAAAGGGTAGGGGATTGGGCCTCCGGTAAACTCACTCACTCGGCGAAACACAGCGGAAGCGCTGTTTTACGCCGGTTTTCTGTGAGGACGTGGTATTTCCCCGGTCGAGCCAGCCCATTCGTGCCGAAGCATGGCTCTCCCACGTCAGTATATGCTAGGAATAAGTATGTACTTATTCCTAGCATATACCTATTTTGATTCCTTAAAAACGCCCTAGGCAGTGGAATTTTGCAAAATCCTTTCTTAAGAAGTCTTGTAAGAAAATTCGTAGCTCTTAGGTTTTTGGCATGTGAGTTATTACTTACTTATTATGCTTTTATATTACAGTTATTCTTTACTTTTATATACGAGAAGGTATTACTTTTAAAAATAACATATTATTATGTAAAATGGGCAACGTGTGCTAAATTAAGATTAACGGTGGGTTGCACTAGAGGCGTAGTTAAAGTTAAAGTTATGGTCAAAGTTATGGTTATAACTTATAGTTAAGGCTAACTTTAACTTTAACCTTAACTTTGACCACAGAATTTGACAGATGACAGCTGGTCCGACAAGGCTTGAAATGAACGTGGGTGGAGGCGCTGCTGGTAAAGGAGAACTGTCAAAAATGGCGTTTTTGTACGATGACAGCGTTAGTTCCTTTTTTCATTCAAAGCCTTGTCGAGCTCAAGGTTATGGTTAAATATGGCGTCCATTTTTTACTTTAACCAAAGATTTGACATTTTGCATTGTAGTTATAGTTAAAGTTACAGTTATAACTTATAGCTAAAGTAAGTTGGTGTAACCCACCCTAAGTATGTTTTCCACATTAATCTATTTTAACTCTATATAAGCACCTATAAGGATTTCTAAACATGTCATAAATTATAAACATTTACATAGATAATGTTGTCTCAGAGATAATTAAGTCCCGCCTTTTCTTTGTCGTTATTTAGAGCACGGTAAAATTAAACATGGTGTGTTCTGAGAAAATATAGGAACGTTAAGGTTTACTAGTATCAATAAATGCCTATGATGTTGTAATCCTAATGAAATTATTATTATAACCTATTAATAATAACTCCCACACCAGTTTCGGTAACGGTGGTCGGTTTCATTGAAACCAAGCCAGTTACGCAGGAGCAATTTTATAGTGCCCAAGTGTGTGCGCAGTACACAAGAGCACTCTCTGTTCCTTTACTCTCATAACCCAGTGGGACGGAAGACCGACACGACTGGCGAGAGATCAGGCGCAGGACCGACTTTTTACATGCCCATCCGACGCATGGATCATCTTACTTGTCAGACAATCAGGTGATCAGCCTGCATTGTCCTAACCAAACTTGGAAATAACATGTTTCCAACGCGGGAATCGAACTCACGACCTCCGAGTCAAGAGCCACGCTCTTAACCACTGGACCACGGAGGCGTTAATAACCTATTACTCAAGCCACAGAATACATATTATTAGTACAAGTACTCAAGCACGATATAATCACTAGAAAGATCCATATTTCGTAGCGTGATGACATGAAAATTGTGTGAATATTATGGCACATAAGCGATTCGCCTTTACAAAATCACATTTAGAGAGTACGGATATAATTAGTAGATCATTTCATAATTAATCGTTTTGTGGGAACAATGAGCATTTTATTTGATTTTTATTTTTAATCGCTTGATTAATATTTATTTCCTACTATTATGTTCCGTCTTTATTCAGCAATTTAGTAGATAATGGTCCATTCTTTATCCAATTATTATTCCTACCCTTAATTACAAAATGTTTACACTGTGGCCCCACTGTAAACAAATTCTGAATTATTGTGGCTAACCATTGTGCGAAACACAATTCACAACTCACAAGGCATAAAGGCCTAACATAATTTAAGCAGATGTTCACGATTTTCTCACATTTATCCCGTCGCGTCGTCCGCTTATTGACAATAGAAATATTTCCAATAACAGATTGTGTTCTCACAGTTAGATGATTCATGTATAAAATGTTATATAAAGTGTGCATCCTATTTATGTTTACCTACATTATAAAAGGCACCATTAGCAAGTTTATGTGATATTCTAGGAACAGTAAAGTACTTTAAAATTCGCGTCATGCTGCCCCTTAATATTGGCCCAAAAATGGACCAATACAAGTAATATCGGTATAGACCATAGATCAATATAAAATGTATTTTGACACGATGTCTGATCCTTCGGACACTGCATGTGTCGGGACACATTGTACAATATAATTTGTAAGTCGATGTAAGGTCGATGTTCATGGTCCAACAACCAAGTTTTAAAAATAAGATTGTTTTGGTAATAGCTGTGAGTAATTTCATTATCTCTTTCTTAATTGTCTTAACTGCTTAATTGTTTTTAATTGCTCAGATAAATACTCAGGTAGTGTTTATTGATATCGTCGAAACATTGAAAAACGTCGAAACAAACGGGAGCAAACGAGCAAACGGGTCACCTGATGGAAAGCAACTTCCGTCGCCCATGGACACTCGCAGCATCAGAAGAGCTGCAGGTGCGTTGCCGGCCTTTTAAGGGGTAATAGGGGAGGGTAGGGAAGGGAATAGAGGATGGTACGGAAGGGAATAGGGGAGGGTACGGAAGGAAATAGGGGAGGGTAGGGAAAGGAAAAGGGTAGGGGATTGGGCCTCCGGTAAACTCACTCACTCGGCGAAACACAGCGGAAGCGCTGTTTCACGCCGGTTTTCTGTGAGGACGTGGTATTTCTCCGGTCGAGCCGGCCCATTCGTGCCGAAGCATGGCTCTCCCACGTCTAATTGAATTTAAATAGATTAGCTTGAAGGTGATCAGACAAACTTGTAAAGATTAAAAAAATTGGAACCTACTTCTACTAACATCAAATTCTAGTAAAAAAGTCCCGAAAACTGAAAATTTTGATTTACGACACTTTGATTGCGCAGAATCTTGTCAACAATTTCGCGACAACGTTTATTAACGTTAAAGTGTAACAAATTTTTAATTACAAATAAAAATTTAAAACTAAATTTTCTCCGATATTTCACAGAAAATGATAAGACGTTTTATATTAAAATCCTTGTCTTTTCCGCACTTATATTTTATCAGAACGATATCCAATATCGTATCGTAAAGTGTAAGCTTAGAAAAGACCACCTCGTAACAGAAGTTGATAAAATAAAAATAAATAAAAATAAAAATTGTTTTATTTCCGAATAGATTTGTAACAAATACTTTCAGAACGTTGATGCTAATGGTGCCTACCACCGGTTCGGGAACTATCCCGGCGAGAAGAACCGGCGTAAGAAACTCGCACGGGGTCCCACTTTTTACCAAAAAAGTGAGAAAAAAATTGTTCTTTTTTAAAATAAAATTTACAATTCTAACTTAAAATTATACAATGTCAACATCCATACATAATTGTAAGTCATAATATAATAATGTAGAAGTAGCCTTGCAAGGAGCCATCCTACTCCCAAGATGTGCCATCGTTTATGAAATCATTGACCTTGTAATAGGCTTTGGCACACAAACGTTCTTTGACTACTTTTTTAAATTTATTGATTTGATCGAATCAGATGATGTTTACATAATAGTTGGTGTTCTCTAGGAAGTTTTTAAATCCGCTAATTAATTTAACATTGAGGCTAATGCGTCCGCACACACTGTGCCATCAAACAACATGCGAACAAACCGATGTTTTTTGGCAGGCAATGTTTCCGTAACTCTATCAATAGATAAAGTAGATTTGCACCAATTTGCTAATGGTTTAACAATCGACGGGTGCAAAGTAAAAAGAGTCATCTACAAAACAGCAACTTTTCAGGAGAGCGCATAATAGGAAAAAATGCTCCCATTTTGTCAATTTCCGATCAAATTTATTGAAATTTTCATCATTGTTTCATTATTTATTAATGAATCCACATGTATATTTAATTTCTTCTAATTATGTTTAATTTACGAGATATTGTAGTTGTCTGCATCTACATTGCGCTTGAAAATATGACAACTGAGTTAACTACCACTTGGTCGTTTCTACGTGGGAATTAAAAATTATACTTATTAAAGTATTTTTACCGATTACTAGTACGATTATCAGTAACTACGTAAAGTGTAACACTTTATATTATTATTAAAAGTGAGTTATATTATTAAAATATGTAGTTAAACGTTTTACATCTTAAACACACCAAGTTCAGAACATAATTGCGTAGATATCTTTTTCTACGTTGTCGATTCGGTGCAAGGTACACGATTTAGAAGGAAGTTAAAATATGAAATACTAGCTTTTGCTCGCGGCTTCGCTCGCGTGGAATTTGAAAATCGCGTAAATTGCAAATATTCCCGTAAGCTCCCTTAGAAACATGATGTTTTTCCAAGACCAAAAGTAGCCTATGTTACTTTTCATCCTTTCAATTAAGTTTATGCCAAAAAACAATACGATTTGTTTCTTCGTTAGAGCGTGAAGGAAGGACAAACAAACAAATAAATAAATAAACATACTTTCCCATTTATAATATTAGTATGGATATACTTAGGAATCATTCATTTACTTTCGTAAAAATCGTATTTTCTCACAACAAAAATGAAATTCTGTGTCAATACTTTAATTATTTTAAACTAATTTAAAAATTATTCAGTGTCATTATCAGTACAGGAACTATGTTGTAAATTATTATAATTTAGGCAGAGGCTTATTAAGTCTTTGTACTTGGCACTTGTAAGCATGATGGGTTCATTATAACATCATAAGCATCGCCGGACGTTTTACACCATCGGAGGGGTGCATACGATTCTTCAGAACACAAAATGAAATTTTATTTCAACGATTTCTCAATTGCTTCTCGTGATCACAGAGATCCCAAAACCGGTCAAAGATAAGTTAATAGAAAAACTTCGCGAGAACTTGCAAATGCCGGGATATGATGTTACGCAGGTTGCAATTTACCATTTCTGGACTGATGTAATTGTTTACCTAAATTTTGTCGTAATTTACGTCTCGTATCAATACACGTGTCTTTATTTCTCAATCGCCTTTTCTTTAGATCAATATTTAACTGACGTCTTTTTCTACCGTTTAACGAGGAAGGCGTAGAACATTCACTTGATGCCTCCACTGCCGAAGAAGCATCAATGGTGTTGTCTATAGAAGATTTAAAGTTTGAGAGGGACAATATACTCGATGGCCTGTTTGAGTTAATAAACTCAAGCAGGTCATAGATTATATGAGATCAAAGTATCTGTTTAATAAAAAAGAATATATAATATTTTGATCTAATACTGATAATGGACGCGGCGGACTTGAAATGATGAACTGTATTCTGAGGGTGTTGGCGTATTTGTTAATTTGCTGAGATCGACAAATTTTCAAAATCATTTTATATTTCAGACTGAGAGTGAACTGGTGTGACTGGCCTAGACTATTCAGATCATGGGGACTTATCTTACAAAGTTAACTTATATTCATTTGTCTTCATCGGTGACACATCAAGGTTTTCTATAAGATGTTCAATAATTTCATCGGGCAACACAGTATTTTGCTCTATAAATCTATCACTTATGTTCTGGAAACTTTCAACTTCTTTAAAAAGTCGTTTTGGACTTTCTGAACATGAAAAAACAGTAAAAAATAACAGTAACAAATTAGAAGTCAATTAATATAGCTAACAATAAGAATTAACATAAATAGGTACTCATAAACATAATAAACAATACTAATTTGCAAAAGTAAATTGAGACATCTAAATCACAATCGCAACGTAGAAAAAGCTATATGGCAGATAGCCGCTTATGCCGCATAACATGACCCCCGCGCGTCCCGCGTATAGACGACCAGCGGTAGTTATCCGCATCTACATCGTGCAATTTCACAAAACAGGAGTAGATGTCTTCTTTTACGTGACAAAAGTACCAAAAATAAGGTGATATTTGAATTTTTGTTTTTGGTATGTTGTAGAACATGATATTTTAAGCTAGTTTCTACAAAAAAACGAAAAACTCAAAATTGCAGATGACTTTTTTTACTTTGCACCCGTCGCAATGTTTGTTTTTGTATAGGAAACAAAATAAGTTACCCACATAATGTGAAAATATTGTAATTTTGATATGTTTGTTTTTGTATAGGAAACAGAATAAGTTACCTACTTAATGTGAAAATATTGTGATTGATAAAAAAGTAGCTAATAATTTAGTCTAAGTCTAAATTATTAGCTACGTCGCTAGCACTACGCTTTCCAATATTTTTATCTTCTTTCTAATTTTCTAATAATTATTTTATCCATTCAAGTCTACTAGTTTTTATTATTCGTATCTAGATTAAAGCAATAAAAACTTATTTCATACATGTACCAATCCTATACTACCCATGGGCTATGCCAATCCGAGCTACCAATCCAACAAACTCTATTTTGAAAATGAAACGTTCGTGAGCTTAGCTTAGCTCTCATTTTTTTTATGAAATAAGGGGGCAAACGAGCAAGCGGGTCACCTGATGGAAAGCAACTTCCGTCGCCCATGGACACTCGCAGCATCAGAAGAGCTGCAAGTGCGTTGCCGGCCTTTTAAGAGGGAATAGGGTAATAGGGAGGGATGGGAAGGGAATAGGGGAGGGTAGGGAAGGAAATAGGGTAGGGGATTGGGCCTCCGGTAAACTCACTCGGTGAAACACAGAGCAAGCGCTGTTTCACGCCGGTTTTCTGTGAGAACGTGGTATTTCTCCGGTCGAACCGGCCCATTCGTGCCGAAGCATGGCTCCCCCACGTATATCTCATGGGCTTTTTGCATCTTGAAGATTGTCCTTGAAATCTCTATTTATTCAGAATTCAGGCTTCATCTTCCCTTTGAGGAAGAAAGAAATGAGATAATAAATGCTATGAAGTTTTATCCTCATATTATGCAAAGAAATTTATTCATTTGCAAACCTTCAAGAAGCAAGCGTCCTGCTAAAAAGGCCGGCAACGCACCTGCAGCTCTTCTAATGTTGCATTTCTCCATGATTGAGGGTAGTTTCTTTCCATCAGGTGACCCGTTTGCACGTTAGCCATATTTTATTTATTTTTTAAATCTGAGTTAGGTATGACCTTATTCCAATCTTACCCTTGAGCTAAGCATGAGCGTTGAGAGTTGACGTCGTGATCATTAAAACGCAAAAATTAACATCACGATGTGTCTTACCGACAGTAATTGAGTGATCACGACGAAGGTTAGAAAATAATGATTACTTAATTTGATTTATGAACGAATTGTATTAAATGAATTAATTAAAACAACAATAATGATTATGATAATCATTTTTTTATTGAAATAACTAGATAATAGTAATTATTGGCAATGGGAGTTTAGCATTATAATTTTAAGTTACTTATTTATAAGTATGTACTTTTAAATTAGACATGAATTATATTTATTGGCATATGCATTAAATATAATATGTATTATTATATTCTAATAGGAAAATCTAAAGGTAAAAAGTATATTCAGACAACTAGCTAAAATAAATATTGACATGAAGGAAATGTTGTTTGCTTTGAAAAGATTCCACAACCAATACACTGATTTTAATAACAATTAGGAAGGTCATGGGTAATCCCACAATTATTATATTACGACTAATTTTCGCAAGTTTTCCTTAATTTGCACTCTATATTATTATATAACTAAATCGAATTACATGTTCGTTTATCGCACGGGAATAAAATATTATCCGCAATAAAAACAATTCCTATGGAGCAGGGGCGGATCTACTATATGGCTTTTTGGGCTGCAGCCCAGGGCCCCGCGAATACAGAGGGCCCCCAACCGAACTGAAACCAAAAGACGATATTGTCAATAATAAAAATTATCTAGAATTTAAAAAAATCCGATCATAAGGTTGGTGCATTATCCAAATGCCGTAGACGAACATTTAGTGAATGAGTGCATTCAGTTAAAATCTTACTTACTGCAGTCAAAGACAGAGTCTCACACACCTCCTAGTACACCTCTTGCAGTGAAATTTTTTAGCTAATTTATGAAAAGAAACTTGTTGATGCTTTCCCAAACTGCTATACCATCTTAAAGATTTTTTAACGATGCCGATCACTAGCTGTGAAGCAGAGCCATAGAGAAATATAATACACGGGGAGCAGAGCGTTCTTTGCCCAGGATGTCCAAATACAGGACAACAATGTCATCATCAATTATCAGTTCTTTCGATAAATTTCTATTTAACAAAGGACCTACAGTGCGATGACCAAATAAAAGAATTTGCAGTTTGTTTGTTAGTTTGAACGCGCTAATCTCAGGAACTACTGGTCCAATTTGAAAAATTCTTTCAGTCTTAGATAGCCCATTTATCGAGGAAGGCTATAGGCTATATTTTATCACGCTAAGACTAATAGGAGCGAAGAAATAGAGGAAAATGTAGAAAAAACGGGGAGAAATTATTTGACAGGGCTTATTTGAACGCGCTAATCTCAGGAACTGCTGGTCCGATTTGAAAAATCCTTCCAGTGTTGGATAGGCCATTTATCGAGGAAGGCTACAAGCTATATTTTATTAATCTAAGACTAATAGGAGCTAAGAAATAGAGCAAATTATGGAAAAACGGGGGAAATTATTTGAATGGGCTTATCTCATGAACTACTGGAGCAGCAATTTTTACTGTTATTTGGCACAGATAAGAAGGAGACCACGTGAAGGATCCATAGGCTATTTTTTGTGGACTAATTTGTCTGTGAAATATCTAATTTACGTGGGCTGAATAACAGAAAAATTCCTCCAGTAGTTCGTGAGATGAGCCCTTTCAAATAATTTCCTCCGTTTTTTCCACATTTCCCTCTATTTATTCGCTCCTCCTTCGTAGCGTGACGAAATATAGCTTATAGGCTTTTGCAATAAATGGACTATCTAACACTGAAATAATTTTTCAAATCAGACCAGTAGTTCCTGAGATTAGCGCGTTCAAATAAGCCCTTTCAAATAATTTCCTCCCGTTTTTTCAACATTTTCCTCTCTTTCTTCGCTTTTATTAGTCGTATCGTGATAAAATATAGCCTGTAGCCTTTCTCGATAAATGGACTATCTTACACTGAAAGAATTTTTTAAATCGGACCAGTAGTTCCTGAGATTAGCACGTTCAAATAAGCCCTTTTAAATAATTTCCTCCCGTTTTTTCAACATTTTCCTCTATTTATTCGTTCCTATTAGCCGTAGCGTGATAGAATATACCCTATAGCATTTTTCGATAAATGGACTATCTAACACTGTAAGAATTTTTCAAATCGGACCAGTAGTTCCTGAGATTAGCGCGTTCAAATAAATTTCCTCCCATTTTTTTCACATTTTCCTCTATTTATTAGCTCCTATTAGTCTCAGCGTGATAAAATATAGCCTTTCTCGATAAATGAGCTATCAAACACTGAAAGAATTTTTTAAATCGGACCAGTAGTTCCTGAGATTAGCGTGTTCAAATAAACCCTATCAAATAATTTATCCCCGTTTTTTCTACATTTTCATCTATTTCTTCGCTCCTATTAGTCTTATCGTGATAAAATATAGCCTATAGCCTTCCTCAATAAATGGGCTATATAAGACTGAAAGAATTTTTGAAATCGGACCAGTAGTTCCTAAGATTAGCGCATTCAAACAAACAAGCAAACAAACTAACACACTCATCCGCTTTATAATATTAGTATAGAATATAGATATACCTACATCACTACAGAAAACACTTTCTTGTCAAAATGGCAATTAGTTGAGTAATTAGGTAGGGCCCCTAAGCAGTATTAGCCCAGGGCCCCACAAATTCAAGATCCGCCCCTGCTATGGAGGACCCAAAGTATCTCTATATCAAATGTTGTCTTATTAGATTCTGTAGATATAGCGTCAAGAGGTGCAAATCAGACAGACAGGCAGACAAACTTTCGCTTTTCAAATGGAACTAATAAAGTTACCAGTTGCAGTACTTAGATTACACCATGGAGGAATGATTACACCTACCGAGGGTAATGAGACAGTGGCGAGAAAACAGACAATTTGATCGGCCGAGAGCACTGTCTCGCCAGTCGCCACTGAGCACTTTACTCGGTAGGTGTAATCAACCCCTTAGGTATTCTCATTTCTCAGTTCCTCTACTTCAGTTGACTATTTTAATCTAGTTCATATTTGTTATGAATTAAAATTATTAGCTTAACCACACAAAAACTAATATTTGTTTGCAGACGTGTTCGGAACTAATAAAGGCTGGTTTGAAGTTGTCGATAGAGTCGAAGAGGAAGATGTCGGGGAGCGACACGGACGGCGGCCTCAAGCGCATGAAGCGGGAGGACAGTGACGACGACTACGACAGCAGCCACACGCAGACGCCTAAGAACGAGGTATGTCGCACGACTTTTAGGTTATACGATACGATATCGGACCGATTTTATGCAACACTGATGATTTCAATGAAACATAATCGAGGTATGTCGTACGACTTTTAGGTTATACGATACGATATCGGGCCGATATTGTGCAAGACTGATGCCTGTGTTTTAATGAAACAGTATGTAACTGTATTTCTGTCATATCATAACAGTGCAGGGCCGCAGGGGTGTCGGGTCCGATAGTATGAAAAACTAAAACGGTATGCTATAGTTTAACCATAGCATACAACAAAGTTGGACTGGTCAAAATCTCTGCATATTATTGGAGTAACTTTTTTCTGTGATGAAAGTTAACTAATAACTTCAAGCAAAAATTGCAATCAACATTTAAAGAGTAATTTTCATTTGAATTACTTAAGTTTTTTTTTCCTTTGAAATATTAATTTGAGGAGGACAACAAAATATTATTGGCTAATTATTTCAAATCTGAACCCAAACGTTTATTGAGTGCCTTTTAAAAAGTCAATTTATAGAAAGCACTTTACCACCCAGTGTTATTTATTTAGAACAAGCTAGCGGGTAGATTGCGAACTTTCATAGCAACCCATTATGCTGCGGTTTATAGCTTACATAGAAGGATCGCATTGCAAATGCGCGCCGTGACTAAACTGTCGAGAGCTTGGACGAAAATCAATGATTCAATGCGCAGTCCTTGTTTGTATTTGACTAGGAATTCCATTTTAATAGGGTTGAGGAAAAGTCGTATTCATTAAAAGCAGAATTGCAAAATGGGAAGTTTTGAGTTATGACAGTATAAGTAGGTATTAAAATACGAATTACTTAAAGCCATGAATGATGAAAAAGTGAAAATCGCCAGTTCTGTTATGCTGGAACTTGGCTTGACACGCTACCGCGTGTCTAGATGAAAAATAAATTATATCATAGTTCTAGAATTATCTACAGTTTAATTATGCATCTACGAAAAATTTAGGGACTTCAAATCGCCTTTTTTGAAGCATAACTAAACCTTTACGATAAAATATGCGAACAATTTTTATTAGTACTTGAAATACTAGCTCTAGAACCCTCTCGTGGCTAGAAGTTTCCAAATTGAGAATATAAAGGCTTATAAACTTGTGTTATTTTCTAGTTAACCCCAGAAGACGAGGAGAGGCGGCGGCGCAGAAGAGAACGGAACAAAATCGCAGCGACAAAATGTCGGATGAAGAAGCGGGAGAGGACCGTCAACCTGGTCAACGAGAGCGAAGTCCTGGAGAACCAGAATATAGACCTCAAGGCACAGTTGAAGGTAATATACCTTCTTACATTCCATTTTGCCTTAGAACTCATAGAACTGATAGTTAATTGTAGCTACAGATTAACAATGCAAAAACATGCAAGTTCACAAGGCAAGATTGCCTTGTAAGCCTGCATCTATCTGCTAGATAGCAGACTTTGAAAAATTATTTAGGTGCAAGTGACGAAAGCACATCAATAGCAACTCCAATCTCCATTCAGTAATCAAGAAGTAAAAGCGTAAAGGCAAAAACCATAAAAAGCTTTTGCATCCTGGGCTAAATACCATAGCTTCTGTCTTGGAATTTAAAAACAAAGCATATCCGAAAAATATTTTTGCAACTCAATTTTTATTTTTCAGGACCTGGAAGTACAAAAGCGCCAGCTGATCGACATGCTGTCGATGCACGCGTCCTCCTGCGTCAAGAACAACACACGGAGTTCGCCCACACAGTACAACATTCGGTCCTTCGAGTCCAATACATTCCCCGTATCCTTCGACGCCAACTCCCCCTACATCCGTCCGGAATCCGCGAACGTGCTAGCTTCGAGCTACACCTGCGTCACCCCAGTCGGCGACTCTTCAATCGACACGATATCGTCCCTCGACGCGTCGTATCTCGCACCGCAAATGGACGCCGACTTCAACCGGCCCGACAGCGTGCTCAGTCTCCCGCCCAGCACGGACGCGAGCTACATGACAACGGACGGATTCCTGCCGACCGCGACGACGATCCTTCGGCAGATCGAACCCGACACAGAGTACTATGAGACGGAACTAGCGTATAACTCCACCCAGCCCTGTCACACGTACCCCGGTACTATACAGGAGTCGCAGGCCAAGCTCAAAAACAATCTCAACGACGGCTGCCTGGTCTAACCCACGTCGCTCGCTCGAGGGGTCCAAATTAATTCGAAATGTCAACTTTAATTTTAACGTGCTCGTCGGTAAGTTTGTTTTAGCACAGATTAATCTTAAACGGGATGAGATTATTTCGAAACGATATCGTATGTCTACTGTGTAGAACGACAGCATAGAGTAGGGGTCACTCGTGCGTAAAGTGAAAATGAGAGTGAGGTAAGTGTGGGCATAGAGTGGGAGAATTGGTAAGTATCTCGCTTTACATCACTTATTCTTTTCAATTTTGAAGGAAACCAACTACCTTTCTCCTTTATTATGATAAAGGTAAAGAAAGCATGTTGCAACACAAATTATTTTTTAATGGAAATACCACTCTATGCAAATAACAATTGGATAGGGTTATTCCAACAGGGAGTGAGAACTGAGAATAATCGACGAAATTGCAAAACAGACAAAATAAAGGTGAAACATAAACGCTAACAGATGGCGCTTTCAAAAATTACAACTACCCTATTGGAACAGGAAACATTGCATTACTATATTCTAAAAAAAAAGTCCTTTCACAGAGTTCTATCTGCCATACATCTACTGAAACAGAAAATATTTAAAAAATCTGTCAATAGATGGCGTTTTCACAAAGTCGCGACTACCCTCTGTATTGGAACAGCCCCATCTGATTTCTCCTCAAAGGTTGCGTTAATTTATTGTTCTCCCATTGTGTTGTGAAAGTCACCGTTAATGTAGAACTGTCAAACAGTTTATAAATATAGTTTTTAATGCGAAATATTTTTATTTAGATATTACTACGTCTAACATTATCGATACGTATATTAAGTTCTATAATTTTGCTTTGATTTGTACAAAATATTTTTTTAGATCTGATACAACGTAAGCTTGGTGCTACAGCAAGTGATTTTACAACAAAACTTTATGGCCACGAGGTACAAAATTGCATACAAATTTTGTGGCAAACTATGTGGTTTAGACCATAGAAAGACTAGACAATAGGGTTTTTTTAATTATATACAGATACCAATATTAGAACCACACAAAAAAAATCATCTATAAAACCATAAGATTTTTCATCTTTTGGTAGTTAAGCTATCAAGAGCAGTTTTTCATAGACTATTAGTTTGTTGACAAAATTGGCCTATACAATCAGATCTTGTCGCTGTTATAATTTTTCATCACACATATCTTCCACAAAATATGTACCACCTGTTATGATTTTCAATTAAATTATATAAATATCCAGAAATAAAATATGATACAAATAATTTTGAGTAGTCATAATATGAGTAGGTATAGATATAAAACGCTTAAACATTATTAATAAGCTTGTAAGACTATTAAGTGCTTCGATAATTATAAGGATAAAGCACCAAAAATGTGCCTGTACAAAAATATGTATACTTAAGTACATTTGTATAAAATGTTGATATTGAAATATTGAAAATGTATAAGCGACTACATGATAACTGGAGTTGTACTATTATGCAGTTAGGTGTTTATGCCCTGTATGGACATACCACCTTTAGCGGCTATACAGGGTTATTTTCTATCTCTTTTTCTCACAATGATCTATAATGTGAGGGAAAGAGATGGATAATATGAAAGCTACCCTGTGGGCTGTGGCTAAGACACAGCGCGTGCTATGGTGTGTATTTTCAATATTTCATAGATTATATGGCATTCTAAAATATAGTGCCTTCAACCAGTGAAACTAGTCGCGAGGCTGCCTGCAAACGGCAAAGCCAGTGAAAGCATTTATTTTTATAAACTTGTTGTGATAAACATAGCGTATGTCATATAACAGTTGTTGATTTTTTATGCATAAGGCCACAAATACTTTACAATAACAAAGTAAAATGAAATGTGTACCTGTGTACCTAACCAATTGATTTGGGCATATAAAGATAAGATTCAAAGTTCAGAAATTGAAGATTTTCATAGTGATCAATAAAATAAAATATAATCAATCAATAACTTGGCAAGTCATATAGTATTTACAATATAAATTGTGCTTTTTAATTAATGTTCAAATCTATTATAATTCAAAGCCGACAGTGTAAGCTGTAAAATAAAATATTATTCATATTATAAATACATATAATAATAACATAAGGTTTACTTACAATGAAAAATAGGTGCTGAAGACAAAACTATGAATTTTTGGTAGAACATTTTTTAGTTTTGTAGATTGTTTTTTGTTAATGTAAACTACCACACGATCGTCTTAGTTTTAAGATCATCAGATGCTGGTATAAAACATCTTCCATTTTATTTTTTAAAGATCAACACTGTGTATATGTCGCAGTCATCTGGTTTAATCTGCGATTCGACTGAATGACTAGCGCATTCTTTTAATGACACCATTCGATTGAATGACTAAAAAATAACTAGTCAAAACGTTGTTGTGACGTTTAACGAATTGACTAAAAGTCATATTATGGTAAAGTCGTTAAACGGGATGTTATGTTTTTTTAAGTAGCCGTTGGCAGCGTATTAATAAGTAATTCCACGCTGACATAATATTTTATTACAAATAATGGACTTTAAAGTAAATTTAATCGAAAAAATATCAAAACAGTGCTATCAGCTGTGCGAACTGTTTGACGCCATATTTGTTTTGGTGACTACTAGCGCCGCAGTGGGAAAAAAATGAAATACATTAATTACCTTACTGATTTCATGTCATTCAATTAATGCACTAGTCATTCAATCGAATTGCAGATTGAACCGCGACATAATATCATACAGATGGTATAGTAAGTAAGTAAGTGAAGCTGTTCTTCTTACTAAAGTATCAGATATTGGCAAAACGTTGTATAACTGTGACGGCTATATACGCATTGTGGTTCATTAATTATTATTAATGGGGTTAAAATATTTGCGATACTTTTTAGGTTTCTTTTCTGTATTTTGTCATTATTTATACACCATATTATCCACAACTACCATAATATCCACACTGTCCATCTTTATACTTGACACTGAAATATAATTTTACCGTTAAAAGATATTCTAAAACATTACTATAAGTATTATATTATACCTAAATGTAAGCATATTTTATATTTGTAGTTTTGCTTCATCTTTTTGCTTACCTTTATATGATAAGATATTAACATATTATTGTAAAAATTATGTATACTTAAATTTTTTATACTATCAGGGAATTTAATGTTCATATTATAATATTATAAGCAAGACTTATTGCGTGAGCTCGGATATGTACAAATAGTTCAAGTTAGGGCTAAATCAACAAATATTTTACCTGGTAAAACGGTAATGCCATTTTGTTATGCCAAGCAAATAATGCACCATGGAGCCAAGCGAACAAAATACGGCTATGTAGTATTTTGTTGTAGCG
Source organism: Aricia agestis (assembly GCF_905147365.1). Taxonomy (NCBI): domain Eukaryota; kingdom Metazoa; phylum Arthropoda; class Insecta; order Lepidoptera; family Lycaenidae; genus Aricia; species Aricia agestis. The sequence continues at coordinate 8,349,319 of NC_056421.1, read as the reverse complement.
TTAACTTGCTCTATTTGGACTTACCCTGTATCTGACTTTATCCTGATTATATCTACTTATAGCAAACTGCCATGTCATTGATGATCATTTTTTTAATATTTTATACCTCAAACAAATGTATAAATTATAAGAACACGTCATCGGCTAATATTGATTCCCTGATAACACATTATAAGGGTCTTCATATTTCTTTGTAATATTTCTTAATATTTGCCAATTTACTAATTTTGTAAATACAATTCCCAAGAATTTGAAAGTTGCAGTTACTTTATTGCGTAAACCAAATTAAAAATATCAGTATTTTGAAAGTTACCCCTTTATAATTAAAAGAAAATATTTATGTTGTTATTCTACACTTTGATGTCACTTACACATACCGTTTTTTATCAAACTAAGTGATTTCTCAAAAACCTAAAATATCAAGAAATGTATACCATTCCAAAATAGGTTGATCGGTTACCCATAAGATATAAGACTTTGTATTATACAAAAATCGAATCAGATTAAATATACAATTATTTTTGTATTTATGTTTTAAGTGACTTAAAATATTGTATATTATGTACACTTCATCACATGTATCGTTTTGGAATTATAACTTATAATAAGCCTTACTCATTGTACTAATTCCAAAAAAAAAATGTTTTATAAATAACCAAGTTATTTGTATAAATTTTATGAAGTAAGATTTTATAAATGTTAAACATCACTTGTACCTGCTTGTCGAAAATATTTTGTCGATCGAAGCAAAATTACTGTGCTTATCTACTGAAAAATAAATCATATACTTATTGCATATATTTGTTTTGTTTTATTTTCATTCTAAGCTAATCTATGCTTAGGGCTTCTTCCATTAAATGGATTTTATAAGGCATACCCATCGGCAACGCCGTATTTTTTCAGTATAAAAAGTAATCTGATACGAGAATCTAAACTACTACCATTCTAAATTTGATCAAACAAGCACACACGATAACTTTTGTCTTTATAATCTGAGTGGTTATCTTAACAGTTTAATAGTAGCTTGAGATAAAAAATTCTTATGAAAAAAATCATGCAACATAACCTCTGCTAAGGAGTCATCGAGTTTTTAAAGAAGACAAGCCAATACATACAATAATTATTTATTTAATATCACAAATAAAGTATATTTACAAGTATTACAATAATAATACTAAGTAGAGTAGAGTTTTATAATTAATTGACTAATTAATTCTATCCAGATGACCCGATTCAAGTCCCATAAAGGACAAAATTACCTGAAATATATTAAATACTTTAGTTATTAGAAACTTTATACCCTTCTTAAATAAAATCCCAAGTTAATAATGATGTGTAATTAAAATAAGTCTTTTAAAATGCAACCCACTTTAAGTTGAAATATTCAAATAATATCTGTAAAAGTGACACTTCAGTAGTATAATTATAGTTTTGACTTAAAAAGTGTCACTTTTCAAGAGCCTGATTCTCAACGCGAAATTAGTGTCGTATTCGACAGTTTCTCTACGCGTTAACTAAAATACCAAGGTAATTTTCCCAATCCAAGTCAGAAAATCACCTTGTAGTTCTATAAAATGGATTGCATTTATTGATAAAAGCATGCAACATGAGAAAATGATAATGGCATAATGATGGATTAGTCAGATGATAGAAATAAGAATGAAACATAAACCGCATTTGCAAGATGAAACATGAGAATTGAGAATTAACGAAAAAAATGCTATACTTAGCAGGAATATAAATTACATATTATGGTAATGTTTTTCCTGTTATTTTCTTTTTAAGATACTTTCTCGTTAGCAAAATAGGTTAGTACAATCACTGTTGAGCAAAATTTGTGTTACATAAATATGCTCCAAAGCAGTTAAGTGCTGAATGAAATAAAGATATATTAGTATTGTTAGTATATAAATATTTAAAGTAGTTACAATTTATCATACGTGTAGCCCGAGCTAGCTCGTGTCTCGTGACTTCAAATGCTGGTGACAAAAAGAAAAAAATATATTCGCTACTGGCATAAAGGAGAGACTAAGATGTGGAATTATTCAGAGCACTGAAAATTAAACTCTGGGCTGATACAATAGAATCAATAATAATAATAACAATAATATCGATTTTAAGCTTTATTAAATTTGAACTGAGTTATGTTTTCAATGCTCCGAATTTTCTCCAGCATTTTGGTTATAAGATCCAGCCATAGATCTGAAATTTCTAGAATCTAGATGATTCCTAGCTTCATAACTATTTCTTACAATAATTTTGAGTTTTGAGAAAAGGAAGAATAATATTGACAATAAAATACGAGTTTGAAGACTGAAACAGAAAAACTGACAAATAGCAGAACCTTCGTAGCAAACTTTTCTAGAACATTTCTAAAACACAATTAAAATTATCAAAGATATCGAGACTGTGGCAAGATTTCATTTTACGTTAGAAAGTAATTTAGTGCGTGGCCTAAATTTTAGCTTGATGTTTATCACTAGTAACACACTAGTGTCATTTTGAATGCCAGCTGTTTTTCTCACGTTCCTAGATAGGGCGTCCCTAAGCATTGAAACAATTTTGTAGGTGTGTCGCATGTTTGATAATTTTTTACATTACACGCGTCATAATATTATTATAACGAGAATAGACAACAGTCTCCATATCTATGACTTTCACAGTGAAATGCTAGCACCATCTATCGATAATTTAGAGTTACTCACCACTTCGCCCGTTTCGACCAATCCTTCGGCGTCCAGTGCAGACATTTTGGGTCTATTCTCAGTAACTTTTTCTCCATAGCCTTTTCGTGTTGTTGAATTGTTTCCTGGAATTATTATTTGTTTTTTCTCTGGTGTTATTTTGCTATTGATTTATATGAGGTTCAATTATTTTATGTGCAACGCCTTTACGAACTGAATAAACTAGATTATTGCAGTAAGCAGTTATAATAATAATAATATCTATGGACGCTTCACACCACGTCAGTCTGGCACCGAGGTAAGTACCTGAAGGACTTGTGTTACGGGTACCAGACAATGGAAATATATTTAATACTTTTATACTATACATATATTTAAGATTAGTTAAATACGTTATAACAACAGAAAAATATATTCCGCAATTTAAGGCACAATAACATTATCACAGGTCATGGATCTCATACGACTTATTTCTAGTCAAATTTTTTTCACAGTTGTAATGGATGAGGCTTACCTGATTAACGGACACGATGTACTGTCCCTTGTAATAGTTGATGAGGTTGAGGTTCTGTAGCGTGCTGATCACATCTTCCTTCTTTATACTCGTCAACTCACAGATTTCGCTGGAAATTATAATTTAGTGCATTATGGTTCGATTTTTAATTATTGTATTGAAATACTATTATATGTTTAATAATTAAATAACATATTAAATGATAGTACTGTGTTTATAAGTTAATAAATACTACTTTTAAAAACAATATTAGGGGTTGTTTCACGACTTCCTGATAAGTGCCGGATATTCACATCTGATCTGACAAAATATAGAGTATGGAGTATCTGTCAGATAAGGTCTGGGTAGCCTATCCGGCACTTATCAGGAAGTGCTGAAACAGCCCCTTATATATTATCAGCATGCAAAAAAAGTGTAAATATTATTTTAAGATACTTTTGGGTTAGACACTGATACATCTACTGTCTCTAGCAAAGATATCGCATTTATAGCGCTGTACAACCACTTTTTTCTGTGTAAATGGCAAATGAATTGTAAAATACAATAATAACGAGAATATAGATAAATGAGCTATTGGATAGCTTGGTTAGTTCAACACTGTGATATTGACTCAATTTGCTATGGACAACTTGCACCAGTTTGGTGTATTTTAAAAAGATAAAACCGACTTCAAGATTGTACTTAATTCAGAATTAAAATTCCTCATCTCAAACACTACGGAACTTGAACAATACCCAGTACAACAAAAAAAGAATCACTCAAATCGAACTTGTAGTTCCGGAGATATGCGAACACAAACATAAAAACATACATACACTTGAAATAATATGGCACATTTTGTTCAGATGCTGATATAGACTATACGACTATACGAAAACTGGGCAGTTTTGGAAATATTACATACATACGGGTCGAATTTATGACCTAATTTTTTTGAAGTCAGTTAAAAAAATGTAAGACTAATCCCCACGCAGACTTTCACGGTATACTCACTTGATAGTAATAACGGGTTTCTCATTATCCCCCACGGGTTTTATAGTGAGCAGTATATCCAGTATGGTCTGCGCCCAGTAGCTGCGATATGACAGCAGACCGAGATCAGACAGCGGCTTCTCCGGTGAACCTGTCTTACCCTCGAACTTGGATAGCTCGTAACCTGGGAACACCGAAATGGCCAAGTATAAATAAGTAACAAACACTTTATTGTTACTTATTTACGGTGAAATGTATTTTTGTTATATTCCCAAGAAGTGTTTTTTGGTGATTTCGAATTATTTCCATGTTTAAACTAACTTACAATTTAATATAATACGTGGGAGAGCCATGTTTCGGCAACGAATGGGCCGGCTCGACCGGAGAAATACCACGTTCTCACAGAAAACCGGCGTGAAACAGCGCTCGCGCTGTGTTTCGCCGAGTGAGTGACTTTACCGGAGGCCCAATCCCCTACGGCCTACCCTATTCCCTTCCCATCCCTACCCTCCCCTATTACCCTATTCTCTCTTAAAATTCCCGCAACGCACCTGCAGCTCTTCTGATGCTGCAAGTGCCATGGGCGACGGAAGTTGCTTTCCATCAGGTAAAAAAACTTAAAAAAAAGGTGCTCCCTCACCGGAAGCATTCCATAGCAAGTTGACTTCACTGTCACGTAGCATTGGTTCAAGATATTTTTTATTTTATAGCTCCCACGCCGGTTTCGGTGAAGGTGGCCGGTTTCATTGAAACCAGGCCAGCTACGCAGAAGTAATTTTATATTGCCCAAGTGTGTGCGCAGTACACAAGAGCACTCTCTATTCCTTTACTCTCATAACCCAGTGGACGGAAGACCGACACGACTGGCGAGCGAGAGTCAGGCGCAGGACCGATTTTTTACATGCCCATCCGACGCATGGATCATCTTACTTGTCAGACAATCAGGCGATCAGCCTGCATTGTCCTAACCAAACTTGGAAATAACAAGTTTCCAACGCGGGAATCGAACCACGCCCTCCCGAGTCAAGAGCCGCGCTCTATACGTATACCACTAGACCACGGAGGCGTTATCAAGATATTACACAATACACTTTGTATCATTACAAGATTCTCCTCCTTCACTGATGTAATGCTCGACTCTGTAACGTTCAATTACAAGTGAATGCTCCCGGTGAGTGAGCACCTTTTGATGAATAAAACTATTCAAACTGCAGTAGCGGAAATAAAGTAAAAGGCGTACAGACGGTGCGTGAATTTTTAAAGATAAAATTCAATACATTCTGTTTTTTAATTGCGCCGCCGTGACGAGAAAAACGTGCCGCGATACGGCACATTATAAGACACCATTGTTTATATTTTTAAATGATTTTCACATGATAAAAAGTTAGTTTTAAACTTACTGAATTCTATAAGTAACGTTCCATATCCTTTTCTTTGGTAGGGCGGCAGGGTGAGAATACACGCTACATTGTAGTCTTCTGTACTCTCTTTCTCTTTCGAAAAGTATCCCACTATGTGAAAACCTGAAATGAAACAACATGCATCAAATTAAATAAAACCGGCAAAGTGCGAGAAGAACTCTCGTACAAAAGCTATGTCCACACTATGCAATTTCATCTTCAATTTTCGTCATCATCTTTTTATTCAAGTTTCGTTTGGCATATTCAATAATTGAATGCGTCAAAATCCACCCGCGTTGGAAAGAAAAGTGTCATAGCGTCGCGGGCACGCCTCACGTGTGATGTTGATAGCGCTGTAACACTGTAACGCATTGATGAACAAAAAAAAGGCACAGTGTGGACAAAGCTATTGGGTTCCAAACCATTTACACGCCCCCTTTAGGTTTTAAGTATAGATAATGTTTTATTAAAGTGAAAATACAACTGAGTATTTCCTAATACTTCAAGGTGTCTCCTTTGTAAAAAAATTATGTGATATTTCTACTCTGGGTACGGAATACCCTACAAATTATTAGGCAGAGTTTTGTGAGAAAAACAGGTTAAAACAATATATTATTAAATTGTATATAAGCTGTAATATAATGTAATCTAGATTTCAGTAAGTGATAACTGATTCCCTTACCTCTAGAGTCAAACTCGGTCATGACATAAAATAGAAACGGATCGGTATCGTAATACAGAGTTTTGTGGTCAAGGAATAATTTGGCGAGTAGACACAAATTCTGAGCGTAGCATTTGTTCTTTCTACCGTCTATCTCGAAGAATGATATACTTCCTTTCCTGTATATTTCATTGCCTGGAGGATGTTTTAGTTTACATTTAATCTGAAAGTAGAATTAAATTTAAATTAACATTTAATCAAACCCCATAATTAAATAAAAAGGAATACTCACAAGGTGTCTCTCTAAGCACTTTTTACTTTTCCTGTACTTTAAACAGAACTCGCAAATGTATATGCAGGGGAGGTTCACCATTTCCTGCAACAAAAAAATAATATTTATTTTATTATTCGTCATTTTAAAAATATTAATCAATGGGTGTCGAAAGTGTTGCGAACTTATTATATATCGCGAAACCTCAACTTGCTTTTCATTATTTTTTTAAATAGTCCTTACTCACCTGAGGATACGGCGCAAAGTACCACGGCCTGATTCTATGTCGGCCGAGCTCAATCATCTCTATATTCTTCATCCGTGTCACCACATCATCGTGACCGTGAGCAACCAGCGAGCCGGATTGTCGGGGGCGGGTTGTGGGCGTGGCCGTTCCGCTTACCGCCCCGCTCGCCGCTCCGCTTACGTTTAGCAGTCCACTTAGCGTGCTAGCGGGCGTCAGGGATACGTCTTTATCGTCGATTATGTCGGGGATGTCCGAGAGAGGAGTCTGTAAAATATAGTTGAGAGATGATGCGAAAGTTAAATCAAAAGAATTTATGATATCTATGGACGCTGCACACCTCGTCAGTCTGGTCCTGTGGTAAGTACCTAAAGTACATGTGTTACGGGTACCAGACAACGGAAATATATTTAATACTTTAATACTATACAATATAATATATAATATAATATAATATATAATATAATATAATATATAATATATTATATTTTAGATTTTTATTATATGATACACATATTTAATACACATCCATGACCCAAGAACTTTGGAAACTTTTAGTTACATCCGCGGGATTCGAACCCGCGACCCCCGGCTAGAGCTACCAACAGCCCACCAACTACTGAGCCACAGAGGTTGTCAATTGATTTACACTTTACAGGACGATGATAGTAACATAATTGTTATATGCAGTCAGCATATAACAACTTACATGAATTGAAATATCTGGGCACAACCTGATCAAAATATTATATTGTAGGTCTGCCATCAGCTACTTATGAAACAGTTTCTCCGATGATAGAGCAAATTAAGTCATACTTTTAATAGGTAGTGCTGAGACAAGATAAAATATATAAATTAACAAAGTGGTGTGTAACTAGAATGTACCTTATAAAACACCAGTGTCGGAGGCATTTTTCAGGGGCTATTTTCCAAAATAAAAACCTATAATTTTCACAAAATAAAGCATCATAATTACCTCAATATCCAGAGAATTTGCTTTTCGTTTCCTGCTGATTTTTTTCTGCAGCGCTGCTGCGAGTACAGCACCTCCATTGACAAGGGATGAGGACTCACTGATGAGGGTTGGGCTGGCCGGACGAGACACGAGCTGACGAGGCTCACCGGGAGTACCTATATCATAGTACGGATATACAGTAGCCTGAAATGTATTTTTTAAGAAAAAAAAAGAATTACAGCGACACGATTTTAAGTAAATTATATTTTTTTTTTATGCAGGTTCTCTATAGTTAGTTAAAAAGATGTTACAATTTTTTGGAAAAATATAACACAGCAATGTTTTATGCCATTTCCTGTAAATAAATACTATCTTTTGGCCAGATGACCTTTTCCTGACAAAAATATTTCTTTTAAGGTAATTCATCTTCAAATTTTACCTAGCACAAGAAATTAAAAAAGTATAGCAGTCTTAAAATTAGCAAATTATCTTAGGACTTTCATGCAAAGAGTAGCTAGATAGGTGAATTTTTAGTATTATTATGAGGATTTAAGTTGTAAAAACAAGTGGGATTATTAGAAAGCTGCTTAATGGAAAATAGCATTTCATCCTCGTGGGTCTAAAATTGAGTGACAGTTTGAAAGTGACAGTGCAAAAGGTACAGTGAAGTCAAAAAGAGAGAAGTTTTTAAGAAGGCCTAAAGCTATTTGTCTTTTTCATCATTAAAAAAACCTTGCTTTAAAAAAATCTATTGTCTGTGAAACAAGATAGAGTCAATTACATGTGCGAGAGAAAAAAAAACAAAAATCATTAGACCTTTCCTAAATTTGTTTCAGGCTGAATGCTATCTTCACAAGCCTTGCTAGTTAAATTACTGTTTAGGTTTAGTGTTTCATATCCAGTGCTATTCTTACAAGTCATGCTTAAGGAAATTTCACAAATATTGTGCAGTTGCATAACGTCGTTGAAGTTCTAACACCACATAAGTAAAAAATAGCGGCTTTTCAGGAGAGAGAAAAAAGTGATTGAATTTTGTATAGACATCATACTATAATGCAGATTTTAGTGGCCCGATGTGTTCCTAATTGGCAAAAAAGATACATCTTCCGATTTTCTAGCGAATTGCATTAAAACATCCAAATAGGCAAAAAGTGACTTACATGGTGTTAGAATTTCAATGACGATAAGGCACTAATGTCTTTACATTGGTGCTTTTGCACAAACAAAACTATGTAGGGTAAATGACTAGTACATTGGACAGTACTAATCATTGGACAGAGCATAAAAACACAATATTTATTAAGGTTGCTTTGAAAACTGCCTGTTTTTAAAGTAATAGAATGCTTGATTTTTAAGAAAAACTGGTAGTTTTTAAAGCAACCTTATTATATGTAGTGTTTTTGTGCTCATGTCATGTTCACCCTATATTAATTATTATCAAGTCAAATATTGAAAACTCTATTATAAAAACATAATATAATTTGACTTTCATAAAATAATATAATTATAACAATAATGACATACCAGTGGGATATTTTTGTGCAGACCCATTGAGTGCAACATTACTGATTTTTTCTGCTAATTTTTGTTGAATTTGTTTTTCACTTATTTCTCTAGTGCTATGAGTCTTTTGGTTTTCATTGCAGACATTATCATCTGCAGACAAAGCATTTTAAAATTAAATATTTTTATCTAAATAATAAAAAAATAACAAAAGGAACTAATTACTAATTAGCAATTTAATTTTTAAATATAAAATGATACCACTAAAATAATTTTTAAGGCATACACATATATTCACATTGAAATTAAAAACAAAAAGGCTTAACCCATTAAAGTTAAAGAAATAATTTTAGTTTAAATGTTAATAATATTTAGAATGTGCTATTCTACAAAGAAATGTCTAAACACATGCTAATTAAAATTAAATCTACACAGAAAAACCAAACAGAAGCCTTTATCTACTACAATGCAATTTAAATTTCTTTGTACTGTAATAAAATGCAAAATAAAATTGCCTATTAATGTTGAATGAATAAAAACTAAATTAAATAAAAGAAAACAAAAACACACATACTAAGAAAATTAGGCATAATGCCACCTCCTGATCCTATGTGAGTTTTCTTCGGAGTTGTGGTGCCACCAGTTGGAGCACCATCCCTCCTCGGAAACTGAACTTTCCGAGTGTCCAACCATGATTCTTCCACCCACTCATCCAAACGCTTGTTAACTGAAATTTACAGAATTTATGAATAAGGACTAAATAAAATATATTTTAAGCCTTTTGTGTTCATATAGAACATAGTAAAGCACAACACAAAGCTCATATTATCATACATCATGTAAGGATTTAGTTATTATAAGGTATAGTTAATAGCACAGCTAATACACATAGCAACAACACTAACAATTTGAAAGACATTTTGCTTGTTTATTTAGTACACATTGAATCAAAATATAAGTTTATTGGTTTGTATAATATAAGAACGTACAAAATTAACATTAAACAAGGTAGGTATACAACAAACTAAATATTTATCAAATCAAGTACACTATGATATAGAAACTTACAGTCAACGTAATGCACATAATATCCTCTGTGTCCACGGGATTCTTTTATGCTAATAATTTCAGCTAAAGGCCAATCATCACCTCCTTGCATTCGCACTGGCAAACGACATCCTTCTACCAATGACGCCTGAAGAATTGAAACAAAATATTTAACAATGTTCGTCTATAATAAAACTTAAATTAATTTGCAAATTATTTACAGTTGAATCGCAAAATGTAGAAATATCATCCTCGTTTTCGTTCATATTTATAAAATTTCACAATAAACCAAAATACGCAGGAAATGTTTGGGATTTTTGTCCTTCTTCTTCTTTAATTATGGCGGCCTCAGTGAGTTGCCAATGTCAGAGTGGTTTGTCTTCTTGACATTGACATTTGCCTCATTAGTCATTTGCATGAAGGACGAAGGTATTAAGAGGCTCATTCATTTTCCTACATTGCAGTCCGCCGTGCAGTTCGCCGGCTAATGCAGGATAGTGAATAGTGTTGCAGGTCTGCAATTCACCATTCACTATCCTGCATTAGCCGGCGGAATGCAATGCAGGATAATGAATGGGCCTCTTAACACTATATCCTTAATCTATGGTCATGTGACTTTTTTTTTTGGGAGTGCACGATCATGGTGCGATCCACGGAGCTAAAACCAATTATACTTATACAGATATGTTACATCCATACTATTTTCCGGCTTAAATCTCTTCCGAACAATTTTCAAACTCAAAATTGCAAACATTGACAAATTTTACAGATAAGTTTTTTTTTTTTTTTTTTTTTTTTTTTTTTTTTTCTCTTTTGAACACTGTTACTTGGCGATCTGTGTTACACAATAAGCCATTTTTATGAAGGGGGTTTGAATTATTTGGCTTTTGACAGCAGAGAAAGCTTTTACAGATAAGTGAAACAAAAGATACGAAAAACCATGGAAAAACCATTTACATAAAAGAGACAGTTCTATTTTTAAACGTCGAATCGTATCGGTGTCTCTTTCTTTTCTTCGCCTGAGCTATCACGAAAATTCGATTTCTTCCAGATTGTTCGAAAAAATAATTGAAAATGTAAATAATCGAGGTATTTATTGCAATCAAGACATGTGGTAAGAGATTCCATGTGTTTTGTTTACTTTCGAATCATAATTGGTACATTTTCGAAACACGCACGACGTCATTTTCAAATTTATTTAGGTCAGACAAGTCGTGGTACGTTCGTGACTGCGCTCGATGCAGACTAAACAACAGACGGCCCAATTGGGCCGTATTTAAATCTTCACAACGCGTGCGGTAGTAACATATCTGCTTTGAGTTTTTCATCATTGGCTAAAACAAAGAGGAGGTGTAGTAATCAAATTTCCTAAAGTGCCTGATAGACGTACCGTACGAACTTAAAGTACGCAGGTTTTAAGTTCACGACCTTACTCGGCTCGCGTCGCGCGTCGGTGTAACACGAGATTTGTTCAAATATTTACGTTACTTTCTTTATAATGAAGTTTTAGTGGCAATAGAAAAACGTAGATTATGAAAATGCAAACTATCTAGCTAGTGCGGTTCTTGAGATACAGCCTAGTGACGGACATACAGACAGGCTGCTGCTGTCTTTGTAATAGAGTAGAAAATTTGCTGTCTTTGTTATCCAACTTATCACATTTAGTTAAGTATATTTATACTCAAGAACCGCGCTAGCTAGATAGTTGGCATTTTCATATAAGCTACGTTTTTCTATTGCCACTAAAACTTCGTTATAAAGGAAGTAACGTAAATATTTGAAGGAAGCTTCCATACAATCAATGCCTTTATTCTCGGATTTTTATGCACTTTTCACCAATCGACATGATTCCTCGGGAGGTTCAGGCATATAAGTTTCTATGTGCATTTGAGTAAAAAATGTTAACATTTATCAGAGGTGTCAGAAAAAATTAATCCATCTTTTGACGAAAATGCTGCCTAAGCCCTAATGAGATGTGACAATATAACAAAATAATACAGGGAGGAAATATTCCCCTTTTCTAGATCTACAAAAAAAAAACGCTTACTATGGAATATTATTTCTTTCCATTTCACATATTATTTCATAGGTGAACTTGCTATGCTTATTATAGATTTCAGAAAATTGGTTATTGTATAATGCGGTAAATTGCACATACGAGGGGCGTTCAATGTATTCTCGGTATCAGGGTGATTAAGTAACTATAACGGTACTTTAAATATATCATCAAGTAATGACATTATTTGAGGGTATAAGTACAAAAATTCGAACATTTATCTTCACTAGTTATTTAGGAATCTCAAGTTTAACACAGCAAGAATGACTGACGCGGCAATGTGGACGAAAATCGAGCACCGCGCAGTGATTAAATTCCTTATAAATCACGGGAAAAATCAAAAAGTGATTTGGCATAAAACATAAAGTTTAATATAAAAAAATGAAATACTTATTGTGTGCACACTGCACAGCTGTATTGATTTAAGGGGTACCAGGGTTTTTTTATAAAAGCTTTTGACACCAATTTTGTTGACATCGCGCTTTATAAACTGAAGTCCACGCGGACGAAGTCGCGGGCAACAGCTAGTAACTAATAAGTATGATTAGTTCTATGTTACAATGAAGTAAAAATTAAAACGCCATCTGTTGAATCGTATTAGAACTAAAATGTTCATTGCATCGATATATTTCTGGATTTTTTATAATATTATACATAAATATACATAAAATATGTTTAAGATTTTGAAATTTTATTTTAATACACATCCAAGACCCAGGAACATTGAAAACTTTTTGTTCCGCCTGCGGGACTCGAACCCAGGACCCCCGGGATGAGCGCTGGCCACGCGCAATTCGAATTCATTTTCATCGATATTTTCATGGAAATATGATATTTTCCCACATCAAAATGTAGCCTATGTCCTTTCTCAGACTCTAGAATAACTATGTACAAAATTTCATTGCAATCGGTTCAGTAGTTTTGGCGTGAAAGCGAGACAGACAGACAGACAGACAGAGATACTTTCGCATTTATAATATTAGTATGGATGTGTCCCGACACCGGTGTCCGATCCTTTAATGTCATGATCTATGGCATATTTTATCGACAAATTGGCTCTAAAATTTTTTTCCCCTCTCAAGGTTGTAAAATAGCAGCCATTTTAGTTTTTCTCGGGCTTTCACACTAATCTGACCAGAACTGCTCTTGTAAATATTCTATAAAGATAAAAAACGTCTCATTTGATAGCTAAGTTAGTGGACTACGCTTACACATGCAATATGTTATAGATTTCGTGGAAAAAAAAACATAGCAAAACCCAAGTTTAAGAAAAAAAATGTGTATTTTTTTATTAATGGCTTTTTGTGAGAAATCTCGCACATTAAACTGGTTCTTTTTTATATTTAAAAGATAGAGGAAGTTTTCATCTTCTAAAATTCTTTTATTTCAATGTTTTAAGTCTGATAGTTTAGAAGTTATAACGATTTTCTTATGATGAGGTGGTCAGATTAGTATGAAGCCAGAGAATTTTTTTTTTCAAAAGTTGAAGAAAAAACTAATTTCAAAGCCAATTTGTCACTAATATAAGCCATACATCATGAGTTCAAATTTTTTTTCTCCAACTTTTGAAAAATAAAAATTTTCTCTGCCTTCATACTAATCTGACCACGTCATCATAAGAAAATCGTTATAACTTATAAACTATCTGACTTAGAGCATTGAAGTAAAAAAATTTTAGAAGATAAAAACTTCCTCTACCTATTTAAAATAAAAAAGAACCAGTTTAATATGCTACATTTTTCACAAAAAGCTATTAATAAAAAATACACTTTTTATCTAAAACTTGGGTTTTTCTATGTTTAATTCCACGAAATTTATTACATATTGCCTATGTAAGCGTAGTCCATAAATTCAGCTATCAAATGAGATCTTTTTTATATTCATAAGATATTTAAATGTGAAGTACTGGTCAGATTAGTGTGAAAGCCCGAGAAAAATTAAAATGGCTGCCATTTTACAACCGTGAGAGAGAGAAAAAATTTTAGAGCCAATTTGTCGATAAAATATGACATAGATCATGACATCATCCTCGTTTTCGTTCATATTTATAAAATTTCACAATAAACCAAAATACGCAGGTAATGTTTGGGATTTTTGTCCTTCTTCTTCTTTAATTATGGCGGCCTCAGTGAGTTGCCAATGTCAGAGTGATTTGTCTTCTTGACATTGACATTTGCCTCATTAGTCATTTGCATGAAGGTATTAAGAGGCCCATTCATTCCTGCATTGCAGTCCGCCGTGCAGTTCACCGGCTAATGCAGGATAGTGAATAGTGTTGCAGGCCTGCAACACCATTCACTACCCTGCATTAGCCGGCGGACTGCAATGCAGGATAATGAATGGGCCTCGGTAGGGAAGGGAATAGAGTAGGGGATTGGGCCTCCGGTAAACACTCGGCGAAACACAGCGCAAGCGCTGTTTCACGCCATTTTTTTTTTTTTTTAAGTATTTATTCCATTAATTTACAACATTGTGTCCTTATCCTAAAAACCGCCAAACTGCATTTCAGTTTTCAGTTTCAGTTTGTTGGCGATATTTGTAACACAAATAATATAATATTATATGTTATAAATCAACTTAATACTTAATAATAAACTTAAAAAACAATAATTATTAAATTCAATAACAAAATATTTTTCTTTCTTATTATAAGTATGAACACATATAAACTTTTTAATTATCTAGTAATTACAGTAACATATTTTTATTCTATATTATTAGATTAATGACTCTTACATTATATTAGTAATACTTTTAAGTAAAATATGAACACTTTTATGCACGGATGGATAAACAGCCTGATTCCAAAAAATAAGTTTTTAATTTTTGTTTTAATCTAGTTATACTAAGTTTTTTAGTGTCACCCCTTATGAAATCTATTTTATTGTATATGCTGGGAGTCTGGTATCTTCTTGTTCTTATGCCGTAGTAGTTTTTTACTGCCGGTATTACATATTTGCCCTGTGTCATATTTCTTGTATTATGTTGGTGATGGTCGATTAATTTCTTATATGTATCATTGTCATATTGTTCTAAGGCTATTAAATATTCTACTTTTGCATGTGCTGTTAAAATTTCATATTTATTAAATAATTTGTCGTAGTTATCTCTGCCCCTCTATCATGAGCTCTTAAAGCCAGCCAGAATACTGACTGGCTCGCATTTTGGTACCATGACCTCTATTTTCCAGCCAGTCAGTGGTCACGTGACACAAAACTCACTTCTCCATTGTTAACTGAGTAATAATTTCGAATCATGACAACACTTCTGACATAAGCTCGCTTGCTTTTACGTCAAATACAGCAATTCAATAAACACCAACCAACGAGTAGCTTTTACTGAATAGTTTACATTTTAGTAATTTTATTTATTAATATTACATACTTTTTAGTCTTAAATTATATTGCTATTTAATTGGTTAGTTACTTAATAAGTTATATTTTAGTCTATAGCATATATTTTAGTGAAAATAATTCGTTATTAAAACCAAAAAACTAAACATTCGAAGTGTCCAAATTTTTGGAAAACGATTAAGTAGGTATTCTCAAGTTAATCACGAAGTGATACATAAGAAACGTAGAGACCTTAGTAATCCATTTAGTGTTAGTGAGGTTTCAGAATAATAACATAAGTGAGGTGTAGTATACCTATATGTCTAGTCAACAATAAGGTTTGCATTTGTGCGATGAGCTAAGACTGCATTGATTTAGTACACAAGAAACACATACAAGGTATAAGGAACACAAGTGTTGTGTATAATTACTTACTGTAAAACAAGTATGAATTTTCACCAAAAACCTACAGGTACAATCTTATAGTTGCATTGTAGGTTTTTGTGTTATTTCACAAACTATTTCCTTGTAAATCTGAAGTATTATTGGTATATGCATGATAAACACTGCACCAAAGAGGTAAATTCAATATTACTTACTTTTAACAAGAATTTTCAGAACACAACCTTTTAAACTTTAGATGTATGTATAACATGCTCCGGATAAACATTGACACACCTAAACTTCTAGAAAAGTTAAATAATTGATAATATCATAGAATCCCAATTAGCTAAATTCTCATATGAGCACTTTTTCATTTAAGTATAACTTCTTCTCTTGACTACAATATGATATTATATGATGGGAATAGTGTAAATCACTAAATTTTACTCAAAAACAAAAACCTACATTATAGTACTTTTCCAAAAAAGACTTACTTAATAAGAATTGCATAACAAACATATGGAACTTATTGTTCATAAAACATAATATTATCATAGGAACATATATTATTATGTATTACCAAAAATACTTTTGTACTTACCTCAATAATAATAATAAGTATTAGTTTTATATTAAATTAAAACTTAAAATACATGAGGACTTACTATGTACTTCTTAGGAACCTATCTTAGGAGCATTTCGTACAATCTTTTGATTGCAGTAGGTCTTTGTGTTATTTCACAAACTATTTCCTTGTAAACCATGCATGATAAACGCTGCACCAAAGAGGTAAATTCAAAGGTATTACTTTCTCAATAACAAGAATTTTGAGAACACAACCTTTGAAACTTTAGATTCATGTATATTCACGAATAAATATTGACACACACACATACACCTAAACTACTAGAAAAGTTAAATCATTGATAATATAAAATCCAAATTAGCTAAATTCTCATATGCACTTTTTCATTTATAACTTCTCTTGACTACAATATGATATAATATATAATGGGAATAGTCACTAAAACTCAAAAATATAATCCTACATTACTTATAGTACTTTTTCCAAAAAGACATAACAAAAATTGCAAAACAAACATACTTATTGTTCATAAAACAATATTTTCATTGGAACTTATATTATTATTACCAAAAATTCTTTTGTACCTCAATAATAATAATATTAGTTTTATATTATTACATTAAAATTTAAAATACATTTTAAATTTTAATGTAATAAGGACTTTAGTAAGTCCTCATGTATTATACATTTTAAAAAGATGTGGTCGTTTTAGGGACCTATCAGACAGAGTGGTCACGCGTTGAAGCATTTGCGTTGGAGCAGTCAGTGTGTGACTGAGGAGCAATTCTGACACATTCAGAACTCCTCCTGTGTGAGTATATAGAGATACTCACACGGGAGGCATTCTACAACATAATACAACACAAAGAACACAAAACCCTTGACCGCTCTCTGTCTGAGATATCCCAGGCAATTTCCCATAGTTGCAACTTGCAATGCAGTTTCTAATTGTTATTGGTTTGCCAAATAAAAGTCTGAAATTATAATATTGTTTTTATCTTTCATCAAAAGTTGGTATTTGAACTCCTTTAATAATAATAAATTAATATTTACACAAGGGATATTTGATTCATCTTCTTTGATTTTAAGTGACAAGACCTTGTTTAAGATTTCCGCTGTATAAATATTTTTATAAGTATAATATAAAAGAGATTTAACACTTGCCTATCTGATACTAGGTTGATAATAAGGTTTAAGACAAATGTAGTACCTATTGATGAAAGCTGTGTATGAATATGTATCTAAGGTAGGTATATTTAAGTGAGAAAATAAATGAAAAAACATTTAAAAACGAGTATTTATTAAATTTCTTTTAATTAAAGCTTTTGAGTGAATATATATTATCTTCCTAGGACTTCGTCATCATTACACTTGCAATTCTTTATTATAAAATGTAGTACTTATAGTATCTCAGTGTTAGCAATCATCCTTTATCCTGAAAAATATTTGGTTCAGCGTACACAGTACTAATAATGTAAAATGCCTTACAAGGCACGAAAAGGGGATTATTAAACTTATAAATTGCCTGTTTATGTTACAATAATACCTATTTGAAAGCTCAAAAAAACGTAGGTGTTCAAGAATGAGTTCAAGTTCAACAAACTATGTTCAACTCATGACATCAACTCTGTTGTAATGCATGTAATTGTAATCCACAAGTTTGATGCATTTCTAAGACTTTTTCATGGTAGATTATTTAGCGTAGGTATCAAATAGGTATAGGATATAATAAACTTATCAATTTCTTGCTTAAAACATAATCTCTATAAACTTATTAACAATATCTAATTATCTTTTTTTTTTGTCTCCTTCTTCTTCTCTTTTTTAATTGCCGACTCAGTTAGTTGCCAATGTCAGAGAATTCTTTCTCCTCTAGATCGCCATGCTTGTGATAATATAAACATGAAGGAGTGTTATTTTCTCAGTGTTTTCATAAAGGGCTTATAAAATACCAAAAAATATAAATAAAACCATTTACACATTTATAATAATTACCTTTAAATACAATAAATCGGTGCAAAAGTAACTATTCCTACATTGACCACGTTATATATTAGAAAATAGTATATTTTATAATAAAAAATATCAATCTTTTTTTAAACTATATTTTCATCTTGATTTACAATTTTTCCGTTAGTCGTTATGGCTAAGCCATTTCAATTCCTAAAAAAAAAACAATTCCGTTAGTCAAATTTGACGTTCGTGTTTGACATTTCTTAATCCAGTTCAGAGACAAATATTACAGGTTAAAACCATTCAGAAGTAAAAGTGCAAATGATACCGAAACAGAACCACTCACTTTACAACTGTTTACATACCTGCACGGATTAGCTCAGGTTTTGACAAAGTTAATGATAGGGGTCCAGGTACTCGGATTTTACTTGTTTACTTGCAAAATATTTAATCAGTCTAATTTTCTGTGAGAACGTGGTATTTCTCCGGTCGAGCCGGCCCATTCGTGCCGAAGCATGGCTCTCCCACGTATAAACCTTTTTTGTGTAAAATAAAATTACCTTTTTTGTTTATATTTTAAACTTTTTTTTTTGTAAAATGTATCGTTCGCGACTTATATGCCGCAACGCGTTTTTCGTAAGACGAAATGGCTCCTCCACACTTCCGGTCATGAGGAAATCGTCAGGTTTTGTATTTTTAGTAAGTTTTAGATTATATTCTTCAAAATAAAAAATAAAAAAATCGCGCTCGAGAATGCCGGATTAACGTTTTTTTTACAAGTTTACCCTATAACTCGGCGGCGTCAAGGACTTATCGTCAGATTAGTTAAATTTAGTCTTAAAATACTAAAATCAACCCCCAATATCTTAATCTGACGTGCTCGAGTATTTCAGACTATCGATTTTTTTTTACTAATCTGATCGTCTATCCTAGGCGCGCGTCACTACATATTAGTGATGTAACGGATATTCGCATTCGCATTCGCGTATATCCGCGTATTTTTCAATATTCGCATTCGCATTCGCATTAGCAAAAATTATGCGAATATTTAGCGAATGTTTTAATAATCAAAAAGGAAATTATTATATGCATGCATTTGAAATAATATTATAATACAATAGATAACACTTAGATATTTTTATTAAATCATACTTCTACATCCTAAGTTAAAGCCTCATTAGTCATTTATGAAAAAAGAACTGCACAGATCTTATCAAATCTAACATTAATCAGCCTTGTTACAACTATGTAAGGTTTGCATTCATTTAGTAGTATATTATTACTTTACTATCATTTTTAAATAAAGTTTACAATTTCTATTTACTAAAAAACTAAACAATTACTTGAAACATAAAACATAAAACTAACCTCAAAACAAAACAAAACTTTTAGAATTAACTTTCTGTGACTAAATTCATTCAGTTATAGTCTGTCAAGAAACTGATGAAATTAAAAATGGAAACATCGTAGTGTCATCCCTTTCAAATCAATCTAAGAAAAAAGGGATGACACTACGATGTTACCACTTTTTAATTTCTTCACTTTCTTGGCAGACTATAAGCAATATCGGTTCGGCTATGTTCAATTTAAACATGGCCGACACGAACTTGCTGCTACTTTCACAGTGAACTCTCTACAAGGAACACGCACACACCCTAAAGTATTATCACTTATTTTTGTTACACACTGTATATATATATATATATATATATATATATATATATATATATATATATATATATATATATATATATATATATATATATATATATATATATATATATATATATATGGCTTTGCAGCAATTGCCATCCAACGTGGCAATGCTGTCAGCTTGCTGGGCACTCTACCAGGTGGGGACGACCTGGGGAAGTTTTTCTTTTTATAGCTTTATACTTTAAGTTTGTATACATTTGTATATTTTAGATTGTATGCTTCAGAGTTCTGTTTTATAAATGTCTTTTAAGTTTCTTCCTTCATCATAGATTTTTGACTTTTATCTTTCGATTTTGATAGGTCTCGACGGCGCCGTTGAATTACGCCATTTAGCTACCTCGCCTCCCTAACCACAAGCCATTTTTATAATATAGCCGAAGTGCCATAATAAAAAAAAAACATAACCTCAAAAATCAAAATTCAAATCAGATGACAGCTTTAGGAATAAAAACATTGCTTTTCCAACAAACTCTAAAGACTAAAATTGTATTAATTTTCTAAATTATCGCATAAAAGAAGATATTGATTTGTAGAAAATTTCTTTCGCTCTAAAGAAGAGTAACAATTATAGCTATGGCTACTCCAAATGAAATAAGCGAAGCCGACCAAATAAAAACTGTATGTTTCACGAAATTTTCTACTTTTATTACAAGAATCCCATTAATTTACCAAAATAATATACTAAACATGTGCTGTTTCTTTCAGTTCAAAGAGTTTTTGGTCCAATACAACAAATTATCGGAGTTATGTTTCAACGACTGTGTGCATGATTTCACATCTCGAACATTACGATCAGCAGAGGTAAGATACTATGAAACATCAATTAAACTATCAATATTATCATAATTGAAGCCAAATTTCTTGGAAAATTCGTCGTTAAGACCTTACAAAGTTGGGTATAAAATACAGCAACTTACTGTTGTTGTAACTTGTAACTATGTAATAGTTGATACTTGACGACTTCTGTGGCTCAGTTGGTGAGCGAGTTGGTAGCTCAAGGGGGTCGCGGGTGCCAATCCTGCTGACGACGGAACAAAAAGTTTTCAATGTTCCTGGGTCTTGGATGTGTATTATATATATTATGCATTTATATAACAAAATGTAGGTATATTAAAAATCTTAAATGTATGTATAATATAAAAGTATTAATTAAGTATATATTTCCGGCTCTATCTTATTATCTGTTATTAGACAATAGATAAATTTTGTATTATTGTGTTTACAGGAAAAATGTGCAATAAACTGCATGGAAAAGTATCTCCGGGCAAACCAAAGAGTGTCTCAGAGATTCCACGAGTTTCAGATGATAGCTAACGAGAATATGTTAGCAATGGCCCAGAAATCAGGCAATCCAAGTTAAATTATTTATTGTATTATAAGCTTTAGTTAATGTTCATTTAATTATATAAAAGAATAAATTTGTTAGTACTGTTCATTTGTAGTTAATTATTACACAGATGTTGCTTTATACAATTGTTTCAACCCTTTCAAATTAATCTAAGTAAAAAGGGATGACACTACCAATGTTGCCACTTTTTAATTTCTTCATTTTTAAGCCAGAATATTATACTTCACCTGTATATTTAACTATATAATGTTGATATTGATGCTATAGAATACTATAGATAAATGTGGAGAGAAAAGGTTTATGAACTCAGCTGTAAACAGCAACACTATATTTTAAACTTGGCAGGTCACAGAATATGATAAAATATTAATAAACTGTTATTCTCGGTGGAAATCTATCAGTCAAGTACTTTTGTTTTCATAGCTTATGATATGTTTTTACCAAGCAATTTACTTTTGCTTAACAAATTCTCTGAAATAGGAATTAGGAACAAATTATGAAACAATCTTGCAATGTTATACACTTTATTACCGAATCATGAGTGTGAAAGAATACAAACAGTGTGTTCAGTAGTGTTCTAATTATTATTTTGGGCAACCTTTCTCAAATTTCCGTCCATTAATTCCGGTGGAGTGAAATCAAGAATGAATGAAGTATTTGATGTGGTATAATCAAATTGATAGTTATTATACTTTGCTTCCACACTGAATCTGGTTTTCACTTTTGGTTGATTAGAAGTATCGGGTTGTGTGTTCAGGACATATTTCAGTGGGTAAGGCCCGGATGGTGCATTAGTTATGTTAGAAGGTTTTGTACAAATACTATACTGCCCTCCATGTCTTGTGATTCTAATCAGGGGTTGATTTTCTTTCTGCTGCAAGGGCATTGTAGATGGATTTGTAGGTAATTTGAACACATGGGGGCAGATCTTGGAACATTTAGAGCATACTGACGGGCATGGTTTACATTCAGAGGAGTTTCGGTTGTAGTATTGCTCCATTCTTCTTAGCACAGAGCAAGAGATGTGCCCTGGACGCCATCCACATCGCAACTGTAATGGAAATGTTATTTTAAAGCTAGTTCCATACCCAAAGGGTTAAAAAAACCCTATTTGATTTCTGAGACAGTGCTTTTCCACCTTTTGCAATTGTGTGTTTACCAGGCTGTACCTAATTTATTACCTAATTTATAGGTTTATTAATTTATTTTGTATCAGGTATACAGCCACTCCTAATTTCCTGAGTTCCTTCTAGTTGGCTACAGCAAAAAATAAATAATTAAAATTAAGGATATACTACACACTCAGCTATCAATGGGTGCTTTTACCTGATGATCTGGCGCGTCTCTCGCGTTGTACAGCCATCCGTAATGTCTAGGTATGGTTCCAGGTTTTACGATGTAGCGCGGTAGACATTTGTGTTTGGGCAGATCACACCGCCCAAGACAGATGGTGGATGCTCTTTTTGCTGCAAAAGTGATGTTTAGGTTTAAGAGATTTAGGGCCTTATTCACCACTTCCTGATAAGTGCCGGATAGGATATCCACCACTTGACTTGACAGAGTATGGAGAATCTGTCACTTCGTTACGTCGTCAGGAAGTGGTGAAAAAGGCCCTTAAAATATGTAGAGTCCGGTGGTTTGGATATTGTGCTGGCGAATTCACGTAACTTACTCTTAGTATTCTTGCAGCAACACGCCATTTTGGTTAGTGGTGGATGTTGTAGATCTGAAAATCTAAACCAATATTACGTTTATTATAACCAGTTGAGTCGCACTTACGCTTGTGCAGATTGCATACTAATTATTGAAAGTCTATTTATATGAAAGCTTTGACACCAATCTACACACAGTTAAATCTTTTTAAGATCAACAGACAGGTACCTGGGTCTCAAACTTTAGGGGGTAGGGGGATTAAGGGTAACTGTAGCTTGGGAGCTGGTAGGTATTACGATTGTCCATCGGTCGATCTTCTCGACACAAGATGATCATTACCATCAGTTGATCAGAATTCTTATTTTCCGCTAATCATAAATTGGCGCTTACCTACCTAATCTGATGCAACCATTCTGTTTTTTTACGTGGTTTTTCTCGGTGCTGCTGTTTGGTGACCCATTGGTGGTACTTATTTCTGAGAAATTAGTACGTGGTTAAATTTTCTGCTGTTTTTGACAACATCTTGTTGCCGAATGACGTTTCATTTGAATGTCTACGTTTATTTTTCAACGATGTTTCATCTGCCAGACTCCACCTTCAAAGTTCTAGGCTGGTTCTAGCGCCTAAAACTGTGTCTTCTTCTCGTGCGGTAGAGTAATTTATTAAAATAATAATAATTTATATTGTCTAGCTAAAAAAACTGGCTACTTTTGATGACTAGCTGGAAAGTAATAAATACCTAAATACAATTAAAACAGTAAGTTAACTTTTTAATATCAAGCTTCGCTTTTAGTGCATAAACGAAATAACCATTTCTAGCAATGCATTTCTTAAAAGTCACAAAAAGAAGTACTTAATGCAAAAATAATGTACAAAAAAATGACATCCAGATTATAGTACTCGCAGAAGGAAGGTCGGCTGTAGGGGTTCGGAATGTAAGGTTGTGGTGTCGCGCCGCTAACTCTGTCCAGTACACCGCTGACTGCAGCGGCCGCAGCGGCCGAACATGCCACGCGGCAAACAGCTTCTTCACTTTCTCCCTGAAATTGAAAACTGCATCGGAATCGGTCAACGCGTTCAGGAGATATAGGACATAATCGCGCTCCTGTTATTGCGTCGGGGGGAAAGAACGTTTGAGATCGCGCATGTAGCCGGCGTTTCTTATTTTATCGCGACGGAACCGTACATTTTTCCGGGACTAAATACTATCCTACGTCCTTTCCCCGGGACTCAAAGTATCTCCATACCCAGGGCGTACCCCGTAAGGGCTACTGGCGCCTGTGTGCAAAAAAAAGGATATTGGCGCCTCTTTAGGCAAATTTTTTGGGACCTTGGTTTTGGCGCCCCTAAAGATGGCAAGTTGGCGCCCCTAGAGGTTGGCGCCCGTGTGCATTGTACACATTGCACATATGGTAGCGGGGGCCCTGTCCATACCATATTTCAGCAAATTCAGTTCAGCGGTTTGGGCATAAAGAGGTAATAGACAGACAGACACACTTTCGCATTTATAATAATATTAGTAAGTATGGATAATATTTTCGCTATAGTGAAGATATAGGTAGCTTTAAATACACGATTATAAATTCACGCCCCTGAACACCAACTATCTTGGTCTGTGATTACGTTCTTATCAAGTACGAAATTGTTTCACTGGGTCTGTTTCACCACTTCCTGATAAGCGCCGGATAGGCTTTCCACCACTCAACTTGACAGATTGAGTATGGAGAATCTTTGAAAAAAGTTGTGGATAGCCTATCCGGCACTTTATCAGGGAGTGGTGAAACCAAGGTGAAACAGGCCCTTATTCTAGTTGTAGAACTCGTCGAAATGATACATTTTCGTAATAATCGAAATAATCGTAAATTTTCTTTTGTAAAGTTTTCTTTTATTCTAACACCAAGGCCACATTCTTCAACCGCAGCAACGTTTGAAGGTTGATCGGTGAAGAAAGGCATGCCCACCCTAGGTGCTCCAAAATGTATGGCTTCTGTCGGTCCAGCATTTCCGGCATGACAGAAGAAAGCGACAGTTTTTGCATTTCCTGAAAGTGGAGCACTAGTGCTATACATATTCATGACGCTCCCTCCACTTCTAAGGCTCGCATTAGATGGAGCAAAATAGTCACAATACAAGGTTTCGCGAGGGAATCACCACCTTCAAAGGGCAGTCGCTGTTGAATTGTTCTGTTATCACTAAATCAAACTTCTGTTTCTCAGTTATGAGACAAAAACAACAACAAAAAAGGAAGTTTTATTAGCCACATCCTTGTTGGCTAATAAAACTTTAGAGCTATTCATTCCAATATTCATCAAGTGTATTACTCTATGAAACAACGAAAGGTGTGACGTTATAATTGGAATATTAACCCTTCATAAACTTTTATATAAAATTATTGATTCATATAAAAATTTTTGATTGCGTGGCTGGACACGCAATCAAAAAGCCTGACTGTGTCCGGCTTTATCCGGACGCCTGGTACCTAACCCTATTCTTAGCACGCTCTAGATTTTGAATTATGGCTTGGCCTAGAGTCAAAGCATTTGGCTTAGACTCTAGGCCAAGAAATAGAGTGAGATCCGTCTTATCCGATCCGATCGAGAATAAAGGTGCCGGTTGGCAGCGGACGACATGAAGCAACCGCAGACGACGTGTCGCGACACTACTGGTTTATATTATGTATTTCTATGAAATACACTGCGCAGCTAGCGTCACGAAGCTAGAGACACATTTATAGAAATACATAGAAATAACGTGTCGCGACAACACGTCGTCTGCTGCAACTTCATGTAGCCGGCTTCCAACTTCCAATCTTAACGCTGGCTATATTAAGTTGGATTTAAAAATAATAACTATGTTAGGTTATTGTTTCTTTACTTTTTTATTCTCTTTTTGCATACTGTTAAACTTTACTCTTTTTAAACTTTGGTAGATTCGTGATAAAGATTTTACAGTTACAATAAATAATAGGGCAAAGAGGGTGACAACTCCAAGTATGTCTATATTGTAGTATTGGTAGATGGGAAGGTCGGCAGCAGGCGTGCGAAGCGTGATGTTGTGGTGTCGTGCCGCAAACTCAGTCCAGTACACAGCCGTTTGCAGCGGCTTCAAAGGTCTGTCGTGCCACGCTTTAGACAGCCTCTTCACGTTCTCTCTAAACCTAAAAGTTAAGAAGATTATTGTCATAATATATTCTGGCCCCAGCTTCATATGGCTAAGATATTCATCTAACTCTATTGAAATCCACCCGAGAGCTTAAAAGCTCTCAGCGAGAACTAAGTACAGCGACTTCTTTTGTATTGGGTTCAGATATTATTGCCTTTCTCACATGTTTTTTTTGTAAGTTGATAGCTTGCATAATAATTTATCTTGTTTATTAATTATTAGTATTTGAGCTCTCTCGAAGTTGTTTTAGCAAAGGACGAGTAATGACTTAAGGATATTATTTGTTGCTTTTCTTACATATTAGTTTCGGAGTCCAAGTTTGTGTAATAAAAAAGTAGCAGGAGTAGAGTAATAAGTCTTTTTGAGCATAGTAAATGTTAAATAGGTACTCACTCTGGGTCCAATACTCTATCAAAAGCTGCTAATATCTTGTCTTTTGTAAGATTTTCTATTTGTACTCTCACTCCCATGCCACTTTCTTCTACAGCTGCGGCATTCGCAGGTTGATCTCCGTATTTAGGCATTGCGACCACCGGTACCCCAAAATGAATAGCTTCAGTGGTCCCAGCCATTCCACAGTGGGAAAAGAACGCTAAGGTTTTCGGATGAGCTGCAAAAAACATTTTTATTATTTTATCTTTGGCTTTGGACATTTGTTACAAAACAATATATTTTGCAGTTATTATTTTACTCATAATGCTATTAAAAGATTATCGTACCTAATATATCTACCTGAGGAAACCAGTCTAAAACAAAAAGCTTGTCCTTAGACAGAGGTACGTCATCACTTTCCCACTTCCAAATGAATCTCTGCGGCATACTTTGCATAGCTCCTATAATAGCTTTTTTACTTTCCTGAGACATGGTAGAACTCTTTATTACAGATCCAAAATTTACATAAATAACTCCGTGCTCAGCTTCATTTATAAACTTCAGCAAGTCCTGAGAAAAAATATTGTTAATTTCTTTGCACGAAAGTAATTAAATACTCGTAGTTGTACATTTCATCTTTCTATTATAAATTATTACGAAAATTAAAAAAAAGCGTTATATAAATAAATCAATTCAATTAACATACCTCTGGTAATGGTTTTGTTTCAGTAATATGATAGCCTCCAACTTCTATAACATTAGGTGGAAGCAATCTGGGCCCGGTCAGTACAAAGTTTTGATATAAGAGGAGACACTTAATTTCTTTGGCCAGATCCTCCAGGGGCGGAATATCATCGAAATACTGAGCCAAAGTATTCTGGTCTCCTCTCTGCTCGTAGTAATGAAACATCGCCTTAAAGTATGCATTAAAAATAATTGCTTCTATTTTTTGCAATATTGTTGGTTTAGAACCACCGTGTGTAAATGAGAATGGTACAAATGACGGATTTTGTGGTATCCCAAATCGACTATAATGCCATGGCAGTAGTATATGAGAAGTCAATCCTACAACGGGTGCCTGTAGTTTGTACGCCACCCCCAAAGCGCAGTCTGTGTTGAACTGTTCCACGACCACAAGGTCAAACTTTGGTTTATCAGCAATCAGTTTTTGCACTTCCTTATTCGCTAGTAACACTTCACAACTTTCTCGCCCTGAATTCATTAAAGGTCTTGCTCGATATAGTAAAGTAAGATATAATTTCAGAAATGGAAAATCATCATATCCAGTAGTTGATATAACTTTGGCAGTACTCCCAGCCAGACTGATGTCATGGTAGTTACTCAAATCTTTTGTTTCCGGAAAGTGGGATATAACAGTAACACTGTGGCCTCTTCTGGCTAGTTCTTGTAGTAACACACGCTGAACGTGAAAATGACTTTTGCCCGGGTAAGGAAATATACCTAAAATTCTTAACGAACTCACATAATTTGTTAAAGCAAACGCTACAGCTAAATATAAAATAGTAATTTTTGTATCCATTTTGAGAAGCGAGCTAACACGTCTGAAGCATGACCGCAATGAGGTCGCTGCCGCAAGGCAACATAAAAATGAGGTAAAAATGAAACAACTGGTTTTAGAAGTCACCTCTCCGGTTCTATTATTATCGAACGATTGTGCCCTATCATAATTTTTTTCTTATTCTGTATAAATTATAACGGCATCATTAAATTATGCGTATGTAATCAACATAATATTAATATTAATTTACAGTCAAAGTCAATACAAGTTAAAACCAAAAGCTAGTTATGAAAATAAAACGAATGTGTACGTTAAAACCTTTTAATTGTTTTTCTTTGACTTTTTCGACGCTTTAGATTTTTGTTCGGGACTCGGAGTTCTCTTTCTACACATCAATGACACAATTTTCCTCAGTATTGTAACGGTAATCAATATAATTACAGCATAAACTAATATCACATCTAGATTGTAATACTGGTAGAAGGGGAGGTCGGCTGAAGGGGTTCGGAATGTAAGGTTGTGGTGTCGCGCCGCAAACTCCGTCCAGTAAACCGCTGACTGCAGCGGCGGTAGCGGCCTGTCGTGCCAAGCCGCTGCCAGTCTCTTAACGTTCTCCCTGAAACTAAATAGAAATAGCAGGGTTAATAATGATCTCTTAAACAATGAACCGCTGAGGAAGATTGGATCAAACCACCAAGTGTTTTTCCTAAAGGCTTCTACGGGCCGGGCCCATACTGCTACATTAAGACGCGGTATATTCTACAGCTTCAATCGTATTATGTCTTTTAGATAGATCTTGGTTATTTCAAATGCATAATCTAATGTGGTATGTACGTACCTACGTACTTGTGGTACTAATCAATTTAAAGTTTGAGTACCTCGTTCGATTATTATTGTGTTGACTGTTTGTTAGCAAGGACAATAGGCATCAACTATCGACCTTTATCAGGAGATTATAGTAGTACATTCTTACAACTTGTTACTTCCAAAAAATCTTACCTTGGATGAAGCACTTTTTGGAAAGCTGCAAGTAAATTTTCTTTTGATAGTTTTTCTGCTTGTATTCTCACTCCCAGTCCACTTTCTTCGATAGCAGCAGCGTTTGATGGTTGATCACCCAACATTGGCATTGCTACTATCGGCACACCATAATGCAGAGATTCCGTAGTTCCACCCATACCAGCATGAGACAAGAACGCTAGTGTTTTTGGATGACCTGAAAATATTTTTTTTTTGCAAGGAGTATTCTAACAAGAACTTTGTTTTTAAATTGGGGCTACACTAAGAACGTGATAGATTTAACATTTATTTTTGTCGGTATTCGTAGTAGGTTCTCTGGAAAGTATTTTAATTCAATTTTGCTCAAAAATCGCTTTCAAATAATTCAAATACACAGTGAAAATAGTCGTTCTGTTAAAATTATGTTTCGTATCGTGAATATCGTGATATTTTCGGCTAACGTAATCGTTCTTCTGAAACAGCTCTTAATTGTTTGGTCTCAGAAAGCTAAAGTACTAGAACTTTTAAAGAATAGTGATATTACTAAGTATGTATTTGTTGTGTAAATAATTAATTATTAAGACAAGGCATCACAATAAAATATGCTACTTAATTCTGTCGTTATACGTTGTTGCTATTCCGTTATTGAGGGTCGATAATACCTATCATATTTCTCATATTAGCTCAGAATAGATAATAGTATATTATTAGATACTTGCTAGTTCTACACAATATCCTTGAATCACTGTGCATACGATATTAATTACAGGTTATAAAGTTTCTATCGCAGCTATGTGGGTGTAAAAATAAAGTTAAGTAGGTACTTACTTAACTTTATTTTTACACCCAACATATAGGTATGTGTTAGAATTTAGATATCCAATTTATTTTATATTAGCTTGTTTACTACACCAAGAAGAATATTTACCTAATATATCTACTTGAGGAAGCCAACTTGACACGTATACTTTATTTTTATCAAGCAGTAGAGTTTTGCTCTCCCATTTCCAAATGAACCTTTGCGGTAGACTCTTCATAGTTTCTAGGACTGCTTTCAATTTATCCGCTGGCATGGTGGAACTCTTTATAACAGATCCAAAGCTAATATAAATTACCCCATGTTCAGCTTCGTCCATGAATTTTTGTAGATCCTAAAACGAGAAAGAAGTCATTAAAATATATTATAGTAAGTACTTATTACATACATACATAATAAAATAATTAATTACTAGATGTTGCTCGCTACTTTTTTTGAAAACCCGACCTGTGTGCTTTTTACCGGGCCCCGATCAACAGGGTGTATCAAAACAAAGTGATAATTCTTTAGAGTTTAGGGTTTGCATGTGTTCCTTGTACACGGTGGAAAAAAATATGGTGATAATATAATATAAGGGACGTGGGTAATGTGTTCGTGTTCACATAGTTTTGTTACACCCTGTATAAACTTCACTGTGATAGCAGCAGCGCTGAAAGAGCAAATTTTTTCGTGATTTGTACGGGCAAGCGCCTGAGCGTCATGAATTTTTCCATACAAATACAAAAATTTACTAGCGGACCCATATACACCCTAAAGTATTATCACTTAGTTTTGTTACACCCTTTTAAATACCGTTTTCATCCAAGTCGATTGAGCGTAACAGACATACACAGAAAGTATCTGTTTCCTTTCCTGGTCTAAAGGTCTCATAATGGATAATCGAAGGGCATAATAAGTGATTGAACCGGATTTTGCGGAAGCTATAGGTTTAAAGGTTATCTGAGTTTGTACCTACATGATAGTAAATTGTCGTCATCAAGGTAGTTCGGTACGTTGTCATTTAAATAAGCAAAGTGGTTTTCGTTTTGAGGAAAATATAAGCGGTATTTTTGTGATAGGCATTAGAGATTGTTTTTGTTGTTCGTGAATCATGATTAGAAGACGTATTTTTTGTAAAATTAACCGTTTTTAAGATAGATAGATAAAATATATTTTTTTTAGTTGTCGAATAAATAAAACTATTTAAATATTAATAAATACTACGCTGTAGGAATGAGAATGAATAACATGTTGTCATTTAAATTACAACTATTAACTTTTATTTTTTCACAGCAGTCACAAACACTCACAAGTCACAATTGATGAGACAACATAATATTTAAACAATGATTATAGTTTATACACTAAAATTATTAACTAGTTTAAAAAAAGTTTGATTTTAGAAAAACTATGTAAGTCTTTAATTTAAACGTTATGCTATTCTAGCTACGAATAATAAAAACTCTAGTACAATGGCTCTACTTGCAACGACAAATACAAACCTATTTTTATTATCTTAACAAAAAGCACCCAAACAGTTCTTGTAAACTTTTTATCAAAACTTACTAAGGGTTAGTAGACTAAAATTAATATAGTAGAATATTTTAGAAACATACCTTAGGTAAAGGTTTTGCGTTAGCAACATGATATCCCCCAACTTCAATTACATTTGCTGGAAATAACCTTGATCCCGTTAGAACAAAATTATGATAGAGGAGTAGGAGCTTTATGTCTCGTGCCAAGGTCTCCAGAGGTGGAATATCATCAAAATATTGAGCTAGAGTATTTTCATCACCTCTCTGTTCATATAAATAATACAGCGCCTTAAAGTATAAATCAAAAACAGTCACTTCTATTTTCTGGAACAATGAAGGTTTCGATCCACCATCTAAGAAATGAAACGGCACGAAGGCAGGATTCTGTGGAACACCGAACCGACTGTAATGCCATGGCATTAGAATGTGCGAATTGATCCCAATAACGGGTGCTCCTAATTTGTATGCTATACCCAATGCGCAGTCACTATTGAACTGTTCCACAACGACTACATCGAATTTAGGTTTTTTGGATATCAGCTCTTGTACTCCCTTATTTCCTAGCATAGCTTTACAATTTTCTCTTCCTGTTGTCACTAAATATATTCCAGTATACAGCAGCGTGATGTAAGATTTGTCAAACGGGAAATCATCTTCTAGAATTTTGATGCTACCGGCGAGACTGACATCTTGATAATTCGGTATAGGCTCAGCTTCCGGAAAATGTGATATGACTGTAACACTGTGTCCTCTCCTGGCGAGTTCTTGTAAATACACACGATACACGAAGAAGTGACTCTTGCCTGGGTATGGAAATATGCCTAAAATATTCAACGAACTCACAAAATGCACGGTTGCCAATAGATAAACAATTGTTCGTATCACATTTTTAGAACTCATCATAGCGGACCAAACGCGGTCGGTGCGTCCGCTAGCTTATTCCAAACTAGTCGGTAATAATAGTTAGCGTATTTCAATACACTCACCAATGATCATTATTCATTATTACAGACGCCTACAAGCTGCACAGTTACACTTTGGACATACATTAAAGATGTAGCGTGGTCGTGATTTGCATTATATTTTATCTTATCATCTCTTATAACAACATGAAGATGTTTATGTTTGTATAATGTTTGTATTAGTTTGGTTATTGGTTAACGTATAGAACTTAATTAATTTAGATAAAATTTAATTTATTTAAACTATTTTAATATTTTTGAATAATTTAACATAATTAAACATTATTTTGTGTTACTTATTCCAATTCAAGTAACTAATCTATCAACTATATAGGGCTCATTTGAATATGATCCAGTCGTCCTCGAACCTAAGCAGTTAGTTAATTTAGCTACTTTCAAAATGTAACACTGAAAGATCCAACCGAATATTAAAACAAATTTAAAACTCATTTCGTTTTATTATTATCATTGATTACTTTTAAACTTTTCCTATTGGTTTTTTTTAAACATTTTATTACACTTGTCATGAAGAAACAAATTAAATACTTAATGACTACCATATTGACTATAGTCAAGAGTATAAATAAAGCTATAATATCTAAATTATAATACTGATATGTAGAGACAATAGGAGGTCCATAAGTTATGTTATGACGCGCTGCATACTCGGTCCAGAAGATGGCTGTATCCATAGGCGTTAAAGGACGATCGTGCCATGCCTTCGAGATCAGCTTGACATTTTCTCTGAAACTAATTAATACAGTCACATGAATGTTCCATATTTTAAGTAGACTTTTCAGCAAATCACCAGCAATCGTTCGCTCGTTTTGTTATAGGAATATGTACGTTACAAACTTTAGTTTAAATGTTTAGTAATTTCATAATATGCGTTATTGTTTAATTTATTTGTTTACCTAGGATTGAGCACTGTTTTGAACTTTTCTAGTAGCCGTTCCTTTGTGATTTCTGACAGTGCTATTCGCACACCGAGTCCACTCTCCTCAACAGCAGCAGCATTAGATGGTTGATCACCAAATATGGGCATGCCAATGACAGGTACACCATGGTATACAGCTTCCGTCACCCCCAATTGTCCACAGTGTGAGAAAAATGCAAGCACGTTTGGATGGGCTGGAAATCGTTTGTGCCCCGTAAATTATTTTGACGCAAAACGCATATCTTATAATACAGCGTATACATTTTACAAGGTACTTTATTATTTGTCTAAATATTAAAAGCGGTGCATTTTTAACTCAATTAATCATAGTAATTGTTATCGGCCAAAAATTGTGTTTTTTGTATGGGATTTATTATTTTTTCTTAAATTTTTATTTTATTTAAATATTATTATTAATTATTAAAGTACACCTATATTTTAGGCCTATGTGAAAATTTCCTACCTGCCTTTATTGATATAAGTAGATATAGAGTTGCCATTATTGATATAGAGCAAAAAAGGCCAGAAAACGGCACCATATATATATATATATATATATATATATATATATATAACTATAGCGGTTCTTGAGTAACAGCCTGGCGACAGACAGACATGCGAACAGATGGATAGACAACGAAGTCTTAGTAATATAGGGTCCCATTTTTACCCTTTGGCAGTGCCCTTTGGGTATCGAACCCTAAAAATTGCAAAATGGTATCATTTACTAATTTTAATTGTTAAAAATAAAAACTTACAAACCTAAAATGTCATTTTGAGGCAACCACTTGGTAACCAAAATATTTTTTGGATTTCCTGGTAAATCCTTTTTGTTCCATTTCCAGATAACCCTTTGCTTAAGTTCTTTAAGAGTTTCTATTATTGCTATCATTTTGTCCTTAGACATTGAAGAAGGTTTCAATATTGATCCAAAGCTTACGTATATTACTCCATGCTCCGATTCCTCAATGAATTTCTTTAAATCCTTTGAAAAAAAAAGAGGTAGATGAAAATTAACAACTACATTATATAAAATCTTCTTTTTCATTTTATCACGAGTAAGATTAATTGTAACACATTAATTTACATAAAATAATTCAAAATGGACATTGATAGGAAATGTTGTGGACATTGATAATTAATTGATACGAAATGTTATGGACATGGCAATAAACTTACGTCAGGCAGTGGCTTAGGTTTGGATACATGGAAACCACCCACTTCAATAATATTGGCTGGTAGAGCAGACGAACCGGAGAGCACGAAATTTTGGTAAACCAGTACTAGTCTTATGTTCTTCGCAATTTCTTCTAAAGGAGGAACATCTTCCATATAGTCAGATATTACATTCTGCTCCAAACGTTGTGTTATGTGTTTGTTTACGAAGTTAATGTAATTATAGGTAATTGACCTTTGGATCCTTTGAAGAAAAGTTGGCCTAGTTCCCGCCGTGATAAGATCGAACAGGACGTACGAAGGATTATATGGAACTCCATACCTTTGATAATGCCAAGGCAACAGCATGTGCGAAGTGATTCCAATGATAGGCGCACGGAATTTATGTGCTATTGCTAGTCCGCAATCATTATTGAACTGTTCGACGATAACTAAATCAAATTTTATATCAGCGGTCAATAAATTTTGGACATTCTCATCGTCCATGAGCAATCTGCATACAATTGGACCTCCCACAGCATGGAACAGTGTAAGAGTAAAGAATGTTACTAGAAACGAATCACTGACAGGATGGCTTGGCTGAAACTGTCCAGTGTTCTCTGCTAAATTAATATCCGTATAATTGGCCAGTGGTTCTTTGTTAGGATAAAATGAAATCACTGTCAAATTGTGTCCCCTTTTCGCCAATTCTTTTAGATACGGTTCAAACACAAAGAAATGGGATTTGGCCGGCACTGGAAACACTCCTAAAATGTTCAAGCACTCAACTCGTGATATCTTTTCACTAACACTAAAGATCACCGTAATTATAATTAGCAATAACCGAGAAGTATTCATTGTAAGTAACCAGTAAAATCAAAGCCAAAACATTAAACTGTTATTTAACAATATCAAAAACACGATTTAATAAGTACAAGGTTGTAGAACATCTAATATCAAGTTATCTACTCACACATACGTGTGGCGTTTGAGGATAAGATTTATTTTTATCAACTAAGTACTAATTATATTTTTTGTTATTGAATGTGTGAATCGATTGTCGAATAAAGACGAATTTTTTGATGAAAAGGTTCCACCAATCCATTAAAATTTAAAGATTATTATTTAACCCCATTTTTAACTAAATTGTTTATAAGTGCTACTATAAACCTAAAATAACCTACCTACCATTCATGTCTACCCACTCTTGTGTCACCATTCACCAACATGATGCGTTATAGTGACGATACTCTATTTTTTTGTTTACTTATAATCTATCTATATTCTATACTAATACTAATATACTAATACTAATATATAATATTATAAATGCGAAAGTATCTCTGTCTGTCTGTCTGTCTCGCTTTCACGCCAAAACTACTGAACCGATTGTAATGAAATTTTGTACACAGATAGTCTAAAGCCTGAGAAAGGACATAGGCTACTTTTTAACTGGAAAAGGGGGTTGTAAGGGGGTGAAAATGCGTAAATTTGGTCAAATTAAGTTAGTTCCAAAAACTCAAAATAGATGGCGCCAAGAGTCCCCTAGATCGCGCTATTGCTTGCTCATGCGTATTTCTATAAGAGGTGGTACCATGTTAAGCTAAGTTTTTCGATTCTTTCGATTGTTATACACGTTCTATACTAATATTATAAATGCGAAAGTATAACAGCTAGTACATCTATACATATAAATAAAATTGGAGTGTCTGTTTGTAATATTGAAAGAACCGTTTTTTACTAAATGCATAATATGAATGTATCTATATACATTCATATTATGCATTTAGTAAAAAATTTGGTATCTGTACCCTATGGTACAGATACCAAAACAACATTTTTTACAATTTTTGTGTGTATGTCTGTCTGTTTGTTCCGGCTAATCTCTGAAATGGCTGGAGCGATTTTGACGTGAATTTTTAGGCACATAGCTGATGTAGTAAGGAATAACTTAGGCTACTTTTTAACCGAGTTCCGAAAAGGAGGAGGACATTTTACTTTTTTTATAAAGGAACCTTAAAAAGGGGATTTTTTCTCTCTTTTTTATTATCTTTGTTATCAAATTTTGCTGACGCGGACGAAGTCGCGGGCAACAGCTAGTTTTATATATAAACAATAAAATAGTACGTACTAGATCTAAAATATATACTTTGAGGGTGTCTGGCAGTGAGAAGGAACTGTCAAACATTTCCAGCAGTGGACGAGATACCTATAATAGTTATCCTGATGAAAATGAGTTGGGAAAATTGAGCTTTATACTTTAACGAATGTTAGATAGATCTTCATAACTGGAATTCCTAAAGTAACTGCGATCGAAACTCCATACTTGCTGGATGCTTGCTGGTGGTTCTTACCTAAGGGTCATATACAGACAAACTATCAGCTTTTATACGAGTAAAGTTACGGATGTCTGGCTGTCGCTGGCTCTTTCTTACTACTCTTTGGTTTCTAAATAAGTTTGTTATAGAAATTATCGTACAAGAACAATTAATTTTAAACGCCATTTCATGACCGATCAGTGATGTCCAAAGATTGATTCTTAAGGTGCTCCCTCACCGCTAGCATTCACTTATAAATTGTAATGTAACATTATAGATTAGTTTTTGAGAGATTCGATTTTGATTACAATACTATCTACCTATAATTTTTTTTAATAAAATAAGGGGGCAAGCGAGCAAACGGGTCACCTGATGGAAAGCAACTTCCGTCGCCCATGGACACTCGCAGCATCAGAAGAGCTGCAGGTGCGTTGCCGGCCTTTTAAGAGGGAATAGGGTAATAGGGGAGGGTAGAGATGGGAAGGGAAGGGAAGGGAAATGACACCTGAATGACAGCATTCGCGTGTAATGTAACATTTGTCTTTGAGCATTCCATAGCCAGTTTATGTTACAACTTAGTACATTACACACTGTATAATTACAAGGTGCGCATTGCAATGCTCGACTCTGTAACGTTACATTACAAGCGAATGCTCCCGGTGAGGGAGCACCTTTATTTGGCAAAAATCTCTGTATTTGTTTTTAATAGAAAATAGAAATACGACCAGTTCTACGCAAAGTAAAAGGAAAATATGAAAACACAATAACTGATTTTTTATTGTATATTTTGCTATTCAGATTCACACAACATCTCAGTCACCACAGTTATTTTGTATAAAATATAACAAACAAAAAAGTAATTTTTAATTTGTTTTAGGTTTCTTTGACTTCGTTGACGGTTTGGCTCCGAATATTGATGAAATAACTAAAACTATTATTCGAATTACAATGTAAGCTAAGATTAGAAGTAATAACAGTAGAGTTCCTAAGATATCTAAATTATAGTACTGGTATAAGGGAACGGTAGTTGCTGGAGCTTTGACCGTCACGTTGTGCGTTGCAGCATACTCTGTCCAATAGATAGCGGTGTCCATCGCTGACAATGGTCGATCATGCCACGCTCTGGATAGTTCTTTCACTCGCTTTCTAAATCTGTAACGAAATGTAAGTTTATTTCGGTGTTCATAAAATTTTTATTAAATACATACTTAATAATATTAAAGTTTCAAATGTTGATTATGATGATGTTGTTTGTGACTTGTGAGTAAGTCGTAGAGTGTGAACAGATTTAGATGGAATTTGGCCGTCCCGTGCAAAAACCAAACGACGCGAATGAAAATGATGACAATAATAAATTTGCTAATAGGAAAGTTATTTATGAAATTGGTTCAAAATTGAAAAATAATAGCAGTTAGTTTAAAATACTTACGATGGATCTAAAACAATTTTGAGCTTTTCTAGAAGGTTCTTTTCTGTGACGTCATTCAATTGTAATTGGACTCCAAATCCACTTTCTTCAATGGCTGCTGCGTTTGATGGCTGGTCGCCGAATACTGGCATGCCTACTATTGGAACTCCATGGTAAACTGCTTCAGTTGTTCCCAGTAGTCCACAATGCGAGAAAAAAGCTAGTACTTTAGGATGAGCTGAAAATAAAACCAAATTTACTACCGAGTCATTCGATAATAATAACGATTTTATGGCTCTTGAAGAGCAAAATATTCAAGGATAGTAGTTATTATTGTCTTTAAAGATTTTACGATCGTTAAATTTTATAGTAGGTAATAAATTGAAATACCTAAAATGTCGTTTTGGGGTAGCCAATTGGAAATATAAATGTTCTTTGGTGGGTTAGGGATAGTGTCTTTCTCCCATTTCCAAATTATTCTCTGGGGAAGCTTTGACGCAACATCCAACACTGCCTTTACCACGTAATCAGGCGCTGATGAAGGCATCAACATCGACCCAAAACTAATTAATACAATTCCATGTTCGGATTCATCTATGAATTTTCTTAAATCCTGAAAAAATGAAGTACAATTTAAGTTTTATTAAAATTATTTCATAAATATACCTGTCATATTATGTACCTGGAATGTAATTAGAATTACTGAAGTTGCCTTTACGATTTGAGTTCACATTGATAATAAGGCATTTTTTAAAGGCAACCTGTCTGGTACCCTGCCTTATAAGCTAAATATAAAACCCTAACTATTAATGACAAAACGAAATGTTTAATGGCTATTTTAAGTATACTTGTAGAACTAGAATGTAGTAGATCATTGACTACAGGAACTATGAAGGAAATCCTAGACTTTTCTTTATACCTAGCTCTTATGGAATTGAGTTTTATAGTATTTAGAATATTCAATCTGCTTCTCTATTATGAGACTGGGCTGGACGTCAATCGTCTTGGGCAACAGATAATAACAAGTAGGTAGGTACATATTATTATGATATTATTCTTTGCCAAAAGTACTTCCTCAATTTTGGTTTTAATGAGGCATGTGACAAAATTGGTGGAATACCTTATTTACCAATTTTGTCTTTAGTTAGAATAGGCGGGCTACGTTAGAATAGGCGGGCTACGAATAGATTTTCTGGGTCTATGAGGAAAAAGATGTCACATAATCTCGAACATTCTTATTTATAAATAAGCTATTTGTATACTGTACTGTTACATAATACACAATATTTATATTATTTTATCTGCCCCTCTTTTATCAGTCTCTGCTGAGTATGATTAGCAAATTTTTCTGTACCAAGTATTAACCTACAACAACCTAGGTAAACTTAGATAAGACATACTTTATTATAGCCATCAGCTCTACTTTTAATTATTTTCGTTTATATCTGGGGAAATTCGGAAGGAATAAAATTAGGAGATCTACCAAAAATTTTTTCCTGTCATTTTTTTAATGATTGTTTGTTTGAATATTTTTGCATTGTTCACAATGAGTGAAACGAGAAACTAGTGTATTCGTATGAAGCAATGCTAATTTGTTCAACAAACGGAACTGCTAATTCCAGTCGATACTTGATCATTATGAACAATAGTAGGAGCATGCAAATCATGAAACTATAGTTTCCTACTTTTAAGTTTTTTTTTTTACACGATATCATAATATTAATGCTTTTAGAAAATATTATTTTGTTCTTCTCTTACTTAGCAGTTAGTCCAAGGGCCAAACAAAAAATTAGAAACTATGATTGCTGATGA
The DNA here is from genome assembly GCF_905147365.1 of Aricia agestis. Classification (NCBI taxonomy): domain Eukaryota; kingdom Metazoa; phylum Arthropoda; class Insecta; order Lepidoptera; family Lycaenidae; genus Aricia; species Aricia agestis. The sequence goes on along the minus strand of NC_056421.1, from coordinate 8,309,065 downwards.
AGGCAAGGCGTCTTTAGGACTACGCTTACGTAGTCCTAAAGACGCCTTGCACGTAAGGCAACGTGCAAGGCGTCTTTAGGACCTAGACTAGGTTATAAATTGTACGCCAAAAATATCAATAATATCTTAAGCTACAACTTACAACCTTATTATATCCTCAAGAAATACCGTATTTTAACTTATTTTTAATATTTATTTTGACTCCTTAGCTTGCCAAAGAAATTCGTATGTACTTTAGTTACACTTACCTCAGGTAAAGGCTTTGCTTTTTTCACGTGATATCCATTAACTTGTATAACATTTGAGGGATATAGGGAAGATCTAAACAATACGAAGTTAGTGTACAGAAGTTGAAATTTGATATTTGTAGCCAGTTCTTCCAAAGGTGGTATGCCTTCTATGTATTTCGCTAAAGTTTTTTCGTTGGGTCTTTGGGATGTATATTTGTAGTAAATCTTTAAAAATGTATTGAAAATTGTTCTTTCCACTCTTTGGTAAAACGTGGGCGTCGTTGCACCACCGAAGAACACTGACGGTACGAAAGCGGGATTGTCCGGAATCCCAAGTCTGTCGTAATGCCAGGGTAGGAATGAGTGAGAAGTCAGACCGACCACTGGCACTCCCAACTTGTAAGCTATTCCCAGGCCACAATCAGTAGAAAATTGCTCGGTTACCACCAAATCAAACTTCATTTTCTTTTCCCAGAGATTCCGCACATTTTCATCTTCAAGCATCACTTTACAATTTTGTACACCGGCAGCTATTATAAAGTTTATTATTTTAAACACTGTTGCATAGGAATGTTCTATTTCAATCACACTTTCATAAATTCGGCTCTTTCCGGCCAAACTTATGTCGTTATAGTTTTTCATAGGAGTTTCTCTCGGGAAGCACGATATCACTGTAACATTGTGTCCTCTTCTCGCTAATTCTTGTAAATACGGCTCGAAGACGAAGAAATGACTTTTTCCTTCGTAAGGAAATATTCCTAAAATATTCAACGACTTTTTGTCGCTCTGCTCACTGAACGGCAATAGTGCCAGTACGATAGCTACGTACAGCAACATCGCTGTTTTCATGACTACTTGCTAAACGATTGTGGGCGATATTATATAGCTATTAGCTACTCCTTGCTGGAGATAATGATACGAGCATTATCCAATAAATTGATAAGGGTTTTGTGCCATAATATCAAATGATTATTGTAATATAATATAGTGATTAATTACATTTTTCTTTCTTTCTTCATTATGAATTTTTACTCTTGACTTTGCAATAAAGTCTATGTAGCATTTTTAGTTATTTTACCGCGGCCTGGGCTCATCCCGAATAGAACACGATATTTCAACGTTTTGCCTACGCATGACCTTTTTACAAAAAAATATTTTTACAATTTAGTGACGATATATTTAGAGAGAGTACACAAACTATGCACATATAATAATACTAGCTGTTGCCCGCGACTTCGTCCGCGTGGACTTCAGTTTATAGCGCGCGATGTCAACAAAATTGGTGTCAAAAGCTTTTATAAAAAAACCCTGGTACCCCTTAAATCAATACAGCTGTGCAGTGTGCACACAATAAGTACTTCATTTTTTTATATTAAACTTTATATTTTATGCCAAATTTTAAAGCTTATTTAGCCCCCCAATTACACAACTTTACCCATAAACTATTTATCATTGATAGGTTTAGCCCCAATTTCACCAACGTCTGTTAGTGTTAACAGCTTGTTAAAATGTCCTGTCTTCTCTTTCATTCATATGAAAAACGAAACAGCTAACGTGATACTAATTCGAGCATTAACTTTAACAGTCGTTGGTGAAATTTGGTCTTAAGGTTACGTCACTGCCTGCACAGATAAAGTACTGAGTTATTTAATACCGTAGAATAGATATAACAATCGAAAAAAATCGAGACTTAAATGTAAGATGATACCACCTCTTATAGAAAGGCTTTTGAGCAAGCGTCAGCGCGATGTAGAAGACGCACGGCGCCATCTATTATGAATTTTTTGAACAAATTTACGACCCTTACAACCCTTTTTGCCAGTAAAAAAGTAGCCTATGTCCTTTCTCAGGCTTTAGACTATCTGTATACAAAATTTCATTACAATCGGTTCGGTAGTTTTGGCGTTTGGCGTGAAAGCGAGACTGACAGACAGACAGACAGACAGAGATTATTAGTTCTGTTACAATAATGAAGTAAAAAATAAAACGCCATCTGTTTTCATATATTAGAATTAAAATGTTGATTGCATTGATATATTTTTTGGATGGAATATAGGCCAACACGGTACAACACGGTACAGACTCAAGAATAACTGTGTACAAAATTTCATTGCAATCGGTTCAGTAGTTTTGGCGTGAAAGCGAGACAGACAGACAGACAGACAGAGATACTTTCGCATTTATAATATTAGTATAGATAGATAGTCACGGGTCATCTGACTATGACAACGGAAAATATTCGGCTTAGCAAAAAAGTTATTTGACTGTCAATCGTCTACAGTTTTTATGTAAATACTTAGAATTATAATATTTTATTCGTAACTTACTTTAAATTTGACTATTATGAATTTAAATATTTTAAAAATATTTTCTGATCCATAACATTTTTGGAATAAGCAGAATATTTATTCAAATAAATAAAGTGAAATTATTCTTAAAATTTTATTGTTTCTTGGCTTTATTAGAGTTTCTTGCAACATTTATGAATACAACAGATATTAAATATTTGAAACCAAGAAAGACAGTAAAAGCAAAAACAATAAAAACCAGCAAGATATCTAGATTGAGGTACTGGTAAAGAGGCACATCAGCTGCTGGTGCCCTAAAAGTATGATTTGGATGTCTCGCTGCGAACTCCGTCCAAAATATTGCCGTCTCCATCGGTTTCATTGGTCGATCTTGCCATGATTTTGACAATGACTTAACCTTTGCCCTGAAACTGAAAATATTGCATAAGACTAAAATCAGCAATGCTTTTTTTCATTAGTTCGAAGCCGCTAGTGGAGTATATTAAAGTAAATAATGAGCCTTGTTGATAGTCCTTGAGCAAGATATGCACGATCTTGACTAGTGTCGGTACCTACGTCACGAGTCACGACCTTAGCCAATGACAATAAAATAGTATAACATAGTTGTAAGTTGTAACTAAGATGATGCACTTAAGAATCACAACATCCTTAACCGATATGATAAATATGTGATTTACGATTGTCTTTTCCAAATTATGTCCATTATGTCTTGTTGTAAAAATAATAATTATTAACTTGTCCAATTTGAGTAATTCAATATAGCATCTAGATCGACTTGAGTACGATTATTGTCTGTAACTTACTGAGGGTCTAGAACAGTTTTGAACTTCTCTAAGAGATGTTCCGAGGTCAATTCAGATAGTTGAACTCTGACACCGAACCCTTTTTCTTCGATGGCAGCTGCGTTGGTGGGTTGGTCACCGAATATTGGCATTCCAACAATCGGAACTCCAAAAGTGACTGCTTCTGTTGTACTTACAAGACCACAGTGTGATAAAAATGCGAGGACTTTTGGATGAGCTGAAAGCGAGAAAGAAATTAGTAAATTATAAAGTAAAATATACAGTGAAAAATAACGTGAAAATTATCAGTTTAATCAATTAGTATTTTAGATTTTAAAGATACATACCCAGTATGTCTTTTTGAGGGAGCCATTTTGATACATAAATTTTGTCCAAGTTGCCAGGAGGCTTATGATCTTCCCATTTCCAGATAATTCTTTGGGGTAGTTTTGAGAGTGCGCCAACTATTTTCTCGATCTTGTCAGAGTCTGATACTGAAGACTTTATAATCGAGCCAAAGCTAACGTAAATGACGCCATGCTCTGATTCTTCTATAAATTGCAGCAGTTTCTGCAATTAAGAAGATTTTGAATATAAAGAAATAAAGAAACTAAGTGAATGTTAAGATAAAATTAAAACAAAAAATAATTATAAATGTACATTATGCATTATTTAAAAACGTCTAAGAATGCCGAGGAAAAATTAAAGAATTTTCGCATAAACGAAACTTACATTCGGCAATGATATGTTGCCGCTAACGTGAAAACCACCAATTTCTATAACATTTGGAGGAAGTAAATTGAAATCGAATAACATCCAATATGTGTTCATAAGGATGATTTTTACATTGCGAGCTAATTCTGATAAACTTGGGACATCATCGAAGTAACTTTTAACCGTCTGTTCGTCTGTGGCTATGCCAATTAATTTATAGTAAAGATTAAAGTAGTGGTGAAATAAAGTTCTTTCGATCCTTTGGAATAGTGTCGGTTTTGCATCGCCGTCTAAAAATTGTTGTGGCACAAACGATGGATTAAATGGGACGCCGAGGGTGTCAAATTGCCAAGCCATTAATGTGCACCCAGTTAATCCAACCACAGGAGCTCCTAGCCGGTGAGCTATTGCCAACGGGCAATCCGTACTAAAATATTCGTACACCACCAAATCAAATTTGGTCTTTTCCATCCATAACTTCTGCACATGTTTGTTATCCAGTAACATTTTGCAGTTTTCATTACCAGCAACAACAACTAATTTATTCACTTCCAGGATAGTGGAATATGAACTTTCCAGTACAAAGTCATCTTCTAATACTTTTGCCGAAGTATCTTCCGCTAAATGTATGTGTCTATAATATTTTAATGGCTTATTGATGGGAAAATATGAAACGTGTGTTAAATTATGACCACGTCGTACTAGAGCTTCCAATAAATTGTTAAAAATAATTCCATGACTTTTTCCGGGGAAAGGGAAAATTGCTAGAATATTTAATGGCTTCATTTCTTCGCTATTTATCACAGACACACTTATCACAATAGCAATTACACACAACTTCATTGTTGATTTAGCTATTTGAAACTATTATAATAACGATAATATTATAATCGTCTAAATTAAATTGAACAATAGAAACTAAATTGTTTCACATGTTTTGCGCAGTCCAAGTATAAAATCACTTTAACCTGTGCATACAATAGTCGCTTGTAAAATAATAACAACCACTCAAGCTGATTGTCTACTTGTTTTAGGGTTCTGCAAGGTGGTAGATACTGTTTTTATCATTATCATCTTTAACGACCTGTCTTGGATCTTGCATATTATGTCCACAAAGGTGTAATTGTTTTGTGAGCACTACGATAATGTATTGGTCTATAATTGGAACATGGATTAAAAAAGTCTTTCCTTACTTTTTTGTTTCCGGAAATAATTAACTTAGCTTACGATCCGTATCGACTCAATTTTGATTGCTGACTTAATTGGTACTTAAATTTACTAGGTAACTAGATAGTTACCTAGCAAGATTGCTGTTTTGCTAAATATCGATTTTGCTGTTTTGGTAGCGGTTATTGCAGGCGCGGTCGCAGCCTGAAATTTGGGGGGGGGGTCACTCAATAGTTACTACACTATTTTTTTATCTGCGCCCTCGGACGGTTCTGGGTTGACAGCTGTCTAAGGTCGGACGTAGTGGTGGTTAGGGGATAGATGGAATTTTCCTTTTATTATTTGGCAAGATTTTGAGATTTTTCAATTTGACCTTAGATTTGGGAGGGGGAGGTTTGTCCCCTGTGACCCCCCCCCCTTCGGACCGCGCCTGGGTAATTGTTTATTTTTTATACTAACAATGCATTTGTTGGCTTACGCTACAATTTTAAATTTATGAAAATTATTCATTTAGCTGCGTTCATTAAATACGGAACTTAAAACTACTGTAGGAAGTCACACTTAACAATGGAAAATAACTGCAGTAAAATAACTAACATCCTGAATATTAATATTGTTGACTCTTGAGCTCATCTACATTAATAACCTATTTAGAACAAACTTAAATTTTACCAATTTTTTTAGAAAACGTCTTTACTTTTTATGTTGAAGATTTTTTTAAAGACTCCTTATAGTAAGCTTAAAGAACTTTTTTTTGGTTGGCCAATGGTTTTAACAAGCCAAATTAACTGCATAACTTGAAAGTCTGTGTCGGCTATAGCATGGCTATAGCAGTGGCTACTGGCTTCACTATATTCTTTTTAGGGTTCCGTACCCAAAGGGTAAAAACGGGACCCCATTCACAGACAGACGGACAGACTTTGATGTCTCCGTCTCCAGGCTGTACCTAAGAACCGCTATTGCTAGACTTATGATTTTTTTTTCAGATTGTGTATTTCTGTTGCTGCTATAACAACCAATACTAAAAACAAGATAAAATTTATGTTTATGGGGGCTCACATACAAGTACAACAAACGTGATATTTTCTCCCGTTTTTGCTCGATAACTAATAATAATGGCAATTGGTAATCCTCAATTCCCTTAATAATTACTTAATTAAAAAAATGTATAGGAGCCCCCCCCACAAATTACAATTTTTGGGCTATTTTTGTTCTATAACGGTACGAATCCTTGGTGCGCGAGTCCGACTCGCACTTGACCGATTTTTTTTGTTACTGGTACGATGTTTGATTGATGTAACCATGAATTTACAACCATGACGGTCAAGTTTTCTGTTGATACAGCAAAAACACACCGCTATAATGGTATCAGATAAGCCTGATAATAGCATTTGGATTTGGTCATTTCAAAGTGTACTTAAATCTTAATGATATTCATATCTGTACATTAGTTTAATTACATGGCATAATTTAAAAGCGTATTTTTGTTTTAGAAAGAAAGAAGGTGCTAAAGTAACAAACCTTTTTTAAATGAACTTTGACTCTAGAGCTAAAGGGGCTGTACTTTCCTAGGAAAGTACAGCCCCTTTAGCTACAAAAATTATTGTCTGTTTGTGAAATACGTTAAAATCTCAAAACTTATTATATGGAAATGAATTTGAAAATCACAGGACAGCAGCTGTTTTAGATTTTTTCAATATATTTTGTTATTATTAGGTACTTATTTTTGTGGTTACCATTATACTTTATGCAAATATTATTTAAATATTTGTGAGAAAATATAAAAGTCATGTAATTTATTACACAATTACTTTAACTTTTAATGCGAAATTAATGTCTTATAATAAATAAACATCTTAAAAATTGACCAAGTGCGAGTTGAACTCGCGCACGAAGGGTTCCGTACCACAATAGAGCAAAAACAGGCTGAAAATTGTGTTTTTTTGTATGGGAGCCCCCCTTAATTATTGAAATAAATAATTAAATTAATTAAATAATTAATTTTATTTTAAATTAAATAGTAAAATAGTATTTATATGTTACTTATATAGATACGAATTTAATTTTAAATTATTAAATTACAAATAAACCTGAGTATTTCGTGAATATTTCAAGTGCCTATGTATTGCCATTATTGATATCGAGCAAAAAAACAACAAAAAAATCACGTTTGTTGTATGGAAGCCCCCCTTAGTATTTAATTTATTTTGTTTTTAATGTTTGTTGTTATAGCGGCGACAGATATAAACAATCTATGAAAATTTCAGAAGTCTAGCGGTAGCGGTTCTTGAGTTACCGCCCTGGAGACACACAGAGAGACTGACAGACAGACGGACAGACATCGAAGTCTTAGTAATAGGGTCCCGTTTTTACCCTTTGGGTACGGAACCCTAAAAAGTATTAGATATTAATCCTTCGATCGGATTGATTGGATTGGATTCGGATGGATTCTTGGAAATCTATTGTTATTCTATTGTCTCGCTCACCGGTGAGCTTATGGGGCTTGATAGGTTAATAATAATAATAATAATAATAATATCTATGGACGCTTCACACCACGTCAGTCTGGCCACGTGCTAAGTACCTAAAGGACTTGTGTTACAGGTACCAGACAACGGAAATATATTTAATACTTTTATACTATACATATATTTAAGATTTTTATTATATCATACACATATACACATCCAGACCCGGGAACGTTGAAAACTTTTTGTTCCATCGGCGGGATTCGAACCCGCGACCCCCGGCTTGAGCTACCAACGCGCTCACCACTGAGCCACAGAGGTCGTCGAAATAATTAAATTTGATTTTCTATAATATAAAAATGAATCGCTGAATGTGTTGCTAAGCGCAAAACTCGAGAAAGGTTGGACCGATTTCGCTAATTCTTTTTTTTAAATATTCCTTGAAGTACGAGGATGATTCTTACGGAGAGAAAAATTCTATAAAAAAAATCCTGAAAAAGTCTAAAAACAACACTTTTCTATACTCCCATACAAAAGATTTGTGATAATACTTAAAAGTCAAATATATAAAAATGGATTTTCAATTATGTTAGTAACGCTAAAACTCGAAAACGGCTGAACGGGTTGGGCTAATTTTATTTATTTATTTTATTTATTTATTAACACTTTATGCAAATTTACAAAGGCGGGCTTAATGCCTTGTGGCATTCTCTACCAACCAACCTTAGGGTGATACTGAGAATGTATAATACAGGCGCATTCGTGGTAATGAGACACAATGGATTAACGATAAAATAAATGGATTTATGTATATATATAAATAAAACTATATTTACTTATATAAGTTTAATTATAATAAACATACATAAACAATAATATACATATTATATAATATAAATAGATATAATATTCATAAACTATAGAATATATACCTACATAAAGTATGTCATTGCAAAGCTTTATGTATCAATGAGAAAAAAAAATTATATTGTCAAATATGAATTCCAATTTATCATAAATCATACAAAGAGAATGTCATATACTACGTAACAAATCATAATTATTATTCATTCAATTGATTTTAAATATAATTGTCGAACTCTGCGTTTAAAAATATTTTTATTAGGGGACATCCTGATTTCTAGGGGGAGGGCGTTCCAAAGGAGAATGGACTGTACATAAAATGAGGAGTGGACAATACTGGAATTATGAGGAGGACAGAGGAGTCGCAATTTTTTAGATGAACGAAGTTCGAGACTGTGGGTGTTAGTGAAAAATTTTAAGTGAGACGTTAAATATGAAGGAGCGCTGGGAGAGTGAAGGAGAGAGTACAACATACACAGTGCACGCAGTGATCGACGTTGACGAATGGGCAGCCAGTTCAACTTAGATCTGTAATAAGAAACGTGATCATACTTACGTAGGTTGAATATGAACCTAATGCAGTTGTTTAACATACGATCAAGTTTATTAAGAAGTTCCTCCCGGAGTTCAAAACAACACACATCACCATAATCGAATAGAGGCACTATAAGAGCCTGAACCAGCAACAACTTTATATTGTGAGGCAAAAAGTTTTTCAGACGGTAAAGTGATCGCAGGGAGCCGGTAACTTTACGACAGACGTTGGTAATGTGGGTACGCCAGTCAAGGTTGGTGTCTATGTGTAACCCGAGATCTTTGACGCTAGAGGTAAATGGGATAACACTGCCAGCAAAGACAATGGGTGGTAGGGCTCTAACGTCTACTCGGCTTAACAAACGTGGGCTGCCAATCAAAATGGCTTGACATTTATTAGGGTTCACGTGTAGACCAAAATTGGCAGACCACATGCATATTGCCTCTAAGTCCCGGTTCATGTTCCTGATAGCGGTAGGTAAATTTTCAATCCTCTCTTGGATATAAAGCTGCAAGTCATCGGCATAAAGGTGATACGCAGAAAATAGTATAACAAGGGATATAAAATTAATAAATAATGAGAACAAAAGAGGAGAGAGAATACCGCCTTGAGGTACACCAGCTTCCAGATCTACCCAAGTAGAAGAGGAATCATCAACCTTAACACTCTGCTGGCGTCCTCGAAGATAAGAACGAAACCAATTCAAAACTTCAGGCGAGAGCATACGAGAAAGAATCGTTAACATGATGTCATGGTCGACATTATTAAATGCGTTGGAAAAATCTATCAAAACCAAGACAGTAATCATTGAATTCTCCATGCCAGCCCTTACATCAGTAGTTATTTTTAGCAAAGCAGAGGTGGTACTGTGTCCAGGTCTGAATCCTGATTGGAGTGGTGAAAGGATTTTGTTTTGGAGTACAAACCCGGAGAGCTGCTTTTGAACACCTGCCTCTAGAACCTTGGATAAAAAGGGGAGAATGGAAATAGGACGAAAATGGGACGGCTGTAATGGATTAGGGATTTTAGGTAAAGGACGAATATAGGCTTTACCCCATAGTTTCGGAAATGAAGAAGATTCTAGAGAAAAGTTGATAATGTGAGTAATGGCTGGCAAGACTTCATCAATAATAGGCAGTACCATCTGCCGACTGATGTTGTCACTGCCTATGGCTTTGGAGTCAATGGACTTGATTATGGTTTTGATCTCACCCGAAGTAATTGGTGAAAAATGGAAAACTTCACTGATAGCAAATGGTAAATTATTTAAGTACGTAATGGTTTGACATTTCGTTTGAGTGTCCAATGCAGTGTACGAGGAAAAATGGAGATTTATGTCATTCAGATTAATTGAACTTTGCAAATTATCATGACGTGATTTGCCAATACCCATAGTGCCAAGGTACTTCCAAATGCTAGCAGATGAAGAAGAATAAGATGTTAAGCTATGTAGGATGTGTCGGCGTTTTGCATTGCGAATCACCTGGTTACACCGATTCCTTGCAGCCTTAAAATAGATCCAGTTATCATCGGTACGATTAGACCTATATTTGTGGAATACCCGGTCTCTGCGTCTCATCACCGATTTAATTTCTTCCGACATCCACGGTGCTGGTTGATGTTTTAGTTTAACTCTTTTAAAAGGTGCGTGAGCGTCGAACAGATCATTAATTCTACTATTAAAAATTTGGACTTTTTTGTCTAATGAGGTCTCTGACTTAAGAGGTTCCCAATCAATCTCCGCTGCATCGAGCTTCAATTTATTAGTGTCCATATGCGAAAAACAACGTCTATATATTGTCTTGGGTTTAAATTTAACAGGTTTCAGGTTATACCGCACAAAAATCAGGTCATGGAGAGAAAAACAAGGCGCATGAAACTGACCGTGACCTAAAACCAATAACGGATCAGAAGTCAATATTAAATCTAATAACGTGTCCTCACCATTAAGATTATGGTGTGTCGCTTGGAGAGGTAGGTGATGTAAACTGCAAGATTCTAGTATGTGCAAAAGTTTTTGAGAGCGTGGAGATGAAACCTCTAGAATATTAGTGTTAAAATCCCCCATGACTATATGATGTGTGTAGTCTGTGCCTAGAGACTCTAAAATCACTTCTAATTGAGTAAAGTAGTCGACGGCAGGGGGACAATATACGACACCTAAGGCCAGCTTCAATCCTTTAATGCAAACCTCTAAGAAAAGATATTCAGCATTAGCCATATATTGAAGCGGTGAAGATGCGATTATTTTATAAGGAAGGTCACTGCGTAAGTAGATGGCAACACCACCGCCACGTCTGTCAGCACGATCACTACGTATCAAGATGAAACCGGGCAAACTGTATGTTGTGGAGGGGAGGTGAGGTTTCAACCAGGATTCCGATATAAGTATAGCATGGACATTACAGCCTGTAAATGTTTCTAACATGTCGTCAAAGTGACTGGGAACACTTTGGGCATTGATATGAACTATATTTACATTATTAGTGTTACCAGTGTTAAAGGTTTGTTGCAAGAGTTCACCCAGAGTATTATCAATTGAATGAAAGCTATCACTATTATTTGAACTATTTAAACTTTCCACAGAAACAAAGGAATCATTATGTGACAATGACATTGTACAAATAAAATAATAATATATAAAATAACTTCAAATAATTAAATATAAAATATACCTATAATATTAATATGATAATAAAATTATAATAATTAACGACAAAATATTTTACTGTTATTTCAGCAACACCCGCCAGCTGACTTCACATACATTATGGTTAAACAAATTATATTGTAAAGTACGGTAGAAGCAATTTATGGTTAAGACCAATCCTTAACTTGCCCTGTAGACAAGTGGCAGGCGACCATAGTAGACACCAACAAAATGTATGGGACTTGACATTAGTATTCGCTAGCGTAGCGATGACTTATGTCAAATCGCACACATCCCGCCGGCGCCCACGACAAGCGCCTGCAACATGTCTAGTAGGGCTTAACAGAAAACTTACATAAAATAAAATTAAATAATGCAAATAAACGGAAATTATAATATTATGATACTAGGACACAATGTTAACAAAAAAAAAACAAAAAAACATTATGTCAAACGTGACAGTTGTCAGTATGACAACTGACAGTTGACACTTGACAGGAGAAATTATAAGCTTTATAACAAAATACGTGTTGACCTGCATTTTAAAGTTTACCCTTCTTCATAAAGTTTAAACATTAATGATACAATATATTATAATAGTTATTGTCGCATACAAAAAATACGATACACACAAAATATAAATAGCAAAAAGAAAGTAAACTAATACAACAACAAATACACATATCAAGAAGAAAGTTAAAGCAACCCAAGCAATGTTGCATTATGGTTTATTGATGCTGGAGGTGGATGTAGCAGATAATGCCTTTGGGTATTTAAGCAGAAGGGGCTGGAGCTCATCTAGAGATATTAATTTGTGTCGTTTGCCATCAGTGCTCTTTATGACAATGATCCCGTCCTGAGTCCAACATGACTTCATACCGAAGTGCAATCTGGCCTTTGAGAACACGACCTGCCTTGATTTAGTTAAAAACTCTTTTAATGCGTACGGTGTCCCCTTAAGCTTGGCTTTTGTTCTCCAAACGGCAGCTTTAAAGTCATTTGAAATGAACTTCACTAATATAGGACGGTGTCGTTGGGTGTCAGAATTGGATATGTTGCCTAATCGATGACATACCTTTATGGAGTTGGCTGAGATATCCTTCAAATGCAGTTTCTGTTGAAGAATATTAAGGAGTAAGGCTTCACAGTTCTCCCCACTTTGTTCCGGAACACCAGTGATGATCAAAGATTTCTTGCGGGACCTTGTTTCCATCACATCGATAGCTCTGGAACATTCAGAAATCTGTGTCCGCAGTAACCTGAGCATGGAGAAAGTGAGCTCTCTGAAAGTGCGGAATTCTTCTGCAACTTTTGCCACTGTATCCTTTGCCGTGGCTCCACATTGTAGTTGCACCTGAAGTTCCTCCATCTTCTTTGTGACAAGATCTTCTAAACTCTGTTGTGCCTTCATTATATCAGACATTTGCGACATCTTGATGAATATCTTTGTGATAAATTATTATGTAAGTGCAAATCTAGATAGCGTGATTCAGCTGGCTGGTAAGATGCTGTATTTTCAGTTAGTAATCCATAAAAAGTGCAGCTTATATATCATCCCAAAATCAATATATATATATAAATACAATATCAATACTTTTATAGTTAAAATAGTGCTTTAAACTAATAATTTAATGAATATAATAAGCAAAAACTTGTGACGACTTTATTTGCACCTACCCGAAAAAGACTAATTTTAGTCTTAAAATATTCGTAGAAGTCCAGGGAAGGTTTTAAAGTGACACGAAGTTCACCGGGACAGCTAGTTTATAATAATAGTTTGATTAATATAATTAAATTTGAATGAATAAGCTATGAATCAATACTTACGTCAGGTAAAGGTTCTGGCTTGGTCACATGAAAGCCGCCAACTTCTATCACATTTGTCGGAATGAGATTCGTCCCAAACAACATCAGGCTTGAGTATGTGAGGAAAAACTTTATATCCTTTGCCAGTTCGTGCAACGGTGGTATATCATCGAAATATTTTTTAAGTGTCTGTTCGTCTGTCTTCTGTCCAAGCTTATACCAGAATTGACATATAGCGTAGAATACAGTGCGTTCAATTCTCTGATACAACGAAGGTTTGGTATCACCGTCTAAGAATGTCATTCGTGCGAAAGAGGGATTGTATGGTGCACCAAGTATCTGGAAATGCCAAGGCATTATGATAGTAGTAGACATGGAAACAACGGGCGCTCCTAGTTTGTATGCCAAAGCTAGGGGACAGTCTGTATTAAACTGCTCCACAACGACCACATCAAATTTTTCTTTCCTCTTCAGCAGGCTCTGTACTTCTTTATTCTCCAGCAGTATCTTGCAGTTGTCGTTGCCAGATGACACGACGAAATTCAGAATCTGCAAAATAGTCAGGTAATTCCTCTGCATCAGGAAGTCATCCTCCAAAATCTTGATGGTCCCAGCTAGGTTTATGTGGTGATAATTCTTCAGGTTCTTGTTGATTTTGAAAAATGAGACATCAGTCACGTTGTGTCCTCGCTGCACTAAAGCTTCAGTTAAGGTATTCAACACGATACTATGACTCTTTCCCTGGAACGGGAATATCGTTAAAATATTCAGAGATTTCGTTCTTTCACAAGTAACGACAGATAAACATAAAAACAAATATAATAGCTTCATCTTCACAACTTATCAGCCGCTAGCCACTAAACACACTGGACATTGATCTTACTGTACGTTATAACTGTTTGTGTCAGGAGCGAGTACTCAGTTCATGTTATGATACTGATTTTTGTTATGTAAACGAGTTAAAATATAGTTGTAATTACTATTCAAATTGTAAGGAATTTTGTAGACTTTGAAACGGCTAGACTTCCAAGTGAAACCACCAAAATATTATGCTATTTCATCCGAGTTTTATTTACTGCTTATCTACAGAGCTAACTGTTAGTCTCCTTGACCTAAAATGTTTATTAGTTTTATGGGTCAGCGCTTACTAGCAAGTCATATGTCGCTAGTTGGCTACACAGTACACGTTCCATTTGATATCTTCGCTGCTAGAGTCTGAGAGAGAATTTGCCGCCTTTTTCCAGTCTCATCTTTCGCTAGCCAGACTCTACTCACATAGTACTAACATAATTGCACCTTTGAAAAGATAGGTTTAGGTAATTGGACAAACATAATATTTTGGTTTTTCTTAATTACTGAATGAGTAATACATAAAAATAGTACTTATCATAATTTTTTTTTGGTTTAGCCTATCTAATTTGTTGGATCTGCCTAGTTCTTTTTTGGGGGTATTTAAAAAATATTTGACATTTTTCTTCAAGTTAGTTATGAAATTAAAAAACATTCTTCTGTACGGTCAGAATGAATGTGTCATAAATAATCATTAGTTTAATTAAGTACTTAATTAACATTTTTTACAAATCTTACAAAACAAAGCAATGTATAATATTATACATTGTATAATATTATACAAAGTATAATATTATACATTGTATAAATTAACAAAGTAAGTAAGAATAACTAGAACTATTCGAATTTGACTCTTTTTCTTTTTCCTTCTCTGGTTACGATTTCCACTTGTGGCTCGCTCTGGCAGCAGCAGCAGCAACAGGCGCAGAAAATTTTGTAGAAGACGTACAGCAAAATGTAGATCACAAGGGCAATGAACGCCAAGACGTCTAAGCCGGCATTTTGGTACCAGGGCAGTTTCATAGATGTCGCTATGAGGTGTGGCGAGCCGTTGTGCCGAGCTACGTATTCTATCCAATAGATGGCGGTTTCTAGTGCTGACATCGGTCGGTCGTTCCAAATGCGGGAAACGTGTTTTGCATTTCTCTGCCACCTGAAAGTAGGAAGACGGGATGAGAAAAGGCCCGTATTCACTTTGATTAGTAATAAGTGCAAGTGATTAGGACAGGTCATTAGTGATAAGGAGAAAGTAAGACTAAGTAGCCAATTAAAAGTAATATAAATTAATATTTGTTTATGTAAATCGATGTCATTTGACGTCTTCAATATTATTCTAATATATATATAATACTAATATATAATAAGAATACTGCATCCTATACAGTATTCAGTGTCATCAGACATGACAAAAAATATTAATTGTATCATCGAGGAATTTGATTCCTAGGCAATTGACAGACCAACGTCATTTGGTCGGATATGTGATATGTCAATTCAATGTTAATTGTGATCGTCGGCTGAGATTGACGTAGGAATCAACTTCTCTGATAGTACTTGGTGTGGTGTCTAAATTATTAATTATTATATTTGCATTCCTAGATACCGGTAATGAATATTATTTTATCTGAAATTTAATTTCTTTCGTTCACATATTTTAACCCTAGATAGCTAACCTTCTGGGAGACCCTGTTTAAGCTAACCATCTATGTAAAATTCTGCATATACCGAAAACTATGGCACTTACCTGTACGACGAGTGTGCCACTGTAACGACCTCACCGGCAAATGAGTTAAATAGACGAAACGAAATATTCGGACGTGACATTAAAAAAATATGGCGATATTAGAGCGCTTACAGACGAACGGCACGTGTCAGCGGCACGCGTCGGCGGCAGTCGACGGCAGTCGGCGGCACGTGTCGGCGGCAGTCGGCGGCAGTCGACGGCAACCCTCGACCTTGCAGTTGTGACGTAGCGCGTAAAGGTAAAGGTCCACAGGTCGGTATCGTACGCAACGGACGTCTCACATCAAACGGATATTTTTTTTACAGTACGTCCACTGTATCGGCAGCGTACGGATTTCCGACTAGACAGAATAATTATCTTACAAATTAGTCCAAAAAAAGTTTCTAAGTCAAAATTTCTGCTTTCGACTATTCCATCCACATCCCCCTTTTGAGCATTTATTTACTAGGCTATTCGATAATCCGTACGCAGCCGATTCAGCGGAAGTACTGTGAAAAAATTATCTGTTTGATGCGAGACGTCCGTTGCGTATGATACCGACGTGTGGCCGCTTACCTTTAGGCGGTACGTCACAACTGGGGGCCTACCACCACCTCTACTAAGCGACACCGTTTGACAGATAAGAATAATTACTTGAACGTCAAGCTAGCGATCTTAAAAAAGTTGATATTTCACAGCGGATTTAACAATATTTTGCATTTTTTATTGTTTTTTAGTAAAATTATATTTAAAAAGTGAGTACGGTAGTGTTATTGTAATTTTACAACAAAGTGTTCTGGAAACATGATCGTTTTAGGAAAGGTCGTGGTAGGCCCCCTGCAAGCGTCATAAACTGTCAGCGCCTGCCGTCGACTGCCGTCAACTGCCGTCAACTGCCGTCAACTGCCGTCAACTGCCGTCAACTGCCGTCAACTGCCGTCAACTGCCGTCAACTGCCGCCGACACGTGCCGTCAACTGCCGTCGACTGCCGCCGACACGTACCGCCGACAAGTACCGCCGACACGTGCCGTTCGTCTGTAAGAAGCCTTAGTTTGCGCCGCCCGTCGATTCGACGGAGGTTAGCTATCTAGGGTTAATATGACCAGGTTTCCTTGACTTATAACGTGAAACTTTCTCATAACTGGTTTACGCAGACGTAATATGTTATGCAGATAAGCATGAGTACCGACGTCACGTCAGCAGTATATTATGTCCTAGTTTCTAAAAATAACACAGTTAATGAAATTCACAATTCTAGTTAGTATAGGTTTCATTACAATTTACAATCAATAAGATCCAAATATTATATTTGACCTTGTAAAAGTTAAAACCAATAAAGGTTTTGTGGTCAAAATATAGACTTCGTAGAAGAAGTAGCCTATATTAAGTATATTATCATTAATTGTTAAAATAATATATATTACCACAAACGCCAATCAACACCTATCTGAATCAGTTTAGCCACTAACGACCGTTCCCAATATTTGATCTATCTCTGGTTTTGCCCTACTAGAGATAGGAATAGCTCACATTAGACATTAGAAACATATATTTTATGTCAATTGTGAGTTATTCCTATCTCTAGCAGGACAAAACCAGAGATAGATCAAATATTGGGAATGGCCGTAAGGTAGTCTGTATTGAAGCAAAATACAGCGAAAGGTACCATCGAAGAAATAGGCAGTTGACGGACCTACGACGTTAGGATTAAGTCAATTCTATGATAGCTGTGATCTGTCGGATGGGTTTGACACAACGCGACCAATTTACGTTTGTCCGCCATCTGCCTATAAATCAACTCTGATAGTACAAAAATACTAATGGGATAGAAAGATGCTAAAACAACCAATGCTTTCTAAAATAGCAATATACAATAGGATCCCATTAAACATATTTTAAGTAAGAAATATAGTTCAATTGATTAAGTCCGCTGTTCTACAATATTCTCATTGTTTGCCAAGAAACATGCCACAGCAGACAATCTTTTATCTTTTATGAATAGAACTAAAGATCGGCCTACATACTTCTCAGGTTCCGTTTTAGATATTTGCTTTCAAATATATTATTTCACTCCATTATTGAATGTTTATTCCGAAATACGATACGGTATTATCGTTACGATTAATCACAAATTTTAAATCTAATATCAGTGTCAGCATCTTTAAATCCACATTTTACAGTACCAAGTGTTTTTCATTTGAGCTAAGTATTTTAGATTCCTCCATTACATACGGTAATCTTTTAGGCCTTTTTTATTAATTATATTTGGATGATTTACTAACATTATTATTTTCGGTATTAACTATTCTATTACAGTAAATAACCTCAGGTATTTTAGAAGCTTAAAAATTACAATCTTTTCGATTCCTTCGCCAGTATTGTAACAGCCTCAAACTTTGTGATAAATCAATATGCTTAGTTACACACTAAACAATATGTTTAGAGAAATCTTCTAGCATCGTGTTCTATGTGGGCGATTGTTTGTGAACTTTATTTATTTGGGCAGTCTTTGTTGGTTTTTCCCTTGGAGTGATATTGAGGTTGTGACGTAAAATGTGCCGATTGAGAAATGTGACATAAAACTATTGTATAAATTCATTATTCGACAATACGTGTAGCAGTGACCTAAAAATATAATTTAGTGGATCTAAAATATATCCTAAGAACAACGGATTTGATTTTATAGGTATAAGAAAATTATAAACCACACGGCTTATAATTTTCTTGTACCTTACCGTAAAAGGCTTGATTTTATCCGGACATCGGCTTTGCTGTGAGGCATGCAGGAATATTCCATAAGTATAGGTACGTAATCATAACAAAAGAATAATTATTTACATAAAATAATTTACTTAAGAAAGCAGCAAAAACGTTTCGAATAGCAATTCGAAATACATTTTTCATTAATTCTCAATTTTTGACGTGATCAAATCTTATAACTTAAGTCTTAGTTATCACTTACTCTGGGTCAAGAACATCGTTGATAGCGTCCATAAGCAGTCCTTTCGATAGAGCCTCATAAGGCACTACGGTCCCGAAGCCCGCGTCTACCAAGGCAGCAGCATTCCCGTATTGGTCACCAAAGAGTGGTATAGCGATAACTGGTACACCAGCGTCCAAGGCTTCTATCGTACTCAGGATGCCAGCATGTGATATGAACGCCTTAACGTTGTCGTGTTCTGGAAATGATAGGTGAAGTAGTTTAGATTTAGAAATTCATTAAAAATTCTCGTAAATGGTACAGGTACATTATACAACCATCTAAAATATCAATAAATATAATATTTGAGTTCAGGATATGTATTTTACACGTTCCATTTGCTTCACAAGAGGCTTATTTCGGTTCGTTTTTAGGCATCTGGGTATACTACTCAATTAAGTAAAACGACCTTTTGTGTATTTTATTTCTTGAGTGTATCGATTTCACGTAAAAAGGATTGAAAGTAAAATGTTATATTTCTCCAGTCCTATTCCGATAATGTTTCAAGGTCGATCAAACCGTTGGATCTTTATTGTTACAGCCTCCTTTTAGGGCTTCTGAGGGGGTGGGCTATATTTGTACTTCTATTTTGTATTCATTATTTGCTTAGTGATTTGCTTAGTATTCGGTTTTTAGGCAGGTTTTGAATATCAAGGGAGAGACAATTGTACATTGCAGATGCAAGTCAGTTTATCAAACATTTTAACTATTATGCGTATTAGATTTTGAATAGAGTCACTCATTAATAAAATAGGTAAGTAATAGAAATTATTATAGAAATGAATATTCATTGAACCTCTAAAATTACATGAAAGTTGTCTTTCTTTTTAAGACATTAAAACTTAAGGAAGCATTGATATTATCATGTAATGAAAATCATCTACAGGTACTCACTTAAAATATCCATCTGCGGAAGCCATTTCATGGTCATGACGTTTCTGGGAAGATTTTCTATTTCTTCTCCGTCCCATTTCCATATAACCCTGAGTGGTAGTTTTCGGAATGTAGCTAGTAGCACGCTGAGCTTGTCGGCAGGTAGGGTTGAGTCTTTAACCGTGGAGCCAAGATTCACGTAGATGACTCCGTGTTCAGCTTCGCTGATGAATCTTTGGATTTCCTGGAATATTAAAAAAAAAATTACTTTTGTGTATCATTCAAGAATGGTCTAGAATTGGTTCAATTTATAGTCTTAACCTGTCTAAACTATACTTACTTGAAATTACAGTTAGTGACACTTTTAGGTAATGCAATTTTTCTTATGATTCCTACACGACATTGTCAGGAAACATTGACCTCTTTTGTCGTTTTGCACAAACTGCACTTGGTTGTTTTCTCAAAAGAAATGGTGATTAAAGATTAAATCGTTCTAATTGTATACCATTCAGTGTTCATAACTTACATACAAACAATCAAAATATCTTAATATTAATACCCAAGACGACAGTGGAAACTTCCAGCTGCTGATGGTGTTAAATAATTGGAGAAAGTCTCTGAACTGAGAACTCGGAAGTCATAACGGTTGTATTGGCTACGAGTACAGTTACGTAGTTGCACTCAGGCACCGTGACCATGGCAGCCATATCATCACCAACAGCTTGATTATACTTACAGTTTACAATTTTGTGTATAATATGGCTTTAGCCAATGAAGTAGATCTTTTAATGTGTTCGTTTGCATAAATCTTTATGTGCTGAAACAATTTCTATAATATTTTGTGCCTCTTGGGATAAAATCCGAACAAAAACAATTAAGTTTAATAACATTAAATGTAACTCAATTTACATTCTTTCGAGGTGATTATTATTTTGTTAATACATTCACCGATAAGTACCTAAACGAAATTGTTACAAGGAATTCCAAATGTATTGCAACAAAGAATCTAATTGACATCAATTAACAACTACATCTAGTTAAAGGTACTAAATAGTTCGTTGTTTTAAATGTTTTGTTTTTTGCCAATAATCCAATACCTACTTATTTGCACAAAATAATTTTCTGTTTTAGTTACATTTGACTGCCATTGTTAGGGATGTGACTGTTTCATAATAATGAAATTCTATCACGCTACTATTGTTTACAAAACCACTATACATAATCGTAGCATAATCAACAACTAGAAAATAAATACTAGAATACCTATAACAGGTTTGTCTTGCTTGAAGAAGTAGGTGTAAAGTTTTTAATCTAATCGATGACACAAAACAAACACGAACACTAAAAATGTTCACTGCAAGTAAAAATAGAGCATCGTATTTTAATTTTCGATTTCTAGGCCAATATTCACGTCATGAATGATCAAAACTTACCGTCGGTATTATTTTGGGTGGTCGTAAATGAATTCCACCGATGTCAACTACGTTGTCTGACCTCGCGACACCTCCGAACACAGACGGGTGGGAGTTCACGAATACCAGACTGGAATTTGACGCCAAACTTTCCAGCGACGGCAAGTTGTCTCCCAAGTATTTGTAAAGGTAAACATGATCGGTCACTTGAGACCCGATGTAGTATACCCAGTTGGTAATGTGGTACAGAAGGTAGCTCCTGAGTCTGTCGAAGAACCAGGGATTCTTGCCGTACGGCAGCAAGGATTGGGGGACGGCGGCGGAGTTGAAATTGACACCCAACCTGTTGTAATGCCACGGGTGCAAAGGTTGCGGGTTGAATGCAACGTAAGGCGCGCTCAGATTCGCCGCGAAAGCGATAGCACAGTCACTATTGTACGATTCCACGATAACAACGTCGAATTGAGGTCGAGTCCGTATCATGTGAAGAACTTCGTTGTTGTTCATCAGCGTCTTGCAGTCATCGTTTCCCGCTTTCGTCGAGACTAGCGTCTCGAACGGCACCCGCGAAATCTCGTTCGCTATCACGGATTCGAACGACAGTCCCTTGAGCGTTGGTTTGTCACTGAGCAGCACGTCCCTGTAGGAGGCCGGCGCGTCCGGCAGCTGGAAGTGGCTGATGAGCGTCACGTCGTGCTTGCGGTTCGCCAGCTCTCGAAATAATCCCCGATAAGTGAGATAATTATTCCGGTCTAGCGACGGGAACACGCCGAGTATTCGGTACGCCTCGCCGGCGAGTATGTGCCCGATAATAAACAGAATAATATATTTCGCCATTTCGACGTTCGTGTTTCGCCGCGCTGTGGTTACTAGTGCGCTTACGTACCAATAATAGGTGGGTGAGGTAACGTCTGACGGAGCGGTTGTGGCGTAACTGTCCAAAATACACCATGACGCGACTGCGAATGTCATTGAACGTGACCTCGTCTGACTAGGGAGCCCTTTGTTTACGTTTAATTACTATCAGTGTGAGACACTCAAATGTTAGTTAGGTAGTTTTGTTTGTAAACAAACTGTTTGATAATGCGCTGGTAATTGCTACAAAATATAATTTACTAACAAATTAACGTGTGTAATTAAAATATTTAATGAATGATAATATTTTATGACTACTTAGAATTTAGAGACGACAACAATATTATTAGGTAAGTAATAGTTTTAATTGTAAATACAAATTACAATATTACTCGTAGAACTGTTTATTATTATTGTCTGGTAGGTATTTACGTATTTGTAAAATCTATAAAGGAAATCGGGTTTTCTATCAGAGTATGCTTATATGTAAGTTTATTTTACTTAAAATATGTGTTGTGTTCATAGGCCTTACAACAAATTAAAATTACCAGGCGCATTATTCTCTTACCGACATTCAATTGCTATTATTTATTGACAGGCAAACAATAAATAGAAATAGATGGGAGGAGGAGTGAAGTATTTACTATCAGAGAAGTTGATTTCTAGGCCGATGGGGGACCTACGTAGGTTGGTCGCGTTATGTCTAACCCAGCCGACAGATCACAAATAACATTGAATTGACATGATCCGACCAAATGACGCTGGTCTGTCAACTGCCTAGGAATCTATTTCTTCGATGATACATAATATACCTAATAAAAATATTATTACCCTTACTCCTCACAACTACCTTTTACTTTATCAAAAGAGATAACAAATCCTCATAACTAGATAGAGAAAAACCTCGGCCACTCCATCACATTTGTCGAAGCATCATCCCTCCGTATAAAAACGTAATTACGGGAACTTCTCGCCACTTAAATATAGATTTACCCTTTTGATGGCGTGAAGGTGAGATCCATCATATCTCGATTGTACCTTCTCAATCAAGCCAGTAGATAGCTCCATTCATTTTTCAAGCCTGACAGGTGTTTAGGAATCGTTTAATACCTTAAAAGCAGGTGACGGGGTAATTTTCACTAATTGATTGCTCTTATGAATAGGCAATTATGAGTATTAACAAAATTGTCAGGGTGTTAGAATTTGAATGAAAATAAATGCAATTACATACGTACTACTAAAAGTAGGTAATATAAGTAGTAGGTCTATTTAAAATATTATGTAGTACGAGCTTTTGCCCGCGGCTTCGCTCGCGTTAAGAAGTATTATTATATACTTACAAACTTTCATCCCCTATTTGAACCCCTTGGGGTTGGAATTTATCAAAATCCTTTCTTAGCGGATGCCTACGTCATAACATCTACCTGCATGCCAAATTTCAGCCT
This sequence comes from Aricia agestis, assembly GCF_905147365.1. NCBI lineage: Eukaryota > Metazoa > Arthropoda > Insecta > Lepidoptera > Lycaenidae > Aricia > Aricia agestis. The sequence goes on along the minus strand of NC_056421.1, from coordinate 8,285,402 downwards.
GATTCGTCCAGTGGTTTGGGCTGTGCGTTTATAGATCACTATGTCAATCAGTCAGTCAGTCACCTTTCAGTTTTATATATAATATATAGATTTTAATCGATTTGTACATAATACATGTACTATAATTTGTGTAGACGTTATATATTATTTTGTTATTATTTGGTGTTATAAAGACAATAGCATATTTTAATTGCCGTCTACGGGGCAGCTGCCAATATTAATGTTTTGAAACTGGGATGAACTCCGAACTCTCGGTCAAAACTAACTTCAGCTATGCTTATCGAAGCACGAGCTTTAGCGCCTGTCACAATCATCGTTCACTTGTTTATATAGTTCGGTCTTATTGAAACTCCCAATTACATTGTTATTGGGTATTTCAATAAGAAACAAATCTAATCCATGATATCTATATATTAATACGCAAGCGAAAAACTTTGTATCCCTTTTGACGAAAAATGCGGAAACGTAGGTGAATGAAATTTTGCACAGTTATAGTTTATATGGTGAAGGAGTGCATCGAGGCATATAATATATATATCGATAATATTATTTTGAAATTATGCTTTTATCACACATTTTTTTAACAAATAAAACATTACACACACTACAATACGCACACTCAAGAAGATGACAGATTTTTGAGTGACAAACCTATACTTACTCTTTATACTTACTTACTCTTTTATTTATGGTTGAAGTCTGTTGACAACGAGTTGACAAATTGAAAATGGATTATAGTTTTTTTTCATTGAATCTTAGATACTATTAGAATAGTCTAATAGTATCTAAGATTATTATGCTTACACGGCCAGTCTGAGAGCAGCTGAGTCCCAGAGACGAGAGTTGAAAAAGATATTATGATAAAGTCAATATTTTTTTACAAATTAAACGTAGTTGTCCTAATGTCGTTGATATGAAGGTCGAATTTCGACCATTGGGCGATCTCTAGTTCCCTGAAATAGGTGAGTCCCCTTAAAAAGGGGACTCACCAAGATCTTCGGTCCATTGCTGTCAGTAAAGCGAGGGGACCGCCAGAGCCGCCGGAGCAGGTGCCCTGTCTACCAGCCTTACTGGTGCAGATGTTGGTATCTCTCACGAATTGACCGTATATTGCAGCGCAATCGCCTTTGCCAATAATGGGCAGGTTGACGGAGCTGATGCGTTGGTTGTTACCGATGCTGCCGCCTGGAATGAAATATTGAGTTTTGAATACCAATTCTTATATTTGGATGAGGCTTTCAATCCATACTAATATTATAAATGCGAAAGTGTGTCTGTCTGTCTGTTTGTCGGTCTGTCTGTCTGTCTGTTACCTCTTCACGCCCAAACCGCTGAACCGACTTAGCTGAAATTCGGTATGGAGATATTTTGAGTCCCGAGGAAGGACATAGGATACTTTTTATTCCGGAAAAATATACGGTTCCCGCGCAATGAACGCATTTTGGCGCAACGGAGTTGCGAGCGTTATCTAGTTGATTATAAATGAGGAGATTTTCTTTGAGGAATTAGGAGCAAAGTAATACATAATTAGACCTGCAAGTCCTGGAGAAGATACACAACATGACATTAAGTTTATTTAAAGGCTTCGAGTTTGCTCGCCCTGACTTCGAGACAATTTTAGTGCCAGTGTTTGATCACTTTTCAGCTTTTAAATAAAAGTTAATTTATCACATCACACTAATATGATGTTGATAGATGTTAATATGAACCACGATAAGAGACATAAATTCAAACACGTTAGATAAATACACACAATATTTCCAAGCCTGACTACAGACATTATTAATGTAATAACGACCATGCCATTAATGTATTTCACGAAAATATAAATGAGTGGCGTTCCCCAGCGAATACCGTCCCAATAATTCTCATATTTCCGTATGTATCCCGCTATCCCATCAGGATATATACAGCATATTATACATACACAGCATAATGTTGTGTTGCTGTTATAATTTTTATAAGTTTGTGAACTCCATATTTTAATTTTATTTTTGTGAATGTGGTAATGGTAACCGTTCACAAAAATAACACTTACCATATTTTGGTGCCACTTTTGATTTATTTATCTATTTTTGTAAAATATTATATGAGTCCAAACATAAATTATTTTTTACTATGATTACTAGATTAGCCAAATACGTCACCTTTATCGTCGTGAATCGTGATATTTGTAGATTATTTGGTAATCATTTTGCGTACTATCAAGAAGTTGATTAATTAGCAGATGTCTAACCTACGTAATTTGGTCGCAAAATCAAATTACTAAATACGTATACTATCGTAAAACTCAGCCGACAGCATGACTAATAAGTAATAACTACATGACATAGGCAGCATGGCTATAAATCCATTTCTTCGATGGTTCGTCAAAATTTAATTTTAAAATAATTTCTACTTTTATATTATGATTGTAATATATGTCTGACCAGGATGTATTTTTTGATTATGAGCTTTTGCCCGCGGCTTCACTCGCGTTAAGAAGTATGATTATATACAAATTTTCATCGCCTATTTGAACCCCTTGGGGTTGGAATTTATCAAAATCCTTTCTTAGCGGATGCCTACGTCATAACATCTACCCGCATGTCAAATTTCAGCCCGATCCGTCCAGTGGTTTGGGCTGTGCGTTGATTGATCACTATGTCAATCAGTCAGTCAGTCACCTTTGGGTTTTATATATATAGACTAGCTGGTGCCCGCGACTTCGTCCGCGTCAGCATAGTAAATCACGTCCCAAGTATAATTTTTCGAAAATAAAGTATAATTTTTCAAAAATGTTCAATGTACAGAATTGAGTTTCCTACGATTTTATTATATATGTATTATAGATGACTTAGTTTGTTCCTAAAAATATAAGACGTAATACAAACGCCACGACACCATTTCGTTATAAGTAACAGATCAATGGTGGGGGTTTGGGGGCCCCCAAATCAAGGGGGGGGGGGTTGGGGGGGCGCAGCGCCCCCCCCCCCCCCAGAAACGACCGGTGCCGAAGCTCGCTACACATAAATCAAATGACACTCAAAATCTGTATGTATAGTGCAAATTTTGAAGTAAATCCATCCAGTACTTTCTGAGTTTATCCCGGACATACATACAGACAAACAGACAATCAGACAAACAGAAAAACAGACAAAAATTCTAAAAAACTATATTTTTGGCTTCCATATCGATTGTAGATCACATCCTAAGTATTATTTTTCAAAAATATACAATGTACAGAATTGAGTTTCTTACGATTTTATTATAATTTTGTATAGATGACTTAGTTTGTTCCTAAAAAGGAGAAATAAGACGCAATACAAACGCCACGACACCATTTTGTTAGGTGGGGTAGGGGGGTTTGGGGGCAGCCCCCCCAAATCAAATGACACTCGAAAACCGTATGTTTAGTGTAGTTTTTTACTTTGTTCTTAAAAAGGGAGAAATAAGTCTCCGCGACATCGTTTGGTGAAAGAAAATTTTGTAGAAGGAAGGGGTGGAGGAGTTGTTGTATATGTATAGATAAGATAGATAAAAGTTCATAGCAAGGCAAGGAGTGGAGATAGATACAAAGTGAAAAGGAGTTTGTAGGAAATTTTGTTTAGCCTATGTGTTGACCCGACTTCTAAGTAATATTCGTGCAAAATTTGAAGTCTTTCTGAGTTTATCCCGGTCATACATACAGGCAAACAGACAAAAATTCTAAAAACTATATTTTTGGCTTCCATATCGATTGTAGATCACGTCCCAAGTATTATTTTTCAAAAATATTCAATGCACAGAATTGAGTTTCTTACGACTGTATTTTATGTATAGATGTATAGATTAGGTACTGATAGGTTCAAAATAATACATTTACGAAGGATGTAAATGTATTATTTTATCATCACTGACTTTATCCCCATGGGGGTTGAATTTATCAAAATCCTATTTAAGTTAACTTTCATCCCCTATTTCATCTCCTTAGGGGTAGAATTTCCCCAATTTCACCCCCTTAAGGGTGTTTTTTTTTAAATCCTTTCTTAGGGGATGCTTACATCATAGTAGCTTTATGCATAAAGACTCAGCCTGATCGGTTTAAAATTGAGAAAGTTTCATACCAACTTTCATCCCCTTTTTTACCCCCTTAGAGGTGAATTTTTTAAAATCATTTCTTAGGGGATGCTAACGCCATAGCAGCTTTATGCATGCAAAGTCTCAGCCCGATCAGTTTAAAATTGACAAAGTTTCATACAAATTTTCATCCCCTATTTTACCCGCTTAGGGGTAGAATTTTTTAAAATACTTTCTTAGGGGATGCTTACATCATAGTAGCTTTATGCATGCAAAGACTCATCCCGATCGGTTAAAAATTGAGAAAGTTTCATACCAAGTTTCATCCCCTATTTTACCCCCTTAGGGGTAGAATCTTTTAAAATCCTTTCTTAGCAGATGCCTGCGTCATGATATCTACCTGCATGCCAAATTTCAGCCCGGTCCGTCCAGTGGTTTGGGCTGTGCGTTGATAGATCACTATGTCAATCAGTCAGTCACCTTTGAGTTTTATATATTATATAGATTAGTTAATGTTTGACTTTGTCGTCATCCCTATTTAATGACGAGTGCGTCGATACGCTAGCCATCGCTGAAGAGGGTGTTGGAGCCGAGGACGACGGTGTAGGAGTTGGCGGAGATGACGCCGTCGTTGTCGCAGTGAGCAGCTGTCACCAAGCGGGTAGGGGAGATGAGGGAGGTGCCACAGACGGAGGTGAAGATCACGAGGATGCGAATGACTAAACCAGCCTGAAAAATAATTGGTACTTTCTTTAATAAAATATTATGAAGTCTAGAGGTCTAAAAACTTAGGTAAGTATTATAAGGTTTTAGACTGGATTCTTAATGGTATAAAAGACACAGTAGTGTGCACTTAGTACAATTACTTAATATTATAAATGCGGAATTACTTAAATCGGACCAGTAGATCGAAAGATATACGAACACAAATATAAAAACATACATACATACACTTTTAAAATTTTGCACATTTGTTCAGACACTGATATTATAGACCAGTAGTGCTAGCACGGCGAAAAGTAGAAATGCGAAAGTATAGACAAACTGTGGACATAAACTTAAGGTGCCGTTCCGATCTTTACCGCGGCTAATCGCGACCGACAAAAATTCAATTAAAAATGCCGTGCTAGGGCTACAGGGGTCACCAAATGGCGGACCGCGGTCCGCATCCGGAACGCCGACCCATTGTGTGCGGACCGAGCATTTTCGAAGAAACGTTACAAATAAATTTCGGTCTCGACTTACTGATAAACATCTTCAGGATTTAATATCAATAGCTTGCATCCGTTTCACTTCAAACATCAGATCTTTATAATTTCCGTAATTACTTAACTACTTTTGTTTAATAAATATTTTTTTTTATAAAATGTGCGGACCGCGTCAGGTTCATTCCTGAAAATGGACCCCGAGCGAAACTAATTGGTGACTCCTGTTATAGACTAACATACTCGTATTATACGTATACGTATTATACGAAAACTGGGCAGTTCTGGGAATATTACATAATATATAAGCGCAAAATTGATAACCTCCTTTTTTTGAAGTCGGTTAAAATAATAAGGGCTCGATTAGAAGAGTAGAAGTGTATTTAATTAGAAGACACACTTAATGCTTCCTAAACATAATAAAAAAGTACTTATTAACTTAGAGAGAACCTCAATTATTATATTTTATTGTGAAAATAATACAAGTAAATTGATTTCAACTACTAATATCATTGATACGGATATAACATCAATATTAAATTATGTCGAAGCGGTGTGCCATCGCCTAACATAATTTATTGACCTTCCCCGGATCAAATTTTTGGGTCAACCGCGCCCCTTAAGTTTTTATAAAGTGTCGGGTAAGCTTATTCCGTCTTAGAAATATAATATCCAAAGAAAATTGGATTTGATTCAATTTTACCCAACATCTTTCTATTGGTAACCAACATAGTGTAAATAATATTCTTAAATACTTATCTATACTAGAGATCGCCCAATGGTCGAAATTCGACCTTAGTTTCAACGATATTAGCACTACTACCTATATTTTGTAAAAAAATATTCATTTTATCCAATTTTTTAACTTTTGTCTCTGGGACTAAGCTGATCTCAGATTGGCCGTGTAAGCATTGTCTAATAGTATCTTAGATAAAAAAAAAACTAATAATCCATTTTCAATTTGTCACCTTGTTGTCAACAGACTTCAACAATAAATAAAAGAGTATAATTCGTATGTATAGGCTTGTCACTCAAAAATCTGTCATTTTTCCTAGTGTGCGTGTTGTAGTGTGTGTAATGCTTTATTTGTTCAAAAAATGTATGATAAAAGCATGATTTCAAAATAATATTAGCTCGATGCATTCCTTCACCATATAAACTATAACTGTACAAAATTTCATTCACCTACATTTCCCCATTTTTCGTCAAAAGGGATACGAAGTTTTTGGCTCACGTATTAATATATAGATAAGTATTGGCTTTAAACTACCTTTATTTGCTATTTTAAATATTATAGTATAGGATATTTTATATGAAACTAGATGGTCCGCGCAGCTTCGCCCGCGTAATTTATGAATTTCACGGAAACCAACACAACCAACATATTATGTCTCTTCACGTGGTCTATTCTTCATGTGTGCCAAATAACATAAAATTGCTGCAATTTCAAATAATTTCACCCGTTTTTTCTACATTTACCTATATTTCTTCGCTCCTATCAGTCTTAGCGTGATAAATATAGCCTATAGCCTTCTTCGATAAATGGGCTATCCATAAATAAAATAATTTTTTCAAATCGGACCAGTAGTTCCTGAGATTAGCGCGTTCAAATAAACAAACTCTTCCGCTTTATAATATTAGTATAGATGTGATCCTAATTTTCGTATTGAACATATATATTCAAATGAAAGTTGATGTTGAATAACTAGATGTTCCGCGCGGCTTCGCCCGCGTAATTTAGGAATTTCACGGAAACCAAACATTTTTTCGCTTAAAATAGCCTATGTCCCTTCACGTAGTCAATCTTCATGTGCGCCAAATAAGATAGAAATTGCAGCAATTTCAAATTTTTCAAATCGGACCAGTAGTTCCTGAGATTAGCGCGTTCAAACAAACAAACTCTTCCGCTTTTTAATATTATAGTATAGAATTATAGATAAACGAATCATTTTAAAGATATTATTATTGCTATAATATATATAGATATCATGATATGTAAAAAAATCGATTATTATAGACTTTAAAACAGGATTAATGTTTAAAAAAACTTCAACTCCAAGCGGTCACATGCGGCCGCGATAACAATAGATAAGCTATAAGCTATTGTGTCTGGTTTATCCACGATCGAGGTACGTATTAAATATTATTGTCTGAAATGTCTGTGGTCCATCGACGATCCTCACAGCTTTCTCGCCCTTAGCCAAGGCATCTTCTTCTACTTTCTTGATCTTAATGGCTTCAGGAATATCTACTCTCTGAAGGCATTATAAGCAGAAGCTTCTGCAGAATCAAATTCTGCACTAGCTACCACGGCCAATACCAGGACAAAAATATTAATAAGGACCTACATAGTGATGATTTTGTGGATACTTTTATACGTTATATGAAGTTGATCTTCTTTATCGAAGTTAATTAATTTAATTATCTATACTCATAAAACTACATGTCCTGACTGACTGAATGACTGATTCATCATCGCTGAGCAAAAACTGTTAAAGTTACAGCCACGAAATTTGGTGAGTAGGGTTGTTTTATTAAGTAGACACCTACTAAGGAAGGAATTTTGAAAATTTTACCCCAAAGGGGGTGAATAGGGGTTGAAAGTTTGAATGAAAGTCCGTCATTTCTTGAGTTAGAAACATGAAACTTTATTTTTGGGTTACTGATTAAAAATGAATGGATACGTATTTAAGCGTTTTTGGAAATTCTACCTCCAAAGGGGTTAAATTGGGGTTGAAAGTTTGAATGAAAGTCCGTTATTTCTTGAGTTAGAAACATGAAAATTTATGTTTGGGCTACTGATTAAAAATGAATGGATACGTATTTAAGCGTTTCTGGTAATTATACCCCCAAGGGGGTGAAATTGGCGTAGAAAATTTCAATGAAAGTCCGTCATTTCTTGAGTTAGAAACATGAAAGTTTATTGACGTTTGCGTTTAACGTTTGCTTAAATAGGGTCCCGTTTTAACCTTTGTATAAGGAACCACAAAAAGGTGAAAATTATTGAACTTTGTTATTATATTATATTATTATGTTAAGGCGGACGAAGTCGCGGGCAACAGCTAGTTTTTTAATATTTATCCGACATAAATTACATTGCATTATCTTCGAAAAAATCTTACCGTAATCTAAATCACGCAAAATGAACGTGGAAAATTCTATAAATAAATATATGACCTTTATATAGCCCGGTATAAAAACAGGGTGTAACAAAAACAAGTGATAATACTTTAGGGTGTGTATGTGTTCCTTATAGAGAGTTCACTGTGAAAGTAGCAGCGCTGAAAGACCACAAATTTTTTTCACTTTTGTATGGGCAAGCGCCCGAACGTCACGAGTTTTCCCATACAAAAGTGAAAAAAAAATTTGGTCTTTCAGCGCTGCTACTTTCACAATGAATTCTCTAAGTATAAGGAACACATACACACCCTTAAGTATTATCACTTATTTTTGTTACACCTTGTACGAGGGCTGCTATTTATGTATCCGGAACTGGCCACTTACAAGAACAATATTTAAAAAGTAATTACAACATTTGAAAATAGAACTCTTTGGTTGAAGAATACATTTTGTTTCATGTGACTGTCAATTATTTTTCCATTGTGGCGTCATTTTGAAAATTGCGTGTCTTCATTTGCCATGGATTTAACGCGTGAACATTTTCGTGCAATGATTTACTACGATTTTCGGCGTGGGCTAAATCAACAACAGTGCTTTATTCAACTCACCGCAACTTTTGGAGATGAAGCACCATCAAAAACCACTGTTTATCACTGGTACAGTGAGTTTAATCGTGGGCGGTCTATGCTCACGGATGAAAATAAAGAAGGTCGCCCAAAAACAGCTGTTGTCCCACAAAATATAGATGCTGTGCGGGAACTAATAATGCGTGATCGTCATGTTACATATCGCGAGATAGAGGCGTCCTTAGGCATAAGTATGACGAGCATACATAAGATATTACACGAACATTTGGCTGTAAAAAAAATATGTTCGCGTTGGATTCCGCACAACTTGACAATCGATCAAAAACGGGCTCGTGTCGATTGGTGCAAAAAAATTATAAAAAAATACAACCGTGGTACGTCAAAAGCCGTTTATAAAATCTACACAGGTGATTAATCTTGGATCTATGCATATGACCCCGAAACTAAACAACAGTCAACGGTGTGGGTGTTCCAAGATGAGCCGAAACCAACAAAAGTTACTCGTGCAAAAAGTACTTTGAAGCAAATGGTCGCCTGTTTTTTTGGAATTAATGGACATGTGGCTACAGTGCCATTAGAGAATCGTAAAACGGTTAATTCTGAATGGTATACGACCATTTGTTTACCAGAAGTCTTTGAAGAAATAAGAAAGGACAACCGACAACGCAGAATCATATTACATCACGACAATGCTAGCTGTCACACCTCAGCTGAAACAACTCAGTTTTTGGAGGGTCAAAAGATCGAATTGACTGGTCATCCGCCGTACAGCTCTGATTTGGCACCTAACGATTTCTTTTTATTTCCATACGCGAAGAACAAATTACGTGGTCAACGTTTTTCGAGCCGCGAAGAGGCTGTTGATGCGTTCAAAATGCACGTTTTGGAGATACCTCAATCAGAATGGAAAAAGAGCTATGAAAATTGGTTCCAGCGTATGCAAAAGTGTGTCGATCATCACGGCGAATATTTTGAAAAGCAATAAAACCATATTAAATGATATATGTTTGTTTCTTTTTTTAATTCCGGATACATAAATAGCAGCCCTCGTATATAGCCCGGTCTAATTAGACGCAAAATAATCGGCCAAGTGCGAGTCGGACTCGTGCACGAAGGGTTCCGTACCGTTATAGAACAAAAATAAGACACAAATTGTGTTTTTTGTATGGGAGCCCCCCTCAATTTTTTATTTTATTTTAATACTAGCTGTTGCCCGCAACTTCGTCCGCGTGAATGTATGTTATTAAAATCGAGATTTAGAAAATTGAACACCCATCTACGACTATTTTATTTGGAACTATATTACACACGAAATTTTTAATTTACATCAAAGACCCAGGAAACTTGAACCTCAGATACTTATCGTTTTGAAAAATCCTTTCTTCGAAGACCGCTTGGCGTGGACAGGGGATGGGGGCCACAGGACAGGGGAAAGGAACATGTGACGGAGATAGAGGATAGACTTCAGAAGACGGGATTTAATGTAGGCATCTATCCCTCTTTAACCTACCTTTTATTCTCAGATTCATAACCTACAATTAAACCAGAACAAAATAACGCTTGAAGTTGTTTACTTACTTATCCACTATGTGATTTCTTTATGGGCGTGGGCCCACCGACCGGCCACCACACATTCCCACCACTGTATCTCCTCTGTCACCAGGATCGACAGCGGTATCCAACCACGAAAGCCCTTTGATTTGATCTCAGGGAGCCCGAGGGACAGGCTCAAACTGGTTTGGGACCCGCAACGAAATTAATCAAAAGAAAATGTGCGTTTTTATAATTTTGGACGTGGCGGTTATATTGTGGACGTCCGCGGTAAAACGATAACATAGGGAAGTAAAATATATGGAAATATATGAAGACGCTTTTAAATTTCCGTCGACGATAACTTTTTAACGTGCACGTTAAAGGACATTACGACGTCTATACTCTTCTGAACCGCACAAAACGTCCGCGGTGCGTAAAATCAAAAGGGCACAAATTAACGTACCCAACGTTTTATTGTGGAAGTCGGCGTCCACGATAACGTGACGTCTGGAATTATAAAAGCGCATAATAGAAGTATGAAGATTGTAATTCCTCTTTCTATTCAAAGCGGAGACAGTAAAAAGTTGCAGTGACGGAATGTCAAATAACTTAGGGGAAGCATAACTACCTAACTCAGGAAAATAAACTAAAATATTAAAAATTGTAACTGAGCTAGGTATAGCTAAATTAGTATTGGAATTTTCGTGATTCCACGATATCACCGTAGTATGCAACATCAGATTTACACATAGCATTGTAGTTCTTTCGTCTTGGCAGAAAAAACTCTCCCAGAGAACATGATGAGAGGTTTATTGAAACATACTGCCTTCGGTCGTATATTCTACCATTTCTACCTATGTGGCTCAGTTGGTGGGCTGTAGGTAGCTCAAGCCAGGGGTCGTGGGTTCGAATCTCGCCGACGGAACAAAAAAACTTTTCAAAGTTCCTGGGTCATGGATGTGTTTTATATAATTGTATGATATATTTTTTTTTGTTTTTTTTTTTGTTTTTATACTCATTTTTTAAATGATTACTTCATTAATTTAGTATGCTTTTTGTTTGTATTTGTACTATCGTAACTTTATCATTGTGATGTCACATCTTGGTCCCAGCAGAATATCAGTGCAGCAGTCTTGCTGCTAATGCTGAGCTGGGTCCATCTTTGGCATCACACAATATAATGTTAATTTAATTATACTTTGTCCTTGTTCTTGCGTCCGTTTGTAAATATTGTGTTGTGTGATGTGCAAAATAAATCTTTCTTATTATTATTATAATAAAAATCTTAAATAAATATATGTATAGTATAAAAGTATTAAATATATTTCCGTTGTCAGGTAAGTGGTACCCATAACACAAGTCCTTCAGGTACGTAGGTACTTAGCACGGGGCCAGACTGACGTGGTGTGAAGCGTTCATCCGGGTCTCAAAGTATATCCATGCCAAATTTCAGCAAAATCGGTTCAGTGGTTTGAGCGTGAAGAGGTAACAGACAGACAGACAGACAGACGAACAGACAGACAGACAGACAGACAGACACACTTTCGCATTTATAATATTAGTATGGATAAAAAAAAAATATCCACAGCCGAACATATAACCTCCCCGTTTTTTGGAAGTCGGTTAATAAACTATTTAGTATTTTATAATATTTAAAGCGTTGGGATGTATTTTTAATAAGCTATTGATATAAAGTCCAATGCGCAACGCCGAGAGTGAAAAATCTGACAACTAGCTGCACCTTCAATTAATTCTCTTGTCTGAATTTATCATTTATTATTATTCGGCATAAAGCCAAAGTACTTCTTTCCATCAATCAGTAAAGCATAAAGATCAACTAAAATAAGGACTCAAGTATTTATATATATTTAATTTAGATAATAAATTACTGGCTCCAGATCCAGTCGACGAAGGAGGTGACTCTCGCAAAGCCGGCGGGGTAGTTGAGTTGACAGCCGTCGATGTGACCATATGACGTTACACCAACCTGGAGAAATAACAAAAAATCCATGGATCAAACATATACCTATTACAATAACTTTTTCTAAAGTCTATTATAGATTTAGACGCGTATTTCGGCCTAGTGTGTTTAGACACTTAGATATAACACAATTTTACCTGTACTTTCTTGCCATCGCTCTCGACAACGAGGGGACCACCTGAGTCTCCACCACAGGTGCTCATGCCGCCAGCACCACTGGTGCAGATGTTGCTGTCGTGAACGAAGTTAGGACCATACACGGCCATGCATACAGAGTTTGAGACGATCTCTAGCTCCACGGAGCTAATGACTTGAAGAACGCTGATGCTAGCACCTGAAAAACAATGCATGAGCAACTTTATCTATAATTTATTGTGCAGGCAAATGAATAGCCTATTAAATACCACCATTTCTTAACAAATCTTTATGATACCGTACAATTCTAAAATAGTGGTTATTGTTTTGTTAAAAATTCGGCAAAACATAGTTCTGTTACTAAAAATTACTTAATCCTTAATTATAATGAAAATTGTATACTGATTACTGTACCATCACTGGTAGCGCCATATCCAGATGCGAGTCCTTTGTGTCCAATGAAGTCTTTGTCCATGTCATTTCCACTCGGTAGAGGGATGGGCTGGATGACATCTGAAATAAAATCACTTATTATGAATAACCATTGTGAAAACAAAAAAAAGGCATCTACAAATCAATTACGCTCAATATTTTGCAAGTCGGTGAAGAAATAAGTGCTGTATTGCATAAGATACTAACAATTTAGTTCTTCGGATATTTCGCTTTTTGATTCGGAAGCCTTATAAATAACGAAATTTTTTAGTATACTCGATACTAACACTTCTGAAGTGATATCGGTAATATAAGCTTACTGGTAAATGTAACAGATGGAAGGCGAATAATGGCGATGTCATTAGCAGCACTCTGGGGGTTCCATTGAGGGTGCATGGTGACGTCGGTGGTGGCAATACGCTGTCCGCCGCTGAAGAGAGTGTTGGAGCCGAGGACGACGGTGAAGGAGGTGGCAGTGAAGGTTCCGTCCCAGTAGCAGTGAGCAGCGGTCAAGACACGGGTGTCAGAGATGAGGGAGCCACCGCAGACGGAGGTGAGGATCCATAGCAGAGTGACGACGAGACCAACCTGGAAACGTTAGAAGATACGTGGTTAGTGAATATGTAATATTATGAATGAAAGTCTTTCTTTAGTGCTAATAACAAAAAAATATTTATTAATAGTATTTGAAAGTAAGAAGCAGTTATGTAGTTACTTTACAGCGACAGCAATATCTGTTTTCAAAATACTATTCAATTTTTTTTTAAATTAATCTTGTTATCCAAATGACAACACGCTAAGTACCTGGTATGGGACTTCCCTGATGTCGGTGACGACACCACCCACGATTCTGCCCATCTGTGAATCTGCAGCCTGAGTCTCTTCAGCCTTTTTGAGTTCCAGGGCCTTTGGGATACCATGTTTCAAATGGTAGTTGTAAGCCGAGAGGTTCTCAATTGAGTGTTCCTCACTTGAGGCCAGAACGGCCAGAGAGACCACAATAATTCCAACAAGCAGTTTCATGATTGACCAAGAGCGTCCTAAACATTGTCCGTACATTTGGAACTTATATACACTTGTCAATCTTATCACTGATTGTTGAGGATTATTACAGCGATTAGCTTGGATTTTGGAAGAATCCATAATATGGTGCGTAATTGCTAATACATTACTGTTATTTTTTAATATTATTAAGCAAACGTTTTTACTACATTATTATTATAGCATACGACCTTATTTATAATAAAATACTTACTTAACCAAATTGAGTCTTGGCCTCTGACACAAGCACACGCCATTTCTTTCGATATTGTGCGACATCCTGCCATGATTCGGCTCGCAACGCCTTCAGATCCTTTTCTACCTCATCCCTCCAGCGGTATCTGGGACGGCCTACCGGTCGTTTGCCAGTCATTTGGCCCACATACGCTTTTTTTGCCGCTCGGTCATCATTCATTCTTTCTACGTGACCGAGTCACGTTCAAATTAGAAGTTATGGATCAGGCTGTTGATGAAAATGATAACGATCGATGAAGTGCATCTAAACTTGGCATTGGTTTGGATTTCAACTCTTTTTTTAAGACCAAAAATTTGCCGATAGGAACTTGGCCCCATTTTAACAGGTATGTTTTTGGTGGGATTAATCTTATCGACAATGTCGTGATTATTATTAGTTGAGGTTATTAACAATGAATTAAGTAGTTGTTGTGTAGTTGGAAAGATAATTATTAACACCCACGAGGAGTGATATAAATATTTTTTATTATGTCACATTAAGTGTTAACTAATTACAGGTAACAAAAAACAACACATGAACATTTTTATCTGTGCTATCAGAGTCCGTATGTTTTTAAAAATTACGATTAGGAACAAGTGTCACTAGGATAATGATCACCTGAAACGATTAACAGGGCTAGCCTACTTAATGATGTTGCGAATTTCCTGCTTCAAGTTTCATACTTGAAAGACTATTGTTATCTTTGAGAAACGACTTTATATCTTTATACGGATATGAAGAACTTTTGCAATATGTAATGCCACGAACAGAGCATACCTTCTCAAAGAGGTTGGAATCAAAGAGAGTTCATTAGAATGTTGCGGTTTAGTTAGAGTTGTGGCTTAAACGCGAATACAGATAGGATTAAACTTTAACTCCGGAAATATCGTCAGAGTTATAAAACGAAACTTTCTTTACAATAAATTTTACAACAGATTTTGCATGTAATTACCTGCCTGAACTTTCCGTTCTATGTTCTAGTTAACGTTTATGGTTTATGAATTTTGTAGCGCTTTGTTTCATCATCGACATCACATTGAACTTTGGCATCTAGATCCGCCCACGAGCAGTGTCTTACAAGAAAACTGTACTATCATCGATAATATATTGCTTATTAAAGATAATTAACACCACACCACACCACACCACACCACAGAAATCTATTTAATTTTTTAACTTAGAAAATGTAATAAATATTCCTCCATCATCTCTGTGATGACTTCAACATAATAATTCTGCTACTATCGGTCACGGTAAGTGCCCCTTTACACGGGTGAGTATAGCCGCATAGATAATACAATTTATATTATACTGAGAATCGACCGTTACCATTTTGACAGTCGATTCTCGCCGTGCGGCGTAAATTGTGCGGCTATAGTCACCCGTGTAAACCGTGCATAAGTTACAAAATCTTAAGAGCCGCCGCCACACCGCCGTTTTTCCATACAAACGCTGTCCCCTGTTTCCTCCCTGGATAATGCCGGTAGAGTTACGATTTTTTTTCCTGAATATCTATGGCCATTATTAGCATGTCCCTATGTTTTCTTTTTTTTCATAGTTTTATTATTAAAAAAGATAAGAACGTCCAAAAACCCAAAAAAAGTGCAAGATTTTCCTCTGTGTTCAAACACCCAGAAAACAAAACTGGCTAAAATATACAAAAAAAATTAAACATAGGAACACAGCTCAAGCCTTGCTTTAATTCTTAATGAAAAAAGTACTAAAATCGGTAGAACTTTTGTCGTGTTGTCTCTATCGCGCTCTGCGGTGGGAGACTTGAGATTGGTAAGACAGCAATACATTTTCAAATACCTATTTTCAATTTCTCTCGCCCCTGGTGTATCCTCTTAAGGGTTAACGAACACACGTTTTTGATCGCTCTAAACGCTTCACTTTTGATCCTACACATAAGGTGCACGGCGCACCGTAACCGGATAAAGACATTTCACACGTCACAAGCAGATTTCTTAGTGAGTCTTCATTATCAGATAACATACAAAAAGTGTTATAAATACAGCGCAACTAAAAATGGAGCATCTTTACACACATAAGTGTGAAGAGTAAACGCGGACACAAAAGTGGGTCAGGCAGACTCCAAGCTCTAATACGGGCAGAATGTTGAACAGCATACAGAGCTAGGCATTTATGAGTGTGCACCAGAGATGAAAAACCTTTGAATTTGTTTGCAATACGATACGATTTTTAACTTTTAAAGTTCTACGATAATTTTAACAAAGTCGTTGAATTATTGTTGTTTGGTGTGCTAAAGTGATGAGAATATAACGATAGTCTACGTATATCATTCTTCTGTATGTAGAAATACGTGGGAGAGCCATGCTTCGGCACGAATGGGCCGGCTCGACCGGAGAAATACCACGTTCTCACAGAAAACCGGCGTGAAAATTTAAATAAGTAAATTAAATAATTAAGGGAGGCTCCCATACAAAAAAACACAATTTTCAGCCTATTTTTGCTCGATTGAGGTACGGAACCCTTCGTGCGCGAGTTTAACTCGCACTTGCCCGTTTTTATTTGTGCACTTATTCGCTTACTAATAAAGCTACTCACGCAGCATATAACTTACGTAGTACTTACATAACTATTACTATTTTTTTGTTTGTTATGCGAAATTTCCAGTGTGACAAATCCACAAAAAGGTGATCGCTCAAATCCTTTCAATTACAGACCAGGGGGGCCTATTATGAGCTCTTAAATCCATTCACTTTACGTCCTTATACAGTCAGTATAAGGACGTAAAGAGAATGGATTTAACAGCTCATGATAGAGGCCCAGTCGCTATAACTTCTCTCTTCTCGAAGATAATAGAATCCATTATCAATAGCAGCTTCTTCGATACTTGGGCGGCCAGGGATTACTAAGCGACAAACAGTACGGGTTCCGTAAGGGTCGGTCGGCTGGTGATCTCTTGGCGTGGCTAACTCATCGTTGGGCTCAGGCAATTGAGTCGAAGGGAGAGGCATTGGCCGTTAGTTTGGAAATTGCGAAGGCCTTTGATCGGGTTTGGCATAAAGCGCTGCTATCAAAGCTACCATCATACGGGCTGCCCGAGAAATTATGCAAGTGGGTCACAAGTTTCTTAGCAGATAGAAAAGCATAAATGGGCGACGGAAAGCAACTTTTCCATCAGGTGACCCGTTTGCTCGTTTGCCCTTTATTACATGATAAAAAACAAAGACAAGCAGACCTGTATTAGCTGTTGTCCGTTGTGTATATTCTGTTATTATTACGCTACTCTACTCAAAACTGTATGAAGCTTGGAAAAGTTTTTAAGAATGTCATTTGTAATTTAAAATTTCGAAAATCGTGAAATTTCTGAAACGAAGATGACGTTTAGATGTAATCATAGACATAATATATACTGTCGTAATTATGTCTATGGATGTAATAATGAAACTTTTTTTCTTATTTGGAAAAAGTCTTGTCGCTGATTAGTTTTATAAATAAAGTGGTAGTATTATGTGGTAATAGATAATAATAATATTTTATTTATTTATTCAGGTATAATTACAGACAACAGAATAATACATTTACATGTAAAATAAAATATTACAACTTATCACGTTCAGACTGAAGTCTTATTACAATTATACACATCATTGCACTCATTAAAATTATTACTGCAATATTAATATAAAATAATAATTGGCAAATAGTACATGCTCGACAATAACATAATATAAATTATAGATTAAATAAGGACAAGCTAATATTTAATAATGACAATAATATGACTTAGTACAATTCATTGACTTAAAAAATAAACTTAAAAATAATATAAATTAGTACACGATAATATAAATTATAATTTAACATAGAAACTCTGTAAAAAAATAATAATAATAAAAAAATCGTTAAAATAAATAAAATATTAAAGTTAAAATAAAATATGAAAACGTAGATTTTTTTATTCTCATAAAACAAGACGTGCATAAAAATTCACTCTGTCGCGTTGCCAGGTACAGTTAATGTGCTAAGTAAGAAGCGTGAAATCCACTTAGCTGTGTTTTGTTTTTCATAAAAAATGTGCATCTTTAAAGGGTGTCTCGACACATTCAGTGGCTAACACTCACACATCCCGGATTATGAGACTCTCGCGTTTGCATCGCACCCTCGGGCTTCGTATCTCTTTTACATTTTTCTTGTGAAAAAAGAAACCTGGCAATCAAATTCTCAGTTCTTTTACCGCATTTTCAACGTCTATAGAATTATCCAATTCAATGTTTTGTTGTGTTTTTTGGATTTATCACTTTTAACCGATTTTCCAAAACATCTAGCCATGAAAATCATTAATTGCCTTTCGTTAAGTTCGGTAAGAGAAATTCATAGGTAGATGGCGAACCTATATTATTTCGTCGGATTTTGTCATGTTAATGTTATTCATGATCTCGGTTAGACTTGGCAAACCCGACCATGTTACGTAGGTTCATTTATATCATTATCTCTGATAATCACACATAACATTTTTGTCATCACAGATTTTGTACGTCGACGGGTGAAAGCGGAAGTGGCGTAACTTGAATTTTGGCCAAAATCACTTTTTAATTGATTGTTGTGTAAAAAAAATTCTGCGTCGAATGGTCTATATCTCGTCTTTCTACGATAAATTCTAGTAAAGATACGACCATGGATTTTTACCACCTTTTAGCACAGACCTTAAAAAAATTTGTCGTAACTAGACGAAAAACTGCAATTTTTAAATAAAAGATAGATATGACAATGCGTGAGAAATTAGAAAAAGATACGACACAGGTTTTTTAACGCTCGAATTTGATTTGAATGAGTTACGACATTTCTGTCGCCTAAAATACATTTTACATCGCCTAAAATACAATATTTCGCTGCGGGAAATGTTGTGTACTTTTATAGATACGACAATTTATTGACATGTTACAGACCAACGGCATTTATTGCTATGCAAATGATAGTACAGTTGATGCCCTATATACCAGCTCCCCCCTTATTTTTCTAAATGTCATTGAGAGTCGAAAAGAACTTGTGTCTGAAATAGAGAATTCACAGGAGAAAGTCTCTGAATAGGATCGACGTTACTTATTCCAATTCAACCCCGCCAAGATACAAGTTTACGCGTTCACCACTAAAAAGTCACCAATAGTCATATATCTCCTTGTTTTCAAGGTACCTCTTTAACAATGTTCCAGTTCCGGTGTCATCTAGAGGGTGAAGCCAAGCTAGCCTCGAAAAAGCTTGGTATTTTTAACAGAGCGAGACAGTATTCCAGTCCGGGGTAACGTCTACAACTCTACAACTGGACAGGGGTGCCAAATACCAACTACTCCCTTTGGATCGTATCCAACGAAGAGCCGCTTGAATTGTTGACTGCCATAGTATTTCAAACAGGCTTGACCCCTTGGAATTACGCCGAGATGTAGCTGCACTCTGATTCCTCTATCGGCTGTATGAGTGCTCCTGCAACTTTTCGCCATCATTCTTCACGGTGTAAGACTGCCACTCATCACCTTAATGAGTGGCAGTCTTCCACCGTGCGTTTTTCACGTAATTTTCTGCTGCACACATGTAAAATTCCCTGTTTATTTTCTTATATTATAAACAAATAACAGTAAATAATCGTATTATTTCTTATAATATGTTATAATGACATTCTTTTAAAACCAATAATTCGTTCACTTTAAGATACAACATTCCATTATAACAACGTCTGTCGCCGATTTTGCACTTAAACCAAAAGTTGTAATGCAATTTAATTAAGTAAACAAGATACGGCGAAATGAAATTTGTAGCGGCATGTCATATTTGAGATACGACAGATCCAGACAGTTGTCTATACATTTCCTCTCAAAGATACAACATTTCTGCTGCATAAAATAGAAAAATATTTTGTCGTAACTTGTTAAAAATCAATGAAATATCAACTTTAGAACAATTTGAAGAAACTCATCATATAGGCCTCAGATTAATATAAATACGTTCCAATTTTTAACGTTCTATGTTGATAAATATAGAAGTTATGAATTTTTAAAAAAGTTTTTTGGCTCTACTGTAAAGTTGGGTTTTTCGAGATACGCCACTTCTGCTTTCACCCGTCGACGTTATGATTACGATAATTTGTAACTTTGCAGGAAACAAACGAACGTCAACTTCGTTATTTTATCGATAGGATGTGGATAATTAAAAATCGATTATTGTTAATCCGTTAATCGTAATCTCTTAGATATTGCTAGTTTTTATATTTTCGTAGGATATTGAAAAAAAGAATTATCATAATTTATGTTATTTTCTTTATTAGCGTTGTGGAAAAAGAGGTTATAGGCGGCCTCTCTACGTTGGCCCATGATAATATGATAACTCCCACACCGGTTTCGGTGACGGTGGCCGGTTTCATTGAAACCAGTTACGCAGGAGTAATTTTATAGTTCCCAAGTGTGTGCGCAGCTCAATACACAAGAACACTTTCTATCTCTTTACTCTCATAACCCAGTGGGACGGAAGACCGGCCGACTGGCGAGAGATCTGACGCAGGAACGACTTTTACATGCCCATCCGACGCAAGGATCATCTTACTTGTCAGACAATTAGGTGATCAGTCTGGATCGTCCTAACCAAACTAGGAAATAACATGTGTCCAACGCGGGAATCGAACCCATGACCTCCAAGTCCTTGACCTACGCTCTAAACCACTGAACTATGGAGACGTCCAACGAAGACGAGAGTGGATGAACTCGATAACAGCTAACGTTCATACGGACATTTAGTAATTAATTTATTCCCCTATAATTTTAACAAAATTTGTAACTTATGTACTTTATCAACTGGCTAATTTTATTTGGCTCACACAAAATGCACAGTTTCTTTTTTCCATATATTTTTTTCCGTCATTAAAACCACCATTTATGCAATGAATAGCATTTTTTTTACTGTTACTTATCGTGTTCTTCCACTCACGTCTTCAAATACGATGGCCATTGTATTAGACAAGCGACTACGAACACCCAAACCACCGAACCGATTTTGCTGAAATTTGGCATGGAGATCCCGCGGGTCCCGCGCGATTAACGCATTTTAGTGGAATGAGGTTGGTTTCATCTTGTAATAAATATAGTAGCAACTAGCTAAAAGACGAGCTTTTTGAGGACTCGCGTCGTTTCTTCTTCCTGATCTTCTTTAAGGCAGTTTTTTTACATTTTAATATTAACCAAACCTTGACTGAGCGATGATAACACATGTAAGTACATAATATAAATAAAATTTTCTACATATATTAAAGCACAAATCAATAGGCGTGATAGTTTTTCCGTAAAGTGTACCACGAAAGTGCTCAGGTTGTGGGATATACAGAACACCTTAGATATAGTATTCATTATCTAAATAGATAGGCTTAGGCACTACCGTCTCTTAGCATCGTTAAAAAAAATCTAGTTTACAAAATAGTCAAAGAGCCGAGTGCGATTCCATACTTTTTGTTATAGGAAGTTAATCTACAAAGGTCGGTTTAATCGTCACTTAACTGAGGTCCCCATGTGCTCCGTCCCACGGTTCTTAGAGCCTAATCCGATTCCTAATCAAAATGAATCACTGTGGGACCCTCCGTCCTTAGCCATGGGTCGTTTAGGGAAAATTAATTAATTCAAGACCCAGTAACGCAATTATTTTAAAGAGTTATTTAAGAAAGCCACGGATGACGGAGTTTTAAGGAAATTAAAAACTTGAAAAATGTTTAAGCTTCTAGCAATTTTTTTTCGCATCTCTATCATTATTTTTATATCTCAATCATTATTATTCTTGAAAGTAAGGTAATCAGGTAATCAGTTACTTTCTAAACATATTATTAAGTACATTTATAATATAATTTTAACATAAAGCATACGGTACCTACTATTTTGGCTACAACATAAGTAGGCCTACTCGTATACTGTGAAATTCTACCTAATAATTTTACCTTCAAGTATTCAGTTACCTATTGTAATGAAACCAAATATTTGACTCTAAAATGTTTAATCATTTTGGTATTTTGACATCTCAAGGGAAATAAGATAGTGAAACAAAATTTTCGAAACACTTGAAGACTAGTCTAGGATCCAAGGCGATATCGACTTGCTCTAATCTTTGTATATATTTTGACAGCGACTGACAAGGGGTTAAAAACTCAAAATATAGAATATTCAATAACAAAATAATATGTTATGCACTCCATAGCAATTTTTTTACCTATTTGACATGATATTATTATGTATGAGAATTATACATTAATTGGTACAACATAGGGACTAACTTGTATAATATGATGTAAGATTAAAATAATCCCAGGTACTTTTATGGTTGGGTTGAATTGCAAAGGAATATAATTTATACATAAAAGAGGTAAAAAGACTTTATAATAATACGTGAAAAGTCATTATACGCCTGTTAAACCCTCTCGCAAAACAACCTTAAAACGAGACGCACTATACTTTGCGCAAATAAAAGTGTGAAGCGTATTTTGAACTTACGCGGAATTTCGTTTTGTACTTACCTGTCTTATTACTTTTTACCCGACAACGGCGAAGCAAAAAGGATATTTAAATTAAAATGTTTTTGATGGTAAAATATGATAGAGACTAAAATGGGATAAAATGTTCACTAGACATAAAATTATGAAATATAAGAGGATTTGTTAACATAATTTATATGATATTAAAAAAAATATAATATAAATTATTATTAACTTTAATTTAGGATATTCTATGCGAAGGTCGAAAAAAACAAGTAGTTTTATCATAGTCTTAATTGATACCCAAGCCCAACATATTGTGTAATAATGTTATGTGCAATGTGCATCCTTCATATTTGAGTGCAAATTGCAAAGTAAAACATTGAAAATGCAGACCAATCCGTCTCTGTCGCCGGCCCCTGCTCTCCGACTTGGATTAATGGCTAACGTAATTAAAGTAGTAAACACCAGGTGTGCTTTTTAACCCCCAGCTAACAGCGTTTATGCGTATAATACGAGCCGTGTGGGATGAAAATATCCCATAATGAACTTCTGAATATCGCCTTAAGAAAATTAATTAAAAGTCGTGAATGTGTTTCATAATTATATGTGGACACTCGTGCCTTTTCAGTAGTATAATTAAATATTATTTCACTCAGAATAAACTCTATGAATGTGTATACGAGTCTTAATGAATGGATCATGCTACATTAAATTACAAAAAAACGTAAACAAAAATTCGCTATTAAATCTTTTCTTAAACACACCTTATAATGAGGGAAATATTTAATTTATTATGCTTGGAGAACTTACTTAAAAGGATTAAAGTGCCAGCTAAACAAGAATATAATATATTATTATTATAAAAATAAATAAAAAAAATTGTACGCGGCCTATACCCTATTAGTTCTATTTTTTTCGACAAAACATAAATTATCGAGACAAATGCGGTTGTTGCATTGCGACAAAAAGCTTATCAAGGAGAGAACAGCTTTCCACTTTACCTACATTACTTTTGCCATCTGTTACGACTATCAGGATTAAGAAAAACTTGGAGCGGGAACACTGAATTTTATACTCAAACAAATCTACGTCATTGGCGATAATCCAAAAGTTTGCGGGCTCTTAGGCTGTTTCCGGAGTGCATCGTGATTTGCGTATCAAATTAAGAATATTCAGAATTGAATTTTTATATTAAAGGAAAATAAACATGAAAATTTAAGAGCCAATTAATGTATTGTGTTATGTGATGGGACCATGGGAGAGCCATGCTTCGGCACGAATGGGCCGGCTCGACCGGATAAATACCACGTTCTCACAGAAAACCGGCGTGAAACAGCGCTTGCGCTGTGTTTCGCCGAGTGAGTGAGTTTACCGGAGGCCCAATCCCCTAACCCCTACCCTATTCCCTTCCCTACCCTCAACTATTCCCTTCCCTTCCCTACCCTCCCCTATTACCCTATTCCCTCTTAAAAGGCCGGCAACGCACTTGCAGCTCTTCTGATGCTGCGAGTGTCCATGGGCGACGGAAGTTGCTTTCCATCAGGTGACCCGTTTGCTAGTTTGCCCCCTTATTTCATAAAAAAAAATGTATTACGGAATTCTTCATAAACGAGTTCTAACCTAAGAGTTTCACTCTTTGTAATGAGGTTTGATTTAAGAACAGAATTTACGTCAGATGTGCGATTGATTTTTTCAGGACTTATAAAAACATGTGGACAATAGACATAAAAACTTATCCGGAACGTAATATCAATGTGTATTCATTCCGAGACTCGAAAAGAGCGTTTTAAATGAAAGCTCCTACAATAAGGTTTTATCGTCATATGGCTCATTGAATAAAAAGTACCAAATGATACTTTTATTTTAATTCCCGTTCCGTTTCACGTCATAGAGCGGGCGCGGTGATTGAAAAATATTAATTGGAAGATTCAAAGTTACATGTGGCGCTCGCCGATCTTACTGGAGATAATTAGTTATTGCTTTTTAAAATGAATATCAACAGCTAGGTATTTCTGTACTAAATAATACGTATAATAGTATAATTTGACTACGATCTCAACATCGCATAAAACAGCAGGCACGCGACAGCGCTTTACCCAAACAATAGAGGAAAAATTGCGCGCCGCGCGGCGGAACGGCCAAAATTTCATACACACAACAAAAACCTGCGAAAAAACCTCGCGTAAAACGGAATGTGATTATTCGGGCAGGTGCTTCCGCGTCATGACTAGTGAATTACGAACAAACTGCAATTTTATTTTTTTCAGGTGTCCCCCGACAAGGGGAGCAAAAAGTTCCGCCGTGAAGCGGGGACCGTTAACTGTCCACACTCGGACGTTGTAAACATTGCCCTTGACGTGTTTGGGCAATGGACATTGGGCAGGGTTGCGGAAATCCGCACTATGGCCCGTTGTTTCCAAAAAGTAAGCTACGTGGTAACGTGGCGGACATTTTGATACAAATAAGTTCGCATGACGTATATTGGATAACTTTGGGGTTAGGGCTACGGTTACAGTCTGGTTTTGACTAAACTTCTAAAGTAACAAACATTTACGCACATAATATATAACAATTTATTTTATATTGAAGCAGTTTAGGGAAAATGTGTAGGAATTAGCTCTAATAATAATATCTTATATATAAAATTCTCGTGTTACAATGTTAGGCCGCGTACTCCTCCGAAACAGCTTTACTGATTTTAACCAAATTTTATACGCATATTCAGTGGGTCTGAGAATCGGCTACTGGGTACTTTTTATATTGATAAGTGCATTTGTTGAATAAATAATATTAAATTATTACAACTCGAGACTGACGGCGACCATTGTTTGTGCGACGGGATAGCGATGGACGTTACCATGGTGACATACTTATTTAGTCACT
The DNA here is from genome assembly GCF_905147365.1 of Aricia agestis. NCBI lineage: Eukaryota > Metazoa > Arthropoda > Insecta > Lepidoptera > Lycaenidae > Aricia > Aricia agestis. Next base: position 8,259,742 of record NC_056421.1, on the reverse strand, counting down.
TCAATAAAATAATATGGGCGAAATACTCTATAAGTAAAGCAAAGAAACGTTTGCCGGGACAGCTAGTAATAAATAATAATATCATAATTGAAGACGTTAGTGGATGAAGTCGATAACTGACATTAGGTACCTATATATAACATTAGTGCAATTACATATTTTGTCCCTTATAATTTGAACAAATTTTGTAACTTACCTACTTCATCAGTTAGCTATTATATCTAGATATCCAAAGAATCCAATTTTTATTTATTTCAGATTATTTTCATTGACCTAAAGCTCCATTTATGCAAAATAAAAAAACACAGTTTTCAAATAATTAGAAAACTGTGTTTTTTGTTTATTATTAGTTACCCGCTTCGTCCACTAGTGTCTTCAATTATTACGTATTCATTGTCTCAGTGTGCAATGCAGCGTCAATAAAGTCGAGAAAACTAAAAGAGGGAAAACCATTCAATTTCCACATTCGCGTAAACATTGTAAATCAATGTAGAAAATGAATCCAATTCACTTGCATCATATTCATTATGTGCACGTGGGGGCCGTCGTGAGGCAGGACAGTGACAGTGGAGAGACAGGACTGGCCCTTTAGCCAAAATCTTTTCTTTATCGCTTCTTTATAGAATTGCCGATCAAAATGTATGAAATTGATAATAGGCGTTCGTTAATATGAAGTTGACGTTCGATTTTGTCTGGGATTCTATAAAGCAGCGATAAAGAGAATAATTAGTAATTAAAAAAAGGTAAAACCAACTTCAAAATTAAAATTCCCTATTTTAAAAACTACTGAACCGATTTTGACGAAACTTGCAGTATTCCCTAAGTTGAACAATACCTAGTTCAACTAGACTTGTAGTGCCGGAGATATGCGAACACAAACATTAAAACATACACATACATTACATACATTTTTCAGATTTCAGATCAGAGAATTTGTTCAGACGCTGATATAGACATACGAAAACTAGGCAGTTCTGGAAATATATAATATACGGGTCGAATTGATAAGCCCCTTTGCTTTTAAAGTGGGTTAAAACGTCTTGGCTACAGGCTCAGGGGCAGCGGAGAGGCAGGGTGGGCACTAAATTCTTTACTTTGCCAACAAATCTCCGCGCGATAGCGGTGTTTTATTTGGGTCAGGGGCCAAAGTGCGCTCCCGGATAAGTGTCACTTCGGAAGATAGTTTGCTTTGGTACGCTAACTAAAACGATGGAATTCTTTTACTCGATTTTTAAACATGAGACTGTACGATTTAAATTCTATGTTCCGATGTTTTTGTTACCGTTTGTGTTTAAGGAGTTGGTTAATTATTAATTATTAAATTTACGTTCAATTTGTATTATTCTTAACATCACTGTTGTGAGGGATGAGAGGAAAAAATTAGCTCTTTTGAGAAGACGTTTTTTGTCCTATCTTTACAATTATCTATATTCTATAGTCTATACTAATAATATTATAAATACGAAAGTGTGTCTGTCTGTCTATCTGTTACCTTTTCACAGCCCAAAACGGTGAACCGATTTTGCTGATATTTGGCTTGGAGATACTTTGAGTCCCGGGAAAGGACCGCACATCAACGCAGTCAGTAGCAAACTATTCCGTGCAAGTGGATCTCTTCGTCTCTTCGGTAATTTTCTTCCAATAAAAACTAAAATTGCATTGGTTCATACATTGCTTATGCCAATATTGGATTACGCAGACATTTGTCTCATTGATATTAACGAAGAGCTTTTAGATAAACTTGAGAGACTGCAAAATGTTTGCATCAGATTTGTCTATGGCCTGCGGAAATACGATCATGTCACAGAATTTCGGAGGAAGCTTCGATGGCTTCCTATTCGCTTGCGTCGAGACTGTCACGTCCTCTCCCTTTTGTACAACGTCCTTTTTGTTCCATCCTCCCCGCCCTACCTTAAAAACCGCTTTAAATTTTTGCATGATACTCACCAGCTAACATTACGCTCTTCAAGCAATCTCACTCTCGAGATCCCTCTGCACTCTACTTCTTTATATTCTAAATCTTTCGCTGTTCGTGCTGCTTCTCTTTGGAATACTTTGCCTCTAGATATTCGACGAGCCGGTTCAATAAATATTTTTAAACATAAACTTAAATCTCATTTTCTTAATATGCACTAGCTTATTCCTGTCACATCTCTGCTTTATCATCAATAATTATAGTTAACTGCCAACATAAATAGACCTGGTTTTAGTAATAGTTAGTAATAGTTTTAGAATTTGTCTTAGTTTTAGTAATATAAGCACTAGTATTAGTTTAGTTTGCGCACCTACACGATTTTTATATCATTCCCAATTTTCTATCGTAGCTACAAAAGGTTGACTGGTAGAGATTGCTTAGTAGCAATAAGTTCGCCTTTTGTACATCAATTAGTAATATATATTATTGTATCTTTCGTATTATGTACTGTATTTTGGTGTGCAATAAAGAGTTATATTATTAAAAAAAAAAAAAAAAAAAAGGACATAGGATACTTTTTATCCCGAAAAAAATGTACAGTTCCCGCGCGATAAACTCTGGAACAAATTGTCACCGGCAGTATTTCTGGACCGGACGGGACCTATAATACGACCTGCAAACCTTCAAGAAAAGAGCGTATTCCCTCTTAAAAGGCCGGCAACGCACCTGCAGCTCTTCTGATGTTGCGAGTGTCCATCGGCGACGGTAGTTATTTTCCATTAGGCGACCCGTTTGCTCATTTGCCCCCTTATTTCTTAAAAACAAACGAGTTTTGGCGCAACGGAGTTACGGGAGTCATCTTCTGTGTTATTATAATCCAGAATCCTTATGCGTGATAATATTGCATCCGCTACCGATACTAGAAATTCAGTGCTAAGCACATCTATGAAATTGTATCATTACAGATCCCACCATTGCGCACAGTGTCACATTTCTATGGCCCTATTTACAGTTCGACATCGGATTCGCTGTTAAGCTTTCCCGATGCCTGTGCTATGCTAATTTCGAATTACAGCTATTCTATTTCAACAGGCGCTTTGATTAAAACAATAAGTATATTTTGATTTCAAATGTGAGTATAATATTTTTTAACTCAACGTCTACTTTGTTTTATAATATCAATCGTCTACTAACACTCTACTTACACTATTTAACTCAACATTTACTTTGTTTTATAATATCAATCGTCTACTAACACTCTACTTACACTATTTAACTCAACATTTACTTTGTTATAAACAACATTTTTCTTCTAACTGTACAATTATAGGTATACCAAGTAAAAAATATAATAATATTATGATGTAATAAATGATCGGCCAAGTGCGAGTCGGACTTGCGCACGAAGGGTTCCGTACAATTATAGAGCAAAATTAGGCCAAAAATTGTGTTTTTTTGTATGGGACCCTTAATTTTTATTTTATTTTAATATTATTATAAAACTAGCTTTTGCCCGCGGCTTCGCTCGCATGAAATTCGAAAATCGTGTACAATACGAATATTCTTGCAAATCTCCTTTAGAAACATGATGTTTTTCCAAGACCAAAAGTAGCCTATGTTTTGCTTAGCAACATTACCAGGAGCGGGAGGTTTGGGGGGGCGCAGCTCCCCCAAGTAAGGGCAGGGGCAAAGCCTCCCGCATGTTAATCAAACGACACGCAAAATCTGCATGTTTAGTTTTGGTTAGATTAATTTCACTTTTAGTAAATAACTTACTTTAATTCTAAAGGAGAAGTAAAACTCAACACTAACGACGCAACACCATTTTGCTTAGCAACATTACCAGGAAGGGGGGGGGGGTTTGGGGGGGCGCAGCCCCCCCAAGTACCGGCCGGGGGCAAAGCCTCCCGCATGTTAATCAAACGACACGCAAAATCTGCATGTTTAGTTTTGGTTAGATTAATTTCACTTTTAATAAATAACTTATTTTGATTCTAAAGAAGGAGGAGTAAAACTCAACACTAACGACGCAACACCATTTTGCTTAGCAACATGCTAGGGCTGCGCCCCCCCAAGTACCGGCCGGGGGCAAAGCCTCCCGCATGTTAATCAAACGACACGCAAAATCTGCATGTTTAGTTTTGGTTAGATTAATTTCACTTTTAATAAATAACTTATTTTGATTCTAAAGAAGGAGGAGTAAAACTCAACACTAACGACGCAACACCATTTTGCTTAGCAACATTACCAGGTGGGGGGGTTTGGGGGGGCGCAGCCCCCCGAGTACCGGCCGGGGGCAAAGCCTCCCGCATGTTAATCAAACGACACGCAAAATCTGCATGTTTAGTTTTGGTTAGATTAATTTCACTTTTAATAAATAACTTACGTTGATTCTAAAGAAAGAGAAGTAAAACTCAACACTAATGACGCAACACGTTTTTGCTTTTTTTTTTTTTTATGAAATAAGGGGGCAAAGGAGCAAACGGGTCACCTGATGGAAAGCAACTTCCGTTGCCCATGGACACTCGCAGCATCAGAAGAGCTGCAAGTGCGTTGCCGGCCTTTTAAGAGGGAATAGGGTAATAGGGGAGGGTAGGGAAGGGAATAGGGTAGGGGTTAGGGAATTGGGCCTCCGGTAAACTCACTCACTCGGCGAAACACAGCGCAAGTGCTGTTTCACGCTGGTTTTCTGTGAGAACGTGATATTTATCCGGTCGAGCCGGCCCATTCGTGCCGAAGCATGGCTCTCCCACGTATAAACGCTTGGCAACATTACCAGGTAGGGGAAATTTATACACCAGATGTTAAGTTGGAAGAAGATAAATATATCTGCGAAAACCGTATTCAAATCGGATCAGTACTTTTCGTGTTAAAGAAAAAAGTTTGGTACAAAATCTTACCCCCTCTTTTGACCCCTTGGAGAGGTGGGGGGAAAAATTTTTGTACACCAGATGTTAAGTTGGGAGAAGACAAATATATCTGCGAAAACCGCATTCAAAACGGATCAGTAGTTTTCGTGTGATGCTGGAACAAACATACAGACAGACAGACAGACAGACAAAAAACTAACCACAGTTTTGGCTTCTATAGCAAAACAACCCCCCGCTTATTATTTTTTGGATATCTTTAATGTACAGAATTGTCATTTCTACAGTTTTATTATATGTCACCTGTTGCTATTATTGATATAGAGCCAAAACAGCCAAGGGAGGCTTGGCTTGGCCTTAAATATTAATTTTATTTTGTTTTTAGTATTTGTTGTTATAGCGGCAACAGATATATATATATAATCTGTGAAAATTTCAGAACACTAACTATAGCGGTTCTTGAGTTACAACCTGGAGACAGACGAACAGACAGACATCGAAGTCTCATGAATTATAGGGTCATGTTTTCACCCTTTGGGTACGGAACCCTAAAATACAGCCTTTCCCAGGTGGCAAAAAAGTGATCAAGGGAAAAATAATATGAATATGAAATCTTCGTCTTATTGCTATACAGTATCTCTTACTCAGTCAATTCTGTCGATGTAAATAATTAAGGGGCTTATCGAGTCTCAACCCCATTACTGTCTGGTTAGAACCACAAAGGGGTAGGTCGTCATTATTTTATTACTCGAACCCTCACATCTCAGGTACGAAGTTGAGCTAAGTTTAGATTTGAATGGGGTCGCATATCTTATCTAAGAAATAGGGTTGTTCTGTAGACTTCACGGTAAAATCGATTACTCGAATTATAGATTATGAAATTTTAAAGTTACAACAGTTCTTTTTTTTTATGAAATAAGGGGGCAAACGAGCATACGGGTCACCTGATGGAAAGCAACTTCCGTCGCCCATGGATACTCGCTGCATCAAAAGAGCTGCAGGTACGTTGACGGCCTTTTAAGAGGGAATAAGGCATTAGGGGAGCGTAGGGATGGGAAGGGAAGGGAATAGGGCAGGGTAGAGAAGGGAATAGGGTAGGGGATTGGGCCTCCGGTAAACTCACTCACTCGGGGAAACATAGCGCAAGCGCTGTTTCACGCCGGTTTTCTGTGAGAACTACCACGTTCTCACAGAAAACCGACGTGAAACAGCTTCTCCGGTCGAGCCGGCCCATTCGTGCCGAAGCATGGCTCTCCCACGTCTGAAGTTCTGGTTTAATATTATAATTGTTTTCTATCAATGAAATTTTATATTTAAAAAGGGGCCTGATTAAGATTCGTTTCATGTGCGATAGACAATAAAACGCGTGCCGCGCCACTTTGACCAATAACAGCGCGGCTTAGGAATTCGAGTGGAACTAGAATATACCCTGAATATTTTTGACAAGATTTGCCTCAAGTTAATAAAGGTATTTTTAAGAATATCTAAGTAGTAATAAGTACTCAAGTAGGTTACATCTCCTTTTTTGAGAAAACAGCCATTATGCTCCATTTTGAGATATTAGATAGTAGTTTCAGTTTCAAATTTACTTCTTATTTTTAAATAATAATCTTTCAACTGTATTATTTCAAAGGAAAAAAAAATCTTGCAATTTTAATCGATTTTCCAGATACTTAATCCATTTAAAGGACATCACTATTGAATGGGGGTTACTTTGGGTTGCAAATCATTGTAATATTATATTTAAGTCAATTACAAATAACAAGATGGCTAACAAATAGCATGACCAAGTACTTGTTTAAATATCTCACATTGTATTGACATACGATTTTAAATGGATTTGGGGTGGACGTTGAAGAAATTGCTAATCGTAGACAAATCCAAATTTTAATCTTATTAAAATATTACGTATATCCTCATTTCTCGTAGATTAGAATTTAAAAATAAGTACTAGGTATTTCATTATACAACCAATTTAAAATATGACAAAAAAAATGAAAGTTTTTAAATACTTTTTAATTAGAATCGAGCTTAAAATAAGCTTAAAAATTGTGTTCGTACAATTTCGTCTATATTATTATCTATTTTAATAGTTTCCATATTTTTTTGTAAAATTGTTACAGATATAAAATAAACAAAAAACACTTAAATAAATTCTATAAACAACGGATTCAATGCTGGTTAATTCTATACAAACAAAACACAGTTTTGTACAAACTATAATTTATAGCTCTCGTTTATTTGTATAGTTACGTCCAATACAGATGGCTTCAACGTTTGATTGATTATTTTAAAACCGTACGTGCCTTTGATTTATGAGTGGCATTTAATTTATTACACTAAAAGTAAAAACTGAAAACCATTCTGTAAGCTTAAAAGATCTGAAACGAAGATTGTATGAAAGGTGCCAGTAATTAGCAAGTAGCAAAATAATTACAGTTAGGTAAAAAATTATTTTATTGACTTTTAATATTTATTTATATTCTAACAGGTAAACTGTAGTGTTGAACGTTTTGAGTGACTTAAATCTTCAATTAAAAAGCTAGACGTGTGATTGAATGGCGTTGTTCAGTCAAAGGGCTAGCTGTTTGATCGAACGGCTATTTAAACCAGTCGGCTGCGACATACACATTGTGAATCTATGTATTAGGTTAGGTTAAATAAATTATTTTTAGCCACTCACTCTTCTTTTTACTAAACATCGTCTAAAAATGTCACGTAATAATTTGAGGATAAAACGGGTACAACTTTAATTTTTAAAATTCGCCTCTCCAATAAAAGCTTTTTCGGACGGATCTTCTTTTAATAGTTTTATCATACCAAGATGGGCGACAAAGGCGTTTTCGAGTGGCCTAGTTAAAGTCGTGCAATCGCTGTTGCATTTTATTACTTTTCTATTTCCACTGGGGTTTCCATTTCCTCCTCATAATTAATAGCCTGGCTGACGTCCTATTCCCGCGGCTCAGAACTTTGCCATTCAATTTGAATGTACGACCTTGTTAGTTTTCTATTTGTACAACTTTTTGTTTCTATAATATTTTTATTGACTACTTGCTTTTTATTAGCTTTCTTTAGAAGTTAGTTTGCGAAAATCTGTCAGCATGCTAATCAGCATTTTAATTTCTTGACGAAAAAAAATGGCAAAGTACGCTAAACCTTTTTTTTTTTAATTGGTCGCCTTACAAAATAACTTTTACAAAATTAACCGAATATTATTTTGTTTTTAAGACATGAAAATATTGGTAGTGTAATAAAAATCATCTTAAAATAAATAAGATTTTATCGACAAGAAAAGCATCAAATATACAAAGAAAATTTTACGGTGCATTTTCAGATTTATTGACCATAAAATGCTCTCATCAATTTATGATACTGATAGGAAAAGCTGTACACTTTTACGACGGGATTAAATTAAAATTTGCTTTGTTTCTCTTTACTGTTTATTGTCTCCATGTAAAAGAGTTTATTAGAAGGACCTAATCTTGTAATAATTTTAGTGAACTAGTACCATTTATTACATAACTAAATAGAAGAAATACATGGTTTACTAAAAAAAAAGCTAAATCAAATTATTTTACAGAGTAGCCAAAGGGAATGCATAAGGAAATAACTTGCAGACCCCAAAATCTGTTTCTATACTCTGTTTGTCATTCTTCTACAGTTGCGTAGCTAAAACTACTTTTGTTTTATTTGAAACTACCACTTATTTATTTAAACACTTAGCTTTTGTTATAGTTATAAGTATTCTTTGCCTGTTAGTTGCAGTCTTTTTTTTTAAATCAAGAACTGTCCTTTGTTATTTTGAAAAACTGACACATATTTTTTATAATGACAATAATTTTCGGCAACACCGGCACAAAATTGGCACTTATCTACAAGTTATTAATGAGAACAGCTTTGAAAATTTAACGACAGCGTCTTAATGATGCACGAACGTACGGTAAGTGCTAACTTAATAGAAGTGTAAACTTCTTTCGACGTCATTAAAAGTTTCAAGTTAAGATTTGTGCCAGTTGTAATTAGCTGAGCAGTTATGGAAAATATTTTCCGTTCATTTCGCTTCATTTATTGCCGTTTCGTGCCCGTGATAACGTAAATAGCTGTTGTATCGGGTACTTAGCTATTGGAATTCGTTGTGAGAAGTTTGTGTTTATTCAGAATTTGATACCTATTTATGATACTGAGTTTCAAATTCTTTAAATTTCAAATTCTTTATTAAGCATACAATAATATACAATAGTATAAAAGCTAGATAGCGTACATCACGTCGTCTAATCCCATGCTAAGTAAAAACTTGTGTTATGGCAATCAGACAACAGATGCACGCCGAACTATTTTATCCTAATATATATAGAGTAAACGGGATTATTGCAACTCTTTTCGTTATTTAGGTTATTTAGATGATGCTGCTCTACAATACTTATGTTAACCAACTATAGTGATAGCTACAATAATTATTATAGTGAGCTACAATCATTGTTGGACGTGAACCATTTTGAGAGATAGTCTAGCAAATTACCTAATTATTTACATTTAAAAATATTATAAAAATATACTATGATGAAATTCATAATATGGTAATAAAATTTAGCTGAAACTCCAAAACTAACCTATTCTCGAAACGGACTCAAATAGTTAAAAATAAACCCTAGTCCCAGAGCCTACATGGAGTAACACAAAATTATGGTAATACGATGCGGTACCTTCAGCCCGATCCCTTCCATATTAGACCTTAAGTGTAATTCTGTTACTTTCGCGGGAGGACGCTTTAGCTCCAAACTAAAATAAGCCATCATCAGAAGCGACGATGTTCTCTAAACGGTCGAAACAATCGTTTAAAATGTTATTAGAAAGTTTAAAATAATTCATATCTATATGCGTACTAAAATTATAAATGCAAAAGTGTGTCTGTCTGTCTGTCTTTTACCTCTTCTCATTCAAACTGGTGAACCGATTTTGCTGAAATTTGGTATAAAGATACTTTTAGTCCCGGGAAAGGATATAGAACACTTTTCATCCTGGAAAAATAAAAATAACAACATTTATATACAATAGTACTAAAAATTATTCTGAATCACGAGAACGCGATTACATTCCCTAGTTACTTAGCTTGAAAAGATCTCGCAAGTTTGGGTGAAATATGATCACAATTTTCATTTAACAAAATAGCATTTCCCGAGGAAGTTTCGGTCTGTAAATATTAATAAAGTCACAGCGTTATCTGAAAGCATGGACTGCGGAGTCCGCACACGTACGTACACTTTCTTTCGAATAAATTGCAATTCTTGTTTACTCTAAGAGATTATCTTCATGTACATACACCACTGTACATAGTAATCACGACATCGGATTAGCCACTACGTATTTGCTTTGCGAACGAGATGCGCCACAGTAAAATAAATTTTTATTTATTCAGACTGCTAAAGCGCCTCAAAGCTTATTGCGGAATAAAAATGTTTATTGGATCTCGAGTAAGATTAACGGGGTACCTTTCCGAGGTTCGTCATAACGTTAACTATAGTCCTGAGGGCCTAGACAAGCGGCAAGCGATTATCGTAAACGCCAACGCCAACGCCACAAAAGGTATGGGATTTTACATTAGCGTATTTGCTAGCGAAGCGATGACTTATGTCAAATCGCATACATTTTGTTAGCGTTTACGATAATCGCTTGCCACTTGTCTACTAGGGCAGTGTTGCTTTAATTGTTGTTCCTTGTCAGTAGCTTCTTCCCTTGCTATATAGTATATAGTTGTTCAGTAGGTAGATAGTAGTAGTAGTTAGTTGTTTGCCTAAGCCTGAAAAGGTCTAAAGTGATATTTATTATTTGAAAGCAATAAAATTGATGACAGCACACATGTACCACCTTTAGCTGTATTAGGCCGCCGTATCGTACAGCGTACTTGCTCCGTACAAAATGTAAGCATTCGTTTCTATGTAATACAACTTATATTGCATCGTCAAAAATTGTTTGCTATTTTGTAACTGAAAAAAACTAAGTAGTAAGTACCTACCCTAAAAATATTAAGATACTCCTATCACGTAGACATGTTTAATGTTTATATTCAAAATTAGATCGATATTAGCTTACCTAAACGTAGTGTATAAGCCTCCGTATATATAATATTTTATACCTACAATAGACGGAAGAAAACAATTTAGCGGAGGGTCGGATGTGTAGCAAAAACGATGAGACGGGGTCAGCTGACCGCCTGTAATTGCCATACGAAAGGTCCTTATTTTGACGAACTGTTAATGACACAACCCTTAAGGTGCATGGGGCTACTTTTTGTGAAGCGTTTTCCTGATCGATATAGACCAGGGGTTCCGAAATGTTTAGACGATGATGGAATACCAAACACTTTATCAGAACTCTAATGGGGAATTACCTATCCTAATCTAAAGCACAAATCTAGGAAACCTCGGCTTCATGACACTGTGAGTTCGTTCTGCGTAGATCGGAACGCAAACAAAAATTGATGAATCTTCGGGTAGTTGAAGAACTTCAATAAATTGGACGCCTGTCACCTCAGTCTACCAGTGACCACGGCCGCTGTAAAGTAGCCGAAACGTCGGGATTAATCAAAGTGCTCCGCGACAAAATCAGTAAGTGTTTGAACTTTGTAATATCCTAATCTGTGCTATATTTATGCTATCTATTTAAAAAAAACATGCGAATTCTTATCACGTATTTTATATCTAAAAATATAAAATACTAGAGGACGCCCGCAACTCCGTTGCGCCAAAATTAGTTTATCGCGCGGGAACCGTAATTTATTTTCGGGATAAAAAGTATCCTATGTTCTTTCCCGGGACTCCATGTAACTCCATACCAAATTCCAGCCAAATCGGTTCTGTGGTTTGGGCGTGAAGAGGTAATAGACAGATAGACAGACGTACACACTTTCGCATTTACAATATTGGTATGGATTTTTGAACTTTTGCAATCACACGTGTTGTTGTTATAATGTATTATTTAACAATTCTTTTCACAATATTCTGCAGAATCGATTTTGATTTTTCAGTATTTATATTATATTATATATTTTGGTTGATGGAACATGCGAACAGCGAATGTATACATTATAGTATGTATATTGTATACCTACGTTATTCACACAACCATTTTTGGCTAGAAACAGAGAAAAAGCTTTTTCCGTGCGTCTTTTATAGTTTTGTAGAACATCTTTTATTTTGTGTGTCTACAATGCCTTTTAGCTTCTCCCACAAAAGTACCCACCATTACCATTTCATATCACACTCGCCCATTGAGACAGAATACGATACTTTTGATAAGACATGAAGAATATGAAAAATATTTTCCAAATAAACCCCTTTCATTCTGAACTCGCATTCATACTTTTTGCAATTGCCAAAATGAATTATTTTAATGGATCGTTTCATTCCATTAAATGGCTCATATATTTTTCTGCTCGGACTTTATTTTGTACATTGTTGACAGAAATGTATTTTAGGCAGAAATAAAAAGTGTAATAATAGTTGCATGATAAAAACAAATAAAAATTTCGTAGTAAAGTACCAAACTTTGAAATTCTAGCTAGAGCCATAGGAAGCTAGATAATATTATATTGAAAGAGACGCTATGAAAAGTATGATAGAGGCGTTAGTATGACCTCATAAGTCATGATTCATAATTTCGTGATTCCTGAAACACATTTATTAGCCATACATAATCAGGTTTATTCCATAAAGAATAAAAACACATTAGTGGAGAAATGAGGAGTAACAATTAAAGTTTTTGTGCTGGAGCTTAGTGCAGGCACGTTTAGAAGTTATGCGTTGATCGTGACCGCCTGGCAAAAACAGGAGCAGCCCGCGTTGTTCATGTTAATTTTTTATGTTTTCTGAAACATATACGTTTTTGTGGTACCCCGTGAAGATATATTAGATTGTACGTCGTGAATTATGATGTTATTTGGTTAAATATTACTATGTTTTCCGCTGTACGCTTTTCACGTAGAATTCACCATATTTTTTTAAATTGATATTTTTTGCCGACCGATTTAAACACCATGTTTTAGCAAATCCCAGCAGGATCCATTTTGCACAAGACGATCACTAGAAAATTATGTCCTGTTTAAATAAACTAAAGTCAAAATTTTATTTGACGCACGCAAAGTCCGCAAAATACAGAATGCTAATAAAAATCGATAATTCTGGCAGCATTTTGCGAATATTCTAGGAGCGCTTAGTCCGAGGTCTCCGGGGACGTCTGGATGTACGGCATTAGACATACGATACCACCTCGTCTACTTAAAACATGGCGTCTTGTCTCCGTAAAACATAGCTTCTTCCCGCCGTAAAACATGCCACTTCTCAAGTTTTATTTTGTACATTTTGAAGTGAAAAGCTTCATTTGTGCACTTTTTTGGGATGGGTACAAAATGGCCTGAAAACAGTAAGGTAAGGACTATCCGTACTAAGAAACTTTTCAAGTGCCAATATGATGAGAGTTTTAAATGAAATTTTAAAAATACAAAAAATTGAGTCTGCTGCACTCAGAAATGAATGTTAATTAGTTAAATGTGATTAAATAATGTAACAAACCCTAAACATGATCTGTAAAACTCTTCGTTAAGAGGGCGACTAACCCCAAAAATCAAACATCGTCCTTCTCTCTTCACACTCACGCCCGTCTTTCATATGCCAGGCGAAAAACGGATTCATCGCCAAATTAGTTTTTTCTCAATAACTCGATAAATATACAACATTTTGAAAATCCGCTAGGTCGATCTCTCAATGATAGAATTTTATACACTGTGTTACAACTTAGTTCAATGCAAGTTATGGCAATAAATGAAAAATTCGTGAAAATTAGATGCATCTTTGTGATTTTTTTCAGTTAAGGAAAATTTTAAGATATCGTGTTTTTGCTCAGATCGAATTCTCGGAAACATAATGTAGTATCTAATTTTAGAAAATGAAACAATTCGGGGCTTATTTTCAAGTTTAAAAATGAATTATAAAATCGACACTTTAGGGTTAGTCGCCCCCTTAAATGGAAGATTGATCATCATTAAATTTATTGTCTCTGAGTGAGTGCGGTCGTAAGTAAAATCCTACGAAGTAACTCACTGTAAAAATGTAGGACATTTCTAATGTCAGCGGGGCTAAAATGGTCGCTTTGAAGAATCACGATATGAATCATAATACGATTCATTTTTCTAAAATCGTAAAATGCAACTCTGCTTGTAATTCATTTCTGTGTTTTTGTACTGATTTGACATTTGTCAGTTTGACAGTTTTGACAATTCATTTGCTGAATTGATTGAGAGGAATTGCTAAATGTGACCATTTTATCCCCGCAGTTCTCAAGGCTCTTAGGGCCGGGACACATAAACACGATACGACGTCGTGACTCGTTTCGTACCACGATGCGACGTCGTTTTACGATGCGACGTCGTGTCGTGGGAATCTACGACGAGCATCGTAAAAAACTACGTCGCGACATCGTAACGTGCCACGATACACGACACGCCGTCGATACAATGCAGGGTGAATTGTCGCAGTTAATTTCTTGGAATTTTGAATAACACGCATCGTGAGTTTCTACGACTGTGTATCGTGGCACGTTACGATGTCGCGACGTAGTTTTTTACGATGCTCGTTGTAGATTCCCACTACGCGACGTCGCCGCATCGGGTACGACGCGACGTCGTATCGTGTTTATGTGTCCCGGCCCTTACGGAGATGCCTAGCGAGCCACGTGATCATAAATTGTGTTAGCTCTACCTCACATAGTTATAGCGAAATTAACTTACGGCCTCCTCATATCGATAGTGCATTTTCTTCATATATTACACTGTCATGTTAAAAGCATGTGGTAACGCAATTATTTTCTTTATCAACATCATCATTCATTATAATTGGAGTTGCTCGTCTCTTGTGCAAGCTTTATTTAGTTTCTCTATTTTGGCCTTTTTTTTAGAACTAGAAGACGCCCGTAACTCCGTTGCGCCAAAATTCGATTATCGCGCAGGAACCGTACATTTTGCGGGATATAAAATATCCTATGTCATTTCCCGGGACTCAAAGTATCTCCATACCCAATTTCAGCAAAATCGGTTCAGCGGTTTGGGGGTGAAGAAATAACAGACTGACAAACACACTTTCGCTTTTATAATATTAGTATAGATTGAAGTTATAGGTTATTAGAGCAAGTATATTTTTTATTGGAGATAAAATCAGAGAATCCGACTGTATCATGTATACCTCTCCCGATCAAACGATTTGATGTGAATATCATTCTCTACCTGAAGGCTGAAATCCATGTCCTGTAGGAACAAGAGCGTGCTAAGGAATATACATATCTACTCTCTAAAAACATAACCCATATTCTGTATTCGGGTTCTATCTAGATACAAACAAAATGCATAATATAAAGACTAAAACAAAACTATTTTTATAATTGTACAGTTAAATCGAAAAGATTTTCAACAGAAATATTATCAGTGTTAAGTACAGTGCGGTGGAAAAGTTTAACACGACGGGAAGGTGAGCAGAGGTGCATTAACTTACATTATCAGATTTAAGACATGGTCGCTAGCTCATTTTGCACTCCTGAAACTTTTTTTTCTAGTAAGAAAGAAAAATGTTGTAATAATTATTAGTCTTGTTTCAGTGTTTATTCTTTTTTGCTTTGATTATTTTATAGTAATTTACGGGGACACTGTATTTGAAAAAAATAAGAAACTAAAAAGTAGTCCACTTGCTAATCAGTGTAAACAACCACCATGCTAGTTTCAAAATTCGTTCAGAGTATTTTTTGCGTGAATATCGTTCACACTCACAAACTAAAATATTTACAACATTCTTCAATACTTTTCTCGAAGCTACTTGTAAGTACAAAGGCATTTATGGCTTTAACCGAATTTCTCGATTAAAAAAGCACATGCTTTAGAAATCTGGCCAAGTATAATAAGACACGGAAGATGAAATTGATAAGAGATTCATCAGATTTAGAAGAGTCTATCAAAGGAATCCTTCTTCAACTGAAAAGTATGTCACGATTCCCATCCAATTTCCACATAGGGACTTAAGGCGACGCCTTGATAATTTAGTTGTAGCGATATCGATTTTTCTCAGCAATGCACAATGACTAAAGCTAAGAAATTAAAATTCATTGTCAGTATTCATCATCTCTTTGTCTTTGCATTACCCATAGCATAACACGATTGGTCAACTTTTATAACACAGAATAAATCAATCAAAAAGACCTCTGCAAAAAAGGGATTCTAATTATGCCAACAGAGGAGAGTGATTAAAGCTTCCAAAATTTGTACGTAGATTGGTTCAAGCATACACTTTAATTTGCCCATAGCTTATATGAAATATATTTATGGTTTTTAAATTACGCGACACAAACCATTTTGTCGCTTACGCCCTTTCCATTTCTTGCTGTTCCATTTCTTGTTTTCATAGAAAACAAGCAATCTAAAACATATCCGACACGGTTTTTTACTTAAAGAGGGCAACTAACCCCAAAAATCAAACATCGTCCTTCTCTCTTCACACACTCACGCCCGTCTTTCATATGCCAGGTGAAAAAGAACGACGCTGATTCATCGCCAAATTAGTTTTTTTCTCAATAACTCGATAAATATACAACATTTTAAAAATCCGCTAGGTCAATCTCTCAATGATAGAACTTTATACAATGTGTTAAAATATTAACTTAGTTCGATGCGCGGTTACGGCAATAAATGAAAAATTCGTGAAAATTAGATGCATCTTTGTGATTTTTTTCTATCGAGAAAATTTTAAGATATCGTGTTTTTGCTCAGATTGAATTCTCGGAAATAGAATGTAGTATCTTATTTTAGAAAATGAAACAATTCGGGGCTTATTTTCAAGTATAAAAATGAATTATAAAATCGACACTTTAGGGTTAGTCGCCCCCTTAACGCGGCGTCACCTTAACATACATATAAAATCGATAGGATGTTTGTTACAGTGCGAATCGATGCTGATTTGAATTTTAAGCGCGTAATCCACATGGGGCTCCTAGTTTTAGGCTAGTGGAGAAGTTATTTAAATTCATATTATGTAGCTGAGTTTCCCTCGGGTTCGCTATTTGGGAATACACTGTATTAACTTCACTACAATTTGTATTAGGCAATAGCTTTGTAAGGGTTGTGAAGGGTACGCGAAATATTATATACTAATACTAGCTGTCCCGACAAACGTTTCTTTGCCATATATAGTACTAGCTGTTGCCCGCGACTTGGTCCGCGTGAACTTCAGTTTATAGCGCGCGATGTCAACAAAATTGGTGTTAAATGCTTTTATAAAAAAACCCTGGTACCCCTTAAATCAATACAGCTGTCCAGTGTGCACACAATAAGTATTTTTTTTTTATATTAAACTTTATATTTTATGCCAAATTTTAAAGCTTATAGCCTTAGCCCCCAACTACACAACTTTACCCATAAACTTTTTATCATTGATAGGTTTAAGGTTACGTCACTGCACAGGTAAAGTACTGAGTTATTTAATACCTACCGTAGAATAGATCAGCAATCGAAAAAAATCGAAACTTATATGGAAGATGATACCACCTCTTATAGAAAGACTTTTGAGCAAGCGTCAGCGCGATGTAGAAGACGCACGGCGCCATCTATTATGAATTTTTGGAACTAACTTAATTTGAACAAATTTACGCATTTTCACCCCCTTACAACCCTTTTTTTTCAGTAAAAAAGTAGCCTATGTCCTTTCTCAGGCTTTAGACTATCTGTATATAAAATTTCATTACAATCGGTTCGGTAATTTTGGCGTTTGGCGGGAAAGCGAGACTGACAGACAGACAGACAGACAGAGATACTTTCGCATTTATAATATTAGTATAGATTATGTGCACACTGCACAGCTGTTTTTGGGTATTTTGAATAATTAAGGGCCGCGCTACACCGGAATGGCAGCGGCGAGGCGAGCACTTTCAGCGCTGCCATTCCGGTGTACCGCGGCCCTAAGAGGGGTACCAGTTACCAGGGTTTTAAAAAGTTTTTGAATTTGACACAAATTTTGTTGACACCGCGCGCTATAAACTAAAGTCCACGCGGACGAAGTCGCGGGCAACAGCTAGTTATGAATAAAAACAATATATAATAAAGTAGGTATGATTACTTCTGTTACAATAACGAAGTAAAAAATAAAACGCCATCTGTTTTCATATATTAGAATTAAAATGTTGATTGCATTGATATATTTTCTTGATGGAAACAGGCCAACACGGTACACTCGAACTCCTTTATTTTAGAGCGCCTTCTGTTGTCAACTCTTCATTTTATATGTTCTTTATTTTAGTTATAGTTATAGTTAGATCTATGTTACAATGAAGTAAAAAATAAAACGCCATCTGTTGAATCGTATTAGAACTAAAATGTTCATTGCATCGATGGATTGGATTTTTTATAATATTATACATAAAATATATTTAAGATTTTTGAAATATTATTTTAATACACATCCAAGACCCAGGAACATTGAAAACTTTTTGTTCCGCCTGCGGGACTCGAACCCAGGACCCCCGGGATGAGCGCTGGCCACGCGCAATGCGAATTAATTTTCATCGATATTTTCATGGAAATAAGATATTTTCCCACATCAAAATGTAGCCTATGTCCTTTCTCAGACTCTAGAATAACTGTGTACAAAATTTCATTGCAATCGGTTCAGTAGTTTTGGCGTGAAAGCGAGACAGACAGACAGACATACAGACAGACAGACAGACAGAGGTACTTTCGCATTTATAATATTAGTATGGATTTCGGCCATATTATTTTATTGAAGTGACTAAATAAGTATGGCACGTCCATCACTATCCCGTCGCACAAACAATGGTCGCCGTCAGTCTCGAGTTGTAATATGCACTTATCAATATAAAAAGTACCCAGTAGCCTATTCTCAGACGTAGGTCTGAATATGCATAAAAATTTGGTTAAAATCAGTAAAGCCGTTTCGGAGGAGTACGGTGACTAACATTGTGACATGAGAATTTTATAAATAAGATTATAAATGCGATATATTATGTCTGTCTGTTGTTTTTCACGCCCAAACTGCTCAACCAATTGTGTGATTTGAGATTTGTTTGACAACAAAATATTGAAAATGAAAAAAAAAACTAAGTTAATTCGGTTATCATTGCGATTCAGGATTGATGTAAACTCCGAATTGACTCATGAGTGATATTAAATTCAGGCCTATTTTGATGGACTGTTTAAAATAATTAGTTCATTATACATTGAAGTACCGTATGAGATAATAAAAATATTATGACAATTTTCAATATATTTTCACTAAGTATGAGATAATAAAAATATTATTACTATTTTCAATTCACTATATGCCTTTCGATAACAAATACGTTTAGAATGTGGCGAAAAGTACTAAAGGAGCTTCAAAATCGAATGTATCACTGTCATTTCTTCGATCGCAGGATTCTGTATTTAACTTTAGAGTGTACCTTGTGTCATTGACATAAGGGCTTTTCAGAGGTAAAATAATTCGGAACCTGTGGGAGAAATCACGGTTGAGCTCACTCACTTTGTATGCATTGTGCATCATGCATTCGACTGTACAAAGACCGACAAACGCTCGTCAATTGCAACGCTTGTTTTTCAGTTGGATTTTAAACTTGATTAAAGTTGGATTCGATGTTATTAGTTCATAAAAGTTCAGATGATTTATATTCTGATACATTCCGATTTGATTTGGATGCATAATTTCATCGGAAACGTATGCTTGAAGTTTGTTATTTAGATGAATACAATGTAATGCTAAGTACTCACATACGGTTTTGCTCGATCGAGCAATAACTTCAAGCAAAACCCGCGGCTTGGACTTTCGTCCACACATTCAGCATTGCTCGATAGTTTTATTCTAAATCGATATATTTAATTCCATCGTGCCGGCTGGATGCGAGCCTTCGAGCGGCTCGATGCGAGCCTTCGAGCTGTCAGTTTTGCGGTCCACACAGTAATTATTATTCGAGTTGAAGTAAAACTATCGAGCAAAACCGTATGTGAGTACTTAGCATAACATATCATAAAATTTATATACCTATATTAATTAAATATATCTGACTTTCCCATTTAAACCTTACGCTTAGTGCTGTCGATAATATAATTTGAGGCTGCGACTTACTAATCATTGCATTTGCAGGGCATCATATTTTGCAGCTTTTTGTAGTTGTAATTCTTTCGAGCGTGGAAGCAAAAAAGGACATTAATGTTTAATGTTCTTGGTCCATGGATTTAGGGAAAACATCTACTAAAATTATATAACGAAATGCGCGGAGACTACACATTTTTCCGGGATAAAAGGTATATTATTTCCTTTGCTAGGACCCAAAGTATCTCAATACCAAATTTCAGCAAAATCGGTTCAGCGGTTTGGACGTGAAGAGGTTACACACAGACAGACAAATAGACTTTCGTATTTATAATTTTAACATTTAGCGATAGCCTCCAATGCGTAACATGCGGAATATGCCTGGGAAGGCTCGACCACAAATTGGTACCATGCAGAATGTCAAAAATATCAAATTTATACGTGGGAGAACTATGCTTCGGCACGAATAGGCCGGCTCGACCGGAGAAATACCACGTTCTCACAGAAAACCGGCGTGAAACAGCGCTTGCGCTGTGTTTCGCCGAGTGAGTGAGTTTACCTGAGGCCCAATCCCCTACCCTATTCCCTTCCGTACCCTACCCTATTCCCTTCCCTTCCCTACCCTCCCCTATTACCCTATTCCCTCTTAAGAGGCCGGCAACGCACTTGCAGCTCTTCTGATGCTGCGAGTGTCCATGGGCGACGGAAGTTGATTTCCATCAGGTGACCCGTTTGCTCATTTGCTCCTTTATTTCATAAAAAAAAATCCATTTTAAAATGAAAGAGACTAAAAAAGTAGCTTATCCATCCACAAGCTTTCATTTAAATTTATGACTAATGAGATTACATCAGTAACAATATAGTGCTAAGATCAGCAAAAGGTAGTCGTATTTATTCCAATACCATTATAAATGCCAGCCCAACACAGTTTTTAACAAACTCCTGTGCTCATTTTTCGACTGGCTTTGATACTGCGAATTGCATTTCACACTCGCACATGAATAGGGCTGGCGATTTATTGAAAATTGAACAGTTATTACAATTCCAATGATACCCGGATAATATGAATAAAATTGTAATATTTTTCTATGGTATGACAGAACGAAACGTTGGCGGAATTTCCTTTTAAAGGTTGACTTTGAATATGCTTTGAACAATGACATAGAATACGTTTCTGATTTTTCAGGCACAATAATATAAATAGTTACTAAGTACCAACACTGCTTGGCTATTTTTTTAGTTTTTTATTAGTTTTCTATAGCAGATGAGCAAAAAAAAAACAAAGATTGACAAACACTAAATAGCAGTTGTGTTGCTGGTAATTCAAATATAATTTACAATTAAGTTACTACTAGCTGTTTGACCGAGCTTTGCTCGGTATCCGATGAAAATGACATTTTCTAGAAATGATTCCTAGCTAGATCGATTTATCGCCCCCGAAACCCCCTATATACTAAATTTCATGAAAATTGTTGGAGCCGATTCCGAGATTATATATACAAGAATTGCTCGTTTAAAGATATAAGATTAAACATTTCGTTCCAATTAAATAGCCAAAAGAATTATAAATAAGCAAACAGCTATTATCTTCGCTTCCTTATAATTTCTAAATGATTTCGGAAAAGACCTAAATTAATTATTTCCACCCACTGCTTAACTAACTAGCTTAATTAACAAATTAATTTGTTCGTGTCTATATTTCCAGAAACTGGCAACCCTAGTTTGGAACGATTTTAAAATAGCCGCGCACCAATTAACAATTAACCGAATAATGTCGGCTCGGTGCCGAACGTTACTCATAAATAATTGAAACCACTGCGAACTACGAATTTAACAAACCCAGCTCAAAGTTTGCGCTGGCCCACATTTTCTTTGAGTATAATAGGCGTAGAATATATGTTTCAATTTTTAATAACACCCTTTTTAGGACTGACAGTGATTTAGGAAATTTTATCTACTTTTAACTTTTTGCCAATGTAATATTACGAAGTGTAGATAGTTAATATTATAATAATTTAAATTTTAATAAATATTGTGTGTTGATGTTGATAAGCTCAGAAACTAAAGAGCAGGATGCTTGTTTTGGTGCGGTAGTAACTATTGTACGGGAGACTTAGAACAATTTTTTTTTATTACTAACAAGCTAAGTTTTTGTGAGTAGGTACCTTCATTTTGATAAGACGAACTTGTTTTATTGGTAGGACAATGTTACTCTTAAATAATATGACTATTAATCTATCGATAAACAAAAAATCAGCTCGGTAGGGTTCCGTTATAGGGTTCTGTAATCAACAAAACTTGGTTGACTACGGAACCCTGACAAGATGTTTTTTTTTATGCGATGACTGGCGGACCAATGTTTCGTTGTGTTTTAAAGCTGAAAAAAGTTTTTTGAAAAAAGCCTTCAAGTAGTAGGAATAATGTAGTATTGTAACAAACAAAATGGGTAGTATTTAATCGAGTGACTGTAAATTACAGTTTTAGGTGTCAAAATTACTAAATTTGGGTTATAGAATTACTATTTGAGCGACTGAGAGTGAGTGACGAGAAATTAACAGAACAGCAACTTAGAAATTATTTATTTGATTTACTTAAAATACAAAATGAGCAGCTTTATAATTTTTGAACGACCTAATATCTGTTTGAGTGTCAAAGTTACGTCCTGCATTTTTTTCAATATTTGGCAAATGTAATTTTTATACTGAGCGGCATTTTATCTTAAATGAAGTGTTTCGAATACCAAAAACCACTTTGAAAAATACACTAACGAGCAGAGTATAATGAGCACACAATAAAACAAAAAAAATGAATATGAAATAACTATTTGATGAAACACTTTTATTCAGGGACTCATACGGACAGGGTTAGAACAATTTTTTTTATTACTATCAAGCAAATTTTTTGTGAGTAGCTTCATTTGGATAAGAGGAACAACAATTTTATATGTGAAAAAAGTGGTAGCTAACAGAGATAGAAAGGATTTCATACTTTGATTCATGACACAGTCGCAAAGTAATTTTTTATTCGCTCGTTTTATTATTTCCCAAACAAAATTATCATATTCGTTCCTGTAATAATATTTGTGTGATGCGAAAATAATTAAAATACAATAATGCAAACATGTCGTCTTTATTTTTAAGTATCTGTACTTTTCTGGCGGAATTTTGACCCACTTCATAATATTTATGCTATCTCTAGTAGGACAAAATTCCGCTATTAAATAAATTTAGGTATAGCTGTACTTTTCTGGCGGAATTTTGACCCACTTTATAATATTATTTATGCTATCTCTAGTAGAACAAAATTCCGCCATAGCGATTATACAAAATATTTTTGCATGTAGTAAACACCAATGCTTTACTCCCAGGACTGTACCTATTCTATGAAACCACTATAAAACGCAGCTACGCGTATTTTAAACGTTTTTGTTATAAAACTAAATCATATTATTGACACTCGACCTACTTTTTTCGCGGCTGACTTGTTGCTAGTTATAGAATTCCATTTACAAGTACATTTTTAGGGTTCCGTACCTAATGGGTAAAAATGGAACCCTATCTTTCGATGTCCATCTGTCTGTCTCCAGGCTGTATCTCAAGAATGGTAACATATTATTACATAATCTGAGAAAATTTTAGCTCTCAGACTATAGCTGTTATTTTTTACAGATTATTTGTATTTATTAGGCAGTGTTATTATTAGGTATTAGGTATTTATTAGGTAGTATTATACAGATAATTTGTATTTATTATTTGCATTTGTTAGGTAGTGTTTTGAGATACGCAAATCTCAAAACAGTCATTTGTATTTATACGTTTCAATATTTAAAAATAAATCTAAAATTAAATAAATAATCAAGGCTCCCATAAAAAAAACACATTTTCTTCTATTTTTGCTCTATAATGGTACGGGAACGGAACCCCTCGTGCGCAAGTCCAACTCGCACTTAGCCGGATATTTCCGCTCCCGGTCTCCTTTTTACCTGAACATTCAAATTGATTCTTACTTCTCATTCCGCTTAGTTTTATATTTCCTTTGGCAATAAAATTGTTAATTTATTCCAGCTTCGAGATATTTCTTGAATGGTTTAATGAATGTTCAGTCGGTTGAGTATTGATTGTGAGCGATTCCTGTGCTTTTAACAAGGTAGCAACTTTTTATCGATGTTGAATTCGCCACAGAATTGTACACAATTGTAGAGTAGTAAAATTAGCGTGCGGACAGCGGAATTGCATATCAATATTTTAATGCAAGATGTTTATGGCTGTCAAGCTACGAATAATAAAAACTAAGGTAACGTAACTCCCATACTTCAATCGTTTTGAATTTGGTTCTGAAGGATCTTTTCGCACACTAAAATAATATGGCAATAGCTACGAAACACTACATTCAAATTGACAAAATAAAGCCGTTGACAATAATTGCCACTTCTATAATTACACAAAATTCTTGCATGTATTCGGGTCTCTTTTTGCATAAAGTACCTACGCATGTATTCGGGTCACATTTTATAGAATGGGAACTAATTTTTTTGACACAGTTACTCTTCCTTAGTTTTTATTATTAATTCAATTCAATTCAATTCAGCTTTAATTGTAGCTGTCAAGTTATTAATGCGAAACTTGTTGCTGTCGGTCTCTTAACACTTCAATCTTCAGCCTTATATCGCTGAATTTATTAATGATTTTAGTATAAATATATTTTAAGTCACAGAAAAGGATATAGGAGATTTTTATCCCGGAGAAAGGTATAATTTTGTCGCTATAATCAAATTTTCGCTAGAAAATTGCGAGAACTATCTAGTACAACATATTCAGTTTTTAAAAACAGTTTTTGCCATTGCAATTTGCTGTAGGACATACAGGTGTCCTACAACTAAATTATGTATTCGTTCTAATATCAAAAAGCCTATAAAAAGTTAAAAGCTATACTAGTTGTAATAAATGTATCAGTCACTCAACTCTACCTCGACTAACAAGCTTATAGATCAGATCGAATTTTTATATGTAATTGAACATGAATTATTTCTCAATCCAATATTGCAATTATTGTTATTGTTTTATGGAACAGTCCATGAATTTCAATACAATCGGCCAATCAATAAGCGATTGTTTGGTGTGTCCAATTGTAAAGGTTACCTTTGTGGCCGAATAGTTATTGTGTATGAAAATATTATTCGTTATCTTGATTTATGCTCTATATTCATTGAACTTTCAGTGGTATCCTGGTTGCTATTTGGTTTCATTTTGTGGACCATAAATGTTTTATATCAATGCAAGATAGGGTATAGGGTATAGGTTAGGTTAGGTTAGGTTAGGGTCTTTAGGTTTTTTCATATTACCTGGAAGAACGAGATTTGTTTAAAGTTTAAGTAAAAAAGAACCCTAAAAATTAACAACTCAAAAAAGGCAAACATCAAGATCAATATCGTTTTTCTCTTCTAAAACCCTATTTAAATTAACGCTGTGGTTGTCGTGAAACTGATCACAAAATAATAAATAGAAATATACAAGATTTGAAAAAAAAAAAATTATGGATTGTCTTTGTGGGACACAAAGACAATCCATAATTATTTTTATTATCATAATTAACGGGAATGGGATATATTTTATCCCAGTTTTAGTAAGGTTCAGGCGCAATGATCAAACGAAGTTGCATCCTGCAGGCAACATTTAATGTGGGTATGAATAACTTAAAAAGAGAAAGATAGAATGCGGAAGCAATAGTACGTGTCATGTTAACCGGTGTCCATAAAAGTCGAATATTTATGGACTAATCTCATTTTGTAAGTGACCTGAAGAGTGACCATGTTATCGAAGGCTTTTCAAATGTTACCAGGAAATGAAGAATTAATTAACATTTTTATAACTAGTTATAGTGCTAACCTCTAGTAATTTATACAACTAAATGTTATATACTAATACATTAGTAAACTTTTACTTATATGCAAATCTTCTGTATATTGAATTTCAATTAGTATTCGTATTATGATTGAAAGTTATAATAATTGTGCTTCATTACATACCATATTTTGTCAATTGTCACAATTGATATTGCTTTAGGAGAAATATAATTATCTATATGTTTTGCTTGGTGCAGGGGCAATAATTTATATAATCACTGTTTTATAATATAAATACATCAAGTCTAATATTATACGCATGACAACAAGAAGAGCAGTAAAAGATGTAAGCCATCTTTCCATTCCTAAATGTATAAAATTAGGTAAGTATTCTAAGATTTATTCTCAACTTAACATTGTAACATTAGCGGATATCCAATTCAGTTTATAGTTAGAGTTAAACGGAAACGAAAGAGAATGTTAACCTTGAATGGTTAGACTAAAAATACTTGACGGATCCAATTTATACTTTTGCGTTAATCATAAAATAATGTATGGAATAAATATATAGATAGTTACTTTAGATTAGCACGTGATAGGTATCTTAAAAGCAAAATTAGCTTGTGGTTACAGGCTAAACCGCGAAGCTAGGCTAAGACTAGGCTTGCATAAAAGCTGTAACTTGATAAAGTCATATTTAATTACATTATTTGATCATTACAAATTACAAAAATACTCCTAAGGGCCGAATCACACCGGAATGGCAGCGAAGCAGCGAGCATTTTCAGTGTCATATTATGATTTTAAACTTTATCTTCATTATTGTAATACATAGTATCGCTTGGGAAATCGCGAAAGTTTCTCAAGTGATACTAGTATTACAATAATGAAGATAAGGTATAAAATCATATAACACTGAAAATGCTCGCCGCTGCGCTACCATTCCAGTGTGAATCGGCCCTTAGTCTGTTTGTACAAATTCAAATGAATACAATATTCCATTTCTTATCCTTGAAAAGCTGAAGCTATGGTTACCCTTTTGGCTTTTTTAATCAATCATTTGGGAAATATTGCAAGCAATTAAGTTCCAATCCTTATCAGATAACGTTTGGCATAGTTTTTTTTATTTTTATAATGGCAAAATGAAAGGTGTATTATCTTAAGGTGATCTAGTTACTCGTTGCAACAGAATGCGGACACAGCCCACACCTACAATGAACCTTGTGAGTTATTGTGGCTCTTATACTATATAGCATAAGAGCCCGCTAATGCGGTTGGGATTTTTTTATCTCTAGATCAGGAAGTTAACTGCTGACATTTAGGGTTCCTTTCCTTTTGTTCCTTTTTGTTTTGTGTCGGGAGATTTCAACTTTCGTGTAAAAACAAGATGAAATATGAATGTTATATTATTATCATTTCATGATTCGGTGAATGTTAGTTGTAACTTAAATTTTGTGACTATTTCATTGTTTGTGTGTTAAAATCTACATAAAAAGGAAATTACAATATTTGCTTATGTAATAGTCGCATCAAAAACAGTTGCTGTTTTATTACGTAATATTTTTGCTATTTAATATAAAATTGATTCAAAAATATTTTAAAAATTTTGCTTCAGTTTAGGTAGGTCAAGTTTAAATTTAAATAACTAATAGGTATACCAGCTAGGGTGTTTTTTATTTCATTAATATTTTTGTGACACAATAATTATAAGTTGATATCTATTTGCAATCTTGGGTTAGCTAAAATAGGCTATACAGTATTCTATAAATAAAAGTCTATTTGAATTAAATTATTTATTTACAATTTTCTTCAGTTCCACCCGTCGTTTAGTAACAAGACTAACAACATTGTCCATTAATTAACGTATCACAGCAAAACAACCACACACAAACGTCCTCCGCACTGCAACGATGACTTGGCAATTAGCTGATCGGTACCAGCTTCTAACGACCCGCCAAGTTCGTTAGGTTCTTACGCTTTGTGGAAGGAGTAGGTGTAGCCGTCGGGGGCTCTGTTTAAGCTGAACTTCCCTGGGGGGAAGAACCTGGTTGGCTGCGGTGTTGTCTGCTCGTAGTACGCCTGTCTCGCTTGAGGGAGGGGCGCACTTTGGTACTGCTGGGATTGCACTCCGCTGTACTGCGCTTGGGCCACTCCCGGGTAGATGTTGCTGGGCTGGTACTGCTGCTGGTATTGAGGCTGAGGCTGGTACTGGGGCTGGGGCTGGGGTTGGTACTGAGGCTGAGGTTGGTACTGAGGTTGAGGTTGATACTGAGGCTGAGGCTGAGGCTGGTACTGCTGGGGCTGCTGCGCGGAGTAGTTCTCCTGCTCGTACAGCTCGGGGTAGTATTGGCCGTCATCCGGGTTGGGCTTGCCGGCGTAGTTGCGGGGAGCCACCGGGGCGGAGTACTGCTGGGGAGCCGTGTACTGCTGAGGAGCGGTGTACTGCTGGCTCTTGTAGTCTGGTGAGTTGTACCTCGGGTCTGGGGTGTATCCGGGGGTGGGGGCGACCGGCTGAGGCGCAGTCGGGATGTGGTCCCCGATCGCCTGGAATCCGTTCTTTCCAGCGATGTAGTTCACGGTCTTTCTCTGGCCGGTCGGGTCGATGTAGGAGTAGCTGCCCTTCCTGTTGCCCTCCGCGTCGGTCTCCTCCTTGAAGTCGATTCCATCCTCCTGCTGGTACGCGGCGCCGAAGGCTCCGTTCCCGCTGAGATACCGGGCCTCCTGAACGATGGCGGCCGTTCTAGGATCACCCGCGTACTTGGGCACCCTCTTTTGTTCCTGGCACGCGGCCGTCGCGATCAAAAGTGCGCTTAAAATGAGCCTGTACATTCTGAGCAAATGTGCACTGCTCGCGTGAAAGTAACTTAGTGTGTCGGTGCCCGACCGAACTCGTTATATATATGAGCAGCGCCGACCTTGACGCTAGAAAGGGTCCGCGACGCGACCGAGAAAACCACGCGCGGCCCGAGTGAGGGATGTTGGGACATCTAGGAAGTGAACTCCGAAGATAGGGCCATCGTCCTTAACGTGTCTGTACTTTGAATGTCAACATGCAAGTGGACCGGTCGGAATTCACCGGAACGGCATTTTAGTATAATTAATGCAATTTGCGCTCAAAGGCTCTACTTTCAACTCATCGTGTGTATTTAATTAATTTACTCGACGTTAGTGAATTCTTTTAGATTATTCTGTTAATGTAAATACAAGCTCCTAATCAGATTTTTATCTGCTCCGTAAAGCGAAGCATTAGCTGAAGCCCCGCGCTTATAAAAAATTGCAGAGGAAACTCTAGTTTGTTTTTAGAATAATGAGCATTACCTGACCTAGAAGATTTTAATCGGAAGCAAAATTCGCAACAATTATAACATTTTTGTTCATGTTTTTGGATTGTGTAAATAATATTATCCAGTATCCATATACACAAAGTCAGAATATTCGCACAATATTTAATGATGTATTCACAATGTCTTCTTAGATTTCCCATCCGATATTCTACTTACAAAATTGAATTGCGTAGAATAAACACTTTTGTGTTAATTGTAGTTTTAATTGCATTCGTAACAAGTACGTGCACATTTTGTTTTTTCTTGGGCGTGTAATTTTTATTCTAATCATTCATTTTGTTTAATGTTATCTTATATAATTGTTTCGAAATCATAAATGTTCTTTTTAATAATTTTGATAACAACGCACGTACAAAACATCAAGGAGGAAACTAAATGAAATAGCTCGCTTAGTGCTGGTTTGTTTTACGCAATCATTTTAAAATGTAGGGTAAAAGCTGACGACTGTTACATGAAAATTACACCCTAGAGCATACAGCTGCTACTATCAGTTTCTTTTACAGAATACACAACATAGCGTTACACATTACACAGTAATAATAATGATTGCTATAGCCATATAATTAAATGTAGTTTTTTGCTGATAACAAACACGTACGTACAACAAGTTTTTGATTAGTTGAATAAAGGTAGGTCACTGAATTATATTATTACTATCAGTTTACATTTTACATGATTTTTAAAGCCCATTAAAAAATGTTGTTTTGTAGATAAGAAGTGTTACATTTTAAAGTTTTAAATAAGCTCTGCTCTGCACAACAGGCAGGTGGCATAGCCTGGCAGCATCCATAACAATAAAATTGTAATTTACAATTTTATTGTTAAAACCAAGTTTTTACAAAACGTACCTAATATAATAGAAGTTATAAATAGTAATTCTTATCACATTAAATGTCATCTTGATCGATGCCAGCTTATTAGCATATTGTCATAACATTACGTTATGGCATAGTAAACGAGCAACGGAAGCGACGTGGTTTTGTCATGTCCGTTCGCATTTCATCAATTCTTATGGCATTTTCGGCAATATGGCAATAAACATTGAGCTAATTTGCCATATAAACTAAATGTTAAGTAGTTATACTTAACATATTAATAAGGACCTTTTTGACCGATTTTAAAAAAGGAAAAGGTTTCTCAATTCGACTGTACCTATTAAGCTTTTTTTATGTTTGTTCGCTAATAGCTTCGTCGTTCATGTAGTTTAATTTAATTTTGGCGTGGTTTTATTTTGATGATTCTTTTTTTGTTGCAAAGTTGGAAATGGAAAATTATTTCAAAGGTCCCATAATACTGTTTGAAGTCGGTTTGTTTTTCTTTAAAATAATAACTCACAAATGAATAGCTTCTTCAGGAGTTTTTTTGGTGCTTTTATTGCTTAGTGACCAGCGACAAAACAGATATCCCGTAGAAAAACCAGGAACACAGAACTATTCATTTGGTTTTACTCTAACCAGCCGTTTAGTCTCTTTATTTATTTTCAGGGAGATGGAATGCTAACAGAACTAAACCAAAAAACTCTGCACTTCTTTATAATATTATGTCAAAAAGCTCGACACTGAGCCATCGTATATGTTATTCTGTCACATATACGATGTCTGCTCAAACACAAAAAATACAAATTTTGGCCTAATTTTGCTCTATAATGGTACGGAACCCTTCGTGCGCGAGTCCGCTTGCACTTGGCCGATTTTTTAGTAATTCGTGTGAAGATGTTTGATGTGCCATCGAGGAAATTGATTCCTAGGCAGTTGACAGACCAACGTCATTTGGTCGGATTATGTCAAGATCTGTCTGCTGGGTTTGACTCAACGCGACCAAAGTACGTAGGTCCCCCATCTGCCTAGGAATGAAATTCTCTGATAGTACATGTGAAATAGCCCATTTGAGTCATTCTCTTGCCAGAGTGCTCAAAAAAGGAGGTCAGATGCTACTTTCTTAATTAAAAATAATTTAATTCTTATATTTACTAGGTTTTGTTATAAACTAATATAAATATTATGTAACATTCTTCAAATAGCAAATATTTAGAAATAGTTTGACCGAGTGCCCGCATACCAAAGTAATATTACTTTTATAACAGCCGTAAAAATGATTACACGATAATTTTAAGTAGTGTCAAAGTACCTACAGTACAAGTTTGAAGGTACGCGCACATTGTGTGCAGCGGGGCGGACTGCATTTTCAAGACACTTTCATAAGCTTGGGCTGTATGTATGTAACGGAATTTTTGAGCACGATTTTTACCTATCTCCAGTAGTCTAATTTAATCTTTGCATACATATTAAGAGCCAATGAGAAAAAAATAATTCGAATAATTATCATATAAGATGTAATTTATGAATAAACTAGATGATGCTCGCAACTCCGTTGCGCCAAAATTCGTTTATGGCGCGGGAACCGTACATTTTTCCGGGATAAAATGTATCCTATGTCCTTTCCCGGGTCTCAAAGTATCTCCATGCCAAATTTCAGCAAAATCGGTACAGCGGTTTGAGCGTGAAGAGGTAACAGACAGACAGACAGACAGACGGACAGACAGACAGACAGACGGACAGACAGACAGGCACACTTTCGCATTTATAAAATTAGTATGGATTGTTTTTTCTAGTTTTTTTTTTAATTTTCATAATATAAGTTTTATAACCGAGTGCGCGATGGGTCACAACACAAGTCACAACTCAGAAAACTTGTACGAAAAATGTGACCCGCCTTTATAATTTTATTTACCGTTCCGACACATTTTGATTCAAACGCAAACAAAACTCGGTATGACTTACCTACTTAGTAACTATTTAGTAATCTGTGCTATGACCATTGACCGACTATTATAGTGTTAGTTGCTATCATTTTAAGGTATAGTTCACGGTGCGGCACAGACAGACAGACAGTATGAGTGACTGTAGTACCTACATCTATAACAGTGTAACTTTTTTTTCTGCTTTTGCTACGCTCGCTTGCAAAGTCAAGTCACAAAAAATATCTTTCACCGCTGGCACTTTCACAATTAACTCTATGTAAAGGATATATTATACGAACACATCCTAAAATTTTCTGAAACTCAAAGTATTCTCAGACAAAGTTTCATTAGAATTAGCTTAGCGGTTAAGTCGTGAAGAAGTGATTACAGCATTATATCTACACTTTTGCAATTATTATTTGTAGATATCATAGTAGCTTACTCGCCACATGTTATAACAAGTTTACTTATCAATATTACTGTTGTAACATAATCTAGCTTGTCCTAGCCTTCTTACATAACAGAAGGCAGTTTACCTAAGATTCCAGTACTAGTACTAGTCCTACGAGGCCGTTCACGTGCTAAAACTGTTACATTCTTGCACGTCTGTAACAAAGAATCTATTACTTCGCAGACGCGCGCCGGAGAGAAGGAATTTATCGAAAAATACCCTACAGTACGCGCGAATTTGAACTTTCAAGGGCCCGATCCTCGTAACTCGAATTTGGGTAGAGCTAAGACAAGACCTTATTCTAAAAGCGCGCATTAATGCTTGCGCGCTTCAATGGCCGAAGAGGTTTTAGGCCAACAGTATAGTAGCTTTTTCGGTATATCCAAATACCATGCCATAACAAGAAGACTGCCACACCATAACCAGAGGACATGCCATGCTTTAAACTGCCATGGCTACCTACCATAATGTTAAAACTATTTTCGCTTTGGCTTTCTTACTAATACGCCGTTTGTAAATAGTGCTTCCTGACTCATTTGCGCAGGCGTCAAATCCTACGCCTACTAGCGGGACAGCCTGAGAATTCAAACGCATTTCGACGTACTAGAATTGGGCATTTCGACACCCGCGTCTGTGTATTTAACATTATTTAAAAAGCTATTTAGATTTTATCGTTGTTTCTTTTAATTCAACTTTTTACAAATTTTACGGCAACCATTTATCTTTGTAAATAATTACAAGTTTACCAATTACCACTACTAATATTTTTATACCTACCTATCTGACATATTACCTATCTATTATATTATAATATATTGATTTATTAATATATTTTCTCTGCTAGTACAATACCAATCATACTATACAGAGGGCGGAGGCTTATGAATTAGACATAACTTCGATTAAGCTAGACCTAAGTTAGTCATATTCAAATCGCCCACAAAACTTGTTAGTGGTTGCAAAATGGGTATCTTTGTGAAAGGTTAAATGCTAATACAACCTTTAGTAGGTTAGTCTCAATGGCAATTAGACAAACATTCAAAATATTCTTCTCAGGCTCATGGAGATTTAAGGTCACGAACTAGAGCTCAAATGCCCACGAATAATAAATACTACAGAAGAGTAACTGACTCGAAAAAATGGTCAGTTAAGAAAAACTTTTGTGATTTAATACTTAGGGTTCTAAAATTTATTGACAGCAGTTTATACAGAGAGTAACAAAAGTAAGTGATAATAATAATAAATTATAGCGTATACGTAGCTCTCATATTATAATTATATATAAGTACTGTGAAAGTAGCAACGCTCAAGGAGCAAGTTTTTTTGTGATTTGAATCTATATAATATTTTGTATCTAAGCGCCTGAGCGTCATGAATTTGCCCATACAAAAGTTTCAAAAAGTTACTCTTTTAGCGCTGCTACTTTTACAGTGAACTAGTCCTCAGGATTCATAATATACACCCTAAAGTATTATCAATTCGTTTTTAAACCCTGTATAATTTTATCTGTTAGCCAATCAAAAGCGCTGGTAAAATAGTACTTATGATTGGCTAACGTCAAAATATTAACCAATTGACAACGAGGTTGAATAAAACTAGTAAACTCCTGTCAAAAAAAAAGCGAAAATAGCGGGGCTAAAATGGTCGCTTTGGAGAATCATAATAATATGATTCATTTTTTCAATACCCTGCGCAGCTAGCGACACGAAGCTACAGCGACACATTTATAGAAATGAATAGAAATGACGTGTCGCAATGACACTAGCAACTTAATGTAGGCGGCTTCCAAATTGTGTATGATTAGTTACAGACTGAGTGTTATTGTTCTATACCATTATATTTCGATGTCAAATCCTGACTAAAATACATGATTGTGAAGCAATAAGAGATCTAAGATTAGCATCTTATCTAAAATAAGATGTATAATTTTTTGAGCTTTCTGCAAACATAAAAATATTTTGAAATAACATCCTGCGTCGATGACTCCATCAAATATCCTGTTTGTCCTTGAGTTGACATCAACATAATCTTTACTGAAATTGCGTTCGATAGCTTAGTCACAATAGATAATTAGTTCTGTCTAGTCTGGTTTAGCGAAGGATAGATATAAAAAAACGTTTGGTATTTGATATACCTTTGCAATGGGTTACTTTATTATCAGCCGTCGAAATTTATGAATGAAACGTTATCAAGATATATTTTTGGCACAAAATGCCTCGTAATTGATTTTTGTAGTTTTTGAAATATTCAAAAGCTTTAAACTTAAACCTAGAAGTCCCCCCGGGACTTCTAGGTTTAAGTTGAGTTTTACATGAATGATAACCATCATATTTTATACTTGCCCCGAAGATATTAAAACTATGCACTGTGGTTGTTAAACTTATAATATGTATTCTGTGACTGTGGCAAATTATACATTGACACAATTTTAAAATCTTAATTGAAGAATTAATAACTAACATTTTATAACATAAGCACAATTACAAAGTTTTTCCCTTATAATTTGAACAAACCTTTGAACTTACATGCTTTATCATCTGGATATACATAAAGTCCACATTTTTTATTTCAAATAATTTTTCTCGGCCCTAAAGTTCGCAATTTTTTACAGTTAGTTATCAGCTTCTTCCACTCACGTCTTCAATTGCCTCAATCTTTATCATCGTAACTCATAAAGTAGAGTTTCGTGTTAAAAATAAAACAAAGAGAGTTCTTTTGGCTTAGAGGGTATAGAGATTAATTATTACTCGCTAAGAAAACGACAGAGAACTAAGAGAAAGGGCGTGCTTGTGGACGATTATTTACTTCATGGACTTGACTTCTGTCATGATGAGAAATCGAAAAGAAAATATTTCGGAGTCTAATATATACTTAGGGACCGTTGCGATGCATTTTTAAATGAGTCAAAATTGGATCAGGCTATTCACTGCGGCTGGCGAGTCTGTCAATTAAAATATAATAAAAACAATATTATGAAAAAGTTTACGCAAGGTCTACGAATAATATATATTTTTTCGAAAGGGTTAATATACTAATGGCCATAGTAGGTACCTAAGTAGTAAGTAGGTACTGTTTATATTGCAACGTGTAGTGTACATAACTAACTGTTAAAGATTTTCGGTCTTACCACAAAAGATTTAAACATCTTTTGAACAGTTGTTTTGAGACCATTTTGTACTGTTTTTTTTCTAATCAACTGCTCAACAGGTGTTTAAATCTTTTGTAGTAAGACCATCTATCTTTATCCAGCATGTGACTATTCCAACTTGCCAGACACAGACAAACCCTGTCAGTATAGATGTAATATTTTTATACTTAGGGACCAAATACATATTATCATTTTCTTCAATCTTTGGCTTCTTCAAGTTATCATTATAATCATTGAGATGATTATTAATTTAAGCTTTTAACGTCAGCTTAAGACGTCAACGTCATTACTTATAATTACATTTTCCTGTAGAGCCTGATGAATGCATCTTAATTAATTTTCTGCTTTTATATACATTCAAGACTTTTTTACCCCTGCCAGCACTTTATACCGACGATATAAGGGTCAGTCTTGCAAAAACTTCACGGCAAAATAGCTGTGAATTACAGTGAAATACTTTTTATAAGGTCAGCTTATATTAATTGCAATTACTTTTCATTAACTCGCCGTCCATATTCAGATGCTGTGGGCTTAAGTAATAAGTTTTCTTCATCGATGTTGACTTCTTTTATAGAGCTTAATATCATGATAGTTTTAAAGGGTATTTATTATCAATTAAGTTGAGCGCAACAATCTTGTTTATATTAATTGGTTCTTAGTGACAGCTGTAAATATTATGTATGTATCTGTTTCAATATTTTAGATAGCTCTGGATCTAGAGTCTTCTAAATTAAACGTTCTAAATTAAGATAGTGCATTTTTGAGTTTTTAAAATCCGAATGTTTCGTCTCCTGTTTGTTAATTAACTATTGTTTAATTGTAAAGAATATGAATAACGAATAGCTTTGAAACATTATCATTTTTATTAAAATTACTTTTATTTAAATTAATTCGATATCTGTACAGTAATAAAACAACACTACAAGTAACAATTTGTTCCATTAGAAATGTAGAGACAAGCCTCGCGTGCGTACCACGTGATTATGTTTACGGTAAAGTACCTTAACGTTGTTCGCTGATAATAATAATATTATGTACTGGATTCACGCTATGTTAGGTATCTACATCCATACTTACTAATATCATAAATGTGAAAGCGTGTCTGTCTGTCTATCACCTCTTCACGCCCAAACTGCTCAACCAGTTTTGCTGAAATTTGGTACGGAGATACTTTGAGTCCCGAGAAAGGATATAGGATACTTTTATCCCTGAAAAATGTACGGTTCCCGCGCGACAAGCGAATTATGGCGCAACGGAATTGTTGACTTAATTTGGTCACATGAAAATAAAACAAGTTGCAACAGAAATCAAAACAAATCATAGTTTCTTCGCGCGGAAGAATAAGAGGAGGACGCCTTTGTCTACTACGCCTCGCCGGCGCGGCGGTCCTATCTTGGATCGTCTTACGAATTTCGACCAAGTCACCTCTAAAAAAATGATACTTTTCAATTTATCAGACATTTCTGGTTTTGGTCACTTACGAGTCGTGCGCTGAGGCGTGTGAGTCGTGTGAGTGAGAGTGAGTGAATTGTTATAGAATTAAATGGACGCTGTTAAGCATATTCTGTGTATCATCCCAATTTATTAAAGAATATGACTGCATCATAACCCAGTACGTATTTCATTTGTGATTCCCACAAAAGAAATACGTACTGGGTTATGAATGCAGTCATATTCTTTAGAGTTTAGATCATTTAAGACAAAACTGGATTCATAACTCATTTTTTGTGGTTTAATACATAAATTCATAACAGCGACCAAATATTGTAA
This sequence comes from Aricia agestis, assembly GCF_905147365.1. NCBI lineage: Eukaryota > Metazoa > Arthropoda > Insecta > Lepidoptera > Lycaenidae > Aricia > Aricia agestis. The sequence continues at coordinate 8,222,534 of NC_056421.1, read as the reverse complement.
AAGCATTCAGTATGAAGCTTACGCAGGACTCAGGACTATAGTCTAAAAATTCAAATAAATCCTACTTTATGACATAGACCGACAAAAAATCAAATAAAATGTCTATGTCCTATAGTTCATTTTATTTGATTTTTTGTCGGTCGCGGTTAGCCGCGGTAGACCGGAACGGTACCTTCTGTTTATCTCCACAGTTTTTCTATACTTTCGCATTTCTACTGTGGCCATGCAAAAGGGGCATGTCGAGAGTCAAGCTCTGAACCACGGAGGCGTTATCGTTTGGAAAACGTATATTCGCAACATTATTATTACACAAAAAACGTGGGACAGCCATGCTTCGGCACGAATGGGCCGGCTCGACTGGAGAAATACCACGTTCTCACAGAAAACCGGCGTGAAACAGCGCTTGCGCTGTGTTTCGCCGAGTGAGTGAGTTTACCGGAGGCCCAATCCCCTACCCTATTCCCTTCCCTACCCTCCCCTATTCCCTTCCCATACCTACCCTTCCCTATTACCCTATTCCCTCTTAAAAGCCCGGCAACGCACCTGCAGCTCTTCTGACGTTGCGAGTGTCCATGGGCGACGGAAGTTGCTTTCCATCAGGTGACCCGTTTGCTCGTTTGCCCCCTTATTTCATAAAAAAAAACATGCAAAACGAGATATTGGATATTCCAATATGATGTGACCTACAAATTTCGAGGAAGGTGTCACTTAACCCTTTTCTTGCTAAAAGGTATAAATAATTCGTCCGAAATCCATACCTGTCCGGAAAATCCCAGATGTCCTTACCTTTCAGAAGTTCGTATCGCTGACGGGTCACCGGAAAATCGGGGAAAATAATAACTTATATCGCTTATCCTTCACTTGTTTCATATATTATTTTCTGTGTTTGAATATGAATTTGTATTCGCGTAGTATTTGTTAATCTGCGTCTGTATTTCTTATATTTCCTTTTTGCTAGGTAATTTTTTACTTAATAATAAATTATCAATTTAGTAAATACTTAACATTATAGTCTTTTTTCGTGATAATTGCGATGAGTGATAACTGCCAAGTTCTGGCTCTCCAAAATCAATGTGTAGACTGCGTTTACAATAAGCTATGCCAATTTCAGCAGAGTGATTTGAAAAATAATTTCGACTTTGATTTGAAAACTTGCCGAATATACAGTGTGTTAGTGTAAACACTGTTATCCTTGAAACCATCAAATGAGCTCGTCGAAATGAAGGACTTTTTCTATGAGAACAATGCTGGGAACTAAAAAAAAAAACCGGCCAAGTGCGAGTTGGACTCGCCCATGAAGGGTTCCGCAGCAGCAATAAGGTTTATTTCTATGAAATTAAAAGGTTTTAGATTTCTTTTTATATTTCAGTTGATTTAATGAAAGTTAAATTAAGGTTTACTTTTTATGACGTATAAAAAATTATTTGCTAGATCTCGTTCAAACCAATTTTCGTTGGTAGTTTTTATAGTAATGTGCATCATATATTTTTTTTAGAATTATCATTACTTTAGAAGTTAGAGAGGGGGACACACACATTTTACTACTTTGGAAGAGTCTCTCTCGCAAACTATTCAGGTAAGAAAAAAATGACATTAGAAAGCTCAATATGATTTTTTAAGACCTATGCATAGATACCCTAGACGCATAGGTTAGATGAAAAAAAATGTTTTTTTGTTTCAGTTGTACCTACGAGGGACCCCTAAAATGTTTCATAATTTTTCCATTTTTTTATCAAAATCTTAATGCGGTTAACAGACTACATCTACTTACCAAGTTTCAATAGTATAGCTCTTATAGTTTCGGATAAAAGTGGCTGTGACATACGGACGGACAGACAGACATACATGACGAATATATAAGGGTTCCGTTTTTTGCCATTTGGCTACGGAACCCTAAAAATGCCGTCTTCATACCCATACGGATGCCCGGATCGGCAATTTGTATGGGTATGAAGACGGATTTTTTTGAGCTCCCAGCATTGTTCCCGCGGGATCACTAAGGCGGGTCGCTAGTTATGTATAGTATAAAAGTATTAAAATACATAATATATTTCCGTTGTCTGGTCACTGTAACACACGTCTTTTAGGTACTTAGCACAGGGCCACTGACGGGGCCAGACTGATGTAGTGTGAAGCGTCCATAGATATTATTATTATTAAGTAATCTATCTATAGTCGAAGTAAAAACAGTTCACAATATATTTTGATAATCCTTGAGATATTTCACTACGATTGAGTCGAAATCAATCTGAATTGATATTTTATATTTGAATTGACAAATCAAATCCCACAAGAGTTGAGACGCATAAAAAGTTTTATAAGATCAATAAACCATGAAATATTGATACTATGAAAGCAATCTCTATGTTATATTTTTATTGGTATATCAAATATGATTCCTTTTTTTACACAATGAAAATATTATAATAACGTTCTCCAAAACATGGGTTTTAAAATAAGCCCTATCTTATTTTGAAGGCACACGAAGATAATTTAATGATTGGAATTAGTAAAATAGTATGAGTAAAATAGTCTCAAGACTATTTTGTCAACCGAGCGTGTGCAGATAAAGTACAACCTTTAAGTTTAGACCCAATTTCATCAATTAGTATAACGTTACCTCTTTCGTTTTTCATATTAATAAAAGAGAAGACATGACATTTTAACAAGCTATTAACACTAACAGACATTGGTGGAATTGGGCCTTAACCTGAAAACATAATTTCAACTTCTAAACATAAATTGGGCATCAACATCAATTTGAAAATCTTATTTCAATAGATTTGTAGCGAAAGAGATGGCAAGTATTGATCTATCCCCCTCCCCCCGATACCAAAATGGAATAAATTGGAATATTAATTTTGCATAACAATGCCTGCAAACAAATTAAAGCACCAGATGTCTTGCTCAGACTTCTTATTTCCGTTTATATTGGTCAATTTATTTTCGTATATTCATCCTTTGTGTTAAGCCCATTTCAATTTTTTCAATAAGTGGCCAACATACTTGAAGGTAATTCGGTTCCTACTTGATTCAATTCAAGGCGTATTCATTCCAATTTAAATAAGGGATGGTGTAGTATTTTTTACTTCATTAATGTTAAAAAAATTACTACCAACTTACTTAATGATTTCTTAAGTTTACGCGAGTATCACTCATGATATTATTATAGGTTCAAACCATAGATGAAGTATTATAGTATAGATGTAACCTTAGCCCGTCATCGCGTGGCCATTTTGTGCTTATTTTCATACAAGTAGTGTGCGTTTATTTTCTTGAATATTTTTATTTGTCGATCACTTCGAAGCACATTACAATCCAGAAAAGAAAGTCATTTAGTTTATGATATCGATAAACTATAGTTCAAGTAATGAGAATCTGTAAACACACGTAAACAGCTATGCAATGTTTGTGGCCAAATTGTTACCTAATTAATGTGACATTTTTAGCACTAATGCCTTATATAGCACGAATTAGGGATTATTAAACTTATAAATTATCTTTTTAGCTTACAAAAATACCGATTGAAAAGCTCAATAAATGTTGTTCAAAACTTACGTATTTAATTTAAATCCACGTTTTTGAGGCATTCTTTGGCCGTTCTTATGGTTTATTATTTAGCGGAACCACAATACTCAACAATATCAAGCATCAAATTTCCACTAAAAAACTTTATTAACACTTTTATTACATGAAATATGCAGACCAACTCCTTTGTTATGTCCTAGTAAGTAGGACATAACATTACACGCTTTTGACGCTTATACACCGACATAAGGCTCTCTCCTTTAAATAGTATCTCAATGGTTCAAACAACCACGGCCGCTGTAAAGCAGCTGAAACGTCGGGATTAATAAAAGTGCTCCGCGACAAAATCCGTAAGTGTTTAAACCTGTAAATTGTAATACAAACTAACTTTTCAAAAACTGTTATAACTACTACTTTAGCATTATTGTAGGAACTAAGGGAATAATGTTGCTTTTTAGGGACATTAATAGCATAACATTTATCCTGATTCCTGAGCCTTAGCAACTGCCTTGCAAAGTAATCTATTCTATAAAGTTAGACTTTGCGAAAAGAGTAACAAATATAATTATTATTATAAACGAACAGTAGCCTAATATTAGTATGACAAGCTTGGTATCTATCAATAGAAAAAATTAAAATGTGAATATTTTACCTGAAAGTCTCCTGGGACTAAAAAACTACTAGGATACCTGTAAGTAAATCAATAGATCCGTTGTTAAGGGTACAGGAAAATTCATATAATTAACGTATAAAATAATTAATATTACATTTTAACGGTACAAGTACGGCTTACGTTGATTGTAATAACGTGTTTTAAAAAGCCGCGTAATACACTCAGCGTAGGGCTGGCGACAGGCAAAAAACATAAACTACGAATTATAAAAACGAATAGTTCTTATTATTCGTAGTTTTATAGTTTTGATACTATTGTGAATAACACTGCTATGTTCAAGTCTTTAAAAATAATCACTATTAATTGTGTTCTATGACAAAAAGGTTTTATGTCCCTAATATAAGCAACGGCTATTTAACCGACACCAAAAATGGAGAAGGTTCTATGTTCGGCTGCATAATTATATTATAGTGTTGAATAAAATTTTTTCACGTGGGAGAGCCATGCTTCGGCACGAATGGGCCGGCTCGACCGGAGAAATACCACGTTCTTACAGAAAACCGGCGTGAAACAGCGCTTGCGCTGTGTTTCGCCGAGTGAATGAGTTTACTGGAGGCCCAATCCTCTACCCTATTCCCTTCCCTACCCTCCCCTATTACCCTTTTCCCTCTTAAAAGGCCGGCAACGCACCTGCAGCTCTTCTGATGCTGCGAGTGTCCATGGGCGACGGAAGTTGCTTTCCATCAGGTGACCCGTTTGCTCGGTTGCACCCTTATTACATTAAAAAAAAACATTCAGCTGTATATAACCATCAACGTTCAATCCCTACCATTTTCCCAAACACTGTCATCGACGATACAATTATACTTTCCGAAATAGCTAGAAAAATAATAAAGCAATAAATAGTTTCCACCTTTTCGGTAACCTCAAGAGTCTCCGGGGTCAACTCAAGGAATAGAGGGAAATTAAAGAAGGCAATAAATTATTATCCCCTGTTCTCGGGTAAAACGAAGGGTCGGTGACTCCACTTAGGTACACATACTTTTTATATACAGCCTAAATTTAACCATTAATGGAGGGAGATTTAATTTGACTTTTTGATATACTTTTTATTTCTACAGACGCCCAATCAAAGGTAAAAGCACTAATGCTAGACACGGAACTTATAGATGACACTTACAAGAAAAATACTTACCATAAAATAAGAATTATTTCATTTGTATCTCAACATTGTGAATTTTATAAGCTGCTCACGCTATCTGTTGATGTGAAAAAAAAATATTAGAGACGATTTCGGGAAAAAAATTTAAAATGGAATCAGTTTTCGGATACAATGTGACCGCATCAACACGCGCTCGGCAATTTCTTAGTAAATACGATAAGGAAAGCGAAATTTTTCAGGTAAGATTTATTAGATTTTTTACTTGCTATTAATTTCATTGGGTTATATTAATGTTCATGTTAAATACACAAAATTATGTTTAATTTTGATTTTTTATCAATTTTCCCTAATAATATAAAGGGTGTTACTGTCTACTATTAGTTCTAGAAAATAGTATGAAAACCTAATAGATGACATGGATACCACCTTTTAGTTTTGCAATACATACTATATTTATTTTGTAGTTTATTCTACTGCAAATATCATCACTATTCCCTGAAAACATTATTCTGTTTAGAAACCAACAACTTAGAACTACTGCACCTAAACATATTCATGGTGCCTAATATTGGGGTAGCATGGTGTCTAATATTAGACCATGTACTAATCTAACAATCTATTGTTTTAGTTTTTTTATCGATTTTTTCAGTTTTTAGAAAAAGATCGAAGCAGTACAAGAAAAAAAGGAGAACAGCGGAAAGGGAGAAGAGAAAACAAGAGGCAGAAGAAGCATGGAAACTGAAGACTGAAAATAAATTTGCTAGGAAAAAAATATGAAATATAAAAATAAGACGAAAGATATTTCCAGCTCGGAAGAAGAATGGATAGAATCTAGAGACAGCGTGGATGATATTTCTGATGCATGTAGTTACTATGATGAAGATAATGAAATATTTCAGAGATGGCCAAATAAAGACCTAATAGTAGGAAAAATGTAATGTTCTATGTCAACTATTAGTTCATATCGGTGTCTACTATTTTTCTGGCGCAGTGACAACCCTAGGTCAGCGTGTGGGCAGGGGAATAATTATATTATCTCATATTCGGTACAAAAACTGCATGTCGTTTGTGCGCCACCGCGATTGCGTCTATGAGCAATAACAGGATTAATTCACAGCAATGGGATTGTTTGGGGACATGGATGTAGTCTAAATTATGAGGAAATAGATAAGTAGACATGTTTGTCCAAAAGGCCTTTGCCTAACACTTTCATGTTTTGATAGAATAAAACAAACAATGATTTATGATGGTGTAATGCGAATAGCCAATAACTAGACTATCTAGAGTTACAAGTGCACTATTAGGGTGGGTTGCACCAGAGGCGTTATTATTGTTAAGCTCATCGTCAAATATTTTATTAGAGATTTTTATTTTTATTAGAGATTTGACAGTTCATTTGACATTTTGTTATAGTTAAAGTAAGTCGGTGCAACCCACCCTCAGCCTTTAATTTTAGTTACTTTAATATTGGTATAATAATATAATTATGGTTATTGTTTGGATTAACATTTAAACTCTTCAGCGGCGTTGTAACTTTTTTGGGATTGTAACACACTTCGCAAACGAAGTTGCTAATAAGTCCTTATTCTTACTAATAGTATAAATGAAAAAGTGTGTCTGTCTGTTACCTCTTCACGCTTAAACCGCTGAACCGATTTTGATAAAACTCGGTATGCAGATACTCTAAGTCCCGGAAAATGTCATAGAATAGCTTTTATCCCGTGCGAAACGGAGTTGCGAGTCTAGTTGTGAATAAATAAATAAAAATAATTCTTAATTTCTCGTGATAGAAATGTCTAAATACGTCTGAGTGTAATTGGAAACGAGGGTGCTTCACCTGTATTATAATCAGGATCCTTGTGAAGTAAATACTTGGGACATTGTCAAGTGTGGGGGTAGTGACGCAAATCGATCAATCTCGTTTACCGCTTAGCGACGAATGTATACTGTAAAACGGCAAGCTTAAAGTACAGTCGGCGAAGATTTTTACACTTATAATAATAATAATCTATGGACGCTTCACACCACGTCAGTATGTCAGTATGGCCCCGTGCTAAGTACCTGAAGGACTTGTGTTAGAGGTACCATTCAACGGAAATATATTTAATACTTTTATACTATACATATTATATTTAGGATTTTTATATTCATACACATATTTAATACACATCCAGACCCGGGAACATTGAAAACTTTTTGTTCCGTCAGCGGGATTCGAACCCGCGGGCCGCGACCCTCGGCTTGAGCTGCCACACACTCAACCATTTGAGCCACAGAGGTCGTCAAACTAATTATAAACTAGATAACACCGCGCCCGTAGGCCTCTTTTGCGCCAAAATTAGTTTATCCCGGGAACCATACATTTTACCGGAATAAAACGCATCATATTATGTCCTTTCGCCGGACTCAAAGTATCTCCATACCAAATTTAAGAGAAATCAGTTCAGCCTTCAGCCGTTTGGGCGTAAAGATAACAAATACGATGATAATAAAACAGATAGACAGACACACTTTCGCATTAATAATATTAGTATGGATGGTTGCATATTGTTGAATGTGGATGGTAAACTATCTGTATATCTGTCTGTTACCTCTTACTTCGTTAAAGTCGCTGAACGCTTTGGTTTTATAAAATTTGGCGCAAAGTAAAGTACCGTAAAGACAAACGATTTTCAGTCAATCAAGTTGAATGCAACTTAAATAAGAGAAGAAGATAGTGGTAGGCTTATAATTTTAAAAGGCTTGGCCTTTGTCGATTTGCTAAAGAAAATACTGTAAGGTTAGGTTGCACCAGAGGCGTAGCTGTTATAGTTATCATCAAAAATAGCGTCCATTATGGACTTTTACTAGGGATTTGACAGTTCATTTCACATTTTGTTATGGTTAAAGTTATAGTTAAAGTAAGTTGGTGCAACCCACCCTAAGTGTCTAACCACACCATGCCGAAGTTCCGCGGCGGAAGTTCCGCATGATTACGTCAACAATATCAAACGTATACAATATAACGCGACGTAATTTCTGCGTGGTGTGTCATCTGTAATTTAAAATACACTGCAGGCGGAATCATGCCGAACTTCCGCCGCGGAACTTCGGCATGATGTGCTTAGTTAGAGTTTCGACACTTTGTAGGGTTCTTTTTTGGATTTTCTTATTTTCATTATTTAAAGTTATGTTATGAACTGTACTAAAACTTTTAATATGTATGAACGTTATAAGTTTTAAAATAATAATTGCGTGCGGGGGAATCAAGAGGCATTAGTGTTGATTGCAGTGGAAAATATTACGCCTATAATAATATTACGCGTGCGATGCTCAAAATTTTACCTACGCAATTTATAAATACTCGAATAAGAATAATTAATATTCAGTACTGTATAATATTATGTGGTACTTACTGGTAGGTAATGCATTATTAACACAACAAAATTTTACAATAATTACAATGATCAATTCTTAAATATCTATAAATTATCTTTTAAATTGCAAAGTTTATTTTTGCACTGATCCTTTCTAATATGTACCCTATTATAAAAACGTCACACATTGTTTTGTCCTTGTCTAATACTTTACATTAGTGGCTACGTACAACATTACGTATCTACACGGTGTAACAAAACTAAGTTGAGTTGAAGGAGTTCACTGTGAAAGTAGGAGCGCTGGAAGAGCATTTTTTATTGGTATGGGCAAGCGCACCAGCGTCATTAATTGTTCCATACAAAATTTAAAAAAAAGTTACTTTTTAGGGCTGCTACTTTGACAGTGAACTCTATATTTATTATAATATGGGTATTATTATCAATTATTATTTTGTTACACTCATGTACAACGAAATGTACTCAGTGTGGATCTTTATGTAAGGGCGTACTATTGGCAGATTATAGTATCTAACCCATAAAGTTAATATACCTAGCGGAATAGAGCAACAATCTCTAGCTGTCAAACGTAACCAAAATTGGTTTTCATCTGTGTGAAAAATATGTGTACGTATACACTTACACAAGCATGATTGAACATGATTTCTATGAGATTCAATTGTCAACGTGCGGCACGTGCCGACTGGACGTCAAAAAAGTGCTGCTGTCATGTATCACACGTCCCTTTTTACCACGCAGTGTTACTGATAGTGACATCTCTCTTGCTCAGGCCTTTGTTTCTCTATTCCGCTAGGTATATTAACTTTATGATCTAACCACTAGTTGATAGTGAAGTACAAAATATGTAAAGTTACATAATATAATATGGTACAGTAGTGGCATAGGCACGCGTCCAGTTGGCACAGCTACTTACACAATTCATTAATACGGATTTGCTCACTGATTTATACGATCAACTTTATTTTTCTACTAGATATATTGCCCGCAGAAACTTCCTGCTCAAGAATTAGTCTATTGCACTAAAATCGAAAATTTTATTATAAAATTAGAAGGCAAACGAGGAAACGGGTCACCTGAGAGCAACTATCGTCGCCCATGTACATAACATCCCAAGTCGCAACATCAGTAGAGTTGCAAGTGCGTTGTAGGCTACTAAGAAGATAGTAATACGTGGTAATACAGAGTGTTTATTTACTTGAATTTACTTGAAACTCTTGAAATAATTACTTGAAACTCTTGAAAGAATTAAAATCCATCCTTTACGAGAAAGTCAGAAAATTTCAAAATTTCTCACCACCGCATTAGGGATTATTAATTTTACGTGGTAGAGCTATGATTCGGCATGAATGGGCCGGCTCGACCGGAGAAATACCACGGGCTCACAGAAAACCGGCGTGAAACAGCGATTGCGCTGGGTTTCGCCGAGTGAGTGAGTTTACCGGAGGCCCAATCCCTTACCTCTTTTCCCTTCCCTACCCTAACGCACCTGCAGCTCTTCTGATGCTGGGAGTGTCCATGGGCGACGGAAGTTGCTTTCCATCAGGTGACCCGTTTGCTCGTTTGCCCCCTTATTTCATTAAAAAAATATATTATTGTTATGTCATTACTCAGTACGCTTTTAACAATAACTTCATAATATTATATAGGTATCAAAAATTGGCCAAGTGCGAGTCCGATTCTTTCGAAAAGTTCCGTACCGAGAAACGCCGATTTTTGTATAGGAGACCACCTAAATTTTTATTTTATTTTTCACCTTTTTTATACGTCTTTATTAAAAAAATAGATTTTTTTTTAAATTTTTAAGTGCCAAAATATAGGCACCCATATCCTTTTTTGTCTAATTTTTTTTTAAATATTTATACTATACCGAGGAGTATGCAAGTTATTCCATTTTGAATGCAATAAAAGTTTAAATACATTTTTAATGCACACTCGTTAATATTGACGATCAAATTAGCATGCCACTGTTTTATTATTCGTATAAACAAAACTATAAATAAAGATTACCTCGAACAATATTATGTTGGAAAAAATTGACGTGCATTGTCGCTCGTGCGTCCGACAGGCCATTTTACTTGCAAATTGCTTATCCATCGATGCCGACTCAACATAACGAATACAGCATTGGCTGATGTACCCGTACTGCTGTGGAAAATGTAATTTTAACACTGATGATATTGTACACACAATTTGCACACTACTTGAATTGTGAATTTTGAATTACTAGAGATCGCCCAATGGTCGAAATTCGACCTCAAATAAAAAATTAAATTATAAGTTTCAAACAACGCTTTTCTATTGATATACTATTACTTATCAAAATATTGACTTTATCATTATTTTTTTAATAATTAATCGGCCAAGTGCGAGTCAGACTCGCGCATGAAGGGTTCCGTACCGCTATAGGGCGAAAGTAGGCAAAAAATTGTGTTTTTGTATGGGAGCCAGACAGACAGACATACAGACAACGATGTGTACTGAGACATCGTTGTCTGTACCCAAAGGGTAAAAACAGGACCCTAGTTCTATTACTGAATAGAGCTAGAGTCCTGTTTTTACCCTTTGGGTACGGAACCCTAACAAAAAAACACAGTTCTCGCGCGAAAAACGAGTTATGGGGCAAAGGATTTGCGGGCGACATTTAGATATGATATAAAAAAAATATTGTTAGTAATTAGTAATTACTTACTTTTAGATGTAGTTTTGAAATAAAATGTTTTTTTTTCTTCTCAGGTTTAAAATTAACGCTTTTAGAACGTCTATAACATGAGGCATACCGCCGGTTCGGGAAACAACGTTCATTTTATATGCTGATCCTATAGTAGCATTCTTGTTAGAAATTCACAAGTGATCTTGAATATTACGACGACTAAAGTGTCTGTCTGTCTGTTACCTCTTTGGGTCTTTCGCTGGTTCGCACCACAGAATTTCGAACTGCGGTTCGAAACAGCGAAGAACCGTTTTTGAAATATTTTTTATTCCCGATTCATACCGCGATGATTGGAGTGGTGTGAAACCACTAATTAATTATTTTTTGCTATGGGTGGATTCGGACCACGAATTTAAGCCAATAATTATTGTAACAAACTTTTTCTAGTCTCATTTATTTATTTGTACAGACGTATAGAAAAGTGATTTCAAAAAGGAATAAAAACATATTTTTAATAAAGAAATTACATTTCTTTCAAAATCATAAAAATGGGACACTTTAATAATAATAATAATAATAATAAGGTTTTAATTGCATAAAGTCACAGTCGTAAATTTTAAATATTCAAAAAGAAAATAATCTTTATAAAAATAATTAAAACTATATAATTGTATAAAATCACAGTAAAAAATTAAAATAATCAAAAATAATTTAAAAAAGAACAAAGTAGTAAAACAATCAAAAGGAGTAAAAATATCATTATTATAAAGTTAATTTTAAACCCTTAATTTTTCCAGGCAGTGACCGATGGTTATTTCACCCGCTAATAACTCTTTTATGATGTTACCTATTCTTTTAAGTCGGAGTTTTTTTGCGCCCATCTCGCATATTTTTACTTTAGTTTGGTCTTAAGTCTTAAAATTAATATTTTTCATTTCTTAATTATGTTGAGTTGTACTTAAAGGAATATGTAATAATAGAACTATCTACACTGCGGTTCGAATCCACTAATTCAAAAACAGGTCTTCTCTGTTTCGAACCGCGGTATTAATCGGGTAATTAAAAAACAATCCTTCGCTGTTTCGAACCGCGGTTCGAAAAACTGTGGTGTGAACCAGCGACAGACCCACCTCTTTACGCCCAAACCGCTAAACTAATAACTTTGAGTCCCGGGAAAGGACATAGAATACTTTTCATCCCAAAAATATACGGTTCCCGCGTGATAAAAGAATTTTGACGCAACGGAGTCGCGGACGTCATCTAGTATTTTTTTAATTAGCCTATAATGTTCCACTGCTGGGCAAATGCCTCCCCCAGGATTACGTCATCTAGTATAAACATAAATTTAGCTCTCACCTTTTTTGTTTGATTAGTAAAAGAAAACTCGGTCGAGTGCTCTTGGCAGGTCGTGGTCTAATTCTAGTGTTATCTTGTTAGCCTTCCTAGTTTCTTTATTACGAGTATACTCTTGCAAGAATAACATTAAAAATCATCGCATTATTACAACGATGACGATCACGGTATCACCTACATTTAGACAGAGATATCGTAATAACTGATAACACTTTTGTCATGTGGATAAAATCATAGTTAAAACTTGCGAGCCGATTATTTGAAATCAGAGGGATTTTAGCCACGAATAATAAAGGATTTTAGACACTATTACCGTGATAATTTTTGTAAGCCATAACTTTGAAATACGAAGTAGCATTTCAAGGCTACACAGCTATGCTGATAATAATTTGACGACCTCTGTAACTCAGTTGGTAGGCTGTTGGTAGCTCAAGCCGGGAGTCGCGGGTTCGAATCCCGCCGACGGAACAAAAAGTTTTCAAAGTTCCTGGGTCATGGATGTGTATTAAATATGTGTATCATATAATAAAAAAAAAATCTTAAATATATGTATGTATAGTATAAAAGTATTAAATATACAAGTCCTTCAGATACTTACCACGGGGCCAGACTGACGTGGTTTGAAGCGTCTATAGATATTATATTATACAGGGTGTAACAAAAATAAGTGATAATACTTTAGAATGTGTACGTGTTGCTTGTAGAGAGTTCACTGTGAAAGTAGCAGCGCTGAAAGACCAAAATTTTTTTTCACTTTTGTTTGGGGAAACTCGTGACGCTCGGGCCCTTGCCCATACAAAAGTGAAAAAAAATAGGTCTTTCAGCGCTGCTGCTTTCACAGTGAACTCTCTACAAGGAACACGTACACACCCTAAAGTATTATCACTTATTTTTGTTACACACTGTATATTATAATAGAATTAACTATAATGGATTTTATTTATTAGCCAGTAGGAAACTTAATTCTACCATGGTTGGGACAGTCACAAAACTACACAAAATAGTATAAATCCAACCTCAAAGTATAGCCTGTTTGCAACATGACACATGAACACTATGGACGTTACAAAAATAGTTACAAAAATAACTATAGCGAGTGAAGCAATGACATGACGAAACGTTAATGGAATCAGGCGTTACTTTGCTTTGTTGGCAAATCCGTGCAAGGCCTCTCACCACCATGCAGGTTGAAAACCTCGACGCGCGTTTCGCCCCAACACCGGAGCATCCTCAGGATGTGGACTCTACAAACAACGTCCGTTAAGTTACGGATGTGGACTCTACGAACAACGTCCGTTAAGTTACGGACTTAACGGACGGATGGTGGTGAGGGGCCTTGAACGGATTTGTCAACATTATTGCTTGTGTGGTGGTGGTGTTTGCAAGTTCTTGCATGCGAGTGTACGCATAGGCAGTGTGGGAGGAGGGAGGTGCTGCAGCTGTACGCATGCCTATGTGTACACTCACTCATTCACTTAAAGGTGGAAGTTGTTTTCGCGGAATATTGCTAAAAATAATAACAAACTAAATTTAAATGAAGAAACGTTATGGGCAGCTGACGAAACAATGAGTTTCATTTGGCGTGGAAGTCGGGTAACTTTTGGGGATCCGTGCTCGAAATGGTTTTATATCTCTGTCACTTTATTTATCACTTTTTAAATGTCAAGAAACGCATTTAATACCATGTCGACACTGTTTATTTATGCAGCATGCTACACTTTTAAGGTATTGCATACCTTTTATCGTGGGCTTTTAGCACGACCGAATCACTAAATTCTAGTTGCTAGATTTCAGAACGGTGTTTGTGTGCGTACGACTAGGCGTATGCGCATTATAGTTGCATAAAGGAGTGAGCACACCGAGACGGGCCGTGCCGGGGCTCAGCGTGCCGGGGCTCATCGCAAAAATCCGCCTCCATACAATTTGTATGGAAGCGCGTATCGCACACTGTGTCGGGGCGCAGCGGATTTCCGCTTCCATACAAATTGTATGGAGGCGGATTTTTGCGATGAGCCCCGGCACGGCCCGTCTCAGTGTGCTTACTCCTTAAGTTGAAAAAAAAAATGCTATGCAATAGCTATACCCCAAGTGGTCCCCAAGTGCCACACGTACCTATATTTTTACCCGACTGCCAGGAAGGGTTATGTTTTTAGTGCGTATCTTGTATGTATGTATGCAGTCGGAGGCATATATTTTATGGCTTATGAAATATGTTAGACTTGGTGCGACTCCAACGGCATTTTGTAGTCCACTTTCTTCTTCTACATTTTTCTATGTAGCCTTATGAAACTCGTAAGCAAGAGCCTGGGCATGAAACTCGTAAGCAAGAGTCGTATATCAATTAAAACGTGGATTCGATGCCTCCGACAGTATATTTAGGTCTTGTTTCGGTCTTTTTAGTTAAATTTTTTTTACTGTCGTGTTTTTTTTTATTTTTTTAACAACGTTTTCATATGAACAATGTTTGGATGGTTCTTAGTTGACGCTCAAAAATAAATGCAATTTTATATTACTCTAACATAATACTTAATATACATTAAGTAGGAAATTTTATATTACTCTAACATAATACTTAACATACAAGCATTTAAATGTTTGGAGAATTCGTATAAAGGTATGACACCATTATCTATACAAATTCTCCAAACATTTAAATGTATAAATAACCGAACTAACCCCTCCTACGTTCATGCACGTATGCCCATTGTAAACCGACAACCCCCTTTCAAAGTATTTGAAATTTCACCCATTCCATTAAGGCGAAGTTGGAGTTTCTGTCAAATCCGACGACGTTGTGCGTAGAAGAATTCCTTATTCACTTATTTCTTGAGAAGTGTTTGGGATTTCCTCGGGAATAAGTTTTAAGCCAGCAGTAAATTATTCCTTCGACAGGTAACGCCGTAAAGGTAAGATTTACGTCTTACGGTGCGGGTGAACCACCCCTTGATAAGGCTCGACGAATAAATATATAGATGCGACATTTAGTAACGATTAACAGACAGTTCTAAAAACTGTTTAGATTTTCTTAGAATAGATCTTGTGCCTTTATCCTTTGGGTGTTGTAAGGACATAGGAAAGAACATGCACAAAATAACAAGATTGTAAGTCTAGTCAAATAATAACAAATGTCTACCATTAATAATAGCTCGCATACCGGTTTCGGTGACGGTGGCCGGTTTGAATGAAACCAGGCCAGTTACGCAGGAGTAATTTTATTGTGTCCAAGTGTGTGCGCAGTACACAAGAGCTCACTCTATTCCTTTTACTCTCATTACCTAGTGGGACGGAAGACCGACACGACCGGCGAGAGATCAGGCGCAGGACCGACTCTTTACATGCCCATGACCCATTCGACGCATGGATCATCTCACTTGTCAGACAATCAAACTGCAGTGTCCTAACCAAACTTGGAAATAACATGTTTCCAACGTGGGATTCGAACCCACGACCTCCGAGTCAAGAGCAATGCTCTAAACCACTGGACCACGGGGGCGTTTTGTCTATGATATTGATCACATAAAATACATTATGACCTAAATCTGTGACTGTGTAGTGTGTACATTTGTTTTTTTTCACACGAAAACTAATAAGGGAATTTTGATTCAAGCATGGCATTTATATCTGCTATGGATTAACACAGGCTATGTGTTATGTTATATTGCTTTTATTTCCCAAAAATACGGTGCCCTCGTAGTATACCATTAACACAATATAAAATGCAATTAAAATGGTTTAAAAATACTATCGGAAGTTATTCTGTTATTACAGTAGATAAGATATTATGATTTATTATCTTCTAAAGTACTGTAATGATACGAAAATTGTGTAGCACATAATAATGACTAACATTTTTAAGTGGCTTGTCTATATTTTATTGCGTTTGGCATACGTGGAATTATTTCACACTTAGTTGAGCCCACGAAAGCTTTAAGTTTTGACCGGAACCACCGGAACTTAGATTTGGTTCGAGCTTATCTATACTGTATCGTATTTTCCAAGCCGACTTCGAAGTTTCGAACGAAGTAAAATGCTTACCTAAAGTCATTTTCAGTAATTGATTTGATGATAGTTATACTGACTTTATATTTGTAATTTTATTATCAAAGTAAGTTTTTTATTGTGACATCCATACTTTCATACTAATATAAATGCGATAGCATGTCTGTCTTCCTGTTCTCACTTCACGCTTAAGCCACTGAATCGTTTTTTATGAAATTTGGTATAGAGATACTACGAGTCCCGGGAAAGGACATATGAAAATTTTACCCGGAAAATGTAGGCCCCCGCGCGATAAGCGAATTTTGGAGCAATGGAGTTGCGGGCGACATCTAGTTTTATTTTAGACGTGGGAGAGCCATGCTTCGGCACGAATGGGCCGGCTCGACCGGAGAAATACCACGTTCTCACAGAAAACCGGCGTGAAACAGCGCTTGCGCTGTGTTTCGCCGAGTGAGTGAGTTTACCAGAGGCCCATCTCCTACCCTATTCCCTTCCCTACCCTCCCCTATTACCCAATTCCCTCTTAAAAGGCAATGCACCTGTAGCTCTTCTGATGCTTCGAGTGTCCATGGGCGACGGAAGTTGCTTTCCATCAGGTGACCCGTTAGTTCGTTTGCTAAAGCTAAAGTTATTTGATAAAAAAAAAAAAAATAATAATTTAGCATTTTAAGATTAAAAACTGTTGAATTTGGACGCATTGCTATTAGCATTTAAAAATATTTCATGACTGTTGCACCGCAGTCGTTTAAATTGTATTTAAAATTTGGATAAGATTCAAATCTGTAACTTGTTGGCAGTGCAGTTATTGTATGCAGTTTGGAAACTATTTTAACGTCCCATTTAACGTTACATAAAAGTAAATAATATTATAATATTGACCTTAGCCGTGCCGTAAATTCATTAAAAAAAATATATTTTTTTTTTAAATAAATAATGAAATTTAAATTATTGAATATATTGGCATACTGGGTAAATAAAAAGATAAGCGTATGGTAGGCAAAAACCGAACTTATAGGAGACATAATAATATAAAAATCAATCTAAATTATAACTCTAAGGACTTGTCTTTGATTGCTTTTGAATATTATGTACTTACTCTATATCCAGAAGCCTGAAACATCATGACTCATGAGTCGTGAAATAATTGATAATATAATATTATGTTGCAATCTATGGTACTCACTACTAGTAAAACATACAAGACATTCACATACACTTCATCTACAATATAAACCCCGCATAAAAACCAACACGTCGCGCCGGAGAAAATTAATTACGAAATATTTAAATTATCGCTCAAAATGAGAGTGCCGAAGTTTGCGGGCAAAGCAAACTCTGACGGGACGGAGCAAAATCAAAGGCCGGGACTCGTCAACTCGATTACCATATACAAACAACGAAGACGCTCCGATGCTTTAATCACACTATTTTGAAGCTATTACAAAAGAGGCAATATCCCTTAATGATGTAAATCGGCAAACTTTGGCGAGTAAAGCAGCTTTTATAGCGAGTTGATAGTTTAAGTGCGAGTAACAGGAGATTATTCTGAAGATTTGATGTCGAAATTTGTTGAGTAAATCAGGCAACAAAATAATAAAGTGTGTCTATCTGTCGGTTACCTCTTCACGCCCAAGCCGCTGAACCGATTTTGCTGAAATTTGGTACTTTGAGGGTACTTTTTATCCTGGGAAAATGTAGCGTGTCCGCGGGATAATCGAATTTGGGCGCAGCAGAGGTGTGGGCGTTATATAGTAATTAAAAAACTTGAGAGGTTACAAGGGACACCCGAATGGAACGAAGTTATTTTTTATGTTCAAAAAACCTGTATACATACCCTCAAAAAAATTATAAAAATTATAAAAAACTCTATCTATTGAAGCCCAGGAATACTAACACAACGCGTCCCTGTTTATTCTCAAAAAACACTACCTAGTTGAAGCACAGGAATACTATCAACCCTCTGCCCCTACCGAATGGTACCTCGACCGGTTGACCTCGACGCTTTTTTATTAGTACCTGAAGAGGTACTAATAAAAAAGCGTCGAGGTCAAATGTCGTTCAGTCTAGCCCCCTTTACGCCAAACGCGCGATAAGGAACTTGGTTCCAATAAGCAAATGCTGCTGCTGATAGACATTCGCATTAGTAAAGGAGTCACACTCTAGTCACTAGAGATCTATAGGATGCCACCTCCAAACTATATATAGATAGTCATTTATACGTGGGAGAGCCATGCTTCGGCACGAATGGGCCGGCTCGACCGGAGAAATACCACGTTCTCTCAGAGAACCGGCGTGAAACAGCGCTTGCGCTGTGTTTCGCCGAGTGAGTGAGTTTACCGGAGGCCCGATCCCCTACCCTATTCCCTTTCCTACCCTCCCCTATTTCCTCTTAAAAGGCGGCTTCTGATGCTGCGAGTGTCCATGGGCGACGGAAGTTGCTTTCCATCAGGTGACCCGTTTGCTCGTTTGTCCCCTTATTTTTATAAAAAAAAAAATCTAGAGTCCAGTGTTTGAGGTCCTTCCTACAAGTCCAATTGATAGGGTCTATCTGAACTATAATATTCGTGATACTGGGCTCTCGCACGTTTTTTTGTGTGATTTAGAGCATTCAAGCTTTGATATCTCCACAATAAACACGAAATTTCTTGTTCTATTATTTGTTCTCAATTACGAAGAACAATATTAAGTCATTAATTCTTCTATTATTTTATAACTTTGCAATGATATAAACTTAACACTTAATAAAAAGGTCGATCGGGAAATTACGGGATCATTTAAAATGCACACGGTCAGGACGGTAGTGAAATTTAGTTCGGACTAAATATTTAACGAAGGTCTGTCTCAGGTCTGTCGCAGACGATGTGGAGATAGTCATTAAAATGTATCGACAGTAGACAGGACAGTAACAGGGTATTATTGAGTTTGCCAATATCTTTTAATAACCATGTAAATAAGAAAAATATTATATTTAAAAACATAAAGCCTAACACAATATACGAAAACTAGGCAGTTCTGGCAATATTACATAAATAAGGGTCAAATTAATAACCTCTTTTTTTAAGTGAGTTGAACATAAATTGTAAATTTTGTTAGTCCTACTAAAACTCGAGAACGGCTGAACCGATTTGGATGATTTAAGTCTTGAAATGTTCATGGAAGTCGAGGGAAGGTTTATAAATTAGGAAGGATGGGATGAAAATTGGGATACGCTCGGAAATACTACAAATAGAAGAAAAGGCTCCTATTGTTCCACATTATTTTCGCACAAAGTATGTAAAGTGGTGAATAATTCGTAAATGTTCAACTTATTCGAATTAAAAGCGTAACTTTATTTATAATCATAAAACAAACGGTACAAAATACTTCCGAAACCGACAAAGGACCATATTATAATGTGTAGGAAATGTTTGTTACGAATGTTTCGAATTTCTGAATAGCTTAGTTCGCCACAAACGATCAAAATATTCATATTAAAGTCTCCCAACTTAGCCTTTGCCCTTTGTAAATAAGCTGCAGTTTAATTAAAATATAGAGAATAACTGTTTGCAGTCGCAACAAGTGGTTGAAAACAGCTCGAAACTGACGAGATATTATTATGTTTTTATCTTTAAATAACTTTATTATTGTCAAAACGTATCTGTGGCTAAGTTTGGCTAAGACGAAAAGCCGTAAGTTCAAGTCCTCATAAAACAATAAAAATGTTTTAAGTTTGGTTAGTGAGTTTAGTCAGTGACACGACGATTTCGAGTTGCGCTGTACTCGCCAAACTTCTGCGAAATGGCTGGATCAATTTTGTTTAAATTTGATGTTCCTATTAACTTAGTCTGAAAACAGTGCCGTAAATAAGGCGGTGCCACCGGTGCCCAGGCACATGGCGTACACTCTGGGGGGGCGCAAAAATGGCCAAACCAGGCAGGAGTATTATTTTTTCGGTTTGCTCCCGATAATAGTTCCCGTTGCGCCCCTAGAGCACGATTCCAACAGTAAAATAGACCTATACATTGATTTGGGTAATATAATATCTAAAAAAGCAAGGGCGCAATTGTAGAAGCTCGCACAGAGCGCAAAAAAGACTGTTTACGGCACTGTCTGAAAATCGCCCAACATCTGCTTTCATGTCCAAAATAATGTTGTAGTAGACTGGTAGATCAAAGTAAGTATAATAACACAATCCTGAGTCGCGCTGTCGAAGTTTGCCTGAAAGTCGGATAGTCCATTGAAATGTTACAATTTAAGGGCCGAATAGGTATTGCATTTATTAGAGGACGCAATTTTATTTTTTGGCCATGTAGGGGAGGTCAATGGAAGCTTAACCTCAAGTTCGTGGGGCTGCCACTCCTTTTTTTTACGCACCACGTGAGAAATCTGCTTTTTATACTATGATAAGTAGACACACGTTAGAAGCCTATAGAAGTATTCAAGCTTAATCTGACACGCTCGAGCAAGTCGCGAAATCCCCTCTTGGGCTCCCCTACTATAAATAAAATCAAATCGGAAATCATGAGGCTTACTTGCGTTTAATTGGTGGCGTATTACAACGTACAAGAAACGTCCATTGCTTCGTATATCGTCATAAACAAAATATTCAAGAAGATAAGAGTCCCCCCTTCAAGAATAGCAATAACTAAGGCTATATAGTAATAACTAATAAGTAAACCGATACGTATTGTAGTGGCACGTAATAACGCCGGCGATCCCTCCACGTCAGTTCAGTATGACGCCATCGCAGTAATGCGGCCAGCTCGCGATTAAATTTTTAACATTTCTGCACTTAGAATGAGAGCAAATGGAGCTATGTGGCCGTAGGGTCTATCGTGACAATTGTCGTGTCAAACAGGTATCGTATGTCTCGAAATAGATTCCACATGTCACGATATAGCTGTCATATATGTCTATCTGACACGACATTTGACACGAAAGACCCTACAGTGTGCCAATTTCACTAAGGCTTATGAATAGTCCATTAAAATATATCTTGTTGTCTCTTTCTGATAATGAAAGATACATGCTCAAGAAAATAACTACTTATTAAGTATCGTTATATTTCATAAGTTAAATATTATAATATATTTTGACAAACTTTAACCACTTACTGATGTCGATTAACCATGTTTTTTTTAAATAACGCGCACTTAACACCAAAACTTTCTCATTACTTCTGGCTGTCAGAAATTAGTAAACACTTACACTGACTAGATTAATAAACAAATAGAAAATGAAAAACTATAAAGGTTAAATACATAATCAAGTTATTATAAACAACACAAAAATAATTGTTGTTACAAGTAATGGAAAACAGTAAAAAGAAATAATCATTTAGGCACACTGCCACAATGATACAGCATAAGTAGATAAGTCTAAAAGCTCTTTTCAAAGCGTACAAAATGATATGTCAAGTATGAAATTATCATAAAGCCTAATGTCTACTTAGACTGAGCTCTCCTCAAGCCCAGACATGTGATGCAATGCGAAAAAACTAGCGTCTATATTTTGTACATAGATCCAAGAAGGGCAGACGTGGCAATCATTCAGAACTTTCAGAGAGTTTTTGTTCTGGGATATAACTGGTGACGACTTGCCGAGTAGAGAGAGAGGCCAGTATGGATAGCTTTTTGCAGTATTTATCTTTATTGTGTAAAGACTTATGAGTTATAATTAAAAAGTCGTATAAAATTGAAATCTAATATGGTCAGAAACCAATTAAATTTTGTCAACTTACATGTCTTATATTATGGTAAAAAAATGCACTTAAAAATAAAATCTTATTTTATTTTTAAGTGCATTTTGTGAAACTTTTTTATTACCGATTGTTTAATGTGGGAAAATTGATAATTCCACCCTCATTGAATCTACATCGCCAAAGTGCTAGACAAAATGAGTAACATTTTATAAAATGTTTATAAATCCGAGCTCGCTAAACAAAAATGGTCGTCAAATATGCTCGAAAAACTTGCATTAAAAATAATTTCTGTTGTCGAAGAATCTACGACCTTATTTACTTTGAAGCAGGAACTTTTATTCAATTAACTATAGTTATTTCTTCTCTTTATCTGTTTGTATAGATCGGAAGTCCCCGTGCTAAGCACGCTAGTATTTCAATTACATTACAATTTATTTTTAAATACCATATCGTCCATTTTTTTAGTCTATGGCATGAAATATTTTCAAACCTCCCGTTGGATTTTGTCGTTCCATTCATTTTTTGGGAGTTCTTAAAACGTACTTATTATAATTTGAATGTGCTGCTTTACCAAATTAAGCTTGACTTATTAAGTGAATAACTCCATCCAAATTAGTATTTGTTGGTTTTCTTATAGAGTTTTGTTACATTCTTTATAAAATAAAAGATGAATTGTACCTAATTGCAAGCTTATGTAGCTATGTAACAATAAAATGTGCACACATTTAAAACACATAAAGAAGTTAGATTGGTACTATGTTTTATAAAAATGACTAAAGGATGTCTATGGTTATAATAATAATATAATAATAAAATCTATGGACGCTTCACACCACGTTAGTCTGGCCCCATGCTAAGTACCTGAAGGACTTGTATTACAGGCACCAGAAAACGGAACTATTATATTTATTTTATTTTATTTATTTAAGGAAAACACAATGGCAAATTGAAAATTTTCACAGGTATATTTAATACTTTTATACTTACTATACATATATTTAAGATTTTTATTATATCATACACATATTTAATACACATCCAGACCGGGGAACATTGAAAACTTTTTGTTCCGTCGGCGGGATTCGAACCCGCGACCCCCGGCTTGAGCTGCCACACACTCAACCAACTGAGCCACAGAGGTCGTCTAATAGGTTTGGTATATTGTTTTCACATTTCATATATCGTCTTTAATGTCTAAAGAGAAACGACATTTTTTAGGTAGCTGCTAATAATTGCTTATTCATAATATTCATTTTATCATAACGAAAGCGTATCTGACTCTATCTGTCTATTACCTGTTCACGCCCAAACGTAACCCGATTTTTCTGAAATTTCATACACTTTGAGTCTCGGGAAAGGACGTAGGATACTTTTTATCTCGTAAAAATGGTTTCTAGAATATACGAATTATAGCATCATCTAGTACAAAATATGTTAACGATCTATGGTTATAAGTCAGACAGTAATTAAAGTCTTCGTCGTCTCCTAAACACGCCAGACGTATTTGTGGATGTTGCTTATTTCCTTAGCTTTCGTTTGCTCAGACGCTCTTCTGCAGGTAATCCTCTGCTTGTTTTGCTGTTATAGCGCTGTTATTGCGGACTTATGACTGTTATCGATGGTCCATCTACCACCGACAATTTCAATATCATTTCAAAATAACACTAAATTCCGGATCGGAACGGATTCTTAAAATTAAATCGTCCAATAATAATTATTGATAAATTAAATGTACTTATGAAAATAATATTACGATTTGATATACTAACGATCCTTTAGAGCTGCAACATTTTTATGGCTAAGACTACAGTATTATTTCTCCGATCGAAAACGAAATCATTGTATTGAAAATATAATATAGATAATTTAATCGAATTGATAATTGAGAAAACAGATCTATTTTATAGATGCGCAATTAAAGTTATTTCTCTAATACGGCCTGTCTACAACATAAGCCTATAATGTACCCATTTAAGTGATTATAAACGCCTAAAATTCACCTATATGATTGTCTATAACCAAAGTGTGAATTTGCATGCTATATACAGATTCGCAATAGTGGTTATTATTATTTTTATGTTCAAATGTAGAGAGGGGCCGCTACGTAGGTAGAGTTGCAATAGTAATAAAAAAATCCGTGCTTCTGCAAATAATTATCTTCTAAATGCTATTTATCTGCCAAAAGCCTTTGAAAAGTAATAATAAAATACTCTTCAGTCCTCATCCACGTTAAGCAACTTTAATTGCTATCAAGAAACTTTGCAAATTTGGGGTCCAAATCGAAATTTCTCCATAAGTATTAATTTTGTATCGGCGTTCCGCTGTAACGGCCGTGATTCACTGCCGACTGTTTTGCTTTTGACTACAACGTTTGTTTCCTTTACTTGGCTTGGGAATAAGTTTAATAGTACAGGGAAAATATATTCTAAAACGCTTTAAGCAATTAAGGCTAAGCCAGACTTAACTGCTTTACAGTAGTTTAAAGTTTCCTTGCAATATAAGAAAAATAAAATCGTGACACATTTTCAAATGTAACTATAAAGATATAAGTTATTAAACAGACTAGCTATTATTAGTACATTAATTATATTAATGAATAAAATATAATATTTAAAATTCTTTATAAATAATTTAAGCATTTAATTAATTTATAACATTTAATTTTTATTTTTGAGCCAAATACTTTTTAATAAAAAAATACTAAAAAAATTTTAATATATGTTTTAGTCAAATCCAAATGCCAACACAAACACACACACACGCACAACATCTTCACAAACTCAAAAGAAAATCTGCATGGTCGGCGTTGCGTACCTGGCACTGCATAGGGCGGGCGGCGCCCCCGCCCCAGTCGCAGCCGCGCCGCCGCCGCGCCAGCACGTCGCTCACATATCAAAGCCTTCCGTCGTCCACATCCATCCTTATTTACATCCAAATAAAAAAAACACGCGCGTACAAACTGTGTGAAAATGTGATTCTGTGAAAGTGTGTGAGGAGTATTCTAGTGGGATTCAGAGGTATGTTAGCTTGTTAGCAAAATAGCCTTTTATGTAAGTCCGGCATGAAACCTAAGCTTATATTAAGCCTTTAGTCCTGTTATCCTGCTTTTACAGTTCATTCTGTTTATTTCTGTTTTGTACCAATTGTTGTAGTTTTTTATTATTTTGCAAAATTAATAAAATCTACATTTTATTAATTTTGCAAAATAATATTGTAGAATTAACTACTTACTCAATTTTGTGTTTATTAGGCAGATAGAGCTTTCTGTATTTCTTTCCTAGCCACTTCATAATTTATATAGTATTAATATTCAGTTATCAGTAGCGGTTTCTATGAAAACATGATCATGACATAAAACAATTTTTAAACAAACAAGCCAAAACAAAAACATTTGTGGATAAATTGTTACGTCCTATATTTACATCGTATTCAAATGTAATTAGTCAGTGTTAAACCTTTAACACTAACTAATTACATTTAAATACGATCAGTTATCTTATTTTGCATTCAGGTTGCGTCCTTTCAATTACCATTTTACAGATAAATTTAGCTAAGAATCATTTAATTTTCTAAACATATAAAAACAACATCGCTTAAAAGCATCGCTTAGATTAAAAATATAAAAGTCAATATTCTGATAAAATAATAACTTTTGACAGCATGTTATTGGAAATCAGATTGGAAAAATTGGTAGAGTTAACTTTTTGTGTCTAAATGAATAGCTTTTGCCTGCGGCTATGCAAAGGGAACCGTACATTTTCCTGCAAAAACAGGTCCCGGTAGTTCACCCTATATCTGTGTTGAATTTAATTAGAATCTGGTTTACAGTTTTGACTCTATGCGAACAAACAAACCCCTTGGAATAACGCCGATATGTGGCTTTACTCTTCATTCTCTATCGGTTCTATCACGGGGAGTGCTCTGAGGAATCGGAATTACAACTGCTGCAACTGTTCGCCATCGTTCGACGCGAAAAATATACCATTCTCATCACCTTGATGAGTGGCAGTCTTGCCACGCACTGTAAAACTCTGGAACGAACTGTCACCAGCAGTATTTCCGGACTTATACGACCTGCAAATCTTCAAGAAGAGAGCGTATTCCCTATTGAAAGGCCAACGCACCAGCAACTCTTCTCATGTTGCGAGTGTCCATGGGAAACGGTAGTTGCTTTCCATCAGGTCAAGGTTCATGGCTGCTCAAGTTAAATGGCTGAAAACAACATAGTGTAAAGTATCAGTATGTGCTAGCTTAGTGACACCAAAACTGACCAAATATTTTGTTGCAATTCATGGGTATAAGGTTGTTTAGGTTAAAGTTACGAAGTCACGTTTGAACGCTCGTTGCTTCCTAACGCAACCGAATATTTGATCAGTTTTGGTGCCAATAAGCTAGTACGTACTGACAGTTTACGATTTGTAATTTTCAAGCATTTACCTGATCATTTTTTTTTTGGTCACGATAAGTCACGTACTTTGAACGCTCGTTGTTTCATAATGCAACCGAATATTTGATCAGTTTTACGCTACTGATATGAGAACAATTAGTACTTACCTAATATAACTTACTCAGTCATTTACCTTATCATTTTTTTGGTCATGATAACTGGGTTTTCAGGCGCTCTATACAGAGAACGCAACTACTTTACGCAGGCAGACCGACATATTTGGCAACAGAGAGGTGCTCTTTATTTTGTCAATGCAATGTAAGTCATTCTGGATATCGTTACCAAAAATGTGGTGACCTCCCGTAATATAAATCAATTTAAGGTTGCGTTTGACAGCTCGAGATTGTTATATTAACTTTATGGTTTGAACAAGCACTTATTTATTTATTTATTTAACTCTTTATTGTACACAAGAAACACATATAAAGATATAATTAACACAGAAAGACGACACAAACGCTTATTAGGAACTGCTTATTTCTAAAATAAATCTCTTACAGCAGCCCTACGAAGAGATACAATTTAGAAGACAGCAGATAGGACGTGCACAATCAATAGCTATTAACTAATTTAACTAAATCAACTATATATACAACAATATCGAACTAATAATAATTTATACTAAGACTATAATATAAAACCTATATATAAAATCAATAAATAATAATATAAATATAATAAATAAATACTATATGTATACATAATGATACTTATCTTTCCACTACAATAGTACTAAAAACTCTTGGTACTAAATTTCACGGAAATTGTAATATAATATTCAAGATTTTCTCGTGTATTCTTTACAAATAGATACTAGATAGCTACGTGAGGTAAGTGGCTCCTTGTAGTTCAGCCACGATGGCTCCGAAGGTGTCGAGAGTGTCGTAGATAATATCGGAATTTTCTCCCGTGAGCGCACCGATATACTAAATCTCGTACGAAATCCAGCTTCCGGGAACTAAAACTACCTGATCTTGGAACATCGCTAGTGTTATGTAAAGTGAAATTGATTTTAAGCAACAAAAGCCTAGCACCTCTGAAGGTAAAACAACTGACTGTCTTTAATATGGGTTATAGGCTTAATTGTAATCCATTCACATAAATTAAAAACAGACCTGCAAGGATCTTGACACCAAATCAGTTAATTTATAAAGACACCAAATCAATTTTATTTTGGTGTCATAAATATACTTTAATGACATTTAAAAAGTGTGAAATAAGTGTCTCATCAGTGGCACTTTGCAAAATGCACTTTGCAATAATGACACGCGGCAAAAGAGCTTTAAATGTAGAGCTGTACCGCCTGCGTATGTTCAATTTGCGCAATAATATTCAAATATTGTCACTAAGGCTTCTTACAGATGAACGGCACGTGTCGGCGGCAGTCGACGGCACGTGTCGGCGGCAATCGACGGTAGTTGACGGCAGTCGACGGCAGCCGACGGCAGCCGTTGACAGTTTATGACGCTTGCAGGGGACCTACCACGACCTTTCCTAAAACGATCATGTTTCCAGAAAACTTTGTTGTAAGATTACAATAACATTACCGTACTCACTTTTTAAATATAATTTACTAAAAAACAGTACCTAAAACATGCAAAATATTGTTAAATCCGATGTGAAATATCAACTTTTTTAAGATCGCTAGCTTGACGTTAAAGTAATTATTGCTTATCTGTCAAACGGTGTCGCTTAGTAGAGGTAGTCGTAGGCCCCCAGTTGTGACGTACCGCCTAAAGGTAAGCGGCCACAGGTACCGACCTGTGGCAGTCAGCGGCAGTCGACGGCAGCCGTCGACAGTTTGTCATTCTTGCAGTTGTAACGTAGCGCGTAACGGTAAAGGTTCACAGGTCGGTATCATACGCAACGGACGTCTCTTTACGACATTTCTTTATTTACGACAAAATGAATTTGACAATAAAAAGCAACTATTGTATAATTATTACTTCAATTTTACATCATCACATCAGTCACAGGACGTCCACTTCTATAGTGTTACATATATTAATATAAATCAATATTATTCATCAATCGATATTTACAATAAAAAATAATTAACACAAGTAATCAGTTGGTAACAGCTGTGGCAGTGATTATTACTTATTGTACTATAATAGTATAGTTATAAAAATACTATACAACATTTACATTACAATCATTATCATCATCATCATTTCAGCCATAGGATAACATAACAATAAAACAAATAAGATACTAGTCGTCGGCATCGTCATCGATTATAATTCTTTCTAGGAATAAAGCAGGGCACCTTATCGCGTCGAGATGCCTAGCCCACCCCAAAAACCCTATTATGCACATGGTAGGTATATTTTGTTATCGGAGCGGAGCATATAAAAGACCGGTTTATGGAGTTATGCGATACGTATGACAGGAATGAGTTAGGTGTGCATTTTGAGCATGAAAATGTAAGTAATTAAACAAAAAATACCTTAAACACCAGAAAAATCTTAAAAAATAAGATGTATTCAAATTAATAACTCCTGGGACCTATTTTTTTTTTTTATGTATTGTAGTCCAAGGAGGACAAGTGGTGCCCACACGTGGGAGTAGTGCCACTACTCCCACGTGTGGGCACCACTTGAGCCAAACCCTGTCAATGTCCTTTTGACTTAAAAACATTGTTTGGACTAATTTGAAGATAAACATACTGTCTAGTCGGTAATCCGTACGCTGCCGATGCAGTGAACGTACTGTAAAAAAAATATCCGTTAGATGCGAGACGTCCGTTGCGTACGATACCGACCTGTGAACCTTTACCTTTACCTTTACGCGCTACGCTACAACTGCAAGTATGATAAACTGTCGACGGCTGCCGTTCACTGCCGTCGACTGCCGTTGACTGCCGCCGACTGCGGCCGACACGTGCCGCCGACTGCCGTCGACTGCCACCGACACGTGCCGTTCCCCATAAGCACTCTAAGGTGGGATTTCACCAAACACACAAAACTTAGTTTTATAAAACTTAGTTCCCATTGAACGCGTTCATGCTGCGACGTAAATCTCGTTTTGTTTCGATTGGATTTCACAAACTTCTTTTGATCGCGATTATTAAATCTAAGTTTACGTGACGTCACGCGATTATTTTACATGTTTTCGTCATTTTAACGTTATCGAAAAGCCTTTTCACGTTAATTTAACTACGAAATAGCAAGAAACAATACATAAACTAACAAACGCATGTGTCAAAACTGTCATCTTGACATTTCTTTTGTCTATGTTTTTCGTTCCGCCATGACAGAGCTTGAACGGGTTTTATAACGTTAAACTTCGGACTTTGGGCGTTCAAAATATAAAACTCGGATTTGCTGTGAACGCGTTCAGTTTATGCTGGTGAAATGCATTACAATGTTATAATCGCGTTTATACGTTTTGAACCGGTTCAGAGTGCTTTGAACGCGTTCCATTTCTTTGGTGAAATCTCCCCTAAGTAATAAGTAACTATTATCCCGAGTAAAGAATACTTCGTAACTTAATTAAATCGCAAAGTATCTTTCAAATAGAAACTCAATAAGGCCGTAAAGCGAAAACATATTTTAGACAAAACAAAAGCAAAATACAGATATTAAATTACGCTTTCTGAGAAAACATTTTAATTAAAATTAAATTGAATTTAGTCGTTGTTTAATGAACTCAAGATGCTTGTCAAATTGCGATTACAATTCTTTGTAGGATTTGCAGAGGACTATGTTGTCATATCAATGCATATTTTTATTGCTTTAGAATCCATACTAATAATATTGTGAATGCGAAAGTGTATCTGTCTATCTTTATCTCCACGCTAAAACATTTATTAGAGAGTATTAAAAGTCTTGAATAACTATACATTGAGCGGTATTTATTCGAACAGAGTTTCACCTTACACGTCTCAAAGTTATTTACAGAATGAATCAATCAATGCAATATGGCTGGCTTTTATACCATTATACACAAAAGAAACGAACTGCCGTTGACAATTCAAATATAGTAAAATAATTAAAAATGGCTAAGAATAAGTTAAATACATAGTTCTAAATATTAATTAATGTACTTCCCATATTTAAGATAATTATTTACTTAAATATGAGAAGAGGAAGTTATAACTGAAGTAAATAATCCTCCCGCCATTTATAACTAACTATTTGTCAAAATCAAGTACCTTACTTATTACTATTCAAAATATAATAATCACTTATTAAAATTATATATAGTAACTAACATAATATACCGATTTAAATAAATAAATATAATATCATATAGCTTGTCCTTTGACATCCGCTAACACTCGGCCATCCTGCAATTAGGAGTGTCCCACGACGTTCCCATGGTTTGTTCCCCTGTGCTGTACCAGTGCCAGAACTGCCAGTGGTCTGAAACAGAGGAAGACACCGCAACAGTATTTTTTCAAAAATAAAAAAATAAAAAAGAAGTCAGAAAAATCTTGTACTAGTATCACATCTCATCTCCAGCCTTTTCCTAAGAAGCCTAAAGGTAATTTATACATTTTTAGTTTTGTTGCATTGTTATCACTTATCAGTAACATAATATTTTGTCACGCAGACAACTTTTTAGAATATTTGTAAGGTCACACTAACTTATTAGGTCACATAGACATCGGTCACGTAGACATCGGTCACGTAGACATCGGTCACATAGACATCGGTCACATAGACCTCGGTCACATAGACATCGGTCACATAGACATCGGTCACATAGACATCGGTCACATAGACATCGGTCACATAGACATCGGTCACGTAGACATCGGTCACGTAGACATCGGTCACGTAGACATCGGTCACGTAGACATCGGTCACGTAGACATCGGTCACGTAGACATCGGTCACGTAGACATCGGTCACGTAGACATCGGTCACGTAGACATCAGTCATATAGACGCCAGTCACACGGACGCCAGTCGCACGGACGCCAGTCGCACGGACGCCAGTCGCACGGACGCCAGTCGCACGGACGCCAGTCGCACGGACGCCAGTCGCACGGACGCCAGTCGCACGGACGCCAGTCGCACGGACGCCAGTCGCACAGACACCAGTCACACGGACACCAGTCATACGGACACCAGTCATACGGACACCAGTCACACGGATACCAGTCATACGGACACCAGTCACACAGACACCAGTCACACAGACGCCAGTCACACAGACGCCAGTCACACAGACGCCAGTCACACAGACGCCAGTCACACAGACGCCAGTCACACAGACGCCAGTCACACAGACACCAGTCACACAGACACCAGTCACACAGACACCAGTTAGTAGTCACACGAGTAGGTCACACAGACTTTTTAATCACACAGATATTTTGGTCACACAGACATGTTGGTCACACAGACTTGTTGGTCACACAGAATTGTTGGTCACACAGACTTGTTGGTCACACAGACTTGTTGGTCACACAGACTTGTTGGTCACACAGACTTGTTGGTCACACAGACTTGTTGGTCACACAGACTTGTTGGTCACACAGACTTGTTGGTCACACAGACAACTATATAGATAATATTACTATGTTGATTTTAGGATTTGATCACAAAGCCATCATATAGATAATATTATTGCGTTGATTTTAGGATTTGATCACACAGCCATCCTATAGATAATATTAATTAGAGAGTAGTAAAGGTCTTGAATTATTATTTGGTCACACAGACTTGTATTATGTAATATAAGTATTTTTTCTTTTGGTGCAAATTCGAAACCAAATAATATTCTTAAGATATATTGTAAGATGCAGGCCACATAGACTAGTTTATCAGGTCACATATACTTTATTTTAATTTAGAACTAAACTGATGCTTTGGCTATGTTTCTAATATTTTTGTAACTGTTTGGTCACACAGACTTGAATTATGTTTTTTTTTTTTTTTTCTTTTAGGTGCAGCTTCGGGACCAGTTTCTTATTCATATTATTATCAATTGTGAGGAATACAGAAATAGAAAAGATAAAGTGTGATAATAATGAAATAGTTATTAAATTTGTAAATACCTATTAGATAAATAAAATTTGTTTCTGTACACATGATGCTGCATAAATTATTATCCCTAAACTTATTAGTTATATTATAGAAAAATTATATTAAAATTAACTTTCTAATCAATCAATTAGATCACCGTGTCCTCCTCAGCATCGCTAGATGAACTGTCAGTACCTATCATAAGTTACTGATTTATAAGGCCTTAATACCTCACCCTTTACTACAGCTGAAAATTTCTTATTTTTAAATTTTTGGGTCACTTTGGCATTGGGGTTTAACCATTTCCACAATACTACATCACCGATTGAATTTTTCCTACATTTCCTGTGAGGTTTGTCAAATCTATTTTTCATAACAGTCATATTTTTTATCAATTAGTAGTTTTGCTGTTGCCCTTCTTTCAGTTAATGCCTGTCGTTGCGAAGTACGGTCACTAGGACCACTGGATGGAATAGCTGGTAATTTAGAGTTATCGTGGCTAAACATAAGTTTAAATGAAAGGAAGGAAGTAGTAGAATTAGGTGTATTATTTATACCCCACACTATATCCATTAATTTATCATCCAAAACAGTTTCATTTTCAGGCATAGTGTTCAGTCCATCAATGATGGTACCATTTACTTTTTCCACTGGACCATTTGATCTGGGACTAGCTATAGCATTAAGGACATGTTTTAATTGCATGTCTTCTGTAAATTGGTTAAACCGATAGGCTAGGAAATGCTTTGCCTCTATGCTATTATGCGGACTGGGTTTGTAAACTGGAAAATAAAATCCTTTAAGTACTTAATGGTTTTTATGGAACTAGAGGTTTTGTCGGGCTTAGCAAAAACAAATTGTGAATCGCATCAAAAACCACAAAAACGTATGTGTTGCCATTCCTAGTCTTAACAAATGATCCTAAGTTATCGGCATGAAGGGTGTGCATGGGTACAGGTACTTTTTCTATAAGATGTAAATTTTTCTCCTTCAGATTTTCCATAATTACCCTTACCGAAAACACATTGAATGCAAGAATTGATGAATTTCCTATTATATCGGGTCATTTTAGGAAAACCAAACTGTTGTCAAAGCCAGGGTGTCATTCATGTCAGCTGGGGGTCATGATATCATTTCTGCAATAAACTATATTTTGCCAATTTGGGAACAGCAAATCGTTCTCCATTTAGAGTTTTTTTTTGGAACAGTTTATCCTCCTTAACTACATAATTATTAACTATATCAGGGTTGTTCGTATGCCCAATGATATTCTATGTTACTGACGTTACTAGATTGGCAATTTACGGCAGAAACGCGTTGCCACTTCGAAGATACCTGCAGGCATATCTGACCTACATAATGACATAATAACATCCGATCAGTTTCCTCAATGACGTATACTGTTTCATAACCGGGATTCCTACTAGAGCGTCTACATGTCTCATTCTATTACCTGGACGATACTCAATTTGCAGACCATAGTCTTGTATGCTAAGCCACCATCGAGCAATACGAGGAACAAGATCTTTTTTTTTGGCTAAGGGTTGTGCATAACGCTGCACAATTTGTTACAACTTTTACAGGGATTCTTATTATATAAATACGGAAACGCTTTAAATATTCCACACCGGCTAATGTTTTTAACTCGTAACTGTAGTAAAACCGTTCTTTGGATGTGACTCTACCAAAATAGGCTATAGGTTTAAATGTGCCTTCCTGCTGTTTTTTTTAAATACCCCCTAAACCTAGTTTACTAGCATCCGTATTAACCTGGAGATCACAGCCACAAATTTTAACACTTGGTCCTCAATATGAGGCAAAGGGTACCGATCTTTGAGTGTCGGTGAATTTAAACTTCGGTAATCAATGCACAGCCTGTAACCTCCACCCTTCTTTTTATCTAAAATCACTGGACTAGCATATTCAGACATAGAGTGAAAAATGATACCAACTTCCAACTCCTCCAAGATTTATATAACAAATTCAGGAATAGCATATAAGCTGGATTTGTTCCATTGAATTTCCCATTGGAATCGATATCTTCAAACATCAATATTACGGCAACTATTTTTAGGTAAAATTGTATCACGCTTCAGCAAAACATACTTAAATACATATCACTTATATTTGTCAGCTGTTTGTAAATGTCAAACGAATTATAGTCTCAGTAAAAGTGGCAGAATTAGCTGTATGGTAGTAACTAATACCAGGCTGGTTGATCATCGATTGTCCCATAATTAAGTCTATATCACTTAGCAGTTGTTTTACAGTCTGTATATGGCTGGATCTATTTTATCTCCAAAACCCTTCAATATAGTATTAGAAGGTAAAAACTTTAGATTTCATTTTCATTATTCTTGTTCATTGGCTCCTACCCACACATTTTTTTTTTGTAAATATTATTCACTAAGATATTACTTGAAGTATAAAAAGTGTTACTTACTTGTGTTGAATTCTGCGGTTGCCGAGTTGTTCCTGCTGTATTCGCGAACCAGCAGTTAGCCATCGTATGACCGGGGCGTTGAAAAGCTTCATGGCCTACTATTCGACAACTGTAACAGCGTTTTATTCCTGGCTGGAGAGCTGTCGATTTACCATCACCTGCACCTTTCCTCCAAGTAGACTTTCGCATTAGCTTGTAGTACATTCGGAAACTCTCTTATAACGCAAGATGTTGCATGCTCGCGCCTGGATGTTGTATTTTGATGACTTTATCGTGGTAATATTTGGTCATCGTCATTTCATCATCGTTTTCAGTCTTCGTTCGAACCATCATAGCTCCAAGGCAGTTTTTGCGTAGTGGACCCATGTAAACGCAACTGCACGATGAACTGTCAATTGGTGATACTGTTCCATCCGTAAACTTCCTAGCTGGTAGATTTTATGCAGCCATGTAGCTACATTACAAGCATCGTCTTCTGTTTCAAACTTTGGTATCACTTCTGCATCAGCTTTAGTAATTCTGAGTCGTTTTATCACTGGTTCACTATCAGAATTTCTGTTTATAGAAGAAAAAAAAAATCACTTTCTTCGCCGTCAATTGTCGAGAGTCAGGGAAAGTCTGGGCGTTCTTCTCCTTTGGCCAAGTCCCGCAGCATAAGGACCGGACATTTTGAAATAATCCCACTTCTGAGATATTAGAGAGTATTAAAAGTCTTGAATAACTATACATTGAGCGGTATTTATTCGAACAGAGTTTCACCTTACACGTCTCAAAGTTATTTACAGAATGAATCAATCAATGCAATATGGCTGGCTTTTATACCATTATACACAAAAGAAACGAACTGCCGTTGACAATTCAAATATAGTAAAATAATTAAAAATGGCTAAGAATAAGTTAAATACATAGTTCTAAATATTAATTAATGTACTTCCCATATTTAAGATAATTATTTACTTAAATATGAGAAGAGGAAGTTATAACTGAAGTAAATAATCCTCCCGCCATTTATAACTAACTATTTGTCAAAATCAAGTACCTTACTTATTACTATTCAAAATATAATAATCACTTATTAAAATTATATATAGTAACTAACATAATATACCGATTTAAATAAATAAATATAATATCATATAGCTTGTCCTTTGACATCCGCTAACACATTATTATAGACATAGTTTGAGCACCGGAAAATGATAGTTTTAATGGCGAAAACTGAACAGTTAGCAGATCATAAATAAACTACGTTAAAAAAGAGTAAGTGTAGGGGTAAGAGTGAGCAAGAGTAAGTGTAAGTTTGTGCGGAAAATATGATGTTTAGTGTTCGCGCCAAACTTTAGCGCGACGAATGTGGCAGTTGGTAACACTGCGCATGAGTCTGCGCTGTCAGCTGTCATACGTTTGACATGCAGTTCGACACAGTCCATTACCGGCGCGCGATCGTTAAATACGAAAAATATCGGCTAGCCGTTCCCGTGATTCGCGATAAATCCTCAGCTCAGTGAAATAGAAGGTGACAGTGTCGTGTGACTACGAGCATCAGCACATCAGCCCTATCAGCCCATCTGCCCAGCTGTCTCAGCCACCAGGTAACCCCAGTTTCCTTTCTGCCCAACGTTGTAGTGTAGGGGTCCTCGCCCCTACATTTAGATTATTCGATGAATTAACTTACTTACTGCACTTAAGATGGTGAAGGTTCGATCCCGGGTAGAGACGTGTTCCAATGAGATATTGTCAGATCTCAAGTTTATAATACGGACGCTCGTACGGTGAAGGAAAACATCACGAGGAAGCCCGCACATGGTTGGTCCCAGAGGTATTGCAGGCCACAGCTCATTCCTCTGGACTTGGCCGACCATGTTGCGAGAATGCCGTAGGTGCTTGGGCAACCATACGGACATTTAAAATCTTGTCCCAGGCACTACAGTATTTGAAGAGTGGTTACTTCGCTCTGTAATTAATACTGTATATAAATCATCCACAACGGATGCAAAGGCTTTGTTTCTAAGCTACTGCATAGCTTTTATGGGAGGTTTGAGCGTGGCGACCGAAAATTCCGTAACGAAAATAAACCTAACACCGCCACATCATTCATTTCAGCTCGGCTGATTTCGGCACAATGTTTGTGTGACTACTAGACGTATGCAAATTATATTTGCATAAGTTAAAAATCGGCCAAGTGCGAGTCAGACTTGAGCACGAAGGGTTCCGTACCGTTATAGAGCATAAAAGTAGTGGTTTTTTGTATGGGAGCCCCCCTGAATTATTAATTTTATTATTAAATACTAAAATATTAGTATAATTAAAGATTTTATGAAAATATTAAGTGCCTACCTGTTGCCATTATTGATATCGAAAAAAGGCCAAAAAATTACGTTTTATTGTACGGGAGCCCCTTATATATTAATTTTATTTTGTTTTTAGTATTCTTGATAGCGGCAACAGATATACATAATCTGTGAAAATTTCAACTTTCTAGCTATTACAGCCTGGAGACAGACAGAAGGACAGACGGACAGACAACGAAGTCTTAGTAATAGGGTCCTGTTTTTACCTGACTGACTACAGCACCCTAAAAAAATATATTTTGCAATATCGCGGCAGTCCACGTGTGCCACATGTTTTTTTTTTTTTTTTTTAAAGAAGGCAGGTCACTGTAGCCCTGACGTCACTGCGGCCCATGAGTGCCACATGTACTTTTTAATGTAATATTATGGTGTCGTTTTTTAAAAACCATTTTAAATGATGCTCTTTCTAGTCCTTAAAAATACACTTGTAAAGTGTTTAACGCAGTCGGAAAATTTATTCTTAGGAATACCAGTATCTAGTCTTTCTACAAAGGATCGTCGCTCCAATTTGCTAGTAAAATTGAGTTCGATTCTTTATTGAATTTTACTATTGATATCGTTACTTATGTTGAAGACGTGGTTGAAATATCTACTCCATGTAATTACTACGCTGTACCTAAGGCAATTTCTTGGTTCAAAATTAGGTACTCGAAAATTTACCTTCGGTATAACATATTAACGAAACTAAAACAGATAAATAGGCACTCATATTTCTATTTTCCTTTCGTTTTATACCTAAACGATTTAGGTACTGAAAATTGTATTATGTTGATTCTGGTGACGTTGCCAACTCAACTTGTGATAAATATTGTAATGTATGACTACAATTAACTAAGCAAGTATATTTCTTTAGCAAGCATTATAATCTAATACAAAATCTTAAACGAAATCAAAGTTCTGCTAGGCTCTAGCTTTAAAAACCAAATTGAAACTATATTTTTTTAAGTTTTTCTTCACCTTATTTTTCTTTTAAGTATTAACTACAAAACTAATATTGAATATTATGATAGTATAGTCAACATGACGGCTAATATGGGATCATTAAACGAACCTCGTTATTTCTTATCTGGGAGCCGCTCAGTTTGAGCCAAATAGGAACATTTCGTTTATCGATCAAACGTAGAAACGTTGAGCGGTTTTGCTGCTGGAAATCTTTTTGAATCACAAAGCCAGTCTTTAAGACGTGTGGAGGAAAAAAAAACATTCCGAGGAAATTGTGTTTCGAACCTAAATAAATCCCAAAAGAAAACACAAGTCCTGAAAATATAGGCCGCCCTAACTTACGAGATAAATTCTAATAGGATTGCCCTATCGTATATTAACATTTTAATAAACATTACACTATATATTGGTTTATTCTGTGACTTCTTGTAACATTTTGGATCTTTTTATTGATTCACCGGGAATAAAGGTAATAAGTGGTAACTTAATAATAATTATTTAACTTTAAGCTACATTTAATCAGTGATCTTTTTTTTTTCAACTAATATAGTAGCCAAATATAACGTCCTCGAGTATTGAACGTGTCTCACCAGTCATGCTAAGCAATAGATTATTTTTTTGTTAGGGCGTTTAGTGTACAGTCTAATGAACCATTTTAAAGCAGCGACGTGTATGACAGGATCGACAGGCACAGCTGATAGTACTTTCATCAAAGGATTACAGTTCGCGTAATACAATTACGAATTGTTAGGGCTTCAATCGGTCATGTTCTGGATAACCTGCGTTCGATTGCATTTACAATTTATTAAATTAACTGAAATATAGATTGAGATTTATAAAAATAACTTATTATTAATTACTATTTTATTATTGTTTAATGTAACACTTTTGGCTGTCGTTAAAGCTTATCTAATTATTTTATAAAACGCAGCTAAAATATGAATAAGTAAAAAAATTTTCAGTAAGTACGTCAATTATTATTATTTATGTATTCGTCTTTTTAATTAATAATAGTAATATAATTAGCAGCCTATCATAATATTATACACAAAATATCAGTAGCTGTTTTGTTGTTTTTTTTTCACCTACAGATCTATACGAGTAGGCATCGGTTTTTTGGGGTCGATGAAAAAGGACATCGGCTTCACATGTACCAATT
The DNA here is from genome assembly GCF_905147365.1 of Aricia agestis. Taxonomy (NCBI): domain Eukaryota; kingdom Metazoa; phylum Arthropoda; class Insecta; order Lepidoptera; family Lycaenidae; genus Aricia; species Aricia agestis. Next base: position 8,182,856 of record NC_056421.1, on the reverse strand, counting down.
AGCCACACGCAAACACCCAACAATCGCCCTCTAGTTAGAACGCTGTTGACACTGCCCTAACACAAATAAAGTTAATTTGCCAGAGTTTTTACGCGTTCGCGGTTTGGGAAAATTAACTTTCAATATGAGCTTTTAGATAAATGTTATTTATTTATGGCATGTATTTAAATCAATATCTGTATATTCCCTTTTCTCGATCAAAATATTTGAAAGTTTCACCAAATATACTGACTTGCACACTAATTATGCACCCTAAATAATGCGAATTCAGCATACTATTTAAAGTTATTTGCGAAACTGTTTTATTGAACGAATAACTATTATTAAAATAGTATATCTAACAATTCCTTAGTTCAACAAACATACTACAACTTTTTAAAGGAAAACCATCACCTAAATTACTTTTAGGAACATCATTTATTCTAAATAAAACCCAATTTAATCTGTTACGTTCATATAATCCCATCGATCGTGGAATAACGAGACACAATAGCTTATCTATTGTTATCGCGGCCGGATGCGGCCGCTTAGGGCTTCATGAATTAGGAACACATAAAAATCATCAAGTGCTAACTTAACATGGACTAAGCTTTGGCACAGTGAATGGTAACTCAGTTTATAAACAATAATAATAAACAATCGGCAAAGAGCGAGTCGGATTCGCGCACAAAGGGTTCCTAACCGATATATTGCAAAATAATTAAGCCTCCGGCTTAGGAATTGCACTCTAGGGGTTGACAAGCTACTAAAGAAAAAAAAAAGAAAACAACTGGCTTCAATTATGAGTCGACGGAGCCCCGCTTCGCGGGGCTCCTACTTCTGGGTGGTTCACGAAAAATAACCTTATATAAGTTCTTATATAATAATAATACTCCACACACCGGTTTCGGTGACGGTGGCCGGTTTCATTGAAACCAGGCCAGGTACGCAGGAGTAATTTTTTATAGTGCCCAGGTGTGTGCGCAGTACACAAGAGCACTCTCTATTTCTTTACTCTCATAACCCAGTGGGACGGAAGACCGACACAACTGGCGAGAGATCAGGCGCAGGACCGACTTTTTTACATGCCCATCCGACGCATGGATCATCTTACTTGTTAGACAATCAGGTGATCAGCCTGCATTGTCCTAACCAAACTTGGAAATAATATTATGTTTCCAACGCGGGAATCGAACCCACGACCTCCGAGTCAAGAGCCACGCTCTAGACCACTGGACCACGGAGGCGTTATATATACATATAATCTAACCTAACCCAATCAAGTCGTATTGAGCCAACATTGCTATTAATAATTATTTAAGAATCATTAATAAAGAAGAAGGATTAAAATTGCCCCACGTCCTACAGAAAAGCGATGTACCTCAAAAGATAATAAAAAAGAATATAAAAATATGGCATACTTCCGAACGCCATCCTTACTGTCTGACATACAAAAAAATGCTATGAAAATTCTTTCAGGCGCAATATAATTAATATGTATTATATTTTTATTGATCTTATATTTCCTTTTTTAAATGTCATTTTTCATATTATTAGATTTATTAGTATTGAGGTATATTATATTGCACCTGAAACAATATTCATAGCATTTTTTTCTTTTTATTATGTTTTAAGGAATGTAGGGTAATTTCTATGGGCTGGTGTACATATTTTATTTCTTATTTTAATGTCGTTATTTATTATATTACTATTGTTATTTATTAGTTTTATTAGTATTTAAGTACATTAAATTGCGCCTGAAAGAATTTTCATAGCATTTTTTTTGTATGTCAGACAGTAAGGATGGCGTTCGGAAGTATGCCATATTTTTATATTATTTGTTTATTATCTTTTGAGGTTCACTTTGCTGTAGGACGTGAGGTAATTTTCTATAGGCCTTAATCCGTCTTCTTTATTTTTTTTATTAATGATACTTAAATATTTACAATAAAGTAGTGAATTTTGATAACTTTCTTAATTTTTATCAAGAAACCTTGAATTATATAGTTTTGGAATGATAAAATCTTCCACCATATCTCATCATAATTACCAAAAATCTTTGTCGCTAACACAGAAATAGATCAAGATATATCTGTGGTCGCTAAAGAGTAAAGAGCGAGCGCAAAGGAGTGAGTGCGGCGTTAGATGAGGAGGCCCCAGCATGTTTTTCAGTAAAACAGAGAAACAAAAATTGCACGATTTGTCAATTTGTAGACTTGTTTTGATAATAGAAATTGATTTTAATTGTGGTGCACCTTTCGATATCGTTTTTAGAAATTCCAATTTAGAGTGCAAGTTAGTATTTTTGATAAACAATTTAAATTTTAGTTTTACAAATAATATATCCGATGTATAAACCATATTTTTGGTCAGAATTCGGTTATAAAGGTCGTCTCGTTTTGTATGATATTTAAGTTTTTTTGAAGGACATGTTCAGTTAATCAATTGTTTTTTTGATCAGCATTAGTTTTTCTGGTATGCATTCAGTTAATTAGCGGAGTTAAGGTAGTGTGCTGAAAAATTATTCTGATGTGCATTTAATAATATCCCTTTATTTATGATTCGCTGACGGATCTCTGAATGCTATTCAGATTTTCATACTTCTTTCCAATTTTTTTTATGTTTTCCAGTTATTATTATTATTTCTACCTAGTTCAACAAAGCTTCACTTCCCACAGTCTGTCCAAATCTTATAATCTTATATCTTTAAACGAGCAATTCTTGTATATAATTATGTATATATGTATATAATTGGAATCTCGGAATCGGCTCCAACGATTTTCATGAAATTTAGTATATAAGGGGTTTCGGGGCGATAAATCGATCTAGCTAGGAATCATTTTTAGAAAATTACATTTTATTCGTGTTTTATCGAATAAATAGCTAGTATATTATTATGTTTACTTATTTGAAACTACGGAACTGATTTTGATGCAGTTTTGTTTAATAGTTAGACTTATGCTAAGTACTCACATACAGTATTGCTCGATCGAGCAGTAACGTCGAGCAAAACCCGCGGCTCGGGCTTTCGTCCACACATTCAGCATTGCTCGATAGTTTTAATCTAAATCGATATATTTAATTCCATCGTGCCGGCTCGATGCGAGCCTTCGAGCTGTCAGTTTTGCGGTCCACACAGTAATTATTACTCGATTTGGAGTAAAACTATCGAGCAAAACCGTATGTGAGTACTTAGCTAGAGTGTTTCAAATCGAAGGTTTGTAAGCATAATAATAAGACGTACGCTTTATAGTATGGGGCAGCTGAACTTTTTCCGCATCAGCTATGGTATTGTATAAAAACTAGGTTTGATGTTTTAGTAGTTACCTACATATATGTATTCAAACAAAACGATGTCTTAGCAATTAAATTTAGACAGTATTCCTTGGTGAATCTACCCTTACAAGTCAAAGAACGAGATGACTCCTTAGAGGACTGTTACTGTTACCCCTACGCAGGGTTATTCGGTAGAAAATAAAACGAAAAGCATTTGAACACATATTATTACCGTTCATAAATTACCTAGAAGCGAAATAAGGTAATCTCTATTTAATGGAAATGAGTCTCATCTCCCGATGCTAATGTAACACCCTAACTATAACTTTCTCTACGTTCCACTTATCTTTATTATTCTCTCTATCTATGCTGTTTCAATATTAATAGTATTATATAATATTAGAAATATCTACGTTAAGTATGACATTCATAACACGTTTCTTCCTGTATATCTGTTAACTCTAATTCATGATGTTTTTCGTCATCGGCATGTTGTCTGAACACAATTTATAATAATTGCAGTACTATATTTTAGTTTTTATGTTGTTATGTTGATGTATCATATTATTATGTGTGTATGTGATTTGCGTTGTCCACATTCTTAATTATTGGATTTGGTATAACGGAACTATAATAATATAATAATATATTAGTTGAAGATTTGTTTCTTAAAAAGACAACTTACGATCTAACACGAGCAAATTAAATACTCTTTATCTCATTAGTATTAAGTCAAGTAAACAAAAATGAAACATAATATTTTTATTAAAGATCAAAACACCCTAGTCCAAGTATCTCAAATAAAAAAAATGTGATTTTTCCTTACCGAGTTTTCCGTTTTCTTTTAATTTTATGAATACACTCATTATTATTAAAACCGAGGTACTTTAATTCTTGGAAATAAATTGTGCATTTTAATTACTTTCCGTAAAAAGGGACAACTTTTAGCTGTTTCGCAAGATGAATAAAAAGGAATTTACTAATTAAGCTTTCCTCTCACCAAAGTTCGCTAATTTAGGGGGAAGGAATCTTTTTAAACAAAAAACACTGATCGATCAACGCACCGGAACTTGAATTTTAACAGACTGATTATTAGATGTCACAAATTCTATGCTCTGTTTCAATTTATTTTAATGTTAATGAAAAAAAAATTACAGTTGACCTAATTAATGAAAATTGTTTTTTTATGGCACGGTTTATAAGGTGATATTTAATTTGGTTGGCTACCTCAACCCGAAACAAAATAAACTGTTATGTTAAGTGGTATACAAATACCACTTTTTCTATAATAATAATATTTAAATGTATTAAATTAAATAGATATTACATTGTCATTTATTGTTAAAGGATTTGTTTTGTCCCGTTTTTATGAGATAGCATCTCAATTCGTTTTCTTTTTTTTCGCGTCAATTTTGATAACGAAAAGGCAAAGTAATGTCCCCAAATCCCTTCACGATATTTCGATGGCGTCCATAGAATGTTATCAAATCGGTGCACCCGAGGTAAGTGTCCGTATAGACGTTGGCCCCTCGCTTAACGATGCGAAGGGGGAGAAATTAAAAAAAATACCCACAAAAGTGGGCTTTTTTTGCGGAAGAGGGAAAAATCACGAAATACGCAAAAGTGGGCTTTTCATAAACGATAATTGTCGTCTAGAGTTACTTTGGTAACGCAGTGTGTGCAGTCTAAATATTCAAGTTTTGTGAGTTCACGATTTTAAGTCCGGAAAATAAGCAGCTGTTGTTATCCTCTGTTTCTCGGTGATTTTAATGTTTGTTCAGTTTTCCGTCTGCTTGCTTATAAGTGGAAACTTAGCTAATGCTAGATACTTATAAGTGGAAAAAAAGAGTAACAAATGAAGTGTCAATAGATTTGCCATTGCAAATCTATTGACACTTCAGTATTTGTTATTTTCATAGTCCAATTATATTATTTACTTGCTATTCCAACGACCTTGTAGGCACAACAAAAAAAAACTGCATTTTTGAGATAATCTATACTTAATGTTATAATTCTGCAGAGTTTGTTTGTTTGTTTGAACGCGCTAATCTCAAGAACTACTGGTCCGATTTGAAAAATTTTTCAGTGTTAGATGGCCCATTGATAGAGGAAGGCTATAGGCTATATTTTATTACTAGCTGATACCCGCGACTTCGTCCGCGTCAGCATAGTAGATCTCGTCCCAAATCAAATGAAACTCGAAAACTGTATGTTTAGTGTAGTTTATAACTTTGTTCTTAAAAAAGGAGAAATATGTCTCCGCGACATCGTTTTGTTGAAAGAAAAAATTTTGGGAGAGGGTGGGGGGGGGGGGTTTGGGCTCATAGCAAGGCAAGGAGTGGAGATAGAGAGAAAATGTAAAAGAGAAATTTGTAGAAAATTTTATGATCTTTCATTACGTACAGAATTTTTTTTCTCTACAACGCACAGTTTTAGTGATATGAGCAAAAAACGAAAAATATTGAAACTTGAGCCCCTCCGCCCCACCCTAGGCGATATCGTAATAAAATATAGCCTATGTGTTGACCCGACCTCTAAGTAATATATATCCAGTACTTTCTGAGTTTGTCCCGGACATACATACAGACAAACAGACAAGCAGACAAACAGACAAACAGACAATCAGACAATCAGACAAACAGACAAACAGACAAAAATTCTGAAAACTATATTTTTGGCTTCCATATCGATTGTAGATCACGTTCCAAGTATTATTTTTCAAAAATATTCAATGTACAGAATTGAGTTTCCTACGATTTTATTATATGTATAGATGCTAAGAATAATAGGAGCGAAGAAATAGAGGAAAATGTGGAAAAAACGGGGGAAATTATTTGAAAAGTCAGAAGGCTTATTTGAACGCGCTAATCTCAGGAACTGCTGGTCCGATTCGAAAAATTCTTTCAGTGTTAGTTAGTCTATTTATCGAGAAAGGCTATGGGCTATATTTTATTACGCTAAGATAGAAGCTAAGAATAGAGGAAAATGTGGAAAAAACGGGGTAAATTATATGAAATTGCTTATTATCTTAAGAAGTACTGGAGCAATTTTTATGTTATTTGGCAAACATGAAGCATAGACTACGTGAAGGGACATACGCTATTTTTTTGCGGAAAATGTACGGTTGCGTGAAATTCCTAAATAACGCAAACCAAGCCGCGCGGAACATCTATATATAATTTTAAAATCGTAGGAAAGTCAATTCTGTACATTGAATATTTTTGTACAATAAATAATACTTGGGATGTGATCCACTTGCTAACGCGGACGAAGTCGCGGGCAACAGCTAGTATCTACTATATGTCTGCGCGCGCCATTTAGATCAAAATGTTGACTATCCTAGTCAAAAATTTAGATCAAATCATTAGCACTCGATTAAATAAATCCAGCTGATGATATTTGCAATAATCGTATTTATAAGTTCTAATACGATGTTAGCTTTGAATATTCCTGAGCAAACCATAATATCGACGTAAGACTTAAGTTTATAACTGTAAGTATCTAAGATGATCTTGAAGTTGCTCGAATATCCCCGATAGCAAGCTCGATATTAAATTAGAGATTATACTCTTGCAGAATATTACCCAGTGTAACTAGTTTTGATACTTTTTCTTATATTATAAGAAATTATGAGGGTCAGTTCACATTGTAACGTGAGGCGTTGTAATTTTTAAATTAACCGTTTACATTTTGTCATATGCATTTTGCGTCCCAATATCTAATAAGTATATAAAATTTTCGTGTCGTCTTGATGCGCGAAGTCCTCCAAAACGGCTCAACCGATTTTAATTAAATTTTGTATGTACATATTTGGCTTGAGAATTGGTTTTTATCCACTTTTTATATTGATTTGTATTAGAAATAGAGTATATTGGCAAAACAACGTTTGCTGGGTCAGCTAGTACTACTATTTAAGGAAGGCAAGTTTGATGATTCATTATTAATTATTCAACAAGAATCTAGATGATACTCGCAACTCGTTTATCGGTTATCGCGCGGAAACGCTACATTTTTCCTGAATCAAAACTATCCTATGCATTTTCCCGTTATTCAAAGTATATTCATAGCAAATTTCACCAAAATCGGTTCAGCGGTTTAAGCGTGAAGAGGTAACAGGCAGGCAGACTTTCGAATTTATAATATTTGTATACACTATGTGTGTATTGTCTTGTGTAGAAAATAAAGTTCAGTCTTGAATAGCTCATTTAAAAATGCATGTTACGGCATCGTTACGTTGCAATAGTATTAAAATATGGTTACTTTGGGGATAAGAAGGAATAAGCTTCATTTATTACTTTTGTATACATACAAAAAGTAATAAATGAAGCTTATTAGTTATGTCACAACTTATAATCCATACTTTCATACTTCAATATTTCTAAACTTTTGTCCATAATACTGTAGTGAAAGTGTTAACTCAGACCACTAAGCCGATCTAGACAAACATTTGTGTAAAGAATTTTAAGTGAGATATTTGGAGATATTTATTTTGAGAGAGAGAGAGCGAAAGGAAAGGACTCAAAGTAACTACATACCAAATTTCACGTAAATCGGTACAGCGGGTTCGGCGTGAAAAGGTAACAGACAGACCGTCAAACAGACAGACACACTTTCGCATTTATGATATTAGTATGGATTTAAGTTTTCATGTAAGTATATTATTATACTTTGTAATTTTTTTAAGTTAAATCTAATTCGGGAAATCCAGAACTATAAATAACAAGGAACAAACTTAAACTGTTATTCAATATAAAACGATTTATTTCCTTTGATGTTTCCTTTATTAAAATTGAAAATCAAAAACCCAATTTGTGTGATCCGGTGACGGGGAACTTGATTTGTTTGAGATTCAATAATATCGTTTATTCAATATGATCGTTTGTCCAGAAGAAATTAAGAAACGAATAATACATAATATTATGATTTATGTTACATAAGTAGTTACGAAATTACAATCCAAAATATTTGTTGAATACTATTTTATAAGCAACCGCCTGTACAAGGTGCTGAGTTTGTATATTGTATACAATTTTTTTTTTAATGAAATAAGGGGGCAAACGAGCAAACGGGTCACCTGATGGAAAGCAACTTCCGTCGCCCATGGACACTCGCAGCATCAGAAGAGCTGCAAGTACGTTGCCGGCCTTTTGAGAGGGAATAGGGTAATAGGGGAAGGTAGGGAAGGGAAGGGAAGGGAATAGTTGAGGGTAGGGAAGGGAATAGTTGAGGGTAGGGAAGGGAATAGGGTAGGGGTTAGGAAAATTGGGCCTCCGGTAAACTCACTCACTCGGCGAAACACAGCGCAAGCGCTGTTTCACGCCGGTTTTCTGTGAAAACGTGGTATTTATCCGGTCGAGCCGGCCCATTCGTGCCGAAGCATGGCTCTCCCACGTATAAAATATACTATACTTGGATGCTAATAAAGTCTTTGAATCTTTGAATCTTTGAAGGCGTGCTAGCTAGATAGTAGATACTATAGCACCGTATAATGTTGATACCAACGGCTGCACTGAAAATAATGATAAGGTACTTTAATTTAATGAATATATTGACATAAACTCATTTCTGTAAAAGTCTTCATTAAATTAAAGTAATAATTTTATTGTCTCTATATCAAAATAAGTTACGCTTGCATAGATTCGGTGCGCTACCTTAATACATTCCGTAGTCGTGGGCTTCGACTTCCGCGTTGGAGAAATGGTAGGACAATGCAGGCTGTTCCATCCATCGAATTGGCATGTAAAAAGTCGGCCCTGTAACCTGGGGCCGTACCACGAAAGCGTTTTGAGTCTCAAACAATCGTACGAGAATGCCGCGTCCTACTTTAACAAACGTGAAATGACGTTGTAAGAGCAGGACGCGGCATTCTTGTTTGATTGTTTGAGACTCAAAACGGTTTCGTAGCCTACTACGAAACCGTTTAGAGTCTCCAGTAAAACAGAAATAAGGAGCAGGTGGCCAACCTCCTAATGTGAGTTAAGGATGAGACCGCGCTCCTACATACTGCGCACACACAGAGCACTATAAATCACTCCGGCGTAGCAAACCTGGTTTCAACAAAACCGGCCACCGTCACTGAAACTGATAAGGGGACATTATAAACTTGTGCAATATATAAGTGAGAAATGAAAATTTTCAGTTTTTCACGCCCTCGTCGGTTGAGGCGTTTGAATATTTCATGTTCAATAATTTATTGCATGATTTAGTGGTGGCCTGCGTGGTAGCTGCCGGCTGTGCCTTCCGACTCCCGATATTTTATATTCGAAAAGGAAAACTTAAAATACGAACTCAATTATCATGGTACTAAGGATCATTAAAGTGATTCTGATTCCTTGCATAATTGAAGACGTGAGTGGACAAAGTTGATAACTAACATTTTATAACATACGGGCAATCTAATATATAAAAATAAGTCGGATTTTCTTTCCTGACGCTATAACTCCAGAACGCTCGAACCGATTTCCACGGTTTTGCATTCGTTGGAAAGGTCTCGGGCTCCGTGAGTTCTATAGAAAAAAAAATCTGAAAAAACTTCAAGAGAAAAGCAGGAAAACAGGTAAAATAATTTTTTGGCAAAACAACGTTTGCCGGGATAGCTAGTTACTCATATTTTTCTCGGTCTTGTATTTTATCTAGTTCATCATCTGGCTATACATAAATTATACTTTCTTTTAATTTAAATTAATTTTCCGGCCCTATTAGGCCTCTATTTGTGAAAAAAAAAACGACTATTTTCAAATTGTTACTAATCCACTTCATCCACTTACGACATCAATTTACAGATCTTCATCATTTGCTAGGTTAATTAAGAATAATTATTCAATAGATTAATTAGTACAAAACATAAAGTCTGCCTTCGGTTAATAATTTCAGATTTTTTTTGGGTTTCTATTTTTCATTATTGGGTGGAAGGGTTTTAAAAAAGTATACCCAATGTAATTACAGTAAGGTTTGTTTTATTTTTTCAGGGCGAGCGAAGCGAGACCTAGTATATCCCACAACCTGTACATTTTGTGGTACACTTTACGGAAAAACTATCTAGTAATTTTTATTTAATACGAGTATTATGTAGATGTGTTATCATCAGTCAGTCAAGGTATGACGACGCGAGTCCTCACAAAGTTCGGCTTTTAGATAGTTTTAAACAATGTAATTTGTCTTTTACGTGATCTGTCACTACGCCTTACGTTTTCTCGTTACGTAAATATTACGCAGTAACATTTCATTGCTGTAATGTTTTCTTACGGCGCGGTACGTTGAAAGTAGCCTAGAATTAAGTACCATCGAGGAAATTGATTCCTAGGTATTTGACAGACCAACGTCATTTTGTCGGGTCATGTCAATTCTATGTAAATTGTGATCTGTCGGCTGGGTTTGACGTAACGCGATCAAACTACGTAGGTCCCCCATCTGCTTAGGAATCAACTTCTCTGACAGTACATGCCATCAAAGAAATTGATGCATCAGCAGTTGGCAGACCAACGCTATTGGGTCGGGTTATTACAGTTTATTTACAGTTAAAACTAACTTTACATGACACGACCAATTAAGCAAGTCCGCTAACTGCTAAAAATGAATATTTTATTTCTTTGATGGTACTGGAATTCTATAGGGTGAAGTATAACACAAATTTCATGTTGTTTGATATTTTTAACGACTACGTCATATTATTAAAAACCAATGGAAATTAAGAAACCAATATAAGATTACAAATAATTTTTTACCCTCTTTTTAATGATTAAAGAATAAGGAAAATCAAATTTGAACCATTTCATTAAGCTTAAATTTTGCGAAGAATTAACGATATTCTAATTTGAGTTCGGCAATTTGTGAATAAAAATAAACTTCTAAAAATTTAATTATGTTAACAAAATTGTTAAATATCCTGTTAGTTAAGGAATACGAGCAATATCTACAACGTAAATCTCCCAAGAAGTCATAAGTTTATTGAGTTTCAAAGTTTAAGACCCTCAGGCGTCGAGTGCCAATGTATTAGGGAAATCCACTAATATTATCTGAGTCAATTTAAAATACAGAACATAATTAACATTTAAATACATGGTTAAGTAGCAAACAAATCAATCTGATGGCCACCATGGCCACAGAAGAAATGCAAATGCAATGCAAGGGAAATCAGTTATTTAGTCTGTTCTAGCACTTCTAGCCAAGAAAGATTAGAAAATATTTCGCTGGTGTACTCGCTAAGCTGGCTGGTGTACCTTATAATTGCCGTGAATCATGTTTATTGTGGGAGAAAAAAACAAAAAAAGTTTAGCACGTTCCACCTTAGTATTACAAAATAAAAAATAATAAAAGGACTGACGAGAGGGCTGTAAGATTATAATATCGGATTAAGTTTAGAAATAAAAAAACTTTTCAATCTTAAAAATGGCTATAAAGCAACCAATGAGTACATTTTACTTAAATTATTCGCTAACGAAGGTCTCTTTCCCGGTAAGATGCCGCAGTACGTTGTTTACGCAGTAATCTACTTATGTTAGTTAATTTATGAAGAAAGGGGGAAGGAAATAAGACAATTACTTATCTAGCTAAGCTCCTATAACAATATATCATTCTTATTACGTCGTATTAACATAAAATACGTGTGGTTCTCACATAAACAACTCACTAAAACAGTTGTTTTTGTGACATAAAACTCGAAAAGACTGAGGAATTTTCTTACAAAATAATTCCTTTTTACGACGGAAATATTATGAGCATACAAAAAATACTCGGATGACACGAGATTTATTTCGTGCGTATTTTTTTATCTATATTCATAACGAAAACTCATTACTAAATTGTTTCATATTCATAATATTACAGTTAGCCGCGAGAACCGGCTACACGAAGGTATAAAACGTAGCAACACTTAAGAATAAACGAACTTTATACCAAAGTTACAGCGAAGCTTGTACGAGTAAGATTGTTTTTATGGCGTCTGTGACAGCTGCAAGCCTTAAGCCCCTGATATACGAGTTACGTTCTTCCGGATATAGATTTTTTTTTGTTAATAACACAATGGACACATCTTCATGCTTATTTCAATGCACCGAATTTCACAAAATAGGATAGCTAAATTGAGTGCCGGGATAGGCATAAGACATATTATTTTTAGCCCGAAAACATGAACGGTTCCAGCACTATAACAGAAATTTGTTGTTGAAAAGTTGCAGGCAACAAGTAGATGTGGAGAAATCGCTCTGTATACTAATTGACTTTGACATTCCTTGACAGAGAACAAAGTTACGATCCTGCTGCTATATTCCTCAGTTTTAAACACAAAACATATTAAAAAAATTGTTTTTGATTTTTCAAAATGTTTTATGTTCAAAACAGAAAGCTACACACTTTAAGTATTACTGCACTGTCGTACCTCCCTTCAACATGTGACTGATTATTATTATGTAACTATACTTTCGTACTTGAATTAAAACTTTATATTATGCCTAACTATTATTAAAATGTAAGATATTAAACAATTTGTTCTCGTGTAGCCGGCGAGCACGACTGCTCTGACGCTTTCAATTTTCTTCCTCTTAATATAATGAAATTGTGCAGAGAGTGTAAATTTGTCCCAGTGGAAAGATCAAACTTTTTATTTTCGTAGCCAGGTTAATATTTGAGTAATAAATAGGTTTTGCTCCTTTGGTAATTTCAAATAATATGATATTGTTCTTTTAAATCGATTGCGATAATTTTCGTTTAAAAAGTAAGAAACACATTGATACAAGGCGCTGCCTTTGTGTACCTTAACTTTATAAGAATCGCTATTCGCATACAATTAATAACACAATGTTGATATTTCAAGACAAATTATACAAGTAGGTATACTGTGTAGCTAATTCTTATCAAGATATTTGAGATACCTACTAAATTATGTCACGAAACAACGTATTGTGAATCTGAATCACACATAAATACAAAGTTTTGGTATAAGTGATATTATGAAGGTAAACGGCGTAGTTGAGTTTGCCAAAAAACTTTTCCTGCAGTAAATTTGGAAGAAAAATGAGATATCCGGTACCTACTTAATGAAATAAGAAAAAATGGGATTGTAATATAGAAAGTCATAAGTAATAAGGAAGTTTCTTTACTACTATAACACAATCCTCGTATTGGCCTAGTTAAAATTATGAATTTCTTACCTGTTTAAAAGTTAAGAAATTTATAATTTTAAATGTATCAATTCTATAATTATATTTAAATGTCACAAAAATAAAATAAAATTATTGTTTTTTTGCAACAAGTATAAATTATATGTTTTCGTAGCGCAAGCTTGAAGCTACGTACTATGCTTGCGTAGCAAACGCTACGAAAAATAAACTATAGGGCTCTTGATTTAACCATTCAGTAGTTTTAGAATAATTTAATATTTTAATAATTATATCTTTAGCTTAACTTTTAAAATGATAAAATAATGTTTGGCAAGTTTTAAATTCTGCGCATCTTTGCAATACTTAACGCCTTTTTCACCACTTCCTGATAAGGCTATCCAACAATTAACTTGACAGATCAAGTATGGAGAATCTGTCAAAAAAGTTGTGAATAGCCTATTGGCACTAAACAGAATGTGGTGAAACAGGCCCTTACTCTCGTTAGCGAATGTTCATGGAAATATTGTAAACGAAATTGCTCACCAGTTTCAGTTACATTTCATCCGTGCATTATAATAAAACTAACAGAAATTAAAAGAAACGATGAATAATTTATCTATTTATAGTAAAAATCATGATCAATACGAAGTAGTAAAGATTGTTTAAGCATGTGTCGTTAATTATGTAAGGATCCACTTTTCCCAATCTTTAGGGAGTTAAATACCTTAAAAATAGAGTACTTACATACCTACAGCTAACTACGCATGAATCGACGCGGCCCAAAGTAGATCTCGACACAAGTTTGCACCACCGCCGGGAACACAATTTTGAATTTTAGTAATTTTCTAAGAAACGTTAGCATTAAATAAAGTTAATAGTCACTTCGTTCGTTAGCGAGTTACTTTGACACGGGGAATAATCTTATATATAAAATTCTCGTGTAACAATGTTAGGCCGCGTACTCCTCCGAAACGGCTTTACTGATTTGAACCAAATTTTATATGCATATTCAGTGAGTCTGAGAATCGGCTACTAGGTACTTATTATATTGATAAGTGCATTTGTTGAATAAAATATAATAGTAAATTATAACAACTCGAGACTGATGGCGACCATTGTTTGTGCGACGGGATAGCGATGGACGTTGCCATGGTGACATACTTATTTAGTCACTTCAATAAAATAATACGGCCGAAGTACTTTAAGTATATGGCAAAGAAACGTTTGCCGGGACAGCTAGTAATTCATAAAATTTATATTTCACATTTCCTATACCTTTATACCTAGGTATACTTGCATAGTCAATAAAATGTCTAAGCCATTTTATACTACCGTAAAATCTAGCAAGTTAACTTCTACAGCACATTTCCGTATAAACTCACAAGACAAGAACTTATAAATAATTCTACGACCTAACCCAGGACTTGCGGTACCTAAAATAGTACGATGTCTTATCTATTACCAGTACTGTCAGTAGAACTTGGAAGTTTCACAAATTAGACATAGCCTGGCTCCCCACTCGCGTTAATATTAAAGGGCAGTACGAGTACCTATCTACTAAACGTATTTCAAATACTTTCTTATACTTTTTTAGTGGCTAAGATATTATCCATACTAATATTACAAATGCGAAAGTGTGTCTGTCTGTATGTCTGTCTGTCTGTTACCTCTTCACGCCTAAACCGCTGAACCAATTTGGCTGAAATTTGGTATGGATATATCGAGTCCCGAAAAAGGACATTCCGGGAAAATGTACAGTTCCCGTGCGATAAACGAATTTTAGGGCAACGGAGTTGCGGGCGTCATCTAGTCTATGAATAAAGTATAAAGTACTTTTAAAGTATAAAGGACTTGCTTTCCAAGACGACGTGTGAATTAGTGAAATCAAGTACCGTAGAGACCGAATTTTTACACTATAAAATGAAGCCTACACGGTACACCCCGTTGTCTTGTCTTCACACATTCAATGTGTTCTAAAAATTAAATTTTGCGTGTACTCTTATTACGCGAAAGTCGTATTGTTTTCTGATCATCAATAATAGTCTACATAGATACCAATTTGATGAAAATCAGCTCAGTGGTAGCGTGACACATAGACAGACGCATATTTATATTATTAGTATCGATTCCAACAAGTTGATTCCCACTAAGGTGTCACTCAGTAAACGGTGTGTATGACACGAACCTAACATTATACGTGTCAGTTGTCACGCGTCGCTAATGGAAATGATGGAGCGTCAACGTGTCAGCGTATTAGAAACCTACTTACAAATAATTTCAAATATTTAGGGCCTGTTTCACCGCTTGCTGATAAGTGCTGGATATGGATACATCACTTAACTTGACATAAAGTATGGACCATCTGTCAAGAAAGTTGTGGATAGCCTATCCAGCACTTTATCTGGGAGTGGTGAAATAGGTCCTTAGTGATATAGCTTCAATAGAAAACAATTTGACAGTGTTTTCGTGGTTAAGTGACAAAGTTTTTATTTTTTATTTTGATATTTATTTGTTATTCACTGACTGCTTCGAAATATGTTGGTTTGAAATATAAGTTACTAGATAACGCTCTCAACTCCGTTGCACCATTCATATATTTTTTAGGATAATAAATTACTATTCAATCTATTTTGCAACGAAACTTCTGACGTACATAAAATTTGATGTTGCTTGAAAATATTTCAGGATATCCGCACCCATAAATCTCACTCTATAATAATATGTAGAAATATAAAAAAAATTGAATCTTTATGTATCTTTTACACAAAGAAACATAAACTTGTCGTGTAGATACAGCTTGTTTTTATCCACTCTTCGCAACACTTTCTTCATGAATATTATATTATTGACATTTTACGATCAATTATTAAAATGATAATATGCATAGTTACTACTGACTACTCACAAGACCGAAGAAATGTACCGATTTGGGAGATAGCTTAAATAGACATTATTTTGTTGTATTATATCAAGTCACTGTTATTAATTGATAAGTGTCTAAGCTTGACATACACCGACCTTAATTTGTCTATTAGATGAATAAATTTTTCCGATATTACCTTAAAAAAGAATCTGACTCATACACAAACCGTATACCTACGCTACTTGGATAAGTTATGGCAAGTTAATGTCAGTCAGATTTTATAGGTGTTCAACCGAATAACGTATACGATTTGTCTGTGAATGTCACTTTATGACAAGCCTAGGGGACACTCATAAAAAATATAAGTAAAATATAGGTAAATCATTTGCCTCTTTATCAATTTTTCGATGGCTGATATTTTCAAGTATTGTTTGCACTGCATTATTGAGTGTATATTAAAATTTATACATAAATCAGCAGACAACGATACATCAAAGCTTACGGGGTAGCAATAAATCTCCAGAGTAATTCTAGTGTGCATTTTTATTGTGCTATTTCCGAGCCATCGATATGCTAATACACTACATAACACGAACGCTCCGGCGAAATTTGCAAGCAAAATGCCCGAGAATATTATTATGCGATAGCGTATATTAAAAATATTTACCTTGCGCGAAATATTATATGTAACGTCATATTAAGGAGCATCTATTGCTGAAAATACACAAGGCGAAGTTAAAAAGGGCATTTATTTCTAGAGACCTTTTGCTTTTAATTTTATAGTCTATAATATTAAAGATATATAAAAACGGATTTCCAATTGTGTTAGTAATGCTAAAACTCGATAACGGCTGAACCGATTCTGCTAATTTTAGTCTTAAAATAATCCTTGAAGTCCAGGGAAGGTTTTTAAGTGACACGAAGTTCACCGGCACAGCTAGTTAAATTATAATTTCTGACAAAACTATTCCATTTCCTTGCCAGGAAACTATGCCTCGTTTTCTCGCGTTTTCTTCTAATTTGGTGACCTGCACGACTATTATAAATATTTTTTGTACAATTCTTCCATTCAAATAGCTAATAATTGAAGTTTTCTTCACCACTGTTTTTTTAACATGAAATATTAACGACAAAAATATGATACTTATACCACGTTTAATTTCGGGTTAAGGCGACGAAAATTCCAATATGAACTCGTTGAAATTACATGTCATGTTTCCAAACGTTTATTGAAAATAAACTTGAATACTCTTCAATTTCCCTTACGTAAGTAATCTTTAAGAGCAAAAGCCGAGTTACCGGAACGCGAATTCTTTTACAAGAAACTATTTCTCGCTTGGAAATATTTTTAAAGAAGATTTTCTAAGCAATATAATCTCTCCTTGTACCTATTTTATGAGCTGACGTGTACTTTCCTAGTAAATCGAGGGCAAATAGGTGGGGTATGCATACTTTAGCTTGAAATAAACCGGTTTCTTAGAAAATGTTGCATAATAAATTAATAGTATGTATATTCTTAGCCGGAGCGATAATAGATTATTTTTTGAAATCTACTACTAGATAGCGGACCAACCTAATCGGTCGTCTTATGCATAGCCAAGCTGACTTGACATAACTGGACCAAAAAACACTCTTTGAGCCTTTGAGTCAGTTTTTCTGATGGTACAATCACATTTTTTCATCCTAACAAACTTTAGATTTCATCCGAACGAGTGCATTAAAGTCATGCATTTTCCGCCATATTTTCATTCCAGTAGCCTCGTTAGAATTCAAATCCTCAATCCTTGGCGATTGTACATACGCTCTCGTCCGATAAACGATGAAAAGGACGGACACTCTATGTATTATTGAGTCGAGGTAACAGTGTAGAAAACAGGATGCACATTGTGGACCGTGCATTTTGCAGATTGCGACGGTTTTGTGAACGGATTTGCTATCTATCACGGGCCAGTGTCCTCGCATAATATTATGGGGAAAATGTTTTGTATTCCTGGATTTCACGTCGATATTATCGAATATATTATCCTAGAATCTATTCGAGCTTTAAAGTATGCAATAATAAGGTGCCTTTATGGATGAGAATAAGTCTACCTGCTGGTCTAAAATAGATGATTTAAGTCTTAAGTGAGTCTTACAACGTTTTGAAAGAAATTAGAACTTCGTCCACAGTTCAAACAATTATTTACCGATTTCACATTTCAGCAGTGTCATTCCAAAAAAGCTCTCTAACGGCTGCACTCAAAGATATATGATGATTAAACATCAATTTATTGAAGAATTTGACAGATAATGTATGGCTTTAGCCCGGCCGCACATTGTCCGAATTCTGATCAGAAACAGTTGAATTTCGCCGGACCGCCACCCCGCACACTATCCGAAATATCCTTCCGGCGAGTTCGAGCTCACTCGGCTCAGTACAAAATGTAAGAGACAGCGCGGACGTTCAACTGTTTCGTATCAGAAATTTCGGACAATGTGCGGCCGGGCTTAAAAAGCTTATGTCAAATTCTTAATTTACTTACAAATAAGTAATTAAAATTCATCTCTGAGTGCGGCAGAAAACTGGTTTTTATTTATGAAACTTAACATAAAATTATGAAGCTAGTTTTGAGTTTTAACTTATCAGAAAACGTTTTTTTTTTCACCGACACTGCATCTAAACCATATATTTAATATTATAGTTACGATATCGACTGCTTTAAAATAACGGAACCAGTCTGCGGATATCATTAGGTAAGCTAGATATCTATAGAAAGATCCTATATATTTTTTACAGATCTTCATAATTTCCTTCATCAGTCGAAAAAAAAGGACATTGCACGTTGGTTGGTTTTACCTTTCGTAATATACAGCTTTAAATTGTGTATAATTTATAATGTTTTTATTGTTGCAGGTATGTTGGGAGCATACAGATTAAAAAAAGTATATGAGAAAAAGGTAAATTAGATTCTTTGCGACCCTTACAAGGGCCGTCCCCTACGAAATGCCTTTTGAAGTCGTAAGTGAAACGTTTACAGATGTTTAATGGTATCCAATTTCAAATGAAAATATAATATGCGTATTAGTTTAATAAGTACTTGCCTCCTTTTAAGTCTTTTATTAAATCCGGTTATGTTATTTCAAAAATCATCAAGTTTATTAACTTATGGAAACACTTTAAGTCTAAAGACTTAAAACAATACCGACTTACCGACCTCTACCTTAGTATAGTATTTAAATTTCCACAAGAGCTCTGTAGTTTTTCAGGATAAAAAGTAGCCTACGTGTTATACATATTGAGAGCCCAAACATACAATATGCCAAAATATGTGATCAAAATTAATTTTACAGTTTTTGTGTAAAAAAGTAACATTGGGATAAACATTTAAAAAATCATAAAATTTTGCTTTTAAAAATGTGTCTAATTATGATAATACTATCTATATATATAAAATGGATTTTCAATTGTGTTAGTAACGCTGAAACTCGAAAACGGCGGAACGGATTGGGCTAATTTTAGTCTTAAAGTATTCGTAGAAGTCCAGGGAAGGTTTTAAAGTGACACGAAGTTCACCGGCACAGCTAGTGTCTTATAGATACAAGTAATGAAAGCAAAAACATAGTACAATCGTATTCAAAAGTGCTATTTTATAAAAGCGTTCGGTGTTATTAAAGTGGAAACAATGAATATTCTAAATAAGACGTGGGACGTCAAAATGTTATTCCCATTCTCACTCATCTTTTGTATAAAAATTAGGCGTAAAGAAGCGTTCATACGCATTCGTTAAAACAGTAAAATGAAACTTCGTTGCCGTTTTAAATATAAATTGTTCATTTTTACGCACGTATCTGAGCGTAAAAATGTTTTTTTTTTTAATTCAGAGCAATTATCCCTGTCCCCTCGACCGTAGAAAGTGATAAAACGATGAAAAGATGATATATAGATGGACAACGGTCCGTTATACTAGAAAAGGGGAGTACATCGCAGTTTTAAGATAATTTTGCTTTGAAAAATGACCTTTATGTTGTCGGTATTGAGGCTCTCCCGGAGGTAAAATAACAATAAACCTGTTTATTTGTCACACCTTGCGTGACGCGTTCCACGGTTATGAGAAAAAAAAGTTTATTACGGGATAGAAAGAGGATGGAAATCGTTGGATCAAACTTAGTGCACATTGTGACGAGCGCAGAGGGCCGGACCGCACTTTCATACCAGTTAGCAATAGCTCAATAGGTCATTGAAGTTATGTGAAAATGTGATCGGCCCCGTTGCACCTCTTCACAAAAAAAGAGATCAATTAATGTTATAGTTGATGTTGTAGAAGGGCTTTCGTTACTTTAATATTATTGTTAATTAAGATATTTTCGTTAATTTATTATATTATATTTTTTTTGTGTCACCAGGTGGAGTTATGTAGCCGTATTATCTTACGTGTACATAGATGGAATATTAAATATTAAAAACTAAAATATAATAATAAAAAATACATTTAACTTTTCCTGTCGACTGTACCGTACATAAGAAAAGCTATTGGATTAAGGAAATCCTCTTTACATAGCCTACTTTACTAAAGACGTGCTTTTGCAAACGTTATTCGTGTATATTGTATGAGAAATATTATGTTTTATTTCCCAGTTAGTACTTTTGCCTGCGGTTTTATCTATGAAAATAGATGGAAATAGAAAAAAATTATGACACTGTTAGGGAATATTTTACGCCATAATAAGATTTGAGTTAAATATTGTGAGGTTAGCCTCTAAAAGAGTTCAGTAACCATTCCCTAATATAATAATATTAGGGAAGGAAATGGGTTCTGATAGGGGTCTGATAAAGTGCCTAATAGGCTATTCACAACTTTTTTGACAGATTCTCCATACTTCATCTGTCAAGTTAATTGGTGGATTGACTTATCAGGAAGTGGTGAAACAGGCCCTAAGAGTAATTAATTAGGTCTTAAAATGATGAATTGTTTGGAAGGCTAACAATTTATGAAATTCTCTTTCCTACATAAAATAACAATATACAGATCATAACGTCTTATTATCATTCCACAGTATACAATATTTAAAAAGTGGGCCTTTCTATTACAGACTTACCATTTACTAAGCACAGTATAAATATAGTAGAGTAACTCAGCCATAAAATGTTTCGCAATTAAACTCTACATAGAGTAATTTAGACACGCGCATTATAATTCTAATTCTAATTAAATGATCTACTGTGTAATATTATACTATGCCGCTTACGTCAAAACATTTGAATAGAGTTCGCGTGCCGGCGCTAATTTGCGTCGGCTTATCGCGGCCATGTTGTGTTTCCGATACGATAGCCACTCGTGATACAGGTATCCAATATTATGATAGCTCTATTATCTATGGCATATTGAATAAGTGTTGATCGACAAGTGTTAATTAATGAAGATTAAAAAAGTACGGTTAGTGCTGGTAGAATGAGTAAAAACAGATGAAGCTAACATTTTCGTCGTGTGGTAGAAAGGTAGAATGTTGCAAGTTGCAACCCTCTCTCTCGTCAGACCAACGGTCTAATCAATCGTCTTACCAATTTTCTATCAAATCACGTATTTTTTTGGAAAAAAGATCTAAGATCCTATGATAAAGAAATACCTATTGTTCAAAGTCAGTTTTTTTATATACTTACTTATATTTTTTTTCATAATATTAAAGTCCAACAGATTTTATTCTAGTCTATTAATTTGTGCCAAAACTCTGCTTAACTTCGCCAATAAGTTTTTGTAACCTCCAAACATAATTTCTTTCCACAGAACATAATTTACCAGAATTTATCTCTTATTTGAAAAAATCGACGTTGGGCGTGCATCGGGTCTTTTAATGGCTCCCTGGACTTCAATAGGTCTATTGAACACCGAGACCGATAGACCGACCTACTTCAATAAAATACGTTTTGTGAGTCATTGGTGTGAACGATGATGACCCATTTCGTATGAATCGAAACATTTCCTTAATTCGAACTTAATTTGAAAATTGTTCTAAATTGCTTAGATGATAAATTATTTGTCTGTTTAAATATTAGAAATCTTTCAAAAACATATACTTATTTCAGAATAAAACAAAAAGTAATGATAGGTACTCGTGGCAATTAGCAGTTAACACAATAATTATGTATTTAGGTATAGACATTTTTTATATTCCATAGTATTGTGTCGCTGAGTCGTGCTTTATGCATAACCTTCTTACGATTGTCGAGGTCGTAGGTCCATTGCGTTTCTTACGTAATCAGTTTTAGTACAATAAACTCAGGTAGGTATAGTGCATTGATTCTAAATCGCTTATATCTTATATAAGTCTTTACTTTCGAATAGTCTAGAATAGATTAACCAAAATTAGAAGAGTATTACACAATAATATAATTATCCTTTATTAACAATAACTTAAACTATACAGCAAATACAATAAAATAGTTATTATTGAACTAATACTAAAGCAGGAATAAGAATTATACGTAATAAAAGCGGTTACTGTACGTGTTTAAATTATATTGAGCCACTTGTAAAAATGACGACGCAACACCACCGCCCCAGTAACAGGTAGAGGCTTTAATATGAATTTCAAGTTATTTCCTGGAAACAATTTTTATTAAAGCTCGAATTTTTGTTAATGACTTAAAAAGTGAAGATTTTAATAATATTCGTTGACTAAAATCAAGATCGTTTATGTTAGAAAAAACACAAATTGGCATGTAGAAATTATTTATTAAAAAAAGGATAATAAGAAAATATAATAAGATAAGTATATAAACTATAAGACATAGCTGTTTATGTATAAGTATTAGATAAAGTATAAGATTGAAAGACTGTATAAAATTTGCACGCCACCCAAAGGCAAAATAAGAGAGCTTTAACACCTAACAATAACATCATATTGTACCTTATTTCTACAAATAAATGATTTCTATTCTATTCTATTAATAATGTAAAAAAGTGTCTATCATGAGATTCAAGGATTAAGTTACTTCTGAATCTTGATAGTGGTCACTCATATGAAATGAACCTAATCAAATAGTTTAATCAATATTTCATTTTACGGACTTAAAAAGGAGGTCATAGTTAATATGTGACTCATGAGCTCATTATTTTGTTTTTTTTTCTAAATTAACAGTATCTAAACTTCATTACACTTAACATGGTGGCGTAGTACCTACTCATTTATTTATTACGTATCTCATATAATATTATAATCTATCGTTGCAGATAAAACAATTGTCCAAACATCAACATAGTCGCATATTATATTCATAAACATTTTATTGCGTATTCAAACCGCGATATATCATACGGCAGGTGGCATCAAGAACAACCATTATAGTTTACGCGTAACATATAGCCCGCGTGTGACTCGAAAGGAAACAGTTTTTCATTGATTCAGTGCCACATCTGACGACAAACGCCCCGGGCTTTCTATTCTGATGACCTGACTTGACATTTTTATTGCCGGCAATATTTCTACGGCCTCCAAGGCATAGATATATTTATTCTACACGTCGTCCGCGTTAGGGGTGGGTAATAAAGATGTTACACTGGGAATACAGTTATCTTAAAGCTGTGAATTTGGTAATTGATGAATTAAGTTAGTGTTCAGTAAACATTTAGGGCCTGTTTCACCATTTCCTGATAAGTGACGAATAGGCTATCTTCTAATTAACTTGACAGATTTAAGTATGGAGAATCTGTCAAAAAAGTTGTGAATAGCCCATTCGGCACTTTATCAGAAAGTGGTGAAACAGGCCCTCAATCTTTTAATGTTTGTTAAATAGTAATTAGAAATGTTTTACAAAAGTGTTTTAAAAATATTAACTTCAAAAATGTTGTAGCTGTTCTTATTTTAATCAGTTTGGATTTTTGTAAACACTGACTTAAGATTAAACAAAATATGTTAAAACTCGAGTATAAAAGTATATCTGTAGAGTCTGCGCTTGTCTTAGTGCTTAAAACAGATGTTATGGACATATTTTGTTTCTAAGCGAACAAAATATCAGCCAAGGCGACGTCTAAAATATATTTTATTAGGGTCATGTCCAGGAAAATGGCCAGAACTCGTAGAGACAAAAGTTAAAGGAACTGTCAAACTATATTACTGATGTCCAAAATAAGTTGGCCGGTATGATTGATCAAAAAAGTTTAACGTTATTACCCAAATGTATCCATTACTATCATGTATCTTATAGTAAAAGCCTTTTTCAGGGCACGTACCACGGGTCATATAATATCACGTACGGACGTGACATAAAAATATGAAAATGTTTAAATGTATTCATGCACTTATACACTTATGTATAACTATTTTATACAATATCGACAATTCCTTTAAATATAGGTATTCAAATAAGAATTTTTCCAAAATCGTTCTAAATACCGTACATGTAATAATTGTCTTATTATTATATACAGTTTTTGCAACGTTGGCACTTGGCACTTATTTAATATTATAAGCTCGTATAATATTACACAGTGCATACCTTGCAATATCGAAAATTATTGTCGAATGACATTTTACAGATCTTTCTGAATATAAGTGAATTCGATCGAATCCCAGTATTTTTTCTACCTTAAGATCAAAATGAAATATTGAAAAGCAGAAGCAGGTATATCGAACTAACTACACCAACTAACGAAGTCGGAGATAAAATTCCAACACAAATGCTAAGTAAACAACCCGTGTGGCTTGCACATTATGAAGACTTGGTTATTTAAATCCCCCAGAACGGTTTGCACAGTAAAATGCATAACATTGTTGGCTTTTTCGCGTTGAATAATGCCCGCTTGATAAGAAAATCTTCATAATAATGAAACACGTGGAATGTACCAGAGATATTCAACATTTTTACCGCTAAAAGAATCTACAATGCGCCTGTGACCTAAATGAAGTCCTCGTTGAAATAACTGAATTACTCCCAGCTAGATATAAACCATTTTTAAATTAGCTTATCTGTAAATTGTGAACATTTTTCGGATTGCGTTGCGGTTTTTAACAAGTTTTCGTGCTTTTCTTGAAGTAATTTTCGTTATTACAATTTACGAGAAAGAAAAAATAGTATTCTACTATATTCTCCGGTAAGCAATTTTTTGTTTGCGGTTCTCTACGAATAAAAAAAACTAAGGAATAGTAACTCCGTCAAAAAACATGCTCCACAATACTTGTCAAAAAAGTGTACTTTAGGCACAGAATATAATATATTAGTAGTACCAACTTTAGGTCCACATTTCAGTACATTTGCATTATTTAGGTGACCTTGAGCGGTACTAGGCTGACGTTACATGACAGATCAAAAGGAACCAAATTTAAAACGGTAATAGCTACGGTAATAGTATGGGAGTTACGATTCCTTAGTTTTTATTATTCGTAGGTGGTTAACCCTATTATGCAGTGATTCGATATGGAGGTACAATCTTTCATGTATAAAAATGTTATTTGGTCGCTGTTAAGCATTTGTGTATTACTCCACATTTTTTTGATGAGTTTTGAATGCAGTCTTCTTCTAAATGATCTAAAGAACATGACTGCTTTCATAATTCAATACGTATTTTTTATGATACACAAATACTTAAAAGCGATTATTTATAAATGATTACATAAGATACAGATACAGGCCCAGATTATGTACAGACGGTTCTATAATTGTTTTTAATATGTAAATTGTTCACTTTCAAGATGCATTCAACAATGATTACGTCAAGTATTATCTACCATTAATAATATGCAATGAATACGCGATTGATGGTAAAAAATATGCGCAGAATACACCACTTTGAAATAATCCTGGCCATGGTGATAAATATTCATGAGACCTTGAGGGTCTGATGGATGGTGGACGCCATATTTCAAAATAAGCTTAAGTATCCTCATTTTCTAACTTTTTACAGTCAAAGTAATATTATGTTAATTTCGCAATTTATTTTTGACATATCTTGTATGAAACAAGAAGAAGTTTTTTAGTTATTAAGAACTTAAGGAGAATCGCTGTTCAGGTAATTGAGCTATAATAAAATTTTAGTAGTTCTTTTAAAGACAAAGTCAAAATATGGTCTACAGCTTATTGTAAATTTTTCTGTAAGTACAGTAAAGGTTAAATGTGAAAATCATCTAAAGAAGTGTTTATTTAGTTTAATAGATAATGAATTTCTGTTCAAAATTACACGCTGGAACCTAGAACGGTACATTATGATTCAATAAAATGCAGCCATAATATAACGCTTATATAATTATTATTGTCTATTCCAATAGTAGTTATTATTAAAACGGTAAAAGTAGTCTAGCCCATTTAATAGTAGTGTTATTTTAATAGCCCACGTTAGTTGATGGTGGGCATAAACAAGTGATTATGAATGTATAGAGATATTCGTCTATGTTTGACCATGATCAATTGTGCATGACAGTTTCGCCATTATGGTGGCAATTTTGATTCATACCATCATAGTAACTCTGAAGAGAAGTCTTCGGCGTATTGTACAAAAGAAAAATCAAATCTTTTTTATCTTTATAGTAGATAAACAGTTGTGCTTGTGTACGCGAGTAATTTCCGTTAAGGCTTCTCGGATTCCGTTGATTTTTGTACACCCGGCCGGGAGCGGAAACACCTAAATCTACCAGCTCCCGCGAGAAATGTGGCCAACGCCAACGACAGTATAACATGTATACAGTAGAGCAAGGAAGGCTATACCACCAATTGCACGAGATGACGCAACCTAATGTTTTGGTCACGCTACTGATTGCATCGTTGTCGATCACAAAGTTGTGGTTTACTGGCTGGAGCATCAAAACTTGACCAGTGAAGATATAATTAATGATACTTGATGGTACGTCTGTGACCTTGCAAAAGATTTTTTTTTAAAATGGTACTAAGAAGTCCGCAGCCGTGCAACTTAGAGTAACCCAGTCATACGTGACGTGATACAATGATCATAGTATTTTTGCTACCTCAAGTTATCTGAAATCATGTTGCGACTGCGTCCGATTCGAGTGGTCTATTGTGATGTACTGTACTGTATGTTATTTATATTGCGGCAAGATCGAGAGAGTTTTGGCACATTTATCTTGCTCCTCAAAG
This sequence comes from Aricia agestis, assembly GCF_905147365.1. NCBI lineage: Eukaryota > Metazoa > Arthropoda > Insecta > Lepidoptera > Lycaenidae > Aricia > Aricia agestis. The sequence continues at coordinate 8,155,579 of NC_056421.1, read as the reverse complement.
GAATAAGAGTTAAACGCTTCTTCGGAAGCGACCATTTTAGACTGATTTTCCTTATACTGTGTTAGTTTCTTTGACCAGTAAATTTTTTAATTGAGGTAAAATTCAGCTATGCGATGTAGCTACTTACTAACTATATAAAGTATATTATTTACACAGTAATTTTTATTAGACACATTAGTCTTCACTAAATGTTATGCTTAAGCAGCATAAAAGCATACGATTTGGTGGAGTCATTTTAAACATAATAACAAATATCAGGCATTAAAGTTGACTTGAAATAAGTTGGAAAATATGAAGATACCGTGGTCTTTTCTTTCCGATCATTAGCAATGCAATTCAATCCTGTATCTGGACGTCGTTAGCCACTTACAATCAGGAAAGCCATTTGTCCATTTATCCATATTAAGTACCTTTTAATATGCAAATCCTCTTAAGGACTACCTACTTTAAAAACCGAGAAGTTAAATTGTGTAATTCTAAAACCTACTGCGTCGGTACGACTTGAGACACCTGCTGGGAGCCCTTTTTCTCAATGGGACCCTGATTAATTCCTACCCTTTTATTCTTTGTGTTTTATCTCTTTATTTCACCTCTTGTTTATTGTTAACCTTTTATGTATTTGTAAATAATGTAATGTATATTACTAAATACACGGTTATCTTGTTGTTTAAAAATATTAAAAGACAATTAAAATTGCAATGTAAATGTGAAACCGATAACGTTGCAGTCAATACAAGTCATGTAAAGTTTTTATTGCTTTTGCTAGGTTTATCTCGCGGTTTCGCCTGCGAAGTTTAATTAAAAATATCGAATGAGTTCCAGTTTCTAACGTTCTATACAAATTGATTTTAAAATATTGCGAATTCTTTTGTATTCTGTTGAAACAAAAATAGTCTTAAGTTAAGAATAAATGGATTTATTTAAATGCAATAAAAGTAAATTCATTATTTCATTTATGATTAATTAAAAGCTTTTATTTAACTTGCTCTGTATGTATGTAAGTATGTATGTTCGGGTGAAATCTTGGAACTCAATTTTGGAGTAGATATATTTAACCGATCGAGCTGAAATTTTGCAGGCACGTTTAGTTTGGATGACAATACATGATATTGTTTGTGACATCACTCTAAATCCAATGTGGCCGACCATCCAAGATGGCGAAATAGTTATTTTCTATGCAGTTCTACAATATGGATATTAAATGAAAGGGCTTTTTGAGAGTAACTCGAAAACGAATGTAATGTCATGCTACATCCAATATGGCGGCTCATCCAAGATAGAGGTATAGTTATTTTTAATGCACTTCTGCAATATGGGTATCAAATGAAAGGGCTCATTGAGAGTAACTCGGAAACGAATGTAATGTCATTCTATATCCAATATAGCGGCTCATCTAAGATAGGGGAATATAGTTATTTTTAAAGCACTTCTGCAATATGGGTATCAAACAAAAAGGCTTATTGAGAGTAAATTGAAAAGTCATGTCGTGTCCTGTCGTGCCGTGACGTGTTGTATCGTGTCGTATCGTAACATGACGTGACGTGTCGTGTCGTGTCTTGTTATGTCAAGTCAAAACCAGTCGGGCATTAGAAAATGCCTGGTTGAATCCGGTCATTTTTGTTAAGTGATATTTAATTTTTTAGTCGTAAAATTAAATACGATTTCTTAAAAACTTAAATTAAGTTAGTCAGATTTTAACAAATTCTTGAAACAAAACAAACTACAATCAAGCAGACTTAAGAAATCTAGTCAGAGATTTAACTAAAAAACAAAAAATAAATTATAAGCAAAAAAGTTTTTGAAAAAAAGCTTTTATTTAAATACTTCAAAAAGAAGAAAATAAATTTCCCCTTAATGAAATTATATAATAAAATTATAAAATTTGCATTATAATAAAAGCTTGTCGTTACTTTAATAAAATAAAAAATATAATATCAGTTTACTCAGTTAAATTGGCACTTACTAGTTTATTATTAACAAATCACGTGACAAGCTTTTATTGTCATGCAATTTGTATAATAAATTGAGGTTATAACTTAATAGTTAGAATTTTTTTTAATTTTTTTTCTTCTTTTTTAAGTATTTAAATAAAAGCTTTTTTAAAAAAGTTTTTTGCTTATTATTTTTTAAATATAATATTAAATAATAATATCTATGGACGCTCCACGACACGCCAGTCTGGCCCCGTGGTAAATATCTGAAGGACTTGTGTTACAGATACCTGACAACGGAATTATATTTAATACTTTTGTACTAAGTATACATATATTTAAGATTTTTATTATAATATGATACACATATACTATACTTACATATATTTAAGAGTTTTATTATATGATACACAATATATTTAATACACATCCACGACCCAGGAACATTGAAAACTTTTTGTTCCGGATTCGAACCCGCGACCCCCGGCTTGAGTTACCAACACGCTCAACCACTGAGCCACAGACGTCGTCAAATGTCGTAAATGCATAATAATTTCACATAAATGTAAACATTTCTTACTTCGCTATTTGTCAACTAGTCACTGCAACGTACAACTTTATAATATAAACATTATTCCATGATTACTGATTAGTTTTATTCATGCGATAATTACAAGAAAATATGACGATAATTGAAGGCTATTTCAAGACTGCTGATACAAACTGCTTTAGTTAACTCTTAGACACCTACCAAGATGGACTTTTTGAATCGTGTTGTGATAGTAACTGGTGCAAGTGCTGGAATTGGGGCAGATACAGCTATATTGTTCGCTCAGCATTCAGCCAAATTAGTTGTAGTCGGCAGAAACGTTGCAGCTTTGGAGGAAATTGCTCGCAAGTGTCAAGAAAGCAGAGGTATTAAGCCATTGGTCATCAAGACCGAACTGACCAGAGATGAAGATGTCAAAAACATTATTACAGAAACTATTAAAGTTTTCGGTCGGATCGATGTTTTGATAAACAACGCTGGTATGGCGATAACAGCAGACATCACTGATGGAATCGAACACTTTGATAAAGTTATGAGCATAAACATCCGAGCACCATACCTTCTAACGGGTTTGGCCATACCGTACCTCTTAAAGTCTAAAGGAAACATTGTAAACGTGTCTAGTATTGGCGGTATGAAACCTATTGGTGATGTAAAGTTTTTGGCGTACGACATGTCAAAGGCTGCGATGGACAATTTTACTAAACACTTGGCTTTGCAGCTTGGACCACAGGGGGTGCGTGTGAATTCTGTTAATCCCGGTATAACTAAAACGGGATTCGTGAAAACAGCTGGCTTTGAAAATCCTGAAGAAATATTTAAATCACGTGAATCAACGCTACCGCTTCGCAAGATGTGTCAAAGCGAGGAAGTTGCTGATCTAATTCTGTATGTAGCTAGTGATCGAGCTCGCAGCATAACTGGCAGTTGTATTGTCATTGATAACGGAGAAATTCTCTTGTAATTTTTTTCTACAAAAAAAATGTATTGTTGAAGACTGGATTTTATTATTTTATCGTAATTTTGTACCATTTTCTTTTTCATGAAAATAGCTTAAGTTTTTTGCTTGAAAAAAAAATTTACGAAACTTAAAATTATAATTTTAGTGAGTAACATGCGAAAATCTGCTAATTACTAAATGTTTTATATTTTTTATACTGTTAAAAGTAGGAATATGTGATCTGTTTTATGTAATAAAGTTGTAAGCTCGTTGCTCTTTTCCATTATCCTAATAAAAACTACTCATACTCATAAATAATAATATCACCATGAAACTAAAATCAAGATATACGTTAACCTAATCTCGGAAACATAAAAGCGAAGTGTATTTGACGCCTGTATTACAAACATTTACCAATATTAGCGAACAATGCCTTCAACGCGGACTAAATAGATCCAAGCACGTATAAATTGAATTCGAGCATGCGATAATGTACCTTCACACGGGAGAGAAGCGACCAAAATTGCCTGGGGAATGTAACTTGAATAATAATCATTCATGTAAATGGTACGTTTCGGAACCGACATTACATAGTTAAGGCAAATGCAAGAGGGAACTCTGGACGACCAGATTAACTGAACGTGTATTTAATTCGATTTTAAATACATACTCTGATATACATAACAATGGAGGCAATTTGACGATTGACAATATGTTTTGTGAATCATGCTAGCTAAGCACTTCTGCTAATCTATACTTATAATCTATATCTATCTATATTCTATACTTATAATAAAATCGTAGAGGTAAAATTTTTGTACATTGAAAATAAACTTGAAAAAATAAGTCAGGGGCATGTTAGAAGCGTAATAGAACACATTTTAACTATTTTTGAAATTTTTGTTTCTCTGTCTGTTTGTCTGTTTATCTGTTTGTCTGTTTGTACAGGCTAATCTCTGAATCCGCTGGACCAATTTCAATGAAATTTGGCATGATGATACCTTACATCCCTGGTCAACATCTTAGATACTTTTTTTTAACCGACTTTAAAAAAAGGAGGAGTTAATGTTTACTTCGCTGTTTGTGGTCAGATTTTCAAAATTCTTTTTTTGTTGTATAGATTGCCCAAATTTGATACCATGTTTATAATAAAATCGGCCAAGTGCGAGCGGACTCGCGCACGAAGGGTTCCGTACCGTTATAGAGAAAAAATAGGCCAAAAGTTGTGTTTTTGTATGGGAGCCCCCCTTAAATTTTAATTATATTCTAATTTTATTATTAATTATTAAAGTACACATATAATTAAGAATTCTGTCAAAATTTCAACTGCCTGCCTGTTGTCATTATTGATATCGAGCAAAATGGCAAAAAAAAATATGTTTTTTGTATGGGAGCCCCCCTTAAATATTGATTTTATTTTGTTTTCAGTGTTTGTTGTTATAGCAGCAACAGATATACACAATCTGTAAAAAATTCAGAACTCTAGCTATAACGGTTCTTGAGATACAGCCTGGAGACAGACAGACGGACAGACAACGAAGTCTTAGTAATAGCACAGAATACATATTAGTTTAAACAGGGTCTTTACCCTTTGGGTACGGAACCCTAAAAAGGTGACTTGATAAGTAATGGAATTGAAGAAACTTCTCGAAATTTACAACGACAACCAAAGGAGATACATTGGTTGGAATGTGTGGTGGCTGGTGGGCCAACGCCCATAATAAAACTCCGTTAGCTACTTCCCTGAACAACCCTTTCTGATAATCTGCGTGCTGGCAGGCCGTGGGCGGTGGGTGTGGGAGTAGTGGGGTGGGGAAAAAAAGAAAAAAAATGTAGGTTCAGCTGTATTAAAACTCCGTTTGCTACTTCCCTGAACAACCCTTTCTGATAATCTGCGTGCTGGCAGGCCGTGGGCGGTGGGTGTGGCTGTAGTAGGGTTGGGAAAAAATTGGAAAAAAATGTAGTTTCAGCAACTTAATAGTGTTTGCGATGGTAAATGTTAATTTATAATTTTTTCACATAGATAATAAAGAATAACCGGCCAAGTGCGAGACGGACTCACGCACGAAGGGTTCCGTATTTCAGAAGTCTATCTCTAGATATAAATTTCAGAAGTCTATTCTATAGCGGTCCTTGTGATACAGCCTGGAGTCATACAGTCAGACAGACAGTCATATTTTTTTTCATTTTTCCCCACCCCACCACTCCCACACCCACCGCCCACGGCCTGCCAGCACGCAGATAATCAGAAAGGGTTGTTCAGGGAAGTAGCTAACGGAGTTTTAACACAGCTGAAGCTACATGACTGATTTGGTCGTCAGCTCTTAGTCGAGTAGTAGCAGAAGATCTATGAGTAAACAAACAAAGTTTACCTCTTTATAATATTAGTATAGATTAAAAACTACTGAATCGATTTTAATCATTTTTTCAGTGAGTGACATAGGCTATATTTTTTACCCGTGTGAAGCCGGGGCTGGTCGCTAGTATATTATATAGATAATACAAGAATTGCTCGTTTAAAGATATAAGATTATACTTAAGTTTAGTGTTTTGTTAAAAAATAAATTTTAACAAACTGATAATAATTATTTTTTATTTATTAATATTCAAAAGAAAATTATTCAATAACCATCGAGTTACACAATTACTTAGTAATTACAGTATAGTATCAATTGAATTGGCGTTCTATCCATTCAAGCAAAGGTCACAATGTCCCTAACAAAAACCTTAATTACTTCCTTGTAAACAACTTTCAAGGTAAAATACTGGTGTTTTACGTTCAGTACTGTGATGGACTTCCATGACGATGGAGTTTCAAAATAAAATAGTGATTGTCACTGGAGCCAGCGCCGGGATTGGGGCAAACGCCTGTCTTTATTTCGCTGAAAAATTAGCAAGCATCGTTCTCGTCGGCAGAAATATCAAAGCCTTGGAAGATGTTGCTCGAAAATGCGAACAAAATCATGGAGTCAAGGCATTGGTCGTCAAGGCAGACATAACTAATGACATAGAAGTTAAAAGTATTGTCACTAAAACTGTTGATATATTCGGACGAATTGATGTTCTGGTTAATAACGCTGGTGTTGGAGTGATGGCTGATGTGACTGATGGGGTCGAATTCTACGATAAAGCAATGAACACAAATATTAGATCTGCTTATCATTTGACAAGTTTGGCTGTACCGTATCTAATCGAGTCGAAAGGCAGTATCGTTAACGTTTCAAGTGTAGCGGGAATGAAACCTATTGGGGAATTGAAATTTTTGGCCTACGGCATGTCAAAAGCAGCTATGGATCATTTTACGAAATATCTGGCTTTGGATTTAGGTCCGTACGGAGTTCGGGTGAATTCTGTTAATCCAGGAGCGACGAAAACGGATTTCATATCAACTGCTGGGCTAAAGGATCAAGGCGTCATGAGCAAATTTTGTGCCACAAAATTACCACTTGGCAAAATGGCTGAAAGTCATGAAGTGGCTGACTTAATTGTGTACTTGGCGAGTGATCGTGCGCGAAGCATCACAGGCAGCATCTTCGTTATTGACAATGGGGAATCGTTAAAGTGATATACATACTATAGTAATAGGTTTGCTTAAACTGTACATGGCACACCTTATAAAATATTATTAATGTTATTCTTTACCAGTTAACACTTGAAAAAAAAATATTGCATCTATGATATTAAAATAATATCCGCTCGATCAGATTCAAAACTGTGTGTACAATATAGACGTCAGAAAATATTTAAGCAACGAACATGCCGCAACAACGACGGCTAAACTGTTTATTTTTGCACTACAAAGTCTATCTAAACATAATACTACTGAAACTGTTTACTTATCTAAAAAAAATATAAAGTTCAGACTTCAGTATAAAGCAGAGTTTTTCAGTTCGAACGACAAGAATATTGTTGGTAACTTTATTAATAACAAGAGTGTTTGTATCATATTTTGAAAGTAACAAAGATTACTGCTAGCAAAATAATAAAGTGCTGCTCTCAAGATCTCTATTTTGTCCTATACTAATAATTATTCATCTGTGGTCACCGCCGTTGGTTTTACATTTAGTAATTTTTTTTTTTCCGGCCGGCTCGATTGGAGAAATACCACGTTCTCACAGAAAACCGGCGTGAAACATCGCTTGCGCTGTGTTTCGCCGAGTGAGTGAGTTTACCGGAGGCCCAATCCTATACCCTAATCCTTTCCCTACCCTCCCCTTTTCCCTTCCCTTCCCATCCCTACCCTCCCCTATTACCCTATTCCCTCTTAAAAGGCCGGCAACGCACCTGCAGCTCTTCTGATGCTGCGAGTGTACATGGGCGACGGAAGTTGCTTTGCATCAGGTGACCCGTTTGCTCGTTTGCCCCTTTATTTCATAAAAAAAAACTTATAAATGTATACTTTTCTTTATAACTATTTATATAACACTGTTTGGAGGCCCAATAAATGAAAATAAAATAAAGTGTCCAAATGTATGTTTATATTTATATGCACGATAAGTTTAGATTTTTGTCCCGTAAGAAAGTAATATTGTAGAGAAAAGAATGTATGGCTGAAGTAAATGAGTTTCGTGGAACATGCGAATATTGAAACAGACGGCGGCCCGTAAGTTTACATGTACACGAATAAACTTGTTAAGATAAACCAAACTACGTTTATTATGTTTGATGGGAAGTTATGATGATCTCCTAAATGTTACTGGCTGATTGTTTTATACTGACACAACTTTAGTGGTAAAAATTTGCGGACAATAAATTTATTGTTACCTATATTGCCTATAGATATTATATTATTGTTAAATGTTATATTTTGATAGATATAACTTAAAGCTGATTTTAAATTTCACAATCAATCTGTTTTTCCTGAAATACCAGAATGTTATGCATTTTACTACTTTTTATATCAACACACACCCAAGGTCATTCTACCGTTTCTAAGAAATTTTGAATAAATTTTCTTTTACTAAATCACAATCATTCCAACTCAATTTAGAAGGATATTTTTGTTCCTGCTTCGCCCACGTGATAATCGCATAAAAATCATTTATCCTTTAATGTACAGCGTAAATAATGTTCAATTGTTTACGAGATTTGAGGGGACAAGACGACACGGAACGTGCAAGTCTCGACCCTCAGGGGATTTGAGACGCTCACATTTTTCAATTTTTATATGCTCCTGTAAGTGCCGACTACACAATACTGTACAGTAGAGTAACTGGTCTCTTGGTATCTTCTTCTTTAAAATTACCTCCATTAAGAAATAGCCATAAATAAAAAGCTGGTGTAAGTATTGGTGAAGTCAAATAGACTTTATTGCTAGTAGGGACAACCACGATAAGTTTGAGATAAGTTGTACGCGCATGATCATACTGCATTGATTATTATATTTTTTTTTTTAAATTAAGTACCAGACATGACCTAAGTAGAAATGGGAATGAATAGAGACAGTGATATTTACACAAATTAGGGAGAAATTAAGGCATTTACTTACCGCCACTTTCTGATATAGAAATGCCATAGAAATGGTTGCCATGCCATAAAAACACTTCCTACTACAGTGGTCATGCTAAGCGTACCAAAATCACGCTAATCTGTGTATAATCACAATTCTAGTCGTATAGTATGATGATAGTGTTAAGTGTACTGTATACTGTTTATACTGTGTTACGTGGGATTTGCTGGGAATATCGGAACTCAGATGGTAATCAAAGGTTGCACCTGATCTTTTCGCTTGGTGCAGCAACGAAAATGAAAACTACTGTTTTTCATAATATAAAAAAATACACAAAGCTGCAATCTTTATGTTTTAAATACAAAAAACATGAGTCCAACCAGACATAATATATTATGTATTATATCTTAACTTTACCAAAAAAATTTATACAAGTAGTATAATTTGTCACTTATAATACCACAAGAGCTTCAAAATTATCGGATATTTCCCGATAGGTTCGTTGCAAACAAATGAAGGATTCAAGTTTTTCAGGTTAAAAAATCACGAGCGCGAAGCGCGAGTGATTTTTCCTGAAAAACTTGACGACTTTATTTGTTTGCAGGGAACCTTGAGGGAAATGCCAGATAATTTTGAAGCTCGTGTGGTATTCGGGGGATTATTTTTCCGTCCCAAATGTCGGCCAATATAATTGCACCATGAGACACAATTGAATTCAACCTGTCAGTTTGACGTGTTTGTCTTTTATATATAGCAACTACCAGAGAAAATTTTCAAAAAATTATCAGTATAATACCATGTAGGTTGTACCACGTGACGTCGAATGGTGCAATTCTATTGGTCGATATTTGGGTCGGAAAAATAATCTTTCAAATTGATTTGATTAATATTGAATGTTATTATTTCACTTAACTATATCCCTGGACTTCCTTGAACATTTCAAGTCTTAAATTATCCAAATCGGACAAGCCATTCTCTACTTTTAGCGTGATTAAAAAAATTTAAAAATATCCATTTTTATTTTTTATTGATAGCAACTAAAATACAATATCTGCGTAAACCTATAATGTTACAAACATTTTCAATAGTGCGACGGAAAAATAGCTCTATATTATCGCAAAGAATTCGGGGACGCGAAAAGTTTCAAGATTGACAATAATTAGTAGGACGAGGCCAGAGATTGATGGCGGCACAAAGGTCTGTCGGTGATGAATTGCCCAATATTAGGTCATGATTGGGCGTTTGCCTGTAGGTTTTTGCCTCCTCCAAGTGTCACTAAGAGATTTACTCCCAATGTTTACTTATCGATTAAGAAATTAACTATTGGTTGGAAACGGTGAGTTTTTGATATTATAAAGTGTGTAGAATATGGATTTGTTTTATCCATTTGTAATTAATGGTTCAATATTGTGTACAATTTTTATTATGTTAAAGCTAACTTTGTAATATAAATGATATGTTTTGTTTAACTTATCAGGACTACTTAGGGCAGAAAGTTACCTTCGAAAATCAAAAATCTGATAGAGAATGTCAGTTTCTTTGTCAGATTTTAGATTATTTAGGGCCCAGACATGTTTTAGACAAACTTAGCCGTAATTGCGATATTAAAATGAAAGATAAACTACATTAAGTCACAATATTTACAGCTGTACAACAGTCATTTATCGTCATATGATATTTACATAACACTCATCAAACAGACATGCCGCCAAGTAATTTTGAGCTTACAAATGTATTCAAATGTTTCATCCACGCGAGTATTTTAGTCGGGGGATAAGGTAACTATTTCGTGATTATTGCGTTTTGATTGCTCCGCCATGGTGTTAAGGTTTAATTTTGAATATGCTAAAATGTGGAGCACGTAGTTCGGTTATTATGCAAATCGGGACCGCGGAAATGCTGTGACGTCATAGTACCCATTACTTGAGAGGCAAATTGTGATAAATGAAACGTTGTACACAACGAGTGATGGGGAGTTGAGTGCATTATGCGGCTCAAATTGTTGATTAATATAAGCTACGTGTATGTAAAATTATCTCACTAGAATAATGATTACATGTAGAGTTTTCATGTATCTTAAAAAAAAAACTCTTTTTATTTCTCTAATTACTAAAATAATATCAATTATCGACCCAAAAGAGGCGGCTTTACCGCTCTATCATAAGTAGTGTTTTTAAAATTGTTTGTGCAGTTTGTTCCAGTTCGTTTCGCTTACGTTCGTTAAAGTTCTAGATAGAGATATAGAATTATTATGTGTTTACGAACAATATTAAAATTTCACGGTACCAAATAAAATTACTATTGAATGGTTTCATAATTCGAATATAATTGCTTAGGTACAGACAATCGTATCTACTCAACAATTTCAGAACACAAAAATAATTGAAACATTTCCATCAATATCAAATAGTAAATCATCATTGTTTAAGACAATCTTAACGACTTCGATTCATTAGAACGGAAGAAAGTAATTGGAGATTCTCAAATATATTTTAATACAGGATGTAAGAGCCTCAGGGCACCCATTAACGCTCAGATAGTTCGTTTCCAACTGCAAACAAAGACGAGAATTTCGGCTGAGCCCACTGACATAGTTTGTGTTTCATCAAGCGAAAGACCGGCATATTCAAGAAAATATAAACAGCGTTCAAAATCCAGGAGGTAAAAGATTTTGAGTAAAGTGTACATTTAATAAAATTGTTCGGCGTGCATCCGTTGTCTGATTGCCATAACACAAGTTTATACTTAGCATGGGATTAGACGACGTGATGTACGCTACCTAGCTTTTATTACCATTGTATAATATTATTGTATGCTTAATAAAGAATTTGAATTTAATTAAATTGAGTGACGATCCATACTTCCATATCCAAACTAATATTATAAATTCGAAACATGTCTGTCTGTCTGTTACATACTTATTCACACCTAAATCGCTGAATCGATATCGTACTAAGATACGAGTACGTTGAGTCCCGTTAAAGGACATAGGATATTTTTATCTCGGAAAAACGAATTTTGGCGCAGCGGAGTTGCGGGCGTTATAATATAGTTTTATTATATTTTTGATGCAAAAACTTCTTTGGCGGAGTTATAAAATTTTTTGTAATGGGCAAACTGACGGACGAATTACACCAATAAAAGTCGTAAATAATAGGTACCTTCCTAAGTAAGTATGTAACTTGGAATTGAGGTTAAAGAAATATGTTTTTAAATCCTAAATCCCTTTGATGTTATTGTCAGGTAGATGTGTTTATGTGGCATCTTAATTAACAGTTTGTGTAATTAATTATCTCCAATTTAATGACGGCACTCGGCAGTATTGATTCGTCTAATATTATTATCTGATATTCGGCATAGCTATAATGCTACCAACTCATCCACATTTCACGTACAAATCATGGAGACAAAAAAATTAGGACAAATTAATTTGGTGCTATTCAATATGAACATTGAACAGGTATAATGCTACTAATTAAAAATTCACGTAAAACAGTGCAATTAAAATAAAACAATGACAGATTAATTTGATATTTATTATTTTTTTGCAATAAAATCAAAGTGAAATAAAATAGAATATGACTTACAAATGAGAAGTTCACAGTCCTCCATTTAGTCATAACTACTTCAACATAATAATGTTTTACTAAGCAGCTCTTATATTTTCCTTATCCTAACTAATTAGATTGATGGTGGCCCCAAATCTGTCAGAAGATAATGAACGACCGGACAAAATGAAGTTTTGTCTATAAAGGAACTATTTTTATAAGAGACTGTCCCATATTGTCATTAGGAAAAACGAGGCGTAGAGTAAACACAAGAAAGTAGATAATTATCCTTCCTCATCTTTACTCTTTATGGGTCAGTCAGATACGAGAAAAAATGAGGCAAAATATAATAAAAAATGCGTATGGGCCGCGCTACACCGCAATGGCAGCGGCGAGGCGAGCACTTTCAATGTCATATGATATTAAACTTCATCTTCGTTATTGTAATACATAGTATCGCTTGAGAAGTCTACGGCCTCCCGTGGCCGCTCGTGGCCGCAAAAGCGATACTATTACAATAATGAAGATAAGGTTTAAAATCATATGACACTGAAAGTGCTCGCCTCGCCGCTGCCATTCCGGTGTGGCGTGGCCCTATGGCACTCGGGGACTGCCGCGATAAAGCGGCATAGCATTTTCATCAACTTATGCAACAATAATTCGTATACTAGTCGCACGCACACAAACACCGTGCCAAAATCTGACAGTGTCGTTACGGAATTTCTAGATTCGGTTGCCGTGCTCAAAACCCGCGATAAAAACTATGTAGTAGCTTAAAAATATAGCGATACTACTTACATTTAAACGGCCAGCTATCAAAAGTTAACAACAATGCAATATATTTCCGTTTCTTTTCAGGTTCGGAATATATTTTATCGCGTAGTCTAAATACTTTCTGACAGTTCTCGGAATATGTCGTAGATCCGATGACATTTGAATAATATTCGAAAATAACTTTTTTTTAATCCACCACGTGAGAAATCTGATTTCTATTACCATGATAACTAGACACATATCGGAAGCTTATGTCGGAAGCGTATACAAGCTAAATCTGACTCGCTCGAGCTTGTCGCGAAATCCCCGTGTTAATTTTTGTTTCGTTAGTAGTAACTAGTAATATGAGTGATTAAATAGAGGAGGCATTATCTCATAGTACTAATGCAGTCTGGGAGCGAGTAAATGTGGAAAAAGTCACCTATGTATTTATGCATTATAAGTACCAGAAAACGAAATATTTTTGTACCATAAATATCCCTTATCTCCTTTTTCCTTCAATTTCTGATTTTAACTTACATAATAAATGAGAGCTTCGCGCCAAAAGTAGGAGTAATGGCGTGTACTCAAACCGACATGAAAAAATACTCTCGACCACTATTAATTTTCATTTCCTACTATTTCCAAGATCTGCAATCACGAGAGAATAATGCACTACACAAAATGAATAGATGTTTGGCTTCTAGCGTTTATTTAGTGAGGGAGTAATTTATTTAATCTCCTTAATTCTTCCTCGCTTTTACTTTAGCCAAGATTTTCGGTGTAGATTATAAGAGAATACTTTGGCTACGACAGTTTGACACCGCGTTGCGTTTTGGATTGTGTAGAATTTTTGCGCTTGAATTTGTGTTGGTTTTATTGTACTTCTTTTACTAAAATATAATATCTTAAAGTAAAAGTAAAGTGTATACTTTAGCAAGATACAATCTAGCTAAAGTATACAAACAGTATTGCAAAAAAAAAGTTTACACAAACACAAAAGTCAGTTAAAACAGTGAAGGGATAGTAACATTTAAACTAACTTTTATTTTTGTACTTACCATGCAGCGAATTTTTATTATGTCGAATCGTATTGAAATAGCATTATAATAAAGTTATATTCCAACAGCCATAATATTCTAATTGGATCTACATATTATCCTGCAACATTGGTATTATGCACACGTTCTAAGCGTATATCTATAGATCTCATACATAACGCATCTGGTCTTGTGCAAATACAATTTAGTTTGCTCTTCAAACATGCACTAATTATGCAATTGCGGTCTACCTGCTGTTGTAGGATTTGTGACGTCACGAATATTAATAGTGTGTCCAAATCAATTGTTTCAACATTTAATTCAATTAAGGAACAGCTGTGATTTCCATAATATTATAATTTATTGTAAAATTTTAGGGGTATGAAGATTTTTTTTTTTAATTTTTTTTTAATGAAATAAAGGGGGCAAACGAGCAAACGGGTCACCTGATGGAAAGCAACTTCCGTCGCCCATGGACACTTGCAGCATCAGAAGAGCTGCAAGTGCGTTGCCGGCCTTTTAAGAGGGAACAGGGTAATAGGGGAGGGTAAGGAAGGAAAGGGAAGGAAATAGGGGAGGGTAGAGAAGGGAAGGGAATAGGGGAGGGTAGAGAAGGGAAGGGAATAGGGGAGGGTAGGGAAGGGAATAGGGGAGGGTAGGGAAGGGAATAGGGTAGGTGATTGGGCCTCCGGTAAACTCACTCACTCGGCGAAACACAGCGCAAGCGCTGTTTCACGCCGGTTTTCTGTGAGAACGTGGTATTTCTCCGGTCGAGCCGGCCCATTCGTGTCGAAGCATGGCTCTCCCACGTATATGGAGCCTGGCCGACCTACTGTCCGTCATTGTGTTTTTCCGCTTTCACGAATATATTTTTTTTCAAAAATAGATAGCTAAAAGGGCCCATTCACGGCAGGACTGCCGTGCAGTCCTGCCGTGAATGGGCCTTTTAACATCAATACAAACAAAAAATAATCAATTTGAGCTGCCAAAGTTGCAATATCTTAAATTGTTAAAACTTTGGCAGGTCACATCTTCGAAATGTGATACTTTACGAGGTTTTGTCCAAGATTATTTTTGGTTTGTATTGATGTTCCATTTTTGAAAAAAATATTCGTGAACACAATAGCGGACAGTAGGTCGGCCAAAATCTTCCTACCCCTTTACGTCAATTGTGAGTCAAGGTGTGAGCGAGTCCTCACAAAGCTTGGCTTTGAGCTAGTAAGCTAAATAAAGTTTACTTTATGATTGCGTCATTTTGTTAAAACCAAGATAGGTTTAACCAATGACATTACTAATATTATAAATACGAAAGTGTGTTTGTCTGTCTGTCTGTTGCCTCTTCACGCCCAAACCGTTGAATCGATTTCTCTGAAATTTGGTATGGAGATACTTTGAGTCCCGGGGAAGGACATAGGATACTTTTTATCCCGGAAAAATGTACGGTTCCCGCGCGAAAAACTAATTTTGGCGCAACGGAGTTGCGGGCGTCATCTAGTAATATTAAATATACTTATTATATTCTTTCACTGTGTTAGGTAGTTGTTGCTCAATAAGCGGTGCATTATTAAGCAACTGTACTTATGCTTACGTATTTTTATAGGTGCCGTGCAGTGAATAGTGATGCAATTTTGCAAATCAATGTGTGACGCACTACATGCTGTATTTTGTACGAGCTTATTTAATTGAAGATTTACGTTAATATCTAATGAGCTATATATGTATCGACTACGGCCTACAAAGTGCCATATCTGTTTATTTTATTTATTTATTTATCTCGTGCAACACAGGTCCATTTCATAATTATAAAGACTAACATAATATATAACATTAAATATTATATAATTACTTAAAAACAACACCTTGTTACGAATTGACGGTGATGTAACGCGTGCTTCATTCCGGAGTCTCCCCCGGAACTTCATGTAAATCACACCTCAAAGGTCACCAGGACATGCGTTGGTATTTTCACTTTACCTTTATTTACATATTGTGAAAATTAGGATTATTATCGGTGATTAATTGCACGGTGTAAATACCAGGTATAAAATTATTATACCTGTAATATATTTCTCCATTTATTGTAAATAAGTGAATTCAGCAAACAGAACCGCGGGAATTACCTAGCAGGCTATAAATATTTATCTCGGTTCTCTTCACGTAAGTAGTGATCATGCCGGTATCCTAGAATTCCATATGAAACCCTCCGGTTCTATATTTGAATATTTTATCGTCAGAATGGCCTTCAGCCTCTAGGTAAACAGGCGAAATTCATATGCCTATTTTACCTATTTTTAGTGTTATGTGGGCCTGGGGACTTGGAATAATAAGTGTAATAAAAACACAAAAGTATACTTTGTTTCCACCCAAATAAAAGAACCCATTTTCCGTTTATATTTTTACCAAAAACTGAAATTAATTTTCTATGTCCAGGTGTCCTTAAATAATAAAAAACTTGAAAAGAATAAAAAAAATCTACCAAGACAACAGTTTTATAACTTAAGAGATTAAACAATGTGGTATAAAATCGACAAGTTGTTTTGTCAGCAAATGAACTTTTAGTTAATAAAAATTATTGCAGATTTTTGCGAATTCTTTGCTGTTGACTGAAATAACTTTTTTAGAGCATGTCAAATAACTTAACTTAACTTTAGAGATTAATAAAAGCTTGTATAGTTGAGTTCTTAATGTTATATAAGTATTTACTTTATAATAAATAATTATTATTGTTAATGAAAATATCTTTATTTGTTTCAGGTTTATATATTTGAATAGGAGTTGGAGAAAAGGTACGTATATAAATTAAAATAGAACATGTTCAAATATTTAGTTCATTCAAATATTGCTTACGTTATTAAAGTGTAACACATCATAATATTAAAATAAGTTTATTATAAAATTTGCTAGCAATCAAATGAAAAAGGAACAAATCTTTTGTTGTTGTAATAAAAAGTAACTATTGTTTTTATAGTTTTACAGATATAGAAATATTGTCAGTGATCGTATCAATAATAGAGGTAAAAAATGGGCTAAACCTAAGTAATAATATCATCAAACAGTTTAATATACCTTATAGAATATCACACTCTTAGACTGGGTTGCACCAACTAACTTTAACTTTAACTACAGTGCAAAATGTAAAATCTTTGGTTAAAGTTAAATATGGCGTCCTTACCTCCGCTCATACGTGAATTTCTCCGGTTAAAGTTAAAGCTAAAGGACGCCATATTTAACTATAAAAATAACTTTAACTTTAACCACTCCTCTGGTGCAACCCAACCTTAGTTTTTTGAGTTGTGCCCTTCTAATTCTAAGGGGGCAATATTGTATGCGAGCTAAGCCCCAAAACTGTCTTCCCAGTCAAATCGTCTTCCAAATAAAAACGTTGCTAATAAAGAAAACGCCAAGGCTGAAATCAAAGGTCGTATTGTCACTATCGTCATTTCCGGGATACTTTTTGTAGCTCATTATTTAAATGGACTGGCTTCGTTTAATTAACTTTCATGATAAATTACGTTGGCCATAATAAATCAATGTTTTTGTCGTCGACTGTCCCGTATTTGTTCGACCGTATGAAGGAAACTTGCGTGCATGCGTTTTTAAGTTAAAGCTACTTTCGATTATAATCCTTATAGTAAGGTAGGAAGGTTATATTTACTGTGATTGGAAAGTATATATTTGATATACTTATATTCAACAGTGACATTAATCGTAATTTTATATTAACGGTGATACTGAGTTAAGGTGATTATTTACGAGTATAAGAAAATGTCCTACGAAGTAGGCAGATATTTGTATTGGCAACAGTAATGTAATATTTAGAGATATGTAACAGACTCAATAGGGTTCCGTTCTTACACTTTGGGTGCGGAACCCGAAAAATTGTCTACCACATCCTATTAGTTTCCACAAGGACGTGAAATTGAAATGTACCACACTCGTATCAGAGCGGCGGGCGACGTGACCCAAATGTTTGTGACAAGCCGCGAGTAATATGATTGTTAGGGTCAGTGCACAATGCAACGTGACGCGGCGATGCGATGCGATGCGATTGACTTATTAAAAACTGAACTTTACTACAAAAAGTACAAGAACCATATTATTTCATTCTTCAGAATATATAGTTTATGCTACACTCGAAAAACGTTACTCTCCTTCTGGTATAGTCGGGCTAAAAGGGGATAACCTTGTCAAAAGGAGGTAATTAGTAATCTAATATATAAAAATAAGTCGGGTTTTCCTTCATGTCGCTATAACTCCAGAACGCGCGAACCGATTACCACAGTTTTGCATTCGTTGGAAAGGTCTCGGGCTCCGTGAGGTCTATAGAAAAAAAAAATCAGAAAAAACTTCAAGAGAAAATCAGGAAAACAGGGAAAATCATTTTATGGCAAAACAACTTTGCCGGTAGTTAGACAATATAATTATTACAATTTTAGTCTTTTGAAGCAAAGGACTTGTTTTGTGGACCGCTGAAAAACAACTTTTTTCTGTTTTTGCATATTATAATAATATGATGTTACTTAATTGAAGATGTGAGTGGATGAAGTGGGTAACTAACACTTTAAAAATATTAGTTTTTTGCATAAATGGAACTTTAGGACCGTAAAAATGATTTAAAATAAATAAAAGTGGATTTAGTGTGTAGCCAAATGATAAGTAACTTACATGGTTTGTTTAAATTATAAAGAAAAAAATGAATATGCAAATATGCTTTATATGCTATAAAATATTAGTTATGTACTTCACCCACTCATGTCTTTATAATTGTAATGACATCATAATATATTTTTAACATGAAATATTTTTTTAACATGAAAAAGCGGTTAAAATTTAAAGTTCTTCTCGTAAAAGGCAATAAATTATTGTCAGATGTGAAAAACGATCAACACAACACGCTTTTAAATTTCTGTAGCCAACGTACCGGGTATTAGAAAAAAGAACCATCCGCTATTAGAACCGCATTTCCTGTTGATCACAGCAATTTCTCCGGTCCACTGTGCCCACGGTAGGGCTGCCAATTCATCAAACTGAAACCGGACAAACAAAGCTGCTTGTCTGTTTTCTGGAGTTTTTAGTCAAATGACTAAGCAGACTTGCAGAAAAGTTGGCTAAAAACTACAGACTATCGCGATTTTTTTATGAATAGAAAATTATAAGATGTAATCACAGTTGGACGTATGTTTAGCATTTGTGTGAGTACACAAATGCTAAACAGCGTCCAACTCACAAAAAAATTACGTATTGAGCTATGAATGCAGCTATATTCTGTAGATGATTTAGAACAAGACTGCATTCAAAATTTAACAACAAAAAATTATTGTAGGTTAGGACACTAATGCTTAAAAGCGACCAGTTATTCTTTGTCTATTCGATTGAAAAATCTTTCGGTTAAAAAAAATAATAAACGTGGAATGCATAGTGATAAATGTAAAATCAATCTAACTGTATTTTGAGTTCAAAGTGTAAACAAATAGCCGGGCACTCTTTAATTTTGGCCGGATTCGCAATATTTTGTTCGGCTTTATCCAGCCAAGTAACAAGCAGCCCTGGGTGAGTATTGATGCACTTTTTATTCTAGCACGGGCACAATATGTTACCATTCCAACGGATCAATCTACTTGATTGAGCGTCTTTGCCGATTGAGAAGACGTTTCTTGTTGACTATTCTGTTTGGAACTTGTTAACAACTTTATATTGTTGTTTGAACATAGCATTTCTATTTTAATCTTGAAAACTATTTATCATTATCATTACAATTATCGTTTTCAATATTGCCTTCCATGTCGCTTTTTCAGTAGAATTATTAATAACTAGCTGTTGCCCGCGACTTCCCGTATATCGATTGAGTCGTTTACGTGCAAATCAGAAAAGTATATTGTGTGGGAACCGCACATTTTTCCGGGACAAAAAACTTTCCTTGTCCCAGATTCAAATAAGTATCTCCAATCTCCATGCCAAATTTCATCAAAATAGATTAAATAGTTTAGGCGAGAATCATAAAAGTTTATTCTGCGGGAACCGTATATTTTTTTCGGGATAAAAAGTATCCCTTGTCCTTTCCCGAGATTGAAAGTATTGCCATACCAAATTTCATCAAAACAGATTGAATAGTTTAGGCGATAATCATAAAAGTTTATTGTGCGGGAACCGTACATTTTCCGGGACAAAATTAGTATTCCTTGTCCTTTCCCGAGACTCAAAGTATCTCCATACTAAATTTCATCAAAATAGATTGAATAGTTTACGCACAAATCATAAAAGTATACTGTTCAGTAGCCGTACATTTTTCCGAGACAAAATAATATATCCTATGTACTTGTAGTGACTGATGTAATTAAAACTAAAAACCTATTTTATTTATTCACACATATTTACACATTCACGCGTACTCAGACATACAATCACTCTCACATACCCATTAAATAATAACTAAATACTATAAATAAAATATATTTACAACTATTTACAACATATAACTAAGTAATAATTAAAATCTGTAATTAGTTAATACTTAGATTTAAATATCGTGTCGTAAGATCCCGCGACTCTTGCGCAGCGATACCGGTTTGTACAATAGGCATCGATGTACGATGTACTGCCCGACCGCCGCGCTCGCTCGTACCCGTACGGCGCTCGCTCCGCGGGCTTTCAGTTAGCGTCTAACCGTGCTATACGCAGCCGTGTGACAAATCGCTTGCTAAACTAATTTATTAATATTGTGTTGTGCGTGGTTATGTACTTTGTAATATTGACGTTAGTGAACTGGTAACTGTGACTCGTGAGAATAAAGTGGATTTATGTGATTACGTTATTTGTTTCAATAACCTATCACCGTTATCTTCATCTCAACATCTTCACCTATCACCGATCGTTCATGTCATCTTCATCGCCACCACCGCAACTCAACACTGGTGACCCCAAGAACATAAGTTACGCAACCATGAGCAGCAGCGACGACACCGTGAAATCCAAAGGATCGGTCCACGTCACGCGTCGTACGAAAAAAAGTCCGCACTACAGCACACGACACGATTACGACATGTCGTATGACCACTCCAAACTGAATATTAAGGTACCGCAGTTTTCTTCGGATGATCCCGAATTGTGGTTCGCATTACTGGAAAGCCAGTTTAATATTTATAATGTCACAGATGACTCAGCGAAATTTTCGTGTGTTACGAACAACTTGGATATTTTACATGCGAAAGCTGTTAAGGATATTATTATCAATCCTCCAGCTGTGAACAAGTATGAAAAGATTAAAAGCGAACTAGTAAGGAGACTCTCCGCGTCACGTGAATTGAAGGTCAAGCAGCTTCTTACCCATGAAGTACTTGGAGACCGAAAACCGTCGGAATTTCTCCGTCACCTTCTTGACCTTGCGGGACCTAAACCACCGGAAGAATTTATTCGCTCGATTTGGACAAACCGTCTCCCAAGTAATGTGCAGAGCATTTTAGCTTCTCAGCCCTCGCACAGTTTGGAGCAGCTAGCAGACCTGGCTGATAAAATTCAAGAAATAACCTTACCTGGTAATGTGGCCTCCACATCTTCTGTTCCTGCCGTATCTGCCTCTTCGAGTGCTTCTTCTGAAATTGCCGAGCTAAAGAAGATGGTACAAAATCTTACCTTGAAGTTAGAAGAACACTCTCGCACTGCAAACTGCAGAGCCTACCAGTCTCGTCCCAAGCATCGGCGCAATCCAGATCAACGCCCGAGGTCAAGGTCAAATTCCAGCTATCGTCGACGTCCGTTGTGTTGGTACCACGCTAAATTTAATGATCGCGCGAAATACTGCATACAGCCTTGCGATTTCGGTAGTGCGGGAAACGCAAAGGGCAGTCGCTGATGGCGACAAGCCACTGCCTCTCTTCTCCTAGTGGTCGTCTTTTCATAACTGACTGTAAGTCTAATATTCGTTATCTTATTGATACTGGAAGTGACATGTGTGTTTACCCTCGTTCCTACCTTTGTGAATACCGCACAAAAACTAGTTTTAGCCTTATTGCTGTAAACGGTACAAATATAAATACTTATGGCTATTTAGAACAAACTTTAAATTTAGGTTTAAGACGTAATTTTCAGTGGAGATTTATAGTTGCTGATGTGAGCCAAGCAATAATTGGCGTAGATTTTTTAAAATTTTACAACTTAATTGTAGATTGTCGGAATAATTGTTTAATTGATAATACTACAACTTTGTCAACTTCTGCTTGTGCCGTTAGTAATAGATGTAATATATCCTCTGTTAAAATTAATTTAGGTAACTCTAGATATCATAGTATTTTAAAAGATTTCATAGATATTACACGCCCTTCAGGCACACCTGTGGATGTCAAACACAACACAGTCCATTATATAAAGACTACACCAGGACCACCCGTCTTTTGCAACCCTCGCAGATTAGCGCCTGACAAACTTAAAATAGCCAAGCAAAAATTTGAGCTAATGCTTAATAATGGTACCGCGAGACCCTCTAAAAGCCCATGGTCTTCTCCATTACACTTGGCCCCTAAAAAAGATAGTGATTGGCGTCCGTGTGGCGATTATCGTATGTTGAATGCACGAACCGTACCTGATCGCTACCCAATCAAACATATACATGATTTTACCCATGCGATATCTGGTTGTAGAGTGTTTTCAACTATCGACTTAGAGCGCGCGTACAATCAAATCCCTGTTTTTGAGGAGGACATTCCTAAGACCGCCATTACGACTCCTTTTGGCCTTTATGAATTCCCTTTTATGACGTTTGGTCTTAGGAATGCAGGGCAAACCTTTCAGAGATTTGTTGACGAGGTAATTAGGGGATTAGATTTTTGTTACTGTTATTTAGATGACTTTTTAATATTTAGTAGAGACGAGGTAGAGCATGAAAAGCATCTTCGTGAAATTTTCTCCCGGATGAAGAAGTACGGTATCCTCATTAATACCTCGAAATGTATTTTCGGTGCTAGTGAGGTTACCTTTCTTGGCTTCAAAATTTCTGCAGCAGGTACCAAACCTCTAGACACAAAAGTACAAGCTATAAGGGATTTTCCCATTCCTAAAACTGTAAAACAGCTTCGCAGATTTTTGGGGATGGTAAACTTTTACCGTCGGTTTTTGCCTCATGCTGCTAAATTACAGGCCCCTTTGAATTCCTTGCTTTCCGGCTCAGTAAAATCCTCGCATCCAGTTAATCTTTCAGGTGACAGTTTGCTAGCTTTTGAGAAGTGCAAAGATAGCCTAGCAAATGCCGCTTTACTGGCGCATCCCGACTGCAGTGCTCAGCTTGCGCTTGTAACTGATGCGTCAGACACAGCCCTTGGTGCAGTTTTGCAGCAACTGAAAGATGGTTTTTGGCAACCTCTTGCATTTTTCTCGCGCAATCTAACCCCTGCTCAACGTAAATACTCTCCTTACGATCGGGAGCTATTAGCCATTTATGAAAGCATCAAATATTTCCGCTTTATGCTCGAAGCTAGGCATTTTATAGTCTATACTGACCACAGGCCACTTAGTTTTGCTTTTCGTCATCGGAAAGACAACTGTACGCCTCGTCAGCACCGTCATCTTGACTATATCGCACAGTTTACCACGGACGTGAGACACATTTCAGGAAAGGACAATGTTGTCGCGGACACATTGTCCCGGATCGATGCACTTCACGTGCCTATTGACTTAAGCGAGCTTGCCGTCGCTCAGGAAAGTGATCCCGAACTTGAGCATTATTTAAAAAACGAATCTTCCCTTCGTCTGCAAAAGGTGAAAATCCACGGGAGTGGCTCTGACCTTTATTGTGATGTGAGCACATCATCACCTAGGCCATTTGTTCCCACCCCGTTCCGGAAGCCGATTTTTGACAGCTTGCACAATCTAAGCCATCCAGGCGCTAACGCTTCAGCAAAATTGGTAGCTGAACGTTTCGTCTGGCCCGGCATTAGAAAAGATTGTCGCAATTGGTCGCGTCAATGCCTCCCTTGTCAACGTTCTAAGGTAAACCGTCACGTGTCTGCACCATTAGGCACGTTCAGTTTACCCCGCGCAAGATTTTCTTTTATCCACGTGGACATAATTGGCCCCTTACCCCCATCTCAGGGTAATAGGTATTGCTTGACGGTTGTGGATCGCTTCACTCGCTGGCCGGAAGTTACACCGATGGTCGATATTACCGCTGAGTCCGTAGGTAAAGCTTTGATGTCGTGGACATCCAGATTTGGATGTCCAACAGATATCGTTACGGACCGCGGGCGACAGTTTGAATCCACACTTTTCCAATATCTTGGAAAAGTGCTGGGATTCAAACATCGTCGCACAACCGCGTACCATCCCGCTTGCAACGGCTTAGTGGAGCGATTCCACCGTCAACTTAAAGCGGCCATTATGTGTCACGCGGATTCCAATTGGGTGGACGCATTGCCACTCGTTCTTCTTGGCATAAGGACTTCATTTAAATCGGATTTAAACGCCTCATCAGCTGAGCTAGTTTATGGTGAGCCTCTGCGTTTACCAGGGGAATTTTTTAATCCTAGCATTCCCGGCTTAGCTGATATTCCCGATTTTATCGCTAATTTGCGTAAATTCTCGGCTAAATTACAGCCTTCTCCTCCTTCTCGCCATAGTAAGGAAAATATTTTTATTTACAAAGACCTCAAAACGGCTGAGCAGGTTTTCTTGAGGGATGATACAGTGCGCCCCGCCCTGCAACCGCCTTATACCGGTCCTTACCCGGTAGTCGAAAGGGGTGATAAAAATTTTAAACTATTGATTAAAGGTAAAGTGGTCTCGGTCAGCATAGACCGTCTTAAACCAGCTTACATTTTAGCTGACTCGTCTCCCCAACCTATTCTCAGTAACTACGTTCCTCCCATAGTTACACCTGAACCTACTACCACACCTATTTTAAACGGTAGTCCTGAGTTAACGACCCCAGCTGTTAAAAAGACCCGTTTCGGTCGCGTTATTAAGGTTCCAAATCACTATCGCCCGTAGGCACGGGCTCTGGGGGGGAGTGATGTAGTGACTGATGTAATTAAAACTAAAAACCTATTTTATTTATTCACACATATTTACACATTCACGCGTACTCAGACATACAATCACTCTCACATACCAATTAAATAATAACTAAATACTATAAATAAAATATATTTACAACTATTTACAACATATAACTAAGTAATAATTAAAATCTGTAATTAGTTAATACTTAGATTTAAATATCGTGTCGTAAGATCCCGCGACTCTTGCGCAGCGATACCGGTTTGTACAATAGGCATCGATGTACGATGTACTGCCCGACCGCCGCGCTCGCTCGTACCCGTACGGCGCTCGCTCCGCGGGCTTTCAGTTAGCGTCTAACCGTGCTATACGCAGCCGTGTGACAAATCGCTTGCTAAACTAATTTATTAATATTGTGTTGTGCGTGGTTATGTACTTTGTAATATTGACGTTAGTGAACTGGTAACTGTGACTCGTGAGAATAAAGTGGATTTATGTGATTACGTTATTTGTTTCAATAACCTATCACCGTTATCTTCATCTCAACATCTTCACCTATCACCGATCGTTCATGTCATCTTCATCGCCACCACCGCAACTCAACATACTTTTTCGGGACTCAAAGTATCTTTATACCAAATTTCAGCAAATTAGGTCCAGCCGTTTACGCGTGATGTCGTGACCACGCGAAATATAACGTTCCGCGCAGCTTTGCCCGCGTAATTGGATATTTCACAGACAAATTAGTCCACAAAAAATAGCATATGATCTTTCACGTGGTCTTCTTCTTATCTGTGTCAAATAACAGAAAAATTGCTCCAGAAGTTCGTGAGATAAGCCCTTTTAAATAATTTCCCCCTTTCTTTCCACATTTTCCTGTATTTCTTCGCTCGTATTAGTCTTAACGTAATAAAATATAGCTTATAACCTCCCTCGATAAATGGGATATCTAACACTGAAAGAATTTTTAAACCGGACCAGTAGTTCCTGAGATTAGCGCGTTCAAATAAGCCCTTTCAAATAATTTCCTCCATTATTTCCACATTTTCCTCTATTTCTTCGCTCCCATTAGTCTTAGCGTGATAAAATATAACCTATAGCTTTTTTCGATAAATGGACTATCTAACATTGAAAGAATTTTTCAAATCGTACCAGTAGTTCCTGGGATTAGCGCGTTCAAATAAGCCATTTCAAATAATTTCTCCCGTGTTTTCCACATTTTCCTCTATTTCTTCGTTTCTATTAGTCTTAGCGCAATAAAACATAAGTTGTAGCTTTCCTCAATAAATAGGCTATCTAGCACTGAAAGAATTTTCTAAATCGGATCAGTAGTTCCTGAGATTAGCGCGTTCAAACAAACAAACAAACAAACAAACTCTTCCCATTTATAATATTAGTATAGATGAATAATTAATTATTATAGTTACCTACAATTTCAATATTATTTTGCTGTTCAAATAAGCCCTTTTTAAATAATTTCCCCCAGTTTTTCCCACACTTTCCTCTATTTCTTAGCTCCTATTAGTATTAGCGTGATAACATATAGCCTATAGCCTTCCTCGATAAATGGGCTATCTAACACTGAAAGAATTTTGTAAATCGGACCAGTAGTTCCTGAGATTAGCGCGTTTAAACAAACAAACAAACTCTTCCCAATTATAATATATAGTATAGATGTAATGCAAATCTGATGATATAGTAAATTAGATTTGGCTTAAAAAAGTATATTCCATTAGCTTTTTATTGTATTATGAGATCATTAGGTGAAAATTTGTACTTTAGTATTTAAGTATATTGGTAGCATACAAGAGGACAGCCAAATGTCACCGAATCTTACTAAACTATAATATATAACCTAAGGGGAAAATGGGGTCAAAGAATCGTCAAAATCACGCAATTAATGTATACTTCCCTAACGTCCAGTACAAAATATAGTTGAGTATTTTGCTTGGTATTCCAGCGCTACTGCGTCGGAAGTCTAATACGTTTTAACTAGCATCTGGCTACACAATGCAGGGCCGAATGGTGCCTCGTTTGGTTCCATAAATCCTCACAATAAAACATGCGCCGAATTTGCTCACGATGTGAAACAACGCAACTTTAAACACTCGTAGCTCAGCACGGAACTCTGCTAAGGAAAATGATGTTTTCTGACAGTGTAGAGTGGTTACTACAAATTGTGATAATTTTTT
The DNA here is from genome assembly GCF_905147365.1 of Aricia agestis. Taxonomy (NCBI): domain Eukaryota; kingdom Metazoa; phylum Arthropoda; class Insecta; order Lepidoptera; family Lycaenidae; genus Aricia; species Aricia agestis. The sequence goes on along the minus strand of NC_056421.1, from coordinate 8,128,193 downwards.
ATATTAATTTTTTTTAATATAGTATACAAATTGCTTAAATTTAGATAAAAAAAATATCTATTAAGTATTATTAATAATCTTATTATTAGCACTGACTACCTATTCGGAGTAAAATTTATTTTTACAAAATATAAAGATAAATAATATACTTACATAATAAAATGAGACGTTACTTGGTCGGGCTATGTCAAACCAATCTTTGTCGCTATTAAATTGGTTGATCTTGAATTTTGTTTCACGTTAAGATCAAAATATAGATTTGAAAAATGAGTAGCATCACAAACACGATATATCACGTTTTACGTTGTTTATCTCAGTACACTTACAAGTATTGCAGTACAGCTTATTGTAGTATAGCTACAAGTATTGTAGCACATCTACTAGTATCATAGCGCAACTGTAAGTATCATAGCAAATCTACAAAAACGTAGCTACAAGTATCGTAGCACAGCTTCAAGTATCGTAGTACAGTTACAAGTACCGTAGCACAGCTACAAGTATCGGAGCACAGCTTCAAGTATCGTAGCACAGCTACAAGTATCGTAGTACAGCTACAAGCATCGTAGCACAGCTACAAGTATCGTAGTGCAGCTACAAGTATCGTAGCACAGCTGCAAGTATCGTAGCGCAGCTACAAGTATCGTAGTACAGCTCCAAGTATCGTAGCACAGCTACAAGTATCGTAGCACAGCTACAAGTATCGTAATACAGCTACAAGTATCGTAGTGCAGCTACAAGTATCGTAGCACAGCTACAAGTATCGTAGTACAGCTCCAAGTATCGTAGCACAGCTACAAGTATCGTAGCACAGCTACAAGTATCGTAGTACAGCTCCAAGTATCGTAGCACAGCTACAAGTATCGTAGCACAGCTACAAGTATCGTAGCACAGCTACAAGTATCGTAATACAGCTACAAGTATCGTAGCACAGCTACAAGTATCGTAGTACAGCTCCAAGTATCGTAGCACAGCTACAAGTATCGTAGTGCAGCTACAAGTATCGTAGTGCAGCTACAAGTATCGTAGCACAGCTACAAGTATCGTAGTGCAGCTACAAGTATCGTAGCACAGCTACAAGTATGATCGTGGTACAGCTACAAGCATCGTAGCACAGCTACAACTATCGTATTACAGCTACAAGTATCATAGTACAGCTAGAACTACAATAATTTCATCATACGTAAAAGTTCTACGAGAGGCTTTAAGTACAATATGAAACCTCAGTTACTATGATACTGAGCATGTAACTTCAGCATACGAGTGTTAAAGTTGAAATGTATTCATAGTATGTTAGCATTCCTTTATACGAAAAACCTTATGGTTGTTATAGCGCGTGGTCGAAATTTGAGATAACGCCATGTTATAAAGTGGCACCATGTTACGGCTGTTAATCTAGACTTACGCCATTCAATCAGTTACAACCTAGAGGTGTAGTATCATTTAAGATTCGTATTCATGGCCCTCCTTACGAATTTTCGATGTCTTACGTATTTTGGATCAGGAGATCTGATAAATATTTTTTACCCGTTCCAAGTTTTATTCAAAAATGTAATTTGAAATATGAACTACAATTAAGGCTACTTCACTGTCTTAAATAATTATCAAGAACCTTTATTATTCAATATTAAATAGATCCTTAAACAGAACTTTCAACACACAATCTGTCTTTGTTTGTGAACTCCGAGCTGGAACTCGAACATTTCCATTACCAGTTGTCGTAAAAAGTTCATCAAGCTTTTAGCTCATTCAAACAACTTTGTTTTTTCCCACTTACAATACGGATTAGGGCTTTTACTGCACAATTTATTCTTAGATATACACTTGTTATTAGAGTGTTTTTAGTTTTTTTTTTTGTTTGTTTTTAATAGTAATATTCTAAATGCGAAAGTGTGTGTGCCATAAGCCTCTGAAATAAAAATCAAAATTTGTTCACTCAAGTTGAATTTTGAACTCAAAATTTATTTGTATTCTCAGAAAAGAACATGAAAAGCAGCGAGAAAATCGATTTAGCAGTTTAAGGAATCTACATACAAAAATGGCATATCACTGAAATGAAATGAATTGAAAATCTTTTATTTCCAAATTGGTTAAAAATTAACACTTTTAGAACGTCTACATGCTCATGTATACGTTCTAAAAGTGTTAATTTAAACCGGTGGTAGGCCGGTTTACCACCGGTTCGGGAACTAACCCGGCGAGAAGAACATTCTCATCACAAACAGCACACACTAATCTACCTATCCATAAATTGGTAGCAATGTTATTATTTACCTATAGTTGGATAAGTTGGAGTCCGCGTCGAGAGTTATCCAATTAAATGAATCTCCAACTAATGGGTTAGGCTAGTTAATCACACTCTATCAATTATTTACTCACAAACTTTGGATGGTCGGAAGTTAGCTATTACCGGTAAAGCCACAGTAGAAACATAATTATAATAATGGTAGTAATTGATACTACATTATAAATGCGTAAGTGTATCTGTCTGTTTGTTACATCTTGAAACGTAAACCGCTGAACTGATTTCGCTGAAATATTGTATAGGGAAAGCACACAAGATACTTTTTATTCCGGAAAAATGTACGGTTTCCGGGCGAAAGTGTCATGAAATCAGTGTATCTAGGCATTACATATAGTATTTTACTAACTACGACCTTTTTGTTACACAGTTCATTCACCCCAACAAATATTGGCAAATGGCTGACGAGATCTAATTGATTGGGACGATTAGTCAAATCAAAATGCCTCCAAATATCCCACCTGCGGCAGGCGGGCGGTTAGGCACCGCGTAATTGAAAGGGGGAATTACCACGGACCCCACAACCATCTCAATGTTATCGAAGATATTGAGAATATTATCACTATTCTCTGCACAACGATATAACTGAACAGCTCGTGCGAAGTATCCTTAAATTGTATAGAATCTGCATCATAAGACTAGGGCTAAACGATCAGTCTGGCATCAGTTCAGTTCATCAGTCTGATCCAGATTGACGGGAGAACGATCGTGTAACCGTGTGATGGATTGATAATATTTTAATTATGTACTTTCCGGCCATAATTAGGCCTCAGTCTGAGACTGCTGAACTGAACTGATGCCAGACTGATCGTGTAACCTTAGAAAGAAATCAGTGTCCATATTGTGATGCATTATGTTAAATACCCATCAATTTTCAAGACTAACTTTTTTGTAAAAAATATCGAATGTGATTGCGATGCAGTAACTGTAAAGTGTAGTGTTATGATAAAAGAAAAATACATTTACAGTGAAGATTTAGTTGATGTCTAAAATTAAATAAGTATATTTGGTTCAGGGCTATTTATCACACGAAATTTATTACCAGTTACGACGGAGATTATTATTGGGTTTAATTTAACTTTAAAGCATCCCGACCGCTGGGCAAAGATCCCAACAAAACCGGTACCGGAAGATGGACACCGCCGCCGCGGCCGGCCTAGGAAAACATACCAGCCAGGCTGGCCAGCGGTGGCACAGGAGCGGGCACAATAGAAGACCTTGGGGGAGGCAAAGGCCTCCCCCAAGGTGTGGGCAAAGGCCCAGCAGTAGGACAGTATAAGCTAGTCAAAAAAAGTAGTATCCTTTAGTGATATCTAATGTTTTATATAGAAGACTTCTTTAATGACATGACAATGCTGGTCAAGGAGAATCATATTTTGGTCTTTGTTTTACTGAAATTAGTCTGATATATTAGTAAATATAAAATAATGTATAAAGTACTTACTAGGTACGTTTTTGTCATAGATATCTGCGATTTATAACAGTAACCATTATAAGGTCAACCAAATATTTAAAGGGTTCAAACGTTTCATTTTGTTTGTTCAAAATGAGATAAAATCGGTTTAATTACGAGCAAAAGTTGGGGCAAATACTCTTTTGATAGTACCTTCGTGCTTGGGGCTCTCGATACTCGGCAGTTTATTCGCTAAACGTGTTTTGATTACACAACAAGTAATATTACTACGGACAAATCTGTACGTTGTAACTGTTTATATCATCATCGCCCCACTTCAGCCTTTCCCAAAGTGGGGCGATAACGCCCCCTTGTGGGCGCTGAAGGTCTGAAGTGGGGCGGTGTGGGACCCAAAAAAAATAGGGGCGTTGTGTAGAGGCTTCATCATATCATATCATCATCATATCAGCCTATAGTCGTGCACTGCTGGACATAGGCCTCTCTCAATGAACACCAAGATGACCGATCTCCATGCTACTGTGTGTAGAGGCTTCGGGGGTGATTTATTGCTTCAGGATGCATTTAAAATTGAAAATGGGGGTGCTAAAATATAATTTGTTCTTAAAGTGGGCGGTAGACAAAATAAGTTTGGGAACCTCTGGTTTATATCATATTGGATGACGACCGCAACTCCGTTATGCCAAACTTATTTAATTTCTTTGTCCCTTTGTCTCACTTACTCATGATAATTACTACTTACTCTATGCTATTTATACATTATGATCATAATAATACTATTATAGTATGATATTTTTATATGTATAGTGCGCGAATCGTGGTATCAAAATGAAGGCTAAAAGGCCTCTTGACCTAACATAACCCACTTTTGTGTAAACTCTGCTTGCACAAAATATTCGAACGCATTTGTTTGATGCTTGAATTTCACTGTTATTTTAATAGCGGTTACTATACTAAAATGATAGTGATAAATCATAAAACCCTTCCATTGTCTAATGTTTGTGTGTAAATCACATATTTGGGTACTATGGAAATGACTCCTGTATGGAAATGATTCCTTCGTTTTTCATAAAAAAATACTATTTCATACAACGTGCGCTTGTACTATTTATTATTATAGATCAGCTTTTCTTAAAGCGTGGCTCCGCATAGGGCTTGTTAGAGCTCCGCGAGCAATCCATAGATTGTTTTTAAAAATGTCATCAGATGCCAGCATGGAGGCTATTCACCCAGACAAAGCATTTCATTTTGGGTCCGTCAAATATTTCGCTTTTCACAAGGGTTCCGTCCAAAAAAGTTTGAGAGCCAAATTGCATCCAGTATACTCCCTGCAAAGTTTATTGCTATGAAATATTAAAACTGAATATTTTCACGACACACTGTATTTTATTATTCTGTTAATACCAAAGGTGCCGGGTTAAATGAAATCGCATCAATTGACATGAAAAATCTGGATTTGCTGTTGGCAGCCGGCCCAGTCGCTATGGCTCACTTCATTATTATTTTATTCATGTGTAGTATACTATATTATTATTATATTTGTATTAATATAGCGAATAACTCAGCAGTTTCAATGAAAATACACGATTTGATTCTTTATTGTTATTATCTTAAACTAGCTGACCCGGCGAACTTCGTATCGCCTAACAGTCGATTGTTTAACTTTTGTATGGGAGTATAGAAAAGTGTTGTTTTTAGACTTTTTCAGGAATTTTTTTTTAATTTTTCTCTCCGTAAGAACCATCCTCGTACTTCAAGGAATATTTAAAAAAAAGAATTAGCGAAATCGGTCCAACCGTTCTCGAGTTTTGCGCTTAGCAACACATTCAGCGACTCATTTTTATATTATAGATTACATCTAAAAGTATACAACGAGAAATTTTAGTGGTTGTTTTCCCGCAGTAGAACGATTTACCTGTAGTAGTACTATCGAATAATGCATGTTATATTTTTTTGAAAATAAAAAATATATTGTATGACGTACTATGACAACTTTATGCCGACAGGCGCGAGCGGCTATGACCCGGCCGAATTTTTTTTATGATTTGCATTAAAAAAAACTTCATAATTTCAAAAAGGCCCAATCCCCTACCCTATTCCCTTCCCTACCTTCCCCTATTCCCTTCCCTTCTCTACCCTCCCCTATTACCCTATTCCCTCTTAAAAGGCCGGCAACGCACCTGCAGCTCTTCTGATGCTGCGAGTGTCCATGGGCGACGGAAGTTGATTTCCATCAGTTGACCCGTTTGCTCTTTGCCCCCTTATTTCATAAAAAAAATGTACTACTAAGATAGAATCAACCAAACCTATATTTATCAAATTGGGTATACTGCTTAAGTATTAGTATATAATTACGTAGGTACAATTTTATCTCTGCTCTCACAATAGTGTGATACAGGGGGGTCAAAAGTGCGTCGAAACGGTTCGTGTAAATAGTGTACGGCATGCGCGCGGCCTGCTGGAACTAGGCCTGTGAACTTCCGTGCGCTTTGACTTCGTAATTAAAATTCGTCTTTGAGTGCGGCAAATAGACTATTTTATTGACATAAAAACCCCTTTGCCAGCTCAAAAAATGTCGTCGCAACATAAACAATCAATACTTTTAGACGGATGTCTAGTTTAGACGGGGCGGCGTGAATAGCTAGGAATTTAATGAGGGAGCTAGCGCCTAGCGGAGGGTTTTTTAAAGCGACTGACCATTACGAAAGACAAGAGCGTCTGAATGCAATGTCCACAGCGCTGAAAGCGTGTTCGCGTTAATAATTCATCACCTTGCACCTGTGTTGCAGACTGACGTTAACGTATTGTGTATCGGTAAATAAAACATTGGAATCTAATCTTAACGTTAGGCTGAAAATAGGGCGATGCGTCGTTGTAAATAAAATATTTACTTACATCTAAACATTACTATTTTTTTATATGTTTTTTATCTATGGACGCTTCACACCACGTCAGTCTGGCCCCGTGCTAAGTACCTGAAGGACTTGGGTTACAGGTACCAGACAACGAAAATATATTTAATACTTTTATACTATACATAATATATTTAAGATTTTTATTATATGATACACATACACATCCATGAGCCAGGAACTTTGATAACTTTTTATTCCGTAGGCGGAACTCGCGACCCCCGGCTTGAGCTACTAACAGCCCACCAACTGAGCCACGGAGGTCATCACTATTCATACATAAGTTTTTGTAATTTATTGTTTGCTCAACTTTATATTAAAACTCTAAAAAGTAGCTAGACAAAAACAAACATTATTGAATCATAACATCCATGAAAAAAATGTACTTACATTTTTTATTTGTAATGTTACTAGCAAAAGGTAAGCAGTTTCTTATAAACTAACTTATGTTTCTAATAAAGCTAGGTAAAGTCTTTTTTACCTAATGCTTTATTATATCGGAAGCTTTATAGGCTTACTTGTGCTATGCTTTTTCTGTCATAAACGAGAAAAATAACATAAGCACACGAGATAAATAACATAATATTTAGCCCACTGTTAACCTTAACACTGGTGCAAATGAGCCTTAAGGCTTATTATATGTATATTATACTTTAATGTATGCAGTAACAACTTCAACTTTAAGTAGGTACCGTTAGTTTATCAATGTATTACTTACTGTTTGCCTAAATATCTTGTATGGAGAATTGCACAAATGCGCTTAGGCAATCGTATGGTCAATGAAATTAGCACGCAACCTCCATTTCTATTATCGACAGAGCCCTGTGGGAACGTAAGCGCTTAAGCCTGCGAACGGATAGTTAACGAGATTGTCCCGCTGATAAACCAGACAGACCGACCGACCGACGTTATGAAACATTAATATGTGGGAGAGCCATGCTTCGGCACGAATGGGCCGGCACGACCGGAGAAATACCACGTTCTCACAGAAAACCGGAGTGAAACAGCGCTTACGCTGTGTTTCGCCGAGTGAGTGAGTTTACCGGAGGCCCAATCCCCTACCCTATTCCCTTCCCTACCCTCCCCTATTCCCTTCCCTTCCCATCCCTACCCTATTCCCTCTTAAAAGGCCGGCAACGCACCTGCAGCTCTTCTGATGCTGCGAGTGTCCATGGGCAACGGAAGTTGCTTTCCATCAGGTGACCCGTTTGCTCGTTTGCCCCCTTATTTCATAAAAAAAAATCATCTATTAAACAATCGTATTCAATTTTTTAACCCCCGAACACAAATAAGGGTTTTAAGTTTGACGTGCCTCTCTGTCTGTATGTGGCAGTGTAACATCCAAACGGGTAGACCTATTTTGATCTTAATTTATATGCCCGAGACTAAGTTTTGAATCCGAGATTTTTTTTTAATTTGTTAACTTTTAACCCTTCGATCGTAGAAAAACGAGACACAATAGAATTTATATTATGTCTCGGTCAGTGACCGTATGGGGCTTGATGATGTATATTTTTTAAACTCGTAACTTAGTTTAAATTTCTTTTTAACTTACAACCAAATCCTAATATCATTGCTAACAACAAGTTATTGTTCAAATTATTTAAAGATCAATAAGGACTGTAATTTTTCACAATAAATATAATAACGTAATCGCCTGGAGGCACAAAGGAAAAAAAATATGAATTTTCTGGGACGTTAAGTAATTAAAGAAGTCATAAAACATTACCTATTCAATGAAAAAATGAGAGGGATTCTAAACATTTCCGGTCAAACCTAACAATACAAAGGCCTCTTTTAAAATATGGGGCACGAGAATTCCTTAATTCCTCAGTTTATATAGTCCGTACTGCGGTATTTTACCTCGAAACTCTACGATATCGTTCCTTATTCCGCCGACATAAGAGCCTACCAGAAGTAATATAAAGAGATCTGTAAGACTCAAAGCTATTTCCTGGAGAAAGTTTACTAAGAAGCGACTTAAGTAAACTCTCTACTTTTATATTAAAATAATATGAGTTGCAAATACTTTGGAATAAAATTCTAATCTTTTTTCCCCAAACCAAACATTCGATATGTGAATATCGAATGTTTGGTTTATGTTAAAGCTTTTATTTGGTTTGTATATCTTGTTTATGTTAACATAATATTCAACTACTGTTTCCTACGATTCCTTACTCCGTACGCTATGATTAATGTTGACAATTCTCAGACCTTTCCCATAAGCACAAAAAGTTTCAACACAATCGGTTCAGCCAGTCCAGTTTTAGAGAAATTTTGTAACTAGGTATATAACGCATCACGATTATATTTTGATATACAGGTTGTAACAAAACTAAGTGATAATACTTTAGGGTGTGTACGTGCTCCTTGTAAAGAGTTCACAGTGAAAGTAGCAGCGCTGAAAGACAAATTTTTTTTACTTTTATATGGGCAAGCGCCCCAGAGTCACGAGTTTCCCCATACAAAGGTGGGAAATTTTTTTTGATCTTTCACCGCTGCTACTTTCACAGTGAACTTCTCTGATTATCACTTAGTTTTGTGACACCCTGTATACAATATAAAGTTGTAGAGAAGGACATAGGCTACTTTATAAATTGTTTATTTATGCGGGTGGAGCTATGGCTCCACCCACGACCGACTTGTAAGATAGTAAAATTACAACTAACCTAGTTACAGTACTAAGATTATAATTTGAAAGAAAATAAACACTTCACCGATACGCTTATACCAGAGTACCTAACGTATTTACTTAGCAGATTAATTGTATATAGCGTGTGTATAGCGTATAATATGTACACTTCTATCAACCAAACATTGACTTAGCTAACTCGGACTAAAATGTGTTTGATGATCATTTCTGTTCAAATTGATATCCGTACTAATATTATAATTGCGAAAGTGTGTTTTTGTGTGTATCTGTTGCCTCTTAACGCCTAAGCCACTGGACCGATTTTAATGTAATTTGGTTTGTAGATAGTTAAAGCTCCGAGAAAGATTTGAAAAAATCCAAGAAAGAATTCTGCAAAAATGAACAGTTTCCGTGCACTAAACGATGATGTTGCATCTTTTTTTGTTTAACTGTTTTATAATAAATACAATAATTTACAGAAAGGTAGTAATGCTGACGATAATGATACAACTTTTATTGTTTGTGGTTCATACTATCGTAGAGCGAAAATTTGGGCGCATATAAAACTTTTATAAGTGGCTTTACATGTTTTCCGAGGCGGTATACAATATCAAGTATTATTTTACGTGGAAGCACTTATCACTTAGGAGACAAATAAAATAATAAGTTAAAGTGAGAAGCTATGTACGCATATGGAAATAAAAAATTAGTTCTCCACTTTCATCCGCTCTGGAAATACAGTCAAACAAATATAAAAGTAAACAACAAAGAACTATTATGAAAAACTTTAGGATATTTCTTAGTTACGTAGGTTTGGAATGTCTAAGAAAGATGGGATATCTTCATGGTTCCCTAAAAAATTGCTTTTGTTACTTTAGGGTCAAACTGCAGTGCAACATAGATCTCAACAGATCTATCTTTGAATTAGCCATTTTATTTTGAATGAGGAAGCCCGAAACCACGATGGGAATTATATCAATTTTATGTGTATCTTTTTGTAGTAAATACAGTTTATTTTTGAATGGGTCATTTAAATAAAATTGCATTTTATTGACGTGGCACGTTTCAATGTAAACGGACCTTAAATGTAGGTTTGGGTTGAATTAACAATTGACAGCATCAACAGAGTCGCAGTTCAAATATTAGAATTCTATATTTTTATGTATCGAGTACCGCAGAAACTAAAAAAGCAATTTAGTTAAAAACTATATAAAACAGTGCACCGCAATCACGCGACTGATGAATTTATAATAAGTTCATTTCAGCCATCACAATATAGCTCGAACTAAAAACCGGCGAATAGTTTTAGTTTTAAATTAAAACTTCGTCTAGTCTCGTTTTTAGAACTGGGTTCAAACTTTTCGAATTCGAAAACTCATAAACAAAACAAACACGGGGCATTTTAGTTCGCTCACATAAAGTTCCAAAAGTGATTATACTATTCTAGTGCAATTTAATTTAACCCAACCTTAATTAACTAATGTAAAGTTAATGGGCTCGACCGGCCTGTTAAACTAAAAAGTTATGAAATTTTAGTTAAATTCACTAAACCGGCCTAACAATAGGACCAGAGTGCATAACTCGTTGATTATAAGACTGGGCATTGTTTTAGGTCCATAACATTTATTTTCAGAACGTTTAACGTAATTTTTATATATTTTTATATTTTTCATTGTGCAGTTTAAGCATTTCAAGCAAGCTTTGATTTAATTTGACTTTGTTTATTGAAAAAATATGATTTGGTAGTAGCTGTTTTGTAAGTGCTCATCTAACCCCATGATTGATTGTAATGGTTTAAGACACATCATGCCATATATATATATATATATATATATATTCGCTTCGCTAGCGAATACTAATGTCAAATCTATACATTTTGTAGCGTTAGCGTTAGCGCTAGCGTTAGTAGAGTAGTTGCCTGATCTCGTGGAGCCAAACCGCTCTATTGCGCGGACGCATTTAAGGGCTAACCCACACGTATCACAACCGACAACCACACCAAGGTCGGGCGTATATTTCGTATTGTAAATGAACTGGACTATTCACACGTACCACATTTTGCTGTCATTATCCACCACTTGTACCGACTTCATCGCAACCACAAGCGAACTAGCGGCCAACCACATCGCAACCACAACGTTGCGTCAATGCAATGACAGTGCGCGCACACCGCCCGCAACGTAACCACATCGCAACTACTGACGACAATGCAACCACGTCGACATTTTGTCGGTACCACAACGCAACTTCAAAAAGCTGCAGCGACACCAGTCACACGTAACCACTGCTTGACGGCATTTTGTTGTTGCGACATGGTGTGGTTGTGGTACGTGTGGGTTGGCCCTTAATCGAGCCTTAAAGCTGCGTTTCCACCAGAGACGTGTTGCGAGGTATGTGTTTTTAAGATTCATAGCATCGCCGCGCCGCGTTGAGCGATGTCACGGCCAGCTCACGTCAATGAAGCGATTCCATTGGTTCTTAAAAACACATTCCTCGCAACACATCTCTGGTGGAAACGCAACCTTATAGTCCGTTTTCCGGTTATAGTTACAGCCTACATGCATGTCTTATCTGCATGCAACTTTACTCGTAAAAACAGTAAGGAAATTACCCACGAACAAGTTGTGCTAATAATCCACTAATGCGCGCTAAAACCAATAACTCAAGTTACGCAAGTTCGAACCGTTCGCGAATACATTAATAACTGTTATAACATAATTCTCGTGCATTTAACTTCGAGAACGGAGCATATTGCCAAAGTTTTCATTTTTCTTTAACCCAGTTATGTGAGTTCGGAGCAGCGGAAATTATGAAAATGTAACCTTTCCAAGTTCGGCGTACCAATCTACGAAATTGTCCTTTTTAATATTTGTAAAAAATTATATTTTACATCACGTTCATACAAAAAGTTTTTAAGACTCCATAATGCTATACAAGTAATTATCATTACTGCGTACTAACATCATGAAAAAAAACAGCAGGAGCTGGAACAGGCACACAATTTGCCGCAATAGAAAGAACTGACAGTCTTAGCGAACCCCTAGACGAGCAGGTTTATCGCGCAATATAACATATTGCGTAATATTATTGACCATCTAGGGTTGATATTGAACATCGCGCGCCTTCAATCTATATGTCAAATAAACTGTTCAATAAAATTCAAGCGTGATATATTGACAATACATTTAAATTAATCGTCAAGGGGCAGGCTTACGAATATTCGGTACGTATCTTCACATTAATTAAGCATTTTTTAATCCAAAATATGTGCACAATGAATTAAAGAAGTTTACACTTTAACTGACTGACTCGACTAGGTGTCCTTCAATATTTATACGTGGGAGAGCCATGCTTCAGCACGAATGGGCCGGCTAGACTGGAGAAATACCACGTTCTCACAGAAAACCGGCGTGAAACAGCGCTTGCGCTGTGTTTCGCCGAGTGAGTGAGTTTACCGGAGGCCCAATCCCTTACCCTATTCCCTTCCCTACCCTTCCCTATAAAAGGCTGGCAACGCACCTGCAGCTCTTCTGATGCTGCGAGTGTCCATGGGCGACGGAAGTTGCTTTCCATCAGGTGACCCGTTTGCTCGTTTGCCCCCTTATTTCATTAAAAAAATAAAAAAAACATTCAATTAAATGGTTTCATTTAATGAACGGGCCCATTCAATTAAATAGCAGATTACGACGAGATGATTGCAAAAACGTAGGATAAAACTAATTTTTATGCACCCCTATAATTATATCTATAACATAACACGATGTATATCGGTGTGGAGTTATGGAGTTTTATGCCTCTCATGAGGTAGTGCGGCACCTCGTAAACCGGGCTCTCAGCCTCACTCAATTCAATAAGCCAACATAACTTTGCATAATGTATTATGGGAAATAATGTTATGGTGAATATTATAAGAGTGATATTGCATTCGCACTGATGTGATGCATATTAAAAACTATTTTACGTAAAAGTGGTGTTATTAGTATATTTTGTATGTATGTATGGTGTGTCTAATTTTTTTTTATAATTAAGTAATTTAAAAAAAAACCCGCCAAACAACTTTAAAAAGTAATGAAATAATATTTACTGCCTTCAAGTTCAAATAATTCGTAACTTGTGTAAAGTAATATTTTAGTCCATAATTGTTGTCACGCTGTGTCGGGGGACCGCCAAGTAAACTACAACCTACAACCGCCAAGTCGCTGATTATCTCGATTCAGTTCGCTGTGAATTGATCCTTAAACTTGTTATGTGAAATCAAACATCTACATTAGCGGTCCCCCGACACACCTTGACAACAATTATGGACTAAAATATTACTTTGTACAAGTTAGGAATTATTTGAACTTAAAGGCAGTAAATATTATTTCATTACTTTTTAAAGTTGTTTTGGCGGGAGTTTTTTTAATTTCTTAATTTTATTTTATTTCATGCTTTTTAAACTTTTGTTGGTTAAAGTGCAGAATAATATGCAAAATTATTGCAGTCTATGAATGCCGTCTTGGATGAGCCCGTCAATATGAGCCCAAACATAAAACCTGAAACACTTTGGGTTCAAAAGGAGCTCGGCTTCTATAGAATCCAGGTGATGCTGTAGCAGCAGCATGCAAATATTTACTGTTTATCTACATCTTACTGATTGTCGCAATTAAAATGAGCCCAAACACGAAACCTCTGCTCTAAGTTGGTGAGGAGTTGGATATCCTATTGCTTACCAGGTGATGCTGCAGCACCAAGTCAACTTTCCAATAATGTGTATATAGTATATAATTGTATATTGTATATTCACAAATGCCACGAATGAAAATATTAAACCCATCAAATGACTGTAAGTTGCTAACGGCCTTTCATGAACCAGATAAACCCAGATTTTTCAGCAATGCGCAGGTTGATGATGATGAATTATAGCTAAGAATACTCTCGATCATGTCAGCTTTCAAACAAAAAAAAAACTAGATCAAAATCGGTCTACCCGTTTAGATGCTACGACACGTCAAACTTATAACACCCCTCTTTTTTGTCGGGGGTTAAAAATGATTTTCAACATTGCCCATAGCCGCAAAACTATGAAGATAAAATGCCTAGTAGGCTATATTATAATGAGTGCATTGTCATTATTTATAGCTTGATAATGCTGGGGATAAAAATCGAAAAATAAATATCTATTCCATTAAGTTTAAAATATTTATCTCGTGAAATCTCTTCCGAAGTATGCGGTTAAATTATTTATTAATTCCAGTTGTAATCAATTATGGAAAGCTTAAAATATAATTTTACATTTATTACAGTGAACAAATTAATTAAACTTATTTACATTTTATAAATAATGTTTGTTAATAACTTGATGTATTTATGAAAGGTACCATCGAGGAAATTGATTCCTAGGCAGATGACAGACTAACGTCATATTTTGGTCGGATCATGTCAATTCAATGTTAACTGTGATCTATCGCCTAGGTTTGACGTAACGCGAGCAAACTACGTAGGTCCCCCATCTGACTAGGAATCAACTTCTCTGATAGCACATTCCTTTGTGACTATCATCATTATTTGCCTATTTAATCAGAAAGGAAAAAAGTTACTTAATCCTGAATTGTAAAGAGGTTTTTTTTATTGCAGTCGGGTAGGGTATTTTTATAAAATTACGGAGCAAACGGGTCACCTATAATGGAAAGCAACTATGTCGCCTATCGACACCCGCAATATCAGAGTTACCGGCTTACGTTTGCCGGCCTTTTAAGAGGGAATACGCTCTCTTCTTGAAGGTTTGCACATCATATTCCGGTCTGGTCCGGAAATACTGCTAGCGACAGTTCATTCCAGAGTTAAGAGGTATATTCAAAACAATGCTGTAAGTATAAATTATGTGTGCGGTAAGCGAGAACGATTTCAAGACTCTTCTATACATTAAATTAAAATTAATTAACTACATTAGTAGTGCCTAATAATTACAAAAAGATAAATTAAAAAAAGTATGCTAAATGTCTATTTAAAATTATTCTAATGCGAAAGTTAAAAATACACGCTAGATAATGTTACAATTTGTCATATTCAGGCACCAGAAAAAACACCATTCATTAAAACTGAATAGTGAATACGACTTTTGCCTCGGTTCATGCAGTAATTCATATTTTACAAGTCATAGTGTGCAGATAACTGAAATCAGGTTTCATATTCTTCTAATGCATAGTAGTGTTATCAAAATTTTTGTACAATTTAAATGCTTACTGTATTTAGGGTAAATAAGTTCTTAGGTACTTGTGAGTGTGAGTGTTAGCTAATTAAAAGTGGCAAAGTGATTGTCTGAAACCATGATAGTATTTTAAAACATGGAAATTTTAAGGACCACTTTGCATAGGGCGATTAATGGTGAGGCTGATCCAAATTGGACTGACGCAGGCTGATCGGACTCGTGTTGTGCATTCCCGATTGCCTTCAGGTCAGAAGCATGAGGCCCTTCAGGTAGGTCTACGATCAGTCTGACCAAATTCAATAATCCTACCCACATGTGGGGGCCTTTAATGCTTCCAGACTGGCATGTTCTTGTAGCACTTTGATGATATCGTCATAGGAATGAGGACGCACATTTACATCAAATCATCCTTACTAATAACCTCTTAAGGCAAATCATCAAAAGTAGAGATAAAAATTATTGTATTTCAAATATTTTTTTAGTTCATCAAGCTGTTCTGTATGTTGCAAACAACGCGCAAAGTTGTCACCGGTCGCTACAAAATTGGTGTTAATTTCTTAAAACTTATAAGGTAAACGATAATTAATCATTATGGACTGTGATTAGCATTATTTAAGTTACTTTGGTAGTCAACTCTAACTGTTTTGTATTAAAAGTATGATCGATTTTCTCAACAGAACATACCTTTTGTCTTTTGTAATAAAACAGAGTGTTGCGAACTTTCCTGAGAGAACTGTAAGTAGGAAATAAATACAAATGAGTATTGCCATCCTCTGTATCTGGGTCTTAACTGTTTTATAGTTGGGAGTATTAGTGAAAATTACTTCCAACACTGCATTGCAGCTCCTGGAGGTATGTAAGTGTAATTAGCGGAACATTTCAGTGCTCCGCGAACATCATCTAAGTTTTATTTTATTACGAGTAAATTGCACACCTAAGTGTTATTAAATGTAGAACAGTTGGAGTACTGATTTCATAATTGAGTTTTGAATGTCGCTAGTCTGTGCCTCTACGTTGGTCTATGGTAAAGCATTAGCAAATACGAGCGTGTAAAGTACTGTTAAATTGTTTTAGACATTATTAAATAGTTAGTAAGTTCAATTTGTATAGCAGTACTATACTATAAGGCGGCCTCTCCACTTTGGTCAGCTGTAATTGACCAATGTAAATGTTATACTGTACTCGGCGAAACAAGGCGGTAGCGGTCATTGGCTCCCTGTCAAAAACTTGTCATTTTCTATACAAAGCCGCGATTGACAACATCTGACACTTCATTGTCAATCGCGGTATATACCAAATACAGAAAATGAGTACTGTATATTCTATGTGTTAGCCCATGATCAGTAATGATTATGCCATAGAAAGACGCAATCATGGTATAAATAAGGACTTTTCGTGGTGTCCATGCTTTGACCATTACCACTTTGAGTTCGCACATAACACAATCGAATTTGGTCAAACACACACTCACAAAACAAGAAAGTGGTTAAATATTCACGTTATGAGTACAATATTTTTTTGGACGAGCGACTACCCGGGTATCAGCTATAGAATTACTACCTAGCTGATCCGGCAACGTGGTTTTGCCATATAAATTATTTCTAGTATCAATACAAAAAGTAGATAAAAACCTATTCTTAGGGCTAACGAATGCACATATTTTATTTATTAAAATTGGTTGAGTCGTTTTGAAGGAGTTCGCGCACAAACACTGTGACACGAGAATTTTATATATTACTAGTTGTCCCGGTGAACTTCGTGTCACTTTAAAACCTTCCCTGGACTTCTACGAACATTTTAAGACTAAAATCAGCCCAATACGTACAGCCGTTTTCGAGTTTTAGTGCGACTAACACATTTGAAAATCCATTTTTATATATAAGATTAGATAATCCTACCTCCGCACTTCGAAATGAATGCAGTCCCATAATTTGTTTAACCAATTACTATTAATTAAATAACCGTTGTATTTAAATAGCTGTCACTTTAAATGATTGTATGGAATAATTTGTATGTATTATTATTCGAGTTCGGATTCTGGTGATAAATTACAGAGGGCATGGTAATTTGTTGTAATCTGCGTCCGAATCTGTGTTTAATCAATGGAAATCAATGAATTTGTGAACGGTCGTGCGGAATTCGGTGCACTTTAAGTTCCATTGTTGAAACTATTTAATCCTGCTACTGTAATAAGAGGATGATCGAGGTTAAAGCCCAAGTTTTGGAATCGTTATGTAGTGATTTAATGACGCTTTGGTGATTTAAGAAATAAGTAAGTTTTAAATGTGAGGCCATTCAAAATTGAGCAATACAAATCATAGTTTCAGCTTTCTTTGTCGACTTTCTTTCGAAATATCCTTGCAAATACATAAAAACCAAGTCACACCATATTATTATTTGTTACATCCAGCCATACAGTTACACCAAATGACTTGAGGGCGAATACACGCACCAGTGGTTGTACTGAGTCAATTTTGGAACAACGTGCATCGGATGGGACTTTGCTGGACCGTTAAACTGTATAAGCCATCATGTGTTGTATCTCACTGAAAATACTGTTCCTAAAGGATTTATCGACATATCCATACGAATATAGACAAATATCGACAGAAAGCTTTGTTTTGCATGATGCGTCGTGTAGTCTTTTAAACTATTGACGATTTAGAAGGATGCTCCAGAAATGGAATATACGACGTCTTAAGTTAGAGTACTGTAGATTTTAAGCACATGATCTACTTAAATAGATGTTAATGTAGAAAAATATTAAAAAATAAAGGAGGATCTTTTATTTATTCATAAATCATAACACATCCTTTTTACTTTGAGTTTTACGATTATGTTTTTGCAATATCATCTTAGATTTCGCTTTATACATAATAAGTTGATATATTTTTATATACTTAATAGTTGTTTTAATATTTGTAACAGTTGCAATCGAGAATTTATGGAATACCCTACAGTTACTGCACACTGTAATACTGACTTCAATAAAACCCCGCCCCATATTTTCATGTTACGCGTAAAACTGAAATATCCTAGCATTTCTATGACAGCGAATATGATAGTGATAAAGAATTCTATTTCATTCTCCAATTACTTTTTACAAAAAAACACAAATATATTTCATAGCTGATTAGATAAGACTCACATTGAAATATTACAGTCATAAATTATGTTTAAAAAATAAACGCAAAAAAAAAATTGAATGTAACGGCTTACTGTCTTCCCTCATCCGCTTTTCTAAAGCCTACTCAAGCGCTTTCCTTATCCAAATTTTCCTTCTTAATTGCAATACACCGTACAAAATTGTATCGTTTAAAATATTCACTCCCTCAATTATTTTTCTTTTGCGAAAATTATTCGTACAGAATCCCTTTTGGATTACAAAAAGCTCCTTAACAAGTGTTTAATTATTTCGCAGCCATTTTCTAAGCGTGTCAATCAATGTTTTTATTGTTATGTAAAATGTTTGTAGACGTTTCGCCTTCGTGTTTTAATTAATCTGAGAATATAAAGAACTCGCTGTAGCTTGTAATTCGTACCATGAAATTCGTAATTCGCTTTCAAAAGTCAATCTAAGTTAAGTTTACAAAAGTTCTTTTGGATACCGAGAGTATTATCCATACTAATATTATAAATGCGAAAGTGTGTCTGTCTGTCTGTCCGTCCGTCTGTCTGTCTGTCTGTTACCTCTTCACGCCCAAGCCGCTGAACCGATTTTGCTGAAGTTTGGCATGGAGATACTTTGAGTCCCGGAAAAAAAAGGGTTCCTGCGAGATAAACGAAATTTGGCGCAACGGAGTTGCGGGCGTCATCTAGTTATAAAACAAATACGAAAGTGTGTCTGTCTGTTACCTCTTCACGCTTAAACTGCTAAACCGATTTTACTGAAATTTGGCTTGGAGATACCTTGAGTCCCATGAAAGGACAAAGGATAGTTTTTATCCTGGAAAAATGTACGGTTCCGCCGCGATTAACTAATTTTGGCGCAACGGAGTTGCGGGCGTCCTCTAGTAATCGTTATAGAATACTTCCAAAATTACTCTTCTGAGAGTTGGAGAGCTATAATATAATTCTAACAAGAGTGGAATACTTAGCAGTTATAAGGGTGATCGCTGCGTTGAGCGTGTGCCCGACGCGGCTGCCTGTCCCGGACGCCCGCGCCGTTCGCCCGCCTGACCGTCGCGGGCGGCCGCGAATCCGCCCATTTGTCACGTCTAGATTGTTGACCCGTCGCCCGCGGGGCGGGCACCGCTGCACGCGCCGCGTGCGACGCCTGAACCGCCTCAACAGCGCTGCTGTATGGGATGACATGGCATTAGCACGCCTCGCGGGTGGCCGCGCCGGGCGCACGCTTAACGCAGCGAACGCCCTAAACAGCTCATAAAAACTCTACATTTCTTAAGATTAAGGTTAAGTAGGTTTTAGATATTATTATTCAGCTCTGTAATAATGCAATATAAGTTTTTCACCTAAGCTACTTATTCTAATACACAATTTACACTAATACCGTTTGTATCGCATCCGAAACCGACGAACGTATGGAAATTACAAGAATATTCGGGAAAATAAATAAACAGGCACACCTTGCCATTTTATCGTTGAATTATTCATGATATCTCACCTTAGCGAGGGCTCCTATATATACTCGAAATGTTGAATAATATGATTGCACGGGGAGAACAAAATATGAAAGCCGCGTCGTTAAGTTTACCGAAATGAAACCGATTTATACCATATACCGGGTGACGTAGGTCATGTACTGTGTGATAATTTTAATAACCTATTGATAAAGGAAAACCACAATAACATGAAATGTGTGTAATAGTATAGCATATTATTCATTTCATTAAGACATCGGTGGCTTCAAAGGTGAAAAATAGTAATAGAAGATTTTTAAATTAAGCTTTTCCAATCTTGACTTCATAGTGGATGCCAAAATCATAAGAGGAACACGTGTGCTAAATTTTTTGTTTGTAGCTTTTGGCCTGTTCCCTTGTAACGATATTATGCGTCGTCGCTTTACGTTTCGTTACGTTACGTTTTGTGAAGGTAACTGACCCTATATTTAAATGGCTCATAATATTTCAATTAAGTATCTCGAAAATGTAATTTATTTCTGGTTCATAAGGTTCATATTTCAGTAGCACATAACTGTATTAAAATGAAGCAGGGATACAATTTTTAGGCGCGCTGCATACTCGACCGCAGACGGAGACGCATCGCCGATCTCAGACTTTTTGCCTGTCTAAAAATCGGATCAATAGAACCTAACTCAATTTCATAGGTTTTCGGCAATGCGACGCATACTATTTCTATGTCGTTTTGGATTCCCTCCATCAAAAACCACAGTACTATAACTATTGAAATGTAAGCTCCATAGGCGCCGGCAGAAATAATTTCTAAGGGGTGCAGATTTAATTTTTCTTTCTTTTCTTTTTACTTTTCATGAACAACAATGACTATCTATTTGCGTCAACAGAATACATAATATATAAGTACTGAAACATTACGAACTATCTTTGTACGAAATGGTAATAGGGTTGCAGACGGCTTTTTATTTCAATAATTCCTGTTAATCCCGAGATTCCCAAGGGGTGCAAGTGTACCACCTGGCACCCCCCTGCCGGCGCCCATGGTAAACTCCAAAATAGATACAAAACACAGAATATAATGTAGTTTTGTTGTTGAAATTACAATAAATTATTATGTTTTACTTAATTCCTTTGAATAATGTGTCACGTTTATAGTTAAAATATTCATTTAAATACTCATAAAACAATTCGTATTCACTATTTGTTTGAAACAAACACTCATCTATACTCTCGCTAAAAACGAGTTATTGTGCGATTAAATAACGCTTATATCAAATGGGCTGAACAAACATCAGGCACTGGTCGTTGTTTGCTACGAAAAAATATTGTACCTATATTAATTTAATTACCTATGAATTCAATAATATTACTATCGATACCTATGATTTAATAATATATGTATTGCTATTAATATAGTTTTCTATTTACAAATTCACTGGTACCTAACGTGTTACCTACCTAATCCCAATAAACTCAGACCTCAAAAAAAATGTACAGTAATAAGGACCCTGAGCCATGTAAGACCATGTTCCTTTGAAGGCCAACTATCAAAAAGTCGCAGTTATCGTCAGGTAAGGACATTTTCCTTCTACTACACACTTAGATCCATCAAACTTATGGCCACAAACGCGGCGGCGAGTCGATCGCGCTGCTATTGTGGCAGTGAGATCTCACTGTTTGTAGACTTTGGTTGTCGAGGCTACAATTGTAATTTCCGCACCCTGAAAAACATTAGTTTTTAGTTACATAACCTATATCTATCTCAAATTTTATGGCAGGGCATTATCGTATAGTGATATATGTATGGTACTAATAAAATAAAATCTACTTAAGCCTCGATTTACGTTAAAATATTGGTAATGTTCCTAGGAAGGCCGGTGGTTCCTTATAAGGCCCAACCAAAGATTTGATAGTTGGCCTTGCTAGGGAACATAAACTTTACAAGGAACATCTAAACATCATTAACATATAAACAGTTATTTTTAGTTATAAATGCGTACCGTAACAAATAAAATAATGTTGTTTTTTAAAACATCTTTACTTATTAGGATTATTAAACTTATACACGCATATTGAACATTTTGGCCTTATAAAGAACGGGCCATTTAAGATTAAAAAAAAATTTGATTGTATTATAAAACGCATTAGCAATTAGTTAAATAAATAATTTTAACTTTATTTTCAAGTTAAACGACTGATGTATAACATTGGCCTTGTTTCTAGCTGTGTTCCTTGCAAGGCCATTTGGAAGAGCTTAGCAAAACTTAAGTTTATTGAATGGCTATTGAAGCTAGGTTAAAAACAGATTTATAATACGAGACCTTATGAAACAGAGCATTACTTGATAATTTGTTTTCTTAATTTATTTAGTTAATAAACGAATAACAAACATTTTTCCGTCAGATTGGCCTTACATGGCTCAGGGTCCTTAATATACACTTTTAATGCACTTATTCCACTTTTATTAATTTATTTTATTATGGTCAATTTGGGTAAGACTGGCATACTTTATTTGAAGTTGGCTTTGAGCTGCCCCTATTTCTTCTGTAATGACTCTAGAAAGGCGGTGTTCACAGTAGATAGCAAAGTAATCTTTTATAAACCTTATACAGACGTTAGATGTCCCCACGCATTAATTGTGTGGAAAATATAGTTGATATTTCAAGAAAACATCTTGTAGACGGACTTACCCAGTCTTTGGGGCAAGTCCGTCTAAAGGCGATTTTTGACATCGTATGTACACTAAACAGACTAAAAGCCAGATAGTGACATCTGTAAATAAGAAAAAGAAAAATGAGGCTTTAAGATTATAACAGCATAGTTTATGCTGTTATAATCTTAAAGCCTCATTTAGTTTTTATTGAGTAAAAAAAATAATCGGGGCAAGTCCGGCATATGTTTGGGTTCAGGGCTATCAAACATTTTTTTGACATGGGTAATCCGTAATAAAACAACGTTATAAAAGAACATATTTACTTATAAAGTTATGAGCCCAAAATCATAATTTTCGATGGTGGAGCTCAGGTTTCGAACGCGCTTGTATGGCCACTTTATGGGCAATGCCATCTAGTAGGTTTGAAAAGGTTGACAATATCTGATTGGAGGTAAGACCGGCCTTTCCATATGCAAGCTAGACGGACTTTCCCACTATTGCACTTTTAGGTAAGAAATATTTTGCTAGTGAAAATAACCAACTTAAAGCGATGCTAACGAATTGAACACCAGTAATAAGTAAAAGGATCACTAAATTACTTACGTAATCGTAGAAACTCCAAAAAATCCTTCGTATTGCCACTTTTTTAATTTTTTTTTTGGCAGAGACTTACACCCCGAATACGAGTACAAAACGGGAAAAAAATTGCCGATCGTTTTTTTTATAACAGGTAGTTATAGCGACATGCCTGTTTCTTAGATCAAACTAATTCTGCAATACTGTTTTACCCACTGAGCCATATAAATCTAGTCGTGAAAATATGGAAGTTATTGCATAAGATGGACTTACCCCCCAGACGGACTTCCCCAAGTTGACCTTACAATTATGTTTCATACGACCAATATACTGCCGTGGTATAACAAAAATGCCGTTAAGTGACATTTGGTCGATTTTCAGGTTTTGACTGTACATGAATAAGAAAAAAATTCTCTATCGACCTATATAAGCGGTTTTCTGATAAGTTGAATAGTTTCGGAAATAATAATTATGAAAATGCCGTTATATTACCCTTTTTTGTGCATGTAATACGCTTAAATGACGTTAAGTCATAATGGGAGTCAATATAGCCGCTAATGTTCATTAACTTGTATTTTTATTATACTTTTTTCTTGTGATTGTTTCACTAGATTGCCGTTATACGGTATTTTGTCCACTGTAAAGTGATTAAAGTACTTTAACTATTTTATTGTTACTCTTTTTTAATGCAGGACTTTATGTTTGCTAAACAATAATGCCGTAAAGTGAAAAAATTAGACTTAAATGTGACTAACGAGTCTTAACGGCATTATAGCTTAGCATTTAGTACATTTATATTTTTACTCAATGAACGCTACGAGCCAGTAACGGCATTTATAAAGTGAAATAAAACATATTTTAAATTAAATATTAGATTTAAATGTCACTATCTCACAATAATACGCTATAATGCCGTTAAATAATCTCGCCCGGTGACATCCTAGTTTCGCGGTCAGGGGTCAGGAGTATTGAGTGCGTCGCAGGCGCTTACCGAATGCGCTTACGTAATTAAGAATTAAAATTCCCTATCTCAAAAAACAAACTTGCAGTATTCCTAATAATAATAATAAACTAAGTTGAACAATACCTACTACAATAAAAAAAGAATCACTAAAATCGGACTTGTGGTTCCGGAGATATGCGTGCACAAATATAAAAACATACATACATATACATACATACACTTTTGAAATTTGGCACATTTGTTCAGAAGCTGTCATAGATTGATATAATATTATACAACAGTTCTGGAAATATTACATAC
The DNA here is from genome assembly GCF_905147365.1 of Aricia agestis. NCBI lineage: Eukaryota > Metazoa > Arthropoda > Insecta > Lepidoptera > Lycaenidae > Aricia > Aricia agestis. The sequence goes on along the minus strand of NC_056421.1, from coordinate 8,103,661 downwards.
ATGTACACGTCGAATTGATAATCTCCTTTTTTTGAAGTCGGTTAAAAATATAATTTTATGTTAAAAATAGCATTTGACTTGATTTGTATTTTGTAGTTTCATTAAGTTTTATTTTATTTAGTTGCGTTGTTTTTATTTGAGACACAAAGACTTAAAAACGGCCGTCTTAAGAGCATGCAATAATTATAATATTATTATGTAGAAATGTTATCGTGCCTCTTACCCACCCAATTAATGTGATATTTGTATTAAGTAAAGAGCTAAACGTCCATACAAATTAGTTGTAAGTATAATCCCACCAAAACATTAAATGTAAAAAGGAGCCAAGCAAAATATTGCATAGCCATGCAATATATCTATCGTAAAAAGTTTTCAGATCACATTCAAGCCAAGCCTTCAACTTATTTTGTAATTTAAATCAACATTAAGTGAATTTATCAATAGTTTTCTTTATTTTATAATTATTATAGTGGCTCGGCAACGAGCACAAGAAAAACAAATATAAAACTTCATATTTACACAAACGGCAAGCGTAAAGTGTCTTTTAGTACCGTATGTAATGACGCATGTCGACGATTGTACCCAATAAATACCCAATCAGTCGCTGATTATTTCTCTAGTGCTCATTGCCAAGCCACTATAATAATTATAAAATAAAGAAAACTATTGATAAATTCACTGAATGTTCATTTAAATTACAAAATAATAATAATAATAAAACTCTTAATTGCACACCAAAATACATACACAATATGAATTATAAATTAATTAATTTGAAGGCTTGGCTTGAATGTGATCTGAAAACTTTTTATGATAGATATATTGCATGGCTATGCAATATTTTGCTTGGCTCCTTTTTACATTTAATGTTTTGGTGGGATTTCATTTCTTTTCTTTTCAGGTCACGTTAAAACGTTTCTGTACTTAGCTTAGCACCCATTCTCTATCTCTAGGTATATATTCTAGGTCGTAAAATTAATTGATAATAACAGGTAGGTACTTCTACAAAGTACAAATTCTATGACGATAGCCTAGACTTTCAGGATAACTTTTGAACTATCAAGAGGTTATTCGTGCATCGATGTTACTTTCGATTGAGTATTACGACCTATTCCGGATTTTTTTCAAACCATAATAATTATACTCCGCAAACAAGCGATACCGCGATATAAAGGGAGTGCTACACCATCTATCGAGCGAGTATGGAGTGTACATCGTAATTCACAGTTCTGATTTGAGATTTAATCGAATTTAATTATCATAGTTTCATTGTTAACTTTGTTCACTATTTTTCCTTTTGTACGTAAAATAATTATTATGATGTCGAAACTCATTTTTAATGTTCTTGCAAAACCACAAACATAAAATTATTTTCTTTTATTTAATAAAGTTATATTATACTTTTCAGTTTTTAGGCTTCCTTGCCCAAAGGATGAAAACGGGAGCCTATTCCTAATGAGTCTAGACTTCGCTGTCTGTCTGTCGTCCGTCAGTGTGTTACGAGGCTAGATCTCGAGAACCGCAATAGCTAGATATTTTAATTTTTTTTACAAATTATGTACTTTTGTTGTCACTATAAAAGCTAATAGTCCAACTAAAATAAAATAAATGATTAATGGGGGGTCTCATACAACAAACACGTTTTTTTGCCCATTTTTTGCCCTATATCCATAATGGTAAAAGTGAGGTTTTTGAAAATTTCAGAAAATACTTAATTGTATTTTCACTTTAATAATAAGTAATAAAAAGTACATAAACTTGTGATTTAAGGGGGGCTCCCATACAAATTTACGGTACGGAACCCTATGTACGCCAGTCCGACTCGCACTTGGCCAGTTTCATAATTTTTCCTTTCATTGTGGATAACGACCTACCTTGTTGGCAAATTTCAAGGTTCTAAGTCTGCTAGAAGTACCTTAGAATTTTGATGATCTGTCAGTCAGTGAGAGACAAAATGTAGTTACTTTGATCATCCGTAACTATTAAACTATTTATCGAAATGTTATGTAATTTGGAGGTTAAGCTAGTTTTAATACTTACTCCTAGTCACCGAAATTCTAAATCCTAGCTTTGTAAACATCGAAGATAAATGGGATGTGAAAAAGCCGCGAACCGCTTCGAGAAAAGTATGGTACGGCCGTGCCTTTGCTAAAAAACTTGGCTGGAGCACTGCCGTGCTCCCAGATATACTATAGAGCTATCTAAGATGCTCAATAAAGTACATAATAAATATTGTGATTTACTAACTTGGGTTTTAATTTATTACAAAATAAGATCCCTATTTAATACTTTAACTCCGTATAGTTAAATATCACAATGCAATATTTTTCGCTTAATCGACGGGTGCAAAGTAAAAAGAGTCATCTACAAAACAGCAACTTTTCAGGAGAGCGCATAATAGGAAAAAATGCTCCCATTTTGTCAATTTCCGATCAAATTTATTGAAATTTTCATCATTGTTTCATTATTTATTAATGAATCCACATGTATATTTAATTTCTTCTAATTATGTTTAATTTACGAGATATTGTAGTTGTCTGCATCTACATTGCGCTTGAAAATATGACAACTGAGTTAACTACCACTTGGTCGTTTCTACGTGGGAATTAAAAATTATATTTATTAAAGTATTTTTACCGATTACTAGTACGATTATCAGTAACTACGTAAAGTGTAACACTTTATATTATTAAAATTATTATTAAAAGTAAGTTATATTATTAAAATATGTAGTTAAACGTTTTACATCTTAAACACACCAAGTTCAGAACATAATTGCGTAGATATCTTTTTCTACGTTGTCGATTCGGTGCAAGGTACACGATTTAGAAGGAAGTTAAAATATGAAATACTAGCTTTTGCTCGCGGCTTCACTCGCGTGGAATTTGAAAATCGCGTAAATTGCAAATATTCCCGTAAGCTCCCTTAGAAACATGATGTTTTTCCAAGACCAAAAGTAGCCTATGTTACTTTTCATCCTTTCAATTAAGTTTATGCCAAAAACAATACGATTTGTTTCTTCGTTAGAGCGTGAAGGAAGGACAAACAAACAAATAAATAAATAAACATACTTTCCCATTTATAATATTAGTATGGATATACTTAGGAATCATTCATTTACTTTCGTAAAAATCGTATTTTCTCACAACAGAAATGAAATTCTGTGTCAATACTTTAATTATTTTAAACTAATTTAAAAATTATTCAGTATCATTATCAGTACAGGAACTATGTTGTAAATTATTATAATTTAGGCAGAGGCTTATTAAGTCTTTGTACTTGGCACTTGTAAGCATGATGGGTTCATTATAACATCATAAGCATCGCCGGACGTTTTACACCATCGGAGGGGTGCATACGATTCTTCAGAACACAAAACAACGATTTCTCAATTGCTTCTCGTGATCACAGAGATCCCAAAACCGGTCAAAGATAAGTTAATAGAAAAACTTCGCGAGAACTTGCAAATGCCGGGATATGATGTTACGCAGGTTGCAATTTACCATTTCTGGACTGATGTAATTGTTTACCTAAATTTTGTCGTAATTTACGTCTCGTATCAATACACGTGTCTTTATTTCTCAATCGCCTTTTCTTTAGATCAATATTTAACTGACGTCTTTTTCTACCGTTTAACGAGGAAGGCGTAGAACATTCACTTGATGCCTCCACTGCCGAAGAAGCATCAATGGTGTTGTCTATAGAAGATTTAAAGTTTGAGAGGGACAATATACTCGATGGCCTGTTTGAGTTAATAAACTCAAGCAGGTCATAGATTATATGAGATCAAAGTATCTGTTTAATAAAAAAGAATATATAATATTTTGATCTAATACTGATAATGGACGCGGCGGACTTGAAGTGATGAACTGTATTCTGAGGGTGTTGGCGTATTTGTTAATTTGCTGAGATCGACAAATTTTCAAAATCATTTTATATTTCAGACTGAGAGTGAACTGGTGTGACTGGCCTAGAGTATTCAGATCATGGGGACTTATCTTACAAAGTTAACTTATATTCATTTGTCTTCATCGGTGACACATCAAGGTTTTCTATAAGATGTTCAATAATTTCATCGGGCAACACAGTATTTTGCTCGATAAATCTATCACTTATGTTCTGGAAACTTTCAACTTCTTTAAAAAGTCGTTTTGGACTTTCTGAACATGAAAAAACAGTAAAAAATAACAGTAACAAATTAGAAGTCAATTAATATAGCTAACAATAAGAATTAACATAAATAGGTACTCATAAACATAATAAACAATACTAATTTGCAAAAGTAAATTGAGACATCTAAATCACAATCGCAACGTAGAAAAAGCTATATGGCAGATAGCCGCTTATGCCGCATAACATGACCCCCGCGCGTCCCGCGTATAGACGACCAGCGGTAGTTATCCGCATCTACATCGTGCAATTTCACAAAACAAGAGTAGATGTCTTCTTTTACGTGACAAAAGTACCAAAAATAAGGTGATATTTGAATTTTTGTTTTTGGTATGTTGTAGAACATGATATTTTAAGCTAGTTTCTACAAAAAAACGAAAAACTCAAAATTGCAGATGACTTTTTTTACTTTGCACCCGTCGCTTTGTATCGCTATAACGCCGTTAACGTAAAAAGTAAATAGTGTAACGGCGTTTTAGCGGAACAATGAGTGGAGTTATTCATATACATTTTGTAGTTTACTAGACTTAAATGCGGTAAAATACCAATAACAGCACTAAAGACTAACATAAGTTAGTTCTGTGTTACTTGATATTAAGCTAAATCAGGGTTATGTACTATAACGACGTTTTAACTAAACATATGAGAAAATGTTTGTAGTGTTTTAATAGACAACGTTTTTATTAGGAATAGAAACACTAAAATGCCGTTAAGGTATACGTAACGGCATTTAAGTCAAATTATAGATGAAAGAAAGAAACATTAAATGATGAACTAAAACGAAAAACGGGTTTTTTTTTATTCATAAATAAATTCTAGAAGATCACATATTAATAGATAATAAGTATCTCTTTTATGTATGTTCTGGTGCTTTTCGATCTCAAATCGGTTTTATCGTTGAGGAGTTACATAGGTTTAAATTTTTACCGCGTTTTTTGCTCATAACTCAAAAGTAGGTTTTGGTAGTTAACGGCATTATAGTCATACCACGGCAGTATAAAAGTAAGTAGGTAGTAGTAATAATAAAAGTAGTAGTAATAATATAAAATAAAAGTGGAATAAGTGCATGAAAAGTGTATACAGGGTGTAACAAAACTAAGTGATAATACTTTATACGTGGGAGAGCCATGCTTCGGCACGAATGGGCCGGCTCGACCGGATAAATACCACGTTCTCACAGAAAACCGGCGTAAAACAGCGCTTGCGCTGTGTTTCGCCGAGTGAGTGAGTTTACCGGAGGCCCAATCCCCTAACCCCTACCCTATTCCCTTCCCTACCCTCAACTATTCCCTTCCCTTCCCTTCCCTACCCTCCCCTATTACCCTATTCCCTCTTAAAAGGTCTGCAACGCACTTGCAGCTCTTCTGATGCTGCGTGTCCATGGGCGATGGAAGTTGCTTTCCATCAGGTGACCCGTTTGCTCGTTTGCCCCTTTATTTCATAAAAAAAAAAAAAACTTTAGGGTTAGTTCACTGTAAAAGTAGCAGAAGCGCTGAAAGAGTAAATATTTTTTTTCACCTTTCAATGAAAAAAGGCATGACGTGCTGGTGCTTGCCCGTTACGAATCACAAAAAATTTGCTCTTTTAGCGCTGCTATTTTCACAGTGAACTCTATGCCAGGAACACATACACATCTTGAAGTATTATCACTTAGTTTTATTACACCTTGTATTATTAGTTTATTACTGTGAATCATGAATCGCCACCAAGAAGTTACAGTTCATTCAATATCATATTATATAAAAAAAATAGTTAAAAAAAAACAAAACGTCACTTTTGACGCATGATATTCAAAACAAAACCTCAAAAATGTTTTTGTGTGAACAAAACAATATATCATAGAGAAAAACATACATCGGGTACAATATATTGAAATTGCACAATCATGGCAAGCATGCATAGCTTTCTGCCGACGACCGAAGAGTATTTCACGGAACTCCAGCAACGTGCGGATTTGGCCGAAAGTCGTCGTCACGCGCGATTCAAAGCCGTGGTCCTGTTGCAGCGGATGACGCGGGGATATTTAATCAGGAAGCACATGGCCTGGCTGGCGAGGAATGCGACTGTAATACAGTGCGCGTTCCGAGTCCACATCGCACGGAGAGCATACCGCATCGCTTTGAGCGAGGCTCTCCGTAATAAACATGCGAAATATTACGCCGTGGCAGCTACACGGATTCAAGTATATTTTTTTTTACTTGCGGCATCTCTTGTTGTTTTGTAAAACCAATTTGTTCATTAACTTTTAGAGAAATTAGTCGTCTTACAACATACCTCAGATATTTTAAAGTAATCACACATACAGTACAAATCCTTAAAAACAAACATGAATATCAAAATAATTATATAGTTAAGCTTTTAGTGAGGGCCCTAGAACACATTTTTTTGTGATTACTAACAACCTAATTTTTTAAATAAAGTTTTTGATAAGACAAACAACTTTTTATCTGCGAAAAATCTTAAAAGTGGTAACTAACAGAAATAGAAAGGATTTTATACTTTGATTTGATGGGCCTAAAATATGGATTGTTCTATTTGTAGGACAATGTTACTTTTGAATTAAGTAACTATTAACCTACCAATATACAAAAAATCAGCTGGTTAGAGTTCCGTTTTAGGGTTCTGTAATCAACAAAACTTGGTTGACTGTCTTATCAAAATGAAGCTACTCGCAAAAAATGTGCTTGTTAGTTATAACAAAAAAATTGTTTTAGGGTTTTTTGACTATTTGCTTACTTAGTAGATAAAATACCTAAACATAATTTACCACATACCAAAACTAGTCGGAAGCAAATCAGCTTAGCAATTATTATAACTAATTAGTTACAGGAATTATCGGCTTTGAGTGCGTTATAGAGCACTGGAGCGCTAAAGTTGATGACCACTTGAGCGGTCAACCATCCTGTTAATCGGTTAAGATCGGATCGAACTATGAATTAAAGGGATGTGTAGTACCGCATTCGAGCGAACGTCATACGTTTTATACGTAGAATAATTTTAAATGTGCATTAGGAAACCGATCCCATACAAATTAAGTATAGAAAATAGCTACACTCTATAAATCCTAAACAAAAACTCATGTGGAATATATTTCTTATACAGTAGTGCCTGGATAGTTAAATGTTAAAAAATCAAAACACTTAATAAAATTTTACTTACAGGCATTATGGCGCGGACACTATTCCAGACGCACTCAATTCTCTTACCGCTCATACAGAAATTGGATATCTAATGTGGTGGATAAAGGAGAAAAACTTGTAGCTGAGGTTAAAGACTTTAGAGTCAAAAGTAAAGAAGAAAACCTGAAAACCTTAGAGAGAGAAGCAGAGCAGAAACTAGCATTCATTGTGTTTAAGCTGCACCATCTCCTCAGAACGTTTGCCATTGCTGGGGTGTATTCTGATCATGCTACAAATGAGCTTTCCGACTTTGAAAAGCTTCTTAAATCTGTCAAATATACTGAATATAGAAGGAAACTCAAACGAAAGTATGACAAGTTTGTTATGGCACAGCGTTCTCAATTCTCAAACAAAGCACTATTTCCCATAATTGGAGAGGGTAATGACTACTGGTATTTATCGCTACCAGATATGTATGAGCTAACAAAACCTATGAAAGAGAAAGAAGATACCAGACAAAGTCTTACTCATCGGAGCAAAGTACACAAGGAACCATTTCTTTGGAGAAAAGTTCGTTATTCTGATACTTGCAAGGGCCCGTTTAAGCCTGACGAGAAACTAAAAGCAATATCTTGGCCCAGAGATCCTAGATTCTGCCTATACGTTCAACACTATAAGCCACAGTCAGATGTGTTTAACTACGTCGATTATCATATAAACGCTTTGTTGAAAAGAAAATGTTCGATTGAAAGAATAAAATAGGACTTGTAGAATTGCTACCAGCGTAGCATGTTTTTTGGAAGACCCCCATAATCACATACATACAATTTATGTTCTTCGCAACAAAGGGTAACTTTACTATTATTTACATTTTTATCTTTGTCCTATAGTATCCTTTTAGGAATTCTAAAAATTTTTGCTTTTGGTTAAAATTTCGTATGAAAAGTTTGTTTTTTCTTTTCTTGTTCGGAAATCCGTAATCAGGGTTGAGTTTTGGGTCAGCCGGATGTTACGAGCCGCGAGCCGCTAGCCTTTTGTTGTTACGGTATTGTTGTTGTGAATTTTGCACTTGTAATTTATTTGAGGAAACGCCTCTGAAAAAGAAATTGTATTAAGCTCTACAAGGCAAATGTGTTTTGTCTGAAATTAACATCTCGTTGCTGTGATAAATTGGCGTGTGAATTTATATTTGGATTTTGTAATGAGCTGGCTTTTGTGATGAATAATCCGCTTAGATTTTATATTGACGCGGTGTTTCATTAAATTTGATGTAATTTAGATTACAAATAAACCGTGCGAAATTATTTTAAAATTTCGTTTTTATTTCTACCTTAGGTTACTACTACTAAGAGATACCTAATAGTCATTGTTCATTGTTAAATCTTAAATAAAATATGAAATCAGAAAAGAAAACTCAGCTCATGCTGATCCCAAAAAGGTCATTAGGCTTTATATTTAAAGTCTAAGCTACGGAAATTGCTTTTTTACAATCTTTCAACATTGCCATTAATCTAAATTAATTCGAGAACTTGTTCCAAGCTTCTCGCTGCTTTCAGTATGTGAGTAATAACCATGTTAATGAGCTAAGAAACACACGCCAACAAATAATTTAACTCGAGAGTAACACGTCTTCCATACATCTTCAGCATCATTTGTCTAACAATGCCTATTCGAATCGGCAAATTTATTAGGGTCAGAATTTGCCAGCGGGTTCTAAACTAACTCCTTATTGTATAGATGTCTGAGAACATGGTCGCCATTTGTAACGTGTATAATGGCGACCCACTTTACTCATACGCCAAGTAGACGTGATTTGTGAAGCCGTGCAATTACGCCCACTTAAATAATGGACTGTTTACTTTGATTTCCAGCTCGTAAACATGAGCTTGCTTACTGGAAAATCTGTGTTACACTACCTGTTTCTAGTAACTTAGTTTGTGTAGGATAATTCCAAATATTACATACGTCTTGTTCCTCGGACTAACTCGAGCTGTCTTCAAGAACTTTGGTGTTAATAACACGGTCCTACGAAATGTTACTGAATTAAATTTAGCTGTTGTTTGATAAACCTTTTTAGAATCAACAAAGTTACAAACCTAAACTAAGAAATACTTAACTGCACTGGCTTATAAGTTACAATGTATCAGGAAGCAGCAACCAAATATTCCCCCGAAATACCCAAACAAAGCAGACCAAAATTAAAACAGCGCTTGTTATTTTATTCCCCGAAACACGAAGAACGGGATCTTAGTTCTGAGTACGTCAACAGAAACTGTCAGACTGGGTAAGGGTGTTTGGCACATGAATAATCTATGGGGTAAATTTGCAAGTGTTTCAATTTACACCCGCCGACACTTGCCTCGTTCACGCACCGCGCTCGAGTGCAAAAAACAACGAGACGACAGACAAGAAAAGAATTAGCACGTACTAGCATAGTTGGCGCCACTTTTCTGTTAGTCTCCCACAATATTAAGTTAGATTATCCACCTGGATTTTGGGTATAGGACACAAGGACAACAAATATATTTACTTATCTTTATATTTGTTGTCCTTGTCAAAGTTGTGTTCAACAATTTTGAAAGGACTTATGACGTAGAGGTTGATTTTAAGATTGTTAAAATAACTAATTATAATACCATCTATTTATCGTGAGATGATTTATAATGATATCTTTTATATTATATCTTTAAACGAGCAATTCTATTGGAATCTCGGAATCGGCTCCAACGATTTTCATGAAATATAATATACAGGGGGTTTCGGGGGCGATCTAGCTAGGAATCATTTTTAGAAAATGTATTTTTATTTGTGTTTTATCTCAAGTTTAACGTGAGAGATCTTAGATGTCTTTTCTCGAGACATCTTCATGGCAAATGTCATCAAAATCCGTTCAGCGGTTTAAGCGTGAAAACAAATAGACAGACAAACTTTATTTATGTCAAGTATAAGTATGGCTTCAATTTGTCATGTAAAAAACTTGTCTAAGGGCCTGTTTCCCCACTTCCTGATAAGTGCCGGATAGGCTATCCACAACTTATTTGATAGATTCTCCATACTATATGGTGTATGTGTGGAGGATAGCCTATCCGGCGCTAATCAGGAAGTGGTGAAACAGGACCAAAGTAAGATACTGCTCTATTTATATCTGTTGCTCAAACGCACACGTGCTCATACATAAATACCTTCATAATAGATACCGATATGTGGATATTGTTTCCGGGAACTATCCTCAGGAACCCACCACTTACTTATCCCAGTATTGATCACTATTGGGACACATGGGGACTTATTTACATACACCTGTCCGGGTTTTACGAGATTTCTTTACTGTTTTCCTTTATCTCTACAATTCTACAACTTACCGAAGTTATATGAATACGTGTCTACGTGTTAAAGAATCACAATTTCCATTTATTAAATTTTTGTATAGTTTTTAAATAAACCTTTTATATTTTAGAGCATTAAAAAAATATTATAAACGCTGATTTGTTCTGTCATGAAAAAGTTTGCATGGCCTATGATACACCTATGTAAATTTTTTGTTTTTTTTTTTTACTTAAAATAAAGATTTTATAGCAATGTAAACCTTTATTGTACAGAAAAATAATAACATATGTCACATTAATAATAAAACATGCGCTTATTGCAGATTATTTTGTTTATTTGAGTTCACCAGAATATACGTGTTAAAACAATCTGGCGCACGTGTCTATCCTTTCCTGTGGGTTATAACTCTTGCACGATTATTGGTGTAATAATGCAAGCGACTTCTATGAGTAATTCCTCATTGCAGATGGCGAAACTTTGAATATAATAATCACAGCTATTCTATTATCTTTTACTAATTGCTCTTGTCTTTTCTGTTTTCTTAAGGGTTATTGGAAGAGCTATTGTAAAGTTTATCAGAAGAGCTGCTGGTGAGTTGCCGGTCTTTTTAAGAGGAAATACGCTCTCTTCTTGAAGGTTTGCAGGTCGTATAGGTCCGGAAATATTGCTGGTGACAGTGCTTTCCAAAATTTACAACGCGCGGCAGAAAGTTACGCGAAAAAAAACTGTAAAGACTGCTACTCATCAAAGTTATGAGAATGGTATATTTTTCACGTGGAACGATGGCGAAAAGTTGCAGGAGGTATGATTCCGCACAATTCCTCAGAGCACTCCCCGTGATACAACCGATTGAGGATGCAGAGTGAAGCTATTTACATCTCGGCGTAATTCCAAGGGGTTCAGTTGTTGTTTAAAGTTTCCTGTTTAAAACATTATGGCAGTCAACAAGCCATCATCATCGAACGCCCTTCGTTGGATACGATCCAAAGGAATTAGTTGGCATTTCGGGGTCCCTGCCCAGAGATGAGAACAGTATTTCATATGAGGGCGAACCTGCATCTTGTAGAGTTGCAGGCATTGGTTCAGACTAAAATACTGTCTCGCCTGTTAAGAACACCAAGTTTTTTCGAGGCTAACTTGGCATCACCCTCTAGATGACATCAGAACTGGACTTCGCTCGATATGTACACGCCAAGTATTTCAATGCTGGGAGGGGATTGTAAAAGAGGTGCCCTAAAAACGATATACGACCATTGGTGCCTTTTTAGTTATGAACGGGCAGAATTGGCGGGCTGGAGTTGGACTAAGTGTCGTCTACCCCATTCAGAGACTTTCTCATGTGAATTCTCTATTTGAGACATAAGTTCGTTTCAACTGTCAATGACATTTAACCGAGAAATATGGTGGAAGCCGGTAGATAGGACATCACCTGTACTATTATCCGCATAGCATTAAACGCCGTTGGTCTGTAGCATGTCATTGATCTGGCAAAAAACTTGTGACCTATTTGCATACATTCTCGGGAAGCCCATATTATGATGGAAGCTTTGATAGCAGCGCTTTAAGCCAAACCCGTTTAAAGGCATTCGCAATATCCAAACTAACAGCCAATGCCTTTCCTCTCCACACCATCACCTGAGCCCAACGATGAGTTTGATACGCCAAGAGATAACCAGCCAAGCGACCCTTTCGGAACCCGTACTGTTTGTCGTGTTTATCGCTTAATAATGTCTGGCCGCCCAAGTATCGAAAGAGCTGATAATGGATTCCATTATCTTCGAGAAGACGGAGGTTTTAGCAATTGGTCTGTGGTTGGAAGGATTTGAGCGGTCACCTTTTTTGGGGATCGGGTACACTAAGGCTATCTTCTAAGAAGCCGGGACAGTGCCAGAAGAGTAGGAGAACTGAAAACGACGCGTTAAGACCGGAGCCAACTCTAAAGCACACTTTTTTAACATAATGGGAGAGATTCCGTCAGGCCCACTCAACTTTTGGATATCAAGGGCACGCAGGGCTATTCACACTGAGCGCTGATGTAACCTAATCTGACATGATGCCCCCGCATTGTGGTATGGTCGGTGGTTTTTATCCCAAGGTCATCAAGGGTCGAGTTAGACGCAAAGAGCTTACCCAGAAGATCGTCTTTGTATTTTGCGTCGTAGATCGTTGGATCCATTTCTTACTTGTAGGGATGGTAGGATGGCTTTCAGAATGATGACGACCTGCGTGCCAAACTCACCCGGCATCTTTTTGGCGAGCTTCCTGACGTCAGTATAGTAGTATATGAGAAGGCTTTTGACTCTGTTGAGACCTGGGCTGTTCTGTAAGCCCTGCAACGATGTCAAGTCGATTGGCGTTACGTCGAAGTTTTGAAAGGTCTATATAATGCCGCGCCTATGTCCGTCCGAGTACAGGGGGCCACAACAAGGCCAATCTATTTGCATCGAGGAGTGAGACAGGGGGATATTATTTCCCCGAAACTGTTCACAAATGCGTTAGAGGACGCCTTCAAGACCCTAAACTGGAAAGGACGTGGCATAAACGTTAATGGCAAGTACCTCTCACGCCTTCGTTTTGCTGACGATATCGTCATATTGGCAGAATCGTTGGAGGACTTGCAGGAAATGTTGAACGACCTAAATGAATCTTCCCGGCGGATCGGTCTCGGGATGAACTTGGACAAGACGAAAGTCATGTTCAACGAACATGTTCTCCCGAGACCGGTTGCAGTTAACGGTGTCTTTCTCGAAGTCGTAACGGAATATGTCTATTTGGGGCACATACTTCAGGTAGGTAGACATAACTTCGAGAGAGAAACCGATAGGAGGATACAGTTGGGTTGGCCAGCATTCAGGAAGCTAAGCCACATTCTCACGTCGCATATTCCGCAGAGCTTGAAGACGAAAGTCTTCGATCAATGCGTGCTTCCCGTTATGACCTACGGGGCGGAAACCTGGCCTTTTACAGCAGGGCTAGCTCGTAAGTTTTCCGTCGCTCAGCGTGCTATGGAACGCGCTATGCTCGGAGTTTCTTTGGCGGATAAGCTTCGAAATGAAACAATTCGTCAAAGAACTAAAGTCACCGACATAGTGCAGAGAATCAGTACGCTGAAGTGGAACTGGGCTGGTCACGTAGCTCGAAGAACAGACGATCGCTGGAGTAAACTTACTCTGGAATGGAGACCAAGGCTGGGAAATCGGGGTGTAGGTCGACCTCCAACTAGGTGGGACGACGATCTCCGCTTAGTTGCAGGCCCATGTTAAGAATAAGCGTGTAAATGACCAGAGCATGGCTCAGAGTAAAAAAAATATACGTGGAATAACCATGCAACATTTCACTGCACTTGTTAAAACTTCATTTATGACACGAATAAACGTGCATTGATACAATAGTGTTAACAAGTCACATATTATTCACTAGAATAATAATTTAATATGGTTTTTATTAAATATGTGGTAAACTGTTAATGTTTGATTTTTAAAATATGAGCTTAAAGATATTTTTTACCTTTAATTTGATTATTCATTATATTTGTCTATTTATTATGTAGTGAAAGTTATGTGGTTCCAAACGTTTTTTCGTCTTCCTGAAAAGTTGTCTTTTTTCGATTGCACGTTTTTTCGTTGGGGTCATCGATATTATTATGAAAACTAAGAGTTTTAATCAACTATTGTAACAAGCGCGAGAAGCGTAAAAGGTCGCTAAGTATTGGCTAGCGCTAATATAAGCTTTGGACTTTCATAAAATAAAAGATAAGACATTATTTTGTAGAAACATAAATGAGAACATTTCTAATAAAGATCATCCGAGAAATAGAAAAGGTGAAAAGCCGATAGCTGGCGCCCGCGGGGCTCTCAACAAATGCACGAGTCGAAACTACTTACGACGGTTTAATTTCATTTGATGCCCTATTGTTGAGAGAAATAAGGAAATGTTTTACCTTTAAAAGTAAAAAAGTTAGCTTAGGGAAGTTACAGTTTTCATTGATTATAAAGATTGCACTCAAAACACTGCAGCGGTGAAGAAATCAAGTATATTGGTCACTTTTTCAAAAACTACAATATGGATTTTGATCTTTAGGAAGAGAGGTTTACGCTTTAGGTTAACACATAACTTGCTTTATATTCCGAAAATTTATAGTATTATAAAAAATAGGTTTAAAAGCAAGCAGATAAATAAAAAATGAATTCCAAAAGCTGGGTATTTGTAATGCTGATCAACCATTTACAATTTTTATATTTAAAAAATGCGTTAGAATCTTCATGAAATACTTTCAATAAAAAAATTAAAATACCCGAAAATACCTGGGCCAAATAATATTAAGACCAGCCATAAAAGTAGAGACCGTGTAATAAGCATAAAAATGTATACAGGATGTAACAAAAGTAAGTAATAAATGATAACACATTACATGTTGTGTTCCTTATTACCTATTATAGTGTTCACTGTTAAAGTAGCAGAGCTGAAAGATTTTTTTATGCTTTGTATGGGTTAGCGCTCCAGTATCTTGAATTTTCCCATACAAAAGTTAACAAGGGTTGCTCCTTCGGTGCAGTGAACTCGCTACAAGAAACATATACACGTCCTAAATATATTATCAGTTATCACTTACTATTGTTACACCCTGTAGAGGTAGGTACTAAGCATAAAAGTGTATAGAGGTACCGTACCAAACATAAAAGTGTATGGAGGTACCGTCGCGTGCACAAGCGTCCCCGGTCACTAATTACCGCGTACCTCGGCTCAGGGCGCATTTTTCATACTGATCACGGAACCACTCAGCTCCCCAGTATCGATTGTGAACTTCTGCTGAGAATTAATGCCCCCGCGAAGAAATTAGAAGAATGTTGAATGATTTACGCCTTTTTTTCTCGCCCGTGAAAGCGTTCAGTGACCGTGGAGATATGCCAAACGGGATACTGTAAGGTAGTATTTTAATAAGAAACTAATTTATGCTTTTCTTTGATCTAATTTATGCTTTTATTATATTTTAAAAATAAAAAAATATGCCACAAACAAAACTTTAAAATTATATGAAGAATCAAATTTATCTACGTAATTTTTAGGTTTTCAATATAAGTAGGTACCTTATTTCATCTTAAAATTCGAATTGAAAAAGCCACATCCCCATTAAAACAGCCTTTATATAACATACATTTCTATTAGATTCTTCATTATCTAATCTTTAAACGAGCAATTCTTGTATATCTATACTATCTATACTAATAATATAAAGAGGTAAACTTTTTTTGTTTGTTTGTTTGTTTAATTGTAATGAATAGGCTCAAAAACTACAGGACCGATTTTAAAAATTATTTCACCATTCGAAAGCTACATTATTTACGAGTAACATAGGCTACTTTTTATTTTGGAAAATATAGGGTTCCGTAAGATATTTCAGTTTTTCTGAAACAACCAGAAAATTAACTTATTTTGCGTACGCTGCCTAAACTATAAAATATAGAACTATACAATGTTCTAAGTAAATGTAGATCTTATAAATATCTACAAAAATGTTCACGACATACTACACCTATCTATGTCAATTGAGGCACAACCACCAATTTTTTATTTAAAATTCTTGATTTCTATTGGACTACATTTAAACGGATTTATTTTACTCATGCTAATAATCCTTATCAAAATAAATTATTTCCTCACTAAGTACAGTTTGTGTAGAATATATTTGGTCTTTGAATTATTAAAATTTGACGTTTGGTTTAGAAGTTATGGCGAAATTAAAATGCGATGTACGCCCGTCTCGAAGTGGGCGCTAGCAAAGCGGCGATGCGCTCGCGGGAAGGGTATAACAGATCACTATACCTGCATCGCCCACGTAATTTAGGAATGTCACGGAAACCGTACATTTTTCCGCAAAAAAGAAACCTATGTCCTTTCACGTGGTCTATTCTTCATGTAAATAATGTACCAAGTATTGTACACATTGAAAAGGTCTACAGAAAACGCGATAGTATATAAGTATAAGGATATCCCACAATAACATGTTTTTGTCATTTACTTTTAACTTCAAATAGTGGCTAATTTTCGAAGCGATTTTAACCAATACGGCAATAATCCTTATTCAGTTAAATACTTTAATACATTTTTCACACACTCACTCACTCGGCGAAACACAGCGCAAGCGCTGCTTTACGCCCGTTTTTTGTGAGAACGTGGTATTTCTCCGGTCGAGCCGGCCCATTCATGCCGAAGTATGGCTATCCCATTCCAAATGAATGAAATTATCAAAACTACTGAATCGATTTTAATCATTTTTTAGTGACATAGGCTGTAATATATTTTATACCCGTGCGAATATATTAGCGATATATATATATATATATATATATATATATATATATATATATATATATATATATATATATATATATATATATATATATATATATATATATATATATAAAACGAATAGGCCCTATTAAAAAACACTCCTCAAATATTTTGTGTAAAAAATCGGTGGCTAATTATTAAGCTGAATAAATTCAGAAGTACACAGAATAATTGTGAAACAGCTAAACATTTCATATTCACTGTAATATTGCCTAATTACACCTAATAGTGCCAATAAACAAGGCGCTTGATTGAAATCTGTTAACGGAATAACAATTTTGATGAGCACATGGCCACATGAATGGAACTTTGTACGAAAAGGATTTTCAATTTAGTCCAAATTTAGTTGAGTGAAATGGTTCGACGCTTTGAGGCAGTGTTGTTACCATAAAGTTAATATACCTAGCGGAATAGAGAAACAACGGCTTGAGCAAGAGGGATGTCACTATCAGTAACACTGCGTGGTAAAAAGAGACGTGTGATACATGACAGCTGCACTCTTTTTTTGACGTCCAGTCGGCACGTGCCGCACGTTGACAATTTAATCTCATAGAATTCATGTTCAATCATGCTTGTGTAAGTGTATACGTACATATATTTTTCACACAGATGAAAACCAATTTCGGTTTCGTTTGACAGCTCGAGATTGTTGCTCTATTCCGCTAGATATATTAACTTTATGGTTGTTAGCAGAGTTGCCAAAACAATATGAATCTTCGAGCACATAATATTATTATTATAATGAGAGATTTCGTATTTCATCTTGGCTCGTACAAAATAAAATATCACGAAAGCTCTACGTTGTTCCGCCTACGTATAAAAATAATAATTCGACGTGGATTTCGGTAGATATTTAAGTCCCATTTATTATATATTATCATATTAGTCCAATAAGTCAAGTTTTTAAGTAGTTTCAGAGGTAAGGGAGGAGTCGAGTAATTAAATACTCCAAAATACAACCAGTTTAACATTTAATACTTTTATATTGTAGGTAGTTTTATTGGTAAAGGAATTTTATTCATAAATCTTATTTATGAACAAAATTCCCTTACCAATAAAACTACCTACAAAAAGTAAGTATCTACCTTCATATATTTTGGGTTCCGTTTTCTCTAGGTCCATACTGAAGGATTCCGTAACGTTATAATCTAACAATCGGAATAACAGTTTACCTATTTTAATTTCTTGATGAAATCCGCAGCTATTTCCAAGCTAGCCAGCCGCGGCGCAACATCTGCTATTGACAAGTTTAATTTCGCCGTTGTCCTTTCTAGATTTAAATTACTTTAAACTCTTCTTTTTCAAGCAAAAAATTTAAATGTGAAACTGTTAGGTGTTTTGAACTAGATTTTGCTAGTAATTTTGAATTTAAAATCGCCTTCGTTAAAACCTTGCTTAATTTTTAAATGGTTTTAATATCGAAGATAAAATATTAGTGTCTAAACACACTAGGCCGAAGTTACGCGGCGTAAATTCCGCAAGATTACAAAATACGGACGAACACGACGGAATAGTGTGTCTTTAATTTAACATACATTACGGGCGTAATCATGCGGAATTTACGCCGCGTAACTTCGGCCTAGTGTGTTTAGACACTTATGTAACTAGATGACGCCCGAAACTCCGTTGTGCCAAAATTTGTTTATCGCGCGAGAACCGTACATTTTTCCGGGATAAAAAGTATCCTTTGTGCTCTCTTGGGACTCAAAGTATCTCTATACCAAATTTCGGCAAAATCGGTTGTAGTACGGGAGCCCTAGAAATATTTATTTTGAATACTATAAGCAAATTTTTTGTGAGTAGCTTCATTTTGATAAGACAAACATCATTTTTATTTGCGAAAAATCTCGAAAGTGGTAGCTAACAGAGATAGAAAGGATTTCATACTTTGAATTGATGGTCCTAATATTATATTATGGTCTGTTTTATTCGTAGGTATAAGTAGAATATAATTGTTTGTAGGACAATGTTACTCTTAAATTAAATAACTAATAACCTATCAATATACAAAAAATCAGCTCTTTAGGGTTCCTTTATAGGGTTCTGTAATCAACAAAACTTGGTTGACTACTGATCCCTAAAACGGAACCCTAACAAGCTGATTTTTTGTATATATTTTAAGCAACTCTCTTTTATAAAAGAGAGTTGTATTTTTAATAGTAGCAGCGCTAAAATCGGTTGCAACCATAAAGTTATTATACCTAGCGGAATAGAGCAACGATCTCGAGCTGTCAAACGAAACCGAAATTGGTTTTCATCTGTGTGAAAAATATGTGTACGTATACACTTACACAAGCATGATTGAACATGAATTCTATGAGATTAAATTGTCAACGTGCGGCACGTGCCAACTGGACGTCAAAAAAGAGTGCTGCTGTCATATTATATCACACGTCTTTTTTTACCACGCAGTGTTACTGATAGTGACATTTCTCTTGCTCAGGCCTTTGTTTCTCTATTCCGCTAGGTATATTTACTTTATGGTTACAACATAATAATTACGACACTGCTTCGTAATTTTTAATGCTTGGAGATAAAACAGTACTGCTATAACTTTCTTAAACTAGCTTTAAGTATTGCATAATAATTACTCTCAATACAAATAAAGCGAGATCTCCAGTACGAAAGAAAGCCATTGTTTCAAGGAGCGCTACGTCAGTTAAGTCTATAAGAAAAGTAGCGTTGGAACTGCAGGAAAGCATTAACGAAATTTCTATAGCCACTCAAAAGTGAAACAAGACGTAAGCGCTAGCATGGACGTGCGAACGTAAACAACATGGCGTAACCACAGCTTACGTGTAGTACAGTAGTGTAACTCGATTTCGAATTTAGTGCGTCAGTAAAAGAAACTTAATTTATCTTAAGTCTCTTTTACTGACGCAGTTTATTTTAGTTTCGATAAACGTGTCAGGAATAATACAAATAAAACATTGAAAACAGAGCAACTCGAACACAAATTTATACGTGGAAGAGCCATGCTTCGGCATGAATGGGCCGGCTCGACCGGAGAAATACCACGTTCCCACAGAAAGCCGGCGTGAAACAGCGCTTGCGCTGTGTTTCGCTGAGTGAGTGAGTTTAGGGTAGTAATCCCCTACCCTATTCTCTTCTCTACTCTCCCCTATTCCCTTCCCTTCCCTACCCTCCCCTATTCCCTTTCCTTCCCTACCCTCCCCTATTACCCTATTCCCTCTTAAAAGGCCGGTAATGCACCTGCAGCTCTTCTGATGCTACGAGTGTCCATGGGCGACGGAGGTTGCTTTCCATCAGGTGACCCGTTTGCTCGTTTGCCCCCTTATTTCATTAAATAAAAATCAAAACTTTCTCAACGCAGAGATAAGTTTATGCCCTTGCCACGTGATCCATCCACCACTATCTTAGTATTTTTGCTACTTCAAGTTAATGTGTGTGTGGTAAATAATTGAAGTGGTCTAATATGAAAATGGTCTACTGCCATTTATATTGTGGTACATTTTCAGATGAAGTAACTTTCTTTTTGGTTGCCGTTTCGACAATGTGAATGTTGGACGTGGGTGGTTTGAAGTTCTCTCTTCTTAGTTTTTCTTTTTAACCTTCCAAGCCCTTAGCTTTTAAGCCCTAAATAGAACTTCGTTTCTGAGAAGAAGGCACATTAATAAAAAAAAGAGTTTTATCATCCACCACCTACCAGTCAACCCTTTGGCATTACAGACAGAAAGTATGGAGAAAAAAAAAAAAGTAGGTACAAATTGTTCAACAAGCCACGAAAATAAAACACAGATATTATACTGAACCCAATATTTATAGACGAACACACCCTTAACTGAGTAACGTAAAGGATCGGTGTTACCAGCAGTATTCTTTAACGGAATACAGCGTTCCGACAAAATGTCTTTTTTAGTTCAAAAGCTTTTCACGTACAAGTATGAACGCTAAAATTACATGCAAGAAAGTAAGTGGGCTTAATCAAAAGTGACTAGATTAGTGCAGACTTTTAAATGGCTTTAGGGGGATTACTTTACACCAGATTCCGATTATACTGTTACAACATTAATGCAGCCTCGATATAATGATTTCGATATGGTGCGATTTCGGTGTAATACAACGATATGGTATTCACAAACTAACGTTGATCGCGTTCTTATTGGTGAAGACACAAAAAGTTATATTGTGCTATGAATATTATTGTACTATTTGATAGGAACTCCACTCTCCAGATTGGATTGAAGCTTCTGTTATATTAAATTAGTATACTTCGAATTTACCACTACAGTATGTAGTGAGATAGTGTAGATTCTACCTTTTGCTGTTCTATAACCTTTTGCTGTAATTACGATTCTACCAAGCATGATGAAATAGTAATAATAGAAAAAGGCATAATAAAATATTCTACCATTCTCCATAAATACGAATCTACCTTCAATAATTATACGTATCTATCCTAAAAATAGGACCGACATTTATATTTTCGTAGGAGCGTGCTACTGACACAATGGCGGCTGATATTATTGTATTTAGCAGGTCACAGCGCAACATCTGACGCGATATTAATCTCGATTCCATTCGTCGACAGCGTTATTAATGATAGTAATAATTATCTGGAAGATTCGCACTATCCGTCATCATTATAACTTCGGCATAATGTGTTGATTAAACTTGTGTCGTACGAGTTTGTGAACTTGCATTGAAGTTTTGTGTAGCGCGGAATTTGGATCTTAATTTTATGTTTATTTTCTTTTATGTTTACTGCATGATAATTTTATGAATGTCCAAAATAAATAAATAAATGATTGCACATAGTTTTAAGCCCGGCCAGAATTCGGACAATGTGCTTGTCCGAATTCTGATCAGGGGCCCATTATGAGCTTTTAAATCCATTCACTATACGTCCTTATACAGTCAAATAAGGACGTAAAAAGAATGAATTTAAGAGCTCATGATAGAGGCCCAGAAACAGTTGAATTTCGCCGGACCGCCACCCCGCACACTATCCGAAATATCCTTCCGGCGAGTTCGAGCTCACTCGGCTCAGTACAAAATGTAAGAGACAGCGCGGACGTTCAACTGTTTCTGATCAGAAATTTCGGACAATGTGCGGCTTGGCTAAAACTAACAATGCGGCAAACCATGTCTTATAATAAGGAATATTAAGGGTGGGTTGCACCAACTTACTTTAACTATAACTTTAACTACAATGCAAAATATCAAATCTTTGGTTAAAGTAAAATGGACGCCATCAAGACGCCATATTTAACCATAACCATAGAGCTCGACAAGGCTTGAAATGCACGTGGCGATAAAAGGAACTAACGCTGTCAACATACAAAAACGCCATTTTTGACAGCTCTTCTTTACCAGCAGCGCCCCCGCCCACGTTTTTATAAAGCCTTGTCGGACCAACAACGTCTTCTGTCAAATTCTGTGGTCAAATTTAAGGTGAAAGTTAAATTAGCCTTAACTATAACCATAACTTTGACCATAACTTTAGCTTTAACCACGCCTCGTGTGCAACCCAACCTAAATATTATAAAGAGTTGATGATGTATGAAACTACGATGGTCATGCTTACCAGTCAGTCGATAGACACAAACATAATAAGTTAAACAGACATGTGACGTCACATCTCATCATTTGTCACTGTCAGTCGTGGCGGGTAAATCGGAACACACCGTACAGAAATAAACAAATAATCGAATTTTATTACCTGTCAAAATTCCGTGCTAGAAATTATGCTCTATCCTGTTAATGCATTATCTAATATCTTTAGGAAATTGTATATAAGAATACACAGTTATATTTTTGCTTACTTGTGTATTTTTTTTAAATATTGTGAATACTTATTGTATTTTTGTAAAAACAGTTAATTCACAATTATTTTTTATCCTTGCAAGTTTTGTTTTAAAATCGCCTTTACAAGAGGTTTCATTAATCTTGACTTGACTTGATTTTATCGCTGTTAAAAATGCGTGTAGTATAAGCAAAATTGCAGATAATTCACTTCTATAATAATTAAGTTATTAAAGCTAATTTTGACATCCTTGATGCAGCTTACCAGGATAACAGGGTGTTTTCCCACTTACCACTATGCAGATCGGCGACGTGATCGGGAAGTCAATAAGCCGCTGCGGCTGACAGCTCGATTAGTGACTGATGCCCTCGTCGTCCTCCTAGTTTTTATAATATCCTGGCACTTTTTGCAGCTCCACATCAGCTGCAGTTGAGATGTTGTAGATTGAAATTAATCGTAATAATATTATTAATTTTATTTGTAAAAAATAATTCCATGGTTAAGGCATCAGTCACGCGTGAACATCTGGACAATTTTGATGAAAGGCACAGATGTCAGATATGGACTAGACGACGGACATAGGCTCCTTTTAACTAGCGGTGAATGCATGGTTACCGCGTTATTTTATTTACGACTCACCGAAAACAGCTAGTTAGAGATCATAAATGTGTTTATATTCCTCTTAGATAATATTATGAAATTATATCTACTGATGCTAAAGATAGATAAAATACGTAAATTACTAATTTTATAGACACAGAGCTACGATAAATTAAATGTATGGCATTAAAATGATAAATTGTATATTAATAATGAATTTGTTTGTACGGGAGTACACAAATTTAACGGCTGATTTAAATTATGTCCTCCTAATTAGTTGAGGCAGTATTATTTTGATATTTGAATTAATAATTAGCTATGGCAACCCAAATTTAATTAATTATTCATGGAAGATTTGCTAAGCGATAAATTATATTACGTTATCACCTTTTTACTCAGTTTCACTTCGTTTTAATACAAAGCTGTTTGTAATACATTTTCTGAATTGAAACTTTTGGTATGGTGCTAGTTTTTACTTCTGCTGGTTTTCTTTTTTAAGAAATCAATTTTTTTAATCCGTCAATTTTACACAATTTTGACGCATCAGTGCCTATGCTGAGTAGTGACAGAAAAACGCGGGCAAGTGGAAAACAAAGTTTCCTCTGCGGCGGACAGTCCCCTCTTGAGTGTCACCCGCAAACCACTTTAAAGTGCACTGTGGCCTACTTAATAATCAGTTTTGCCTTGTCTATATTATAAGGCTTACTTCAAACAGAGACGCAAAGAGCTTGCTTGCTCTTTGATTAAAAATGCTTATTAATTTTCTTCATGCTAGATGATGCCCACAACTCCGTTGGGCCAAAATTGGTTACGCAGAAACCGTACATTTTGTTGCGCCCAAAAACTATTCTAAATCATTCTATCTATCAATGTTACCATACCAAATTACATCAAAATTGCTTAAGCGGTAAAGCGTGAATAAGTTATTAACAGACAGATAAGGCTTCAGGTTTATAATGTTAAGATACATATTATACTGTAATAATTTCTTTATAGACAACTTTACAATGCGTCAAAAGAGCCTTAGAGCTATACTGCTGCTCGGCCATAACTCAAGCGAGCGGTTCCGGGCGCGTGACTTGAGTTATGACGTCACAATGACCCATATGCATGGCTGCGTATTGAGAGGTCACTTGACAAATGACCTCTATGTCTTCCGTAGGATCTTCGTTTCCTCTGTTTAAGT
Source organism: Aricia agestis (assembly GCF_905147365.1). NCBI lineage: Eukaryota > Metazoa > Arthropoda > Insecta > Lepidoptera > Lycaenidae > Aricia > Aricia agestis. The sequence goes on along the minus strand of NC_056421.1, from coordinate 8,079,141 downwards.
GATAGTAAAGGGTCCTCTTTACATGGTCCACGATGGTGATTGACACGATGATTGCGTACCTACCTGTCTATGTACTATCAGAAAAGTTCATTCCTACGTAGTTTGACAGATCACAATCAACATTAAATTGACATGATCCTACCAAATGAAGTTGGTCTGTCAATTGCCTAGGAATCAATTTCCTCGATGGTACATACAAAATTTCATTAGAATCGGTTGAGCCGTTTTGGAGTTTGCTCTCAAACACTGTGAGAATTAATTTATTTATTACATATTTTGAAAACCCTTTTTGATAAATTATAAGCCATCTAATCTAATGTCAATAGTGGTAACCTTACATAAAGTAACAATATGAATAGATAAGTACAATAGCACCGATGATATAAATTTTTTATCGGAAAGAAGATAAAATCAGCATATTTTCTGTTTCTGTGATTGCCACTTCATTATAAATGAAAAGTAAATTGGTTCCAGTGGAGCGGTTGAGCCGATCACCGTCCATATAATGGGCCTTGTTCAAACATTTTTATGCCAATTAATAGACAAGATGCGAACTTTATTGGCATACCGTAGTTATATTGTATGACTAGATGGCCTTTTTTTATTATACTTAGTTGTTTTATGATTGAAAATCTACCAGCCGGGAAATCTACCATCGACGCCATCCAGACAATTCGAATTTTAATGGAAAAGCACCGCGCTAATAAAGAAAACCTACATCTCCTCTTTATAGACCTTGAAAAGGCTTTTGACAGGGTACCACGAAATCTGGTTTGGCAGTCCTTAAGATCACATGGCATCCCGGAGCAATACTCACTGATAGTTCAGGACATGTACACTGGTACTACAACCACCGTTAAAAGCCCTGCTGGTCTTAGTGGTTCATTTCAGGTGAACGTAGGTGTACACCAAGGCTCAGCCTTAAGCCCACTTCTATTTAACCTATGCATGGATTACATAACACGTGACATACAGCAACCTACACCATGGTGCATGCTCTATGCGGATGACATAGCACTCATAAGCAAAACCGTCACTGACCTACAAGAAACGTTTAATCTTTGGGTAGATAGAATAGAGAAATATGGACTACGCATCAGCCGCAGCAAGACAGAATACATGGAATGTAATTACGAAGGAACGGAAAATGCAGGCAATAATGTGTTCATAGACGGCATAGCACTCCCGAAGGTAGAGAGCTTTAAGTATCTTGGATCCATCCTAACATCAGATGCAAACGCAGACAAAGATGTCCAACACCGTATAAATTCAGCATGGCTCAAGTGGAGGTCTTTGACTGGTGTTCTATGTGACCCTAGAATGCCCATCAAAATCAAGGGTAAAGTTTATAAGTCCGTGGTAAGGCCCACTCTTACCTATGGTGCGGAATGTTGGACTATGAAAAAAGCTCACGAACAACAACTGCACGTGAATGAGATGAAGATGCTCAGATGGGCGGCTGGTGTAACCCGCATAGATAAAGTCCGCAATGAGTACATAAGGGGCTCGTTCGGGGTAGCTTCTGTTGTGGAAAAAGTCAAAGAGTCCAGACTGAGATGGTACGGTCACATACAAAGAAGAGACGATGCCTACGCCGTAAAGAAAGTCCTCAATATACCAAACGTGTACAAGAGACCAGGAAGACCACCCGCAACCTGGTGGAACAACATCAAGAGAGACATGGACCAGGAAAGCCTAACTACCGAGACAACCCAGAACAGAAAATTCTGGCGCAAACGTACAGGGAGACCCGACCTCAGATGAACTGGGAACATGGGGTGGACAAAGAAGAAGAAGAAGTTGTTTTATGCTTGAACTTATGTATGTAACTGTAGGTTAGACAACAAACCACTGCGACGACGAACGGGACATGGCACAGCACACCCTGCTGGCTTGTCCCGCATGGACCGGACAAAGAGCGGCTCTGCAAGCCGCCATCGGAAATGACATTTCGCTGCCAGCGATCGTACGCGCGATGCTGAGTAGCGAAAATTCCTGGAGAGCAGTCGCGACATTTGCCGAGGAGGTGATGTCAGCGAAGGAGGAGTCAGAGCGCAGACGTGAGGCGGAGTCACTCGACCCTCAGAGGAGGCCAAGGCGAATACAGAGGGCCAGACATGGGCCCGACATCCCGACTTAGCGGGGAAGCTCGGGGTACCGGCGTGGGGACGCCGTCACCCAACAGCACCGAGCTCCCGAGTTGGCTGCGATGCGCTAAGTGTTCCGCGCATCGCATCATAGTACAGTGCAGTGTGGGCCTAACAGCCATGCACTAGTGCCTTTAGGGGTATTCGCTGGCAGGGTCGCGGTTGTGTATCCCGCGTATCCCGTGGCTCTGCCTAAAGCGGAAAGTAGGAACACTCGTTGGGTTTTTAGTGGGTATGCCCGGGCGCGGCCTCACCGCCCTGGGGAGTCCCACATACCCCGGTAGCCATCCCCAGACCGCCGGGGATACGTAATAGCATTTCCCCAACGAAAAAAAAAAAAAAAAAGGTTACACAACAAACTCTAAAAACTGGAAAATAAAGTGTGTACTTAGATTGTACATGAAGATTACCAGTATATACTAACATAGTAAAAGGTTTTACTATGACTAACATTTTACTTTGGTACTAATGTTTCTGAGGTTTTTTTATTGCGATTTATCTATCAACAACGTTGTTGATTAATTGACTGTGTGATGTAGGTACCTGATATTAGTCAACCATAGGCACTAGTTAAGATTAACTTCAGTAAAAAAAGCTCAGAAACCAGGCATTATGTAATATTCATGGCCTGTTTCACCACTCCCTGATAAAGTGCCGGATAGGCTATCCACAACTTTTTTCAGAGATTCTCCATACTCTATCAGCTGTCAAGCTAAGTGGTGGATAGCCAATCCGGTACTTATCAGGAAGTGGTGAAACAGGCCCTTAATGTTGCTTCTATTGTCTATCCAATAGCGTTTTCAACGTAAAATACACGGATTATTTACCTAGTCCTAACTCCTAACCTTATTTCCGTTTAATAAGAAAACATTGTTAAAGGTAGCATCTGCAGCTTTTACTATAATTCTTCTGAACATTCGTATCTAACTTCGTATAAAGGCCAACAAACTTTTTACCGCTTTTTACCTTTCAAAATAAATTACCTAGTAGGTAAGTAAACAAAACCAAAAATAATAATCCAATGTAGTTATTAATTATTTTGGATGGAATTGACGAGCTACGTGTAACGTGTAGAAACATCACAATTACTGACACGAAAGCCTCCTTCAACAACTTGTCAATTGTATTTTCAACACAAACCTGAACAAACGTACAAAATCAATAGAGTAGTTCAAAATCTGCATGCTAGTAAATTTAAATAGCGCCATCTATGATTGGTGACGTTCTTGCCGCTCGCGTCGGACGTAGTACCAGTGAAATTTACTAGATAGCGCTTTCGGTCGTCACTTTGCTTCGTGGTTTTGCCGGTAGATGGCGCTAAATTAACTTTACAAAAAATCAAGTATTTATTTCTTAAATTTTATCAAAAAATATTATGAGTCAAGTAATTGGTAAATACTTGGTCTGGTTATTTTTATAATAAGTCAATAATGATCGTATTCGGCTGATAACCCTACCAAATTGTAAAGCTCCACCACATGCACATCTTTGATAGTACATAGAAAATTGCAGATAAATCAACTAATAATATAGTGATAATTGAACTAGAAAGCCTTGATAGCGTTTTTGTGATGGCAATTAATCGGGGTTCAGTGAGCCGCGCCTGGGAGCTGCTAGTTTATCGCTGACTCCGCGATTTGGCGAGACTGGTTTAAATCAAGTTCATTTCAATTATTTATTATCAGCTTTTTAAACTAAATTTTATATTTTTCAATTAAATAATTATGATCATATTTTATTGCAATAATGGCCAGTTTCTAACGTTTTTTTTTCTGTTCAAGTTTATAACTCTTATAATATCTGTCACCGTAAGATTGTAAACACCGCGAGATTGTAATATGACGAAGTGATGGATTAATAATAATAATATAATAATATCTATGGACGCTTCACACCACGTCAGTCTGGCCCCGTGCTAAGTACCTGAAGGACTTGTGTTACAGGTACCAGACAACGGATATATATTTAATACTTTTTATACTATACATATATTTAAGATTTTTATTATATGATACACATATTTAATACACATCCATGACCCAGGAACTTTGAAAATCTTTTTGTTCCGTTGGCGGGATTCGAACCCGCGACCCCCGGCTTGAGCTACCAACGCGCTCACCACTGAGCCACAGAGGTCGTCATTCGATTGTCGTTTGATTGATTGATTGTAACCAAACAGTTTTCCGATGATTTAAAATTAATTATTTCGTATTTAAAATAACTTCAATGCCAAACAGTATGAGATGTATAACATAAAATAAAATTTAGATATATTTAAAGTGCTGTTTGAATATTCGGTTATTAAAATTCAACTTATTTATAATTCAAACTGCACTTTAAATATTCTAAATTTTATTCAATGTTATACATCAAATATTCAGGCAATTGAAATTATTTTAAATACGAAATAATTAATTTAAAATCATCGGAAAACTGTTTGGTTACAATCCATCACTTCGTCATATTACAATCTCGCGGTGTTTACAATCTTACGGTGACATATTATCTTTTTCATAATTTTGACATTTTGACGTTAGCCAATCAAAAGCGCTAATACACCATTCGGGGAATCGAGACAGTAGTGCAGGTCATTGACTCTTTAAAAAAATAAAAAAAAATACCTGGAACTGTATTTCATTATTTTTATTAGTAGGAAACAGTAGGAAAGGTGGATTTAATAAACTGATAGACATAATTTAGCGTTTTCAATATTAACAAATATACAGGGTGTAACCAAACTAAGTGATAATACTTCAGGGTCTGTACCTACTTGTTCCTTGTAGAGAGTTAATTGTGAGAGTAGCAGCGCTGAAAGACATTTATTTTGCCCTTTGAAAGGGCAAGCGCCCCGGTGCAGCGTCACAACTCACGAGTTTCCATACAAAAGTTTAAAAAAAATTGGTCTTGCAGCGCTGCTACTTTCACAGTAAACTCGACTCTACAAGGATTCATATAATTAAGTAGTATGATCACTCAGTATTATCACTCAGATTTGGTACACCTTGTATAATAATAGTTGTCAAATATAGGTTTATAGTCTACTAGCGACCCGCCCCGGCGTCGCACGGGTATAAAATATATAGCCACTAAAAAATGATTAAAATCGATAGCCTATAATCCTTCACGTGGGATACTTCTTATCTGTGGCAAATTACATATAAATTGCTCCAGTAGTTCGCGAGATAAGCCCTTTCAAGAATTTCTCCCGCATTTTCCACATTCTCCTATTAGTCTTAGCGTGATAAAATACAGTCTATAGCCTTCCTCAATAAATGGGCTATCTAACACTGAAAGAATTATCAAAATCCGTTGTATAGTTTTAAAGATTAAAGGGAACAAAGGGACATGAGGTAAAAAAAAGTGACTTTGTTTTATAACCATTATGTATATATAATATAAAATAGAAATTTCATACCAATCGTTTTAGCGATCATTAGCTAGCTGTGAGACGAAATTGTGTATATTCGAGTTTACAATATTGGCAAGTACTTTCAATATTTAAACCAACCTTCTTAACGCTACTTCAACTTCAACCAAATCCCAAGTTATTTGTTATTGATGAACTTGTAATGAAATTATTTGATCCTGAGGGTAGAACTAAAACTTGTGCAACAAATTAAGCAATTACATGCAGCTCGGGAACTTATCGCGAAAACAGAAAACGCCAAACATCGTTTCACTTCTAATTTGCAATTCAAAGATTTCGCGAGTTTAAAATTACTTGGGGACAGTTCTATTCATTTTATATTTCCCCGGAATGAGTTTCGGAATTTGTTGGTGGGATAATTAAATATCATTTTGAGGGACAGGATGCGGAATGTCCGACGAAATGTGGGTGAATTATATTTTCAGACGTCTTAGAGTGGGACTCACTGGACTGGAATTAGTGCTATAAGACATAATATTAATATTATTGTAATATTTTATATTACGTTACTTATTATAATATTATGTCTTTGTATTGGTTTTTCCTACAAATTATCATTTCAGGTTGACGTGTTATATTATTTATGCAACTAATAATTTGTTTATCCTTCGATCGGGGATTCCTGGAAATGCTATTGTATTCTATTGTTGTCGCGGTCACCGGTGTCCTTATGGGGCTCGAAGGATTATGTGACTTTGTTACGTGGTAGAGTCATGCTTCGGCACGAATGGGCCGGCTCGACCGGAGAAATACCACGGGCTCACAGAAAACCGGCGTGAAACAGCGCTTGCGCTGTGTTTCGCCGAGTGAGTGAGTTTACCGGATGCCCAACCCTTCCCTTCCCTATTCCCTTCCTTACCTCCCTTACCCTGTAGTCCTATTCCCACTTAAAAGGCCGGCAACGTACCTGCAGCTCTTCTGATGTTGCGTGTGTCCATGGGCGACGGAAGTTGCTTTCCATCAGGTGACCCGTTTGCTCGTTTGCCCCCTTATTTGATAAAAAAAAAAAACTTTCTTAAACCGCAAACTAGGGTTTTCTTCTAAATTCTGAAAGTTCGAAGATTTTGTAACTCTCGTGTACCACTGTGAAATAGTGCAAAATAGTTGTCTGTGTTACTAGTTTCTACAGATGTGAAATAAATAATTAAGATTTTTACTTCAGATGGTATGTCAATTTACCAATAATGCGACGCGACGTTGCAGTGCTGAAATACAAATTTTTAATTAGATTGCTTATTTTAGTAGTTTAGTATTTTAGTAGATATTATCTTTTTAAAATTAATAGAGCAAATACCTTCAAGTTTTGATAAAAATAGTATAACGATAACATCAGAATAAATTATCTAGCCACAAAGTTAGTACACTTAACAAAATTTGGCCCATTAGAGAGTATTATGCAAAATTATTATAAGTTATGCAAATATCTTGAGCGCCGTTACAGTGGGCTAATGCTCTGCTCGCATGTCGCGGGCTCCGGTGTGAAAACACTCGCTATATTAGTGATATAGGGGTTAAAAAAAAACACACGCGGCTCTTGACTCGGAGGTCGTGGGTTCGATTCCCGCGTTGGAAACATGTTATTTCCAAGTTTGGTTAGGACAATGCAGACTGATCACCTGATTGTCTGACAAGTAAGATAATCCATGCGTCGGATGGGCATGTAAAAAGTCGGTCCTGCGCCTGATCTCTCGCCAGTCGTGTCGGTCTTCCGTCCCACTGGGTTATGAGAGTAAAGGAATAGAGAGTGCTCTTGGGTACTACGAAACCGGCCACCGTCGCCGAAATCGGTGTGGGAGCTATTATAGGGGTTAAGGAGTGAGCATACTGAGACGGGCCGTGCCGGGGCACGGCGGATTTCCGCTTCCATACAAATTGTATGGAGGCGGATTTTTGCAATGAGCCCCGGCACGCTGAGCCCCGGCACGGCCCGTCTCAGTGTGCTCACTCCTTTATAGTGGCCGAAGTGTAAATTATTAAGTATATTATAATTTTTGCATGTTTTTCGTAAGCGGGAGCTTACGTGGGAGAGCCATGCTTCGGCACGAATGGGCCGGCTCGACCGGATAAATACCACGTTCTCACAGAAAACTGGCGTGAAACAGCGCTTGCGCTGTGTTTCGCCGAGTGATTGAGCTTAACAGAGGCCCAATCCTCTGCCCTTTTCCCTTCCCGACCCTCCCCTATTACCCTATTCCCTCTTGAAATTCCGGCAACGCAATGCAGCTGGTCTGATGCTGCGAGTGTCCATGGGCGACGGAAGTTGCTTTCCATCAGGTGACCCGTTTGCTCTTTTGCCCCCATATTTTATAAAAAAACTAGCTGTTGCCCGCGACTTCGTCCGCGTTAACAAAATGTGATAACAAAGATAATGAAAAAGAGAGAAATTTTCCCCCTTTTTAGGGTTTACCCAAATAGTAAAAATGGGAACTAATTACAAAGACTTTGAAGCCTGTCTGTCTGTCCGTCTCCAGGCTGTATCTCAAGAACTGCGAGCTAGATATTGCCGCCATAGCAACAAATACAAAAAAAAAAACAAAATAAAGAAAGTATAATATGAAGGAGGCTCCCATACAACATATGCCTGAATTTGGCCTCTTGCCGTCAATAATGGCAACAGGTATGACCATAAAATACTCAATTGTATTTAAATTAGCTAGATTTAAATTTTATTAATCACTACATGTTATAAATCAAAGTCTTTAGTTCCGTCTGATCGTGGTAAAATCATGCGCTTTTCACCAATCGAAAGAATGTTTCTTCGGGGGCTAAGGCATATTATTTTTTTTTAGTTTCTGTGTGCATTTGAGTAAAATATAATATTAATGTTTCTCAGAGATATCGGAAATCTGGAATCTTTCGACGAAAAAGCTGCCTAAGACATAATATGAGATATAACTAAACTATGTATGGCGGAAATATTCTCCTTTTCTAGATCTACAAAAAAAGCTCATTATACGTCTTAAAGAATATGTCTATCCTTGAAGGTGAACTTGCTATGCTAATATTTATTTTAAGATTTTAGAAAATTGGTTATGTATAATGCGGTAAATTGTACGCTGAAGTCAGCTGCTACCAACAAAAAAAATATAAAGATTGAATACAGAAATAGTTAACGCGTCTATGTGTGTCCCAAAAAAATCCAGGAGTTCCCACTATATCTCACGAATTTAATTATCAGATCACCACTTTCGTAAGCATTGTACCAAATTCGGGTTGTTGTATAGTGTATATCTAAATATATAAAACTCAAAGGTGACTGACTGACATGGTGATCTATCAACGCACAGCCCAAATCACTGGACGGATCGGGCTGAAATTTGGTATGCAGGTAGCTGTTATGACGTAAGCATCCGCTAAGAAAGGATTTTGATCAATTTTACCCCAAAGGGGTTAAAATAGGGCATGAAAGTTTGTATATAATAATACTTCTTAACGCGAGCGAAGCCGCGGGCAAAAGCTCGTTATATATAAATAAACACTACAGCAACGAAAGAGTTTTGAAAATCAGACAACAAACGGTAAAACAATAACATAATAACATAATAGCAAGAGTTTTTATAATAATGTGAAGATTCATGGCACTATTATAGTGATGATGATGATTAGTATTAACACATTGACATTTAAATATACTTTTAGTTGTTGAAACAACATTTATCTATAAGGATTCAAGAGTTCTGTACAGCACCTTCGGAACCAGGGTGTACTTCAGCGCAAATTCTAATTTTTTGGTAGTTTAAGCTTCCTTCAGAAAAACGTAAAATCACTATATGTTTATTTATACATTTTAAGGAGTCCTGTCGATTTACCAAGGATTGCATCATCAGATCACCACTTTCAGTGATCATGTTACCAAATTCGGGCTACATATCATACAACAACAAAAGAAATTTGGAAATCGGTTTATAAACGACGGAGTTGTCCGCGAACCAATATAAAAAAGTGAAATATATCCTCCTCCTTTTCGGAAGTCGGTTAAAAAGTAGCCTAAGTTATGCCTTACTACATCAGCTATGTGCCAAAAAAAGTCCCGTCAAAATAGCTCCAGCCATTTCAGAGATTAGCCGGAACAAACAGACAGAAATACAGACAAAAATTGTAAAAAATGTTGTTTTGGTGTATGTACCCTATATACATTCAGATGCATGTAGTAAAAAACGGTTCTTTCAATATTACAAACAGACACTCCAATTTTATTTATATGTATAGATGTATAGATAAAAGCTGATATTATAGTATTCAACTTTTCACTGCATATTAATAAACAAAGTCGCTTCTTGCTGTCTTTCCGTATAAAAACTAAGAATTTAGATCTTAACACTACACATTACACTTCACATTATAAAAATAGTAATTCAAAACGAAGTTTTATAACACATGCACATTATAGTAGAGAAACACTGGTAATTTTAGAACTTTATGAGATCGTATCCTACTTCAGACTGAAGGTCTCCTATTTAAATATATTTATAACTATTATTTAAATAATGAACGCCCTTGCTTATAAAAATATTTACACAGCGAAGAAAAGTCCTATGACAGACCAAGGCAGCGAACATAAAAAAGTTAAACCCTACGTAATATTAGCAGGGTATTTAATACCTCGATCATGGGAATCGCAGACACAATAGATTTTCAATTTTTATGCGACAGCCGGGTGCCGCTTGAGGATTGATGGGTTAAACAGCAACGATGGGTGATTAAAGAACGATTGAAATATCAATTGTATTGCAAAGTAGAGTAACAATGGTGTAATTGCTAACGGGCAATTACTGCCACCCCGAAGGCAGTCGCAACTGCCACCCCGAAGACAGAGGCAACTGCCACCCCGGAGGCAGTCGCAACTGCCACCCCGGAGGCAGTCGCAACTGCCACCCCGGAGGCAGAATCAAACGCAAGCTGCCACCCTTAGAGTTTAAGATATTTGCATGATATTAAACTCCAAGACGCTACTGTTTACACACGATTCGAGAGATTATCCTCAGTGAACGTTGTATGATTGTTTCTAATGACATTTTAAATTAGACTCTCATTTTGCATAAATTCATATTCTATGGAGTGCAAAATTCTTTAACGGCGTTGTGCACAGGTTTTAAGGAAGGGTTAAAAGTCTTAAGGCGCTGTGGTTGTCGCAACTACGTCAAATGGGTTTTATAAATAATGTTTTTTGTAAAGGAAATGTCATTATTTGAGTATAAAAACTTAAAAAGTACCGTTTTAAAATTGAGAAAATTTCCTATACGCATAGGTATACATCAGTACACAATTTGATAAATTCTGCTCGATAGAAAAAAAATCTCTAAGATGACTGTAATAACGCTGTTTCTCATAATTAAATCATTTTATAGCTAAATTACACACTTTCTAAAAAAAACAAAAAATTTAGTACATTAATTTGTCGTAACCTAACCTAAACAATTTGATATATGTAAACGAGTAATATAAAAACAAAGGTTTTTTCTCCTATTTCATATTTATCAAGGCACGCGGCGAGCGCGTAACAGCCACTGTACAAGGCGCGCTGATATGAATGTTATTTTAATGTCCTTTACGTCAAAATTCGTACTGACAGACATCAACCTGCTAATTTTAGGGACTACTGGGCCTTAAGGCAGATTTATATTGCGTCAGTAAGGCTTCAGTCTCGAATTCGAAATCAGCGGCCAGCAGGGCGGCGCGGCGCGGCGGTGCGTTCCAAAGTATGGTTTTATATTATGGACAGGCCTCGAAAACAAATTACCTCGAATACTATTTTTCATCAAAAAAGAGTTTTCAGTAAATAATCGTAATTTTAAATGTTTTATCAAGTTTCGGTTTCGGCCGAAACAGAGAGTATAAGACCGAAAGTTCGTAGTACACTGACGACAGCCACTGACTCAGTGTTAATCTGCCTTTACACTATGGCAGTGCCATGTCAGCACTGCCACATTAGTGGACTGACGTCAGTTACTGACTCAATGTAAATCTGCGACCGTAAAAACGCGGCGTAGGAGAGAAAGTACCATCGAATAAATTGATTCATAGCCAGTTGACGGCCCTACGTCATTTGGTCGAATTATGTAAATTCAATGTAAGTATAGGTCTACCAGGATCTGATGGAAATTTTTGACAGCAGATTTTCAGAAAATATCCTTGATCATTGGATATTTTTTTATATTTGCATGTACACACAGAATAAGCCGCTAAAGGAAGAAAAAAGGATGAAAATATTTTATTCCTATTACCCCGGTATTGCTAGTCAATTTATTTTCTCGCTTTTTGCCATCAGATTCTGGTAGAACTATAGTGAATAAGGATCTGTTATTTGTTAAATGGGTTTGACATAACGTGACCGAATTACGTAGGATCGCCATCTGCCTAGGAATCAACTTCCATGATATCTACCACTCTCTTTCCACCGCGTTGTGTAAATATGTTGTTCACTTTTTTACTTCTGGGCTTCTGTCCAGTCCATCCAGTCTTTTCAGAAAGCACGAACAGTATACAGTTATTTTATCTAGAAAATAAGTAATAGTAATAGTTAATAATTGAAACCATGCGATTACTAAACTAAAATCATAAAAGGCCGCACGATTACAAAAACAAGATAAATATTCAACCCTATTTTATAAAATTAAATGTTAAATATGACATAATTTAGGAGATATCGTATCTTATCATACACTTACCTGTAAAATTGATATTAAATATCGTATAACTAAGTGTACCTTGCCTGTTTCTAGGCAATAAAATATAAAATTAAATGTTTGCGACAGAACATTTGTGTTAGCCGGTGAAATATAGATATGGCATCGCAAACATAGTATATCCAGTATATTATGATTTATAGTTGTTAGTCCGAGAGCCAACACGCTTTTGACCCTTATGAAAAAATATTTTATAGTTTTTAGTTTTTACTCGTCACGTACGCGTAAACTTTTACGTGAAAATGTGAAAGTTTAACAAAAGCAATAGTAATATTTTGTGAGATGGGTTTTTTATTGTTTTATTTTAATTAAGTATTGTAAATATGTTATAGCCAACGTTTTTGTTAGTGTGGGAACCGAAAATTTTTAGGATAAAAACTATCTTATGAATCCTGGTATTCAAAATATATAGTACGGGAGCCGTAAAAAAGGAAAAAAACTTTTGAAAGTGGTAGCTAACAGAAATAGAAAGGATTTCATATTTTAACTTGATGTTCCTAAAATATGGATTATTCTATTTGTAGGACAATGTTACTCTTAAATTACATAACTATTAACCTATCAATGAAAAAAATGAAAATGAAAATTATTTTATTTCTGAATAAATTTGAATCAAATATTTTCAGAACGTTGAACTACCTGTTGCCTAGCACCGGTTCGGGAACTAACCCGGCGAGAAGAACTGGCGTAAGAAACTCGCACGGGGCCACTTTTTAGTAAAAAAGTGGAAAATTTGTCTTTTAAAAAAATTAAATTTACAATGTTAATAACTTAATCTATACAATATGAATACACAATTGTAAGTCACATATAATAAATGTAGAAGCAGCTTTGCAAGCAGCCATCCTACTCCCAAGATGTGCTATCGTTTAGGAAATCGTTGACCGTATAGTATAGGCTTTGGCACACAAACGTTCTTTAATTACTTTTTTAAATTTATTAATTGATAGATTTTGAACGTTTTCCGGGATTTTATTGTAAAGGCGTATAAATTGACCTTTAAAAGATTTACTTATTGTGCTAAGTCTGATCACTGGTATTTCCAGCTTGTGCCTATTTCTAGTGTTTCTACCGTGACTATCACTTTTAGTTTTAAATTTAATTAGATTCTTTCTAACATACAATACATTATACAAAATGTATTGAGAAGCAACAGTTAGAATACCAATTTCTTTAAACTTTTCTCTCAGAGATTCAAAAGCTGACATTTTATAAATTGAGCGTATAGCTCGCTTCTGCAGCACAAAAAATGTATTGATGTCGACAGCGTTTCCCCATAAAAGGATACCATAAGACATTCTACTGTGAAAATAACTAAAATAAACTAGTCTTTGCTTGTCTTCATCCGAAATTTCCCTAATTTTCTGACTGCATATGCTGCAGAACTAAGCTTACCTGCAAGATTAGCTATATGAGGACCCCACTGTAATTTACTATCTAATGTAATGCCTAAGAATACGGTGGAGTCCACCAAATTCATTTTCTCATCATTTAATAGTAAATTGGTTTGAACTTGCTTAACATTGGGCAAAGTAAATTTTAACATTTGGTTTTCTTAGAGTTTAAAAGTAAGTTATTAACATTAAACCAATGTACTATTTTTGAGAGAGCACTATTTACCTCGTCGTTATTTGACTGCCGTCGCTTCACTTTAAAAATAAGTGAAGTGTCATCAGCAAAAAGTACTATCTCATTATCCTTAACTAGATAAGGTAAGTCATTAATGTAGATGAGAAAAAGAAAGAGAAAGAAGAAGAAAGAAATATACAAAAAATCAGCTTGTTAGGGTTCCGTTTTAGAGTTCAGCAGTCAACCAAGTTTCTTAAATATAAAATCCTTTCATTTCACCCTATGATGATGATGTGGGGACATTGTATGGGGTTTGCCCCATACAATGTCCCCACATCATCATCCCATACATCTAAGTGTCTAAACACACTAGGCCGAAGTTACGCGGCGTAAATTCCGCATGATTACGTCCGCATTGTCAAACGCATACAAAATACGGACGGAACGCGACGGAATAGTGTGTAAAATACATTGCGGGTGTAATCATGCGGTATTTACGCCGCGTAACTTCGGCCTAGTTTGTTTAGACACTAACTTCGACTATCGAAACTTACGAATGAACTATCAACGCCCTCTGCCCCTAACATTCAGGTACTAATAAAAAAGTGTCGAGGTCAAATCAAGGTCAAATATCGTTCTGTCTAGTCTTCAGATTTACGCCGAACGCGCGATAAGGAACTTCGTTCCAATAATTTTATGAACAGAATAATTATGTTGCTGCGCCTTCGTGTGCATGAATCGAGAGCAGCAAAGGGAGCATTTTTAAGAGAAAAAGTAGCCTATTTATTTTTCCGGGGCTATCAATATATATATCTGTTCCAAATTTCACAAAAATAACTGTAGTTATTGCAGATGCATACAAACGATTATTTTTAGACTATCAACATCTTAAGAAGTTAGTCTATACTCTATAGTAAGTTATGGACGCGCTAATTTCACGAAATTCGAACAAATATACATCAGACTACGAGGAAGGACATAGGTTACATTTTTGAGGAAAAATGGACGGTTTCCTTCAGAATTCCTTATATTTACGCTTGCCGAACTAATGCTGAAATAATCGCGATCAAAATTTTTATCCATCCATCAATCCCGGATTGAAATTCAAACAGCCATTGTCCAAACGTACTAATGTATGTCTCGTGTAGACAAATTCGTAAGCAACGCTTCAATCACTTTCATTAGGGAGTCTTCGCCCTCAGGCGTACATTAATAGGCTTTTAAGGTACATTTCACGTGCCTAATGTGTTTGTACTCTACTTATACTCAGCTCAAATCGATACAATGGAAACAGGATTTAAAGTGTCCTTTAACATTCGGCTTATATCGATTTTTATTTGAGCGTTTGCTTTTATTGCAAAATTGAATGTATATTTGTAATAATTTTAGATACTAAGTTATACTTAAAAGAAAAAGGAAATACTAGGTTATAAGACTCATTAATTAGATTTTCTTTAATTTTATTTAAAAACTTAATCTTCATAAAGGTACAAAGGTGGACTTATTGTCCTATCTTCTAGTCATACTTTGGGCGTAACAGTAACTAAAGGATTAATCTTGTTATTCCTTATTATTTATAGTAAAATCAGACAATTTGTCCTAGAGAGAAGATACATATTTATTACAAAATAAGTATATAACTAAAAGTTACCAATTTAATCCAAAACGATACTTGCACAAGAGTCATAAACACTTAAGTAGTTTATACAACTTTTTATATAATTTTAATTAAAAAAAACTACAATTAAATAGATACGGATACACAACGCTTACAAAATTAGTGAGCACAATAATTATAATTTAAGTGTCCTCAACCCTTTCACTCTCAGCCGTCCTCATTAACATAAACAAACGAACAAAAACACTTAAATTAATTCCGCTTAAATCATAAACAGGCTTGCAATTAATGGGCAAAATAACGTTATCACAGTACCGCTACGCCGTAAGTATAAATAATGGACTGTAAATTAGCATAAAGGTTACACAGTTGGCGACACGGTGGGTGAATGTGGTAGAAGGCCCATTGCGAGATACGGAGAGTCATAGAGGTGGCCACAAAGGAAGATCTTCCGACCGAGCGAGGTGTTATGCCCGGTCAGGCCGAAGCCCACATGATACATTTCAGTTGTCGTATATATACCGACGCACTTAGACAATTTCGATAGCGCGATGCAGGAATGTTAGGCGAATTGTGGGTACCGCTACAATTTCAACGCGACGAGGATTACATTGCATTTCGGAATGAGTTATTCAAAATTGGTAAAACGAAAATTCTTTTTATTAATACCTACTAAATCATAATTTAATATACCAAAACAAGGAACAAGCGAGTACAACTCGCGAGTCACGGTCTGTCGGCTGAGTTTGACACAATCCGACCAAATTACGATGGTCGCCTATCTTTGAATCAACTTCTCTGATAGTACATCGCCCATGGACATGAGCATTGAGCATAATATTAAGAGGAATTGCAAATGCGCTGTGTATCTTAGTTCAGTACGAGCTTCAATCACCAAAATTTGCACTTCAGTCGCCAAGTGCGTACGACGTAAGGTCGAAAATTCAAGCTGAAATCTGTTAACGTATGATGGCTTTGCATAATTGAATGGGCAAATTCAGGCATATGGACTGCGGTGTTAGGATTTACTCGGGTTTTTTAGGGTTTTTTAGGATTTAGGATTGGGATGATGATGTGGGGACATTGTATGGGGTTTGCCCCATACAATGTCCCCACATCATCATCCCATACATCTAAGTGTCTAAACACACTAGGCCGAAGTTACGCGGCGTAAATTCCGCATGATTACGTCCGCATTGTCAAACGCATACAAAATACGGACGGAACGCGACGGAATAGTGTGTAAAATACATTGCGGGTGTAATCATGCGGTATTTACGCCGCGTAACTTCGGCCTAGTTTGTTTAGACACTAACTTCGACTATCGAAACTTACGAATGCAATTTGACAGTAAGTTTCGCAAAAACCGGTTAAGCAGTTAGAAAGGTAACAGACATACATTTTTGCAATTATTATCATGTTATGGTAGGTATATATTTAAATACTACACTGATAAAGAATATTTTTACAAATCACATGCAGACGAAATAATTCATCCCCCGTCGGGTAAGCCCCACATATTCGTCGGCTCTTGTACCCAACTGTCAAACTAAACTCGGTTTACCATACATTTTTTGGTAATCCTAAAAAACCCGAGTAAATCCTAACACCGCAGTCCATATGCCTGAATTTGCCCATTCAATTATGCAAAGCCATCATACGTTAACAGATTTCAGCTTGAATTTTCGACCTTACGTCGTACGCACTTGGCGACTGAAGTGCAAATTTTGGTGATTGAAGCTCGTACTGAACTAAGATACACAGCGCATTTGCAATTCCTCTTAATATTATGCTCAATGCTCATGTCCATGGGCGATGTACTATCAGAGAAGTTGATTCAAAGATAGGCGACCATCGTAATTTGGTCGGATTGTGTCAAACTCAGCCGACAGACCGTGACTCGCGAGTTGTACTCGCTTGTTCCTTGTTTTGGTATATTAAATTATGATTTAGTAGGTATTAATAAAAAGAATTTTCGTTTTACCAATTTTGAATAACTCATTCCGAAATGCAATGTAATCCTCGTCGCGTTGAAATTGTAGCGGTACCCACAATTCGCCTAACATTCCTGCATCGCGCTATCGAAATTGTCTAAGTGCGTCGGTATATATACGACAACTGAAATGTATCATGTGGGCTTCGGCCTGACCGGGCATAACACCTCGCTCGGTCGGAAGATCTTCCTTTGTGGCCACCTCTATGACTCTCCGTATCTCGCAATGGGCCTTCTACCACATTCACCCACCGTGTCGCCAACTGTGTAACCTTTATGCTAATTTACAGTCCATTATTTATACTTACGGCGTAGCGGTACTGTGATAACGTTATTTTGCCCATTAATTGCAAGCCTGTTTATGATTTAAGCGGAATTAATTTAAGTGTTTTTGTTCGTTTGTTTATGTTAATGAGGACGGCTGAGAGTGAAAGGGTTGAGGACACTTAAATTATAATTATTGTGCTCACTAATTTTGTAAGCGTTGTGTATCCGTATCTATTTAATTGTAGTTTTTTTTAATTAAAATTATATAAAAAGTTGTATAAACTACTTAAGTGTTTATGACTCTTGTGCAAGTATCGTTTTGGATTAAATTGGTAACTTTTAGTTATATACTTATTTTGTAATAAATATGTATCTTCTCTCTAGGACAAATTGTCTGATTTTACTATAAATAATAAGGAATAACAAGATTAATCCTTTAGTTACTGTTACGCCCAAAGTATGACTAGAAGATAGGACAATAAGTCCACCTTTGTACCTTTATGAAGATTAAGTTTTTAAATAAAATTAAAGAAAATCTAATTAATGAGTCTTATAACCTAGTATTTCCTTTTTCTTTTAAGTATAACTTAGTATCTAAAATTATTACAAATATACATTCAATTTTGCAATAAAAGCAAACGCTCAAATAAAAATCGATATAAGCCGAATGTTAAAGGACACTTTAAATCCTGTTTCCATTGTATCGATTTGAGCTGAGTATAAGTAGAGTACAAACACATTAGGCACGTGAAATGTACCTTAAAAGCCTATTAATGTACGCCTGAGGGCGAAGACTCCCTAATGAAAGTGATTGAAGCGTTGCTTACGAATTTGTCTACACGAGACATACATTAGTACGTTTGGACAATGGCTGTTTGAATTTCAATCCGGGATTGATGGATGGATAAAAATTTTGATCGCGATTATTTCAGCATTAGTTCGGCAAGCGTAAATATAAGGAATTCTGAAGGAAACCGTCCATTTTTCCTCAAAAATGTAACCTATGTCCTTCCTCGTAGTCTGATGTATATTTGTTCGAATTTCGTGAAATTAGCGCGTCCATAACTTACTATAGAGTATAGACTAACTTCTTAAGATGTTGATAGTCTAAAAATAATCGTTTGTATGCATCTGCAATAACTACAGTTATTTTTGTGAAATTTGGAACAGATATATATATTGATAGCCCCGGAAAAATAAATAGGCTACTTTTTCTCTTAAAAATGCTCCCTTTGCTGCTCTCGATTCATGCACACGAAGGCGCAGCAACATAATTATTCTGTTCATAAAATTATTGGAACGAAGTTCCTTATCGCGCGTTCGGCGTAAATCTGAAGACTAGACAGAACGATATTTGACCTTGATTTGACCTCGACACTTTTTTATTAGTACCTGAATGTTAGGGGCAGAGGGCGTTGATAGTATTCCTGTGCGTCAATAGATGGCGTTTTTTAATAATTTTTTTGATAGTATAATATTACATTTTATACAGGTTTTTTGAACATAAGAAATAACTTCGTTCCATTCAGGTGTCCCTTGACACCTCTCAAGTTTTTTTATCCTTACTATGTTATTAGTTCCAACACAAATTAGAAGAAATACACCTGAAAAATTGCAGACACGTTATTATTTAACCAATTAACTTGCATTCGCTATTATAATTAACAAACTATACAATTATAGTGACGCGTCTACTCGCGTGTAGTCACAGAGCCGTCGCCACAAAAGTGAGCAATTTACCGATTGGAATCAACCCTGACATGATTACCGTTGACATGCCATTTGTACCCTGAAATTCATATTCTAATTTGTTTTTTCCTGTATTGTTATACTTTGTTGTATGTAAATAGAGAGGTTATACTATACTACAATTTCAAATTAGAACTTATAAATATATAGATAACAATCTATAAAATATAATATAGATTGTTATAAATTATAATTAGCTGTACTAATTGTTAATTATTTTGTTACAGATGTCATGTGAACTCAATGTGCTAAGAGAGGTAAGTCAGATACTATTAGTTGTTAGTTGTTACCACCATTTTACATAGAGTCAGGTCGAATTACAGCATAACGAGGTTTTGGAGTACATTTTTAAATTGCCTATTTCATTCAAAAATATCAAAGTAAAATCAGAATAAATTGATAATGGAGTTACCACGCTATGATTATACTCACGTGGTCTTACGGCTAGGCTTGACATAGCCCTGCATAAGTCCGTCATCTGCCTATGAATATTTTTTATCCGGCACTTCCTTAAAGTATAATACATCAATTTGAAATGGTGACAAATGTTTTATATAAAATCCGCACGTTCAAAAACTAGTTCGGGGTGTGCTATCTTTGAATTCAGTTCAATAAATTCTAGAGTTCTATACGAATATTATTTCACGCTCCATCTTTTCCGTTCTTCATATTTTTTAAATGGATGTCCGTCGGTTGAAAATTTTATTCAATTTCAATTATAAAAGTTCTTTTGATAATTGAAAATTTTAACTGTCACCCGGCTGGAGTTCCAAATGAGATGGCACGTTCAAATGGAAATAGATTGCTCTTAATACTTAGAGTTAAAATAACATTGGACCTGCCCACATCTCCACGTCATGACGTCGTCAACGTGGAACGGTGCGGTAACGTGGCATGGTACATTGACGTGACGTGTATGCGTACATGTAATTTACGTCAACGTAACTTTTTTCTTCTCTTTCTCAGTTTTTAACAATAGCAAAAACAGAATACGTATTGTGCGGTCCACATATTATAGATCAGTAGTGAAGAATGCAGCAGTTTTACAAGGCATGGCGACGTACAATGTTGCTATGTTTATGTTTGCGTTACGTTTACGTAAATTTGCACGTCACATCAACGTACCGTGCCACGTTACCGCACCGTTCTACGTTGACGACGTCGTGACGTGGAGATAATAATATTATGGACAGGCCCTGCACCTTTTTCTAAATACGTAAGAATATATTTTCAAATGCTCAAATTAAGAGGAATACAAGTCTATGATTGTCATTCTACTAAGCAGAGGAAACCAGGGACTTAAGAACCACTCAAACTTAAGAATATTTTGAGTATTCAGTCTTTAAAGTATTTTACAATATTATTATATATAAACAACTTTTTATAATTTTAATTCCATCTACTTGAAATGACAATGGTAGCGCGTAGAGTCGTAGATGTTTGTAGCAGTGCTACGAGTGCGCTACGCGGACGTGCTACGCGCCTTCGTAGAGCTACGAATCGTTGACGTATAAATACGTTGTGGTTTTTATGTTTCTTCTAATATAGCTAACCCGGAAAATGTTATTTATATAACGCTGTACCTTCCTTTTATATCACGCGATCTAATAAAAACAGCTTCAGAATCTGCTGTGTAGTTTTAAATATAACATAGGAACAGACAGCAAGAAGCAATCTAGTTTTATGCTATATGGTATTGTTTTTTAAATACTAAATTATGGAAATTAAATATGAATAACAAGGAAAATTAATAACAACTCGATAATGACAAAAACAATGACTCAAAATTAATTAATGATATAATTAGAAGCGATATATTTTTAGACAGCACTGTCACAGAACAAAGGCAGCACACGTGGTAAGTAATTGTCAATAATTACAAGGAATAACATAACGCAGCGTTTGTTCCTGACAAGCTTTGTTCAGTTCAAAGGAACAAAGTGAGAACCGATAATACAAGGGGATTTAGAAATGTATACAAATATGTGCATGTTTAAGCGAATTTTGCGTTTAAAGCTTGGTACTATGGTCTGTGATTTTTATGCATATAAAAATGTAGTTCAAGGTTAATGAGTATTTCAATATAGGCTTCTTACATCGTAAGAGCACAATCAACAATGATGTCAAGGGATTTCTTTTTTTTTATGAAATAAGGGGGCAAACGAGCAAACGGGTCACCTGATGGAAAGCAACTTCCGTCGCCCATGGAGACTCGCAGCATCAGAAGAGCTGCAGGTGCGTTGCCGTATTTTTAAGAGGGAATAGGGATTACCCTATTAAGGGTATATTCCCTTCCCATCTCTATCCCCCCTATTAAGGGGGGATAGAGATGGGAAGGGAATAGGGGAGGGTAGGGAAGAGAATAGGGTAGGGGATTGGGCCTCCGGTAAACTCACTCACACGGCGAAACACAGCGCTATGCTATTTCACGCCGGTTTTCTGTGAGAACGTGGTATTTCTCCGATCGAGCCGGCCCATTCATGCCGAAGCATGGCTCTCCCACGTGCATGATTAACATTTGATCATAATATCTCATCTACTTAAGCTTCTAAAATAATGTTTAAAACTAAACTAAAACGGAATACACAGTATATTTTTTTGTAAACTATTCATAAAGTGTCCCATTGCACAAACATAAAAACTAACACATTAAACACAGTATAAAAGAATTCGCTGTATTTGATGTTTCAAGCTATTCATAAAGTGCCACACTATAAAAACTAATACGTCGAATACACTGTAAAAGAATTCGCTGCATTTGATCTTTTAAGCTATTCATAAAGTGTCACACTATAAAAACTAATACGTCGAATACACTGTAAAAGAATTCGCTGTGTTTGATCCTGTTAACTGTTTGTAAAGTGTCGCCGCGCCATTAATTTATAGCCCCATGCCGTGATTGCGTTTCCTGTCTCTGACAACGCGTATTATTCTGCCAATTTAAAACTACATTAAATTCTACAATCTAATTGAAACGCTGTACGTTTAGGGGAAAATTTTAACAGTGCTTTGAAATATTTTTAAACATTTTGTTGGTACTATAACTTCAACATAATATTTATATGTTCACATAATATTTTATGGTCTTCGTTTTTATTATTCGATTCAATTCAATTAAAACTACAAATCATAACACTTCTCTCACCTTTGACTTTCAATCTTAAAGCGCTTATAGAAGCTTTCTTCAGAATAACTATAACGCAACTTCTCTTAAAAGAAATATCCCTAAGTTCACGAGAAAAGGAATTAGGTACTCCGGCCCAATGATTCCGAGACCTGACGAATTATACTCGCCCCTCACTTGGCGTCACCCGGTTTCACCCGGTTATAACCAGTTATACCCGGGTTGAACCGGTTCTAGCCGGCTCCGCCTCAGCTCCTCTCAATACGAGCTAACGAGATCAAAATGAATGCTTTGTTTCTCTAAATGCGATTTATATTATTTATAGCGTGTCAAAGTGATCCGTTTTAGAGGATACAATTTGTTTTGTAATTTACTTTGTGACGATGAAATTGTTTTGATAGACTGATGAGCTTTATGAATAAGATAAAAAAAAATCAAAAATCTTCGTTAACTTCTCCCACAATACAAAAGGAAATAGTACAATTATCAAGATGTAGAATACAAATTATCGCAGGAGACTGGGTGCCCTAACTAGGTTGCCCTGTGTTAAGGGGACAACCTAGTTAGGGTACCAGTCTTGATGTTTTCTCTAATAAAAAAATAGTAAAACTAAAGGCTTTGTTCATTTAAAAGGAAGACGCAATAGTTACGTTTGTCTTAATGTGAACAAAATAATATTCCATGTAATCTGTGAAGTGCTAAGTAATAATTCTTCTCGGTAAATCTTTAGAAACCGTGTACCTACATAATTTTCATACGCGAGTGAAAAACTTTGTATCCCTTTTTACGAAAAACGGTAAAAAGGTGCATGAAATTCCGCACAGTTATAGTTTTTATGGTGAAGGAGTGCATCGAGCTAATATTATTTTGAAATTATGTTTTATCATACAGTTTTTTAACAAATAAAACATTACACACACTACAACACACAAAGTAGGGACTAGCTTGTACATACGAATTGTACTCTTATACTAATTTATGGTTGAACAACAGACTTGTTAAATTGCTTCGACCATTGGGCGATCTCTAGTTTTAATTACTGTGTGTGACTTCTATTTTTTATGAGTATTTCTATTTCCACTCTAAGAATAGATTTTAACCTTACTACCAAAAGCAAGCAAAATTAAAGTACACTTAACAGAGTTAAGAGTTTTGAATAGATAAGTATATTTAGCACACTCTGTATAATAACGTTAAGGTTGAGAGCGTCGCGGTGTCTGTACTAATTGCGTTACAGCCGAGGCCGGGGGGCGCCGCTAGTGCCGGTAATGGACGGTATTAATTAACGCTCGAATCAACCGAATATCTATTTCCTTTCAAGATATTGCGCTTAAATCGCTTTTTCAAAGCAAATTACTCCTTGAAATGAGAATCGAATGTTGTAGTTCAATGTACAATGAAGTGGGTGGAGTCATAGGCAAAAACTCCTTTATTTTTGGTTGGGATACGACTAACGTACAATATACGACCATATTGTATGACATAATAAGCCGACCAAATCATATTAATCCGTGATTACATTAAATAGTTAATGGAATCAGGCGTTACTTTGCGGAAATCCATAGCTTAAAATTTAGTTTGTTATTATTTTTAGCAATATTCCGCGAAATAACCTTCCACCTTTAAGTAAATGAGTGAGTGTACGCATAGGCATGCGTAAAGCACCTCCCTCCTCCCACACTGCCTATGCGTACACTCGCATGCAAGAACCTGAAAACACCACCACCACACAAGCAATAATGTTGGCAAATCCGTGCAAGGCCCCTCACCACCATGCAGGTTGGAGCATCCTCAGGATGTGGACTCTACGAACACTTGACGGACGTTGTTCGTATGGCAATATAATAATAATGATATTTTTAGGAATCAGAAGTGATAAAACATAAAAAAAAAACAATTTTAATTGACCTAAAACTAACAATTTACTAATCAATCAAATTTTGTTACAAAAGACAATCGTTAATTATTACACACAGATCACAATAATCACTTAGACACTTTTAAAATAAAGCACTGATACTAAATAGACCAAATATAACAAAAAGAGACTAACCTCCAGAACGCGTAATACCGAATACAACCACCTTACCGGTCGACGAACGGGCAGCAAAGAGGCAAACCAGGCAAAAAGCCAGGAGAAGCATAACCAGGCAAGGGGCCTGGTTATGCTTCTGCTCCTCGCGCCTCCGTGGTCTAAAGGTATAGAGCGCGGCTCTTGACTCGGGGGTCGTGGGTTCGATTCCCGCGTTGGAAACATGTTATTTCCAAGTTTGGTTAGGACAATGCAGGCTGATCACCTGATTGTCTGACAAGTAAGATGATCCATGCGTCGGATGGGCATGTAAAAAGTCGGTCCTGCGCCTGATCTCTCGCCAGTCGTGTCGGTTGTCCGACCCGCTGGGTTATGAGAGTAAAGGAATACTGCGTACACACTTGGGCACTATAAAATTACTCCTGCGTAGCTGGCCTGGTTTCAAAGAATCCGGCCACCGTCACCGAAACCGGTGTGGGAGCTATTATTATTATTATTATGCTTCTGCCTATATAGTAGGATGGTGGAGATCGGTGTTACCTGTTCTGGGGTACGATTTTTAGATAATAATATATAGTACATAATATATGATGCTATGGTTTGTAGAAGCAGAGCAAAAGTATCTTAGTTTATGTAGCGGAATATTAAAGCCAATATTTCCTCTCAAAACAAACATTTGGAATTAGTTTCCGAAACACTTTGACCTCACTCGGGCGGGTTTAGAGAAAATCGCGAAAGAATGCTTCAAAGACCCTTGCAGTTCGGAAATATTTGAATCCAGTCAGCGGGGTTTGACTGCATCGATCCTGCAAATCCCCTCATATCTCCCCGATAAAAGTTCCATAACAAAATTCGTAATAATTTCGTGGAAAATGCTTTGACTGGATAACTTCGGAACTTTATTCAAGTTAAACTAACATGCTTGTTGACTTTGTCGATCAGGATGCAGCTTTGAATTATTTTGTTCCTTTTTAGTTCGAGAAAATAAGCTATGTTTATAAAATAAATTGATTCAATATCATTATTGCAGACTCTCTAGACCTGAATTATTATGTCCTGAAATAATTGATATTCTGAAGAAGTATGGCAAGCAAATATTTTACATTACGATAAATTCTAATAATATTATGATTATTTTTAAAAAACTTAAGTAAGTATTTTTGTTTATATGACCAGGTCGATTAAAGAATAATTAGAGGAACCATTTATTTGTGTCTACGTATTTTAGGCTGCTACTAAAATATAAATAAAAATACTTAAGTTTTTAAAAATAATCATCATATTATTAGAATTTATCATAATGTAAAATATTTGCTTGCCATACTTCTTCAGAGTATCAATTTATCGTTTGAATATTTAAAATCGTAAATATAGCAATGACAAGATTAAATGTAACATTAAGCTTAAATCGATTGGAAGTGTCGCCGTCGCCGAATTCTAGGGAAATATTTTTCAAACCGACTGCAGCGAAGTGATAAGGGCCGAATGAATTTCAATCAAATTTACGACTTATAATAATGATAATAGGTGCGCTATCGGCGTGGGGGGAAATCGTCATTTCGCAGAAAAGGTGTAGTCTCGTGTAACAAATTTGCCAGCAATCGTAAGGTGACGATAACGATTTGCCAAATTAATCTCTGAATGAACACTCGGGGGATATTTTTGAACTACATTAATTTTTACGAACGCCATCCCTCCGAGATTTCGAGTTTAGTGGTGCGAGAGGGAACAATTTTTAAATATCGGCATTCGGAGCTTATTATTTAATTTTGACAAAATATGGCGTAATTTTATAGCAGTTTGTTATTTATTACATTTATGTTTACATTAATATTTTAAATTCGAAAGTGTTTTTAATTTTTATTGTTAAGAATCTGGATTAAATACATAGAATTTTGTATAAAGAACAGACAATATTATTATTTTGTGTTTACGTACGTGCAGTTCCTGCCAGATAAACGAATTACTGCTCAACGAATAATCGAAACGATAAATCTAAACAAAAAAGAAAAAAAAAAAAAAAAAAGAAAAAAAAAAAATAAACAAAAAAAATAACAATTAATTTTTAATTTCGTTAGTTTTGCTAAAACTCGAGCACGGCTAAACCGATTTGGCTGATTTTGGTCTTGAAATATTCGTAGGAGGAATTGATATCAGGTCATCTAATAAAAATATTTTAAATTTAGTTCTACTGCACCTTAGGATAAACCTGCAATAAAAATATATAAAAAGACAAATATTGTGTAGTATGACTCCTTGAATAGCATGTTGTCGCCTCCATTCCACAAGTTTTCCACTTTTATGGACCATCAGGTATCAGTAGTCGGGACGACTTTACTATTATGTCTTGGAATAATGTCTTCTCGAAACTTTTCAATATCCTTATAGTTTTATGTGAACCAGATGGAGAATGTCTGGCAGATATAGAGTTTTCATTAAAAGCTAGATCCGTATATTAAAGCTTCTATTCCCTTCCAAGCACTTACAATAATCTGGTGTTAGCCATTAGCAGAGATGTTGAATTGTGCGCACGCACACAACTCACGAGTGTAAACAGTTTTTATAGTGTATTAATATTTCAAAGTTTTTTATATGAAACATACTGTAAAAATACCTTTTGTAGATGTACCTACCTCTAGATAGATGATTCCAGCTTAGACCAAATCTACGCGACCACGCGACTGCGAAGCGGAACGTCAAGTTGTCAAATGTGTTTTTTGTATACAAAACACATATTTGACAACCTGACGCTCCGCTTCGCAGTCGCCTGGTCGCGTAGATTTGGCCTAAGCTTTATGTCAAGGTGTTTGCTAATTTGAATGTGTTTTTTATGAATATTTTACTATATTATAATACTCATTGTTAGAATACTCATTAAATTAAACCTCAAAACATGAAACAAATGTTATCTCCCAAACTTTGCTTGTAATTATAAAATTGCCGAAGTTGGCGGCGTCATCTGCTGGCTATGGCTAAAATTGTCATTTCTTTTATTTTATGACAGTTTGGGTAAGAGCATCTTATACTAGACCGTGGTTTTCCGTTGTGAAATCACCCTATGCTAAATGCGAAAGTTTGTGAGTGAGTTTTTTGTTACTTACACAAAACGTACTGAAAGGTTTATTATTATCTTTCGTAGTTATCTTTGGTATAAATTAGTTTAGAATCTCAATACTTTTTATGCCAAAAAGGACATATTTATCGTAGGTTATATAATAATATTATATACATTACAATATTGTCATTTGCAATTAAAACATTGTACTTATTAAAGTAATTATTAGAATCAAGACAAAGTGCGCAATTGTCTCGAAAGTTTGAAGTTGTTTCATTCTGATATAAGTACGTATAATATAAGTATATAATAAACAGGATTACTAAAGTTCCTTACATTTAATTAAAAAATCGAGCGACGATTAAAAAAATGCGAAAATCATTAGCAGACGTAATAAGTCATTACGACGCGGCGCGGCAAAGTCACCGAACGAAAACTTTGTTCTCACCCCGAGAGCCGGACCGCTCGCAGCGATTGAAATTTAAAATATTGTACCCTTTGCCATTATGCGAGCTTATTCACCCTTGAAATATCCCCGGGGGCGGCAGGTACAACGATTGGGGAAAATATTTTACACTTGTTACTAAGGATGTCGCTTACAAGTATGTGCGAAGGCGATCTATTTTGGACCCACTTTCCCGGATCTAGAGCTGAAATTCGCGTCGCGGTGTACATTTCGACGGTATATTTACGAAGAGCACTTAATTAGTGTGTCGAGAATGAAAAATTGTTATTGAAACCGACGTGATTGAACTGCCGCTTCATAACTATGTCATTTTGGATGCGCTAATGAAAATGCGATTAATCAGTCGGACGCTTTCCGGCCTTTTTACTGACGCGCCATTTTTGCATAATTATAATTTGCTTTGTGGCTACGATCCGTCGTGATTTAAAAAACACACGTACTATATTATGCCGTGTTAATGAAGTTTTTATGTTCATTAGCAAACACAAAGTATTCATTAGTAAATACTGGTTGAGGGTTAAAATTAAGCTTTAATTATATTGTCAAAATATGTGCAGAAATTTTTGCGGGAAGCGGGAAAGAAACTTTAAACTTTTTTTAAAGTCGATAGAACTTCATAGCAGCTATACTTATCTATTAAATTTTTTTACAAAATTATATTATCTCTTAATCAAATCATCGTAATATTAAATCAATGTGCATTTCGAATGTAACGATCAATTAGCCGCGTAAAGCTGTGCTCACACTGCGTTAAATTCACAAAAATAATTAAGCAAATAACTTCGGTCATTACTCATGAACGAAATACATAATGAACGTAGATGCAGCCCGCATTACCGCGTTAGGTTCGGCTCACTGAGCGGAAGGCCAACGTTTACTTGATAAAATAAATTTGAACAAAACAAACCTATTGCAATATGAATCCTCTGAAGTCGTGCTAAGCGGCATGGAAGTGGAAAAACGGACCTAATAGGAATACCACGTAGTTGGTGATATGTCCCGCATTTCAGGAATCCATCATCTTTTATTTGCCGTCGATTGAAGGATGTGTAGGTTCAGTTGCTGTAAGACTGTGCAGTTTAGGGTCCTTGTGAAGACGGTATAAGGTACTGAATAAAATATAAATATTATAAGATTGCCGCAAAGACCAACACACAGTCTTAAAATAATATAAACACTATAACTCAACGACACAAAACTAATTTACTTTATATTATACAGTTTAATTTATATTTAATAGAATAGATGAATAGAAGATATCTTTTATCCCGAATTTGTATACGGTTTCCTCGCAATAAAATATTATGTCGAATTCCAGCACAACGTATACTGTTATTAAAATTGTCAAGTGACTAGACAGGTTGTTAAGACTAAGCAAGTCGCACTAAATATCGGTGAATTAATTACAAGCAAGACACACCACACAAATCACAAACTCTAGCTGGATTAAAATTTGAGTAAATTGAAGTGTCAGGCGAGGGCAGCCGTTCGTTAGTCTAACTCTTTTGGTGAATCGACCCTCGGATAAGCCGGCAATGTTAACATTCTTTTCAATAATGACAGGGGGAGATTTGAAGTCTGTGTCTTGTTTATTGGATTTTTTGTTGCAATCTACATATGAATGAAACTACAATCTGTCGGAAAGGGTAGCTATAGAGTAACATTGGTAACATCTGAGCTAATATGAAATATTGTTATCGATTATAGTGTAATTAAATAATAGGGTTATGTGTAAACATGGACTTAGTGAATGAAGTAATATTTGAGGTTAACCTGCAAAATTAGCTACATTAATAGTTGAATTATTTCAAGGTTAATTGAAAATAGGAATTAGCGGTGACTTAAAGGTACATACTCATTTTATGAATAAGCTAATAACAAAGACTTATTTTATCAAAAAAATAAAAAACAAACAACCTGCAGACGACTCCAAGATTTTAAGCCCTTTACCATACACCTACTTTAAAAAGTAACACGCGTGTTGGTCTCTTTAATGAATGCGTACGATAAATCGGATCAAGTGCGTGGGCCCTTGCATTTTGTGTCTCTTTTATTCGCACGCGCATCCAAATTAACCGTCTTTGTCGAACAATTTAGGGTTGAGGATTTCAAACAGAGCTCTTGGAGTAGAAAACTTAATGAAAGTGTGACTGTATCGAGGATCATTATAGGCGGATTTGCCCGTCAATGAAAGGTTTAGAGCTATGAAAACGTATGCGAGCTTAGTTGAGTCGAAACAGTGTCTAAACACACTTTTACACCAATCGTTGGACCGTGAACGAGATTTGCGTTTAAACGTATTTAAAATTTGTTTTTTAATAATCTATGCCCCTAGGGTAGGCTTTGATATTTTATTGTAATTGTATCCTTTAGTAACAGGTATATTTTACTTAAATGCTTAAGTTTATAATTGTTTAGAATTAAAGGCTATATTTTTTATCACACAGGTGATGAGAAATGATGATGAAAAAACGTTGTAATAAAATATATTTTCTTAATATTTTTCATACTAGCTTTTTTATTAATTCATTCGTAACCACTTTAAGGCTTTCACCTTAATTTTTCATGTCTCAAAACACTAATTGAACAATATCTGCTGTCCAAAATAAAACAGCATTATTTGCCACTTGGCGTGCCAATCTACTTTAAAGCAACGCAAAGATCTACGTAAATGTTCGTAATCTAATTTATTAATATTATTGTTAGCTTTGAAGTCTAGACATTTTAATTACACGTTTATATTTTATAGCAATATGGATGGGTGTACTGAAATTTGTGTTTTTATTAATACGGCTTGTCTAGTTTTAAACGATAAGAAAAAACTTTTCTTTAAAATATTTTATGCAACATTGAGTTTACAATTACTTCCTGTAAAAAAACCCCATTAATAGCTAATAATTTTGTTGGTTTTTGCTAAAATGTGTTTTTAAGTGAGAGTATAGTGAAATAGTATAAAGTTAGTGGTAAAATAATAATTGTAGTTAAAAGTTCATCTAGAGTCTAGACAGTAAGTATTCCCAATAACAAGGGTAAACCGATACTGGTATTAATCTCTCGCTGATGTTGCGCCTACCCGCATTCCGCGAATGTATTGATGACGTCGCTTTGTCCCTGTCTAGTCGCCATTACCGGTAATATGTAACCTTTTTAAACTACTAAAGGGTTTGTTGGTATTTAATTTGGGGTTCGATTTCATTAAAAAAGATTAATGGTTGTTAACTATTTCGCTATTGAAATACTCCGTGATCTTGCATGTTTTAGATTTTATTAGTAAAGTGGAAATTAAGTTGAGCGAAGCTGGGACGAGTAAGTAAAAAAATGGAGAAAGTGCAGTAGTAAACTTTGGAGGTCAGGCTACTACAATTTTTATATAGCCTCCATCATCTTGCCTTTAAACCAAGAGATATCTCTACCATCGAAATCTAAGTTAAATACTGTACGAAATATTTTCTGAATGTTTTCTATTAAGTACGCCTTATTGCCTACCAATTCGAGAACCAGCAAGAAAAGTAGAATCTCGCACTAAATATCGTAATGTTGGCAAAATGGCAGCAAGCAAGAGAAAAAAACATAAATTCCATGTTTAAAAATTAAAAGCCCTGGCAACAATTAAAAAATTAAAGCGTAAATTCGATATTCAAATATCCAAACGCAGTGGCCCTGTTGGTACCAATTAGAGAGGTGCATGTGCGCGGAACTAATGCAGGAGGTTGTCTGTTCCACGCTTACTCTCTGTTAGTTACGGTACCAAATTCATCGCATATAATTCTCGGACTAGGACACTTGCAAAGGGTTATTTTAACAAGAACTTACTTACTTACCATTTTTTAAATAGGGTTATAAAGTAGGTAGTGCTTAATTAAAATTTACTGTTCTTCTGCGCCTTGTAAGGTACTTAGTTTATAATGTTCGATTTACAATTAAAATGCAAATAGATCGTTGAATGTAACAAACTTAGTCATAATAATTATACTATAATATTATATGAATTGATTTCCAAAAGCTCTCAACATTTTGCGCAAATGAAAAGACGGACAGAAACATTAATTTCTAGATTGGTGTCATTTGTGATTGTGTTTTGGTCAACTTAATTGAGTTTAGTTGCTCCTGGGCCCGAACATTCGTCCCGAACGATCTTTAATCCCTACTTATATATGTACAGGGTGGTTAAGACGGGACAAATAGCCGCCATCAATAGAAAACAAGTACTTTCTGTCAAACGAACGTTTCGGGGAAGGTATAGTTTGGGTAGATAAAGATTTGTATTTGTCTACGTACGAATAATAAATACTACAGAAGAGTGACTCAGTTTAAAATATTCCACGAAATGCACTAGCATTATTTTTAGTTACTTGTCCTCGTATGAGAGACGAGAGTATTATCTATCTATAGATACTGTTTTCATATTATTGACAAAATCTTGAATATTATAATACCTATTATGTACTTTAAATATCAAAACTAATTCGCGGCAACGGTTGCAACTACGTAAAAAAATGATAAGAAAAGATATTATCTATTTTTTTTTTGTTTTATTTTAACTCCCCAAAAGGACAGCTTCTCCCAGGTAATAATTTACTTAGACAAAGCATCATTAATCTAAGAATGCTTGATACTAGCTAGTACTAGATAGTATACTATCTTTAACAAAATTAAGAACAAAATATGAAACAAAAATCAGTGATAGTAATGATGATTTTAATACAAATTAAACAGTTAAAGTAAGACGTTTAATAAGAACTGATTTAATTACTTGTTCAAAGTTAAAGCCAAATACACTTAAAAGATAAAATGTTAATGAGAATAATTTACAAGATTTTACATCAAAAAATGTCCCGAGCTATCTTGTAATCTCTTAGCTAATTAGACTAAAGCAAGCGAAGAAAAGCTTTAAAGAAATTGGTTCACGAAATAGCTGAGAGACCGAAAAAAATTAATTAATAACCGTAGCGATCTGAGACGAAATTAATCGCTGAAGGATCTTCATGAGATAAAATCTTAAAAATTAATTTGTTTTAATAATTATGGATCCTGATTTAGGAAAGAAATCTTGTTTTTGATGCCAAAATTAATCAATAGAAGTTATACGTGGAAGTGACACAGTTGTTATGAATGATACATAAAAAAGTAATATAATTAATTTATTAGGCGTTGATTAATTATATTATTATTTTATTGTCGTCTGGGGTTCCCAGATTTTTTCGTTTGTTAAAAATATTAGTAAACCTACTGCGTCAACGTTGCATCGACGCAGCGCTGCCGTTGCGTTGTTTTACATACAAATAACTAAGGTATTACACGGCGCGCTGCGTCGTCGCAACTCACACTGCAGACTGTCCGTCATGGACAGCTGCAGCCCCCGAGACAAAGCGAGAGGGGGTGTTGACGTTAAGACTGCTTCTTAAGGCGGGGATTAATCTCAATCCAATAACCTTGCACACAACCAAAGCCCAAGCGTATTCACATCGCAATACGATTCATTTTAGCTTAGCATAAAACTGTAGTTACTCGGGCGGATCTTCTTTATTTTTCATGTTTTTTTTAAATATCTTTGGAAATAAATATTAAGAAACAAAATTGTTTGGTTAAGGAGATTTTAATATAGATTTAATTCAAATTAAAATAAAATGTATAATTATCCTAATTAATACTTAATTTTTATCGGAGGTGAGTTTGTAAATTAATTACAGCCAAAGTATTACGTTTTATTAAAATGTTTATGGCTTAAGGTATTTTAAATATTGTGCTTTATATCTCATATTTTTTAACACTTCGTTATTATATTGGAACTAGGTAAACCGGGAGTCACGGAATAACCTGCGATGGCGCAGCGCCCGGCCGGCTATGCGTCAAAATATTTGCGTTGCGACTACGCAACGCAACGCGCCGTGTGGACTGGCTCTTACCTTATCTTCAATTTTCACGGATGGTTCATTTCCTTGACTTTGAATGTGCAAAATTTACATTTCTGTCATAAATATATATAATATATTTTCAATTTTAAACTTCACCTTTATTCGTTTCACCGATTCCAGCATAATACAATAATTATATCGGACTTTATACTTAGAGGTGTTTAAAAATTTAGCGGTAGCTGTCTGAGTCGCCCTACGAACCTTCGCTCCTAATTATTACTTTGGGAAAATTAAGGTTGTCGTTTAGCGGAGTGCCCGAGCGTCTCTTCCATTTAGATAAATGTACTTTATCCTCTAAGGGCGAACTATGCCGCGGGAGGGTTGGTGATAAAATCGCTTTCTTACCTTATGATATGCTTTCAAACCCTTTGACATTTTTTGCTTTATGGCGAGAGTGTTGCACTAGTTTGACGCTCTATGGGTTTTCTGTTTTTATTATTACTTACTACTTTTTAAACTTACTTAGTTCGGGCCCTGGTCTTTTTAGGATTATTTATATTCATTGCACTTTTGCGATTTATTTATATTACACTTTCTTTTTATATAATTTTATTGCAAAGTAAATTTATTTATTTTTTAAATTCTCATCATTAAAAAAAACATTTTGAATTTTTTAACTAAAACACTCCCTTATTTAATATCATAATTGTATAATTATGATTGTTTCCTTTCAAATTACACGGTAAAGACAGCTTTGCATAACTACGTCACATCTATAAAATATGTTTATTTAATTACAAGGGGTAACTCTATAGCTTTCTTGTTCTCGCTTCAAAGTAATGATGCGTACAGTTAAGTACATTACCTATTGTAAGTCTTTGAGGTGCCTCCAGTGTAGATCTGACGCTTTTACTCTAATTATGAGCCTTCCTCACACTTCCCCACACGAGTGTGAAGTGTAATAATACCGCCTATTTCAAAGTGCTCAAATTTTGTTACGAAATTTGTGCAGAAATAAACGAAAGGTTTTTTAATAATTTGATAATCGTAGGTAGGATGTTTGTACTTTGTTTATTAAAGGTTAGTGAATGGATGAAAGAAAGTCGAAAATTCTTGAATAATTTAATGATTTATGATCTTTAATAATTAAGGTCTCCTCAAAGTAGTAGAAATACAAGTAGTTCTTTTTATTTATTCTTAACTATGAATACAGACTACAAGTAGTAATCTATACATAATATTTTATATAATAAATGAGTTGCCAGTCTTTGGAAAATAATTTTAATAATGTTATTAACATGTACCTAAGTAAAATATTATAATTAGTTGCTAACGACCCGCTGAATTGTTTTATTTCGTATAAAATAATTTTGAGTGTTCTTTGGCGGTGTTCCAATTTTAAATTTCCATAATGGCGGCGTTAACATTTACGAGGAACGACACAACACCTAAATATTGAATTGTAGATACGACTATTTCTAGTTTTATTTCAATTCGTTATCAATATTTTCATTTCATATTCTCTTTAATGGTTGTTATTACGGTAAACATAGTTTTGACATGATTTAAAGTTTAATTTGTGATATGTAGGTAGGTACTTGAAATGCAGTCCAGAAAGTTGAAACAGAAAACTACATATTACCCCGCGTTCCATTTGATGTTAAAAACGATCAAAACGCTCAAAATGCCTCCTATTTTGAGCGTTTTGATCGTTTTTAACATCAAATGGAACGCGGGGTTAAAGAGGTTTTTTTTCAATGTTTTTATTTTAGGGTTAATATTTTATGAGAATTCATGCTTATACTTTTTTTAACGATGTAAGGTAAGTAGTAACAAAAGCAAT
The DNA here is from genome assembly GCF_905147365.1 of Aricia agestis. Classification (NCBI taxonomy): domain Eukaryota; kingdom Metazoa; phylum Arthropoda; class Insecta; order Lepidoptera; family Lycaenidae; genus Aricia; species Aricia agestis. The sequence continues at coordinate 8,043,310 of NC_056421.1, read as the reverse complement.
CACCCAATAGAAACTGCAAAACAAATACAACTCATTATTGGTACATGAAAAGGATGTAAATGTGTGCTCCGTCGTAATTAATGAGGTGGGGAAGTACAATAAAATAGCATTAATTAAAGATGCAGCGTCCATCTTTAATTTGCTTTAGGGTGGAAGGACATCGATGGATGGCTGTTATTTTTTTTATTGAAAACGACTTAGGATTTACGGTGTAATGGATTTAAGGCTTTTTTGTTTGTGGTTCTGGAAAATACTTATAATATATAGTATCTGATATCTTTAAACGAGCAATTCTTATAACACTAGCTATTTGCTTACTAATAAAATGACATTTTCTAAAAATGGTTCCTAGCTAGATCGATTTATCGCCCCTAAAACCCCGTATATACTAAATTTCATGAAAATCGTTGGAGCCGATTCCGAGTTGTACAATTTGTTGAGTAAATAAATAAATAATAGTCCATACGACTAACCAATGTAAATTTTAAAAAGTATTGTTATCTAAATAATTTTGTAATAAAATTGTTACTTTATGCTCCAACTATTTACCAGATTATGACTTATTTTAATGCATCAACTGCAGCAAACTAATTACAATTAATTGAATTATAATTAAAAACAATTACATACATGCGCCATATCAAAAATCTCCAGAGCCTATGTCACACGCAAACAGCCGACCTCAAATTCAGAACGCCACAATTATTTTAATCGGTACAATGATTGCAAAAATAAATTTCGACAATTTCCCTCGCTTTAAATTTACTATTCAGTGTTTACGCAAATGAGACCAAACCACAAATCTACGGGCTGCAGATGAAATCTTCATTATATAGGTTAACCGTTATTTGTAAATTGTTTTCACGTCCTTATTATCATAATGCCGGCATTAACACACGTCGAGTTGTGGCTGAAAAATAATTCGAGCAAATGTGCCGTATTTTAGCAAAGGCTTAACACAGGCAATATTATCATCAGCACTTCTGCTTGCAAAAAAAATTAACAAAAAAGTCAAAAATATGTGTGCTATATGAATTGTGATGGACTAAGAAGATTACGATGAATTTGAATATCTCAGTACAATCAATTTTAGAAAAAGAAAAAAAAGGAGATTGTCGGAAAACCATAGACTATAGACAACTCGATTTTTCTAAAAAAAAAACTTGTTCGAATTTCGAATTTAGCAACTTGTTCGATTTTCGAACGATTTTCCTCGGGTCCACATATCCGGGTTAGGGACAATCACGTTATCTTTACCGCTCGACCAGGTTAATAGAACCCAAGATAAGTGGCACTATCACGACTATCTAATAATAAACCGGCCCGATGACCGAGCCCTGGGGCGCGCCATGACTAATATTTAATTACCAAATGACATCCGCCTATTCACATGTAACAATTTATTTTGTGTAAATTGAGCAATCTTTCATACGCTCCCCAAAGAAATGTGTACTGAAATGAATTAGGAAATTCTCACGCAATTTCTAGGACGATTATTTTACTTCTAATTTTTAATACATATTCAAATCTTATCTCAATTGGTTCTGAAGTTAAAACGGAACTGCTACGGTATTAGTAATGCATCTGGTACGAGTAGGTATCATTTAAATCACAAATTATTTAGATTTCCTGAAATCATCATCTTTATAATAATTACGTAATATTCATCTGTATATTATTGTAACAATACCAATCATAATAGCAACCGCACCATCTGGTGTGATTCATAAAACCAGACTTGTAGGCGGGACTTTTCATCCCTACCAGCCTCTACTTTCATAGAGACTGGTAGGGGAACTCTATATAAAGTCGACATCGCATTCAAATGGCACTCTTCGTTCGGATCTCTTGGCTAGTAGAACCTATGCCGGAAAATTGATTGAAGTGCTTGAGTATATTATAAATTATATTGTGGAATGTACAATAAAAGTGGATTGAAAAGTATATCTTGTTTTACTCGATCTTACATATCAGAAGTGGGATACGATAACAAGGTACGTAACGTATTTTTTTTCTTTCTTTTCTCTTCTCTTTTCTATTAAATTGTTAACACATACTTTTAGAATTTTGCATGAAATGATATACTTACCGTGTTTATTTTAAACCTTGATCATATTTAAATAATTATGGTGTCATTTCTTTTTTTTATATACATCAAAATAAAGTAATGGTTATTTAAATATTATATTTATAGAGATAATATGATAATATATTTCTAATTAATTATTACTTCCGGTTAACGATTAAAATAAATTGTAATATTTTAGGTACTATTACAGCACTGACTAACGATTAATTTAAATTACTATAAAAATAGTTTACCTTACTGTTATCGTACCACACCCACAATTGAAAATGATTACTTTGCAATCGAATAAATAACTGACCTATGGTTTTTAATTTATCTTAAAAAGAAAAATTGAATTATTATTGAGAATTTTATGTTTATTTGATTTTATTATTTTTCAATTATTTATTTTGATCATAATATTATTGGAATCAATTAAAATCTATTATAACATCTTTCGAATGCAACTTTGAGCTTTAAAATTATTGTTATGACTTAAATATTAATATTTATATTTGAGTTTGATAATTTTGAAATCATGGTCAATATAAGTAGTATATTTTATTATATCATATTATTTTATATATCATGTAAAAGAAAAAAAAAAGCGACAGGTATCATATAAAGTGATAAAAGGATTGTTTATTCTATTTGATTCGATTCGACTAAATAGCGTCTAATTTATGTTCTCCCTTTTGACAATTATTACGCTGTATTGTTGTAAACATTATAATAATACAATAATTTGAGTTTCAGAAATAATATTCAAAATGGATATGGATAAAAGTCAGGAATATTCAATCGGATCCAAAAGTCCAATTTTGCAAAGATTGTCCATAGCTAATAGAGGTCGTACCCGATCGAGAAGTGTTGATCGGACAAGGAAACGCCGCACACGTAGTCGCAGTTTATCCAGTGAAAGACTGCGAGAATTACTAATTAATAGACAGCGAATGTATAATTTAGAAAAACAATTAAATAATGAACGCCGAGAGCGTGAGTTACAAGAAGTGGAGCTGCGTGACTGGAGGCGACGATACCATAATCGCTATCGAAGCATTGATCGTATGAGTTCTGAACGGGACAGGACTCGTGAGAATCCTTATCGACCTATGCACAGTATTGGAAAGGATAAATATAGGAGCCCTCTAAGGGACAGGAGCCCTCTAAGGGACAGGAGCTCTCTAAGGGACAGGAGCCCTCTAAGGGACAGGAGCCCTCTAAGGGACAGGAGCCCTCTAAGGGACAGGAGCCCTCTAAGGGACAGGAGCCCTCTAAGGGACAGGAGCCCTCTAAGGGACAGGAGCCCTCTAAGGGACAGGAGCCCTCTAAGGGACAGGAGCCCTCTAAGGGACAGGAGCCCTCTGAGGGACAGGAGCCCTCTAAGGGACAGGAGCCCTATAAGGGACAGCAGCTCTCTAAAGGACAGGAGCCCTGGAAGGGACAGGAGCTTTGGAAGGAACAGGAGCCCTGGAAGGGACAGGAGTCTTAAAAGGAACAGGAGCCCTAGAAGATACAGGAGCATTGAGAGGGGCCAAAGCCGGATCCTTGGAAGGGACAAGAGTCGGAGCCCCGATAAGGACATGTTTCTGAGCCCTAGACGGAAAACGTATAGGGCTGTTGAAAACAGGAGGAATTCTAAACGAAAAAGCTGCTGGCCTGGTGAGTCAACATCTTCATTATTTAAAGACTTTTTAGACGTAATTAAAAATACAAATTGTAATGAGCGCACTAGTTTTCCTAATCTAAATAATGTCTTGCCAGAATTTGATCCAATGTGTAGAGAACAACCGATTACTACTTGGCTTGGTAAGGTTGATGAATGTGCCGATATATATGGGTGGGATGACCGCCAGACCATTCATTATGCCTTGCCAAAGCTAAGTGGTCACGCTAAGCTTTGGTATCAAGGATTACCTTCTCTGAAGAGATCATGGTATGAGTGGAAGATTTTGTTAAAGGAATCCTTTCCAGATACCGAAAATTATGCAGAGTTATTGACGGAGATGCTTGCTAAAAGAGGTCGATTTGGAGATTCACTTGAATTATATTATTATTCCAAGATTAATTTATTGAATCGCTGCAAAATTTTCGGTAAGGAAGCAATAGACTGTTTAGTTCACGGTATTGATGATAAAGGTGTAAGGGTAGGTGCTCAAGCTGCGAATTTTGTCAAACCAGAACAAGTATTAAATTTCTTCAAAACTTTTAAGTTTCAAATGAAAGACAATAGCGTAGATAACAAGAAAGAAAAGAGATTTAATAGTAATAATTTATTTCAAACTCGATTGGCAAATAAACATAACGATTTCTCTGTTAAACTAAAACAAAGTCAGCAGTCGGATTCTGTAATTTGTTTTAACTGCAAAGAGAAAGGCCATCCTTGCTCTAAATGTCCAAAGCCTATCGTCCAGTGTTCTTATTGTCGTTTGATTGGTCATGCTCTTACAGATTGTCCAAAGAAAAGATTAATGAAGCCTGAATCTGAAAAGAATAAAAATGTTTTAAAAGTTAATATAAGTGAAACAAATCCAATAAATTCTGCACTCGTTAGTTTGTGTCACCACGATAAAATATTAGATAGTTCTTCTCATAAATATAAAATAATAGTCAAGATAAATGGACAGCCAACAGCCTGCCAAGTGGATTTAGGTAGTGAAGCCACGTTAATACGTAAATCGGATGCAATAAAGTTGGGTCTATCTTGGCTAGCCGTTGACAGTCCATTATTACGTGGTCTAGGAAATGTACCTTACTTACCATTAGGAAGACTAAAATTGATGATCGAAGTTCAAGGTGTAATTGAGAAAGATGTAGATTCCTTAGTTGTAGATGATCATTTAATAAACAGCCCAGTTCTTTTAGGACATACCTTTACCGAGCGTCCGAGTATACGTATTGTGAAAACAGCTACAGACTTGCAATTCGAGAAAGTAAACTTCGACAGTAGAAAAGAATTAAAGTGTCAAAGTGAATTTAAAATAGGTATTGGAGAAATGAAAACAATCAGAGTTTATACAGATGATGATATTAGTGGTAACGTGTATGTCGGTGGCTCGGTAAGGGGATGCGTAGGAAGGGAATATTACTTGTTACCAGGAGAATACGAAATTCGTTCGGGTTCTTGTTTATTGTTAGTACAGAACTTGGGCACACAACCTCTTATTTTTTTGAAAAACTCATTAATCACACGAGCTAGGTATTTAGGTGAAACAAAACAAATTTTCACTATAACCACAGACATTCAAACGGTTACTGACGACTTAAAAATTTCATGCGGAGAATTTTTGACTAATGATGAAAAGAAAATGTTAAATATCGTTTTGGAAAAGTTCAAAAGTTGCTTCTCTACTGGTGTTCATGATTTAGGTTACACTACAGAAGCTGAAATGATAATTCAGCTTAAGGACACTGAACCAGTAGTATATCGGCCTTATAGAATGTCACATTCAGAAAGGGAACAAGTAAAAGAAATGGTGACCGACTTGGTTGAGAGCGGGATAGTTCGCGAGTCAAGTTCGCCATATGCAAGCCCAATTGTCTTGGTAAATAAAAAGTCCGGTGAAAAGCGTCTATGTGTGGACTATCGCGCTCTTAATCGGAAAACTAAAAGGGATCATTACCCTCTTCCCCGAATAGAGGACTTACTAGATCAGTTGTCAGGACAGATGATTTTCACAACACTAGATTTGGCATCCGGTTATCATCAAATCCCGATTGCAGAAGAGTCCATTGAAAAGACCGCATTTGTCACACCCGATGGGCAATACGAATATGTTCGTATGCCCTTCGGTTTGGCAAATGCGCCTGCAGTATTCCAACGTCTCATGCATAAAGTACTGTCTAGCGCTAAATATGTATTTATATACATGGATGATGTACTAATTCCAGCAGCTTCTTTTGAGGAAGGTCTAGCTCGCTTAGAAGAAGTACTAACATTACTACAAAAAAGTGGATTGACACTTAAAATGAGCAAGTGTAACTTTTTCCAAAATCATATAGAATTTTTAGGATACGAAATCGATAAAAATGGTATCAAACCGGGGTTTCAAAAAATACAGGCTGTATCCAAATTCCCATCTCCAAATAATCAACATGATGTTAGAAGATTCTTAGGTTTGGCTAGCTTCTTTAGAAGATTTGTCAAAGATTTTGCTGTTATAGCTCGACCTTTGACAAGTCTTTTAAAGAAGGATGCCGGTTGGAAATGGACATCTGCGCAACAAGATGCTTTTGAGACCTTAAAAAATAAGTTGACAGAAAGACCAATTCTTACTTTGTATAATCATAAAGCCGAAACACAATTACACACAGACGCGAGTAAGGCTGGAGTAGCAGGTATATTAATGCAACGATTAGGTTCAGATCCTTGGAGAGTAGTGGCATACTATAGCAGACAGACTACGATTGACGAGCAAAAGTTGCACTCCTTTGAACTCGAGACCTTAGCTGTAGTTAGTTCTTTGAGCAAATTTAGAGTGTATCTGGTCGGTATTAAGTTCACAATTGTTACAGACTGTAACGCCTTACGCTCTACTTTCACTAAGCGCGATTTAGTACCTCGCATTTCCCGATGGTGGATACAATTTTTGGAATACGATTGTGAAATTGAATACCGACCTGGCGAAAGAATGGCTCATGTAGACGCCCTCAGTAGAAACCCAATACCCTCAGACATAGAACAACCACATACATTAGACATTTTGTCGATTAATACAGAAGATTGGATTGCAACAGTTCAATCCGGGGATTCCGAAATTAGACTAATAAAAGAAGTTTTAGAAGATCCCTCCACTAGTAAAATTGCTAAAATATATAAGGAATATAAAATAAAGAATAATAAAGTTTTTCGTGTTATAGATGACAAAACAATACGATGGGTTGTCCCAAGAGGTGTTCGTTGGATATTACTTAAAGCTAATCATGATGACGTAGGGCATTTTGGATTCGAAAAGACGCTACAGCGCCTCCGTGCTTACTACTGGTTCCCAAAAATGCGACGATTCACCAAGAAATATGTGTCTGCATGTCTAGAATGTGCACATCATAAGCTCCCATCTGGAGCGAAGGAAGGGGAACTTCATCCAATCCCTAAAATAGAAGTCCCGTTTCATACGGTACATGCTGATCATTTAGGCCCTTTTGTGCGCAGTAAACATGGAAACACTTATTTGCTGGTGATCGTTGATTCCTTCACCAAGTATGTAAACCTAACCCCAGTACGTAGCACCAAGACTAAAGCGACTATTAAAGTATTTAAGACATTCTTTAGCTATTTCGGAACCCCTACTCGCTTGATAACAGACCGAGGAAGTAGTTTTACAAGTAAGAAATTTAAGTCATTTCTGCAAAAATCGGGGATTAAACATATATTAAACTCGGTGGCTACACCACGAGCTAATGGACAGGTAGAACGTTACAATCGAACGATTCTCGCGTCACTTAGCACAATGTCTCATGGAAAAAGTCCTGATAGATGGGATGAATTTGTTCCGGACATTCAAATAGGTATAAACTCTGCTGTGCATGACATCACAAAGAAATCACCATCAGAATTATTATTTGGCAAGCAAATTAATAGTGCATCACAAGGCGTATTAAATGAAGTTGTAGAAGACGTAGTAAATAGTTCAGTAGATGTTAATTTAAAAGATATTAGGGATCAAGCTGGGGAATTGATTAAAGAAAATCAAAAGCGTAATAAAGAAAGATATGATAAAAATAGAAAGAAAAGTACTCAATACAAAGAAGGTGATCTTGTTAGAGTAATAAAAACTATAGTAGGTAATCCTGGTCAATCTAAGAAACTCGAACCCAAATGTCAAGGTCCCTTTAGGATTAAAAAGCTGTTGCCTAATGACCGATTTGTAATTGAAGACACACCATTAACTAAGAAAAATGGTAAACGTTACGAAGGAATAGTGTCTATAGATAAAATATTCCCTTGGCTTAGTTTCGATAATAGTCCGGAAAGTGATTTCTCTAGTAATGATTCCTCGGATGAAAAGTAATTAATTTGTTAAAGACTGGTGAGAGATTATTTCAATTAAAAAAAAATGATTTGTTATTCATGTTAATTTATTTATTGTACATCACAACTCAATCAAATGAATGTTATCTCCTCTCGCTGATTGTTTACTATTTATTAACATGTTATTTTAAGTCACTGTAATTAAACTTATAATTTATAGTTGTATTTCTTGTATTATAGTATATTGTTTATATTGATGATTTATGAATGTGTAAAAATTATGAATTATTATTACTTAAGCAATAATTTTTGTTAGGTTTAATTTATTTATTTTTAAGACTATTGTAAACGAGAGGACTCGTTTGAATCGGATGGCCGACTGTAACAATACCAATCATAATAGCAACCGCACCATCTGGTGTGATTCATAAAACCAGACTTGTAGGCGGGACTTTTCATCCCTACCAGCCTCTACTTTCATAGAGACTGGTAGGGGAACTCTATATAAAGTCGACATCGCATTCAAATGGCACTCTTCGTTCGGATCTCTTGGCTAGTAGAACCTATGCCGGAAAATTGATTGAAGTGCTTGAGTATATTATAAATTATATTGTGGAATGTACAATAAAAGTGGATTGAAAAGTATATCTTGTTTTACTCGATCTTACATTATATTTATTGATAAAGATATTATTATTTACCAAGCGTATAACTATTCAACTTTCTGCCTTTGTATGTCATGTGACTATTTCAATGTGCCATACATTATTTTAAACCTTGTATATCTAATTGTTCGCTGTGTAAATATTTTTATTAGTAAAGGGGGTTAAAAATTATCTCCCTGAAAAAAAAGAATATCTATTACTGGTGGAATCACGAATCTGTAATTTAAATATCTAACTCCCCGTACTATGATAGCTTACCTTGACAATTACGAAATCTACCCTCCAATCGAAGAGGTCGATGACACGCAAAGGGTGTTGATGGACAGTTAAAAAATAAACTCCAGCAAAATTGCTATGGGGATTCACGGTTTTTCAGAAATCGATTTCAATTCATTCTGAGTCTTTTCTCTTTTTGCTAGCTAGTGGATTTAGGTTTCTGTCCTTTACAAGTCTGCGTTGTTAGAAAAAATCTAAAGCTGGAGTTATATGCGTTGGCGCGAACGCACGGTGTGGCCGCTTCACCGCGAGATCACAAGCAAAGTATGTTACGATTTATTTAAATCGCGTCGCGGTCGCGTCACTTACACAATTGAATAAGAAAACACAATACGTACATATTGTGTGATGTCAAAATTGGCCCAAGCTCAGCTATAGCTCGCTGCGTGGTATTCTGCAAGGGCCACTGAGTGACTTCATCACAAAATAAGGGGGAAAACTATACTTACATTACTTTTATAATAAATTTACAACTTACAATTATAAAAGCTAACAATAATTTATACAAAAAGCAAAAACACTAATAGTAAATACAAAAAAAAACAACTAAAAAAGAAAAAAAACAAGGTCTTTGAAAAACACACCAACAATCAATTGGACTGCAATTGCTTGTTACCTCGCGGTATAGTCGCCTAACCGCGCGTTCGCGCCGCCGCGTATATTGCCTGTAACTTCGCCGTAGCAGCTCATTTTCCGATAAGAATAATCGTAGGTCATTCAAAGTGTATTCTTCAATTACATCATCATAATTGGTTAAGTGGTTAGCCAAGCGTAAAGTGGTAATGAACAGAATGACAGACACACATTTCACTTCACTTCACTTGCACATTTATCAAATATGGAAATATAATATGGGCGCTGTTGCATAGTGAGAGCAGGCAATATTAAAATTTCAAAAATTATTTTCTTTGTGCACGAGATGATTCTGTTTACTTCGAAATGAGCTCTACTTTGTGGTGTATATTATTTTAAGTGCCACAATGTATGTACGTTTTATTGTTATATATGTCGTAGTCATCTAGTTTAATCTGCGATTCGATTGAAGGACCAGCGTATTCATTGAATGACACCATTCAATTGAATGACTAAAGGACAACTAGTCAAGACGTTGACTGTGACGTTTAACGTCGTGACTAAGAGTCATATAACTATATAGTGAAGTCGTTAAATGGGATAACAATATATTTTTTTAAGTAGCCATTGACGGGGTAGTAATATCCACGCTGTTATATTATTTTATTACAAATAAAACACTTTACAGTAAATTTAATCGACAAAATATCAACACAGTGCTATCAGCTGTGCGAGCTGTTTGACGCCATATTTGTTTTAGTGACTACTAGCGCCGCAGTGGAATAAAATATAGGCCTACTACGAAACTGTTTTGAGACTCAAACAACCGGTCGAGAATGCCGCGTCCTGCTCTACCAACGTCATTTCACGTTTGTTAGAGTAGGACGCAGCATTTTCGTCCGATTATTTGAGTCTCAAAACAGTTTCATGGTACAAGGCCAGATACGGGCGTGGAATGACAGGAAAAGTGCCCTAACTCTTCTACTCTCAGTAGAACATCATACTAAGAGTAGTAGAGTGGTAAAAGGAGAGAAAGCGCTCTTGCCAAAGTGGCTCTTAAAAGTATGTATTGCGCAAACACATAGGCACCATAAAAAACTGCTACCCTCGTTACCAAGCGGGTGTGGGAACAACTTGATATATCCCAAACAGATAAAATTTACACCCCTCTGTTTTCATCGTGTTTAAAAATACGGGGCTTAAAATATAAAAATGCAGTTTAAATTCATACCTAACAATTATTTTAATAGTCCAGGTGGACATAAAAGTGACCTGAACGAACAATTTGATTTAAAGCACATCCAGCAAAAGGCCTTTTTCGCCAAAACGACGCAATTACAATAGAAGCGGCGTTATACCACTAATGTAAAGGCTCCGTAAATCTTCCTTCTCAAATAACACCCTTTTTTATTGCCACTAGATGGATCTCGATTGCGTTTCGAACAATAAAGAACGAACTCACAAACTGACCAGTCGTAAAGCTGTCCGAAATTGCTTTTAGAGCTAAGTTGCACAAATTTACTAGTGTTCAATTATTACGGGCTGGGCGTATGGGATACCCGATATGGAGGTCACGTTGTATAAAACTTTACAACTCGATTTGTTCAATTCGGTTGTGTGGTTTCGATGAAGATATTTTTAAGTTGTATAATAATATCATCATCTTTCACGCGGCTTTTTTTATGAAAAAAAAATTGTATTTATATTTTTTATAAGAGCATTTTATTACTATACGAGCTTTTGCCCGCGGCTTCGCTCGCGTTAAGAAGTATTATTATATACAAACTTTCATCCCCTATTTGAACCCCTTGGGGTTGGAATTTATCAAAATCCATTCTTAGCGGATGCCTACGTCATAACATCTACCTGCATGCCAAATTTCAGCCCGATCCGTCCAGTGGTTTGGGCGGTGCGTTGATAGATCACTGTGTCAATCAGTCAGTCAGTCACCTTTGAGTTTTATATATTAATTATATTATATTTTTTATTTACGATTTAAATGATCTTGAAATAAGTTCAGCAACATTCAAATGTTATTTTGTGAATTTACAATCATAGAAGTTGATATGAATCAACTTCTATGATTGTAAATTCACAAAATTTGCAGATCATTTTCATTTTTTTATCATTCAGAGACAGGTCCGTCACCTACGTAATTTGGTCGTGTTTTGTTAAACGGGTCAAACCCAGCCAACTGATTACGATTGGATTGACATTAACCAACCAAATGACGTTGGCCCGTCATCTGCCTATAAATCAATTTCTTCGATCGTACATCACACCATACAATTTTTTTTTTTTTTATGAAATAAGGGGGCAAACGAGCAAACGGGTCACCTGATGGAAAGCAACTTCCGTCGCCCATGGACACTCGCAGCATCAGAAGAGCTGCAAGTGCGTTGCCGGCCTTTTAAAAGGGAATGGGGTAATAGGGGAGGGTAGGGAAGGGAAGGGAAGGGAATAGTTGAGGGTAGGGAAGGGAATAGGGTAGGGGTTAGGGGATTGGGCCTCCGGTAAACTCACTCACTCGGCGAAACACAGCGCAAGCGCTGTTTCACGCCGGTTTTCTGTGAGAACGTGGTATTTATCCGGTCGAGCCGGCCCATTCGTGCCGAAACATGGCTCTCCCACGTATAAAGATAATATAGAATTCTACTTGCTATAGTTGCTATTTAGAACCTATGGAATAGACGATTGTTTATTCTTGGAAAGCTGAATGTCCTCAAAGTCCTGTTCCAACAACTATAGCAAATTGAAACCACACGGAATTGTTCTAGAAACGTCCAGTGTTTGCTTAACTAGTTCAAGTGTATGTATAAAATAAATACAGAAGAAGAAGATGATACTGCTAGAAAACTGATTGCATAATATTATAGTCTCGTATAAATAGTATGCAACTAATAATATGCAACCATGCCATGAGATTCGAGCTTAAAAAAAAAGTTTGTGTGTTTTTTTCTGTATTCTTGTCATAAAGAATAATATAAAGAAATTATTATTCTTTATGAAATTATGACAAAGCTAGAGATAGCAATATAGTATAATATAAATAGGAGACCTCAAAATTATTTAATTTTAACTGATTTCAAAATTAGTTTTACAAACTTTACTGACCTACGCACGCACATATTTCGAGGAAAACAAAAGAAAATCTAATCTCCGAACCCATTTATCGTTTGAAATCTATTTATGAATCCATAAATATTCCTCGTAGACTTTATTTATATTATGAGTAGGAAGATCAAATATCCTTTGTCCTCCCCCTACTTATTCAAACAAAATTACATATGCCCTCGGACTCGCCGTTGGCCGAAATTTTACGCGCCAGAGATAGCGCCATGAATATAAATCTATTGTAAGAGACACCTAGAGTTTACGGCCTCTCCGGCATTCTTCGGACTATCGTTCATGCTTGGTTTATAGACTTAGGTCTTTCGCATAAAGCTGGAGAGTGAATATCACAGTTTATTTTGGGCAGGAGTTTTTAAACAATAAAACTTTTATTTCACTGTATATTAGTTCATTTTGATTTCAAGTAATTATCTATTTATCTTTATATGAAACCAATTTCAAGAAACATCCTAAGGGCCTGTTTCACCACTTTCTGATAAAGTGCCTAATAGGCTATTCACAACTTTTTTGACAGATTCTGCATACTTGATCTGTCAAGTTAATTGGTGGATAGCCTTATCAGGAAGTGGTGAAACAGGCTCTTAAAGTTGTAAAGTCAAAAGTAAGGTAAGTATTTTAGGTGTCAAAAACTCTGTGTCTTGCTGTATTCTTTATTTCACAACTGTACCAAGGGAAATGTAAGGGAAATTTATCTGCTAAGCGAGCATCAGATTAAAAAAAATATCCGAAATCTTTGAGTGAATTTTTAGCGCCTCTGGGATCTCTGTTAACTATTAAACCCATTTTCTTTTGCTGCAGATAACGAAACTCATTTAAGATATCTCGCGAACGCCTTTCAGCCGTTTTGGGGTGTCTTTTGAGGAATAGCGACACTTGTGGAAACATTTTCCTCCGAAAATAAATAGGTACCAAAGTGAAACACGTTTTAATTCTTTTCCTACAAAATTTCATGTCTCAGATTTTTAAATGTTTGATCATTTTGTACAGCAGTTAATTTACAATATTTAGCTTAAATAAGTTTATATATTAATAAAAAAAATTAAAAATGTATAAAATAATAATAATTTTTTCATCTTGTTTTTTAACGTTCCTAATTTGTGATAAAGAAATGAAACTTAACTCACCTCAGAAATATTAGACAGTTGAAAATTTACGATGTTATAAAAGGTATTAACTAAGTGCAGTAAAATATTTAATTACATTTAAACTTAATTATGCCCCACACTTTCGTTGTTCTTTAATACCTCGGTATTTCGTCAAAAGAGACCAAAGGTTTCTCTTTACGTGTAATAAAATTTTCTTCAAAGTATTCTTAATTGAAAATTCAAATTTATGCATAAGTTCTGATTGTAGCATTGTGAGAGCTCGCGTTTATGAGAGTCTTAGCAAATTATACAGTTTTAGTACGAAGGTAGGAGTTAAGTTAATTTTTATATTAGTTCCACCTTTTCGCCTTTACCCCTTCCTTCAACATAGTTTGCACGAGACTTTCTCCTTTAAGAGGATATTTTAATTAAAGTTTTTTAGACTCTTGAAATATATTAATATTTTAAAATGAAGCACCTTGTTGCGATGTAAGAGTATAAGTCTAAAGATCTCAAAAGTTGAAATTTAGATTTTGTAGTGTTTGATTAAGTTTATTTCAAGTTTTTTTTGATCGGAGGTTTTTGATTTTTTTTTGTATCTTTGAGCAGGCACTTTTGTAAAGTAGGATCTACTAATTTATCTCAAACAATACCCAAGCCTTAGTTTTGTACCACAGAGCTACAAATCATCTGCATTTAGGAAAATATAAAGGCTATCTATTTTCGGATAGACATCCACAATATAATTACTAAAATGGTAGTTTCATCGGCCGAAATTCCGTCCGCCACTTTTCCAACTTTGCTCTGTTATTAAGTACTTTTGACTGAAATAAACTGAATATTTAACACCAGCACATAAGCACCAGCTTAAACTATAAGTAGTGGAACTCTTTCTAACTATCGATTTTATACTAAAGAACGGTCTGTTTAAAAGTTTGTTAAATAAAGTGTCGAGGATTAAAAGGACGAAGTACGAAAGTATCTATTTAACGCAGGAAAATTCCTAGAAATACGGAGGCGACAGGGTTATTTGGGAATTAAGTTTAGATTTCCAACAAAGATTAAGTGAAAAAGTTGTGAATACATCTCGCTATTGCTGAAATATCTAGTTGGGATTCAAGACGGTAAATGGAAAGAAAATATTTGAGTAACATACGAACACGTAAGAATTTATGTATATTTTCCCCGTTACTTATTGAAATACTTTGCTGTAAGTTGATAAGTAAAATTTAAGAATCTTTAATGAAATCGCTTTAAAGGCCGATAGACGGGACAATTTGTCGTTTCGATCGATCGTCAAGAAAATCGTCCAATCGATCTTTTGAACGTAAAATCGTTTGCGATATTGCTACACACGTACAATTTGTCGTTCGATTTTAACATCGAGGAGATAAATCGTTACGATATGTCCCGTGTATGGCCACCTTTACACTATATGAACAGAATCAGCAAATCGTGATAAATGGAGTATGAACGAAACAAATCGTTACCGAAATGATAATTCGACGGAGTTTTGTGTAAAATATCTGTTTCTATTGGGGTGTGACAATCGGAGCTATCTGTCCTCCCCCTCCCCCCTTCGTCTCCCAGGTTCCCCTCCCGAGTTCCACCGGGTTCCGGACATAAATAATCGGCGACGTTTATACCGTAACGGAACTCCGATAAGACTAGACGAACTCCGCCACTTCGAATAAATTAAGGAGAAAATAAACAAGTAATTATTGTAGATACCGCGTCTTGTATTGCTTTTTAACAGACAGTAAGATTTTTCTTGCTCCGACTCGCTTAGTGCTGGTTTCAATGTTCAATACGTTTAATTGCAATAACATTGTTTACTGGAGTTAAACTCTTTAACTACATTCTATAAATAACCGTACATTTTTCCTGGATAAAAAGCATCCTGTACGCGATTCCGCGATTTAGAATAACCATACACGGTTATTACTTTTTTAATAGGCAAAACGCAAGTATCAAGACGTCATCTGGCAACACAGGAATGCTAGCAACACCGGTCTGCCGGTCTGTCTTCACAACCCATCCCTTGCAAGGGATGCAACATTTATTCATTTATAAACGTAATTAACCTTATCTTTATCTTATATTTTACATCTAATACAGTCCACAAGTTTAAAGTAATAACACAAACACATCCTATGTAAAGGACGGATACTTTAAGAACTCAAAGTACTTCTAAGTTCTATACCAAATTTCATTCAGCGGCATTTCTGATTCTGATAATAATATACATCGCAAATTAGTCATGTGCGATACTTTATGCCAAATCATATATAATTTGATTTCGAACTTGAACAGTAACAAAAATATGATCTTGGTTTAAGACCCAGATATAAAAATATGAGCTAAGATAATGTAATAAAATGTTTATTATATCTCGACAAGGTCACGTAATATCTTGGCAAGAAATTAGATTTCCGCGGTCGAGCACGATCGCGCCATGGGACAACTCGTTTACCGAAGACCTACTGCTCGTTCAGAGCTGTTTTGCTTTTTGTAGGCTTTGTAGTAACGAGTGACGACATACATAAATAGCATAGTCATAACTCAAACTAGACATCGGATTATATGCACGATCAAAGTGCCGAAATATGCATGCAAATATGCAAGAAAAAATAGCCGAAATATGCACAATCAAAAGTCACTTAATATTAAAATCTATTATTTTTTTGAAGAGTTATCCGGTGGTGCCATTAACAAAAGCGCCAATTTTTATAATTTCATCAAATCCAGGATTCTTCATTTCTTACACAGAACCAATAATAATTTTTTACCAACATTTTCCGAATGCAATATGAATGCCCATGGAAGTTTATTAATAAATCGTTAACTACTTTATTCAATTTTTTTATTAATGTTGCCAACTACAAAGAAAAATTTTCTAGAAAGACATTGTACCTATTGTACACTATTGTACCTATTGTACACATGTACCACATATTTGAAGTGTTTTGATCTATCGTACCTCTGTTTTGTCATTTGTGGCCTCGGTATGTGTCATGATAGCTAGTTTGGAGACTACGAGGGCATAAAACTTGAAATATGCACTATCAATGAAAAATTACCAAAATATGCACTATCGCCTAAAAAGTGCCATTAGATGCATTTGCATATGCAAGTATGCAAATGCATATAATCCGATGTCTACTCATAACTAACATATTTTATTCCCGTGGTTGTGTCTTCTTAGTTTTTTTACTTTTGGTTATTGCAACTTTGTGTTGTCTCCTGCTTTTTATGGGGAAGGAAAACTGGATACTTCTTACTCCTCCTATCTTCTTCTGGTCAATTTTTTTGTTTCAATACAGCTTTAGGATGTCCCCGAGATCATATCAAATGATTTTCGTGGTTCGATACCGCTGTCGATCCTGGCGAAACAGGAGATACAGTAGGCCTAGTACGAAACAATTTTGAGACTCAAACAATCGGACGAGAATGCCGCGTCCTGCTCTAACAACGTCATTTCACGTTTGTTAGAGTAGGACGCGGCATTTTCGAACGATTGTTTGAGTCTCAAAACGGTTTCGTGGTACGGCCCCTGGCTACAGCGGTGAGAATGTGTGATGGAACAAGGCCCGTTTCAGAAATAGCGACAAAGAGAATAGTTGTCTGTGATGCCATTTATGTATTTTTAAATGCAAAATACGTACAATTTCCAATATCTAACTACTGAACAGTAACAAAACGCTTAAAAAAAGTACGCTCATTTTGGGTAACTTTGAATTGCTACAATTGTACTTATAGGCCAATCGAAATAATTTTCACCAACTACAAACTAAAGTAGGTCTTAAAATAATAATATCTATGGTAGTCGAAACTAGTGTTAGGTTAGGTTGGTGTTGCAACATTAAAAAAAACATCAAATTAAAACAAGATAAAATCAAAATTCTCTCAAAATAGAAGCTCCTACAGGGGATGTTTAATTTAAAGCCGTAAATAATAATTTAGTCAATTTTCTATACCGACGGTTGCGTGCTGGAAGTTTTTATTGCATTTTTATTGTTATTTAGGCGTGTTTGTTTCTTGTTGTTGATTACATCGCCGGTTTTAAGCAGCCGGCGCTAATGTGACTTTCTAATTTCGTTCTTGTTTGAGGAATTGATTTTTACCTAATGCAGGACTTTGATCTATTTCGGGATCGTTTAAATATTAAAAGCTGGCGTATTCGAAAATAAACTCGGCTCTCGAATTACGAAGAATTCGTTCGAGATAAAATCGGACGTTTCTCCACAAAAAGGTGAGCGACCTACACGTTTCACTTATGAATACAGGGCGTGACAGTTTTTCACCTGCACTAAAAAGTGTATTTTACCCGAGCTCTAAACTTTAGGGTCAGGCCCATCAACAGCCGACGTAACGGCCGACGCAGCGGCGATGGTGACCCGCACTTTATCGTCCATCCGGACACAGAAAACCCCAAACTATAAGCGTTAAGGAACTTTTACGAGAGGTCCAGCCATTCGACTGTAAGTCGGGGGCTAATTCTAGGAGTACACCTGGGGCCGACTTTTTCTCTCTAATTCTAGCGCGGAACTCGGTCGCGTCATAAATTTGTTTAACGGCCCGGAGGCAATAAGAGGTGGAGAGTAAAAGAAAAATACGATACCGACGTGCCTAGTCGTTATTGCAATTAAACAGAGGAAGTAAATCTTTCAATACGAGCGTTTACCTACCGCTTGCCGCCTGGATTTATCGCTTTGTTCTAGACTGCGTAGCCAATTGAGTGATTGCGAATTGATTAAAAAGTTTTGTTTTGTTTATGCACGTGTCTTTTTCCGTCTGCGTTCTATTTATGGGATAAGCTGAGTTGCATTTATGTGCACATTCGTACATATCGTTTGAAAAAAAAACGCCGCCAGACTGATCTGCCATTGCATTTCTTTACTGCAGTTCATGAAAATTGGAAGCATGTTGTTGGCTTTGTTGCCCATACTAAGCTGTTTATATTCAGATCAAAAGAAATTAAAACAGATAATACGTAAACTTTAAGCTAGACATCCACTAAAAAAATAAAAATGTATATATTTTTATAAAATATAGAATTTTAGTTTGTATTTAAAATAGTATTCCAATAAAGGAAAGTTTTCTAGATCCTCAAGGTAGTATTAGATGCTTAAACGACATAAAATTTAAATAGCAAACACGAGTGGTCGTTATGTTAAATTCCAGAGTTTTCCGACGTCTCTTTGTTTTCCTATCCCATTGAGTCTTATCCTGTTAAGTACATATTTTATTTAAGGTTTTTATTTTTATCGAAGAGAGTCGTCAAATGATAACTATTACACTGGTTTTGAGTGACCATCATTTTGGCATCCACGCCCTTAATATGATAATCTCATACACGCACCAATACATCAATGTAGGCATAGACCTAATCATTGGTAACTGTTGCATTTACTTGCTTGCTTAATTATTATTCAATGTTTTTACCATTACAATATGATAAATTCGCCCGCATTAAGTATATTCTTATAAAAACCAGATACAATATTAAATTGATAAAAGCTAAAAAGTTGTTTTGGATTTGCCAGTTGTAGATTTTCGTATTCACTACAAAATAAGTGCAAACAGAGCAGTTTTTGTGTTGCCAGGATAGACCAAGATTAACACCAGGGCTTAGCGCTGTCACCGTCTCCATAATATAAACTGCTTGTGTTGAAATTAATGTACAACATGTCTATTTGCAGTTTCTCTAGCTTTTCGACGTAAACTTCAAAATAAGATGAGATTATAAAGGAACATACCGTAGTAATTTATTTATTTGTGTCTCAATTGTTAAAGAAACATACATTTTCAACAACAATTTTTATCTTTTACATCTAGGTTTTGTTACCCAGCTATAATATTATATGTTATTATATTATGTTGTAGTTATTCAATAAAAAATATTTGTGTTTAGAATTTTCAAGAAAGATTAAACTAATTAACTTTACGCTCTACAGCGTATATTATTATGTACCATTGAGGAAATTGATTCCTAGGCAGTTGACGGACCCACGTCATTTGGTCGGCTTGTGTCAATTCAATGGTAGCTGTGATCGCTCGGATGGGTTTGACTTAACGCGACTAAATTACTTAGGTCCGCTAATTAGACAGATAGTCTAGGAATCAACTTCTCTGATAGTATTACTAGATGACGCCCACAACTCCGTTGCGCCAAAATTCGTTTATCGCGTGGGAACCGTCCACTTTTCCGGGATAAAAAGTATCCTATGTCCTTTCCTGGGACTCAAAGTATCTCCATACCAAATTTCAGGAAAATCGGTTCAGCGGTTTGGGCGTGAAGAAAGAAGAGGCAGACAGACATACTTTCGCATTTACAATAATTATAGTATGGATGTCTATTAATTCTATTATAATAGAGGTAGTACCCAGGTATCATGAAATTATGAGAAAAATTTAGGTTAATCTTAAAGGCATGTATTATTTCATTCAATTTTTATTACCAGTACGTCGTCACTGTCTTCGTAGCCGTTTTAATTGAAATATTTTACAAGGTCCCCCCCGCTGTCGCGTTACCATATTTCCCGGCCGAAATTTATGGAGATTTTAGCGAATACCGCCTTAAAAAGTGGGTGACTTAGGAAGTTTCACGGCTTGACGGGGCTTTACTATATCTTTACAATACACATTTTATGTAAGGTTTAGTAAATCACGTTATTATATTAAGGCCCTGTATTCCCAGAAACGGACGATTTTCAAGATTTAAAAGTGACAGTAGACACAAAAAAATAGTAATTTAAATTCTGAAGGTTCGGCTGGTACGCTTTCAGTCACACACTTTGCGCCTGCTATTTTATAGTTTTTTGATCGTCGTTTTTTTATATATCAATTAAATCGAGTCAAAAAAACGAATCGCCCTAGATATATTCTTTGTCTTTAATTCAGTGCAAAAATTATCTGAACATTCCAAATAATTTGGACATAGTAATAATAATAATAATACTCCCCACACCGGTTTCGGTGACGGTGGCCGGTTTCATTGAAACCAGACCAGGTACGCAGGAGTAATTTTATAGTGCCCAAGTGTGTGCGCAGTTCACAAGAGCACTCTCTATTCCTTTACTCTCATAACCCAGTGGGACGGAAGACCGACACGACTGGCAAGGCGCAGGACCGACTTTTTACATGCCCATCCGACGCATGGATCATCTTACTTGTCAGACAATCAGGTGATCTGCCTGCATTGTCCTAACCAAACTTGGAAATAACATGTTTCCAACGCGGGATTCGAACCCACGACCTCCGGAGTCGAGAGCGACGCTCTAACCACTAGACCACGGAGGCGTTTGGAAATAGTATGGAAAATTCGTTAAAAGAAGAGGTAACTTTGGGATTTTTTTCTATCGAGTCAAGTTCATGATATTGTGTAATGGAATATAAATTCCACTGTGTTAGATCCTTAACTAATACATATATTTTTTTCAGAATTTAAATTACTATATTTTTGTGTCTACTGTCACTTTTAAATCTTGAAAATCGTCCGTTTCTGGGAATACAGGGCCTTAAGATGCTACTCAGAGCGGCGCAGCTCAAAATTAGTACTATAGTTTTAAAATACGTACCTACTAGATATCATCTTCTTGCAACTTAAATATAGTTACGTTCTATTATATAAAACTAGACGACGCCCGCAACTCCGTCGCGCCAAAATTCGTTTATCGTGCGGGAAACATATTTCTCCTGGAAAAAAAAGTATCAGACAAATCGGTTTAGCGGTTAGGGTGTGAAGAGGTAACAGACAGACATTTTTGACATGGGAGGGCCATGCTTCGGCATGAATGACCCGCTCGACCGGAGAAATACCACGGGCTCACAGAAAACCGGCGTGAAACAGCGCTTGCGCTGTGTTTCGCCGGGTGAGTGAGTTTACCGGAGACCCAATCCCCTACTATTTCCTTCCCTACCCTACCCTATTCCCTTCCCTACCCTCCCCTATTACCCTGTTCCCTCTTAAAAAGCCGGCAACGCACCAGCAGCTCTTCTGATGCTGCGAGTGTCCATGGGCGACGGAAATTGCTTTCCATCAGGTGACCCGTTTGCTCGCTTGCCCCCTTACTTCATAAAAAAAAAAAAAAACACTTTTGCATTTATAATATTAAAGTATGGATGTTAAAACAGCGGCGTCTCATTAGTCGATCCCTCAAGATAATGTAAATTACTTTCGCGAAACGGTCGTAAATTGTTTTCCAATTCCTGATTATGATTTTCATAATCTTTCGAGTGAGTAAACCGCAAACCTAACAGGAAAACGAAGGGACGAGTGTTAAATTGAAATTGCTTAATGGCTCGCGCTCAGGCATTTCATTTTCCATTCGGCTTGCCTCGTAATTTAGAGCAAGTGATGCCTTTGTTTGTTATAAGAATAACTAGCACATTTTTTCATATATTTCACCGACCCGGCAAAGTGTGAAGCTGTTTCGTGATGTTTAATTGTTTGTAATGTGTTTTGTTGTAATTGTCAGCAATGTACCGTGTTTTGTATGTATACGTATCAGCATAATATTTATCAAGATTGATACATGACACGGATGTGTAAAATTGTTTTTTTTTTAATTTAAAATATAAAATCAAATAATATAAAAATCTTTAAGTTTTCGAACCCATTCCAAATACAAACAAACACAGGTGTGTTGAGGTCAGTCTTCAATGAGGTCATATTTTTCTTATTGTCAGCAAAGATATTATACTTAATGTTATAAATAAAACATAATATATTATACAAAATGATTTAGATTATAGTCCCAAAATTATCTTCATCTTGGTGAGCAAGGGCGTCGCCAAGGGGGGGCGGGGAGGGGCAGCTGCCCCCCCCTAGAGATTCTAAAAAAGTTACCAAATATAATGCAAACAACGACCACTAATTATAATATATATTGCCAATAATAATATTAAAATCTGGTAATAGATGTAAGGCTCGTAGTAAGTACAAGTGAAAAGCTTTATGTGCTGTCGACTTTACGTACAATTCATACATACTTTTCTCATTCATAGAGAATGAGAAAAGTATGAATTGTAGTAGGTAAAGTCAACTTGCCCCCCCCTGCGCCATCGGCTGGCGACGCCCGTGTTGGTGAGTTGTGTTGATATGAATAGACCATTTATTATATCGACGGCAAATTTATTTCTACATCCAAACTTCGACAGCTGAACCTTACGCGTGTATATGATTAGGTATATTACCCTCGGGTCAAACTTGAAAGTATTTCAATTAGTCAAAAGTTCTGAAAGTATCAACAACAAAAGTATTCAAATATTTATAGCATGCGGTATCGATCACGGGCCCCACTGAAAGATGCTATCGCACCGCGCCCATGTTATTACGATCATCGTATCCGTGACGCAAAACTATTATATCGATCAGTCCTATTATAATTAACTCGCAGCGGCCGTTTGGGGTGCATTCTGAAACATAACGTCTCTAAAAAACAATTTTCTATCGAATTTAGAGTGGTCTCCTGAGTTACTACTTCTCGTTAAAATAAAAGTCCGTGACTGAAAACCATTATATCGATCAGAGTTATCTATATATATAAAAGAAAGTCGTGTTTGTTACAACACTTATAACTCGAGAACGGCTGGACCGATTGCCATGGTTTTTGATTTGTTGGATTTGTTTCCGTCCCGAATAGCAGAATACATCTTAAAAACAATGAAAACTCGATATGTGTAATGAATACATAATCATATCAATAGATGCTGATTTGTTTATTACATGTCAAACATTTGTTGTCCAATCCTGTCAAATAGTGTAACAACTTTTTTTTTTTTTGGAGCTTATGGCCTGGTTGCTGAGACAGATAGACAGAAGACATCATGTGTGCGTTCAGAAATTTATTTTTTGTAAAATGTCTACAAAGTTCAGGTACTGTTATATTTGTTTGTTTTAGACATTAATTTTCGGAAATTATTTAAGTATTAATTATTTAATTTTTAACTCCCGATAATAATACCTTAGATTTATTCTACAGTAAAAACATAAAATCATCGGAAAGGAACGGAATTTAGGGAATAAAAAATTAGTTGGTAAAGGTTGGTAAAGATTAAGGAAAAAAATCTACAGGTTAACAAAAGTGTAAATGTCTTTTTATAGGTTGTCTATGATTTTTCTTGATAAGCTATTCATACGTAGTGGTTATATACTCTTTGAGCTATTGTCTTTGTCTCGAAAGTTCAGGCACTATTATTATATTTGGTGGTTTTATGCGAGTGCACATTTTAATAACGCACACGCACACGCACACGTACACGCACACGCACACGCACACGCGCACGCGCACATTAATAATCTTCAAAGTGCAAGAAGAAATGGTTCAAGTATTGATTTGAATCGAGCAGCGTGCTTTATGGCGAAACACTAAAATTACATTTTCCTTCGGTTTTCCTTCCTGGCGCTATAACTCCAGAACGTACGAACCGATTTCCACGGTTTTGCATTCGTTGGAAAGGTCTCGGGCTCCGTGAGGTCTATAGAAAAAAAAGTCAGAGGAAAGCAGGAAAATAGGGAAAAATAATTTTATGGCAAAACAACGTTTGCCGGGTTGTAGTTGTTGTTGTTGTAGTTGTAGTTATAAATAAATCGAACTCGTGCGACTCTTTGGTCGGGGTGCAGTTAAGAATTAACAATCCTAACAATATACAATAGAAGTCATTTTAACATTATTATGTTGCAAGATTCTTGAATTCATTTCTTTTCTTAAATTCATCACGTCTTGTTACTGCTGTTTTAAGTAAATTAATTATAATTTATTTTGTATAATATTTTCAAAGCAATGTTTGCAAGAACACATTTATTATAATAATCATAATATGACACAAAATATAAAAATAAAACACAATAATTTGTTTACAAAACACATTATGCGCTTCATAGAATATGCCCTATAAATTATTCTCAATACATTCCTAGGGTAATTACTGGGGATTATCTAGTACATCACTGTAACAATTGAATCGATATATTATATATCTTAATTATTATATTAAATCATATCTATATCGGATTGGCCGACTTAATTATAGAGACTATTAGTGGCTGATATATGTGGGTGCGTGGGATGTTGATGAGGCTATTGTCTTCGGTTCCTATATCTATAGCACCTTGATTCTATTATTATTTGATGCAACATGGCGCAGCGCAGACGACAGCATCCGTGACGCACTTTTTAGTCTGTGAACATAGAACCTATGCAATTATATGCAGTAACGCGCCGGACTTTTTGCGCGTCGTGTGCGCTGGTTATATTTCCACAGACTAAAAAGTGCGTCACGGATAGTCTGTCGTCTGCGCTGCGCCTAATGCAGCTTTATGTCTCAGTAGTCAATGCCTGCAACTCTGTTGCGCCAAAACCTATTTATTTTTTCCGGGATCAAATGTATCCTACGTCCTTTGCCGGGACTCAAAGTATATCCATACCAAATTTCAAAAAAATCGGTTCAGCGCTTTAGGTGTGAGGAGGTAACAGAGAGACGGACACACTTTCGCATTTATAACATTAGTATAAGTATGGATTTGATCTTGTGCTTTCAAAGTACAAAATGGTGATACGTCATTTTCGTATCGAGCTTATAGTTTTTTTTTTTTTTATATTCTGATATTAGCATAATATTTTAATTTTTTTTTAAAGGAGAGCTACACTATGCGACTCTTCAGTCTACGCGTTAGCGCCGCGATGCAACACATCACGTTTCATGGACCCTGTTTACAAACGTTAGTTCTAAGTGTCGCGTCGCGTCGTATCGTGTCGCTTTAAGCTTTATTGTGATGTCGCCTAAAGTTATATTTTTGTTTTGAAGTATAGCAAAGAGCATAGATATCTAAATAGGCAGAACTCTTAAACCTCCTTATTTGATTTTCAATCTACCTGTCTATTTGCGCTAAAACTTGCTTAGCATAGGTGGTAACTGATAAGAGTAAGCCGTCATGTGAAACGATGTCTCGTACCCCAGACAGAACTGAACTAAAATTAATCAATCCCTAACACATTGAAACGTACAGTCTTTGAAATATCTGGCTTACCTACTTCAACCTTAACTCATTGCCATAAGGTTCATTTGTGACGAGCCTCCAATTCCCCTAACTGTACGTGCAGACGTTTCAATGTTGCGTTGATTCAGATGATGCAGACGGGTCATTATCATTACGCGGGATCCATTAATCAAGTTGTATCCTCGGCCCTAAGTACCTGGACGCAGTCGTGCATTCACCCTTCCCTTATCAGTTGCGGGCGAAGGGCGGAACTAGGGCGAAATGATACGTGTATTTTAAACCGGCGTAAACTACAGATTTTAGCGCGGTTGAGTATGCTTTGATGTGGAATATTTTTACTGCGTGGTAATATTATGGGGTAAAAATATTATGCCCCATTTTCAATCCGGACGGTAAATCGCTTTCTAGCTAAGCAAACTGCAGTTTTGATTATATTATAATATTGTCGTTAATAACGAGGGGCCAGACCATCGTGGTGTGAAGCGTCCATTTATATTACTATTTTCAAAAGAAGGATAAAAACACTAAGCGATAAATAGTTGCTGTATGAAATCCATAATCATCGTAATTAATAATTTACTGATCTACTTGCTAAGAACGCGTTAAATGCTGGTTTACACGTCCTGGTAGCTGGCGTCAGATATTGGATGTTGGATTGGATTGAAACGTGTTTACATGCGAGCTACATCTGGACGCTTGAGGGCCAGGCCATATTGTTTCGTTGCGTAGAGTTTTGCCGCTCCAACGCTGCACATACCTACATAATATTTTATGTTAAGCCACATTCATATTATCTTTGTTGTATCGTGAAACACTATGTTTTGACAGAATGACGGATATAAGATAAAGTACAAGAGTAAGGTACAAGTTGGAAGCCGGCGACATGAAGCAGCAGCAGATGTCGCGACACTACTGATTTCTATGTATTTCTATGAAATACCGTGCGTAACTAGCGACACGAAGCTAGCGAAACTTTCATAGAAATACATAGAAACAGTAGTGTCGCGACGACACGTCGTCTGCTGCCGCTTCATGTCGCCCGCTGCCAACCGGCACCTCAAATTGCGAACTGCACTGCTATCATAATGTATTACGATGTCTTTCGTCTTCAGGTGCAGATATAGCAATGCGTTACGCCTATTTAACGACACAGCACACAAGGAAAATCGACGCATAAATGTGCATTTTCCAGCATGAAAATCACTTGAATACACAGCAAATCCAGCGTCGAATCTAGTTCTGATATCTACTACTGTATCAATATAAATCATCACTGATATCCATAGAAGTTTGTCTGAATAAAAAGTATTTCTATAACCGTGAATGTATTAAACCGCAATTTGGTCTGAATAGCCCTTGGTCTATTCCACTAATGCATTGATATTCTGCACGCTGGGTTATTAAATCAGTACCCTGATTCTACCATTTTAACGCGATAATATATTTAGTGCAGATTCGTTCTTTGTTCGACCCAGTCCGCTTTCTCTCAAACTGCAAACATTATTCTCAACAGAGAATGTTAGTTTTTCTTACTGCTCAAGTTCTCACCATAGAAACGTAAACAGTAGTAATTAATAATATTTTGTTAGGAATCCAAAAAGCGCACCTAGTGGCAAACTAATATAATTTGATGGCAAATAAATTGTAGCGATTTTTTTTTATAAAATAGGGGGGCAAACGAGCAAACTGGTCACAGTGATGGAAAGCAACTTCCGTCGCCCATAGACACTCGCAACATCAGAACAGTTGCAGGTGCGTTGCCGGCCTTTTAAGAGGGAACAGGTAATAGGGTAGGGAAGGGTAGAAAGGGAAATAGGGTAGGGGATTGAGCCTCCGGTAAACTCACTCACTGGGCGAAA
Source organism: Aricia agestis (assembly GCF_905147365.1). Lineage (NCBI taxonomy): Eukaryota > Metazoa > Arthropoda > Insecta > Lepidoptera > Lycaenidae > Aricia > Aricia agestis. The sequence continues at coordinate 8,015,677 of NC_056421.1, read as the reverse complement.
CATACCGCAAGCACAGTTTCACGCTGGTTTTCTGTGAGCCCGTGGTATTTTTTGTGGTCGAGCCGGCCTATTCGTGCCGAAGCATGGCTCTCCCACGGTAAAAAATCTGATGTGACTGAAAAGAAGTGTTAAAAAACTCACTACTTAAACCACTCCTTGTTGAAGACTACAAAATCCAGTCATTTGAAATTTGTTTGATAGGGGACGGACTGGATCGAACTAGGAACGGAGCTGCGTTTATTTTGCGTTAAAATAAGAATCAGGGTATAGTTGTATAACAGCCCTTAGTGGTTGTAGTGGTTGTATAAATAGTAAATACGGGACATCTACAGCATCTGCATAATATCACGTTTGCATACAGTTCGTGTATATCATAATCACCGTATTGTTAGTTAGTGATCGAGGAATTCACATGGAATTATACCTGCAAATAATAATATAATGTTTCGACAGTTAGAGGGCGACTAACCCCAAAAAACATAACATCGTCCTTCTCTCTTCACACTCACGCCCGTCTTTCATATGCCAGGTGAAATGCTCATCGCCAAATTAGTTTTTTCTCAATAACTCGATAAATATACAACATTTTAAAAATCCGCTAGGTCGATCTCTCAATGATAGAATTTTATACAATGTGTTAAAATATTAACTTAGTTCAATGCACGGTTACGGCAATAAATAAAAAATTCGAGAAAATTAGATGCATCTTTGTGATTTTTTTCTATCGAGAAAATTTTAAGATATCGTGTTTTTGTTCAGATTGAATTCTTGGAAATATAATGTAGTATCTAATTTTAGAAAATTAAACAATTCGGGGCTTATTTTCAAGCATAAAAATGAATTATAAAATCGACACTTTAGGGTTAGTCGCCCCCTTAATCAGCATTGGTGGTAATTAAAAAGAATAAAATAATAAGTATTGATTAAAAAAACACGTAATTTGTAACAATTTAACTAGCGTGGTTCCATAGTTTCTCTAAAGGCTATTATTAACACAAAATGTGTCATCAAACAAACAAATTAATTGTATGTTTGTGTCCCCAAAACTAGTCATGATGATAATAGTATGAAATAAACATAAAAACTCTATTATATTCAAACTGTGCCGGTCCCAATCGCGAGCACACATGAACGCACCGCCAACCCGGTGAATCGACGTGCAAAAAAAAGAAAGAAAAATATATCAAATATATAATTCCTCGCGAATCGACTGATATGATTGACGTTAAGGTCGGTTCATACAAAAAAAATGTTAATAGCTGATACATTTTTCAATGATACAATTAAAACTGAACTTTATGCAGGAATTAGTATAGTCACAAAATTAACTAACGAACTTCAAAGGTTACGTTAGCGTTTACGGACTGTTTCGCGGTTTTGCGCTATGCATCGCGATTCGGGACACCTTTCGGTGGACAACCACATTGGTTTCTTCAAGAAGATTCACGTCGTGAATGCTAAGCGACCCTTATTTACTTACTCTTCTGATTATTTCATTGAAAATCAGATAATATATAGTAAGGGAGCCCTAGAACATTTTTTTTAAATAACTATTAAGCTAATTTTTGTCCGTAGCTTCATTTTGATAAGACAAACAACATTTTTATTTGCGAAAAATCTAGAAAGTGGTAGCACAGAGATAGAAATGATTTCATACTTTGAATTGATGGTCCTAAAATATGGACTGTTCTATTTGTAGGGCAATGTTAATAATATAACTATTAATCTATCAAGATACAAAAAATCAGCTCGTTAGGGTTCTGTTATATATGAACTAACCTAACGGAATATATTTAAATAAAGCTACTCACAAAAAATTTGCTTGATATTAATTAAAAAATGTTCTAGGGCTCCCGTACTAATATACTACTCAATATCCTTTATCATTTGGAAGAACTGAAATCTAGTTTTCTCTTTTATCAAATTACAATAACATTCAGTTATTTCACCGAACAAATTCGGATTCAAATTCGTTCCGTTTTCGAGATAAATGAATCTAATTCACTCGCATTATCAATAGTGGGACTTCTGCCCGATGAGCAAGGCGTCTGCTTCATAAGTCAGCAGGGATAAGCCGTGTAAATCATCCCGTGGGCGCTGATAACGGTTAAATATGAGCTCATATTGTGCGTACTTAACATACTGAGCGATGAAAAGTTATATTTATCGCGCCGCTTTTTGATGCATTGCGTTAATGCGTTGCGGTTGGTAATGAAACATAATGCGGCATACACGTAAAAATTAAAGTGCCTGAGCAACTAAAATTGGATTAAAAACCAATCCTAAGATTTGATAACCTAAGAGCCAGTGACAGCTAGAATTTTCTACATTTTCTAAAAGCTGATAGTTTTCCTGTTGTTATTGTAGTTGCTGGTTGTTATTACCTCTATATGGGTCATATACAGAAAAACTTTCAGCTGACTGGCTGTCGCTAGGTTCTGGACATTAGGCATAGTTAATGTTTTGTCTTATAAAAATTTGGCCAAAGCCAAGGCCCTGGTTGAAAGCATTTTAAAAGAAGCAAGATGGTAATTTATCCCTGTATTTCATGTGTGAAAAATAAAGGTCACAATTATTATCTTAAATTAAATATTTACTGCACGTTAAGCGTGGGAGAGCCATGCTTCGGCACGAATGGGCTGGCTCAACCGGAGAAATACCTCGGTCTCACAGAAAACCGGCGTGAAACAGCGCTTGCGCTGTGTTTCGCCGAATGAGTGAGTTTACCGGAGGCCCAATCCCCTACCCTATTCCCTTCCCTACCCTCCCCTATTCCCTTCCCTTCCCTCCCCTATTCCCTTCCCTTCCTTAACCTCCCTATTACCCTATTTCCTCTTAAAAGGCCGGCAACGCACTTGCAGCTCTTCTGATGCTGCGAGTGTCCATGGGCGACGGAAGTTGCTTTCCATCAGGTGACCCGTTTGCTCGTTTGCCCCCTTATTTCATAAAAAAAAATTAAAGATTTACTGCACGTACGGGTTAAGAAAGCTATTAAAAACAAACCAATAAAGAAGGTTTTACACTACCCTACTTGTATAATGTATTATGTGAAAATGCACAAAGTATTACAACAGCGCAAAACGGCTGAATTATTCATTCAAAGTGTAGCTACGTGTCGAAACACTAATAGAAGTCGGGTCATATATTTGTGCGAATGTGCTACAGGATAAAAATACCTGAGATCGTCTGAGTCGATGTTTTATCGACCGTATTGTTAATGGATATTGGAAAAGTTTATGTGCAGATCTGAACAGGATAAAATTTTCTAGTTTTTTTTTTTTATGGAATAAGGGGGCAAACGAGCAAACGGGTCACCTGATGGAAAGCAACTTCCGTCGCCCATGGACACTCGCAGCATCAGAAGAGCTGCAGGTGGGTTGTCGGCTTTTTACGAGGGAACAGGGTAATAGGGGAGGGGAAGGGATGGGAAGGGAAGGGAATAGGGGAGGGTAGGGAAGAGAATAGGGGAGGGTAGGGAAGGGAATAGGGTAGGGGATTGGGCCTCCGGTAAACTCACTCACTCAGCGAAACACAGCGTAAGCGCTGTTTCACGCCGGTTTTCTGTGAGAACGTGGTATTTCTCCGGTCGAGCCGGCCCATTCGTGCCGAAGCATGGCTCTCCCATGTATAAAACGTTTTGACCTTGTAAGTAACTTAAAATAAGCAGAATGAAATTCAACAAAGAAAGCAATGTTTTAACACACATTATTAATGTAGTAAATAAATTCCTAAATATTATAAGTATTATTTATAACAGCTAATAAGTAATAATTCACACAAAAATAAAAAAGGAAATTGTAAAAAAACAAGTCCTAACAAAATCAAAAACATGGTCTCCATTAAAAAGGAATTGTTGAAGTATATTTGAAATTCCCGCGTTTTCGTTTCAATATTATGGTACTTATATTTAAAAAAAAATGTTTTTCTTCGTCTATGCACTCTGTGCTCTGTGTTCTCTCTCTCTGCTAAAATAATTGCTGTAATGTAATTTACGTAAGTGGAAAATAAAACAAAAGTAACAATTCTAAACTGTTTTATTACATCAGGAATTAAAAAAGCAATAGCATAATAGCCATAAATAAACTGTGTAATGACAGTTTAATAAGGAATTATTATCAACATTCATTTCAATAATTACTATCGAAAGGTACAGTTAGATAATCAAACACGGACCTTTTGTTACGGAAATATCACCCTCAGCTCAATATCCAAATACTATTAACAGAAAATAAATGTCGTATTGATAAATCGGTCGGTCTAACTGCTAAATAGCGTGTAACTAATGACGACTCGGCAACAACGTAACTTGTACCTTGCACCAGTGTCATTGCACATTCATTTGATTTTCATGCAGAAGGTAATGAAAAATTGCTTTCAAATTATTGATGTGCCCTTTAAACTTCCCTTATATTGGAAATGTTTGTTCACGGAATAGATATCGTCGTATGCGTAGTTAAGTCTTTGTGGAAAAGAAAATGCTTCAATGCATGATTCAGCAGATTCTACAGTACTTAAATGGTTTGTTTCCATCTAATTCATCTTGTTGTATTACAATAACAGCTACAACTTAGGGTCAATTCAGACCGTAACGTGACGCAGATGCATTTCTAAATTTTTACTGAATTGGTAAATTTGCATAATCTCCAGTCTCACATTGAAATCTGTCAAATCCATACTTTTTTTATGAAATAATCGTGCCGAAGCATGACTGTCCCACGTGTCATACATATTTAGAAATGCAATTTACGCGTCACGTTGCGGTCTGAATTGACTCGAGTTTTTAATTCCAAATGTATTCGTCAATGCATACCTACACATTACACAACTCACGCACTCATTCGTATACAATAACCAAACTATAAATCAGAAAAACCCAAAAAACCTATTATCGGGATCGTATCAAAACTTTACCAATATTTTAAATTGTTATCAAAATCTAAACGATAAAGTTAATGAAAGAACTTCGGCACTTCACAAATCTACAATTTCGTAATATATTGTTTGTAATGGCTAAGTTTTCATATTAGATGGCGCATTATCTGCGCTTATGGGCTGTTTGCATGCGACCGCAATGATATTTCGTTTATAAGCGACGCACACTTTTGAACTTCCTCGATTTATGGCGTAGCTCCAGGAATTTCGTGAAAGCAAAATTCCCCTGCTTAAATTACTTTCTAGGGTTATTTTTATATTCGCTTTAATTTTTAGTTCAATCGTTGCTTTTGGAACAGCAAAATTTACCTTCAGTCACGTGAACTTGAATAATACCTACGCTAACATTATTAAAGACGATTACGATGCGCGGTAAAAGCGCTTTTCCCACTAAAAATGATATAATGGGTGCGCATTGAGTATGCTTATAAAGTAAATTAAGGAAACGCAAAATTATTAAACACTTCTTCCTATTGTTAATTAAACTCATAATCCAAAATAACCCAAGCTAATATTTAAACACAATTAATTCTATACTGAGCAATCAACAGTGATAGCAATAGACAAAACGACCACAACAGTGTGAATATAGGTTAAATATTTCCCGAATATAATTAATTAAACGTTACCAAATTATAATAGCCTAAGGAAAGGCAAATAATGCGGGTAGTATTGATTGAATCATTCCCAGCCGAGCGGCTATCCACACTATCGATAAATTAAATTGAGCTGGACACTTTCATACGATGGCTAAATAATCTACAACCTAATGGAGGCCTAAGGGAGTAAACGTTAATAGGTCTAATTTGGAAGATGATTGGACGAATTAAATTAATTTCTGATAATGTCACGTCGATTTTCCCGAATTTCTCTAGGGAATTTCATTTTTGAACATTACAGGTTTTTGAGAAGCTAAAAAGTAATAATATTTGTTTTTTCAAGATATTGTGGAACAGAAACAATGTTTATTGTTTAGTAAATAATATGAGATATCAATTTACAACTTGTACTTTAAAATTAATTAAGACCGATAAACTCCAGGTTGTTTTTCAAAGGCCTTCAATGACAAAAAATCGATACGCGTTTTGCATACAAATAGCCCTCAAAAACAACCGGACCACCACGCCAAAGTCAGGATTAGACGCACGCCCAGTTTAAATAAGAAAAAGAGCAAACCCTTTGAGTAAATCAAAGCAGAACAAACATCGACGATCGCAAGCCCTTATCTGAGCGCGCACGTGTGAACCCCGCTCAATTTTAATTTCATGCTCAAACAATGACGCTATCGAGCCAGCTATTATTTTGTATCGAGGGTTGAGTTCATCTAAATCCGCCAGATAAGCCGTCAGCTCTTTGTCGTCTATCCGGATAGCTAATTCGTGAATTCACATTTGAGACTCTATTCAGCGGCTACTCTTATATTATCATTTCTACCCCTATCTGCAGATAAAGTTTAATTGAATGGTTCGTTTTGATGTCGTTCGGTGGCAGACTTGTTGGAAATTACCCGTTAGACATAGAAATTCTAAAGTTTCGGTTATTAACAATAGCATCCTCTATTGTATTTAGCATACTTTCTTCATGGTAATTTTTAGTTCTACATTGTATTTATTATTTTATTCAAACTCTTAAACTAGGTGCAATATGACTGATAGATTATTTCGCTTTAGCAGGAATTCCATTTCCGATGAATTTCAATCACCATTTGAAGTGTCATAAACAATGCCGTTAAATGCATCGAAATTAATCAAGGCTGTCTCCCGGAGGAGGCTGTGTAAGCTCTCCTGTCAGCCGCTAGTGCTTCCCTAACGATGATTTGCCAAATTCCCAAACCAAATCGCATCATCGTCCATAGTCGCCCTTGCGTCTGTGTTTATCAAAACACTTAGCGATTTAATATGCGCTCCCCCTTCACTCTGTTCGTGTAGATTATGTTATCGTGCGATTTATTTCAATGTACCTACGAATGAGTTCTCAAATCATTGCAATCTATCGGAAATAGAAAATATCATTTGAATAGAAGGAAATGATGACATTCAGATACTTACTTTAAAAGCATAATCAATATTTTTCTTTACCAAGCGTGCAATATTTAAGAAAACGAATTAACTATCTACTATTATAATATAAATACTATTATAATAAAAATCTAAATATCACATCAACCTTATCAATTATCTTGTGTAAAAGTGAAAAATCGTTTAATTTTTTATATTTTTGATACACAAATCTCATTTGCGAGTTGTTTGATTTTAATTAGCTGTCCAGACTGCAGACGCTCTGAACAGAGGGGTAAGTTTTTTATTGCAATTATATTATGAAAATTTATTTCCATCAATTTTGTCGTTACTTTAAAATTAATAGTTTTTGCCGAGTAATATTTCATGTTTATTTTATGAGCCTGTACATATATTATTCTAATTTTCATGATTCTAAACCGAATTATTAAGGTAGTAACAAAGAGAAAAAATATTAAATAAATACATTCAAATGCAAACATAGGCAAAATAAATTAAGCCCAAAATTAACGCATGTCAACGAAACCTAATTCCGGCCACAATGTAAGTTGGGTACGAGTTCATCCGTTATGATTTTTTCATCAATTCGAGATTAGACGCACACGTAATAGGGGAACTTGTAATAAGAAAACTTGTAATAGACCATTTGAAAGTCGGAACCGACGTATGGTACAAATGTGGGAAGGTAATGATAATAATAAACGCTGTACTTGAAGCCGTGAAACTTGCGGATGGAATCAAATGTGATCAATTGATCATTTTAATGCAAATCGACTATTCGATGAAATTCATTCAGGTGGTGTGCGATAGTTCCAATAACGTGTTCAAGTTGGGAATGTTCCCAATATAGGTACGATTAAACAGTTGTCTGCAGTCTAGGATAATTATTATAAATAGATTATTGAAATATTAAGGGCCTGTTTCACCACTTCCTGATAAGTGAATTTTATACGTGCGAGAGCCATGCTTCGGCACGATTAGGCCGGCTCGACTGGAGAAATACCACGTTCTCACAGAAAACCGGCGTGAAACCGCGCTTGCGCTGTGTTTCGCCGAGTGAGTGAGTTTACCGGAGGCCCAATCCCCTACTCTATTCCTTTCCCTACCCTCCCCTATTTCCTTCCCTTCCCTTCCCTACCCCTATTATCCTATTCCCTCTTAAAAGGCCGGCAAGGCACTTGCAGCTCTTCTGATGCTGTGAGTGTCCATGGGCGACGGAAGTTGCTTTCCATCAGGTGACCCGTTTGCTGCTCGTTTGCCCCCTTATTTCATAAAAAAGCGACGAATAGGTAGGTAGGATAACATTTTTATCTGCGAAAAATCTTGAAAGTGGTTCGTTCGTTATAGGGTTCTGTAATCAACAAACCTTGGTTGACTAGTGAACCCTAAAACGGAACCCTAACAAGCTGATTATTTGTATATAGAAAGGTTAATAGTTATATAATTTAAAAGTAACATTGTGCTAGTACAAATAAAACTGTCCATATTTTAGGAAGCTCCTCACAAAAAATTTGCTTGATAGTAATAAAAAAAAATGTTCCTTTCTATCTAGGGCTCCCGTACTATTAATCAAAATCGGTTCAGGAGTTTTTGAGACACAGAATTTTAATTCTCAATTACGTACAATTTTAAAGTCGGATTAATATTTTAAAAATACTACTATTAAATCACATAATATTCGTTTTTAAATGAATACGAACGAGTATAATTACTGCCTAAGCTACAACGATCATGACGCCCACTGGAAATTCATTGTTTACATTATCTCAATTAAGTCTACGTTTTGTTTGATGTTCCAGTCCCGAATGAAGCACTTTGAGAATTTTGTTTGTGTTATGAGTAATAGCTCCAAAACACACGGAATCGTCGAAACAACAAATATTAAATGATCATGAATTACCCCTATATTCAAAAGTTTAATATCGCGGGAGAAATGAGACGCTTCTATGAAAGTTGTAAAACATCGGTAGATAGAGCCAAAAACTATATTGTACTATACTAGCTTTTGCCTCAGCTTCGCTCGCGTGAAATACGAAAATCGCGTAAACCTCCTTTGGGATCATGATGTTTTCCTAAGACCAAAACTAGCCTATGTTTATTAACCGGAATTGTCTTTGACCGTTTAAGTTTAAAATAATTACGTTTGCAATATTTTTTTGTTTGCAAGGCAAGTTTGCAACATTTTTTTAACATATAGATTAAAACTTAAACTTAAAAAAAAAACTTAGGGTGGGTTGCACCAGAGGCGTTGTTATAGTTAAGGTTAAGGTGATCGTCAAATGTGGCGTCTATAATTATTGACTTTAATAGTAGAGATTTGACAGTTCATTTGACATTTTGTTATTGTTCAAGTTAAAGTTATAGTTAAAGTAAGTTGGTGCAACCCACCCTAACATTTAAATGAAGTTCCATTTCGAATGGGTATGTCATAGCAACGCTAGTACATCACGACTCACGTCCCATCACGTGAGAGAGCCATGCTTTGGCACGAATGGGCCGGCTCGACCGGAGAAATACCACGTTCTCACAGAAAACCGGCGTGAAACAGCGCTTGCGCTATGTTTCGCCTAGTGAGTGAGTTTACCGGAGGCCCAATCCCCTACCCTATTCCCTTCCCTGTCCTCCCCTATTCCTTCTCTTCCCTACCTTCCCCTATTCCCTTCCCTTCCCTACCATCCCCTATTACCCTATTCCCTCTTAAAAGGCCGGCAACGCACTTGCAGCTCTTCTGATGCTGCGAGTGTCCATGGGCGACGGATGTTGCTTTCCATCAGGTGACCCGTTTGCTCGTTTGCCCCCTTATTTCATAAAAAAAAGTATAAGCTCGAAACCTATTTTACACTAACATCATCACTTGCAAATAATTTCAATGTCTTCATAGTGTAAAAGAGCTGGCTATAATCGGCCCCGGCATGGCGAGAGTTAATTGAATTCAAACAGAGATTAGCCCCGATTGCGGCGGATTCACGGCGATTCGTTCACCCAATGTGTACTTACTGCATATCATGTACTTAGTTCTACGGTGTTCATACCTTGCGCTAATCAGTCGGGTGATTCATTTAAAATACAGCGGGGCTAAAATGGTCACATTTAGCAATTCCTCTCAATCAATTCAGCAAATGAATTGTCAAAACTGTCAAACTGACAAATGTCAAATCAGTACAAAAATACAGAAATGAATTGCAAGCAGAGTTGCATTATGCGATTTTAGAAAAATGAATCATATTATGATTCATGTCATGATTCTTCAAAGCTACCATTTTAGCCCCGCAGTACTTACTGATATTATATTATGGACCTTTATTCATTTTGAAGATTAATGAAAATTAATATTAAATACATTTGATAGAGTGATGACATAAATGATTATAACGGAAGGATTTAGCTGTAAGAAACTAATTCTACTTTTGAATTCTGAAAACTACTTGATTCTGAAAACTAATTCTAACGGATATAGCCGTAGAAAACTGTTTTGAATTTAAGGAGTAAAGTTTAGTCTATTTTCTATTACGTTTAAACAAAACAAAGATGAGAACCCCAAAAACAAAAATATTTCGTGACACTTAAGAAAAGGTTTCGAGAGTGTATATTTTGTCTTTTCCCTATTGTTCTTTGTTCACAAAATCTTAAAAAGGAAAAGAAGGTCAAAGTTTAAACTATAATGAAATATAAAATAATAATCTTTTATAACCGTTCAAAGTCTGCACGACAGTTATATTCTATTATTTCAAAAGACCAGCTTATAAAAATAAAGCGTTTTCATTATAAGAAAAAGGTGCAAATTTTATTTATGAATTTAAAAAGCTTAAAAGTTTATTAGGGCTTCAGATATTTTCAAGTCACACAAATTATTTTAATTAAAATATTATTTATTTAGGTAAAGGTTTGCTTAGAAACAGGTCAAATATCTTTTTAATTCTTTTATGAAATTCATAAAGTAGAACTGCTATTTACTTTATGTAAAAGCAGAGTAGGTAAGTACACAATATTTTTATATAAACAGATTCTTAAAATACTTATATCAATCTACTAATTTTAAGAGACGTATCTTAAATTTTAAATATCAAAATACCCATCATAATATTTTTCCTTATAACAGTACAATTCAATCACCAGTTTTTCTTTTAATTCGTTATCTCTACGGAAATATTTTTTAAAACACTGCAGAAATAACACCCAAGGTACTAGCTTGTTAGCTATCCTGTCAAAAAAAAAACAACAGTTTGTTAGATTTTTCAGCGAGAACAAAGAAAACCGAGTTACCTTAAATACTAAAAATCGAGTTAGTACTTGTTCTCGCTCCAACTTGAAACCTCAAGGCATGAGCTCACTCCTTGACTTACAATATCTATCGTAACCTATTTTATTGACCACCTCTAAACCTCAGAAATTTGCTTTTATTATCTGTGCAAAACACAAAAAATGTCTTTGACAGTAATATTGTAATATTTTAATTTACGATTAATAAAAACTTACGGAAAAAATCCTAAGCCCAGCGGAGCTAAAATGGTCGCTTTGGAGAATCATATAATTAATCATAATATGATCAATATTTAAACTTCACTTTGCGTGCAATTCATATAGTGATTCACTTAGATTAATGATTGGTCCCGCAAGCGGCGCCCGCGCGGAGAATCATATTATCATTCAATACATGATTGTCCAAAGCGACCATTTTAGCCCCGCAGCTTCCAACTTATCACTATCACATTTATTCAATTCTCTATATTAAAAAAAACTCCAATGCGCCAAAATTCGTTTATCATGCCGTACATTTTTTGGGATAAAAATAATTTAAGTCCTTTCCCGGGAAAATGAAATTTGGTATGGACATACATGAATATGTATGTCCATACCAAATTTCAGCAAAATGGGTTCAGCGATTTGGGCGTGAAGAGGTGAAGAGGCAGACAGACAGACAGAAACACTCTCGCATTTATAATATTAAGTATGGATATCTGCAAAAATAAGTGATTTGGTCAGCGGCCTGACAATTTCTAGGTGTTTGGTGTTCGAGTTATAGCTATAATAAATTACTAAAGTTTTGAGTTGGATAAATGCCCATAGTTACAATATTTATTTAGCATTCTCACAACACACGGTTAAAAACATTTCACTTTAAAACTTAAATATTTAAGCACCCTTCCATTGCTTTCACATTTAACTCAAAGTAAAGTTTAAACTTATATAAAATTCAATCGATAATCCTTGTATCCATCATTGTACGTCTAAATTTATTATGTAGCCATAACTCAAATAAGTGAATTCGCCTTTGTAAAGGAAAAACTTAGGAAACTCAGTGTTTGGCGAACAATGACAACTCTACTATGCCAGTCACGTAGCGTCGCCTTAAAAATACGACGCTTAAATCCATAAAGTACTTTAGTATTTCTGTTCCTTTTTAGGACGCAACATTTTAATATCCTTTTTTGACAAACAATATATTTTACAGGTAAAATGTAAAATATGATACCCATTGCAAAATTGTCACAATATAGTCCCACAGGTCTTAAATACAAAATGTTACCCTTTAATATTTTCAGTTTCGTTCTTGTGAGTGTTTTATTATTGAACCCTCACGTTCTCTACTTATAGTATTATTGAAAGGGGTAAATGAAAAATAAACAGTATTTCCAATAACCATTTTCTCGTATTAAAAACTGAAAAAGGGTAAATAGTATTCAATTGCCATTCTCCTTTAAAAAACAATATCATAATAAACAAAATGGAAGGATACGGTGCAATTTCGGTTCATTTCCTAGTGGAATAGACATCAATTCATTACTGGCTGAAAACTACGCCAGCTCAGGAGACTTGCACAAATAGATAATCTCCTAATGTAGGTACGGCCGCCGGCAAACCTGATGTGCCACTTATGGCCTTTCCTGCTATAGTAATAAGATCGAAATGGGCTTTAATCGATCTACCTCGAATGTGCCCATTAGCGAGATGGTATCACATCGATTGAATTTTAATTAATGACGTCATAGGTTTCTAGTTTCGAATATTAGAAAGGTCGGATAATTGTAAATTAAAGTTCTAAGATTAGTGAGAAAATAGACCAAGAAGGTTGATTGTTTGATTTGCGTTTGAGTTAAAATTGTTAGTAAATTGAGTTTAACAAATAAAAATTTGTATTAAATTACATGCCTTTCTAATTTATCTACTTATATAAATAAAATTGAATTTTAAATTTTATTTAAACTTAAATTCGCTATAACTTGAGAATTTCTAAACCCTTTTGGGTAATTTTAGTTTTTAAAATATGTTCGTGGCAGTCCAGGGAAGGTTCATATTAAAAGGTAAAGTGATACGCAGTTCACCGGTCGTTCTGTAAGAAATAAATTTACATCTACAGAACTAAAATAAAATAAAAGAAAATCAAATCAATCTGCAATAGGTAATAAGCAATAATCTACAACAATATAAAACTGTACAAAACTTACGTAACTACAAAACAATAAAATTCCAATCTGTAAAAACTGGGGGTAATCCTGGAAAATTCCAGTTACGTCATTAATCATCTCGAAATTCAATACATCGACACGTCCGCCATTACGAGATTCCAGAGATTTTATGATGTTTCCATTTCTATAGGGCGGCGGGATTGGAATAGCAACACTTAGGTATTCAGATATGCAGACGGCCGAGGTATTTGCTATTGATTTATACCTATTGTTTATTTAATATACCTAGCTTAGCTAGATATCTAAGGGTCTGCTTATACTAGTGCAGAGTCAGAAGCGCGGTAAATCCCCTGTTGTGACCAAAGCATATCGCAACAAACTCTCAGACTACACTCTACAGCAGTAATTTAATAAAATCGGCCAAGTGCGAGTTAAACTCGCACACGAAGAGTTCCGTTCCTCAATCGAGCAAAAATATGCTGAAAATTGTGTTTTTTTGTATGGGAGCCCCTTTAATTATTTAATTTATTTAAATTTTATTATTGATTATTAAAGTACAAATATAACTGAGTATTTCGTGAATATTTCAAGTGCCTATGTGTTGCAGTTATTGATATCGAGCAAAAAATAGCAAAAAAATCACGTTTGTTGTATGGGATCCCCCCTTAAATATTAATTTTATTTTGTTTTTAGTATTTGTTGTTATAGCGGTAACAGTTCTTGAGTTACAGCCTGGAGACACACAGACAGACAGACGGACAGAAGGACAGACATTAAAGTCTTTACCCTTTGGGTACGGAACCCAAATTTTTTCTTTAAAAAAATGTAATTAAGTGAATATAAAGGTGGATTTCCTGACGTTATCAGATGTTCTTCGCTGCGCTTCGATTCTAATAGTGTGTATGGACCCAAACATAGCCTTTTCATTAAAAGCACTAGATGTAAGGTATAGCCTGGAGTCTAGACGATAACACTTTGGGGTGGGAATAGTCATATTTTATCACCTACGTCCTACGCCCACTAGGGAATTTGTGCAGGCAGCTTTTAGTTGTACATTCCTGTAATATGCCAATATGAAATATCACACGAAGAATATTAATGTTCAATTCACATCCCAACGTCGCTAGGCGTTGGAATGCATTTTAATTAAAATCGGAAACAAGCAGCTCGACACCGCGGGTGATAAGTCTGCCAATTCAATGTGTATCTTATTGTGTAGAAAATTAAGCTTAGTTTTGAATAGGCTACTTACAGATGCAACCCGTCATATCGATGCGTCACCCCGTCACGTAGCAATTCGAACTGACCCTATTGTTATTGACAGGTTCGACCACTCAATACGAATGGCCAATCTTTTACGATGGATCGAAAAAATCAATCGTAAAATCAAATAAAAGAAAAGTAATTTTTAAAACACTCTGATTTATTAAAAAAATAATTTACAAACACAAAATAATTAAGTACGACCCTCTAAAGTCTTATAAAAATAGCCCATATTTTGTCACTTTACATGTTGTATCTAATACAGACGTCATAGTTATACAATATACATATTATGTACAATGTTTTGTCATAGTACTGTCAAGCCACTTTTCTTACGTATCAGCCAAGAACACCGTATCAGTGAAACCTCCGCATAAATTGTTCCTGTACATTTTATTAGTAACGAGGATATGAAAAGTCAGCCACAGTGATATAAACCATAACATGCCCCGAGATTATTCGTGATGTGTAACAGGCATGAAATTACTCGACACATTCATACATCAAATGAAATCTTAAACTTCTGTGGCTTTGCAATATATTTTGTGTCCTCATAATAAGATGTGCGCACAGTGTGAAATAACCTTCACAAATATTATAAGAGAAATGTAATCCATTCGTCTCTGGCGTCGCCCTTTTCACATCTCCACAATCATAGCTTTCAACTGTGACTTTGTTGCTTTTAGCCAACTGACAAAAATAGGTTTAAGTGTAAACAAGTTGCTCGCAACAAATAAATTTTTCAGGGTTAAAACCTACGAATAATAAAAACTAGGTTAAAACGTATTCCTTGTCCTTTCAAGGGACTTAAAGTCCTTATCTCATCTATCAAAATTAATCATGGAGTAATGTTTTAAGCACGCAGATACAACAGACAGACAGACTTTTCTATCAAAAACGGATTTTTGTCAACTTGGCATGACAGTTTTCCAGTAGGTTACCGTAATTATTCATTACGGTAGTCATTATTATTAACTAGCTGTCCGGGTGAACTTCGTGTCACTTTAAAACCTTCCCTGGACTTCTAGGAATATTTTAAGACTAAAATCAGCCCAATCCGTTTAGCCGTTTTCGAGTTTTAGCGCGACTAACACATTTGAAAAATCCATTTTTATATATAACACTAGCTGTCCCGGTGAACTTCGTGTCACTTTAAAACCTTCCCTGGACTTCTACGTACATTTTAAGACTAAAATCAGCCCCATCCGTTCAGCCGTTTTCGAGTTTTAGCGCGACTGACACATTTGTAAATCCATTTTTATATATAAGATGACTAAGTTTTGTTAGTATTGTAGATGAGCCATTTACGTCCTACCGGGTTCCTCTTTATAAAAGTTTCGTAAGATATAACAAACATTATATTATATAACTTTAAAAAGAGCTGAAAATTACAGCTCCTATATAACAGATTTTCTGAGAGGCCACAACCACATTTCCAGCGAGAAATAAACCAGAAACTTAGCGAACAAAGAAATTTTATCAGCTTAAATATCTTATAAAAATACGTTTTGCTCTACAAAAGACCGCTTTAAAATTCTTATTACATCATCACTTTTTATTACACCCCCAAGATTTTCCAACTTAATAGCGGGGATTAATCGTGGAAGTATTATCGTGTCATTTCTTACATACTTTTACCACATTAGACTGAACGAACCAGTAGACCGACTTACGGTCAATTCAGACCGACACAAAGTATGGATTTGACAGACTTCAATTGCGTGAGACGTCATGCAAGTCTGTCAATATAAGAAGAGTTCTCAAAATGTATACGTTCGAATTCGGCCTGCGTGTGCCCTTTAATGCGTTGCTGAGTCGTTCGTGTGCTTGCAGCGGAACCACGTGGTACAACACGCCGATTTGTCAGCTTGTTTGAAGTCAGCCTACTGGTTCGTTCCGTCTATTGTGCTTTCACACTTCCGGACAATGCGTTTGGGAATGAGAAAACTTTGAATCTGTGTCATAGTGTCTGAGTGATGAGGTGGGCGGCGAACCTTGAAATATCATTTTGAGGGAGGTTTTTGGGACAGATTCAAACTCGTCAAAAGTTATTAACTTGTCATGGTTTACGTTTTGTACATTAGCTGAAGAAAGCTTTTTAAAGTTTGCTTGGCCTGTAGAATTATTTCACCTAAATTATAAACTGTAGACTTGATTGTTAACGTCAACAAAGACAATAATAATTATTATTGTAATTTTGATTACTGCCTATTTAAATTTAACTTGTTTACCATATAACAACAAAATTATTATTTGGAAAATGTTAGAAACTCAGAGGCAATCTTATCATTTTCTAGTAAATCTATATATATGTCGCAGCCGACTGGTTTAAATAGCCGTTCAATCAAACAGCTAGCCTTTTGACTGAACAACGCCATTCAATCACACGTCTAGCTTTCAGATTGAATATTTTAGTCGCTCAAAACGTTCAACACTACAGCTGATTCAAAAGCCGCCGTCTAATTGAAGTAGTTCAGCGCGCACCGCTGCGGCGCTAGGTGCGTTTTATTTACAATATGGCGTCAACTAGCAGGTGTTCGTTGGTGTTTGTGGTTGTTTTTCGGAAAGGAAGTACTAGTTAATAAAAGTGTTATTAAAGAGACAAAAATTATGGAGGCACATACGAGTGAATCAAAATTTCAACAAATATTCGAGGAGAAATTACGGGATTATGAAATACATCACCAAGGTATTTATTGCAATTCCATAAATAATAAATCAGCTATAATTATTGTATGTGCTTAATATGTTCAAAATTAGTTAGAAGACAGTTCTTTCAGTCCCGACGAAAGGGGGGTTCGGGGTGCACAGCCCCCCGCCAAAACAAAAACAAACACAATCCAGAAAGTCCAAAAGTTGGTTAGGTTAGGTTAGAACTTAGACCACAACACAGAGGGAGCCGAGCGAGCGCAGCGAGCGTCAACAAAAAAAAGGGGGGCTCGGGGGGCGCAGCCCCCCGCCAAAACAAAAACAAACACAATCCAGAAAGTCCAAAAGTAGGTTAGGTTATAACTGTGACTGTGCTGCGGCAGCAGCCGGCGACCGTCACAAAACTCGTCTCAGAATTTTTTATTTTTACTTATGCATTAAACTTTTGGTCACCCCTTAAACTTAATCCGAGAATAATCTTTCAATTTAAAAATACAATTAGTTTTCCTATTCTCCCAAATTACATATTAAACTAATAGTCACCCTAGTTAATTTGCCATTAAACCTGTTGGCTAAGCGTCGTCAAGCTGTAGTGTTGAACGTTGTAGTCAACAAGTCGACTAAACGACGTAAAACCGTGTGATTGAATGGCGTTGTTCAGTCAAAGGGCTAGCTGTTTGATTGAACGGCTATTTAAACCAGTCGGCTGCGACATATATAAAACTCAAAGGTGACTGACTGACTGATTGACATAGTGATCTATTAACGCACAGCCCAAACCACTGGACGGATCGGGCTGAAATTTGGCATGCAGGTAGATGTTATGACGTAGGCATCCGCTAAAAAAGGATTTTGATAAATTCCAACCCCAAGGGGTTCAAATAGGGGATAAAAATTTGTATATAATAATACTTCTTAACGCGAGCGAAGCCGCGGGCAAAAGCTCGTATTAAATAAATACCATAAATTATATAAAATATATATATAAAATTCTCGTGTCACAGTTTTCGTTGCCATACTCCTCCGAAACGGCTTGACCGATTCTCATGAAATTTTGTGAGCATATTGAGTAGGTCTGAGAATTGGCCAACATCTATTTTTCATACCAAAAAAAATATATATGGCAAAACAACGTTTGTCGGGACAGCTAGTAAAATATATATTGCCACGTAGGCACGTACGTATTGGAATAAGTAATGAATTCATTTTCCATAGTTGCGGACAGTATGAGCTCCGATGAGCTCATAGTTTTAGAATTTTCTCATAATATATAGCCACATAGCACATACTTCGTAGTCCGAGAGCCGGCGGCATGCGACGTCGTCACGTCTGCTAGTGGCCGTTCGACATTCCTGACAAGCTTCATTATTATTTTACTATGGCGTGCCTGGAAAAATTGAGGGGCAGATAAAATATGCACTACAGTTCGCTTTAAGAGCGTAATTTTTGCTCTAGTTTCAGTTTAAAATATAAAGTCTGAAATTGTAATTGTGTTACTGACTTACTCTGGAATGGAGACCAAGGCTGGGAAATCGGGGTGTAGGTCGACCTCCAACTAGGTGAGTTGACGATCTCCGTTTAGTTGCGGGTCCATGTTGGATGCGAGTAGCAGGAGATCGGTCATCTTTTGCATCTTATGCGGCCTATGTCCAGCAGTGGACGAATACAGGTTGATATGAAGATGATGATGATGATAGTGACTTCAAGTAATGGAATGGTTTTTCAGGTATTAGATATTTCAAATGTAACAGAAATAATGCCTTAAACGTAAAAATATTCATAAATGAAAATCTGAAAGCTCTCATATTGAATTCGGCCCAAAGTCAGACGGTAATCTCTCTTGAATCCCGCATTAATTTCATTTTAATTTGAACACGTTATGTGACACTATAATTAATGTTCCCGCCGACGTGTTGACATGTGTTAGAGCCTCCGTTGTTCGGAGGCGCGAACCGGCTCACATTACCGATAGACAAAAAGACCCGGCGGCAAAAACTACCGCGACCCTCGCCTACCCACTACGCGTACCGTTCCGCGGTTCCCGTGTTTTTTGTTTATATTAAAGGGCGCAGCAAAGCAGGAAGTGCGAGAGCCGAGACGTATGACATTCAACAAATATTATCCTTCAAGACCCGAGATAGACAAAAGTCATCTTAGCGCCGACTCCGACGGGCGAAATTAGGCTGTGCGGCGTCGTAAAAAGTCTCATTTTAGCGAGCTCGTTGTTTTTATTCATTGGGAAATGTCATCGTTTCAGGAGTAGGCGCAAGTGAACGCGTCAAAGTGTAAAATGAGGGGTTTTGCGCCGTGTCAGTGAAAGTCATTAGGAATGGAATGGATGAGAATTGCGTGCATATTTACCTCCCTAAGTTAATATGAACGACGTGATGAAATGAAAATCCCATTTTTCGTCCTCAATATTCGGTATAGTCATTAATGTTCGAGTGACTTCGTATTTTCGTATTATAATGCGGTCGTTAGGCTCAGGCCTAAATTGGCGCTATGATCATAATGTTAACGTTATTATAGTTATGGATATCATCATGTTTTTATTAGTAAGTATATTTATTACTTCATAATCAAAGCCCGACATGCCCAAAAATATTATATATAACTGCGAAAGTGTGTCTATAAGGCTATATATAAGAGGTAACAGATAGACTGTTACCTCTTTACACCCAAAATGCTAAACCAATTTTGCTGTTTGATATGGAGATATATTGAGTCCAGAAAAAGAACATAATAATAATAATGTCTTTTTATTATTATGTTCTTGATTATGAATGAAAGATTGTGTGAATAATTGTGAATGGCGAAGTCTCGCCATTCATAATTCACACAATCTCACTACCACACACACAGCTAAAATCACAAAATACACAGACCTAATAATTGAACTGAAATCACAATGGAAAGTAAATGCAGTTAAAACTATACCGTTAGTTATATCAAGCACTGGAATCATCCCAAAAACATAACACCATAGCTTCGAAACACTTAACATTCATCCACTTACATATATCACTCTTCAAAAGGCTGTTATTCTTAATACATGCCGAATCGTCAGAAAATTTCTGGCATCACCTAATTTTATTTTTTTCTGAAGTTGCTTGGTCACCAGCCCGCAGCTTTAGTGGAGAAGTAAAAACTTAAAAAGAAAATAATATTAATAATAGACATTTATTCAACAAGCACATACACATAGGATACGAGTACTTATAATCCCAGCAGGTACTTATAATCCCGGAAATGTACGATTCCTTTACAACTTTTGGAGCAAAGGAGTTGCAGGCGTAATGTAGTTAACAATAAAGTATAAACACAACCACACGTGCTCTTGTACTATAAGAACTATTGAATGCATAACTTTTATAACCATGATATTATAAAAAAACTTATAACTACATGAGCTCTTGTACAATAGCGACTAGAGGATTGAACTATTACTGCAGAGAATCAATACTGCAGTTAGTGCTGTCGGTGAATCAAAGACAACAATGGGGCAGGTTGTCTGCGGCGGGCACTTCACACCACTTTCGCTACTTTGCCGTGTCGAGACAGCGCGAAATTTAGATCGTAACGACAGCACACAAGTTTTGGGTTTTATTATAAGACGAGCTTTTGCCCGCGGCTTCGCTCGCGTTAAGAAGTATTATTATATACAAACTTTCATCCCCTATTTGAACCCCTTGGGGTTAGAATTTATCAAAATCCTTTCTTAGCGGATGCCTACGTCATAACATCTACCTGCATGCCAAATTTCAGCCCGATCCGTCCAGTGGTTTGGGCTGTGCGTTGATAGATCACTATGTCAATCAGTCAGTCACCTTTGAGTTTTATATATATAGATAGAGATATAGATATAGATTTAGTTTCGTTTAGTGTGCTACAATTTTAAAGCGATTAAAATAAAATAAACAAATATTATTGAGCTCTATGAGAAGAAGCTAAACGAACTTTTGTCTTCACTGTAGTCGGGGGCTTAGAAAAAGATACAAAATAATCTGACTTATTTTTAAACTTATTTTTTTGATATAATAATAGCATAAAATATTATTATAATACCTAGAGTAGACAAACAGTCTCTAAAAGCCCGATGATAGCTTTATATGTCGCAGCAAACTGGTTTAAATAGCCGTTCAATCAAACAGCTAGCCCTTTAACTGAACAACGCCATTCAATCACACGGCTATACGTCGTTTAGCCGACTTGTTGACTACAACGTTCAACACTACAGCTAGACGACGCTTAGTCAACTAGTTTGTTTTTGTTTTGGCGGGGGGCTGCGCCTCCCGAGCCCCCCTTTTATTTGACGGCGGTCGCCGGCTGCTGCCGCAGCACGCTCGCTGCGCTCGCTCGGCTTCCTCTGAGTTGTGGTCTAAGTTCTAACCTAACCTAACCAACTTTTGGACTTTCTGGATTGTGTTTGTTTTTGTTTTGACGGGGGGCTATGCCCCCCGAACCCCCCTTTCGGGGGAGGCTGCGTCGTATCGTATGTGCCTCTACAATTTTTGTCTCTTTAATAACACTTGTAACTTTTATTAACTACTTTCTTTCCGAAAAACAACCACAAACACCAACAAACACCTGCTAGTTGACGCCATATCCTACTAATATTATAAAGGCGAAAGTTTGTTTGGATGTATGGATGTGTGGATGTATGGATGTGTGGATGTATGAATGAAACTTTACAATAACATAGCTTATACATCAGAATAACACATAGGCTACAATTTTAACCGACTTTCAAAATGGGGGAGGTGTTATGTTTGTTTTCTTATGTTCAACGATTACTCCGCCGTTTGTTAACCGATTTTTTTTTTCTCTTGGTATATAGGGTATCATCTCAATTTGGTATTATATTAACAAAAGTGGTGATCTGATGAAGGATCCATAAGTAATCGAGGGAACTCCTCAAAATTTATAGAGAAACATGTGGTGATTTCGGTTTCGTGAGAAGTATTCTAAGCATATGCTACCAACAAGTAAGATTTTGCACCGAGGTATACCTGGTATACCGTGGTTCGTAAGGTGCTGAGAGAACTCCTGATTCTTTATAGATACAAGTTTGGGAGTTTCGGTGTTTTAAGAACGGAAAGCATATGCTACTGTACAATTTACATTCATCATCATCATCATCATCACTACCATATTATACCATGAATCGTCCCATGGTTATGACTTATGAGCCTATAATAACCCTGTTATTGGTACTTTTCATAGTCTTTTAGATCGAGACTCGAGTTTGTCAAGCGATAATTAAAAAAATGTATACCTACCTAATATTATAAACTTAAAGAGTGTGTTTGCTTGAACGCGTTAATCTCAGGACTACATGTCCGATTTAAAAACTTATTTCAGTGTTAGATAGCTCATTTATCGAGTAAGACTATAGGCTATATATTATCACGCTAAGACTAATACGACTGAAGAAACGCAGGAAAATGTGGAAAAAACGGGGGAAATATTAGAAATTACGAACTACTGGAGCAATTTTTATGGCAATATTAAGCACAGATATAGAGTAGACCAAGTGAAGGGAGTAGGGACATAAGCTATTTTTTATGGGAAAATGTACGGTTTCTGTAAATTTCCTAATTTACGCGGGCGAAGCCGCGCGGGACATCTAGTTGTAAATAAAACGCACCTAGCGCCGCAGCGGTGCGCGCTGAACTACTTCAATTAGACGGCGGCTTTTGAATCAGCTGTAGTGTTGAACGTTTTGAGCGACTAAAATATTCAATATAAAAGCTAGACGTGTGATTGAATGGCGTTGTTCAGTCAAAGGGCTAGCTGTTTGATTGAACGGCTATTTAAACCAGTCGGCTGCGACATATACACGCTAAAAAAATGCAGACATTAAGAGAAAATCAATCTATATCCTGATTATTTTATCATACCCCAATATGAACAGCAAGCAGCAGTTTAGCAGTGCTTGTGAAAAGCTTTGCTTTGTCACTATCCGTTGCTTTTTTATTTATCACTTTACTTTTTTGCTGTCCGTACTAATAATAATAAAAAGGCTAGGGTGCAGATTTTGCAGGTTATTTTCGCGTTAGTACGTGTCGGCTGAGATTATTCGAGTACGTGCGGTGTGCTTCGTGTTTCGTTCACAAATTGTTACTTAAGCCCGCACACCCCTTATACATTGCATTCTGATTACATTTACTAAATCATTTTCAGTTTATTTTGAAACAGGAATTATTCTCATTATATTTCTTAATAAAAAAAATAATTTCAGTTATTAGAAGTATAAGTAGTTATTTAAGGAAATAAGTATTTTACAAAAATGCTAAAACAACCTACATTGCTATTTATCGATACCTATACGACCCAATTGGGTTGTCTTTTATTAAGTCTGTCTCTTTTATGTAAATGGCATTTCGTATCTTTTGTTTCACTTATCTGTCAAATTCGTCAATGTTGTTCGGAAGAGATTTAAACCAGAAAATAGTATGAACGTAACAGATCTGTATAAGTAGAATATTATTGGATGACAGCTGGTCCAACAAGGTTATAAATGAACGTGGGCGGGGGCGCTGCTGGTAAAGAACTGTCAAAAATGGCGTTTTTGTATGATGACAGCGTTAGTTCCTTTCTTCGCCACGTGCATTTAAAACCTTGTCGAGCTCTATGGTTATGGTTAAATATGGCGTCTTGATGACGTCAATTTTTAACTTTAACCAAAGATTTGACATTTTGCATTGTAGTTAAATTTATAGTTAAAGTTACAGTTATAGTTAAAGTTAGTTGGTACAACCCAACCTTAATTAAGCATACACCTATATTACAACAATTCTGCAATAAAGTGTGTGCTTATTTCTTGTGTGCTTCAATAAATATTGTTGCTAGGGTAAAAATTCAAACGTTTAAAAACGTTAAATTTCTAACAAATCCAACGCAATCTCCAATATCCAATAGTAATTTCCTGCATGTAGCCGGTGCAGTGCCGGTAACTCATAATAATCCTTATCCTAGCGTTCTTAATTCGTTTCAATTAAATTTTCACATGCTGCAATACGCTGCATTTAAAAATAATAGGATTTTGCACCGCAGATGCTCCAATTTTCCTAGATTTATTGGTTTCAGTTGCGTTTTAAAAGGTTATTAACTCGTTTTTGCTCAGGCTATTTTCCTTTTCTTTTTGTTTTGTCTGAACAATGAACATTTTATTATCCATACTAATATTATAAATGCTATCTGTCGGTCTGTCTATCTGTCTGTCTGTCTATCGTTACCTCTTCACGCCCAAACCACTCAGCCGATTTTGCTGAAATTCGGCATGGAGATGCTTTGAGTCCCGAAAAGGACATAAAATACTTTTTATCCCGGAAAATATACGGTTCACACGTGATAAACGAGTTTTGACGCAATGGAGTTGCGGGCGTCATCTATGTAGTTATAATTTAAATGGCAAACCTGATTGGCTGATAGATCACCACAAAACAAAATATAGATAGCAGGTTAGAACGTTAGAATTAGAAGCTTAAAAGTTTTCACAGTTAAACAACTGTGAAAAAAAAATACATGTTTACAAACATTTTTTTTTTATTTTACCCCAAAAAGGTGTAACAGAAGAGCTCAAAGTCTTACAGAATAAATTACTACCAATATTATAAATGCAAAAGTGTATTGCTTGTTTAAAAATGATTTCACAATTTAGATAAGATTCAGATTTTAGCACATTGTCACAAAACATGAACGTGTTTGTAAATTAAATTAGTTTTCTCGCTGATTGCTACTTATAAAGTTCAATATTCAAACTCACTGTAGCATACCGTTTTAATAAACAAAAGAAAAAGGTATAAGGAACAGAACGGTGCTACGGACGTTCCGTACAAAGAGCCGTAGCTGGTTCCAGCATCAAAGTGTTGCATGTGTTGTTTGAAACCTTTATGGAACTTTTTAAAATCTTACTGAACCGTCATCAATTTTTCTTACTTTTAAATACAAATTTTATTTAATGCTATTGATACGAGTTCGGTAATAATAAATTGTTTTTTTTTTTTTTTTTGCTGAAGGCAGGTCAAGTAGCCCTGATGTCACTGCGACCCTTGAGGACCTATTGTGACTCCTTCGCATTAGAGTACCGTCCCCAACCCAATGCTGCTCATAAATTGAACGATGTGGTTGGGGTTGGTGCCACGAATTTCCTCGGTGGATGTGTATTCGTAGCAACCAAGGTGTCTGTTCCTGCTCTGTAGTAGAGCAGGGCAGTCAAGGAGAAGGTGTATAGGTGTCTCATCCTCCTCCTCGCAGAATCTGCAAGTCATTGAGCTACTAACACCTATTCTGTTAAGGTGCTTATTGAGCTTGCAGTGCCCAGTTAGGCTTCTGGTAAGGATTCTTAATTGATTCCTACCCATGGTGAGCACTATTCCTGATAGTCTCTTGTTGAAGCCAGAAATTAGTGTTCAAGGCCAGGGGTCTCAACCCATTGCTTCCTGCTCAGTTTGCGAACCCATTCCTCGAGCACTTGCTTTGTGGTACTGGGAGATATTCCACAGACTGGTTCTGGGCCATATATGAGACTCTCAGCCCCAAGCCTAGCCAGTTCATCCGCGGTTTCGTTACCGGGGACGTTACTGTGGCCCGGGACCCATACTAGGCGTATTTTGTTGCCTTTCCTAGCATGTTCAACGTCTCAATGCATTCCAGAACCAATTTTGACGAAACTTCTGCAGCAGTCAGTGCTTTAAGTGCAGCTTGACTATCAGAGAAGATAAAAATATTTTTGTTAACTAGTGCCATCTCTAGGCTTTCTAGTAAGCAACCGATGATTGCGAAGACCTCAGCCTGAAACACGGTCGCAAACTCCCCCCTGGCATGTTTGCCTCTTGGGGGCCTGCCTCCGTAGAATCCGGCTCCCGCACGGTTGTCTTTCCTTGATCCATCCGTGAACCAAACTATATCGCTAGGGCGAACATCAATTGGGATTTTTCCTTCCCAGTCCTCCCTGGCAGGTATAAGAACCTGATATTGCTTCGAAAAGCTATGCACCTTGATCATGGCATCTGATGGCATGCCCATGATGGGTGATTCACGAAGAGACTGTTCTAGCTGTCTAAATGGGGTGGATGCCCAATTTGTCCTGCCCGCCGTCCTGGCCCTGAGGGCCGCCTTTCTGGCTTCCATCTGAACAAGCAGAGGAAGCGGAGTTACGTTGATCAGGGCCTCGAGGGAAGCAGTGGATGTTGACGAGAGCCCACCCGTGATTATTAGGCATGCCAGTCTCTGAACGCTGTTCAGATTTTTACGACAGTTTACTTGTTCAGCCTTTTTTTGCCACACTACGCAGTCATATGTGGTAATCGGTCTCACTATGGCTGTATATATCCATAGCATTGCCTTCGGCTGAATACCCCATTTAGAGCTAACAAGCTTCCAACAGGAACCCAGAGCACATCTAGCTTTTTTCGTAATATACTCGATGTGCTTATTCCATGTGAGTCCTTTGTCTAAGATTACTCCTAAATATTTGACTTCACTCGCAAACTTAACAGTTTTCCCGAAGAGTATTGGGGTTCTTAGTCCCTCCAACTTCCTCTTTTTGGTGAAAGGTATCAAGACCGTCTTGTCAGCGTTTACTGTTAGCTTGACCCTTCGGCACCAATCCTCGACGACTCTTAGTGCTGACTGCATTAACCCAGCGACCACTGATGCGTATTTGCCCACCACTAGAATCGCCAGGTCGTCAGCGTACCCTTGAGCGTAATATCTTCTGAGGTTCAGTTCCCTTAATAGGTCGTCCACTACCAGGGACCATCTCACAGGTGACAACACACCTCCTTGAGGGCAGCCTTGCGTCAGCCTGATTAAGAGTGTCAGGTCCATGTGGTCAATGAGGCTACCCTATTATCGAGCGTGGCTTTGATCCACTGTACAGTAGTTGGATCCATGTCCCTCAAAGCCAGGCTATTTGTGATAGAGCTGGTTGAAGTGTTGTCGAATGCACCTTCAATGTCTAGAAAGACACAGAGCGCAATCTCTTTATCTTCAATTGCTCTATCAATGCGATCTACTAGGTCCTTTAGAGCCGTTTCAGTAGATTTGCCTTTTTAGTAGGCATGTTGTCTTTCATGCAGAGGCTTTTTAGTGAGATAGGTGTCCCTTATGTGTAGGTTGACCACCTTCTCCATTGTTTTGAGCATGAAAGAGGTGAGGTTGATTGGTCTGTAGGACTTCGGTAAAGCCTTATCTCTGTCCCCACTCTTTGGTATGTAGGACACCTTTACCTTTGTCCATGCCAATGGAATGTAGCCCCACGCGAAACTTGCTCTGAATATTTTCAGTAGCACTGGGAGGATAATGTCCTTGCCCTGTTGGAGGAGGGCCGGAAATATCTTATCCTCGCCGCCGGTCTTGTAAGGCTTGAAGCTGTCAATTGCCCATTTGACTCGGTCAGGCTTGAAGATCGTAGAAGCTCTTCTCCAGTCGTCAGACGATGGTCTGGTTTTAATATTCGTATGGGAGAAGGCTTCGTTACTTTCAAGATGGATACTGTTGGGGAAGTGTACGTCGGCTAGTAATCTTAGCGTTTCTTCCGCTGTTTTAGTATAAGTACCATCTGGCCTCTTGAGAGTGCTGGGATGGGAGCTAGGGGCCTTCGATATTATATAATAAATTGTACGAGGGAAAAAAGGATGGTAAGATGTGTCTAGATTCTAGTTGATACATGACCTATGTGTACGTTTTTTTAGGGTTCCGTACCCAAAGGGTAAAAACGGGTATTACTATGACTTTGTTGTCTGTCCGTCTGTCTGTCTCCAGGCTGTATCTCAAGAACCACTAAAGATAGACTTCTGAAATTTTCACAGATGGTTTATATCTGTTGCCACTATAACAACAAATACTGGAAAAAAAAAATGGGGGGCTCCCATACAACAAACGTGATTTTTTTGGCCTTTTTTGCTCGATATCAATAATGGCAACAGATAGGAAGCTGAAATTTTCACAAAGGCCTTATATATACGTGCACTTTAATAATAAATAATAATATTTATGGCCTATTTTTGCTCTATAACGGTGCGGGACGCTTTGTGCGCAAGTCCAACTCGCACTTGGCCGATTTTTTTTTCATTTATCTCATCTCCATACTTATTAGAGTCAGATCAGCATTTTAAGTATGACAAGCAAATGGACAGACGGACAGTTTAGTATTAGTACAGATTCCCGTCTCGGTTGTAACGGCTAGCTTTTATTTGTATAGCAAACATTACTGAAAGCTATTTTCAAGAGCTTCAGCATTTGGGTCAACTGTATGCATTCGATGACCGACTTAGGTTGTGTCGGAATGAGATCTCTAGACCCTTAACCGGATAAGTGGATGAATTTTTCAGAGCTGGCTTTAAGGGAACTATAACTTCATACAGAATTGTAAGGGATATCTTGTGATATTATTGTAGCCTGCGATGTTGCGAAAATTCGTTATTACTCAATATTAATAATAATCAAAATA
Source organism: Aricia agestis (assembly GCF_905147365.1). Lineage (NCBI taxonomy): Eukaryota > Metazoa > Arthropoda > Insecta > Lepidoptera > Lycaenidae > Aricia > Aricia agestis. The sequence continues at coordinate 7,986,950 of NC_056421.1, read as the reverse complement.
ATCCTTCATCCTCTCCTAGGACCCATAATACCAATTTTAATTAAATTTTGCAAAGAGCATGCTAAATTTCGTCAAAATCGGTTTACTTACTAGCGTGAAGAGGTGGCAGAGAGATACGCTTTGCAATTGTAATAGTTAATGTAAAACATCGTCACAGACATGATGTTTTAAAACAACTATCTACGATCCCTAGATCATCTTTCCAATAGCAAAAAAATACTTTCACTCAGATAATTATCATTTATCACGATCGGAGGAAAACAATACAGAATCTTAGACAATATTCTGTTCATAAGATGCAATATAGGCGGCCGGGACGGCACCATTAAAATAAGACGAGCGCCATTGTCCTTACCTTATTTCCGACCGTCTATAATTTTGATAATAGGCTAGAAAATATTCCTTTGTCTCAAACAGGCTATCTGCGACGCCTCCGTCCGATTTCAAAGGCGCTTTGTGTTTTCGCTGCGTTTATATTTTTTAATTTTATCGAATGTGGCCCTTTACTGATTATGAATTTTAAAGTTTAATTCAGTTGAAGACAAAAATTTTGCAACTACAACTTAGTTGTGTCAAAAACTTTCTGGGATTTACTTTCTAGGAAAATTAAGCTTTTATTATTAATATAGTGATAATATTCTTCTATAAGACGAAATATATCGCCCACCCATCCAGTGTCCCACGTGGTAGGTACACATCGCTTAACATCACAATTAGTCCGGGCCTAAGACCTAAGAATATGTTATACTAGTCCCGCTCGGCTTCGCCCGCGTAAGTTAGGAATTTTACGGAAACCATACATTTTTCCATAAAAAATAGATTATGTCCCTACTCCCTTCACTTGGTCTCTATATCTGTGCCAAATATTGCCATAAAAATTGCTCCAGTAGTTCATAATTTCTAATATTTCCCCCGTTTTTCCCACATTTTCCTGAGTTTCTTCGGTCGTGTTAGTCTTAGCGTGATAATATATAGCCTATAGTCTTACTCGATAAATTAGCTATATAACACTGAAATAAGTTTTAAAATCGGACCAGTAGTTCCTGAGATTAGCGCGTTCAAGCAAACATACTCCCAAGCAATATTAAGTATAGATTTTTTTCAATTATCGCTTGACAAACTCGAGTCTCGATCTAAAAGACTATGAAACGTACCAATAACAGGGTCATTATAGGCTCATAAGTCATAACCATGGGACGATGTACCTATGGTATAAAAAATGGTAGTGATGATGATAATTATGATGAATGTAATTTGCATAGTAGCATATGCTTTCCGTTCTGAAAACAACGCTGAAACTCCCAAACTTGTATCTATAAAGAATCAGGAGTTCTCTCAGCACCTTCCGAACCAAGGTATACCAGGTCTTACTTACTTACTTTTTGGTAGCATATGCTCAGAATACTTCTCACGAAACCAAAGTCACCACATGTTTCCCTATAAATTTTGAGGAGTTCCCTCGATTACTTATGCATCCTTCATAAGATCACCACTTTTGTGAATATAATACCAAATTGGGATGATACCCTATATACCAAAAGAAAAATTTTGTAAATCGGTTAACAAACGGCGGAGTAATCGTTGAACATAAGAAAACGAACATAACACCTCCCCCATTTTGAAAGTTGGTTAAAATTGTAGCCTATGTGTTATTCTGATGTATAAGCTATATTATTATAAAGTTTCATTAAAATCCGTTCAGTAGTTTTTGCATGAAAGAGTAACAAACATCCATACATCCACACATCCATACATCCGTACATCCAAACAAACTTTCGCCTTTATAATATTAGTAGGATATAAAAATAAAGCGGATTTTCCTTCCTGACGCCATAATTACAGAACGCACGAACTGATTTCCATGGTTTTGCGTTCGTTGAAAAGGTCTCGGACTCCGTGAGGTCTGTAGAAAAAAAATTAGAAAAAACTTCAAGAGAAAAGCAGGAAAACAGGGAAAATCATTTTATGCCAAAACAACATTTGCCGGGACAGCTATAAGTTTGGATGTTGGTTTTCCAGCACCAATTAATTTAATAAAGTTTGTTAATATTTTACGTTTTTTATAAATTTGTTCAGCCTAATCACGTTTAAATAAAGCTTGATTGGATGTTTATCTCTCGCTCAGCAAAACCGAAACGTGCAATTTATTCGGGCACAATGGCTAGTTTTTAGCCAGTTACCCGCTCAGCAATTAGCCAGGTAACACGGTAACGCACTGCAGCTAACAGCCCTTAACTATTGTTAATGACCCGGCGAGGGTATAATTGCATTTTTTCACACCCCTACAAACAGCAATTTCACTAATTCCGCACGAGCAAAGTTTTGCGGAAATTAAATTAAAATTTACGATTGCGACGGATTTTCGCAAGCTCTTTACTATTTTAAAATAATTTATCAAATTACACATTTTTATCTCGTAAATAAAATGAGACATCAAATATTTTTAGTAGATAATATTACTCGTACGTGTTCAAATGTTGCCACGAATTCGTTAATAAATAAATTAATATGGAAATCGCACATTTTTCCACCATATAAAATAGCATACCTAGCATAATTATTTTAGTCACTGTTTTCTATTTGTGCCTAAATTAATTTAATAAACAAACACACGACTTTGTAATTTTATATTATTATAAGCATTTCTATATTTTTGCCTATATTAATTTTATAAACAAACTTTCAACTTGCAATTATTATGTCAGTTATAGACAATTTTGTCTTAGAATTTTCTTAGCACGGACCCTATAAAGTATACCAGCTTTCTCGAAATCAGTTTCATTTTATATCGAACAACGCCAACACTGATAAGACTGAACTCAATTACGCCGTACGAGGGAATCAAACAGTTAGCTTCATTTATAAACTTTTCTAATACAGCGAGTCTTTTGAGGGAAAACGAAGGAGTAAGTAGAAAATATCTGTCCCTGAAAACGATTTCAGGGTTCGAGGATTACCCCGTAATAATTGGACTGCAGCGGAAAGTTTTAATGAAAATATGTTACGGTTATTAGGTTTCGTATTTACGGTTTCTTATTGTGACATTTTAGAGAAATAAAAATAGTTTAACCCTTTGTAGCATAGGTACCGTCCACGTACGTTACACAGAATTTCGACTTTTGACCATGTTGGACGCTTTATATTCTAAGATTTTTTTCCAAAAAGAAGGTCGTTTTTCATCTCTCAAAAACATGAACTGTAATATTTGCATGATTTAATGTTATTTGGATGAATTAAACTCCAACACAACTTGATTACCTCTAATCTTATATCTTTAAACGAGCAATTCTTGTATATATATATTACAAAATTTTCATGAAATTTAGTATATACGGGGTTTCGGGGGTGATAAATCGATCTAGCTAGGAATCATTTTTAGAAAATGTCATTTTATTCGTATTTTATCGAAAAAATGGTTGTTTAATCGAAAAAATATTTCATTTCTTACTGAATACATACGATACTATTGTCACATGGCAAATGATGCTGAAATCAAGAAAAAAATCAACCGCCTACTATCAGCTTTACATTATTTTGTTTCTGGACATTTTACACAAGAAGAACGATAACTATAACAAAATATAGTTGTAAGTTTAATAAGTATTAGACATTTTCCCCATCTGTGTCCAATAAACCTCCGTTATGCGACTCAATACCAACTTTTTCGATAACAGTAACAAACAAAAACTCGATGTCCAATAGGTATTGGATATTTTTAAAAGTTCAAAAGCTACACTTGTAGGAAAACTTTTAATAGGAATTTTCAAATATTTTTTTTTCCATATATAAAATAGAAGTGGTTAAAAAATTTAGTATGATAATTAATAATGTACTATGTATTTGGCAATAAAAGAATCTAGTAAGTTACAAATATATCACAAAATTTTAGTTTTATAAATCAAATATACCATAAAACCGCTGTATGAAAGTGATTAGAAATAACTATTATATTAGAAATAAAAAATTTGTAATTATAATCTGTAATGTAGGTTAAAATACTGTTTTAAAATTGTAATTATATTTAAATAAGTTAATTGAACAACAAAAACATAAACCACAATCTCTGAGATCTCATTACGAAAATCTCGGAGGAGGTTTTAAACATTTTTGAAAGCCTCAAACATAAAGCGGGAGGCTTGAACCGTTTCAGGCACTGCCAACTATTAAACCAGGCCGACAAATAGTAAATAGAGAAGCGCCGTAGGATCAATTACGTTTTTAAAGATGGAAGCCCTTTATTATATTTTAGAGTCTTTCATTAAAATTTTCTATCAAAGAACCGGCTTGTCTTATTATAGCGTGCTCGGATATGATTCGAGATTCCATTATTGCGTTCATTCAAATTGTGAACAAATTCCGTTAATTAATTTCCTAATCGGCTGTTTCCAGGTGCCTTCATATTATGTTTATTGTGTTATTTTTATTATTTCCGTTATTTTTTTGGTTTTTAGGTTGAAAACCTATAATAATAATAATAGAACCGTTGTCAAAATTCCAAGTCCATGGGACGGTACTTATGCTTTCCATCGGGTTACCTGCTTGCTCGTTTGCCCTTAGTTTTAATAAGTAATTTAATCGCCTATTAGTATAACTAGACTGCTCAAATCATTGCACGCACCGAAATGGCTGAGTTGCTGTTCCTTTCTTTTTCGCTACCAGTTTCTGATCAATTTTTAATTTTCTCTAATATTTCTCCAAGATTACATTTCACTACGTTTCCTATCTTTCATTAATTTTATGGCCCCAATCAGAGCCTCGTCTATTGAGGGCATATTATGGGCCGTCTTTGATGCTTTAATCAGTGGTGTCAGCCACGCCTGCTGCCGTAATTAGAACGCCTACCAGAGCGCCTACTCTGAGTCTTGCACCTTCCTTTCAATAAACTACACTTTAGTCGAATAACGAGGCACAGAATTCAAACTTTTGACATTTTATATTAAGTTTTGTGCCTCGAATATCCGTTTGAAATTAGCTGTTTGGGAATATTATGCGTGGCGGCAACAAACGAAGATCTTCCGACCGAACGAGGTAGAGGTGTTATGCACGTCAGCCCACATGATATATTTCAGCTGTCGTATATATTATACCGACGCACTGAGAGAACTTCGATAGCGCGATGCAGCAATGTGGCGCTAATTGTGGGTACCGCCACAGATGCCTTTTAATAAAATGTTTGTATACCATGTTTTCTTTAGATTTTGTTATTGAATTTAGGCTTCATTTCTTTATTGTATTGATATCAAATTCCAAGTAAGTCTCTGTAATGTCGTCTGGGCTATATTTTCTACTTTCATCTTATTAATAATAAGTAAACAATCGACATCATGATTTTACATGACATCGTCCTTGTCGATCCATCGACTTTAATTAAGATATTTTTAAAAGCTGGTTTAAGTTGAATAAAACTCTACATTTTACATTACTTAAGCGTCTTCATATCGAGGTATCTTCTAAGAGCTAGTTGGCTTAGGTTTTATACAACGACTCTATCACTCTGTGGACAAATTTAAAAAAGAAAAATGATACAGTTACGAAGTGTTCATTAAATACGCTTTGACATTGGAACAGAGGCCTGAGTAAGGGAGGGAGACTAACAATAAGCGCAAAACGGGCCCGTCAAATCAGACCGTACAAACGAGTGATCCAATAGACTTTTTGTTTCTCGCCCAATGATGAAAAATGCAGATTTCTTTCCAGAGTATGAGACAGGAGCTCAAAGGACTCAAATTTATTAGCTGTAAAAGCAACATGTGGACTAAAGACCACTTGCTAGTAAATGAACTGGGTTCATTTTGAATCGAATGACTTTTGAAATTTCTAAATTGCAGAAATCGTTGGCGTTTCTTTCTAAGCAAGTTGCCTGATTGCGTTGCGGTGCGTAGATCGGCACGGCGACAATTTGCAAATAATATACATGGTGCAATTAAACCTTCCTGCCAAATTTTGACAGATTGATCCTTGTTAAAAATAATAATACACGTATTTTTTCTTTTATAGTCACTCAGTACTAAAATGTTGAGAAATAGCTTCCGAAAGTTATCCTAAAAAAAACACTACAATTAATGGACATGATGCATCGCGTCGGCCGTGCGTGACGTGCCCCAGCGCGCGCGCCTCATCCCGCGTCACCCCCGCTCATTCCCCCGCGCCGCGAGTGATAATTCTGCAACGATTTTAAATGGGATAAAATATGTAATTGAAAAAAAATATCACCCAATTTTTTTTGGTTAAATGGACTCTCCTAATGATTCCTAAGCCCTGGAAAAATTTGGCAGGAAGTTTTAATTGCACCCTGTATTATTACATAATATTTTTTATGTTAATCTGCACATGAGATGCGTTACGACCGCGGTCGTTTGTCGAAGCGACGAACGGTCAGAAAAGTGGGAGGGTAACTAAAAATAAATAAATGACGTACTGTTTATGTTGTTTCAGATACTATGACTACATAAAGCACATGGGCGAGAGAGACTCATCTGCAAGAGTCATGGCTCTCCTGTGGATCTTCTCTTGGATGATAGCAGTGGATGCTGTGAAAATAGTCATTGAACCACTTCCTAAAGGTAAGTTACTAACCTTTCACAGTATCGTACATACTTTTTCGTGAAATGATATGTTGGATGTATAATAACACCCTATGACTAGTATATTCCTATGTTAAAAACACGTGTATGTATAGGTTTCTTGGGATAATATTACAAATAATGCCACGCCCTGAAATTCGGATTGCACAACAATGATGTAAGATGATGCACAACCTGTTGTTAAACCCATAAGACGAATACCTTTAGCTATAAAAGATAGACTTAAGGAAACATTAAATAATTATGAAAACAGGAACATTATAGAGCGGGTAGAAGGTCCTACAGAGTGGTGTAATAACCTAGTTATTGTGGAAAAACCAGATAAATCTTTGAGGTTATGTTTAGATCCTAAAGAGCTTAATAAGTGTATATTAAGAGAGAGGTTCCTTATTCCGTCTCCAGAAGAAATTTATAATAACTTAGCAGGTAAGAAAGTGTTTACTGTTTTAGACATGAAAGATGGATTTTTTCAGATAATGTTAAGTGATAAGGATAAATTGTGTACTTTTGGTACTCCATATGGGAGATATAGGTTTAAGAGGCTACCATTTGGTATATCATCTGCTCCAGAAGTTATGCAAAGAATAAATACTAACATTTTCGGAGACATTCAAGGAGTTGAAATATACTATGATGATATAATAATAGCAGGGAGAAATAGCGCAGAGCATGATGAAATATTAAATAAAGTGATAGAAAGAGCCAGAAAATATAATGTTAAATTTAATAGAAATAAAATACAATATAAGTCGGACCATGTTAAGTATGTGGGATTAATAGTATCACAGGAAGGTATTCAAGTCGACCCCGATAATGTAAAAGCTATATTAGAGTTAAAGGAACCTAGTAATGTAAAACAGCTACAAAAATTTTTAGGAATGTGTAACTATTTGAGTAAATTTATTCCTCATTATTCTGTACATACTGAACCTTTAAGAAACTTACTTAAAAAAGATGTAGTGTGGGAGTGGTCTGAACTACAAGATAAAGCATTTAAAGAATTAAAAACCAAGTTAAGTAATACACCTACGTTAGCTGTCTTAAATAGTAAAGGTTCAATAGTGTTGCAAACTGATAGTTCTAAATCTGGCATGGGAGCGTGTTTGTTACAAAAGGGTAAACCTATTTCTTTTTATTCCAGAGCTTATACCGAATGTCAAACTAGATGGGCACCAATAGAAAAAGAACTATTTGCTATCTGTGTTGCATTAGATAAATATCATCAGTTCGTGTATGGCAGGAACATAACAGTAATGACTGATCATAAACCCTTGGTCACAATAATTAATAAAGATATAAATAAAATAAGTGCTAGATTACAGCGTATGATCTTGAAATTGTTAAAATATGATATAAATATAAAGTATTTACCGGGTAATAAAATGTATATTGCTGACTACTTGTCAAGAAATTATATAAAAACCAATGCTGAGATAGATCCAACAACACAGGAGATAGTGCATTGCTTTGAAACAAATTTAGCTATAACAGATAGTAAATTAGAAATGTTACAAAAAGAAACTGCCAATGATATAGATTTAATGCAAGTAATCAATTGGTATAAAACTAGTTGGCCTAAAAATAATAAACTAATACAAAATAAAGAATTAAAAATATACTATAGTTTAAAAGAATATATACATGTAAAAGATGATATAGTGTACTTACAGAATAAAATAGTTATACCAAAACATATAAGAAAAGAAATGCTTATGATTATACATACAGGACATACAGGTATAGTGAAGTGTAAAAAGAGAGCTAGAAATGTTATGTATTGGCCGCGAATGTCACAGGATATAGAAAGGTTTGTGTTGTCATGTAGTTCTTGTGAAAAGTATAGACAATCTAATAGTAAAGAACCTCTTATGTCCCATGATATTCCTAGCTTACCGTTCTACAAGATAGGTATGGATATATGTACTTACAGCAGGAAAGATTACCTAGTTGTTGTTGATTACTATTCAAAATGGATAGAAGTAAAATATTTAGATGACAAAACAGCTGATAGTGTAATTAAAAATTTATTGAATATTTTTTCTACTCATGGCATACCAAAGTATATAGTAAGTGACAACATGCCATTTGGAAGTTACTCTTTTAAAAAGTTTGCAAGTTCATTAGATATTCAATTAGTTTATTCAAGTCCAAGATATCCTCAGTCTAATGGTTTAAGTGAAAAAGCAGTAGGAATTGTAAAAAACATGTTGAAAAAATGTGAAAACAATCATAATGACCATGATTTTTACTTATCTTTGTTACATTATAGATCTACACCAGTTGCAGGGTTGGATTATAGTCCATCAGAATTGTTAATGTCTAGACTTTTGAGAACTAACTTACCTTGTACTAAAGATCATTTAAAACCTAAAGTTGTTAAGGTGCAGGAAAAAATGTCATTCAACAAACAAAAATCAGAATTTTATTATAATAAAACTAGTAAATTTAGAAATGTAAACTTCAAACCAGGTCAAAATGTTGTAGTGCAGAATAGACCAAACAGAGTGTGGCATCCAGGCAAAATTGTAAAGCCTGAGGGCCCAAGATCTTTTATTGTGAAAAGGGAGGATGGAACAGAGGTCAGGAGGAATCAGAAGCATATAAATATTTCACCTAACCAGTTTATTGTTAAGTCAGAAATACTAGATACTCCGTTGATTTCTCTTCCTTCACCAAATAACAAGAATACAGAAAATGTTACTCCGTTGAATACTATTCCTTCACAAAATAGTAAAAGTTCTGAAAATGTTATTAGGAATAAAGTTAGTAGGTATGGTAGAATAATAAAACAGCCCTCATACTACAAAGATTTTACACAATAGTAATATGTTGTTATGTTATAAGAAAGTTTAAAATTTTAAGTTCTTTATGTTTAAGTTTAAAATTTTAAGTTCTTTATGTTTAAGTTTAAAATTTTATCTAAAAGGGGGGATGTTACGTATGGCAACATTCCTATTTATTATTAGGATTAAATAAGGTGATGGTGCTTGCAACATTGTATGATCTATGACTTAGGATATAGAATAAAAAGATGGCTTGCTACAACAATACTTTTATTTTCATCACATAGATATAAAACAGTTTTCGTAGTATTATATCAAGGGCATTGAAAAAAACTCAATGAAATTTAAATCAAGGGACTGTATAAAAAGTGCCTGCAAAGTTTATAGACAAAAGGAAGTAACTTTTGGACGTGTCGCTCACAGCAAGGTAAACAGAATGCTCCTAATTTGCTTTTTTGACACAAATGGTCCCTAAGTTCCTCCCTTCGACTTCATTTTAGTTTCGTTCAATTTCCCCTACCCTACCCTCCCCCACTCACTCACACTAACCACCTTTTGTTCATCGCTAATAATCATTTGAAATATTTTCGCCGACTCCTCATCTTTTTTCGGTGGCTTTATTGTATTCACATTAATTTGGTCCGCGGCTGCAAGTAACGCGGATTCCCAAGGAGTTTTTATCTGCCCGTTCTTTCTTTTAAGTGAGAGCTTCTATTAATATTAATTAAAAGTTTGAATAATTAAATGAATTCGGAATTGTTCCTCCTTGTTGAGATTCCCAGTCTGGAAAAAATTAAAACTTAGGGAAAATAGGTTCGAGTCTATTCTTCGTATTGAAATGAACTGTTTCATTAAACAACTCGAACGAAAATAAACTTTTTATATTGTAGTATTCAGAACTCTGATTTTTGTTATTGGAAACAATATTTATTATTTGATATTAATAGAAATACATCAGTAGCTTATCTATAGGTACTTACTTAAAAAAAAAAGATAATTTGTAAAATATGCAACAAGTACATTGAAATATGCCAATGGAACATTAGATATTATTATTATTAGGTATATTAAATTGATTTAAGCATTCTGGGACGAGTAAATGTACTTTATTTACTCGTCCTAAAATCTTTTAAACTATCTCACTGCTGGGCAAATACATCTCTTTCACCTTCCTATAAACTTAAACCATAAAAATGGAAAATTTAAAAACATTTGCTATAGTTTTGCTGATGCAAGTCACGAAGTTAAAAGTGATGCAATTATGAGTTTCACAGCGACGGCATACTAACGCACCTTTACAATGTCATGTTTCAAGAATATGCCACTTCTTCTTCTTACAGACCACAACACGATTACTTGGAAATACCGTTACTAGGAAAATCTTCCTTAGATTAAAACTAGCTAAAAGCCGAGCATTTGAGGGCTCGCGTCGTTATTCTGCGTGGTTAAAATATTTAAGGCAGTTCTTTTATATTTTAAAAGTAACCAAACCTTGACTGACCGATGATAACACATCTACAATCTGTATATAAATAAAAATTACTATATCAAAGCACAAATATATATAATAGGCGTGATAATTTTTTTCGTAAAGTGTACCACAAAAGTGCTCAGGTTGTGGGATATTCTCGTAGTAGGACTCGCTTCACTCGCCCAGATAATCATAAAAATATTTTCCACGAATTCTTGAATTGAATTAGAAGGGAAGTGGTATGAAAGTAAGACCCGGTTGGTCATCTAGTTAAGGGCTCCCAGCCTCCCACACAAAACTGCCAATTCGCATCGCAGTGTCTTTTTTTATGAAATAAGGGGCAAACGAGCAAACGGGTCACCTGATGGAAAGCAACTTCCGTCGCCCATAGACATTCGCAACATCAGAAGAGCTGCAGGTGCGTTACCGGCCTTTTAAGAGGGAATAGGGTAGGGGATTGGGCCTCCGGTTTTCTGTGAGAACGTGGTATTTCTCCGGTCGAGCCGGCCCATTCGTGCCGAAGCATGGCTCTTCCACGTATAAAACTCTCTTACTTAGTTTTGTTCCAGATTTTTGCGATGCGATGCGAATAAGTATTATTAGGTATTAGGTATATATATTATTGATAACAAGTGTCAAAATTTCGTCACTTTTTCGTCTTTACAACGGGATTTAGTATGAAGCCGATGTTTTTATAAGATTAGCGTGGCAATAAACTAGGTGGGGCTAAGCCTGTACTACGTTTCTATTGGCCGTGACCGTTAATACGGGTTTATGGCTTCAGCTGATGTAGTACTATAATGAGGCAGCTCTAATCGCCTTACAGCTTACTATTACCCGTATTTATTACGCTGAAATCCGAAAATTTCGACAATAGCTGTTTTACCGGCAAATTCGGCTTTTGTTGTATAAGTAAACGAGCTTTTTCCCGCGGCTTCGCTCGCGTTAAGCAGTATTATTACATACAAACTTTCATCCCCTATTTTAATCCCTTGGAGGTAGAATTGATTAAAATCCTTTCTTAGCGGATGCCTTCGTCATATCATCTACCTGCATGCCAAATTTCAGCCCGATCGGTCCAATGGTTTGGGTTGTGCGTTGATAGATCACCATGTCAGTCAGTCACCTTTCAGTTTTATATATGTCGCAGCTGACTGGTTTAAATAGCCGTTCAATCAAACAGCTAGCCCTTTGACTGAACAACGCCATTCAATCACACGTCTAGCTTTTATATTGAATATTTTAGTCGCTCAAAACGTTCAACACTACAGCTGATTCAAAAGCCGCCGTCTAATTGATGTAGTTCAGCGCGCACCGCTGCGGCGCTAGGTGCGTTTTATTTACAATATGGCGTCAACTAGCAGGTGTTTGTTGGTGTTTGTGGTTGTTTTTCGGAAAGAAAGTAGTTAACGAAAGTTACAAGTGTTATTAAAGAGACAAAAATTGTGGAGGCACATACGAGTGAATTAAAATTTCAACAAATATTCGTGGATAAATTACAGGATTATGAAATGGATGGACGCAGCCACTCCCGAAAGGGCACAGCCCCCTGTCAAAACAAAAACAAACACAATCCAGAAAATCTAAAAGTTGGTTAGGTTAGGTTAGAACTTAGACCTCAACACAGAGGGAGCCGAGCGAGCGCAGCGAGCGTGCTGCGGCAGCAGCCGGCGACTGCCGTCAAATAAAAGGGGGGCTCGGGGGGCGCAGCCCCCCGCCAAAACACGTTGGCTAAGCGTCGTCTAGCTGTAGTGTTGAACGTTGTAGTCAACAAGTCGGCTAATCGACGTATAGCCGTGTGATTGAATGGCGTTGTTCAGTCAAAGGGCTAGCTGTTTGATTGAATGGCTATTTAAACCAGTCGGCTGCGACATATATAGATAGATAGGAGCGCTTATAAATAACTAAAATTAGTGGTTTTCCATACCACTTCCATATGTACTTTAAAATTAAAACCCTGACTGAGAAAAAACTGTATATTATACAAGATTGACTCATTTTAGTTGTAAGATGAATTTGAAAATAATTCAAATTGAATGCGCGTCATCAAAGCTTCCTGAATTATTTTGTTATGAAAAGTAGCACCATGTAAGTTTTATATAAACATTATACAAATCAATATATCCATAGTGCTATAAGCCAATACAAGACTTAGCTACAAATAACACAAAATTGTAGAATCTGCACCTAGTTCGTTTGTCAATTTAGTAAATGAACAAAGCTATCCGTTTTCGAACGAATGAGTATATAAAGTCACAATAGATTAATATCCAGTAAACGAAAATAATGACCTATATCTGCTTCGTTTATAGTCTGTGCTAAAAAAACTACCTACCGATATGAAACAAACAAATACATCAAGAGACCAAATGGTGGCACAATATAAATAGTATACAGTACACGATGGTCCATTTCTCTATACTAGACTTTTATAATCGAGCGCACACACACAATAGCGTTATTTCAGTAGTCTTGAAATAGTTAACGATGTAATCAAAAAATCACTTCATCTCGTGTGTTTTCCCAAACGCTACAGCAGAAAACGCCCACGCCCACGTCTTAACGCACCGTAACTTACGTAGCAACTAAATAGTTGTAAATTACGGTACATTACTAAATAGTAATCTGTGCCGTAATGCGGATAGGTTGTCTCTGTGTTGGGTTATTTTAATTTAAGGACTTATTACACTGTATGCCATTTATATTGTGCTAGCGTATTTGTTACTGCCTACGGCCATAGATCTACGGGTGTCAATTAAAAGTATAGATGTGCACGTCCGATACAAATGGTAAATTCCCGCCTTTGTGAGCCAGCAATAAACATGGCTATGTATTCAATTGAAAGCTGAAATAAATGAATTTATATTATATTAGATTGGCATAGGTGCTATGATATTTTGCATCTTTTTTTCCGAATGAGATTTATAGCACTTTCATGCCGAAGTTTCTGAAATTTATTCAGCGATTTAAATATAAATGTGAATATGTTACAAACAGACAGACACGTATAAGTAACGCATAATATTTCTGACATTAATAGGACTGGTATCATGAATATTATACCTTTTCTTTTTGCTACTTTGTTGCTAGTACAATAGCCATAGTCAATAGTCATGCAACAACAGTATATTTTACTTATTATTCATAGAGCAAGAGTAGGTAATAAATATACGTACAATATTTTTGTGAATAAAAATGTATAGACAATTGTAATTGACTCTATGTTTTTGATTTAATAGTCCTATTTAAGATTCTTCTAAGAAATTAAAAAGTTAAGAGTTACGCCAGGGGTAACAAAAACTGCGATTTCTGCGAACAATTTACTTTCGTAAATATCTGAGGGTGGTTTTGTAATTTGGGTTGTAAAAATAGGGTTGTCGCATAAAGATTTTTTATTCAACACTTTCATTTTAAAAATATTGGTCAAAGTATAAAAAAAATTTACAATAACACTTTTATTGTGATGACGACCTCTGTGGCTCAGTGGTGAGCACGTTGGTAGTTCAAGCCGGGGGTCGCGGGTTCGAATCCCGCCGACGGAACAAAAAGTTTTCAATGTTCCCGGGTCTGGATGTGTAATAGATATGTGTATGATATAATAAAAATCTTAAATATATGTATAGTATAAAAGTATTAAATATATTTCCGTTGTCTGGTACCTGTAACACAAGTCCTTTAGGTACTCAGCACGGGGCCAGACTGACGTGGTGTGAAGCGTCCATAGATATTATTATTATTATTCACTAAAATTGGAGAGATTGATTCATAGGCACTTGGCTTACCTAGTTGGCCGGGTTATGTGAAGTTTATTAGCTTTGTATAGGTTGGAGTTGACATAATTCTAGTAAATTACAGTAAAAAATGGTAGAAAAGCCATACTGGGTACACCAAAACACTCAGTGTTTTTTAAAGCAATGATTTATGGACATAAAGACGTAGGTTACTGTTTGCAACTTGTACTATAATTTATTTCTTTTCGTCTATTTGTCTGTGGTTTATCAACCCTTCAAAGGGTTTGGGCTATTTACCGTGGGGTCTGATCGGGATCTGTGACAGTGAAACAAATGATGCGAGCTCCGTGCGCGATTGACTAGGGTAAGTAGAACTGTTTAGTTTCACTCCCAAACTTTATCTGACTGGAAGATTCACTCGCACGTTATGCTGACTCGCAGTTGGGCTAGCCTACATTTTCCGGCTGAAAGATTCACTGTAAAAGTATTTTTTACGGGCTTTGGCCCACCACATATTCCCACCACTGTATCTCCTGTGTCACCAGGATCGACAGCGGTATCCAACCACGAAAACCCTTTGATATGATCTCAGGGAGCCCGAGGGACATGCTAAAACTGTCTTGGGACCCGCAACGAAATTAATCAGAAGAAAATAGGAGGAGTAAGAAGATTCCAGTCCCGGTTTTCCCCATAAAAGCGGGAGACAGCACAAAGTTGCAATGACCGAAAGTCAAAGAACTTAAGGGGGAGCACCATGGAAATAAGGTTAATAATTGTGACTCCTAAGCTAAAGCTAAGTTAATGTTGGAGTTTGTTGTGTTTGACTGATGCCAATAATAATTGTGACAAAAACGCTTGAAGGCACGGACGTTTCTAGCGCTTTCCACGAGATCACCATAGTATGCGACTCTGCAAAAGTATGCCCACATTATGTTGATTCGCAGCTAAACAGGAATTTTCTATACATTTTTGGACCACTTCTGATCCAGGAGTGACTTTTTAAAACACCAAGTTTTGAAGTGATTTTTAATTATTTCGACCGAACTTATTATTTTCTGACTTTTTTCTACGGGGTCTCTGTACTTTATCAAGATAAGAAGTGATCTAACCATGGCATGGTAGCAGGCAGGTTTAGCCTTTGGATAAAATCCCTTCCAAAGATTCCCTTCCAAAGTTTTTGTGTGTGATGTGAGTGATTCACACTCACAAGCTTTTCACTTGAGCTAAATAGTTATTAACTTCATAATATTATCTCGCCTAACAATATGAATCAACCTAATATAAGTAGCATTAACGCGAGTGCAGCTAAGATCTCTCCTTAGAAGGTGGAAATGAATGTCATTGTCAGATAACGCTCTCCAACAAAATGTCCTCGAGGTAATTAGGGAAAAGAACCTTGTCCCACGGGGATACAGGTGATTAACGTCTTTACAAACATCCACAACAAGACTTGTCGGTTTGTTATATTTACTACAATACTTCCTTGATATCGTGATTAACGAAGTTCGTTACAATATTGTATTGCTTAGCTAGACGATCAATTTTATTGTACAATATCGCGTATTGGCCAATATTATTGACCGTCTAGGGTTACTATTGAACGCCTTTCATTATTATTGTCAAATAAATTGTTTAATAATATTGTTGAATGATATTGCACAATAAAATTGATTAAATAATATACGTTAAATAATATAAAATGCACTAGTTGATGCCCACAACTCCGTCGCGCCAAACATTTTTTATCGCGCGATTTTGCTAAAATACTCTTCAGCAAAAGCGAAAAAGCGACTTCTTTTGAACTATGTAGTAATATTTTCGAATTATAACATCTAGATTCTAGATACTATAATATGGTTACAGAGGCGTGGCTAAAGTTAAAGTTAAGGTTAAATTTATGGTTTTAGTTAGGCTTAATTTAGCTTCAACTTTAACTTTAACCGCAGAAATTGACAGATGACAGCTGGTCTAACAAGGTTATAAATGAACGTGGGCAGGGGCACTGCTGGTAAAGGAGAATTGTCAAAAATGTAGTTTTTGTATGATGACAGCGTTAGTTCCTTTTTTCGCCACATGCATTTAAAACCTTGTCGAGCTCTATGGTTATGGTTAAATAGGGCGTCTTGATGGCGTTCATTTTTACCTTTAACCAAAGATTTGACATTTTGTATTGTAGTTAAAGTTATAGTTAAAGTTAGTTGGTGCAACCCAACCTTAGTTTACTTAAATATAAATCAACAAATTTCGGTTCATTCTAAAAAATAATTTCTGTATTTGGCACAAAGTACAGAATTATAGTGTTAAGAGTCAAACGATATATCATCAACAAAGGAAATTAGCCGTCAAAACTTCAAAGATGAAGTTGAGACCCCAAAAACAATCGGAGTATCCCGTTTCTACCCCAAATACGTTTTATTCAATAACACAGAGTCAAACAAAATAGCGAGACGAATATAAAAACCTATATCTATAGTAATATTATGAATGTGATAGTGTGTCGACTTAAGCTTGAGTAGGTAACACGGAGATATTCAATCTTAAACCGACTTTGATGAGGAGTTGAGATACTTACGGTAAGTTTCAGTAACGGATATAACATAGTTACGAGTATAATTTTAATACCTAATGAAAACAATGTCAGCGTAATTAAGTTGCAACCAGGAGGCAGAATCCATGTAAGTAACTCATATTTTAATCGTTAAAATGTGTCTGTCTGTCCGCCTAATTTACATAAAATTGAGTATGCCATGATTACCAGATAGACTGACGTATTAAGACGCGTATATAAGGGCCCGGTCCTGGGGGTCCAGAATCTACTACACCTAACACTATCCATCTCACTAGTTACTTGTCTAATCGACAACATATTATGCACTCGTCCCCAGCTATTTTCATCGGCGAGGTACATGTATTTTTTTTTCTATTTACAATTTAATAATTATTATTATACTGTGGAGCGTGTCCGTAGGCAGAGTAGGTATTTAGGCTGCTGCAGAACCCTTCATAGGCGAGTCCAACTCGCACTTGGCTGCTTTTTTACGTTATGCCCCCCCCTTATCAAAGCTATAATATATTATACGCCCGTGGGTATAGGACGAAGTTGCACGCAACATCCATACTAATGTTTGTCTCTCTGTTTCGTGATAAACGAATTTTAACCAGTCTTGTATACAATGTGTCCCGACACAAGTGACGACCTCTGTGGCTCAATTAGTTGAGTGTGTGGCAGCTCAAGCCGGTCGCGGGTTCGAATCCCGCCGACGGAATAAAAAAGTTTTCAATGCTCCCGGGTCTGGATGTATATTAAATATGTGTATGATATAATAAAAATCTTAAATATATGTATGGTATAAAAGTATTAAATATATTTCCGTTGTCTGATATCTGTAACACAAGTCCTTCAGGTACTTAGCATGGGGCCAGACGGACGTGGTGTGAAACGTCATTATTATTACAAGTGTTACACACCATAGAAAGGCATATTTTATAATATTAAATCATCGGACTCTGGTGTCGGGACACATTGTATATTTAGATACACACCCAAAGAACTTGCGAACTAGTCGTTCGCTTCGATTTATTTTCAATTTAACAGCCATGCAATGGTAATAGCCAGACAAGCGCATTTTGTCCTTTTTCAATGCTCGGTTGTGGCCGAATGGCGGTCTTATTTTTAAGTTATTGTAGTGAAAAACGTTTGTATGTTCCGATGTGGATGAAATGTCTGCGCGGCTAAAATATCACATTTAGCAATTCCTCTCAATCAATTCAGCAAATGAATTGTCAAAACTGTGAAACTGGCGAATGTCAAATTAGTACGAATTACTTGACATGAATTGCAAGCAGAGTGACTATTTTGCGATTTAAAAAAAAATAATCATATTATGAATCAAAATGATTCATAATATGATTCACCAAAGCGACCATTTTAGCCCCGCAGCTCATTTAAATTGTATCTATAATATTAAGTACTTATCTATAATTTTTTTTAATTTTTAAATATTTTTTTGAAACGATAATTTATAATAATTCATTTTCTCAAACATACTATAAATTCGAATTTGGTTCGCTGCTCGCTGTAAATGAAGATATGTCTTACATGCCGTACAAAAAAAAACGTTAAAGAAGTCCCCTTTATAGTATGGTATGTAAACGTTATTATATTTTACCAAGGAAAAATTTCAACGTAAACTGTGGTTAGTATTATTTTCAATAATTTTCGTTGTAGATTTTCCAAAGAATAATATCACAACATCAATTTTAGCTAAACCAAACATAATATAATATTATAGTATTTTATTGCATTTTTTTTATGAAATAAGGGGCAAACGAGCAAACGGGTCACCTGATGGAAAGCAACTTCCGTCGCCCATGGACACTCGCAGCATCAGAAGAGCTGCAGGTGCGTTGCCGGCCTTTTAAGAGGGAATAGGGTAATAGGGGAGGGTAGGGATGGAAAGGGAAGGGAATAGGGGAGGGTAGGAAAGGGAATAGGGTAGGGGATTGGGCCTCCGGTAAACTCACTCACTCGGCGAAACACAGCGCAAGCGCTGTTTCACGCCGGTTTTTTGTGAGAACGTGATATTTCTCCGGTCAAGCCGGCCCATTTGTGCCGAAGCATGGCTCTCCCACGTATAAATATATTATGCATATGTTAATACCTGACACTATTGTTGTTGCTCATGCCAAATTACATAACAATCGGTTGAAAAATGAAGGCGTGGTTCAAATTTGCAACTTTTAACGCTCCTCCTGTAAAGTTGTCTTTTTGATGTTACGACAGTCTACCTAGGAGCAGTCGAGTTGTAGCTGTTACCCGCGACTTTGTTTTGCGTAAAATAAAATCCCCATGAAACCGTGTATTTTAGGAGTAGCTGTTTTTTTTTAATCGGTTCAGCAATTTAGGCGTAACAACGAGTCCAAGGCAAATTTATCCTAAGATTTATAAATATTAATGTTCAACTAGCCAAAAAGGGAAAATAATATACCCACTTATACTTTTTGACTTTACTGAGTAAAACTATAGGGTGTACCCTACTTTACGAATGGGCCGGCTCGACCGGAGAAATACCACGTTCTCACATAAAACCGGCGTGAAACAGCACTTGCGCTGTGTTTCGTCGAGTGAGTGAGTTTACCGGAGGCCCGATCCCCTACCCTATTCCCCTCTCTTCCCTCCCCTATTCCCTTTCCTTCCTTACTATATTAACCTATTCCCTCTTAAAAGGCCGGCAACGCACTTGCAGCTCTTCTGATGCTGCGAGTGTCCATGGGCGACGGAAGTTGCTTTCCATCAGGTGACCCGTTTGCTCGTTTGCCCCCTTATTTCATAAAAAAAAAATATTGTTGTACAAGCTAAGTGAATTTACCAAAAGATCACATTTCACATATCACTGCTAGGGAAAACTGTAATTTTATATTTTCCCTAACTGTAGAATGAGTGAAGTCTTACAAAACAGATGTTAAAAGTAAACAAAGAAATAAAATACAAAATAAGCTTCTTACGATTTCATTTGAACGTGAAAAAAACAAAAATTTTCCGACGGCTAAAGTTACTGATCATAATATCTTGGTTGTTAAAGATAATGTTTTATTACTTATCTTTTCATGCCTGTATTACGATTGATAAGATCAAATGTTTTTCATATATAAAATTTTTGCTGAATAGACTTGTGCTCAAATACAGTACCAATCAACATAATATTATTATTATATTGTAAGTAATCAAGAAATTTTTCATTTATTGGAATAAATTTTCCTCTCTTAAAGCACGTGACAACTCTACATTTATTTTTTTAATATGTTGTGTTCTATTGATATCCTAATATTATTATGATACAATTTTTTCAATTAATCGATACTTATCCAACTTTCTACTCTCTCGCAATGCCGAATTACTCCTTATATAATTAAAAGAACTCTTTATAAAACTTTTATCTTATTCACTCTATCGGGCGGTAGGAATTAAGGCCATATTGGATGGACCTTTGTTGACAATGGTAACGTATTCTAGTCAGCGGCGAGGCTATTCAATATCGTTCTAAAGGAATCGTTTGCGTGGAAAAAGACCACGATTTCCCTGTTTACGCACAAAATTAAGTTTTCTTCTCACTGACTCCGAGATACGATAAGGCTTAGCACAGACGCGTGCAGTCTGTTTACTTTGAGAATATAGGAGTTGCTTTTTGAATGTCGGTAAAAAACAATTCAAATTCAAATTCAAATATCTTTATTTCAGACTACAGTGTGGTCCCCACACTGTAGTTTTGTAATTGTAAAGTAATTGACCACCAATGGTGTATTACCGACTTCCAAAAAGGCGGAAGTTTAAATATTTGGATGTGGATATTTTTTATTAACTGAATAGCGCTTTTGTGAATTTAATCACTCAATCCAAACTAATAATATAAATGCGAAAGTGTGTCTGTCCGTCTGTCTGTCTGTCTGTTACCTCTTCACGCCCAAACCGCTGAACTGATTTTGCTGAAATTCGGCATGAAGACACTTTGAGACCCGGGAAAGGACAAAGGATACTTTTTATCCCGGAATGATGTACGGTTCCGCCGCGATAAACTAATTTTGGCGCAACAGAGTTGCGGGAATCATCTAACTTGTCACATAATTATTCATATTTAGATTTTGATACAATGATTCTCTTCAAAAATCTCTATCGTAATGATTTCATGCGTTATAGTTAAAAGCGCTATTATCGTCTCAAACCGCTGATGCGACTAGAAAATTTTTCAGTGCTGGCTGCATTAGTAGGTACCGCACGTAATCAACACAATATTATGATAATACTAGCTGTCCCGGCAAACGTTTCTTTGCCATATAAAGTATTTTGCCCTTATTATTTTATTGATGTGACTAAATAAGTATGGCACCATGGCAACATCCATCGCTATCCCGTCGCACAAACAACGGTCGCCGTCAGTCTCGAGTTGTAATAATTTACTATTATTTATTCAACAAATGCACTTATCAATATAAAAAGTACCCAGTAGCCGATTCTCACACCCACTGAATATGCATATAAAATTTAGTTAAAATCAGTAAAGCCGTTTCGAAGTAGTACGCGGCCTAACATTGTGACACGAGAATTTTATGTATTAGATTATGTCAATGCAATGTTTTCACGCTAGAGGCAGCACCATCAATCATCATAGACAGTATACATAAAGTTTGGTTCGATGTTTTTTTTTTTATGTAATAAGGGGGCAAACGAGCCAACGGGTCATCTGATGGAAAGCAACTTCCGTCGCCCATGGACACTCGCAGCATCAGAAGAGCTGTAGGTGCGTTGCCGGTCTTTTAAGAGGAAATAGGGTGATAGGGGAGGGTAGGGAAGGGAATAAGGGAGGGTAGGGAAGGAAATAAGGGAGGGTAGGGAAGAGAAAATGGTATGGGATTTGGCCTCCGGTAAACTCACTCACTCAGCGAAACACAGCGCAAGCGCTGTTTAAAGCCGGTTTTCTGCGAGCCCGTGGTATTTCTCCGGTCGAGCCGGCCCATTCCTGCCGAAGCATGGCTCTCCCACGTAAACACGTCTTACATTTCTGTCAATATTCTGATATAACGTGTGTCCTCTGCTCAGACCTTCGCGTAATATTCCCTATTGCTGACTAACTATTGAGGTATATAGACTATTATAGGAAGTGTATGCACCTAGCCTTAAAGTTTTCTCCTCACTGAGTCGAAGATAAGGGACAGATTAAAGGCGATGTTTGCAGGCCCAACCTGTAAATGAACTTACGGACCAAATATTATTTCGAATGCCGTAATGGCTTCGTAAACTTCCTTTTATTTCGGGGACTTGTAATGAGTTTTGTGTTCGCAACATTGCTTTGAAGTCAAGTTATTTTCTATACCTGGTTTAGTTAATCATCATCAGTCGAATGGTATATTTTGCTCCCATAAAATTAAAAATTAGCCTGGATTATAAACATTAAATTAAAGTGCTAGGCAGAAGACCCTTGGTAAATAAAACGGTTAAATAAGTTGTGACTTGTGTAATTTATTGAATTGCTTTTTTATAATAATTTTACTAAATAAA
Organism: Aricia agestis; assembly: GCF_905147365.1. Lineage (NCBI taxonomy): Eukaryota > Metazoa > Arthropoda > Insecta > Lepidoptera > Lycaenidae > Aricia > Aricia agestis. The sequence goes on along the minus strand of NC_056421.1, from coordinate 7,964,328 downwards.
TACTTATAATTTTAAAGCTTACTATTGATAAGGTAACATATACCATTAAGTATATTGAAAAAATAACACACAAATGTATAGGATCGGAGGGGCTAACAAAAAATTTTGAACGCGGATGGCTACTTATCGTCGCACCGTTCGAGCCCTTGCGGTGATCCCGTCACTTCGAGTTTGGCGAAATACCAAAATCCCAAACCGCAATACCATGTTTTGCCTACTTTACGACGCGCGACTAAACCGAGGAAAGCCTCCTACAGACCTCCGCTCGCATCGCATAAAGAAAAGAATTTATGTTTGGGAAAATTCTTAACAATCCAACAATGTTTTTGTTGGCACTAAGATTTTACCTTTTTCATATTCTATTTTGTATTGTTCAATGTATTTGTGTGTCATGAAAAGTTTAGCGCGGACCTTCGTCATGGAGTTTGAAAAGGATTCTTTTAATATGTAAATCGGAGTGACATCTCTTGATTTCGTTATTTACTTTATGGCATTGTTGAAAAGTTTTCTTTTTATTTGAACTCGATTTTAACATTCACGCTTAAGAGCTACGAGTAGTAAAAAAATATCTTCTCTGATTAGAGAAAATTAAGAATTTTGCTGTGTTTGAAACTGATAAAATTTTAAGCTAATTTTGTCCGATACGAATTTTAATTATCATTTTATTCTGTTAAGTGCATAATATTATTAAGAGGATTCCACACCGCCCTTTTTTCCATACAAACGTTGTCCCCTGTTTCCTCCCTGGATAATGCTAGTAGAGTTATAATTTTTTTCCTGAATATCTACGGCCACTAATACAATGTCCCTATGTTTTCTTTTTTTTCATAATTTAATTATTAAATAAGATATGAACGTTCAAAAACCCAAAAAAATGGCCAGATTTTCCACTGTGTTCAAACGTCCAGAAAACAGATTTGGCTAGATTATACAAAAAAAGCAAAACATAGGAACACAGCTCAAGCCTTTTTTTAATCTTTAATGAAAAAAGTACTTAAATCGGTTAAGTTTTGGAGAAGGAATCAGGGGACAACGAATCGTTTATTTTCTGGATTTTCTGCAGTTGTCTCTATCGCGTTCTGCGGTATAGGCTTGAGGTAAGGGAGACAGCTATAGATATTACACGTACTTTTTTTTCATTTCTCTAGCCCCTGTTGTATCCTCTTAAGAAAGTAGGATTCTAATGCACACTTTTACTTTTCAGGTAATTTTTGCATTTTTTACCACATACACGGCAAATGGGTAAGTTTGGAATCTAGTTCAACATATCACCAGTGTTTTATAAGGATAAAAGTAGGATTAAACGTTATTTTATTGTTTTGATAAAACTATTTAAGCTTCTCTCGGACTGTTAAATATTATGTGGTGTAGTGTAGGAAGAAATACTCTTTTGTTTCACATTTTAAAGATGCTACACTTACAACCTCCTTTTTCAAAGTCAATAAAAAGGTTGATTGATAAAAAATAGTCCACCAGTGACATGGTACGTGAACATAATACGTGGGCAGCCCGGGATGTGAACCCACGTCCCCCGGGACCTCGGTAATTGGACGTGGCCAAACTCCACAATCGTCCAGACCTTAAACATTACAAACATAATATTGTATTGTTTTTCTTTGTGTGAATTAAGATATTGTCTAATAATATTATTTATTTACTAGATGATGCCCGCAAGTCCATTGCGATAAAATTCATTCGTCGCGCAGGAACCGTACATTTTCCCGGGATAAAAAGTAGAATATGTCCTTTCCCGGGACTGAAAGTATCTTCATACCAAACAGCAAAATCGGTTCAGTTGTTTGGGCGTGAAGAGGTAACAGACAGACAGACAGACGGACAGACAGACAGACAGACACACTTTCACATTTATAATCTTAGTATGGATGTCTAAACAAGTTGTGTTAGTGACAGACTTAACAAATCCTTTTGAGGGTCTAACAAAAACCTATACTTTACTGCATCTCGTAACATTTTAGTATTACAAGTAAGTTGTTTTATTTCATAACACGAATGCTATAGTCTATGCCAGGGGTTCCCAAACTTATTTTGTCAACGCTCACTATGAAAAAAAAATTGTTTCGCCTCCTTTTTTTTCTGGGTCCCACACCTTAAGCGCCCACAAGGGGGCGTATGGCCCACTTTGGGAAAGGCTGGCCTGTGCCTATTTGTCAAATCCACAATCCTTAAACATAAACAGCGGCACAGTGAATAATCAATTCCGAGACAATTGTTCTAGTACATTTAACTTCAAGTCAATTGTGGCTTCGGATTAACTACTCAACTCACCAACGAAACTCCAGCGAAGAGATCATTTCGCTCTAATATTCAATTTAACTTTGACACTTCGCCCATCCGACGAAACCTCTAGCTTTTTACTTTAGGAATTGAAGATATGAGAGGATAAAGTGGATAACTAACATTTTATAACGTCAGCGCATCTTTTTTTATTATAATTTTAACAAACCTAATAACTTAAGAGGAACGCGGGTGCAGTAGAATTAAATGAAGAAACTATTGCCATCACGCTCCACCCTGCGCCGGCACGTGTATTGTGATAGAGACAGAATATACAGTAAATCGAGGTAACGTAGTCCTCTGATTCCTTCTCCAAAATAAAGCCTATCTAAGTATTATTTTTATAAATATCTTCAGAAAGAGTAAGTCTATGCCTCTACGTTTTTATTTTAAACAACTTTGTTTTATGGTCGGTGGATTGGCGGGGTATTTTTTGCGATTTTTGAAGGGTCATATTTTTATATACAGGGTGTAACAAAAATAAGTGATAATACTTTAGGGTGTGTACATGTTCCTTGTAGAGAGTTCACTGTGAAAGTAGCAGCGCTGAAAGACCAATTTTTTTTTTCACTTTTGTATGGGGAAACTCGTGGCGCTCGGGCCCTTGCAGATACAAAAGTGAAAAAAATATTTCGTCTTTCAGCGCTGCTACTTTCACAGTGAACTCTCTATAAGGAACACGTACACACCCTAAAGTATTATCACTTATTTTTGTTGCAAACTGTATATTTTTATTAGAAAAATTTATAAAAAAATTAACGTAGCTTTAACAGATCCCAATATTCTATAAAAAATCATTATCCAGGGGGTAAATTGGGAAATACGTTTGTATGGAAAAACAGTGTTAGCGTTTCCTCTTAACTACTACACAGACTTCGTATAAAACATACATCTAGCTATACATAGAATCAACTTTTTTATTTCAAATAATTTTCAAATTTCAAATTGTTAGTTACCCATTTCATCCACTCACGTCTTCAATTATAAATGATAAAATTTCGTAAACTTTGGTTTTTATCCCCTCAAGTTCAGTGGCTCGTTGTTCTGATTCATTGTTGCCATATTTTATGTTATTTGTCTAAGCTGATGGCAATAGCTCCAGTTTATGGTGTTTTTACAGGAGTTTATCTTTGAATAGCTTTGTTGATTGGTGAATAAGATTCTTAGCCAATCGAAAATGCTATTGAAAGGATAAAACACTGATAATTTTGAATAACTTAAAAGGGCTTGTAATATGCTAATTCTTTCACAATAATGATACTTGTGCATCCGGAGTGATATAAATCTGAAAAGAAACATCGCGCCAAAATACAGATTGTAGATTAGAGATACGATAAGTCCGGTGATATAATGTGTCCGGTTAAGAAGATCTCGCGGGTCAAACCATGCCTTCGGGCGGATACATATCTTTATAAAACGAGCCTAAGGGTCAATTCAGACCGCAAAGTAACGCGTAAATGCATTTCTAAATTTGTACTGAATTGAGAGATTTGCACGACGCGACGTTTCACGCAATTGAAATCTCTAAATCTATGTCCACATTATGCAATTTCATCTTAAATTTTTGTCATCTTCTTTTTATTCAACTTTCGTATGGCGTATTGAATAATTGAATGCGTCAAAATCCACCCGCGTTGAAAGAAAAGTGTCACAGCGAGCGCTACGATTTCAACGCCCGTCACGGGCATGCCTCACGTTCGCTGTTGACTGCGCTATAACGCATGTCCTTGTCGATGAACAAAAAAGGCACAATGTGGACAAAGCTTAAAATCCATACAAACTTAGAAATGTATCTACGCGTCGCGTTGCGGTCTGAATTGACCCTAAATCACCTGTATATTTTACTGTCCTTATTGATGTAACTATGTCAGGCTAAATATTATTCTTTTTTTGCCATTAAGATGCCAATAAATACGACTGCCAACGCTCCAATATTACGAGTATTAATCGCCTGAAAGGCTCGTAACAAAGTCAATAATGTGATTATTTAGTAATGAAATAAGATAAACACTAAACAAGTTGGCAGCCATCCAGCTGGCAAACGCGCGAGTTTATTGAAAAGATCCATGTCAAACTCCAAACAATCGTACATTTAAGTGATTTCGTATTTAATTCATACAAGAACATCGTTGTTCTTTGTCGTTATTTTGTTTTTGACCTTGGAACTAAATATCTTATGTCTTTACACGAGCAATTATTGTATATACAGGGTGTAATAAAAATAAGTGATAATACTTTAGGGTGTGTACGTGTTCCTTGTAGAGAGTTCACTGTGAAAGTAGCAGCGCTGAAAGACCAAAATTTTTTTTCACTTTTGTATGGGAAAACTCGTGACGCGCGGACCCTTGCCCATACAAAAGTGAAATAAAATTTCGTCTTTCAGAGCTGCTACTTTCACAGTGAACTCTCTACAAGGAACACGTACACATCCTAAAGTATTATCACTTATTTTTGTTACACACTGTTTATATATTGTAATTGCCAATTGGAATCTCCGAATCGGCTCCAACGATTTTCATGAAATTTAGCATATAGGGGGTTTCGGGGGCGATAAATCGATCTAGCTAGGAATCATTTTTAGAAAATGTCATTTAATTCGTGTGTTATCGAATACCGAGCAAAGCTCGGTCAAATAGCTCTAGTGTTTATAAATAAGCAGATGAAAATACCGCAGAATATTAACGCGCAACAAAAAGACCTTTTGAACTTCCCTGTGGTTTAGTCTATATTTATGCAAAGTTACATCTCAATCGCTCCAGTTGAGCGTACAAAAATAAAATTAAGTTACTCAGTTATGCCTTACGTGATACATCATATTCCAAATGTTTTTATTTTCGAATTTCTACAATTAAGTTAATTTTATGTAGAAGGTGGATCTTGAATTCATCACATAAACTTCCAGCATATATACATTTGCAACGTAAGCTGCAAGTTTACGTTTTTTTACGTTCATAACATTTGCAATGTTTACAAACCTATCCAGTTGTCGTGAGTTAAAATTCGAAAAATCTAAACACACAATCTTTCAAGTTACATGAGTGATTCGTGACCTAAATTCTGAAAAAAGCAACAGGGATTGCACTGCTTTTCAGTCATGACTCATGGCCGAAAATCGAACGTGTTTTTGAGTAAACAGAAAATCAACATCAGAAATGTTATAACAAACTTCTTTTTTTTTGGAACATTTGTATTTTTAAAGGTTTTCAGTAGTTGTTAAAAATATTATACTTAACATATACTAATAGGTAAAATAGATTGGTGCATCTTAAAAGTGACAGTAGACACTTACATAGATTCGAAAATTAAATACATAAAGAGCTTTGAGACACAAGAAAACTTTAGGGACAAAGCTGGCAACAGAAAGCAGGTATAGTTTTAAACAGTGTTCTAAAGTAGTTATTACTTATCGCGTTTCAACTATCTAAATGCATATCGTTTCATAAGTGGTATTTTATTTCCGATACTCTTTATTTTACCTTTTATACCTTATGACTGTGATTATAAGGTTCAGAAGTGTTTCACATTGTCTGTCGGCCGTACACTATACGGTGTACATTCTGTTGTTAAGTGAAAGCGGAGAATTTATGGAAATAGTTTTAAATCTGACAACGTGGAAATCGAATTTTGACATTATGGAAATAGACTGTCGGTTTTCAACTTTATCTACATTTTATTCTGAACTGAACGTTTTGACCAAATTAAGGTACAAAATTATAATGTTTTGTATGTTTCACTTTAGAATGTAAATAGGCTAAAACAATTTCAGTCCACTCAGGCAATCGACTTTTACCTGATTTTTATTACAGTTGTTAAAGGGATTACAACTGTAATATCGCCGGTTAGGCGGTCAAATTTTCATCAATCTGATTGACGGAATATTGATGGTTATAAAAAGTTCATATTAAAAATATGGTCAATCCATTGATCCGTGGGTTAGACGATCAAATTTTCGTCAATCTTTACCGGATTGATGGATCAGATTGATGAAAATTAATTGACCGTCTATCCGGCGACTAAGTACCTACTCGAAAGAAAGTTAAATGCAATGTAACTTTTGTATCCCCCCTTAAAAACTTTTAACAATTTAATTAACAAAGTCATAGAACATTTAAAATTAGTACAAACTACCTCAGATACTACAGCTTGGGGCAGTATTAACAAAGCTTAGTTTTATATTTTATAACGAGTTAGGACCTTTGAGGCGCCTTGTGTCTGACAGGCAAATTATAAGATATAATTCTTAATAAATTCTTAAAAGAAAAGAATTCATTTTGTATTACTTAGAAGTTTATACAATACGAGCTTTTGCCCGCGGTTTCGCTCGCGTTAAGAAGTATTATTATATACAAACTTTCATCCCCTATTTGAACCCCTTGGGGTTGGAATTTATTAACATCCTTTCTTAGCGGATGCCTACGTCATAACATCTACCCGCATGCCAAATTTCAGCCCGATCCGTCCAGTGGTTTGGGCTGTGCGTTGATAGATCACTATGTCAATCAGTCAGTCACCTTTGAGTTTTATATATATAGATTAATTTGTAATACTTAAAGTTTGTAGGTAGGTTTTGGTTTATGAGTTTATTTTGATATCATAAAGATATTATCATGGGTATAAGCGCCCAGGAATAACATATTCTATTAGTAATGCAGTGAGTAGTTTTACAATAGTTAAATCGTAATTTTATTCTGTCAAAATAATATAATAAACAGTAATCAGTACAACTATTAAATTATCATTATAGTCTGTGCTGAAACCTCATTAAAAATAAACATTACTTTTCTTCATACTTGTCACTGCTTTAAATACTTTCACTCCGGTTTTATTTTAAGCACTGCCTTGAAATAACATTGTAATTCCTAATAATCCTCGGTACTAAAACGAGGATTATCCGAAAAACTTGGTCATTTTCGATATGAATAATAATGGGGAAAATATGAAAGTTTTTATAGCACTTGCATTTAATGAATATTGTTTTAATAGCAATAAACTGTTCCGAAACAGAGGAAAGTCCGTGGATTTCATGTTTCCAACAATAATATAAAACTCCTAAAAATGTTTCCCTTTTTAAATATTTACAAACCCTCTTTTACTGGCGTTTAAAACTTGATTATGTTTAAAGTTTATAATTAGCAAAGTATCTAATCAGGGCGCGTGGAAGGATTAGAAGAAACTTCGCCGATTCCTCTCGATTGCAGTTTAATGCTATTAACTACTTTGCGAGTTGAAATTTAAGCCTTCGGAGTAAGCTTGAAAATAAATGCAGAGAAAAAGAAACGACACTTTTTTATTCTTCGATTTTAGGTGTTATTGTTGGTATTGTTACAATCCGCTTGATTTCCTATTAATAATAATCATTAATCATCATTAATTTATATAATTATAAACATTGTTATAAAAAATGAGTAATAATAATATTATAATAATTTACAAATATAGTCACAAGAACTAAAATTTTAAGTTAATAAACAGTTATAACTTTTTTCTTCAGCACAGATAGCGTATGCAATATTTAGGGTCATTTCACCACTTCCTGATAAGTGCTGAATAGGCTATCCACCACTTAACTTGACAGATAGAGTATGGAGAATCTGTCAAAAAAAGTTGTGGATAGTGGTAAACAGGTTACATAATAAAGTTTAATACATTTTTCCGTATTTCTTAATAAAAACATCTTTAGCCCAACACGTGATCGACTGTACAGGAGAAACACAATTGTATCCTCTGATTGATGTCTCAAGCCGAGCCACGTCGGGCGGAACTCGAACTAGAGTTTTGGTTTCGTGATTTCATTGCTATTAGACGCCCGGCCCGAGCAACGTTTATTGCCGAAGATAGGAGTAGATTTCGTAGAAGCAATTTCCTTTATACATTTTGTTTTGTCCTTTTGCAACAGTTTGATGTCGGGTTCGATTACGGGTAGGCATCGAAAAGAAAAATAATTATGAAGTCGGCTCACGCGGTGAAAACTAATTCAGAGGGCGCTTACGTTCCGTTTTGAAGGGTCAAACGTTTAACGCCGAATTCCTTTGTGTAGGAAGGGTTTACTTTGTTAGGTCCAAATAGGATTGATTTGTTTGGAATTTTGTTTGCCAGTTTTTATTTGGATCTATTTGATACGCGTTGACCGCTTGAATTTTTAGGCAATCCAATTCGGAAAAACGCTTTTATTACTTACAGTATAAAATATTATGTACAAGTAAAGGCGAAAGTTGCCAAGCTATCCCTGCTGACTACAGCATCCTAAAATAGCTAACCAAATTATACTCGAGAATTTATGAGTTCCAATCAACTTTATGCCCCGCGCAGCAGACACTGATGAAAAAACATAAATTTTACATAATTCGCCCTTATTTTTTAATCAGCTGTAATTTATGTGATTTTAATTTTATTGCATTCACTTCTGCATCTTTCTCATTTTCGTAGCATAATACAACCTGCATTTTACTGTGGAATTGTGAAAAATACTTTTAAAAACTGCCAATGGCAACAATTTACATTTAAAGTTCTATAACAAAAACAATAATATAACCTGGGCAGCTTAAGTCATGTTAATACAATGATAATTTTACAAAACTTCTCCACTCTCGATGACGATGTTACTGGAGCTATAACGCAGCATCGAAAGAGATGTCAATGAAAGGAAAATAAAAAAGGAAATTCGCTTACAAATTCGGTGTTATCATTCAATTTAAATACATGATCGAAGATTACACGTTCAAAGATTCATGGTACGGCTCCTCTTCAAAGTACATTTCAGGGAAAACGTAGAAATAGTCTCCTTCGAGTCAAATAAACAGGCGTCATTCAGCGCCAACCTCGGGCCTCGCGTCCTCTTTATTCAACTTCGCGTCACTTACCCTCTTTTTGTGCTTCACGAGTTTTGTTAGGACAAATACTACAGTTTATATTCCAGAAGGATACCCGTCGCGATCGGAAAGTGAGCGAACAGTTTGAGAAATCAATCCCACAATCGGTAGGGCTAATCAAACTAACGGTCGGCCCAGCGAAGGGCGGTGGGCCAACAATCACAATAATATCGCCCTGATTGATTACACCTTCGGGTTCCGTAACACTGATATAATGACTATAACTTTTTGTATCCTCTATGTTAACTTTGTTTCTTATCAATTTATTATCATCCAACGGTTCCTTGGTCGATAGGCCTTTGTTTATTTCAATGTCGAAATAAAAATTTACAATAGTACGTTAGGGGATGCCTTATGTCAAATATTAATTAATGTACATTAATTTAAGTGTGTAATTTGCGATGCTTTATTTTAAATTGTATATATTATATTTTAATTATCAAAATTCGATATTACAATTATCGATATCATATTGGCTAAGGGTAAATTGTAAAACGACTTAACTAGATGTTTTTTGCGACTTGTGCTCGTAAAAAACACTTAATATTAATATATATTTGCATGATTTTGTACACAGATTTTGGTATACATGATACAACAAAGTATGTTTTAAGCTTTAAGAACCCCACCTGTGATTTTAAGCATGGCTTTGTTACACTTGGTTAAATTCCACCCCAATGATGGAGGATGTAAACCTATTAGTTTGACGTGAAAAATTTAATTAATATTGATTGAATGATCACAAAAATAAACACTAGCGGCCCGGCAAGTGTTGTTTTGCCATAAAATGATTTTCCCTGTTTTTCTGCTTTTTTTCTTGAAGTTTTTTCTGATTTTTTTATATAGACCTCACGGAGCCCGAGACCTTTCTAACGAATGCAAAACCGTTAAAATCGGTGCATGCGTTCTGGAGTTATAGCATCAGAAAACCCGACTTATTTTTATATATTCTTAGATTACACAAACGAAAAGCTTGTTTCACAATCTGCTTACAGAACGCATGTAAGTACGTAACTTTTGATACGTCATAGGCTCTGAGAACCTATTTAAGTAGGTATTTCGTTGTCATTATTATATTTTCATGTGTGCAAAAGGAACCAAAATCAAAGCTAGCTAGATGTACGGAAGTAACTTTTCCTTAGTATTAAGATAAGTATTTTGCTAACGATAGGTCATAGAACCATGCAATAATTAAATACACTGGCACATTCATTTGGCCAATTTTTATTTAATTTTTTAAGGCTTGCTTGGGAAGTGGGAACCAAGAATGTGAGCCTTATGAAACAATCAAAATTACAAAATTCGACAATTGTTCCGATCAGATCTACACTTAATAAAATGCAAATACAAAGTACCCGTCCCACATTGTTTACATTAATATCGAAACGAACGGAACGGTTTCACGGTGCAATAATTTCTGCACGTCCCACCGCCGCGCCCCCGCCAAGCGGACGTCGAGTTAGCGTCCGGCTCCGTCCGACTCCGTCCGTCCGACACGCCGGACGTTTATAAGCCACGAGAAAAGCTACTTCAAGTTCGATACTCAAAAGATTTCTCGTTTAAGTCCCATATTCCTTGATTTTGCAGGATTAGACCGGCAGGAATTTCTGCTATGGTCATCACAGTAGAATTGCGAAAGACTGGCAAATTTTCCGAAAAAATAACAGTTAATCATCAATTTGTCGCTTCTTGTTATACCGTAGAAATTAATCACTTCTTGTGGGGCAATAATGTTGGTAACTAGATAAGAATACCCATGCGACTCAATCAAAAGAAAATCCAACTCCATAATTGGGAAACGCTAAGAACCTATTAGGAGTAAACAAAACTAAAACTCTACACAATGCCTCCAATTAGCGAGTCGAAATTCAGCGAGCGGCATTAAGTATTATGCCATCGCCGTACCCGCCAAAATTCCACAGCAAACGTTGACGTGACAGCCAGACTATACAAAAGTTTTTGTCTTTTTGTTCTGGCGTGAAATCTAAATCAATGGTTAGCTCGACCACTTTTGTCATCGCTGCTATTATATTCTGGCCTTCGTGGCAGGCGCAGTGCGACCGCATTGAAGCCGGCCGATCGCTCGCGGCGGCGCATAAAAATTCATAGAAGTACGTGAATAATGCGATAGTACTATCCGACGCCGTCCGGGACCACTGACTTATATTTTGCTCGATTTTCTCCAGTCTAAATTCATGGACGTTTTACTATAGCTATAAAATGCGACGCGCTCGAAATTTCTATTTCGAAGTTTGTTCGCTCTGAATAACTTAAATAATCAATTTGCTTGCTAATTGAATGGGATTTTCAAAATGCAATTATACTCGTAGTGTCGGTGACGTTCATAATTGAATTCTAACAAAAAAAATTAAAACCAAATTGATAGTTGACATAATATTTAGATTTTGGAAAAATTCACCGTTGGTACATAAGAGGCAATAATTAAAAAATAAAAAAAATGTGAATTAATCATTTAATCGTGAAAAAAAGATAACTTTACCGAAACATAAAATTGTAGTTCTCGTCGTGAAAACAATATGCTGGTATTATGCAAAAATAAAATCAATACCTGTACATAAATTAAGCCTCACAATGGACCTTATCATACCGAAACATCTCATTACCGCAAAATAATTTAAAACCTGATACAGATTTACCAATATTTTTGCCTCTGTACTTTGGGGGTTTATTTTTGTTTAAGTTATAACCTGAGTCACCTATCGTACATGATACAAGTTCTAAGTTCTCAGGCACATTAGACGAGAAATCTAATAAGGCCATTCACACCCCCAAAAAATCAAACATCGTCCTCCTCTCTTCGCACTCACGCTCGTCTTTCATATAACAGGTGAAAAAGGACGACGCGGATTCATCGCCAAATTGTTTTTTTCTCAATAACTCGATAAATATACAACATTTTAAAAATCCGCTAGGTCAGATTCTCAATGATAGAATTTTATACAATGTGTTAAATATTAACTTAGTAATGCATGGTTATGGCAATATATGAAAAATTCATGAAAATTAGATGCATCTTTGTGATTTTTTTCTATCGAGAAAATTTTAAGATATCGTGTTTTCGCTAGCTCATATCCTCGAAAATATAATGTAGTATCTATGTTTAGAAAATGAAACAATTCGGGGCTTGTTTTCAAGTACAAAAATTAATTATATAATCTACAATTTAGGGTTAGTCGCCCCTTAATGAAAAGTTAAAAGAACAGTAACCCTCTTTGGTGCGGTAGGTTACTTAGTCTTAACTAATACAGGATATAAAAATCGTATCAGTTTAGGCGCTACAGTCAAATATACATTCTGCAAAAAATCATTACACATACTTTTTGTCCTGACAAAATCTTTACCTTTCCTCGGCGTCGATGTAAAAAGTGTAATAGACATTGGACAGCTATGCCATACATCTTAGTCTGCAGAACAGCTGCTTATTGTATCCCTGACAGCAAAGCCGTGTATTGTACTCCTTAGAACATAATAGCGACTTACTACTGAATGCCACAATGCTGTCATTATACCTGTGCTCTATTCAGTCAATTTCCTCGGGCTTACGAGTTATCTAAACATTTTTACCACTGTAGCTTTATTAACCGGTAAAAAATTTACAGCCTCCAAGTGAATTTGTTTTATGCTGACAAGATAAAATTCTTGAAGAGCGAAATTATCTATACATATAAATAAAATTGGAGTGTCTGTTTGTAATATTAAAATAACCGTTTTTTACTACATGCATATGAATATTTAGCCGGTACTTACACCAAAATAACAATTTTTAGATTTTTTGTCCGTCTGTATGTCTGTCTGTTTGTTCCGGCTAATCTCCGAAATGGCTGGACCGATATTGACGGGACTTTTATTGGCAGATAGCTGATGCAATAAAGAGTAACTTACGCTACTTTTTAACCGACTTCCAAAAAGGAGGAGGACATATTTTTACTTTTTTATTTTTACCTTAGATGTATTTTACATTTTGTTGACGCGGACGAAGTCGCGGGTAACAGCTAGTCTAATATATAAAAATAAGTCGGGTTTTCCTCTCTGACGCTATAACTCCAGAACGCACGAACCGATTTCCACGGTTTTATATTCGTTGGAAAGTTCTCAAGCTCCGTAAGGTCTATAGAAAAAAAAATCAGAAAGAGCTTCAAGAGAAATGCAGGAAAACAGAGAAAATCATTTTATGGCAGAACAACATTTGCCGGGACAGCTAGTGCTGTATATTTTAAATGAAAAAAAAAATCTTTCTGTTTTCGATTTTAATTCCCAACGTCACCATCACTACAATATTATTATCTTAATTTTTGCGATACATAGGTCCAATTGCACCAGTGTAGGTTATAGAACTTGATCTGACGTATTAAAAATATTACCGCCTTTGTTTAAATATACAAAGCAATGTATGAATCACAAGGGCGAAAGTATTTTGACAAACCATTTATAGGAGACGAGTGAGTGATGTAGTAAAGTGACATAGTCATTGCGAACAAAGTTTTTGAAGAGACTTTTTATATTTCTAATTCTAGCTATCCAGACACCTCGAAATATGATATTCGTTAGAGTTAGGAGTTTTAAAACTTCATTGTGTAGAGAGTTCGGGTCTAATGAAGTGTACGGACACTTTACCCGTATCAAACTGTCAGAAACACGTCATATTTCATGTGTATTTTTGTGTTTTTATCGCTCCGTCGCCCCCGATATCCGAAATTCCCGTGAATCCCAATATTAAGCCGTCACTTCTCGTATGAAAAAGATATAAGGAGGTGTAAAGTTATACTAATTTGTGGGTATGTTACGGAGAAACAACGTGTTGTGATACGTTGTCCGGCTGCGTTAGCGTCAGACCACCGGCCGGCTCGGATTTCGCAGAAGTGTTTTCCCCAAGCCGCTCTGGCACCTATAGTTTTTATGCATGCTAGTTTTTGGGTATTTTTATCCTTTTTTGTCGTACCGAGTCAATCTTAAACTTGATCTTGTCTATTATTGTCACATCCCATCATCTCACTTCATTAGTAACTTAACTATCTTACACCGTACACGTGCTGTTCTTTGATCCCATTTAATGAAAACATTTACTTAATAACGAAACAACTTAATAACAACAGTTAGGGCCTGTTTCACCACTTCTTGATAAGTGCCGAATAGGCTATCTACCACTTAAATTGACAGATGAAGTATGATAATTTGTCAAAAAAGTTGTATATAGCCTTTATCAGAAAATGGTGAAACAGACCCTTAGCTGAATATTTTAAATATGTATTTACATAATATTATATTGTATTTATATTTTTGGTTCTAGTCTCTTCTTTTTATAAAATCATTATTATTAAGACTTGGAAGTCTAAGCCTTAGTTAAATCTGCCTGACAATAAGTAATAATAACTACATTGACTTTACCTATTCGTAGACTAGCTTTCCGAATAAATCCTATTTCAGCAGAAGCTTAAAGTGAGGATATTTCAGGAAATATCCATTGCATAGACATCAGGAAGCCTAGTCAAATAGCAAAAGATAGTTTATCATTGGCAGCGGGACGTCTATCAGGCTAAGTGAAATAAAATGTCAACAAGGTGCACTGTCTATAATAATTCTATTTGAGCTCCCACTTTGCAGGGAATAAGCACCTGACAGGAACTATGAACCGAATCATTAATCAGAATATTTACCCTTAGTTTTTGCCGTAGAAAAACACAACAACTAAAAATAAAAACTTTACTTTACACGAATTCGTATAAAAGTAAATTTTGAAAGGAATATGATTATACTTATTGTATAATATGATTATACAATATATTATTATGTTTACAGCGACATCGTTGCCAACCTATTGATTTCTCATTTGTTACAATCGGACCAGTTATTTTACTTTGACTAACAACATCATTACCCTTCCATTGCATCGAAGTCGAGTAACAATAAAATAAATATTATGTACAAAGAAAACGCAATATTTAAAGATACAACATTTCAAGGCAAAGTGTATGGTGAGTCCATAGATAATTTTAAAAGTGTCTTAGAAAAGGGAAAATTAGCATTTGAAAAGGAGACTCTAACTAGAGCAGACATATTCATAGCATGCGAGGCACTCTAGCCCCGGCGTCTTGAGGCTAATGTAAAAAGCCGCGGCCAAAATTTGCAACATGTTAGACCTTGCACTACCTGCTACTTTGTGACATCTTGACGTAGGGCTGTCTCTATATTTTTGCATATCTTAATCTTAATCTATTTCTTATCTCCCTGATTAATCTAAATTACACTTTCTGCTTTCAAGTATTTTAATTCCCTTTCCTCTTTTATTTTACTGTAATTAAATGTACAAAATAATAAAAAAAAACCTTCTTTATTGAATATTATGTCGATAAATTTCAAAAAGTATTTTCATTCATTATACTAATACTTACTATAAACTAAAAATCTAATTATTTTATATAAATTGACCAAAATTATTAACTGTTTGGTATCAGGATAAGAGGCCCAAAAATATTACATTTCACTTTTTTATCAACAAAATTACTTGACTGATACAATTATTGTGTTTGCATTTGAATAGCTATTAAAATTGATTATTATTAAAATTAAAATAGGCAATAATTGATATCAATTATTACATTACTGTTAATTTCTTGTGATTTAAAATAATTATGTAATTATTTTATATCACAAGAAATTAATAGTTATAACTTAAATAATGTTACATCATTTGTATTTGTTTACGTTATATTTAGATAACCTTGTTTGTCAATATCAAACAGGTGATAGCCCTAAAAGCTTCATCTGCCACTTGAACGATCGAAAGGTACGACGGCGCACCGGTATCAGGAAGGAATGTATAGTGGGTGACTTGGACAGTTCCCGTCCCTTTCGCTCTCGACCGGCATCACTTAAGCTAAATTACGTGCGGTCTCGCTCCCACACGCCAACATTTTCAATACTTACCTGCGTGAAATGATATACATCTGTTTTGTAACGTTTTCTCTTTCGCTCGCGGCGGCTCAAATGCATTGTTGATATTGCCGTCCCGCTCTAGTCCCATGAGCAGGGGGTAGACAGTGTACGCTTACGTGTGTGTTGGTGTTCGTTTATTTAGTGAACTTGGAAGCTCTACGCGTGTTGTGTACGGGTTATGGTGTGTGCGTGAGTCGTAGAGGCGCGACATAGCTTTGCCGTCTCCATGACTTAAAAGTTTTGTATGGAATGAAAGCTCAGGCTAGTTCTCGGCCGGCCGGCACGCTCGACGGACGTTCGTCTGTCCTCGCTGAACTTATTCGGAACTATACGATACTAATTTCCAACATTGTATAATACTTCGTCGTAGTATTGAAGTGATATTCTGTTGTAAATAAAGTGACTTGACAAACAATTTTGAGTGATGTTTATTTTTATGTGAATCTGCAACGTGTTTGGTTCAACGCACTAAGAGGTCGGTCGGCTCAGCATTCCCGAGCCGAGACTGTTATGATTGTATCAACCAAAACTCCGGCGAAAATAACACACCTTCGGTATAAGTGTATAACGCTATTGTAACCAAAAATTATCTTACAACAGACACTTAGGCTGCAGCTCTACAAATTAAATGTGAATAAAATAAGTTTAGATGTTTAACAATGATTAACAATATTTATCACAAAGTCACTGCTATACTTATTTGATTCAAGATTTCATGTCTTCATTGAAATAACTCATTATTATGATACCCCTTCAAAATATAGTAAAAGTAATCCTAAATTATTTTCGTAGTGTATTTATGAATTTAGTTTTACTTACTTATGCTCGTACGATATAAGAAGGCTCGTTGATACAAGAAATTATTTATGTTAATCAACAGTGTAATCAAATATGTAAGCAAAATAAAACATCAGAATAACTTTTATGATGACACAACTGCCCAAAACTCTATCTCAAAACGAGACGTAGAGTTCGATAACCTTAGACGCAAATAGATGGGAAATATCAACAGAAGAGCATTAAAAATTATTTACTTAGGAGATATTAGTGAATATGGGGAAGCCGGATTCGATGATTTTGGTAATATTAAAACAATTCATTAAATCATATTAAATATTAAAAATTGATATGAATCGTTTGATTTTATGATAATAATGCAACTCTGAACTAACAATTTAATATCTCTTTTATTGTTATTTATTAAGATTTAAGTACATATACTAAACTATCATGTAATGTAAAATTGTACATATTAGTACAGTGTTAAATAATAGCAAACTGCACAATAGCATTCAAAACGTTGAAATTTAAAAATCCCTAAATAATTGTATCATTGTTATTTCTGTCAGGTACGAAATGCTAACAAAAGGTACGAAATAAAAAGTAGACTGATAGTTGGTTCTAAGAAAATTTTATTCATGTTAATTGGTATTTCCGGTATTCAAAATTCGATGCCGCTTAAGATTGTCTGGAGCTCAGTAAAAAACATAGAGCAGGTAACATTGCAGTAGACACAGGTACAATGAATATTGAGCGTAACAAATCGTAAATAACATTATTGGAATTGTACTAAATTAGTTCTAACTATGTTACTGTTAAAAAATGGTTTACAAGTTGCGCATATTGTATGCTCTAACAGCAAGGACATTATAATTGCTCAACCATATTAAGCATTTACGTATTTTGCAAAAATGATGATGATGATAAAAGTATTTAAGATACTGATGATGATAGTGATAATGAAATTAAGAAGTCATCAAAAACTTAAAATGATGATTATGATGAACGTATAGATGATGATGACCGCAATGAAAATAATGATTAGTACTTTCATATCACATTTGAGGCAATTGCAACGACCCGTGACGATGTTTTGTTTGTTGATTTTGAGTCACACGAATTTGAAAATGCGGAGTAAATATTTTTTTTTCTCATAATTAACCGATCAAATGTACGATGATTAATGGTGCATAACACCCCAACTGATATATTTCAACCTCACTGAATAAGATGCTTAGTAACTGTTCAAACGTTTACATTTCATTTAGTCGTCAGAGCTTTTGAGTGTAGACATAGGTGTGATAAGTTAAATCAGATAGGTAACTAGAAAATATATATTAATAGATGACGCCCGCAAATCCGTTGCGCCAAAATTTGTACATTTTTTAGGAAATAAAAAGTATACTATGTTATATTTTCTGGAATAAAAAATATCAAATGTTATTATATATTTGTCATGTACTAAATTTCAGCAGAATTGGACCATTGGTTTGCGCGTGAAGAGGTAACAGACAGACACACTTTCGTATTTATAATACATATGAGGAAACAGTAATTTTTTGTTTCATTGAAACTATTATTATCAAACTCACCGCCATTATAGTAACAAAATTATACTAAACTTTTTCA
Organism: Aricia agestis; assembly: GCF_905147365.1. NCBI lineage: Eukaryota > Metazoa > Arthropoda > Insecta > Lepidoptera > Lycaenidae > Aricia > Aricia agestis. The sequence goes on along the minus strand of NC_056421.1, from coordinate 7,945,801 downwards.
TCAATAACGTAACAAATGAAAAAATAATGACATAAATGTAATAGAACTCGGAAGCAGATTTATAAACTCGCATTTACGATAAAAATTGTAACAAAGGCACCCCAGGGCTCTCTAATGGCCAGTCCGAATTATTTTCATCGCCACGTCGTGTGTGCTTGTCCGAAACAATTGATATCTCTATTTGTATCAATAATGCGGGAGGCAGACGTTTACGTGTATTCTGTACGTGGGCTGAATCCAGTGGCAGGGAACTATTCAATGTAGCATTTATTGCAAAAATATTTTTCTATTAAACATTTTGTTAGGGACCGAAACTACCTAATACCTATGTTAGATATAAACTTGTCGGAATAAACCTTTTTTGTATGTTGTTGACAAATGTTAAAAAGTTTTGGATGATGAAGAAAAACGTTTTTGTTTGAATCAACACTTAATTCACATCTGAAGTCAACCTAAATTGTTAATAAACAAAAACTGTGCAAACATAATAGTTATAATTAGTATTGTATACAAACATACAAAATTATATAATATGTGAGGAAAATACAATATCGAGGAACGATTGGATTCTCAATTCTACAACCCCTGGGGTATTAATCAGTAAATTCATTGAATCTTTGTCGTAGGAGCTCCAATATGCTAAGATGTTACGATAATTAAATAATTAATATTATGATTCCCTATTTGTTGAGTCCTTTGTGCTGCGGTTGCGGTCGACAGCCGAAGTCTGAATAGCGTCGTTAGTAAGATTTAATTGATTTTGTACTCCAGAAACTAATTGTTCTTGGCGCTCATGTAACGTTATTGAATTAATATCATAAACTTACTCTGACACCGACTCTACAGCGTAAGCTGAAATTAACGGAGAATAAATTCAAGAGGACGCCCCAATAAAGCTTTAAAACGTCTTCGTTAAAACACATACTATTTTTACGACACTATTAGACGGCATTACTTTAAGTGTAGTAATAAAACGTTAAGTAGAAAAATTAAACAATGTTTTAAGTCATTACAGAGATAAACAATCTCGCTTGATTTAGCTACTTCTAAAAAAGTGATTTTTAATAAAATACTACATCCTTTTTACAAAAGTCATTAATTCATGTAACTTAAAGGCGTAGTGTTTTTATTTGGAACTGATTTAATAGTGTTAATGAAAACATAACATGTGAGATGAATTTTGCGTCTGTTATTTTATTTAAGCACACTATCAGTAGCATGATATTTATTCAGCACTCTTTAAGCAGCTTACAATTCTGCCGTTACAGAATTGTATTAATAATTCAAAGCGAACATCCTCTCTCAAACCGTATCTTTATTGGGCATCCAATAACTTTGTACCTTTTAGCTATTTCCTAATAGAAAAGAGTTGAAATTTTCAATTTGTCTGACTCGAATCAAGTGGGATCTATATTCTAGACTCAGCGAAAACTAAACCTTATGCATTTAAGGCTTTACAAAAGAAAACCAATCAAATCTAATACTAAGTATTTGACACGTAACAAAATATATAACCCACAAAAGTCATTCCTGAAATTCAGTAAATATAACTTTGAGCCGAGAATGGCATGTATATTAATTAATTGAAAAAGGTCGTTAATTACAACACGAGTATAATTTACTAACCCAAGATGTGTCGGCAGATATTTTTATTCGTTTTAATGGCCTGATATGGATACGCGGTGTGGAGGAAACACGGAGTATTGTGTTACGGCCTCGGTGGTTTTTATCGCGAAATTTTATTATACTCATACCCTTTTCACCTACCATTCATTAGGAACACCTTCGCACAATCGGAGGGCTGTTTCAATGGGGTCTCAGATGAAATTTCTTAAGGCTCTCCCATAATGAGCAAAGCCTGGGTAACGGTGAAGCTAAATGAGATTGACAGATATGGTGTCGAAATCTGTTCAACTGAGTTGATTGAACAGAACTGAAGTGCATTGATCTGATGGATTCTTTGTTGAGAATAACTTGATACAGGAAAGCGTCGAAACTAAAATTGCGTAATAAGATAACATTTCTTAAAGCTAAAAATATCATAAAATATATTATATATATAAAGATCGAAGAAGCAACATAATTGAATAAATTAGGTACTAAAAGTAATTTTGAAGAATAAAATAAAAGGACACCAGTAATTAATATAATATCTTCTCGGTAAGTCGTGAAGCATTAATCTATGAAAAGATATGACAAAACACTTTCGACTAGTAGCCATCTCAATTTGTAGGCTATTACGAGATGACCAAAAAAATAATCGGCATTTAACGTATTACCATACGAATATGGCTCGCCCTGTAGGGAATGTATAATGAAGACATCCAGAACCGGTTCCATCAGTAGAAATGACTGGACAGCGTCGTGTGTTTTTTGTGACGGCCGTTTCCGAGAACATTGTGCTCGTGATATGAAACGATACGATTGAATACGCTTTTAATTGATGCTGGAGTTTTTGTACGTTCGTCATTATCGTCATCGTATCTTCCATCAATTTCCTCGTTATTTACATCTTTAACTTTAACTAATTAGTTGATAAAAGCCTAACATTTGTTTTATATTTAAGCGAAGATAATAAAAACAACAAATTAAAACTAAATTAATTCTGATTTTCAATTGATGCGTTTCGAAGATTACATTTTCATTTTCGTTAGTAGAAATCTATATTATCTTATATATGAGAATGGATTTTCAAATGTGTTAGTCGCGCTAAAACTCGAAAACGGCTGAACGTATTGGGCTAATTTTAGTCTCAAAATATTCGTAGAAGTCCAGGAAAGGTTTTAAAGTGACACGAAGTTTATTATAAATTTAAATTTCATTCCATAGCATAATATTTTTTTATTAATTTGAGGAATAAAACCAGTTTCGAAAATATGAAATAAGCATTAAAATGTTGCTAAAATTATCTGTTGAACTACGATCTATCTCTATTAAATAGTTTGGCTCCACAATAGCAACATAAATAAGAGGGGAGTTAGTTTAAATTTAAGTTTCAAGCGCCATGTGTCAAAAGAATATATTGAAATGATAAACCACCGTCATTTATCATTTTTCCAATTAATGGCCCTTGCTGTATGAAACCACAATAACCCATCATTAAAATAACAATAGTATTGCTAGTTTAAAAAACCGATTGATATATTATTTGGAGAAATCTTCCGCGTTCGGATTTTATTGTATTTGATTCCAGGATTTATTCAATATTGAAATGACATTATTCTGAGTAACGTTATATCACATTATTTCCACAATTATGTAGAATTATAATTATCATAATAATACCAAAAAGAAAACCTTACGGGAAATCTGATTATCTTTTATTTCAAAGCAACAAGTACCTACTAGAAAGCTACTAACTGATATTATCCATACTAATATTATAAATGCGAAAGTGTGTCTGTCTGTCTGTCCGCCTGTCTGTCTGTTACCTCTTCACGCCCAAACCACTGAACTGATTTTGCTGAAATTTGGCATGGAGATACTTTGAGTCCCGGGAAAGGACATAGGATACTTTTTGTCTCGGAAAAATGTTCGGTTCCAGTGCGATAAACGAGTTTTGGCGCAACGGAGTTGCGGGCGTCATCTAGTTGTAAATATTACAATACTATTCAACCTTGTATTGAATTAATATGTAACCGATGATGATAGTGTAACATGTTTTACATAATAATCATCATTAACCAAATTATTATCCCGGATTATGTTTATTACTTTGCACCTAAAAGCGTGTATAGATAACTAGTCGACCCTTTCATCCCTTTTTTGAGGCTTATCTATTTAATTCATCTTGGACTCTTTCAGCGGCCGCCCTGACCGCATTCAGAAGATATCGGTCACATGACGAAGGGCCAGAGACGGGTTAAATTTACCAGAAGACATTTATTTAGCCATCCACGATAAGCATCTCTTTCAAATTAAGTTGTGCTAAATGATTTTTGATTTATGATGCCTTGATGAGTACGATAATGAGCTTTGGAAATGTAACGTTTTATGTTTAATGTTTCAATTTGAGCACCTTATTGAAATAGGTACCTGAATTTTTTAGTATGTATTAAACTTCAAGAAAAGAGCTTAAACTCTTAGAAGGCACTCTGGAACTCTTCTAGTGTTGCGGATGTTGTGAGTGTCCATGTATGACGGAAATTGCTTCATCCATCAGGTGACCCGTTTGCTCGTTTGCCGCCTAAGTTTATATAAAAAAATATTAACAGTAATTGGGCACGGATAACAATGATCGGACGTTGGAACGTAACTCATTTAGTGTTCGGTTGCGTAAGGGTTGCTCGGTGGTTTCCATTACACGAGGTGCGTTAATGCCATCAGCCATCGTAATGGCCGTTAGCCCCCACAACATAACTTTTTAATGTTAACGCAACCGAATTGTCTCCGTTATTGCATGCACTTTTTGCTGATATGCCGTTGTAATGGCTTTGGCCATTGAGGGTAAAAAGCTAATGTTTAATTTATCGTTTGCCTTAAATGCTTATTAAAATCTTATAAATTAAAAAACAATTATTAAAACTTTATCTTATATCTTAAACGAGCAATTCTTGTATATATAATTGGAATCTCGGAATCGGCTACAATGATTTTCATGAGCATATATAGGGGGTTTCGGGGACGATAAATCGATCTAGCTAGGAATCATTTTTAGAAAATATCATTTTATTCGTGTTTTATCGAATAGCGGTCGAAGCTCGGCCAAATAGCTAGGTTATAATTATTATTAACATCTCATTGATTTTTAAACTTCTTAGTGTTTTATACATTCACTTACTGTTTATTCTGGTTGATGTAAACATCGAATTTTAAGAATAAATAAGTATTTAAGTAAAAATGTGCATGTAGTATAAAGTTGTTATTTTACATCCCTAAAAGCATAAAGTTACGTATCCAGGGTTAGTGCTTTCCCGCCGCTAGGTTCACGCCCTAACTTATTTAGGCCTACAATTTTAAGCGAGCTTAATGTTCTTGAAATATTAATTAACAATAACCTATCCATTTTTAGTTGATTTTATGATATTGTGAATGCGGTGTTTGTCTTTAAGAAATTGATATGCGTTTTCACTGTAACCTAAAATTGTATTTCTTAAATGTATTACGTGTAATCAATTGTTGACAAACCAAATTAAAAAAAAAAAATATTTAAAAACACGCCGGAGTTGGTTGATACAATTAATTTTTTATTGCTTCTAAAGTCCCAAATTCATCATCTCTTTCTTCTTCCAGGGACAATGTATTAGACTTTAGTGTAGTGTGACGTTGGAACAATGTTTCGGACTATGTCAGTGGCAGTGTTCCGTTGTCTCGTGGTCCTGGTCGGTTTGGAGTGGCAGGTGAACTCGCAGCTCGTACAAAAGGCTTCCGAAGTCGATAGCTCGTACAACTTCTATTACGAGCAGCCGTGCTGCAATGGACCGGTCACGAAAAACAAGTACCACATGCGGCATAAAAGAGGTGAGTTTTAAGGTTTTTAGTTGGATGAATTGGAACGTCATTGCCTTACAGAGTAAGAAAAAAATGTTGTGGTCTGTGGTGCTGTGGTGTACTCTATGGTGCTGTTTCGGGATTCAAGAAAGTATTTGAAACGTTCCCAATGGTTTGTAGAAATAAGTTATAACTCTATGGTACTGTTTCGGGATTCAAGAAAGTATTTAAAATGTAGGTAACAATGTCTCAATTTATAATGTTACTTGCACTAAAATAACAACAGTATTCTTTGTATAATTTTACGTAATTTTTAATGATTATATCACCTAGGACATCAAAAAAACCTACAATCTCTAAACTCTAAAGTGCTTAAGCTTATAGAGCATAAAGATTTCAAATCTTGAATATTTTAAATATTTTTTTCTCCGAATCTTATGAATCACGTTCATGATGATGCAGAAAATATCCACACGCTGTCCACGTGTGCGTATGTTTCCTAAGCACACACACATACGTACTTCTTTTCAAGGGTACATAGAGCGAGATGGATATATATTTTTGGAATAGACAAAGCGGGACAAAACAATTCTTTTGTTTCATTGCCCTCCCTGATGATGTCGGGAGATTTTAATACAGTTGTAGTTAATGTTGCATTCATAGAGCAGATTTCGGAGCAGACTGCGCTTAGATAAATCTTGTTTTAAATTAACTGGAAAACATTTCCTACACATTTTGGATGAAAATATTCTTAATTCTTTGTAGTAATATTTGTGTTTATATTTTATGTTGCTAACTGAAACTGTCTAGTTGTCACTAATGAATTTGTTGATGAGAACTAGACGAACGAGAAACGAATAAATTTGAATAAAATATGTATGTTCGACAATTTTACATCAGTTTTCATACTTTGTGTTCTACAATTTAGTAAGATTATTAACAAAATATCATGTTCAGCAATGTTATAGTTGTTTTTTTAATGTTTTCGTTTTAAAATACAGAAACAAATATAATTAAAAACTCCAACAAAGTTCGGCTATCCTTACACTTTGTTGGCAGATGTTATTCGTATTAGAGCCCTAAACTTACCCTTCAAAATGACGGCAAGAATGTACGTACATTAAGTATAGAATCACTAATGATCTAACCGCGTCCCTCAATATATTCAAATATCTTCAAAGGCTTTTTAATAGGGTTCAACTTTCCCTACAAAGTGAAAGTTTTCTTTGGGGATAAAGTATGCGATAGGCTTACGCATTTTTGCACGCCTAGTAAGCGATTAGGCACAAAGTTTTCTTCTGATATTTAGAGAGTTTTAGGGTCGATAGTCTTCTAAAAGCATTAGGTTTATTTTAATTGTTAGAAGACAATGTTAATAAAAACATTCGAAAATAATGTAATTGCAATTAAAATATAGCAAATAAAGTAAGAGCTACGTAATCGTAAATTACAGAATATCAAATTTAAAAATTTTGGGAGCTGTCAAAAAGTCTTTATAATCTACATCTGCAGGTAAATCGGACTGATTCTCAGATGTGTCAGATTCAGTTAATCTGACCAAAAATTGCTTGCTTACGATCTCATCCAATAATTTATGCATATACGTCCATTAACCGACCGCATAAACAGTTGGGAGGGCTTAAATAATGTGGAAACTTGCGTCATTACTACAAGTCCATCTACGGTTAGTTTTGGGTCACCAGTTTCTTACGAATTAATTATGTGCAAGCCCATTAATATTCGTTAAGGTTGCTTTGTGGATATGGTTGAATTGGGCTTTATGCCTTACTAAATGGTAATACCACTGAACAGCAGCTGAACTTTTATTTTAATTCTTAAAAAAAATATATATTAAAAGCTAGGGTAAATATTATGAAACAGTTCAATATTTCGTTAATTTTATCTATATATATAAAACTCAATGGTGACTGACTGACATGGTGATCTATCAACGCACAGCCCAAACCACTGGACGGATCGGGCTGCAGGTAGATGTTATGACGAAGGCATCCGCTAAGAAAGGATTTGTATATAATAATACTTCTTAACGCGAGCGAAGCTGCGGGCAAAAGCTCGTGTTTAATAAGATTGATATAATGAGATGTTGCACTGAAACGTAAATATTTTCGTATTAATTTGGAGACTTAACATAAATCATAATACTATTAATTATTACAGCACTTTCAACTATAATATTAAAATTAAACATAGTCGTGAGTGCATAATAACAATTTTATGTATACCGCCAGCGTGAGCGATGATATATAGTGGAAATCATTTTGTATTCATGGGGCCTATAATAGCGGGGGATGGTTCGTTCCAATTACACTGAATTACCCTCGAAAACATATTGCGGTGTACAAACTCCAAATAAACACGTTTTCTGCTTTGCCGCATTAAAAATATTTTCCCCACTCGAAATATAATAGAAAAGGTTCGTGCGATTCGAATCGTCAGTTGTCATCGAAAGTGTCAATCACCGGGCCACGGAATAGCAAAACCGATTATCGGGCGTATTAAGAGGGCGACTAACCCCAAAAATCAAACATCGTCCTTCTTTCTTCACACTCACGCCCGTCTTTCATATTATGCCAGGTGAAAAAGAACGACGCGGATTCATCGCCAAATTAGTTTTTTCTCAATAACTCGATAAATATACAACATTTTAAAAATCCGCTAGGTCGATCTCTCAATGATAGAATTTTACACAATGTGTTAAAATATTAACTTAGTTCAATGCACGGTTATGGCAGTAAATGGAAAATTCGTAAAAATTAGATGCATCTTTGTGATTTTTTTCTATCGAGAAAATTTTAAGATATCGTGTTTTTGCTCAGATCGAATTCTCGGAAATATAATGTAGTATCTAATATAAGAAAATGAAACAATTCGGGGCTTATTTTCAAGTATAAAAATGAATTATAAAATCGACATTTTAGGGTTAGTCGCCCCCTTAAGTCCGTTATTGTAGTGCCTGACCCACCCTGAAGAGATTAGGGCATCATATTATGCCCATATTTTTGGCGCCAGCTGCACGTCGCATGCACTCTAATAGGTTCATTTTAAAGAATTTCTTACGAAATTCCATTTTTAAAAGCACTTACGAGTCGGTCGGGATTTTATTACTGTGCTCATTTCACGCGAGGCTTTTTATAAATTCAACTAGAGGGAACCGGTGCTATACAGCTAATTACTGCTCTAACGACATTCGCTTGCGTTGAAACGTTGAAACTTTAGATTCTTTGAACCATAGAGACGAGATATCTCGACTAATAATGTGAAGATTTTTATAATGAGTTTTCCTGTCGTGTTATGAGTTTTACAAACTAGGTGGAGTCGAGATAGTTTTATCAAACAACTATGTTAAGCTACATACAACCGAGCTACTTACACACCGAGTTACTTACTACATTTTATTTACGAACTTCTCTATCTATATTTGCTGTACCGAGATCGAGACTTTGTTTCGTTTATGTTAACATTTGTAACTATTATATAATTTAGAAACGGGTGAAAATATTGAACAATATATAATGGTAGTACTAATTCCCGTACTACAAATTAAACGAATCCAGTTTAAAATCTTAGAGCACAAAATCAGAAGCGAATGTCCATACAGGAGACTCAACAAAAAGTGCACAAAGATTTGAAAGAAAGAACGCACTCAGCCGAGTAAAAGTGGAAGGAAAAAAACGTTTATAAATAAAGGAACCGGCGCGGCGTCCGGCGTAGTCAAAACTTGAAGCACAACTTCTTTTGACCGCTGACCACACTTGAACTCTAAACTACATATTGTTCGAGACTTTTCTATAGAATGTCCTAGATGAAGATAAAATATTTTAACAATGGCGATAGAAATAATAGAAAAAGTTCTGAATTGTACGATTAGTATTATGAGCTTGTTTTGGTGCTATAACTTTTTTTTATAAAGTAAGCCTACATTAAAAATCTTTTCGGCCTAACTTCAGCAAAATTGGGTTATAATTAACCTCATCATATAATGTCAACGTTGTTGTCGTTCAACTTAGGGTTAACATTACTTCAGATCCTTACAAGTGGGCCGTGTACATTTTTCCTAGCTCATTTCGATATCAATAACGCACGTATTCCCAGCAATTCGCTGTAATTATTGCTCTCCCGGGGGAGATGACATAACTTATTTTAGACATTCCTACCACAAAGCATTTTGTTCGTTTGGTCACGTATTCGCAAGAAGGGCGTCCCATATCGTATCTTGGTACTGTCCATTGTGTCCCGCGAGACAAAGGGTTAAGGACATAGGAAGCTTACCTTCGTCAAACCGCTTTTGGAACTCGAGCGCTGAGGTATTTGCAACTGATCGGACCATTTTATCTCGGGCAGCTCACGCTTCAATGGGTTTTGCAAATCACTGCATGCACGAGTGTATTATGACAAGCCAGACTCGCCGAAAATGTTAACATCGGGAGCACGGCTACTGTAAGAGTGTGACGACCACAGCGACTGAAAAAATATTGATTAGAAAGTTATGGTATGTATTCTAGGCAGTTATTAGCTTAACGTATAACGAATTGTTAAGTATGACCTCTTTGATCACAGGCGACAACAGCTGAAAAGGTATTGTGAAGGTTATCTGATTCTGGACAGTTATAATATAAGCTTGAATTGTAAACTACGTCTTTATTTCTAAGTAAACAGCATGAATCCAGCATGATTGTTGTTTGAATGTGAAATTCGTTTAACCGCACATTTTTTTTATACGAGATAGGATAAAAACGATACATTAAAATTTTGTATCTGCATACCAAATTTCATTTAAATTGGTTCATGGCTGAAAGCGTGAGTAGATACTACCTACTGAAGATATTAACAGATAGACGGCCGGTCAGAAATCTATATATTTCGCATTTATAATATTAATTATATTAAGTATTTTACTAGCTATATTATAATAACGATACTTGTTATTTTTGCAACTCTAAAAACTCCTTGCTCTAGTAAATATTTTCATAACGATAAAAAGCTGACAAATAACCAAATACAGGTTCTTGTTAAATTCCCATTGATATAAAATATTACTGGAGCATTTAATACGAATGTATTGTACACAATTTTTATCCGCAATTGATAGTCGTTGTCTTTTTGTATGGAAATTGCGGGCAATATTTTTGCTAAAATGTTATTGAATAAAATAATTATTGTGCTTGTACGTTAAGCCGTTGATTGGTAACACAATTAAAATTATTGCACTATTCGACAGCCAGACGCCTCCGGCAGCTTTGAAACAAATTCGGATTATGTTAAACGGTATTGGATAATTAATTATCATAATTGATTTTTGACAAATTTGGAAGTACTTTGCAAAAGTGGTTTCAATATTGAAATTAAATTCCTGAGCCTTGGGGCTTTGTTAGGCTAGGGCTAAGACGTTTTCTTATCGGTTCGCCGATAATAGACTTATAGACTACCATATGATAGCACTACAACCATTAGTTAGTTGTTAGTAGGTTATAATTTAACAAAATGGGCAATGCGCGTATGTGTACATAAATTATAAAGTGACCCGAGTAAATTTTTGCACAAACTAAAAAAACACCGTGCATTTTCACAAAAACTTTACGGAAAAACATATTACGCCATTAAAATAGTCTAATTAACACGTGTATTCACAAAGCTAAGTAAGCCTCATCGCGGAAACGACGTTAAAATGTACAAAGCCGTTGACATCCATTGCAATCTGAATATCAAAATAAAGTTCACGAATGCATTTTTTACTTTATAAAAGAACCGGCGCGGTTTCAGCTAAAAAGGAATAAAATTAACATTGCAAATGCTAGTCAGACGTGCGAACTGAAAGTACGTTGTTCATTTTAACATCCTTTGTAAGTTCTATTCGCTATCACTATCATTTCTTTTCTTCTTATAGTAACTAAGAATTCTGGAAATTATTTAAATAATATATTTCGAGTACACTGCATTTTCTTCCTAGTCTAGATCCAAATAATTCACAGAGCTTTGGAGCCCGATCCTCATAACTTGAATGATAGCGTTCAGTTGCGGCTATCTCACGCGCGTTTTTTTTTCTTTTTTATGAGATAAGGGGGCAAACGGGTCACCTGATGGAAAGCAACTTTCGTCGCCCGTGGACACTCGCAATATCAGAAGAGCTGCAGGTGCGTTGCTGGCCTTTTAAGAGGGAATAGGGTAATAGAGTAAGGAAGGGGAGGGTAGGGAAGGGAATCCGGGCCTCCGGGCCCTCCGGTAAACTCACTCAGCGAAACACCAGCGCTGTTTCGCGCCGATTTTCTGTGAGCCCGTGGTATTTCCCCGGTCGAGCCGGCCCATTCATATCGAAGCATGGCTCTCCCACGTAAAACGGCGTGAGAGACTAAGCGGTGAATCGCTACGCTTACGAATTAATATTTAGGTTATAAGAATCAAATATAACGACATGAAAACAAGCGTTTATCGTAAAGTATTGACAAGCTCTACGTATCGTTCAGAATTATTTTACATCTGACAGGAGCTTTATGACAAGAACATAAGGATCATCAAGGATCATCAACTCCAAGGTTTAACAGAGTGCACTATACGTAGAAGTGATTAAGTTAGTTGTTTGGCTTCGACAGGCGGCAGGCGGACCCAAATCACAAATTTTACAGACGTAAAGAACATTTTGTTGCTCAGCAATGCTCAGAGCGGTTTACGAGCAGAATTTGTGAGCGATTGTCTGACTGAACTAAACTACTGAGCTGGTTGAACACTTGAAGATTTAATTTAATTTAATCATCTTAATAACGTAAACGGGACTTTAGGAACAGCTATTTTCAAAGTCATGCGACGTTTAATTCTAATATATTATGAAATTCTCGTGTTCTCTTGTTTAATATCAAGCTACAAGCAACCCCCCCCCCCCCTAAATAAAACTAGACTACTTAAAAAAAATCATTTTGTATAATCCTATGATTATAGAGGTAATATACCATAAGGCCTTAATGTATATTATTATAATATATAATATAATAATATACATTAAGGCCGGCAACGTACCTGCAGCTCTTCTGATGTTGCGAGTGTCCACGGGCAACGGTAGTTGCTTTCCATCAGGTTACCCGTTTGCTCGTTTGCCCCCTTATTTCATAAAAAATACCCTTTAAATAATGAAAATATTTGCACAGCTAATAAGTCAAAGCTTGATTGTCGTTGTCTGGTAGTGACAATATAAAGACAGCGTTCCTATTAAGAATGTCTTATTCGCTGAAAAAAGGTTAATTGGTGAAGAAACTTTATTTATTATAAGATTGGATTGTTTAATCTGTACCAAGATTAATAAATTTTATGGGGGTATTTATACTCATTTGAAATTACAGTATTAAACAGTACAGTAGTGAAACTAGTTTAATTAGTTTCAGGTACTGCGGATATTATTTGTTTATGACACCGTAAATTTTGTTGCCGTAAACCTGTGCTAAAAGTTATAACTTATAAGTTATAACCGTCAACAATTATACCTAGATTAACTATTGAAGTGATTTTTTATGAGGCATTTAATATATTATGACTAATTGAGTTATAATTTGTCAATAATTTATAAAATTAAATAATTAACTATAATTATTCAAAAGCATAGTGCAGATGAGACGATTAAAATACTAAGGCCCTGTTTCACCACTTCCTGATAAGGCTATCCACCAATTAACTTGACAGATCAAGTATGGAGAATCTATCAAAAAAGTTGTGAATAGCCTATTAGGCACTTTATCAGAAAGTAGTGACACAGGCCCTAAAGCTCCTAAAAACTAGGTCTTTTCATCCGTTGTGAATGATTTATACAGTATTTTCAGAGCGAAGTAACCACTCCTCAAATACTGTAGTGCCTGGGACAAGATTTTTAAATGTCCGTATGGTTGCCCAAGCACCTACGGCATTCTCGCAACATAGTCGGCCTAGTCCAGAGGAAAGAACTAGTCAGTACGTCTGGGACCAACTATGTGCGGGTTTTCCTCACGATGTTTCACTTCACCGATAATCCAGAAAATGTCTCATTGATACACGCCTCCACCCGGGGTCGAACCTGCACCCTCTAAGAGTGCGAACCAAAGGTCTACCCATTAGGCCACGGACGCTCCTAAGACGCTTTTAAATTAAGGTTTTTGACACTTTATTCAAAAGGATCATTATGATCTGTCTTCGTGTCTGCTATCTAAATAAAATAAATGAACAGATTTCGTTGCGGTTTTCTTTGGTAGCTTAGACTCTTTTCGGTGGCTATCAGGTTCCGGCGAATGCATTCCATATTTTCAATTCATAACTTTGAATTCGCACAAAAGGCGAAAACTTCAATCAATAAGTACATTCGCGACGAAATTCGATCCAGCGTCCCGGAGTTCGGGGCACTTTTGTTGGCACTTATACGCCTTTAGTTCGTTTTTTTCGGTAATCCGAGCCGCGCGTCGTTCGTGTAACTATTGACACCTTATACCAAAACACGAGAGAGATTAAAAGGAATTGGAACGCCTTATAAAGGATTCTTAATTTAAGTTCGATTTCAAAGAAACGATATCGATCCAAAGGCTCGCTTTGAATTGGTGGCGTAATGGTAAAATTTGCGTAGAATGAAAAAACATGTTATCATTTAATGTAATATTAATTATTATGGATTATTACAAGATTTCTGTGTCTTTTTTACTCTACATTGTAGAGTATTAAACAAAATATATGTAGGTATATTGTACAATATACAAGTTGTTATCAAATCACAGGGTGCGTAGTCAAATTGTAATTTATAGTCGCAACAGCGAAGTTATTAAAAGTTTATACACACACATAGACATAAGTAAGTGTCATAGTGCTTACGATTGTTATAGCTATTTAAAATCCCATACAATTTCGACATCTAACATACCTGTCAAAACTATCTCATACACATTGACTGCGAAGAAAAAGCAGAGTAAACAGAGGGCCTAGACAAGCGGCAAGCGATTATCGTAAACGCCAATGAATAAAGATGTATGGGATTTGACATTAGTATTCGCTAGCGAAGCGATGACTTATGTCAAATCGCATTCATTTCGTTAGCGTTTACGATAATCGCTTGCCACTTGTCTACTAAGGCTGAACTAACTCTGTCTACTCTGACAAAAGTGTAGCAAGCGACAAGAAAGCACAAACGAGTAGCAATCGATTAAGCCGAAAAATCGACAGATAATATTTATGTATTCGATATAATCGATATAAATCGTGCGGTATCGCCGCTATAAACCAAACCGCGGGATTACGTTAAACCCATCGATACCGAAGCAGTTAAAGGCCGCCTTTATAAATTAACGACGCCAATTTCCCTAATGACATTGTAAAAGGAAATTTTACGATTAATACCCCATACTGTATTGTTGTTACCACATTAAATGGAATGTATATTCAAAGATAATTGCCAAAGTTTATGGGTTACATGTTTTGGGTCTTAATGCTTTAAAATTTCTAGACACTATCTAGTAATATACATAACATATTGGCAATCAATTTTATTGTTAACTCAGAAACCAGTTACTTTAAACATAAAATATATCATATTAACGAAGCGATATTTATGACATATGGATCGTGTCTATTGACATTTGAACAAAATTGTGAATACCTACATGATATCTTGTAAAGATTAACATAATAATATAGACACTGAACGGCGAACGCTTGTCAAGATTATAGAGGTCAAAAAAATTTAGTCTAGAAATTTGTCCGGTGCCTTTTTTTTGCGTCGGCAGCACAAAAAACCTATAAATTTGGGAATTGTTTTTGAAAAAGATTAGTTCGGGAACGTTTGTATATGTTTTAGGAGAGGTATTGTAGATAACTCCTAACTCTACGTAACCTTATCGTTTTAGTTTTCAGAGTGATTATTACATTATTTTGAAATTTTCTATATCTTTACAATTTCCTTGCCTTAGCACTAATATTATCTTAAATCTATATTTAATCGCGAACTTTTGCCAGCGGCTTCGCTCGCGTTAAGAAGTATTATTATATACAAACATTCACCCCCTATTTGAACCCATTGGGGGTGGAATTTATCAAAATCCTTTCTTAGCGGATGCCTACGTCATAACATCTACTTGCATGCCAAATTTCAGCCCGATCTGTTCAGTGGTTTGGGCCGTGCGTTGATAGGTCACTATGTCAATCAGTCAGTCAGTCACCTTTGAGTTTTATATATATAGATAGCAAAATGTAACAGTCCAAACGCTGTCCAATCCTCTTAATTTCCTTTCCAAAAATGTGTAAGGCGCTTACATTTAGAAGTTCGAGCGACGTGAGCTCGCAGGTAATAGAATCTGCAATCGGGTTATCGCAGCACCGTCGTATCAAAATTAATTATGCGGCGCTTATATCAGCGCCCCGGGCTACGTAAACGCCAATCTTTATTCTGTATATACCTTTTAACTTACTAAGCCTGTCAAAGGAAGTTTTAAGTTGGAATATAAACTAATTCTCTGGTTTAACAAGCCTTAGAAGTCTCATTTTTATGGTGAAATATTTTAACAGGTTTTGGGTTAACAGTTACTAGTTATTTGAACATTTATTATTTACTTAAATGTTGCCCGCAAGTCGCAACTTCATTGCCCAGATATTCGTTTAACTCGCTGAACCTATACATTTTAATACGACAAAAATATTTGATGTCCTTTCAAGTGTCTGAAAATATCTTCTCATCATAGGTACTCGATATATTTGGTCTTTATAATATAATATTAGTTAGGAGTTAGGACGATCTAAGATTAAAGATTTAATGTATTTAAGTACTAGATGTCGCCCGCAACTCCGTTGCGCCAAAACTCGTTTATCTCGCGGGAACCGCGTATTTTTTCGGGACAAAAAGTATCCTATGTCCTTTCCCGGGACTTAAAGCATCTCCATGCCAAATTTCAGCAAAATCGATTCAGCGGTTTGGGTGTGAAGAGGTAACAGACAGACAGACACACTTTCGCATTTATAATATTAGTATGGATTTCAAAGTTTCGTGTATTACCAGTTTCAAATTTCGAATTCTCTTGCGACGCGTTATGCCACAATGTATCGGGAGCACACAGGGATCTATTTTATTACAACCTTTGTATCGGGTAATGATGGGAACGAGTCCCAATCCTTCATTAAATTAGACCCTGGCAAGTCCTTGCGTCTAAATTATATTACTTTATTGTTATTTTCCCCC
Organism: Aricia agestis; assembly: GCF_905147365.1. Classification (NCBI taxonomy): domain Eukaryota; kingdom Metazoa; phylum Arthropoda; class Insecta; order Lepidoptera; family Lycaenidae; genus Aricia; species Aricia agestis. Next base: position 7,929,183 of record NC_056421.1, on the reverse strand, counting down.
AACTAACATAATTGGTTTGGGATCACGCTAGTATAGCTATAAACTTATTGGCTTTCTTTTTGTTTGGGGTCTACAAAAAGGTGTCACGACATATGGTTGTGCAATTTACTCGCTTTTTTGATAAATGTTCGAAATGAGCCCCAAACGGGAGTTATTGTTAGAATTAATGAACAAAAACCGCGCGATGTTGCAACATGTTTTGCCAAAATATTAATTTTATTAACATAGTGAACTCCATATTTTGTGGATAAAGTTATTTATTTCTTAATAACTTAAGAAACCATGTACAGACATGGTTATTATTCGTTTATTGAATTCTTAAGAAAGTTAGTGCTCTATTTTTTTCTCCGCTTTTAGAAATATCGATACTATTCTTTACCAAAACTACGTTAAAAAGTAACACGTGTAAAAGCGAGAATTAGGTCGGCCATATTGGATTTACATATACCGTTTGTTTTGTCTGTCCGTATCACGTCCAGTGGACGTGCGAACACGCCCTCCAAACCACTCGAACCACTCCATATCCGAATCCGAATCCGAATCACGATATCGGTTATCGGGGATCGCTGAAACAATAAGCCCTTTATCACGTCAGGTATTGATGCCCTGATTAGGGTTCAACTTCAGCTTTCCATTCCAGCGCTGAAATAGTAATACATGCAACGAAAAGGGTTAAAGGGCTAACTAAACACTAAATAAAATTAGAAGCTAATTATATTAGTTTATGCATCTATTAGATTCATTAAAAGATACAAATGAGTAACTTTTTTTGAGAAGAAAAGAATGATAATTTCTTTGAAAGATTCATTACTCGTGTCTCGAAACAGCTTTCATACAGTTAGAAGTTAAGTACACAGTTAATATCTCGAGTATCTCCGAGTTATCCTTTTTAATACATTTTATTAAAATTACCGTTTTATCTTCCCTAATATTTTAAGGTAAATATAATTTCTTAATCTCGAGGAATCCGTAAAGGGAAAAATAAGATATCTCCGCTGAAAAACGGTAGTCAATTATGAGGCTAAAAAGTATCGTTCACTCTCTGAATTCGAAATGAAAGACTTACAATCCTTTAAACCGCTAGAAACAACTCAAGATTTCTCGGTATTAAATCTGCACAATCCGTATTTTTTGCAAATGGATTGCCACTCCACTAATCCTGAATATTTTAGATTTTGTTTATTCCTTTTTAACTTCGGACTCGGGAAGTCGGCGTTCGACGCTAACAGTTTCATGATTAATGACTGAAAACTCTTTGATGGCTTTTTAATTAGAGCCAAAGTGGGGGTGTAATACTGCGGGTTCCGTCGGCAGGTCGCGGCGGCCACGGCCATATTTCATAGAGGGGAGTCCCGGCTGCGAATTTGCAAGGCTAATAAATTGCGGAACACCTAGGCCTTATTGGCTCAGCATTAAATCGTCCGCTGGCACTGGATTATTTTCTCCAGGAGTGGCCGAGAAACTCCGTGTTTAGGGCGCGTTGTAAAGCTTTAATTTTACTACGGTGCTCCCTTTCCGTAAATTACTAGACTAAACTTTTCTTCCTGGCCGTAAATATTACAACGTGATCCCATGTTCTGAAATTACTTTTTGTTCGCTAAAAACGAATTAAAAAGTATCGCAATCAATATTGTTTATGGCTGACGTTTTACAATTCACCCCTGTTTAATAGGAATAAAAAAAATTAAGTTCTAGATTAAATGAAACAAACTTTAAAGAATAAGTTTGTTCGCATCCCGCAAGTTCCATATAGCTGTCAATGGAAAGTAAAATGCTAAGCGTGTTCTTGCTTTTGTGGGCTGGCCGTAAGAATCTTATATCTTTAAACGAGCAAACTGAAAAATATGACTCTATCTATTGGCGAATAATACTTAATACTATTTTGTGCAACTAATTGCTTTAACGACACAACAACAGCTAAAGCTATTCCAGCAGATGGCGTTGTTAAGTAACACGAAGTCAATGAGTGTTTGCTATACCGAGCGAAGCTCGGTCATCCAGGTACTGTTTACTTATCAGTTACATAGGAATGAAATTTCTAACTTTGCATTACAAATTTTCCTCAGGCTTTCCTTTTATATCCCCATTCTTCGGTGGAAACACCGATTAATATTCAATATGGACAGCTTATTTGAGTGATTGTTCCTGTGACTGTAGAATTGAAAACGTCTTTGTTTTTACTTTCCAATTGAAGAAATTCCAATTTGAATTTCGTATTGATCTTTACCTTTTGATTGATATTACCGCTTTTAGTTTAATTTACCTTATCGACGTGAAATACAGTTGCCGTTTCATTGTTCAATAAAATCGAAAATTGTTATTTAACTACGCCGAATTCAAAATCGAGTTATACATTAATTATTTCCTTTTTACTATGATTAGCTCAGTTAACTGATTTCAAAATCACATGAGTTTCGGCTACTATAGTAGTCGTAGTACAATTCTTAACTTAATAACTTCTTTACCTTCGAAAATCTCTGTCCTTGTCAAAACATTTTAACTCCGAATTAATGTCACAATTACCGTAATTTTTAATAGAAACTGTAACAGTTTCAATTACAAATCTAGCATCGGATTGCTTTGTCTTCTATCCCCTATATTCTTTTTTCCTTTCTTTTCTTTACATCTTAAAAGTATGACGATAAATAAATCTTACTTGGCACTCGAACATATTTTTCATTTAAAGCAAATTAATAACTGTACAATATTTTGAAAAGACACGAATAAATCAATCTGGAAAGTAATAAACAATTTGTAAACAAAATTACTTTGTAACCGTTACAAACGATCCAACTTTTCGAGAGTCACGAGCGTTTCGCGACGATGCTCGAAATATTCTTATTACCTCTAACGTTCCCGCGTCAAAAACAATGAGTCGTCAAAAACTGTAAGCAGCCACTCGGAGCAATTAGGAAAAACAAAATATTTTTACACAGCCCCAGTTACTGTGCGTACACACTCAGTTAAAAGTATAATCAAAAAACTTTGGCGTTCAATAAAGTAACTGCTGCTATTGATAAAATATTTAACATTTTCGCTATACTGCGGTTCTTTATCTTTTCTTTGTTTGACTTGTCTTCATTTTCACTTTCCTTAAACCCTTATATCTAATTTAATTGCTAAGAAGATGTTTTATAATTTCTCACACAGTCGTATTGACATAATATCTTGTTTACTGTGTTTTTCTATGTTTAGTAGCCTACTCAGTACACATCCTTGTGCTGAATAGCATTTTCTTGCCCTATGTAGCTTAGTCATCCCTCATTTCCATAAGCGAAACAACTTGTTGGCTTTGAATCGTAATGCTCTTTCGGAATCTGGTAATCGTTAAATGCCTAAAAACTTTTACCACTGTATTTTTCTTCGGTTCTTAGTCTGTTTTTGTTTAGTAATTATCTTCAAAGTTTTTGTAATTTTTATCCGTATAATTTTTTATTTCAGCTAAGTTTAAGATCCTTCTATAATATAATTAGCTTCTTAACCGTTTAGGTTAATTTAAGTTTAACATTTTGTGAATAAAAAGCAACTGAGGTGGTGCTAAATTAAACATTCTCTAACTTTTAGTCAGTAAAAAGACTAAAGGTTTCCAGCGTCCATAATTCAGAATGAGCGGAATCTGGGTACAACGTAAAAAGTTGTATCTGCGGCTGTGCCCAGATGCGCTGCCGCTCGGCCCGTAATATATGGTTGTTATTAGAAACAAACTTATAATTCAACACTAATCCCTCGTAATGTATGTGTTTCGGGTGACTTTGGTGTAAAAACGTCTTAAACGATGAATGGTTTAGTTGTTATTATTTATGTGTTAATTTAGGACATAATAGGTTTGATAGTTGGGTGATAACAATGTATAGTTATACAAAGGATGGAACTCTTCTGTGGTCTTATCACATTGATCCATATTATATAGAACATATTATAACCAACAACCAATGTGCATATTCGTCTATGATTGCCTTGTAATTAATTAAGTATAAACAGCTTAGCATTCATGCTTATCCATCAAGTCTCAACTTTTAAAATTGTGAAATACTTTCATATTATCATCTCTCGATTTTTTGTAGCACTTCACTATTTTAATTTCAACATAAGTCTGTGCGAAATAATATAACAAACTGAAGCAAATAGTAGTTTAAAAGCTTTTTTGCTGCTTTACACTTGTCTTCCACAGAGTACACATAATATGACCGTGCGAGGATATTAGTAGTGTATGTGATAGAATATTCTAGTAGTATTTATCGATTGCTTCAATAATAACTTAATGGTAGAATGTTACTCAGTAAATTACAGGAGCTCTTGGTTCTGTTATAAGTTATAACATATAACCTATTATTTCTGGATACTGGCTTTTATTTGTATTCAAATGTGGCACATTTTAATTGTAGCACCTCCATCGTGTTTCGTGGGTATGGCATACACAATAGATTTTCAATTGTTATGCGGCAGCCAGTCTTTGATTGTTAATAAATCTAAATAAGCTTTTAATAAGTACTTATTGCTAATTATAATAATATACTAAACAGCGGTAATAATAATATAATTATTGATATTTAAACACATTATTTGACTATCCCTAACAACTTGTACAACTTAAGACAGTTCCAGACCAAGCTTAACGCTAAACGGCTCAGTAAGATCAACACGTAGCAATTAAATTCACATTACCTCATAAAATATGAACCCAATACAAGCGGCTCGCCTGCTGTGTTCCGACGAACTTAAACAAAACAATTTCCCAGTCAGCAGTGGCCGGCGGAATCCTCTAAGTCAGGGTTTCTCAAACGTTTGGCTCCACGAACCCCTGTTAAAATTTCCAGGAACCTCTTACTAAGTAATGAAATGGGGAGAATTTCAGCCGTCCCCCATAAAATAATAAAATTGACTGTTGAAGAAAATAAGGTATTTTTTTAAATAAGAGGTATAGTAAATAGGCATAAAGCATAAAGTGACAAGGGAGTGCCGCGCGTGCCTGCCAGTTATCAAGCCACCATTACGTAAATCTTGTCGCGAACCCTCTGCCGTCGAATGGTGAACCCCTAGGGTTCGCGTACCCTACTTTGAGAAACCCTGCTCTAAGTTTTCCTACAAACAATGGTTAGGGCAAAGAAAGTTGGGAAGATCCCAACGTGTGGACCCGGGGTTGGTACGTGCAATTTATTACTTGTCCAGTAGTTAGTAGTCATTACAGAGGGTCGGTTTTAATCAAAGGATTGTGTTTTCGGCATTTGGTTTAGCGCTTTTTTCCTCTTCGGATCGGATGATTTTGACGCAAGGTAATAAATGTAATAGCTCTATGGTAGCTGATTAACCAAAAGATATGAATCTTAAATTTTTTGCTCATAGACAATAGCAGAAGCAAAGCGTAAAGTTTAGAAAAGCTTAGAATTGAAATTAAATATGATTTAAATATCATAATTTTTTTATATTTGAAGACGTAATTGGAAGAACATGATAAGACAACAAGATAACTGCCGTCCAATAGATAACTCAAAAAAATATGCCGTCTTCATACGTTGTATGGGTATGAAGACGGATTTTTTGAGTTCCCAGCATTGTTCTCATAGAAAAAGTTGTTCATTTTGACGGGCTCATTTGATGGTTTCAAGGATAACGGTGTTTACACTAACATCTTGTATACTGTTAGACAGTGGTTACACGGCCAGGATTTAAGGTCGAATTTCGACTATTGGGCGATCTAGTATATAAAATTATGTGAAGTCATTGCATCTGAGGCTGATGATGATGATGCAAAGTTATCCGGAAACTAGTTAGCGCAAGTACCTGAAGAACCACAGAGTATTTCTTGGTCGTGATGTATTTGTGGGGGCGAGGCGTGAAGCAAATGAACTGCTGGAGCCGAGAGATATACGACAAGGGGCAAAAACGTGGCAGGGATTGTAAAGTACTACCTGCCTCCAAATTGCTTTCTAACGTATTGGAATGTTATATGAGCTTATGTCCAATTTGAATATTCTCAAGTTTAGAACAGTCTATATTATCCCACCATTCTCACCAAAACATGAAATGTAAAAGGAGCCAAGCAAAATATTACATAGCCATTCAATACTTCTGTCGTAAAAAGTTTTCAGATCACATTCAAGCCAAGCCTTCAACTTATTTTGTAATTTAAATCAACATTCAGTAATCGTATCGATATATTTCTTTATATTATAATTATTATAGTGGCCTGGCAATGAGCACAAGAGAAACAAATATAAAACTGCATATTTGGAGTTCATACTTACACAGATGATTTGAATATTCTCAAGTTTAGAATAGTCTGTATTATAGAGTATGTACCTGTACGGTGTACCTTTTTCTCAAATGTTGAAGTTGAAAAACTCTTTTAAAGGAAAAATTTAAAAATCATTACTATCATAATATAATTCTTGTCGATTCTGACGCCTCACGAAATTACATAAGTCAGTAATAGACTTTTGATATGATAAATTTATACATCTCGATTTTCGAAAAAAGCAAGTTATTGTCAATTTGCATGTAGAGGACTTTAAATGTTATGGCAAATACCCCATACCGAGCTGTCACTGCCGGCCGGCCATTAGTCAGGGGGCCAAGTGAGGTAAGTGCTACTTTCCCGTTTTTCTCTTTACCGCCGTCGGTAACAGTAATTTATGCGACTTTACAGTTTCACTTGGAATTTGCGATCGGGAATCCCCCGCCGAAACCGAAGGTTTATTTATGGAGATGAACTTTGCTAAAACTGAAATCGGCTGAATTGTGGGGTATGTTTATTTATAGTCTGCGGTGAGATTAAAAAAGGATTTAGTGGTAATAGAAAAAAGGGGTTGGCGAATAAACTTAAATAATTTCTGAGCTGCAGATTTCTATTAATTGTTTATTTATTTATTTAATAGTTTATTGCCAACAACCTTTAACAAGTTATACTAATTATAAAGAAATAATAATAATCACCATAAATAATAATAAGGAAAGACGACACAGCAGGTACTGCTTATCTCTAAAGAAATTTCTTCCAGTCCATCTTTGTTATTCCAATTGAAATGAAATAAAAATATTTATTTTCTAAATAGGTTGTAACAAAGTTAACACTTTTAGAACGTCGCGTCTACATGAGGCCTACCACCGGTTCGGAAACTACCCGCCGAGAAGAACCGGCGTAAGTAAATGAAAAATTTTAATCGTAATAAATTATGAAGATCATTTTTATCTTTATACCCCTTATAAATAAAAATATTCGCTGCCGGTTTACGCTAATCCTGTTGCTGTCCTTGCTTAATGGGAGGACTACAATACAGACGTATCCAGCATTAAAAGAGTAAATAAGTTCTATATATATCAATAATAATTCCATATAACATATACATCATATTCTTGAATGTGTATGTTACTTATATTTCTGTCAAGAATATGAAAATTTAGAAAGCAAAAATATTTCAAACAACTGAAGAATAAGTTCGCGTAAGTTTTTAAGAAAATTCAAATACACCAGCTAGAGAGATTCAAAACAAAAATCACACTATAAAAGTTGGATAGCTGCTTAGCAAACTTAGGTGAGTTGTGAGTTGTGTACACTTAGCTTCGCCCCCGGGAGACAACTGTCGCTGCGAGTTGCGACTTTTACCCACTTACGCGACTTGATAAGGACGACTTAAAATAATCGGCCAAGTGCGAGTCGGACTCGCGCACGAAGGTTCCGTACTGTTATAGAGGAAATATAGGCCAAAAAATGTGTTTTTGTATTGAAGCCCCCCTTAAATTCAAGTGCCTTGCTGTTGCCATTATTTTTTACGGGCAAAAAAGGCCAAAAAATTACGTTTGTTGTATGTTGCCCCTTAATATTAATAATATTAATATTATTTTGTTTTTAGTATTAGTTTTTATAGCGGCAACAGAAATACACAATCTAAGAAAATTTTAGAAGTCTAGCTATAGTGGTTATTGAGTTACAGCCTGAAGACAGACAGACATCGAAGTCTCAGTAATAGGGTCCCGTTTTTACCCTTTGGGTACGGAACACTAAAAAGTGGATCTTTACTGATCATAGTAATCACTCATTTGCGATCGTTCCGAATTTCGATGCATCGCAAAACGAACTGTTATTAATTACTAATTTATTAAAGCTGCTTTTAGACATAATATTCTTAAACACTAACAATTGAAAATCTTTTGCGTTTGCAATTCCCACGATCGAGGTATTATTATGCTATTATAATATTATATAGTTTTCATACCAGTTTCATATCGGTGTTCATATCAGTTCATTCTATCTGTCACGACCTCAGAACAGGAAAATAAGGTCACGACTCACGACTCACTAGTGGTTGGCCGTCCTTACAAATACAAAGTTTTTCAGGCTGAAAATTCTCTTAGGATTTAGATGGGCTTGGCTGTAATTGTGATTCTGGATTACCACCTTTTTGTCCCAAAAAACTTTAGTGTTGTACTTTCGGAATATTGCATTGAAATGGATGGAGAAGCCAATTTATGCTTATTTTTTTAAAAATTTATGCATACAATTTATGTTGCGCCAAAATTCATATAGAATCATACATTATTCCGGAATCAAAAGTTTCCTAAGTCCTTTACCGGGACTCAAAGTACCTATCTTATCTTTAAGCCAGCCAAATCGATTCAGCGGTTTGGGCGTCAAGAGTTTTATAATTATATTAGTATGGATCTCATATCTGAAAGAAATACGCGTACATATTTGATTTGTCAGCTTGACTCTACAAAGAGAAAGAAAAAAGTCGCGGCGACACTTGTTTTCACGGCCTTAAGCGAGGTTTGCACTTCCAAACAAAGTCAACATCTGTATTGTAGTGCGAGAGCCCTACAACAGCTAACGGTCTCCTGCCTGCCTTGTTTTATTTGTCTCGTGTATTGACAATCTATTTCTAAAAGAACCGAGTAAATAAGGATTGGGTGACTTGTGATTGCTCGGCTGATTGTTTGCTCCCTACTTTCGCTCTTTGATTAGGCTCTCACCTTGATTTTTTGTAGCGAATTAAATTATCCGCTGGATTTTATCTTACGTAATTCGATTTGACCGGTAACGAACGTCGGTGTAAACAAAATAAATCTTTATACTGATTTTATCAAATAGACCTCGCGCCCTACTTTAGGAGCATGTTTCTCATTTGGTAAGTGTGTAGGAAAATAGAAGCATATCAGTTTTTTGCATGTTAAGCATATTTCCTAGTGAATCGCATTGTCACGTTTGCAACTTGTCTACATAATATTTAATAATCTGTAATATTACAGATAGATTCAAGAAGAATTTTGATGGTATTTTCTTTAAGGTCTATCAAAACAGTTCATTTAAAAAAAACGATTTGATAATATTATTTTACATCATAAAATCACAGTTTAGTGGAATATATTTTGTAGGCGAGATCATCGGGATATACGCCATGACTCATGAGTATTTTATCTCTTTATATTTTTTTCTTTTCGTGCGTCAAATTTTTGTTCAGGTCAAAAAAATCCCACTATATTATTTTACAATATTATAAAGTAATAATACTAAAAAGCTATATATTCCTTTGAAATATTTAAGGCACAACACAGATAAAATATTCCCAAATCCCCGAAGAGCTTCGGAAGAGGTCGTCAGTGCACTTTCCTTTGATTTATCACCTTTGCACTACACTTCACAAATATTGAAACTTCTGCCGTCTATAACTTTAGAGTTTAGAGCTAGTCGCAAGCTAAAATTCTGTTGAATTTTTAAATATGAACTTGCTTAGTTTGATAAATCTTTTTAATACTATTTTCTTAATGAGGCCTGCTGCCAGCATACTAAAATTGAGCTATGATGAAAATAAAATGCATTGTTCTTTTAATCTCCAAAATTTGCAGATATGACTATATTTTACTGCACCACCTATTTTGGCACAGATACCTACCTATTTTTCAATTTACTCTGCAAACACAGACCTTTCAGTTGTACGTCTCTTCAACATTTTTAACCTTGCATGTTTGAAACATTCTTCCTATTCTATTTATGAAATTTTAAAAAATCTCCGCGTCACCGGCCATGTTTGATTGTTTCCACAAGTGCCCTCTTGTTTTCCCGCCCTTGGGCTGTTTCTGTACGTCATCTACATCGTGACGTCACTCCTGTAATTACTTCCAATACATACAGAGGGTGTTCGTTACAAGGCTACTAAAATAGAGGGTACTCTTAATATATTCTGTTTGTATTGGTATTTTCATAGTTCTTTTTTGTAGGTAAATTTGTTTTGGAAAATCGATAGCTAGAAATAAAGTAATATTACGTTCTCATTCGCATGTTTTGTAGAGCAGAGAGTAGAAACGACTGCATGTAAACTATAAGAGATCTGATACTGATTGACATAATAACTTTTTTAAATTAATATTATGTTATTGAATATCTTTAAAGTTTTGTTTGGAAATAAGTCTACGAATAAAATACTAATTTTCTGTCTGTCTGTTAGCTCTTTAAGCCCAAACTTCTGAACCGAATTTGCTGAGGGAATGAAATTGGTATGGCGATACTTTGAATCTTAGGAAAGCAAAGGATAATTTTTATTCGGGAAAAATGAACGGTTCCGGCGCAATAATTTTGGCGCAACGGAGTTGCAGGCGTCATCTAGTTTACAATTATTATATATTTTTTTAATGAAAAAGGGGGCAAACGAGCTAACGGGTCACCTGATTGAAAGCAACTTCCGTCGCCCATGGACATTCGCAGCATCAGAAGAGCTGCAAGTGCGTTGCCGGCCTTTTAAGAGGGAATAGGGTAATAGGGGAGGGTAGGGAAGGGAAGGGAAAGGAATAGGGTAGGGGATAGGGCCTCCAGTAAACACAGCGCAAGCGCTGTTTCACGCCGGCTTTCTGTGAGAACGTGGTATTTCTCCGGTCGAGCCGGCCCATTCGTGCCGAAGCATGGCTCTCCCACGTATGAATACGTGACTAATACAATTTAATTTGCTTATTCATTTAACCTACTTACAACTATCAAAATTTTGTCTGAATTCAGAATCTTACATCAATCCAAGTTACTCATCTCGACATAGCCTTAATTCAGAACCATGTCCCCTTCAATACAGCCTTGACGTTACATAGGATTTTAAACATCCATATACCTCTTTGAAGTCAACTACATAAGGATTCGGATGCTTTAATCCTCCCACCACTTACTGGCAACAATTAATCCTACAAGTACCGAGGGAAGTATGAACGTAACTACTAAGTGGGGCAAAATTTACCCCTTGCCGGCTTTTCCTTTAGGAAATGTATACAAAGCCTTCTTTTCTAGTTAAGTTAATTTTTATTCAGTTAAGTTTCTTTTTGTAAGAACTACTACTATTAGTGGTGATTGTTATAACTTTGTAGTGATGTAAAATAGAAGCAGAAATACTTTTTTTTTAAAGTAGTACTTTACTCTGTTTTATGTATCTTAAAAGATCTTATGAAATTAGCAAAATATTAATATTCAAATAATTTGTTGCATTTAAGTTAAAAAAAATTGTGATCAAAATGCAGCAATCTTCCATAGCGTAGTTTAATAATTAAAACTTTTACAGGCTATGAAGGGAAATAAAAAATAGATTGGACCAATTTACAAGTAACACAGTGTTAAAATAGGTAAATCACTATAATAATTAAGGACGTAATTATTTTAATCATTGTTTCATCCCGCACTTTGTAAAATGTATTAATAAATTTATTTTTACTTAGCAGCATAATGAGGAGAAAAACTATTCGTTAACAAGTTTGTAGATGTGTGTACAGTGTAACCCCTCATTAAGTACGTCGTTAGTCGCTGATACTATCATTAAGGGCCAAGTTGTTACAGAGTTTTTCTGATAGGCTCTGAGTGCTTACTCAAAACGCATTCGTTAGTGCATGCCAAAAATATATAGGATTTGACACAACGTATCGATAAGTGTCAAAACTCAAGGCGCTTACGATGCGTTATGTCAAATCCAATGCAATGTCGACATCTAACTTCACTATCAAAACAAGCAAATACATTTTGACTAATGTACAGTTTATTTTCACTTTCGCCAGTACATTATTGTACTCGTGACATGCATCTGCTGTATCGAGTTAGAATTCGAAACAAGTTCAGGACTCCCTTGCAGTGCAGCCACTTAAAGCCGTTCCTCCGTCTGACGCCCGGTCGGATTTCGTGTTGGGGCGCGTCAAACAACAAAAGTTTCTCGTATGTACGCTCGCTCCTAAAACAATGAGTGCAATGTATGTAAAACGAAGGGGGTGTCGCCGCACGATAGTTCTCGTGACGGTTACCGATGCGGAAGGAAGCCGCTCTTGAGTTTTTTCAAAATGGCCGCCTGTCACACGTCAAATTGACGTTCGGACGTGTAAAACAAGATGGCGATGATTGCGACGGTTAAGGTAGGGTAATTTAACCATGCTGAGTATCGACGTTTTACATTTCTATTAGTTTTATAAAGTATATTTTATTGAAAAAGAAAAGAAATATTGTTGCTACTGCTGAAAAATGAAATATAAAATATTATGTGGCGACACAAAAAACAGGAAACACAAAGGTCCTGCCATATTTATAGCGTTTCTAATCTTGTGTAAAAAGCTTTCGAAAGTATAACATCAAAACGACCTCTGTTAAATCAAAGTCAAGGGGCTCTCGTTGGGCAATACGGAGCAGGCACGAAAGAGGCTCGGGCATGAAAGAGGTCGGTTCGGGCATGAAAGACGCACTCCAGCGTCTCGGATGTCAGGAGAGGCGGAGGCCACACCCCCACTTCACGCACATAAGCGCGTATTATGTACGGCTATTAGCGCCACGCCGTCATGGCGGACTTTTTAATTTCCCGCTATACTAATTGTTGGATCATTGTTACCCGACAGCAGTTGGGGTTAGATGTTAGACGAAACATTTTATAAGCCGTAGTGTTTTTACATTAATTAAAGAAAGTAGAAGTTTTCATTAAAAATTATACGTTTTAAATCAAACTAACTTTGATATGAAATTGTATTTCTTTCCATCTTTTATCTCATAAATCATAATTTCCAAAAGATGACCTGACTTAAAACTTCTTAATTTATCTTTAAACACTTTAAGTACAAGGTTAAAATATAGCTAAATAAGGCTCCAAATTACTGATGTCGTATTTAATTTACCTATCAGTCATGATTTGTCACTCAACTTTTAGGGATTCGCCTCATCCACCCCTCGGAGCTCCCAAATTGTAGGGCTTCTAAGACAAGATGGCCGACTTTTAATTTCGGTATTAATTATTTAATTAGCCATCACCGGACGAAGGGATAAACTACACTTTTATGTTTTATATACATAGGTACTTTAGGAAGGTATTTCAGATTCGAGGAAAATAAAAATATTTGCAAACATAATATCTGTTTAATACTAACATAGTTTATTTTATATTAAAAAACTGCTTGGGATTAGTGTACGAACGCATATCGGAGTCATTAATTTAAAAGTTGGAATTAAAATATAATCAATATTATATCCCATACTTAGACTAATAAGCTTTTTAAGAGTTGTATATTTGTAAATAAAATTAGTCACAGCTTAAACGAAAATTATCCAACTGCACTTAGTCGCCACTAGACTTAAAAGTATAAGAGACACAAGGGAATCCTTTACAACACTAGACTAAGAATATATTCGGGCTACCGGAAACTAACCAGCAATAATGCGCTAAGTAAATTTCGTCAAGAATTCCAACTGTCAAAGCCTATTAGTGCGGAGCGGTAATGCAATTCCGCTCGGACCGCGGTCTCCCGGACTATGATTCGCCGAATTTGTTTCATTAAGTTTAATTCTAAACTCGAAGGGCCGAAGGGAATTTGGTCAGAAACGAGTTAAAGTTCAGGAGGTTCAGGAGAACCCCCAAATTAATCTTAAGGGAGTTTCGATGTTATCCCTGCCTTCGAGGAGTTCGCCGTTATAAATTAACAAAACCTCCCTTTAATTATGTAAGATATATTTTATATTCTTAATTAAAGTAAGAATTTAATACATTAAGACGCAATTTCACCAACCTATCTTTGTTAAATCCTAACGAGGCATTACTTAACGGAGCTTAGAAAATTAAACAGACTGTTAAAATACTTATGTCCCACAGTAAAAATTTAACAGCGGATTAGTAAATGCATTGTTAAGTGAACAACGAGTGAACAACTATCAATTCGTTCATTCTTGTTATAAGGCGATGAAATTACAATGTGCAAGATTAATAAGACATGTTTGCTGCAATGTGTCACTTTCTTCCATAGAGTATAATAGTAGATAATGCGACCAAAAGTAAAATATCACTGATCGCATACATTTGTTACGCTATAATAGTTCTTCTTAATTTACCAGGTTTATAATTATTATCTGTCAAAGCTGAAAACATGAATTATAATACAAACTTTTATTTACATATTTCGGTTTGGTAATTTTGATACAAGATATATTTGCAATGTCAAGGAAATTCCGAAGGCTGAATTTTTGACAAAGTGAAAATAAATAATTATTTATAACTATGAAAATAATTAATAATAAGGACGTAGCGGAAACATGGCGGAAAGACTCAAAAGTCAAAACAGATTCTTTTATTGATATTGCATATCAATAAAAGAATCTTTGAGTCTTTGAAAGTTGTTATTTTAACTCATATAACAGCCTGTTAAATATTTAACGGATCTCCATAGCAGGAATTAAATTTAACACCGTGTTAGGTGATTTAACATGACATTAGGGCATGGTGGAACGCTCGATAGCTCTAGCAGGCCGTTAACTGGTTTTTTTTTTTATTTTTATTTTTATTATAAAATTATAAAATTATAAAATTGGGGCCGTCTATGGACTGTTCGTCCATATCCTTTTTTTGTTATTTTATTATTTAGATTTTTCGCACCAAGGATAATTGAAATAATATTATAAATTTTAATTAATTGTGGTCCATCACGCCATGGACACTTTTTTTTTAATTATTATTATTATTATTATTTTAACTAATTAACTGGTTTAACAAGCCATTATTTATTTAACATTGCTTGATGAAACTGGGTTTAAATATTAATTAAACACTTAAACAATTGTAACATTCATCTTAATGATTAGGTACTATTGTTAGATTGCAACTAGCAACATTTAGCCGTTTGATTAAATACATATGAGAGCTGACCTAATTCAATCAAACGGCTGCTTTTAAATCAGCTGTAGTGTTGAACGTTTTGAGCGACTCAAATAGTCAATTAAAAAACTAGACGTGTAATTGAATGGCGCTGTTAAGTCAAAGGGGTAGCTGTTTGATCGATCGGCTATTTTAACCAGTTGGCTGCGACATATACACACCCACAGTCAGTGAAAGGGATGATAAAGACTTATAAAAGTATTCCTTTGTTACCATTTTATTTCAGGGAAAACATGAAATTACTTACGTCACAGACGCCACAGAACGAACCACGTTAGGAAACATATTAAAGTGTACATGTGATTCGTTAAAATGCAGGTCTCCGAGCTCAAACGGAGTCTCGCCACGAAATCTGTTTAAACATACATCCAGTCCGGACCAAATCGCGTCGACTCAAACTTTATAATTAACACAGTTAAATATCCATTAAAATTCGTCAAATGAGTCTGGTTCATTTGCATATTTCGGACTTCGAGCTCGGTAGAGTCCCCGGACGCTCGTACGTGGAACTAGTCCAATATGGAATTAAATGTTGATTAATTTGGTACATTTAAGGGTCGTGTTGCCGGGATAGTCAGGTGTTCAATTTGGCTACTTTGTAACTACAAACTAGTTAATAGTTTGTAGGGTTCGTACATAAACGATATGAAAATTAATTTATATTGCATGCGATTGTACCTTTAACTGCCGTTTCGTTTATGGGGTAAGTAACTTTACTGTCCTATATAATGTGAATAGTAATGAATAGGAATTATGAGTAAAATATTCTTATCCAAGCTGAAACAAATAGGGCAAACTAATTATTGTTCGAAGACAAAACTTATTGATAACTAGCTGTCCCGGCAAATGTTGTTTTGCATAAAATGATTTTCCCTGTTTTCCTGCTTTTCTCTTGAAGTTTTTTTTTTTTCCTCCTGGACCTCACGGAGCCCGAAACCTTTCCAACAAATGCAAAACCATGGAAATCGGATCGTGCGTTCTGGAGTTGAAGCGTCAGGAAGGAAAACCCGATTTATTTTAATATATTAGATAATCGGTTATTAAAGTAATTTTATTCCAGATCGACTGAAATTTTTTATTCAATTTTAACCTGTATTTTTCACAAAATAAACACAGGTTCATGGTACAGGTTAGCTACAGAGCTAAGCCCAAAGTCAATCTCTATTAGTCATCAATCTCTAGTAGTTATAATCTATTCGTCGTATGTTTTTAATATTTTCTTACGTTCCAAGTTGGAACGTATTCCCAAATAAATAGTTTGTTTTGAACGGCATATACCTACATGTACATTATATACGAAAGCTTACGAAATGTAATGGTAAATTACCGTCAAAAAGTTAACACCCGCAGCACATAAATCATACGTGAATAGCGAAAAGGAATCCTAACAATTACCAGTACATTAAAAATACATTGATATACTGGAATAGACACATGGCGGATTTCACTCCTCTGGGGAGCTGTTCGGTTGTCAATCACTTGGGGATCCCATTAAATATTAACGTCGGTACTCTCCATTATATGGCCTTTAACCTTTTACAAATCACCCTATCATATTACCTAGGGCGCATTGAATAAGACTCGTTACTTATTGATAACGCGGTCTAGACGCGGCAGTCTTGTACTTTCTGTCACGAACCTTTAAATTTATAAGCCGACAGGGACTAGGTATAGACGGTACTTTATCGTAACAAATATGGGTTGGTCTTTGCGTTTTTAAGCTTTTTTATGAAATAAGGGGGCAAACGAGCAAACGAATCACCTGATTCACGTAAATTTTGACAGTATGAAGTTTTATGGCTCGCCTCGTGGCTTGGACAACATCTACTCGTATAGAAGCACACAGTTAATAATAATTACCGCAGACAGAGGACTCACAGATTTGCACCCCAGCTTCATCGTTGATCATTGTCAAAACATAATTGATGTTTGACAAAGTGATGTCACCGCTCGCTGAAACTTGAGAAGCTTTTAAGAATAATTAATGCGAACAGAATCGGTTTTAGTACAAATCGGACCCATCAAAACTTTTAGCACGCTAGTCGTACTCCATTATTTGGTCATATAATAGGATCATAAAAATTCTAAAGCGATTTTTCATCTCAAGAAATTGAAGTTAGTCTTTTTTCTTATTAGAATTTTCCTAAGCAATCAGAATTTTAAATTATAGAACATCACTTTAAGCAATTTAAGTAAAACTATATTTTGTTTCAGATTAAATTTAGATATCTATCAGAAATTCAATTTTGGGCATTCTGAGCGAGCCCGACGTAAAATACGCGGACACTCGGCAGATAACTTTTTTGACAGCTCCATTAATGGAAAATCCAAATTCGAAATACTGCACCAATATTAGTTTATTCCGATGTTTATAATGCGATTGTTGGGTATGAATGTCTTGTATATATTCTCAGTATTAATATCCGGTTTCAGACAATAGTGTCAAGTGAGTGACAACATGATATGGGAACTTCGGGCTTTAGATTTCTCGCCTATTATTATCCATGTACAGGCATCGATCGGAGCCTTTCCGATCTTGAGCTATTACAGCCTGCTCCATTCGTAGTTTTTCGAGCGAATCATGGAGCTATTTTGGATATCTTTTGAAAGGCTTTCGAAAATGGAATTCAAGAGCTGACTTAGAATAGAAATCAGTTTTTTGTAGGACGAGAAAATTCTGCTTAAATTGAAGATAGTCGAGATAAAAGTGCCTTATTAGATTATTTCTATTATCAGCTACTTCATCTTGTCTCTTATGCCTAATCGAAGTTTTTGTATCACTTTGAGATAGAGATAGGTGACGCGATGCAAATATAAATAATATAGAATCTATAATGTCTTAAAGCTGCAGAACTAGTTGTTTTACTTACCACAACATTCAATCTATACAACCAAGATTACAACCCGCAAAGTACCCATTGAAAATTGAAATTAAAGTGTAGAAACGATTCAAAATATTGTATCACTAGGGAAGGGTAGACATCGCCGGCGGCGGGAGCTCAATAGGAATCCCTACGTGCCCCACAGCTAGAGATGAATTAAGAAATGAAAAGAGCCAATAGGAAACATAATAAAGCCGCTATGGAACATCAGAAACTACATTCTGCTCAATGAAATGGTTCTTGTAAAGCTATAATGCTCGTTGTCTGCGTTTACAAGATTGAGTAAAGATTAGAAGAAATAGATTCACGAGCAGTTTACAGACCTGCGTTATTTGGTCCGACTTTGTCAAGCCTAGCCGGCAGATCACGACTTAAATTTAATTTACATAGCCCGCCTAAAGATCCACCATCTGCATCATATTAATAAAACTGAAGCTATACGAATGAAATATTTCCAAATTGAAAAATCCTTAGTGCGGGTAGCTTGCTATATTTTTAAGCAACAAAATATAATAACTACCATAATTTCTGCATAATATGAAGATGAAACTTTCGAAATAAAAATGTTGAAATTCGGAGACGGGAATTAAGTGACAGTGGGGAGGAAATCCAGAGTCCCCTGTGGTAGCTTTATGCCGTGTAATTTAATTAACTCTGAACTAATTAGGTCAATTTAGTACGTAGATTTTACGTTTTAAGATTTTCGGGAAGTATTTTACGAGGCTATTCATTAGAGAGATAAGCATCAGTAGTAGTATGAGCTAAAAAAAATAGTTTGTGAAACTGATAAAGTATTCGTATTTAGAAGAACCTTCCCTGATCATGACTATTTTAAAAGCGGTCATCTATTTTGCTAATTTAATTAAACACAGTGGAAATAATGGAATAATTTCATTAATATTCGTAAAACGAATGTTATACTAGCACCTCGAAGGACCTACGATTTAAAGAAGTCGCTGGCGGTCAATGCATACCCAAAATCGTGGTTTGCTGTAGACGGCGATAGGTTGATGATAATGGAGAAGTTAACATAGTGCGTTCCTATAAGGTATAGTAAGTAATAAGTAACGTTAGAATAGAATAACCTTTTTTATCGCGTGGTTAACGGCCTAGCGATAAAAATAAGTACCACAACATTACCTGTTCCTGGGCAAATCACGCCGAAATTTTTCAATCCTTTTGTCAAAAAGTTTGAGAACCATTTTAGGTGAAAGGTTCTTCCATAGGGTATTTTACTAGCGTTTGAAAAAACTGAAAACTATATACTTAAGTGTAACTGAGCCTTAAATCCACTGAACCATTATTAACCCTGTTGATACTGTACAAGTGGAACAAACTTATTGTTAGCTCTATAATTAATATCGTATTGACTTTAACTTCAAAGCCTTATCCGAGGATAACATTATCCGGAGATAGTTATTATCCGTTATTGAGAGTGAGATAAATAGACTAATCAATCAAACTAACTCACTAATTAGATTATACAGTTTCTATAACAATTTTGATAGTATTATGTCATAACTTTTACAGGGTACAAATTACTTTTAGTTATTGCTAAAAGCATGACTTAAATCTAGGCAATGGACATCGAGAACTCAAACTACATTCAAAGGACGTCATTTAATGTCACGACATTAAAAAAAGTGAATGAAACATCGGATTCAGGGTAAAAGAATCCGTCCCAAAGCCAAAAAATCAAATCATCAACTTTCAATTCCGCCGTAAGCCTTTAAAGCTACCTTTATCCCAAAAGTCCCCCCTCTTCGGTCCAAATGTCCCGCTATCAGGCGAGTAAATAACGAGTTGAAAAATGACAGCAATAACTATACCGGGTAATGAGTGGGGAGGTAATGCCCTGAGGAATACATGGGGAACGCCAAATGTTGCACAAACCTGCTTGACTTGCAAAGACTTTTAATACCCCCACTTACGATTGTGACTATTGTAGGGTTTAGAGACTAGAGAGTGGTTTAATTTTAAAAGATTTATTAATAAATGGCAAAGCTGATTGACTGATTGATCAAAGCATAGGCCAAACCCTACAGATAGATTTAAGATGGAATTTCGCACATGCGTGCTCGTTTTAATAAGATGTAAGTAGTCACTAACAAGGGATAAATTTAAAAAAAAGTTTCTAGTTTTGGTTTGTAACTATTGTCTCCGCAGCTTTCAAGAATCATAGAAAGAATTAAAATTTTATACTTGAAGATAAATAACAAATTATCGCTCAATTTCATTGTAAACATTTTGTGTCATTATTGCTTATTTATTTTCTTGTATCTAATTCTACATAATATTATACACACAAAAGTATACTTTTACTTGGAAACACGGCAATATCATTACTCTCTTTTGTTGTGTACAGCGTGTTACGTGTGCCTCATTTGCCGCGAATCGTGGGGACATCAGTGTGTCCTATTAGCCGCGTTCAGATTACTTCGCCACCTCGTGAATAATGACGCCATACAGTTGACAGATGAAACAGCATCTGGGCCCGTTGCCATGGCGATGCTCGCGATAATGACATTTCCAAATTATCTGTACTGTTAAACACGTAGTCTGCGTCTGAAACACGTTTAAGAAATAAGCAGGTGGAAGGCGTCCTTACAATTTTTATCGTTTATCTGTTAGGAGTTTTCAAAGATATTCAGATAATATTATTATTCTGATAAAATGTAATATTTGAAAAGCAAATCTCTCGTTCGTTCTTTTTTCAGAATAAGGTTATTCGGTTCTAAAAAATGTTATAAACATCTATTCGCAAGCTTAATAAGCTAAACAAGATCTGTTAAGGATCCTCCAGACTACTTATTAAGAACTCGATTTAAAATTACAAAATTTATTTTCATCTTACGGCGCAAGTTTACGGGGACACGAAAAACCCAATTAAAATTTGTTTGCGACTGACTGTGCAAACGAAGCAAAAATTGCTTCAACGCAAATAAAGACTAGGCGAGTCCTCTCATTTTAGGTTCTTAATAAGATAGTCAAGATGTACAGAATAGTCAAAGCGATGGAGCCTCATTTCGAACATAAAGGTTTGCTCACTGGAATTCTTACAATAATTATTACGGCTTAAGTAAAATGTGATATAGTCGGAGCCAACAGATATAATACAAATTATTGCTATCATCCTTACAGGAGATTTTTAAATAATTTTGTCCTTCGATCTATTTATAAGAACTACGTGATGTGTTTAGTTACGAATATTTTTATTTATTTATTGAAGAAAACACTAGCAGTACATACAGCTTAGTTTATAATCTACTATCATAGTAATCTTATCTGGTGCACATTGTTAGAAAACAACATTTTTGTTTTATAAGCAAACAAAAATACCCTATGAAGCTATGACCAATGCCACGCTTGACTAATCGGACATTGGCGAGTATTTATCAGGAACAGAAACGATATCGATTGCTGTCTTAATATTAATCGATCTGCATCATTTAATGCCCCCGACGTGGCTGCGAGGCCCCCGCCATGGCAGCGAGGCCCCAATCTCTAACAACATGGAAACTCACTCATTTGTCTCCTCTCCCCTCAAATCTGGCTGTCTTCGGGTATAGATCAAATGTCATGTGGAATTAATAACGTCTTATATGAACAGACGATTGACTGGGACATTTCTTTCCGATTCAAAGTAATATATTCTGTGGGGCATTGTTTTGATGTTTACAAAGAGGGTTGGCCAAATTCGATTGTGGGTAATTTTATTTTCATGTGGTCTTAAAAATCTGCTCTTAAAGATTGAACTTTTCACCTGGATATGACAAAAAGAAACGGTTTTAATATTGGATTAACATAGAAGAATCGATGTGTAGAAACGCAAAACAGTCCATCTAAAATCATTAATCTTTCTTTGTTCTTTGTTCAAATGTAAAGCTCGTAATGGAAGAAACAAAGTACCAAATACATTTGGCTTTAAAATGCATAACCTCAGATTCCGTAGCCTCTACATTTACTACTCTGTGTTTTATTTCATGGGAGATAGACAGTACACTGTGCATTCTCATATAAGCGGATTAAAAAGGAATTTTAGTTAACTTGCAGCCTAAAGCTGCTTAGTCTGGGAACCAATAAGACAGTTTTTAGTACTCGTATTACCTTTAGGAATTATTTTAAAAATACGACGTACTTTTAAACAATAATCTAAATTAAAGAGTGTAGCTTTCTCTACAGTCTACATGCAATACAAAACCTACGTTTTAAACTTGTATCAGTAATATAAAAGTCTTCTTGCACTTTTTCCACTGTCAAGTATTTTTTTATCTATAAGTTTAATAATAAAATACTTTAATGCCAGCTACCTTCATTTGCTTCTGCAACCTTAAGATGTACGTATTATTTACTATATTAAATGCTAAAATTAATACCATCACAGAGTTGCTTCTGTCTCTCCGTTATACTGCTTCCCGGATTATACACCATTCCTGATATTAATATAATCTCTGCTTTATTTTATACTCCCCTCCAGGAGATGTATGACAGTTATAAGTCAGGAATTAATCCCTATTCCTCGACAATAAAACGGGAGTAACATCTCAAGAAGTTAATAGAAATTTATTATTGTCAAGGGGATTCCTGATGGATTTCCACGTTGGATTCGTCATTCTTATTCATAGAGTTCAAAATTTGTGCAATCAATGTCGCTAATAGCTACGTGATTGGACGTGTGCTTTTCTAATTTTAATTATATTAGGAGTTGATTAACGGGAATGACATTTAACATTTTTATTATTTTCATTAATTGTTACCATTTAAAAAAATGTTGTTTACGAACCTATCATATTCTCAAATCATATAATCAAATCATATCCTATTATACGTGGGAGAGCCATGCTTCGGCACGAATGGGCCGGCTCGACCGGATAAATACCACGTTCTCACAGAAAACCGGCGTGAAAAAGCGCTTGCGCTGAGTTTCGCCGAGTGCGTGAATTTACCGGAGGCCCAATACCCTAACCCCTACCCTATTCCCTTCCCTACCCTCAACTATTCCTTTCCCTTCCCTACCCTCCCCTATTACCCTATTCCCTCTTAAAAGGCCGGCAACGCACTTGCAGCTCTTCTGATGCTGCGAGTGTCCATGGGCTACGGAAGTTGCTTTCCATCAGGTGACCCGTTTGCTCGTTTGCCCCCTTATTTCATAAAAAAAAATATTCGTCATTTGCGCTAAATATTTTTGAGTAGACAAATTAAAATAATTTATATTTAAATTATAATGTAATCATATTTTTTTCTTTAAATTATGTTGTCTCTTATCCCATTTAAATCCGAAACCTCATCAGTTGTGAAATCAATCAAATGATTTTCCGCTATCCCACCTCGGTGCAGCGCGGACCACATTTCAAACAAATTGAAAATCAATTTAACGAAGGGTTCCGCGACAAGACCTGAGGGGGGAAAATGGGAAAGCGGGGGGGAGGAATGGGAAAATACATCACCTTAAAGCGAGCGCGGAAGATTGGTATCTGACAGGAAATTCGAGTCGCGTCCCGCCGTGTTAGTGGATTTTTTTAAGGAAACGAACCCACTTACTCTCTCTTTCACATACGGTGCTGATTCATGAGCTTTATCTCCCATGAAATGTGAGTTCCACGATTTATTGAATGTACCGGGAGTAATGAATCATAATGAACATCGATTCTTATTTATGTTTGGAGGAAAATGCTGTACAATTTTATGGTACTTGGTTTTACCATTTACCAAACATTTTTTTTAATGAAATAAACGGGGCAAACGAGCAAACGGGTCACCTGATGGAAAGCAACTTTCGTCGCCCATGGACACTCGCAGCATCAGAATAGCTGCAGGTGCGTTGCCGGCCTTTTAAGAGGGAATAGGGTAGTAGGGGAGGGTAGGGACAGGAAGGGAAGGGAATAGAGGAGGGTAGGTAAGAGAATAGCGTAGGGGATTGGGCCTCCGGTAAACTCACTCACTCGGCGAAACACAGCGCAAGCGCTGTTTCACGCCGGTTTTCTGTGAGAACGTGGTATTTCTCCGGTCGAGCCGGCCCATTCGTGCCGAAGCATGGCTCTCCCACGTATATCCCACAGTCTTACCAAGATCTAGGAGTCCTCTGTTATTATTTTAAGAGCAGTATATCTAGGATGAACGTTAAAATAATTAATAATAATAGAAGAGAGATATAATTCGTTATGATACCAAACACATAATGGAAATCGTCAACTTTTTTAAAACGAATATTATAGTAACGTAATTTTAACTTGTGTGATAACCAACAACCAAAAAAATACCCGACACGCCCTAATATAAAGTTGATGAGGAAACACAAATACACTGGGGCATAACATAATTTGGCGCATAAAAATTGGCATTCTTGTCTAACAGTTGTTCATTCACGCACCCCAGGAAAGATGAATATTATTTCGAAAACCCATCAGAAGTTACAATTGAAAAGTTAAAGTATTCCGCGTGGGAGTGAGCCTCCCTCGGCGAGTGCAAACGAGATTCACTGGGCCTTTTACTGCACTTAATGACTGTTGTTCTAGGATATTTAAGTAGTTTTTTAGCACTTGATTTCTTAGTTAAAAAAAATTTTGTTAAATATACAAAATTATTTTATAATAATATTTGAAAATGATTGTTATGATTGTTGTTAAGGTTTTTTGTGCTGTTGATTGTTATGATTGTTGTTAATGTTTTTTTTTTTTTATAAATAAATAAAACTAAACAAATAACGCTGTGTAACAAGCATTATAGTTCAAGATAAGACGAAATAAAAATGAGTCAATCAGACAAGAACAAAACTTTAAGTACTCTTTACTTACTTACACTTTTCTTTGTGTTGATATTTTAGTACGTTTATTGAATCTTTCAGAAATCTCTTCCTTGTTTTCTATTGTATTTATATCAGTTATTTATAGAAAAATATTCTTAATATAAATCAAATTGCCCTACAAACCATGAGTGCAACAAGATTCGATTTGTAACCGAAAAATGTTAGTGCAATCACTAACAAATCAAGCTCATAAATTATTTATTTTTTGGCCAGAGGTTCCCCTTCCTTCATTTATCGAAAAACGTTAGTCTATTATCGATATTATTCGTGTGTTGTTTATTAAATTTGCCATATTTTCCCCCTCTTCAAACTTATAGATTTGTAGATCGCATGACAAGACATTTTTTGTTTCCAGTAGGTTCCCAACTAGTTTCAAACCTGCCTGTTTTTGACATTGAAGCCTTCAATGTCAATTTGATGATTTTTTAACCTTTCACGAAAACTCTGACTAGAGTATTTACAAGTATTTAATTTTCACATTTAAATTCTAGAATTTTTCATTACGTTGACCTATCTCATTTGATAGCCACGTTTTACTTTTAAAACTCATTTAATGTACTGAAATTTAAATCAAAAGGCCATAAGGCTATCTAGTCGACAACGTTAAAGAAACAAAATGCATAGATAAGTGGGCCAGATAGTGTTTAAGTGGATTTGCATACTGCCTCGACACAAGGGTGCTATCGGCAAAGTGACTGATATATTTCCATTTTAGAATTTACTTCTACATATTCTAATCTCTACTTTTCTTCTTCTAATTTACTTCAACATATTCTAATTTGGATGCTAGATTTAATTACTTAGGTTGGGTGAGACCACCTGAGGCGTGGTTTAAGTTAAAGTTATGGTCAAAGTTTTTTTTATAGTTATGGCTAATTGAACTTTAACCTAACTTTGACCACAGAATTTGACAGAAGACGTTGCTGGTCCGACTTCATAAGAACGTGGGCGGGGGCGCTGCTGGTAAAGGAGAACTGTCAAAAATGTTTTTTTTGTATGATGACCGCGTTAGATCCTTTTTCGCCACGTGCATTTAAAGCCTTGTCGAGCTCTATGGTTATGATTAAGTGTGGAGTCTTTATGGCGTCCATTTTTAACTTTAACCAAAGATTTGACATTTTGCATTGTAGTTAAAGTTATAGTTATAGTTAAAGTATGTTGGTGCAACCCACCCTTACTTCCAAACTTAGCTATTACATTATACTACTAGTAACTAAGGGAACGCTGTAGTTTTTAGGATATGTATAATACTTTTTATCCTAAAAACTACATATAGGCTACTGCCTGTGCTATCCAGAGCTACTACAATGCCTACAGTAGTTTTTGGGTGAAGAAGCATTAAGTTTACACAGTTAACAAACTTTTGCCTTTATTATATTAACGGGGTAGTGTATTACAGATTATTTTATCAATTTTCAGTTTAAGGGTCTGTTTCACTACTTTCTGATAAAGTGCCGAATAGGCTATTCACAACTTTTTTGACAGATTCTCCATACTTCATCTGTCAAGTTAAGTGGTGAATAGCCTATTCGGCACTTATCAGGAAGTGGTGAAACAGGCCCTTAATGTCGTAAAATTATTATTGAAACCGAAAATTGTTTATTCAAAAGATGTTAGAATGTAAAACATTCATAAATGAAAACAATAACGCTTAACCAAAATTTATAAAAATGTAGTCACTAAAGATATCAACTGTTGCGGAGATAGTAGAGATTTATATCGACACAACGACGACAAACGCCAGAGCACTTTGAGGAAGTGATTCAAGTTTGAAAAACCCTTAAAATCGATACAATAGTCCACTACGAACTTTGCTCGTTCAACGCCGCATTCTTAAACAATTTTATTAAACTTTCCTCCCGCCTATCGTGGAGATCCAATGCACCTCCCCCGGAATTTCTTTTAAAAATTTCCACCAAAAAACAAATTACCCTCCGACGCACCTTAACACGAAAGCTCTTGAATAATTAATACAATGGAAGGTTAAATTCGTCTAAAGTGTCAACTCCCCTAACTTTTTAAAACACGACACCGAGTCTATGCGTCGTCTAGACCCATCCCGGGGGCCGTTTATTTAATTTCGCTTATTTTATTGGAATTGACAATGATTTGGGAAAACTTTTGTGCCGAAGCCTCGGTGCCGTGTTCATGTTTGAAGTTTAGGGGCGTTTGATCCTGATTGACAAATTTATCCCGTCGAAGTAAATAAAATTCGGAGCGATGTTTACGCAAACATTCTTCAACATCCAAACAAATTTAAACGACGAAGGGCAAAACGATTACGCCGAGACGACAGTGAGTAAACACGAAATGTTTTAAATTATTATAAATAAACGATATTTTTTATTTACTTTTTTCACTTTGAGGTTAAGATTAAAAATTACTTAATAAACCTTGATTATCCATATAGAGAGCGAAAGTTACGGAGCGAAAATATTTCGCTTACAATTTTCTGCTTCACCAAAAACGATACAAACTCAAATAAATGCATTCGAGTTTTATTTTAATGAGAACATCATAATAATTTAATTTCCAACAGCAATTTATTGAAACGTTAAATGTTTAATTAATTTATTTACGCGCACATTAAAACTCCCCGAAGCATCAATTCAATATTCCTGGAAAGCGTTTGACGTTTTCAATTTAAGCGCTATCATATTTCAAGACTCCCCTTTAAACATTTCAATATGGCCGCCGATTTTCTTATTGTAGTCACGTGATCAATGTTCGATTATAAACATGGTATTTTTTGGCGAAAGCAGTGGCCTTTAAAACCCAACAATAATTTCCCCGGGGAGCTCCCTTGGCCTTTTACAGGGGGCGATCTTGGACAAGGGCGTTTTGGGGTTAAAACTAAGCAAAAGGTAGTTAGGGTCACTTGTATCCTTTATTGCACCCTGTCGTTTATGGTCACCAAAAGGGCGGGCCTAAAGGTCAGAGCTAGACCCGGGAAAGGTAACTTAACAAAGTACTCGAAAAGGTCCGGATTTGGTATTTAAAATTATTTGACCTTACCCACGTTTATTTCTGAGAAAACTTTTTAAGTAAGTATGTCTAACTTAAGTGTCTCTTGATTTCTGAGAACTAGTGTGTTAAAATTGTCTTAAGATGCTAAAAATCAATTAAAACAGCTTAAAACAGAATTAAAATGACCTTAATTTTATTTATTTACTACAACAAATGTTTTGAAAACAAATAAATACTCGTAGATCGTACATAAAACAGTGTTATTCGTAAAGTAACTTCAAAGCCGCAAAATAGTTCTGGCACTTAACGTCCAAAAAAGTTGAAGTATGCCTTACTGCAACTAAAGCACAGTCTAGACTCGAGCCAATATTTCTAGCGTATGCAATGCAAATACAATTTAAAAGTTTGCATATATTGCCGGAGACTAAGAACTCGCGCCTACGAGCCGGCTCGCTTTGTGCACATAAACTTATGCCATTTTACCATAATTTAAATGGATATGAGTTCAGTATTAAATTAAAGTACCCCGTATGTAACAGTTTATACTTGAAAGGCGCAATTTGCAGCGCTACTGCAGAAGGCACGATTCTCAATAGAAATTAAAGCCTTTATGTGATAAGTAACGTGAACTAAATATACAAAGTAATCAAGCTAGTATATGAGCGGTGACACTATTTCGTAGCCCCTTTAAAACAGGGACAAAAACAAGCGGAATATAAAATATGAGTATTTTACGTTCATATGTATAATTATATATTTTAATCCAAACTTTTTAAAAGTAATAGTGAAGTTACTACTTATGAGAAAAAACAACAGTTTTTGCCAACTTGTAAAAAGTATAGGGTAAATGACTAATAGATTGGACAGAGATTGAAAAAAGCACAAAAACACCATATTTATGTATGTAATGTTGCTTTAAAAACTGACTGTTTTTCTTTAAAAACAGGGGTTCTTTTACTTTAAAAACAGGAAAATTTTAAAGCAACATTAATAAATATTGTGTTTTTGTGCTTTTTCCAATGACCAGTACTGTCCAATCTACTAGTCATTTACCTTATCACACAATAAAAATATTTACCTGTAGCATCGTAAAAAAATAATAACGTGAACATTGATATCAGCTTTCGACGGATCGTTGTAATTTCGTAGAATATAATCTTAAGACAACTTCGAGAACAGTATGTATTACGACAAAAGTTTTTTATTATCAATTAACAGAATCACGAACAAACTAGTGTAATTAAAACTACGAGCATTAAGAAGGCCCTGTAGTTAATCACTACGTAGAATAGATCTAATTTAACTTGCTTTATTACTTCTCGGATATTATTCTGGCAAAGGTGTTCGTTGCTAGTTTTTTTTTTAATGAAATAAGGGGGCAAACGAGCAAACGGGTCACCTGATGGAAAGCAACTTCCGTCGCCCATGGACACTCGCAGCATCAGAAGAGCTGCAGGTGCGTTGCCGGCCTTTTAAGAGGGAATAGGGTAATAGGGAAGGGTAGGGATGGGAAGGGAAGGGAATAGGAGAGGGTAGGGAAGGGAATAGGGTAGGGGATTGGGCCTCCGGTAAACTCACTCACTCGGCGAAACACAGCGTAAGGGCTGTTTCACGCCGGTTTTCTGTGAGAACGTGGTATTTCTCCGGTCGAGCCGGCCCATTCGTGCCGAAGCATGGCTCTTCCACGTATAAAGCTAGTTTGCTGCAACGTATTTTTTCATCGCGACGAGACAAAAAAGTTCAAGCAGTCTTTTCAAATTTAGTTCCTCAATCTGACAGCATAGAAATTAAGGCAGCGACAGCAGCATCATTTTCTCTTTCTATTTCTTTATTTAGAGTGTCTGAAAAATGAGACAGCGATAGCATTAGTCACGAAAATATGAGCTTAACTTTTAGCACAATAACCACGGCACTCATCTATTTGCCGACCCCAGATACAGGTTTAATATTGTATAAAAGAAGGGCTAATGTAACAAAGTTTTCTAAGACGAAGCGTAAAATAAGGATTCATAATTCAAATCGAAAAAAGTTTGTCGGGCACGGTAATTTTTCCCATCTCATGGCAAGTTCGCCGGAGGGGTCGTAAGTCCCGGGAATCTAAGAAGGTTTACATTTTTAGCCTTTCGCTGTGTCCTCTCGGTTTATATCGTCTTTTGATTACACTCTCAACAAGTTATGCATATTGTAAGAGGCTCGGCCGGAGATGTTAGAGGAATTCCGTCGTCTTTTATTCGGCCTCGTTTCGACGCTGATGTCTCATTTTTTATCCGCTTTATATCAGCATTCTCTTTATTATGTATGAATTTTTCACGTCTATTACTGGATTATTTGGCCTCATATGGAGTTCTTGTCTCGTGCGAAATTAGATTTATTATATTCATAACGTGTAGGTCTTCTAAAATGCTTTCTTAATCAGAAATATTTTGATGGAACATTTTGGTATTTAGTTTTATGCTTCTACTAAACAAAATACTTGTTACGTAGATTTATTGTGATGAATATATTGCTGATATGATAAAAATATTTCATTACATTACTCGTTACACTAACAAGATTAACTGTAACGTCAGTCACAAAATAATAATCGAATTAGCCTTGCTCATGCTCCCATGACTACGAAATGCTATTTATTCATTACCTGAAACATATTATTATTTGTGACGTAATTGACTTAACATAAAATAATGATAAATTAGCTGCAATCGGATTGTCACAAAATAAATGCTTAGCGGCCGGTGAAATCTAGGTATTACAGTAATTTGAATAACTCATAAGATGATGTAAGTTTTTGGGGTTTTCTTCAGAGCGGTAACTATACTGACATGATCAAAATCTGATTAGAAGTTACCGATCCGAATTTTATAGGAAGTATACATAGTAAATATACACTTACTCTCGCTTTTATCAATGTAATACACTAAAGCCATAATATTTAGATTAAACACTTTTCCTAATACCCATAACATTAACATAAGCTATAAACCACACCCTTTTCCATCATATAACCCCTTTTCCAATAAATTATTTAAATTACATCTATAATTTTTAAAACGTACGTCGACCGCATGTTTTGCATTTCCTCTAAACCTTACGTTGCTAATCTTGTAAACCCAGAACACCCTAATTATTAACGGTGCATGACCTTTCTAATGCGCCTAATGTACTTTTGGGGACATTTCGCAGCATTGGGGACACTTGCCCCACGCCATTTCTCGGACTGCATAGCCCCACAGTAACCGTATTATCTTCGAATATGTTCCCAATTTCCATTGTCCACTCGTAATATATGTGAGTGGAACCAATGTAAGGAACATAAATAAGAAGATATTGGGAGCCTCTGGAAATGGGAATTGATTTTGGATGTTTATATCTTCCTTATGGAGTTTACGCCAATACTGGTTATGATGGAAAGGCTTATGGTGAAATGATATTGTATGTATTTTATCTTCGAAGCAAATAAGGATTGCAATAACTGTTGTAGTATTTTTTACTTTGAATTTCAAGTGTTTTACTTTGTTTCTGATGATTTGTTTTGTTTTCAGGTACGTTGCATATTTAGACAACTTCGTCAGTAAGTAGTAGAAAATAATGGTGTAGAACATAATATTGTAAGAGTTATATTATTGAGCACATATTTCTCATTCGATAACGAAATTCGGACCAAAACCAAACAATTGATTTAGATTTAGCAGATTTAGATTACTTTAAAATCCAATTACTCGGGTATGTAAGAGTAATTCTCATATAAAAGAACACACAAAGTAAAACAATTTTACATTTCAATGCGGCAAATTAGATTGTTTTTACCTCTTAAACAATTCGCGGCGCAGACAAAGCGTGCGGTGAGCCGATCGCCCATGCGGGTGTGTTATAACCGTAATGTTGTTCGAATGTTTATCGATAAATTACACTAATTTTACAATGTTAATCCAGGTATATAGTCAATGGCTTTATTACTAGCTAAAAGCCGAGCTTTATGAGGGCTCGCGTCATTTCTGCGTGGTAATAATCTTTAAGGCAATTTTTATTTTATTTTAATAGTAACCAAACCTTGACTGACCGATGATAACACAATATCTACACATAAAGCGTGACAGTTTCCCTAAAGTGTACCACAAAAGTGTTCAGGTTGTGGAATATACTAGATGATTATTTACTTAAGTAGATCGCAGAAAATAAATAGCTTATGCGTAACACTTATTATCACAAACGCTTTCTAAAGAAGTTTTCGGAAATAACGAAATAGTATTATCATCAAAATATATCAATTCCTGTATAACTTGTGTTTTACGTACGTTCAAGAAATGATTTTGTATCGTAAAATATTAGAATCGGATAGTTTTTTTTTTTAAATGAAATAAGGGGGCAAACGAGCAAACGGGTCACCTGATGGAAAGCAACTTCCGTCGCCCATGGACACTCGCAGCATCAGAAGAGCTGCAGGTGCGTTGCCGGCCTTTAAAGAGGGAATAGGGTAATAGGGGAAGGTAGGGATGGAAAGGGAACGGAATAAGGGAGGGTAGGGAAGGGAATAGGGTAGGGGATTGGCCCTCCGGTAAACTCACTCACTCGGCGAAACACAGCGCAAGCGCTGTTTCACGCCGGTTTTCTGTGAGGACGTGGTATTTCTCCGGTCGAGCCGGCCCTTTCGTGCCGAAGCATGGCTCTCCCACGTCTATAACATATAATTGATCCTTTGATCTGTCTCAGTGCCTCTTTATTGCATGATTAAATTGTATTTTAAAAACCTTACAACCTAATTACCTTTATATGGCATTTCAATCCCAAATATCTAACATGATCTATGTGAAAAACACTACATAAAACCTTAAAACTTGGTATCTAACCACTGAAACGAAACAAAACTTTATCGATATGTTATATTGATGTTTTTATATCGATATTGGTCACATCCCTATAGGGGTCCAGTCCACAATGACCACCGGCATTGTCCATGTTCTTGTTCACATTACAGCGCAGTTGAGCGTTCTTTATTGTTTCCACCGATGTCCGGCTACGGGGGGACTTACAATTAAACATTTTTATTGCCGAAATTCTTATTTCCGCGTTTCCGTTGGAGTTTTTGAAAATCGATATTCGCCACTTTAGAAAACCGTTGGCGGTTTAGTGATTTTTATTGTTAAGTAAAAAAAATATTTTTGTCTTAATACGCCCCAAGAGAATGTAATCATACCTCTGATAAAACCAAACCGACGAAATATTTTTAATAATATATAAGTACTCATTCTATTGGCTATTTTTTAAATAAAAACGAAGAATATAAAGCAAGCGTGCAAGAAAACCGTCTAACATTATGCGAGTCTCTAACTTTGCTATCAAAACTTCACCCATAATATTTCAATCGAACATCCCATTCAAAGTTTAAAGTGTAAAACAATATGTATGTTAAATAAATAGGTATTGCAACCCCTCCTCGTAGCTGATTGAACCAAATCCCGTTATCCTCCCCCTCCGGGTTGAGTGCTTCGAGCATTTACAGTTTTCAAGTTCAGATCAGGGGGTTCCTTTGTGCCACGCTCATGAGACGTGCACTTAAGACACGTTATGTACTTGTCACTAAGTACTTAGTTATATGGGTCGCGATATTGGTGATTATGTTTGAGTATTAAGAGGAAGGATGGAACAAACTTTGCTATTTCTAAGCAATAAGCTTCGATATTTACTGCAGTATAGAGCCAAATGGAAGCAAAAAAAAAAGTAAAATACCTTGAAATCTATATAAAACTAGCTGTCCCGGCAAACGTTTCTTTGCCATATAAAGTATTTCGCCCATATTATTTTATTGAAGTGACTAAATAAGTATGTCACCATGGCAACGTCTATCGCTATCCCGTCGTACAAACAATGGTCGCCGTCAGTCTCGAGTTGTTTTTACTATTATTTATTCAACAAATGCACTTATCAATATAAAAAGTACCCAGTAGCCGATTCTCAGACCCACTGAATATGCATATAAAATTTGGTTAAAACCAGTAGCCGTTTCGGATTTTATTTAGCCGTTATATATAAGATTCTTGTATACATGATCAGATCAGTAAATAGGCATTGTCCAAAAAAAATTACATGTACTTTTTTTTTTTCATTAAAATAGGGTATTTTAAGAATATAAATTAAATACATCGGCCGCAATTGACCTCTGTAGTATGTTTTAAATTTCCTTTCAATCTTATTTATAATGGCTGGTTCGTCAAATACAAGTTCTCATTATGTGAAAGCTGATACGAGAAGCTTACCAAAAGTTCGAAACGTAATGTTGGTCGAATTTATTGCTAATTTAACGCCATTGAAGGTCAAACAAAGGTTAAACATATTTGTGCAAAAATATAAGTAACTAATGGGTATTTTTTTCGTTTATATACAGAAAAACGATCACTGACCTTATTCCTCGAAATGTTTTTGTAATGAGCAAAATTAAAAAAAAATGGACAATCCCCATTCGCAAATCAATAACAACCGAACGTATCTGATAACTCTCACATGATAAACAAAGGATTACGGCCGCACAGCCATTAGAGCGTCTCCAAACGATCAAATATTCACGATCCAAAACGGAGGGAAAACAAGAAATCAAATTGTCTCAAAATCACACGAGCGACGCACCGGGGCCCGCGCATTTATAATTCACGACCCGGAATCGGGAAAATCGAGAAATGTGAAATATTTTCACGACTCGCGAATCGTGAGATATAAATAAACCTCTTGATTTGTGCGAGGAATTTTTGATTACAATTTGGTAATTGATGATTTAGATGTTTCAATTGCAAAATAATAATAGTACCTCAAAATTACTATCGAGCCAATTTGTAGTAAGTAGTACAAAACATGATTATCGTAGACACAAGAAACCAATGAGTTTCTAAAATACTAGAGTATCAATGTCTTACAAAAGATTCTCATAAATGCGTAACCACTTTTTTGTTCAAAAGACAACGTCAAGTCATATATTCGTTATGTCATTATGTATGTGAGATATGCCTGCAGGCATCTTCGAAGTGGCAACGCGTTGCTACCGTAAACTTCCAATCTAGTTACGTTAGTAACATAGAATATCATTGCAAGAAACCCTTGATACTAATGTATTTTGTGGATGGTTTTATACTGGAAGGTTGTTAATTAAACTAGAGACCGCCCAATCGTCGAAATTCGACCTTAATTTCAACGACATTAGGACCTATGTTTTGTTAAAAAAAATTGACTTTATCATATTTTTTTCAACTCTTGTCTTTGGGACTCAGCTGATCTCAGACTGGCCGCGTAAGCATTGTCTTAGTATCTAAGATTCAATAAAAATACTATAATCCATTTTCAATTTGTCATCTTGTTTTTTTTTTGTCATTTGTTGTCAACAGACTTCAACTATAAATAAAAGAATTCGTATGTAATAGGCTTGTCACTCAAAAATCTGTCATTTTTCCTAGTGTGTGTTATGTTTTATTTGTTAAAAAAGTGTATGATAAAAGCATAATTTCAAAATAATATTACCTCATTGCAGTCCTTCACCATATAAACTATAACTGTGCAAAATTTCATTCACCTACGTTTCTCCATTTTTCGTCAAAAGGGATACAAAGTTTTTGGCTCACGTATTAATATATAGATACATATTTTTAGTTGCGCAATATTATGTATCTAATAACTTCTTTCGCTGATTATGATTTTGTCACTATCTCTACTATTCAAGCTCGGCAATACCGAAGAACAAAATCATAGTTTTATCCTCGACTGCGCATTATCAGAGATATTTAATAAATTTTATAATAACCATAACACGTCTAGTTATAATTGCTAAATTGTGCTATCACTCAGAAAGTAAGCAATAATTGGCTGCCAAGTTTTCAACTCCGAATTAAGACGCTAATGACTTCAGCTTGGCAGTGATAGGATTGAGACAAATTAAGCTATCACGATCAACTGCTTTAGTAGGCCAAGTGTTGGGTAATCTAGGTCTCATTTAGGGCACAAGCAAATGCTTTAAGGTAGCAAATGTTTTGGGTAAAGAAGAAGGAATTGGTGAAATTTTAAGATTAGTAATATAGTCGTTAATCTTGATCAAAATATAAAAACTTAATTAAAATCTGTCAGGTACAAAATATACTAATATGCACGGACGTAAAAAAAATACGGACGGATCGCCATTAAGAAATGAGTGAAGCACCCTTAATAAGCCCAGGCGATCATACGTACACATCTTGCACAAACACTCGCACTGTAATAAGCCGATCGTACCGCCATTACGCAATTAGACTGCATCGCGGTGACACATGTTTGTCATTCATAAATAAAAATAAATATGCCATCTTGTGTTGTAAAATGGTGCAAGAACAATACAACCTTACACAAAAAACATCAAGGAATAATATTTCATAGGTAAGATAACATATTTTTAAAGTATTTTGATAAAATAATGTAAATATTAATTCAACTTCAACAGGTCAGTAATGTCCATAACAAAGTGGGGAAATTTTCCCCAAACCGGGGAAAATTTTAAATTATTTTTAAATAATCAAATAATTAATTTTATTGTCTTTTATTAGTGTCATGTAAGTATTTAGCATACTATTGACCAGTAATTAGGCAGGAATACAATAATAGGGGTGTAGACAGTAAACGAAATCTAATACAAATTATTGTTTTTTTGAGAGTTTGTATTATAGAATTACCGAAAATGGACATATTTTACTTAATAACTTTATAATATTTTTTATATTTAATAAGTGATTTTTTTAATTGAAATAAGAGTGTATTTATTTTTATACATATTTTTAGGTGTAACAAAATACTTATGTACTATCAGAGAAGTTGATTCCTATGCAAATCGGGGACATAAGTAGTTTGGTTGCGTTACGTCAAACCCAGCCGACAGATCACAATTAACATTGAATTGACATAAGTATTCGACCAAATAACGTTGGTCTGTCAATTGCATAGGAATCAACTTCCTTGATGGTACATCTGTAAAATAAATATATTTCCTAAAAATAGTCTACACCCCTATTAATTTCTTAATTTACAAAAGTGGATATAATTGTTGTTTGACGACCTCTGTGGCTCAGTGGGTGGGCTGTCGGTAGCTCAAGCCGGGGGTCGCGGGTTCGAATCCTGCCGACGGAACAAAAAGTTTTCAAAGTTCCTGGGTCATGAGTGTGTATTAAATATGTGTATCATATAATAAAAATCTTAAATATATGTATAGTATAACAGTATTAAATATATTTCCGTTGTCTGGTACCCGTAACACAAGTCCTTCAGGTACTTAGCACGGGGTCAGACTGACGTGGTGTGAAGCGTCCATAGATAAAATTGTTGTCTTAGATTTCCTTCAGTAGTAGGGGAGGGAAGGTGCTATTGGTGTAGTCACCCGAGCGTCATTGAGACCTAGTAGGAATGAAAATATTGAATGGACCTCTGGACCAGGGATAAATTTAACACCATGTTAGGTGATTTGATTTGACGTTAGCGCATGGTAGAACTCTCGATAGCTCTAACAGGCCGTTAACTGATTTAACAAGCCATTATTTATTTAACATTACTTGATTGTTTGATGAAACGGGTTACGGGACTTAAGTATCTTATATCTTTTCGTATACAGGTTTCTTATATAGGTTTCGAGGGCGATAAATCTGTCTAGCTAGGAATTATTTTTAGAAAATGTCATTTTATTCGTGTTTTATCGAATACCGAGCAAAGCTCGGTCAAATAGGTAGTAATAATTTTATTATTGTAAATGTTTGTACATAATCATTATTACTAATAGTGTTATGTAAATAATATACTTCTCTGTACGTAATATGTGTTTTTTTTCTATCTATAGTGTCATAAAAATAATATTTTCATTATGACATCTTTAACAACCGCTTACATTTCTGAAGCGAAAAAAACATAAAAATATGTTTAAGTATAAAAAATACATTTAACTTGTCTGAGTTTACAAAAAAAGTAGGGAAATTTTACAAATTTATGATTTATATGGCAACCCTCATATCACGCACACGTCCTACACGGGCGGCCATAACTAGGCTTCACTCGTGATTAGAGAAGGTTACGTCCGTACTTTTTTTACGTCCGTGCTAATATGCTGCGAATATTAAAAACTAAGGAAGAGTAACTGTGTCAAAAAAATTGTCCACGAGTCTACAAAATGTGAACCGAATACATGCATACTTTATGCATGTATTCAGTACACAATTTCGTGTAAATATAGAAGTGACAATTAACTTCAACGGTTTTATTTCGTTTTGAGTGTTAGTATTTCGTTCCTATTGCCATATTTTAGTGTGCGAAAAGGAACCAAATTCAAAACGGATGAAGTATGGGAGTTACGTTTCCTTAGTTTTTATTACTAATTATATCTAAATATTGAAATTAATTTAAATATTTCTCATATTTTTCGCGGACAAGTCAATTTGATCTTACGAACCCCCAACAATTTATCAAATTAAATGAAATGCCGAGTCATTTTCTGCAATCATAACCCCACTTTTATGAACAAACCTGCAGCGAACGGT
Organism: Aricia agestis; assembly: GCF_905147365.1. NCBI lineage: Eukaryota > Metazoa > Arthropoda > Insecta > Lepidoptera > Lycaenidae > Aricia > Aricia agestis. Next base: position 7,890,866 of record NC_056421.1, on the reverse strand, counting down.
CCATGAGTTAGAAACCGAAGTTTTGCTAATTAATTGTAAGATTTTAATCATGGCCCTGGCATTAAATTAAGGGCCGCTTAATTTCCTTGCCCTTCGCCCTCCGGCTTCTTATATGTAATAGAGAAATTTTAATCAGGGGCGTATGAAATTATGCAAGCTGTCGTATGCACCCGACATAAATCTTATGACTTAATTTACTTAGCCATAACTTTACATACATTAATAAATTACATTTTATCTACTGAAGTGTGTTTGATAGTAGCTTATGGTAATTAGCAACAAGCTCAGAATATCTAGACAGAAGACACGTATGTTTTAACCAAAAAGTTAATATACCTAGGGGAATAGAGCAACAATCTCGAGGTGTCAAACGTAACCGAAATTGGTTTCATCTGTGTGTAAAAATATGTGTACGTATACACTTACACAAGCATGATTGAACATGAATTCTATGAGATTAAATTGTCAACGTGCGGCACGTGCCGACTGGACGTCAAATAAAGAGTGCTGCTGTCATGTATCACACGTCTCTTTTTACCACGCAGTGTTACTGATAGTGACATCTCTCTTGCTCAGGCCTTTGTTTCTCTATTCCGCTAGGTATATTAACTTTATGGTATTATCTAAGACTTTGGTCTCAAATCTTCATAATTATTATACGTCAGAATTCGTAATTACAATAATTTTGAACTCGTCTCATGATTTGTAAAATTGTAACACAAAAAATGTCATTCTAAACAGCTAGGATAACATCAACAGGTATATAATTTATGCACATTATTCATAATGCCTTCTATGTTTTACTTAATGACTGGACACAAGTACAATGGCTCCTAAAATATTTAATTTTCCCCTTTACCCACAGCGCAAAACAATCGTATATATTCCCACTCGATTCAACTTTGTAATTGTAATTTTCACTTTATGGCCAGCGTCCGGATAGATCTAATGTCGACCAAAACAAATAATTTTCGCGAACGAACCCCGGCTTATTTAATCAACTCTCCCCCCAACAAAATGTACAAGAATTCCCTTGTTAAACAATATTTGCATTCGTCAGGAATTTGAACGGGCGAATGTATCGTTTATTTACACTTTTTCGACTTTAATTCCTGCACTCAAATGCTTTTCATTCTTGAAAAGGGAAACAAACTTCAATTTAACAGATATCCGGCCATTTTTGGTGGAGGCAAAACGACCAGGATGAGCGAAAACTCCAACATATCTTACTGCTGATCTGTAATGGCCGATTTACACGGGCGACTAAAGCCGCACGATTTCCGCCGCACGGCGAAAATTGACCGTGTAAATGGCAATTCAACTACGCCGCATGCGGCTAAAGTCGCAAGCCCCAAAGTCGTGCGGCCAATGGCCGCATGCGGCTGGTGACTAAAATTGACCGTGCAAACGCTCAGTCGCAAGCGATCGCTTGCTGCGAATACTACTGTTGACTAGTAACTTGCCGGGTGACTAAAATCGACCCGTTAGTCACCCGTGTAAATGGGGTGGCGATTCGACTTGGACAGCCGATTCGACTGGTGACTTGCCGGGTGATTGAAATCGACCCGTTAGTCACCCGTGTAAATCGACCATAATCGTGTTTGAGCAGCTCGATTTTAAAATTTTGTACTATTTAGCTCGAGTACGAGTACATGAAGTGATACGAATCAGCTCCTATAGTTCATAATATCTGCTGAATGATGAGATGAAGACGTAGTCGATAATCATTTGCAACAATGGCCAGTATTTTCTGTCTGGCCAGGGTAAATTTTATGTCATCCATTCTATACTTCAAAAAAGTTTTCATAAGCCGTATTATAAAGTTTATTACCTAAACCTAGTTCATAAATAGGTATTGTGAAAGCAATTAATTATTCTTATAATTAATTTAAGTCAAAATAAAATAACATGTTATTAATATTCGACCCCTTTATAATTATGTGACGCAAGGCTTTCTGGAAATCAATACTTTGTTCTATTTAAATTTAACAAGGCCATGTTTAATCAGGAACAATTAATTATTCTATAGTTCCTTACAAAGTTTTAATTATAAAATATTATACCCAGAAAAATTGTATTATTGTATTAACATATTGCGTTGAAACTATAAAGTTAATATACCTAGCGGAATAGAGCAACAATCTCGAGCTGTCAAACGAAACCGAAATTGGTTTATCTGTGTGTAAAAATATATGTATGTAATATGTATACACTTACACAAGCATGATTGAACATGATTTCTATGAGATTAAATTTTCAACGTGCGGCACGTGCCGACTGGACGGCAAAAAAAGAGTGCTGCTGTCATGTATCACACGTCTCTTTTTACCACGCAGTGTTACTGATAGTGACATCTCTCTTGCTCAGGCCTTTGTTTCTCTATTCCGCTAGGTATATTAACTTTATGGTTGAAACACTTGTTTTCTTTGTAATGTAACTGACATTCATTTACTTTTCTGAAAAGCCTTTCTGAGAAAACTTCCATGGGGTCGAATTTTTCCTCCTTTTCTCATCAATGTCAAGCAATTTTTAATAATGTCAAGAAAGGGACGAGAAAATAAAACGGAACAAGTATATGACGAGACTGACATTGAAGCCCACGAGTACAATAAATGGAATGTCTTACTGACATGCAATCATCCTGTAATTTGAAGATATAAAAGAGCACTTATATGAAGATTGTAATAGTTCAACTATAATCGTGGCTAGTACATGGTACCCCGTGGATTGTAAGGACTGTAACAGAAAATAATTTTTACTGATTAGATTATACTAGAGATCGCCCAATGGTCGAAATTCGACCTTAGTTTCAACGACATTAGGACTACTACCTATATTTTGTAAAAAAAAAATATTGACTTTATCATATTCAACTCTTGTCTCTGGGACTAAGCTGATCTCAGGCTGGCCGTGTAAGCATTGTCTAATAGTATCTAAGATTCAATAAAAAAAACTATAATCCATTTTTAATTTGTCACCTTGTTGTCAACAGACTTCAACCATGAATAAAAGAGTATAATTCGTATGTATAGGCTTGTCACTCAAAAATCTGTCATTTCTCGTGTGTGTGTGTGTGTGTGTTGTAGTGTGTGTAATGTTTAATTTGTTAAAAAAATGTATGATAAAAGCATAATTTGAAAATAATATTAGCTCGATGCACTCCTTCACCCTATAAACTATAACTGTGCAAAATTTCATACACCTACGTTTCCCCATTTTTCGTCAAAAGGGATACAAAGTTTTTGGTTTACGTATTAATATATAGATTGTTATTTAATTTTATTAAAATGTTTCTGTTAGGCTACGAATAATAAAAACTAAGGAATCGTAACTCCCATACCATTACCGTTTTAAATTTGGTTCCTTTCGTTCTGTCATGTAACGTCAGCCTAGTACTGCTCAAGGCCACCTAAATATTGCAAATGTATTGGTTAGGCCAATTTTCGTATCACACAAAGATAAAATATTTATAACTGTGTGGTTATTTTTATTAGTAATATAAGCGTACAAAAATATAAATAAAATACAGCAAATAAAATCCGAATTGTTTCCACACTGATTGTGGATTACTTATTCTGCGCGGGGTGCTCAGTATTTATTCAGTACACACGTTAGTATTTAGTATTTAATTTGCGGTAACTAATATAGAGGTAGACGTGATCGAACTAACGATATCGTGGAAATTAAGGGCTCGCAATCTGAACTCATCAAACATTAAGCCCTTACCTGGGGCCCACTAAATAAATAACACGGCCAAATGAAAAACACCCTCGGCCCACGACGGTGAGAATTCGGAGGAGGCATAAATATGCATAGCGCGTGACGCTACATCCTCCGTGATTAGTGAGGAGCTCGGTGTCGGGGGGAACCCCCGCTAATAACGGGACGTGTCTATTGTATCGGAATTTCTTGGATATTGCCAATATATCGGGCGTGTGTGCGTACTTTTGTCTCTACAATCTACCTGCGATAACGTTGCGCGAGGTGTAAATGAGTTTTGTATTAGAATTGGCGACTCTTGCGACCTTATTCTTGATCGTCGATTTCCATACCGAATTCGCTAAGGTTGGGCCTTAGCGAATTCGATTGGCATCAGAGATGTGTAAATTTTATTCCTACACGATTGGGTTCAGTTTTATGCCTATAGTCAAAAACGATTACCTTAGCTCCGTCGCAAATCAATCTTCTCAATTTTATCTAAATCTAATCAAAAGCTCAGCACAGACTTAAATGCTACTAATTCAAAATGATATTACGAATTAACCGGCGAAATTAATACAATAACACAATTATCAAGTTTCAATTGTTGTTTCCATTGAGATCAAAGTTAACTAAAACGTTATTTTTAACAGAGCTCCACGTGCTGTTTATGAATACTAATAAAATTCCACACTCGGCTATAAACAGGCTAGCCACTAGACAAGTATCGAGCAAGTAAGACCGCGAGACAGAGAAATGGCTCCCCAGGCTATACCCAACATCCAAATAACTAACCTGTGAATTCCATTAGCAATAAACTCGCCTTTAACATATTTTAACCGCGCACTATATTTTATGTCTTGAAGTTTTTGAATTTTCTAGCGTCGTCAATTTATGTGAGGTGTAATATCGTTTTATTTTTTACTAATATGATAACTATAAATATGATTGAAGGCAGAAGAAAAAAGTATGTTTATTTACTTTTCTAATCTATACTAATATTATAAAGCGGTAGAGTTTGTTTGTTTGAACGCGCTAATCTCAGGAACTACTGGTCCGATTTGACAAATTCTTTCAGTGTTAGCCCATTTATCCATCCGCCCATATATAGGAAGGCTATAGGCTATATTTTATCACGCTAAGACTAATAGGAGCGAAGAAATAGAGGAAAATGTGGAAAAAACGGGGGAAATTATTTGAAAGGGCTTATCTCACGAACTACTGGAGCAATTTTTCTGTTATTTGGCACAGATAAAAAGTAGACCACGTGAAGGATCATAGGCTATTTTTTGTATACTAATTTGTCTATGAAATATCTAATTTACGGGCGAAGCCGCGCGGCACGTCTAGTATAATATATAATTACATGAAGTATTTTGCATTTATTTTACGTTTTGCTAACGTTTATTTGTCTATCTGTGGTTTCACTTTGGTTTGACATTGACAGTTTCACTCGATTGACGTTTATACTACCAATATTTCAAGCAGTACCAAAACAGTATTACTCTTAAAATAAAATAATAGAATCTGGGTAATATTCACCCCACCTCCACAAAAGTCCAGACACATGAATCATATTTTTCAGCTAATTTGTTGATACAAAGCTAAGGGCGTGATTACATTTACATACTCATATTTATCGCTGGCAGGCTGATTGCTGCCGCTTATCAAATTACTTCGACACAGTCCTAAACAAATCCCGATTTCAATTAAACCCACCGGACCCCGGAGACTGTGACTTATTACGCCGACTCACTATGAATAATTATTATAAAAGGTGCGATTGGAGTACTCCAGGGTGCTAGTTTGTTGCTACAATGAAATTGATATCGATGGTAGACTACGTAATTTGGTGACGTTATATCAAGCCCAACCGATAGTTTACGACAAACATTAACTTTATGTAACGCGACCAAAATATAACGTACATCTAGTCCATTTGAACCTATATGATTTATGAATTAATCTTTTCGTGATACTTCTAGGAACAAAGAACTTAAGGAAAAGAAAAATTCGTTTGATGGTTATCCATACTAAAATTATAAATGCGAAAGTGTGTCTGTCTGTCTGTCACCTCCTCACACCCAAACCGCTGAACCGATTTTGCTGAAATCTGGGACGGAGATACTTTGAGTCCCGGGAAAGGAGGTTTTCACGCGATAAACAAATTGCGCAACGGAGTTTCCGTCTTCTAGTGTCAAATGAAATATGAAACATCTGTATATGTTTGATTGTAAGAGCAAGAATATCACGATTTGGGGCCAGGTAATACGTATAACAAAGGTAAAACTAACCCAAACTTTATCTTTAGCCTTATTGATTGTACGCGACAATAAAAGAAGTCGCGCTGACCTCTCCCTACACTTTTGTCGCTCCGCTGAACATAAATTGCAATAGGATCTCGGCCCAAGTTTTTATATAAAATATCCCTATTGTAGTAAAATATTCATTGTGCTCAAATATTTTTTACTATTGGACTCTTATCGCTCGTATCCAAACTTTTCTGTTGAATCTTATATCCGTTTTTTAGTAAATGTAAACAAAGCTCTTACTACCAGTAAGCTACCAGCTTAAAATAATATTATGCTACTTAGTAATCGCTCAATGAAATTTTTAAAAAGATGCGATGTCTTCATGTTATGCCGTGCCGTTCATGTTAGACGTGGGAGAGCCATGCTTCGGCACGAATGGGCCGGCTCGACCGGAGAAATACCACGGACTCACAGAAAACCGGTGAGTTTACCGGAGGCCCAATCCCCTACCCTATTCCCTTCCCTACCCTCCCCTATTCCCTTACCTTCTCATCCCTACCCTCCCCTATTACCCTATTCCCTCTTAAAAGGCCGACAACGCACCTGCAGCTCTTCTGATGCTGCGAGTGTCCATGGGCGACGGAAATTGCTTTCCATCAGGTGACCCGTTTGTTTATTTGCCCCCTTATTTCATTTTAAAAAATGCCAAGATGGACAGACACAAGTATGAAGATGGATACAAGACATACAAGAGTGTATGACTTCGATCATGGGTAGTTAAAGCTGAATATTACCCATAATAAACTTTTGCTCGATTATTCTTAGATCCATCAGAGATAATGCGTCTCTATTTCTTTCGTTGATCGTGACCATTAGGTCAAAAGGGCTTGCTATTGAGCAAGAGCAGCTTTATTTTATTTTCTCAAACGCTACTCTAGAATGCAAATGAATCTAAAAAAGTGTATAAAATCCAATAGTAACATTATATTGAATAATTCTCTGCCTCACCCGGGGTTCGTGTCCACTAGACTGGAAGACGACTGTGATTGAAGTTTACTCAACTCGTTGCGTTTGCTTAAGATTTTATGTAAATTATTTTGAAACACTTTGAAGATGCGAGGGCGTAAAACATAGACAAATTACATTGATTTTGTATGTTCTGTTTACTAGCTTAGCTCGTTTGGCTGTATAAACTTAAAGTATATAAACAAAAACCCTCGCAATAATAAAAATATTTATTATACAGATAATAACTATGCCAGGTCGAGCGCATTGGAAAAGTTACTTCATATTATTCGTTGCGTAAATATTATACTATCGAGAAAAGTATAGTACGGCCGTGCCTTTGCTAAAAAGCTTGGCTGGGGCACTGCCGTGCCCCCAGATTAATCAGTAAGGAAGTAAAACAAGTTCAGAGCATACAAAGTCTTAACAAACCGTTTACTAAAATTATTATATTTCATGGCATTGTGCTGAAGATAAATTATAATATTAAGATGTACTAAGTCTTATAATCTGTGAGTGACATAGAGTAGCTAGACAATAGACATACATAACAAAGTTATACTGAAAGACCTGCTAATAATGACACTCTGTGAGGACGGCTAAGTGAAGTTGTTTGGTGTTGAATAGGCTTACAATATCTGTTTATCTCTGGCTCAAAGATGTCGTTTAATTTCATTTAGCGAGGCTTACACTTCGCCTTCGCCGAAATAGATAAATGTTGAACTGGACTGGTTTTTTGATAAAAATATATCTATTTTGACAGAAGTTTATCTATTCAACAGAATGTCAATTGGTTAATATTTTGACGTAAGCATTTAAATGATTTTAAACGACAAACTTTAAAACTGTGTGAATAAGGGGGAAAAATAAATTATTATATTTTGTTTCAGTGTATTTGATTTGGACGATACACCCTCGATCGCGGATTCTTGGAAATATATTGTTATTCTATTGTTATCGCGGTCGAATGCGGCCGCTTAGCGCTTGGGAGTTGATAGGTTAATACCTCACAGTGCCGTAAATAGGGCGGTGCCACCGGTGCCCAGGCACAGGGCGTAGGCTCTGGGGGGCGCAAAAATCGCCAGACCAGGCAAGACTATTATTTTTTCGCTTTGCTCCCGATAAGTTCCCACTGCGCCCCTAGTGCTGCACAGTGTGGGTGGTATAACAGGCGAAAGGTCTACTTGATATCAGACGGCTCGCCTGCTTGTTTGCCCATATCAGTTCTTTAAAAAAAATATGTTTTCCAATATTTTAGTATATTATAATAATTGGTCTACCAACAGTCAACACCATGTTTTATTTTATCACCCTGAATGAAATATAAACAGGCCTATACATAGCATAATTGCTCTGGGTACCTATAATACTAAGGTATCTAAAAAAAACAAGGGCGCACTCGCACAGGGCGCAAAAAAGGCTATTTACGGCACTGATACCTCGATCGTGGGAATGGCAGACACAATAGATTTTCAATTGTTATGCGACAGCCGGGTGCCGCTTGGGGTTATTGAAGTCACTATTATTAAAATATAACCTTTCATTTCATTCATAGTCATAACTGAATAATTAATTTCTTAATTTAATGGTATCAATCGCGCTAATTTTATAAATTGAAAACGTAAAGTATTCTTAAAAGTTTTGGTGAATAATCCTTAGAAATGCCTTTTAATATATAAATTCCTGTAAAAAAAAAACATTTTAAAATTATTTTTTGTAAGAGACCAAGTTACACAAAAGGCACAGTGAATACTGAATTACCATCTCAATTCTCAACAGCTCACAATAAAATAATTAAGTCCAACGAGATTTATTTCTAAGCTCGAGTTAATCTAAAAGATAAAGATGCAACGTTGACAAACCATTACCAAAACAAGTCTCGAGAGATCGAAAATCAAACAATATAAACCCTACAGCACCTTATTAAGGCGAAAATGTGGCATTAAAGAGGAAAGTGGAAGAGCTCGAGCGGCGAGGAACACAAAATATTTTTTATACCCAGAACAAAGTAAGGGGTAATATCCTTAATAAAATTTTATACGGCTCGATATTTCGCCGTGAGATGAGGCGAAGCGGGTGTGAAATTATGTACTCGGCTTCGTGTCTTTATAACTTCTTTCGAGGAGTTAACCGTAGTTACATCCAGTAAATCTCGTTTGAGTGCCCTACAGGTTGCTCCTGAAATAAATTATAAGCCCAATTAGCCTGAAGTAGGTCGGTCGTTAAATCGAAGATATGAAGTTGTAGGACGTAAAACTTGATGGTAGAGACTTGATTAAGATTATGTAAGCTGTAAATTTTTGAGCGTCCGGCCCTCATATCTTTGCAAACTTTGTTATCTTATCTTAACATCGATGCTGATGTTCATCACTTTAGATTATCAGAAATTTCCTTATTTTTTTTACCTTTACCAAAACCTAGGTAGGTACTACACTTTTTCACGATAGAAAATATTGTGTGCCAATACAGAGCCTAAACTATTACCATGCCAAACTTGATCAAAATCTATTTAGTATATTTTCGTAAAGAACAAACATAAGCACTCACAAACTTTTACCTTTATAATACGTTAAGCTGCTATGCATTTTTTTCACACCCCTAATTTTGGACTTAGGGTCAATTCAGACCGCAACGTGACGAAGCGAGGCGGGGCGCGGCGCGGCATAAGTTGTATGGATTCGACAGATTTCAATTGCGTGAGACGTGTTGCGAATCTGTCAAATCCATATAAATTTAGAAATGCATCTACCCGTCCCGTTGCGGTCTGAATCAACCCTTATGCTAAGTATGTGAGTCATACGGTTTTGCTCGATCGAGCAATAACGTCGAGCAAAACCCGCGGCTTGGGATTTCGTCCACACATTCAGCATTGCTCGATAGTTTTATTCTAAATCGATATATTTAATTCCACGATGCGAGCCTTCGAGCTGTCAGTTTTCCTGTCCACACGGTAATTATGTATTACTCGATTTCGAGTAAAACTATCTCATGTTTCTGTCTTTATTTATATTTATTTTTCTAACTTATAAACTAAGGATTTTTATGCAACTTTATCAGTTAAGGAACATGTTGCCGCTTGCCAGTAATTAATTTTATGAAATTTTAAAAGAAATGAATCCCAGTTAGCGGTTACGTGGCGTAAATGAGAGTCCCGAAGGCGCGACTCCGACTCTTTCCTTTGAAATAATTTTATGCAAATGAAATCCACATTACCCTGTTCTCATTCGAGGTCGGGCTTGTTTGAGGTCGAGTGTGTTTTCATACTTTTGTCATTAACTACTTTTACATACCTTTAACTACTTTTAGAGTGTCCTATACTGTTTTCGCGTAAAATGTTCACGGAAAAACAGTATTTTTTACGTTTTTGAGTCTACTTTTTATATTTTCTACCTTTACGCACAAACATGAATGTTTTATGGTACCTATACAACTTTTTTGGCTATTTACCAATAGAATGTTATCGTGCTTATTAATATACATACATAATATATGCATAATACTTTGGGATAATATTTTTATCACAAATTAATTTAAAAGATCCCAAAGCTAGGTAATTTTTATAACAGTTTTATATAAGAGAAAATTTTATATTGAAAGAAAACCACTCGGTATAAAAACAAAAGCGGATTTCTTCCAATAGAAAAGTTATATCAATATCGGGATTCGAAGAAAACCAAAGATTTCCGAACTATTACCGTGGCCTTAATAAAGGTTCAAGTTTTAAGAGCGCGTTCGGTAAAAATACGGTGTCGCAAAAGTTTACCTTATTAGTCCCCCCTTTAATCCGGGCAGGCGTGTCTCAATGTCTTTATGGCGAATTTTCAATCTGAATCTGGGTGGAAGCCAATAAGAAATCAACTATTTGTCCCCCGTACGTCCCCCGATCGTCCCCCGTTCGTCCCCCGATCGTCTCCCGATCCCCGTGCATTCGGGAGTTTCTTTACGACTTCTTTTACGATTGGAGGTGCATTCGGAATTAGTCCGTACCCGGAAAAGCCTTTCCGTGTCTGTGAAGATGAATGGTAAAAGGATTACAATGAATAACCGACGGAATTTCATCTCGGTTCGGGAGAGTTTACATGCGCCGTCACACTTCACGTGAGCTTTTTCTAATCTTTAAGTGACTTAACCGACTTTCGAAAGGGAGATGGTTATATGTTCGATGTATGAATTTTTTTTATGTTCAACGATCGCTTCGCTGTATGAGGACCGATTTGAAAAATTATAGTGTTATTGCATAGGGAATAATTAAAATTTGATACCATGCTCACACAAGTGGTTATTTTCTTTCGTGGAAATGGAATCTATACGATTTTTTTTAAGATTTTAAAGTGTTAGTAAGATTTTATATCTTTGATTACTCATTAAACTTAACGTTTTAAATTGTAAACACTAATTTAATTGTTTGCGCGTAGAGCTAAGGAAACTTTTTGGTCCCTAGTCTGCAGGCTTGGCAGGTACAATTAAAGTTTCTAGACTTTTTTAGCCCCAGGTTAATCGTTAGCTGGAATTAACCTGGGATTATCGTGCAAGGAATGTAATTAGGTAATTTAAGTATCAAAAGAATTGGTGGGTGCTGCAGTTGTTCTTGTTTGATACAATTTTAAAACATACAACATAGACATTAGTATTACATATAAACTTTTTTTAATATTTTTTTTTTGGAAGTAAACAGAATGCTTGGTTATAATTCATTACTCATTACTCATTTGTAAGTATATACAATGTATACATGTACATTGTACACACATGTACATTGTATTTTTGTGTTGTGTTGACATTGTACATGTTATGCATTCCACGGTTTTAAATATACGCATTAGTTTACGTTAAGCAGCTATGATGTTTAAAAGTATATACTCGTAGGATTTCGGGGTAATTGTTTTATCGCATGAGCTCGGTGACATTGGGTGAGGGGCCGGGGGTCAGCTCACAGTTGGAGACTTACCACGAACCGCCTATAGATAACATCGACTGACGTGACAACTTACACAAACAATTTTCATAATTGGACTGTGGTATTATGAGGTCAGCCGAAACAAAAATTGGTCAGAATAGGCCTAAGTCCAAGATTTTTAGAGTAAACATTTGAACGGCTGGGAATTAGTCTGGATAGGCTGAAAATCAAAGATTTTTATAAGATACTAGCTGTCCCGGCAAACGTTGTTTAGCTATATAAAGTATTTCGCCCATTTCATCAAAATAAATTGAATAGTGTAAGCGAAAATCATAAAACTTTATTGTGCGGGAACCGTACGTTTTCCGAGATAAAAAGTATCCCTTGTTCTTTCCCGAGACTCAAAGTATCTCCATACCAAAATTAAAAAAAAATGGTACTTACAAACGAGACTCAGTTGAACTTATTTACCAGAAAATTTCCTCCATTTACAGTTTATTTAACACGTCTATACTCAATGGATTGAAAAATGAGTTTGCTGTCTACAAAATGAGATACAGAAACATAAAAACATAATAATTTCGCACTGCCGGGCGCATTATATAAAAATCCACTCATCCCCGTTTAACCGCGTATACATTTTAATTTACCGAATTCATTCATCAATCCCAGAAATGAACATTAAATTTAACAATAAATCATTGCAATATGTAACTGGAGCTTAATTTACACGCAAATCGTTCGACATCGATCGTATGATGGATCACGTGGTGTACAGGAAATCCGCGCATTTTAACCGACTTCAAAAAAAGGAGATTATCAATTCGACAAGTATGTATATATAATATTTCCAAAACTGATCAGTTTTCGTATTATATGTTAGTCTATATCAGCGACTGAACCAATGTGAGAAATTTCAAAAGTATGTATGTTTTTATGCTTGTACGTGTTCGCATATCTCCGGAACTACAAGTCCGATTTAAGTGATTCCTTTTTTGTCGTACTAGGTATTGTTCCACTTAGGGAATGCTGCAAGTTTCATCAAAATCAGTTCAGTAGTTTTTGAGATACGGAATTTTAGTTCTCAATTAGGTACAATTTTGAAGTCGGTTTTTTTTTTCTATTCATCTGGCAATAGCGGTATCAAAACGTAGTGCGATTAGATTAGGCAGTGGTTTACATGAAACTTGGGTCATTAGCGTTGTATCGTGGATTGGCTTAATTCCGTGCCGTGATCGTAGGTAACAATAGCCGAATGAAACGGGCCTCGTTTAGCACGGTAAACTTTTAGTTTTGTATATCAAATTGAATTATTGGCGTGTAGTTGTTATTTACGTTTGTCGGGGAAAACTATAAAAGCTTCGGCTGAAATTGTCAAAACTCTATATTCAATTTTGATTGAAAACTAGCTAGCTAGTTCAAGCTTAATCCCGTGTTTGTGTTTATTTTTTGATTGGAAAAGGGCGTTTACTGCAAATCCGGAGTTTTTTTGTCGGATTGCGCTGTCAATTATTTTTGTTAACTTGCGCTTCAATTGTCAAACAAAAGATTATCTATACGCGTATACAAGTGTGTATATCGAATTATTAAGACTTCAACATTTTACTTACCTCAAAAATAATGAGTACTTATCAAGATATATTTTCGAATACGATGCTGAAGCGATGAATTAATAATATCAACTCCTAAATATCAAGTTTAAAAGGTGCATCGTTTTGTATATTTCCTTTCAATTTCCATATTTCCTTCCCTCGCATTTCTATAAACAAATTAATTTCGTCAGTTAACATGTCAACTTGTACAGCCACTAACATAAAATCAATGTTGAAATGCACGTTAACACGTGGTACGATTAACTTGCTAACTCACTCTGCGTCGGTGTATTCAGGAGTCGTGACTGAAATCTCATATTACAAGCAACTTAACTACGTACAGTCGACGCCCCGCACAACTAACACCCCATTCATACAAGTTAGAGCAACTAGATGTAACACGTTTAAGACGCCCGCCGTACGCTCGTCGCATGAAATCATTAGTTTTGGTCACAGGACACCAAGTTTTACGTTAGAGGGTTGATTAATGAACACAAGATGAATATTAATTCTGACCCAGATGTCTAGTTTTACATCTCAAGTGTGAGATAAAGGACTGTGCTCGTATCTGTTAGGGTTAAGACCGCAACGCGACGTGTAGATGCATTTCTAAATGTGTATGGATTTGACAGATTCGCAAGACGTCTCACGCAATTGAAATCTGTCAATTCAGTACGAATTTAGAAATACATCAATGCGTCGCGTTGCGGTCTGAATTGACCCTCACAACTAAATTATGATTTCTACATAAGTAATATGAAGCTACATTGTCAGGTTTTATCAAAGCTTTAAATATTTGTGCATATTGTATCTGACCAAGTAACTGATTTAACTGAAATAACGCCTCCTTGACTCGGAGGTCGTGGGTTCGATTCCCGCGTTGGAAACATGTTATTTCCAAGTTTGGTTAGGACGATGCAGGCTGATCACCTGATTGTCTGACAAGTAAGATGATCCATGCGTCGGATGGGCATGTAAAAAGTCGGTCCTGCGCCTGATCTCTCGCCAGTCGTGTCGGTCTTCCGTCCCACTGGGTTATGAGAGTAAAGGAACAGAGAGTGCTCTTGTGTACTGCGCACACACTTGGGCACTATAAAATTACTCCTGCGTAGCTGGCCTGGTTTCAATGAAACCGGCCACCGTCACCGAAACCGGTGTACAAATTACAATACTTACTTAAAATAATTATATTGATTACCTATAAGTATCCATATTATCATAAAATTATGACTAATAAATTAAAATGCATAAGAGTATTATAATATTTTAATCATTAATAGGAACTTGTTACATTTCAAAGTGTAAGTGAACCCATAAGAAAATTGTCTTCAAACTTTCAGTTCAGACATTAAAATTTTCATTAGGTTTATGATGAAGCAAAGTTGTAAAGCTCGAGTGAGCCTTCCTGGGGTCAATGGAAGACGATTAAACATGTCGTAAAGCAGCCATCTCGGTGTAAAGTATTAACACGGCCTTCGCTACGTTATGGACTTATTACAAAGTTCCTACATAAAATTGCAGTTGTTGACATTAAATTTTGCTGCGCTAATGGAATTTTGCAAAAAAATTAATCCTTTTTCATTCGTATTGTAATATATCGAAACCTCCTACATTTACTATCGTATATCCAAAGTCCCAATTTTACAGGAGAGCCATTTACAGATTTCATAAAACTGTATAATTAGACACTAGCTGTTTGACCGAGCTTTGCTCGGTATAGCAAACACTCATTGCTTCGTGTTACTTAACAACGCCATCTGCTGGAATAGCTTTAGCTGTTGTTGTGTCGTTAAAGCAATTACAATAGTTGCTCACAAAATAGTATTATTATTCGCCAATAGATGTCAGGAAGAGTCATATTTTACCTAGCTAGATCGATTTATCGCCCCCGAAACCCCCTATATACTAAATTTCATTAAATTCATTGGAGCCGATTCCGAGATTCCAATTATATATTTATATACAAGAATTGCTCGTTTAAAGATATAAGATACAATAATTCTATTGTATCTTAGGCAGGCATCTATATGACGTATATCAATCACAATTGGAGGCAGAAACTGCTTCGGTGGACCCCGCGTGACTATAATGAAGAAAACGATTCCTACTCTATCTCTGAAGCTCTATTCTAGACCTATAAGCGTGCGAAAAAAATATGCAATACACAAAAAATATACACTCGTATAACCCTCTAACGCTCTCTGATAAAGAGGCTATAAATTACATTTTAACCATGTTTGTTTTAAAATTAACCCAGTAAAATATGGTTTTATTAGCAACTGTTAACATAGTAAAAGTTTTAATAAAGAAGTATTACGGACCGCCCGCGGTCTCGCCCGGGTTTCCCAGCACTAAACTAGCAGGTGTCCAGACGTGCTTTCCTTTGTAGCCTTTTAACATTTTGTTAAACTGACCTTAATGTACACAAATTATGTCAATAATATTACAATAAATTATAGGCTGTGTTGTGTACTATGTCGTAACATTTTTTGCTGCTTGTTAGGGGTCCGTACCCAAAGGGTAAAAACAGGACCCTATTACTAAGACTTCGTTGTCTGTCCGTCTGTCTGTCTCCAGGCTGTATCTCAAGAACCGCTATAGCTAGACTTCTGAAATTTTCACAGAGTGTGTATATCTATTGCCGCTATAACAACAAATAAAAATGAAAATAAAATAAAATTAATATTTAAGGGGGGCTCCCATACAATAAACGTGATTTTTTCGGCCTTTTTCACTCTATATCAATAGTGGCAAAGGGTAGGGACTTGAATTTTTCACACATTCTTTTGTTATATCTTTAATTTAATATTTAAAATAATATTAAAATAAAATAAAAATTTATGGGGGGCTCCCATACAAAAAACACAATTTTAGTCTATTTTTGCTCTGTATCAGTACGGAACCCTTCGTGTCCGACTCGCACTTGGCCAATTTTTTTGTGAAGTAATAAATAAAACATAATAGCAGTGAAAATTACAAACTTGCTATAATATGTTTAAAAATTCTGCAAGATGTGGCAAACCGCAAACATCACACAATATTTTTGGTGTCCTTCAACACCATGCTTTATGGTATAACAAGTACTTTTCTCTTTACTATAACTCATGTTTTAACTAGGAGGATAAATAAAAATCTAAGTAACGATAATAATGATAGTTTGATCCTACAAGTTTTAAAAATAGAAGACAAGTGGTCTAACAATTACATTCACTGTGACTAGGGTTGCCACCTATTTTTTGCAAATAAAGTTTTAGGTGAGTTATTAAACCCGTACACAGTATAAAAATAAAGTACAATTTATAAAATTATCTGTATAAATAAAAATGAATTCCGTACTTTGTTTTTGCTTATTTTGGTCTTGAAACATTCGTGGAAGCCCAGGGAGGGTTTAATACTAGGTTCATCGGGTCACCTAGTTTAAAATAAAGTATTTTTGCGTACTTTATTATTTTCGTAAAGTACAAAGTACAATTGCTTGAAATAACGTACAATACTTTATAATAAAGTACGGGTGGCAACCCTAACTGTGACCAAACTAAGTTAGTTATTGTTAGTGACGGCCAACAGAGAATGCACTTTTGCACCCGACTGTACCGTGTCCATGCGTAATTTTAAATTCAGACAGGTACACTCACCACCGTAATTAGTTTGGAAGCCGTTGTCGTGCAGCGCGTTGCGTGTAGACATCAAATCTTGATGCCCCCTCACCAGACCAATCTAACTTTACTACAATTTGGTCTACCTTTAATCAAAAATTACAATTTAAACTCGCTGCAGTTGGATTATAAATAAAATTGCCCTGAAGGTAGTCAAGGTAACTCAACGTAAAAATGTAATTACCTGGTTCGTTCTCGAACCGGTAAAATCATGTGGACTCAAGGTTCAAAGAAAGTACTTTAAAAAACTATGACTTTGCCTCTGATTAGCTTTTTCAGATGTCTCTTATGGTGCGCTTATACGGGCAACTAAAATTGCTCAACTCCAGTCAATTCTCGTCAGCTTTGACGTCACGACTACATCATACAATTTGCGGCAACAGTGCTTGTTGCCGCAAATTGTATTGTATGATTATTGCGCAATTCAATATTGAGTGATGTGGCCATCGAACATTTGAGCGATATGAAATAAATTGCTCCATATTGCTCACCTAATTGCTCCAGGTCGCTCCATTCGTGTCGCCGAGCAATTATTGTCGTAATTATTGCCCGTGTAAGCGCTTCTTTACATCCACTCTAAGTCGAATGACGAAACATAGAAAATTCTCAAAAAATAGTCAGACATTAAGGCAAGACAGGACAGAATTTATAAACGGTTTTGCTAAAAGTTCAGACAGACTGAGCCGTCAGCCCAAAGGACGGAAATAAAATTGAACTTTCCAGTTCTTATAAATCATACAGCAGATTGAATAGAGATACATCAGTCTGCATACATGATTGTGACGCAGGACTCCATGTGTCGGCTTCAGCGAGGCTTCAGCTCAAATATTTCACTGCATGCGAACGACGAACGTCATATTTTATAGTAGTTTCGGCATTCATCATAATTTCGACTCTGGAATTTTACATTATTATCCTGGTCGACTGATATTTTTTTTAATCCAAATATTCTATAAAAAAGTTTAAATGTTTTTGGAAAACTTCGTTTTTAAGGAAGTACAATTAAAAGAGCCATAATAATATAAGAGGTATTTTCAAGAATATTTTCCTTCATATACCGTACTGTTTTGGTTAAAAATGCAGAGAATCTTCATCTACATCTTTATCTGATCTAGAAAATTAGAACATATTTTTAAGAAGAGTTTACCCAAAGCGATAGCAAAATTGCTATGAACCAAAACGTACAAACGCTGTGGATCAAGTGTTGCATTTTTTATTTCAATATAATTTTTACTCCACTAAAATGTAGCTTTATTTGAGATACTTCGGCCTGATACTTTTCTCTTTTATTCAATAACGGGCAAACAATACGTGATGTTATTGGATAAAAACGTCACAAAGGCCTGATGTAAACGTAAATGTTACATTTAACAGTGCCATTACCGTAATTACGTTCTGTCGACATATTATGCACTAATTTTATCCTAACTAAATTACTTAACTTTCATTAAATGAAGCTTTTGACAGAAATTTAAGTTTATATCAAAATCTTTATTTAACCCATCAAGCCCCATAAGCTCACCGGTGAGCAAGACACAATAGAATAACAATAGATTTCCAAGAATCTACGTTAGAAGGATAAATTAAAATTAAGTACTTAATCATTATATTAAACGTCTCTAAGTGCGGCCTGTAGACTTTAATTCTACAGAGCTCTTTAACATTTAAAGTTTTGTAAAAACATTAACGTCCCCAAATGTTATGTTAGCCGCTAATGCCTTTTATGTTCTAAAAGAAGAGCTCACAAACTAAACCAGCCCTAATAAACCCTCTTAAATTTTACATTATAGTTGTCAAACAGTGTGATGTACATTAAAATTGACAACGGAATATAATGGCGCCTAATGAAGAAGACATGTTCTCCTAATGATATTGTAGCTGTAAAAGCAAATATGTACGCATAATGCGTTTTCGCGGTATTAGATTGTCAGGTTTATGTGTGTCAGCCCTGGGATTATGTTGACACCATTAAACTCAGGAATTGGTTTATTGTATGTGTAAAGATAATTATGTTTAATGTCACAGCCCTGTCAATTAGGGTTGTCACAAGTTTCACGATACTCCACAAATAAGCGGATTTCTGACACTACATTATAATGGAATACTTACTATTCGATATGAATACGAATTTTGAGTTTCTATGGAATAATATCGGATAAAACAAAAAAATACGTATGGCACTCGGGGACTGCCACGATAAAGCTATTGCATAGCATTTTTATCATTATGCAAATATAATTCGCTTACGTCTAGTCACATGCACACAAACACCGTGCCGAAGTCTGGCAACGCCGCACCGTCGCGAGCGCCGTGCCGGTCGGTGTCGGAGGGTGTTAAAAACGTGCAAAGAAAATCTTATATCTTTAAACGAGCAATTCTTGGAATCTCGGAATTGGCTTCAACGATTTTCATGAAATTTAGTATATAGGGGGTTTCGGGGGCGATAAATCGATCTAGCTAGGAATCATTTTTAGAAAATGTCATTTTATTCGTGGTTTATCGAATACCGAGTGAAGCTCGGTCAAATAGCTAGAAATACATTGTACAAACAAACACCAAAACATATTTCTTCTGAAAAAAACAATTCATATTTCTTCATTTTAGTACAAATGACATAACAATACTAACTCGTTATCCGGTTGTATTGATTCTCCAATCCTCTGAAGTATTAACTATAGAAGACGTCTACCAAAACACTTGGAAATGCAAATTTTGGATAAAGGAGCAGACACGAGATCCCGACGGCTTTGTGACGAGCAGAGCCCCTAGCCAACTCGTTTTCTTTAGAGCTTCTTTATAGAGTCGCCGATCAAAATGTTTGGAGTTGACATAATATAGCTATGTCCACACTGTGCACTTTCATCTTCAATTTTCGTCATCAACTTTCATATAGGCGCATTCAATAATTGAATGCGTCAAGGAATGCAACGCCAATATTGTCATTTTTGAAGTTTTGGATACGGTCAGAGGGCATGCCTCACGTTCGCGGTTGACTGCGCTATAACGCATACCCTTGATGAACAGAAAAAGGCACAGTGTGGACAAATCTAGTGAGTCGAATGTCGAATTTTATCGAACGCTTATGTCAATTCTATACATTTTGATCGGCGATTCTGTAAAGAAGCGATAAAGAAAACGTCTTGACTAGGGGCTCAGGACCGGCTTTGAGTCGGAACAGGAGTGACTTCTGACTTCACACTTACGGCTCTCTTATATTCGTACTCTATTCAAACATCGTTTACAGGAACAAAGACAAACACGTCTATAAGAGACGACATATTTATTTTGATTGTTATTTATGTATTGTAATATAGTTTATTTAAGAACTACGGAATGAAAACGATTGCTAGAAGATTGAATGTATTTCTGTGTGTCCGTCCGTTGCAGCTTATAGCTGAAACGATTTCCCAAATACTACTAAAAAAATTATCATAATATACCCCTAAATATCTTTGATACCTATAAAAATTATTATAATTAAAGAATTTAATAGGTACCTTTCGAAAATCACTTAACAATTAAAATTTTCATTAAGTAAAATATTATTTGTTCATGAATTCAAAGAATTCAATTAATAAATTGAGCAAAAAACACGAAAATCCTGCGCATTTGCGCAATAATTACAAGCACATACTCGTATTTATACCGAAAAATTCCAACGCATACCTACCATGTGCAGTTTAAAATTTCAGCTCTTCATACGTTACATAAAGTATGAGCCAAATTTTAACTATTCAGTACAAAATGTAGCCGTCGCCGTACAAAAGACAGTGACGGCTCGCTTCGACAAAAATGTATTTTAGAGGCGTCGGATGCAAATAGGTACACATTTAGAGTTGCGCAGTACATAGAAACCTCCACGGAACATAGTTTGTTTCACGTACCTACACGGAACATACAGGTATCTGTTCCACGGACAACACTCACACCGACAACCCATCCATAAAATACGTCACATTTGAAGGAGGGACGAAGTGTGACATGGTGTGACGTGGAGGGGGGGACCCACAATTATGACAAGGGGGGGTGGTCTAAAAGTCATAACAGTCGTGTGACGTACTTTATGGATGGTCCCAATTCGTTCCACGGAATCTACACACACTGATAACTCCTCCACGGACTCTACTAACACTGAAAATTGCTCCACGCTCCTGAAAAATGTTCCGCGCGAGTAGATCCTACGTGTGAGATGTCGGACGTTTTTTAAACTTACGCCCCGCGGAACATTCATAAAGCTTGTAAATATTCACCGTTTATGCTCGAAATACATTTCTAAATATGGTTTCTTGTTCGGCGTGCGAAGCCGACAGCGCCGACAGATGTTCCAAAATAAAATTACACGATCGCTACATTTTATTTTGGCAGCGGAAAAGAAATTGCTCGTGATGTTTCAGTTGTTTTAATTGACAACAGTAATGGCGGTTAGTTTTCGACTCTTTTAACTTTTGTATCTGATTGAAGATCTGTTGATTAATCTCCCGATTAAACACTAATAGCTTGACCGGAAGTTTTGTGCTGCTTTAGCCCGGCCGCACATTGTCCGAATTCTGATCAGAAACAGTTGAATTTCGCCGGACCGCCACCCCGCACACTATCCGAAATATCCTTCCGGCGAGTTCAACTGCTTCTGATCAGAAATTTCGGACAATGTGCGGCCGGGCTTAAGCAACAGAGATCTAAACTTTGGATACAACTATCCATCACTTATTTGGAAACCTTTTTTAAATGTTATACATTATCACGGTATACATATACCATAGTCATTTTCGCGATGAGTTATAAAATATTTATACTGCATATAAAAGTCACTGTTTATTATCAATAACTTGTTTACCTTGATTCAATATTTGTATCTCGTACAAGGTACAAGAAAGAGTACCACGCAACTGTGCCTATCAATAAACAATACTATTTAATTACCAAATAAAAGCATATCGTGCGTATAAAACGTTTTATGAAGCATCAATCTGAATGGCCGTTGCAAGAGTCACGTACATTTTTACGATTTCCAGTTTGCTCACTTGATGTGGAGCCATCGCTACTTGTGCGTGACCGAGCCTCCCCTATCGCTATCCGGTGTCCCTATGCACTAAATTACATCCCCCATGCCACAGAACGAACCGAAACAAACCAGATTTTAGGAAATTATCATAAATTTTGTTCGATACTGAAAACCCCAAGGTAAAAGCTTTTGAACAAGGGATGCTTATAATATTGAAAACGGAAACTATTTCTTTTTATATGAACAACATAACAGAATAATATTATAATGTCTATTAATAATAAGGGTATTTTAAAGACAGAGTGTACATCTTTTTATATTTTTAAACGAGCAATTCTTGTATATATATATAATTGGAATCTCGGAATCGGCTCCAACAATTTTCATGAGTATATTGGGGGTTTCGGGGGCGATAAATCTATCTAGCTAGGAATCATTCTTAGAAAATGTCATTTTATTCGTGTTTTGTCGAATACCGAGCAAAGCTCAGTCAAATAGCTAGTATTATATTATGCTGCGCCCAGCACCACTCAGGTTGTAAAAATTTATATTTTGTTCAATATACTTATAAATAATAATAATCTCTATTCTCTTCTTTCCAGACCATGTTCGGGAATTCTCGTGCGGTATGCTCTACTACAGAACTTTCTTCGTCGACTCGAAACGCGATGCGCTCTATGTGGGTGCAATGTAAGTATCTTTTTATTTATTAACAGAAAGCATTAACAATGTGGCGCTAGATTGAGAGGGAGACTTTTGCCCAGCATAGGCTCTTGAAATAATGATAAACAATTATGAAAGATTTAATTTTAATTCTTGCGAAAAGTAGCAATGATAAATATGTTTTATCATTCTACTAGAATCTACTCAGTCTATTGTATTTTAAAAATACTCTGCAACTTATTATTTGTTGACCTACTAGCATTCGAATTATTGACATGCAACTGTTCTATTTCTACAGAAAATAATTATGAAACAATGCCGTCAATAAAAGTATAATGATGTTTTAATGTACGTAATAAAGTTAGTTTGCTGTAGCGGTATTATGTAATATAACACACGCGTGACCTGCATACATTAGTGGTTATTGGTAATAAACTACCTACGATGCAGCCCTCAATCTCCTTCAATCTACTGCTATATACCATAACAATAAAACAATTCAACATAATATACTTTACTATCGCTTAGAAAATTACTATTTTACTTCAAGTGCCTCAATCTATTGAGTAAAATTTCTATTTTACTTCGATTTTGTCGGTTCAATTTTTGTAGTCATGGAAAAATAATGTTTCTCATGAATTCATTTTGTCGCAACGACATAAAAGTGAGTTCGAAACGAGATCGAGAAGGCTAATGACAAAATGGGTCAACGGCGGGCGTCACGAAAGCCTGCCAATAATAACGTATCACATTTTCAGCTATAAAACCACATAAAACAGTGAAACGAGACCGATAACGTTACCACGCAACATTTTCTGTCGTATTTGCCGTAAATTCTTGGCCATTTGTGATCAAAGACTCGCTTTAATTGGAAACTTATATGTGATTGTTCTTGTGAACAATATTCTGCTAATAGCAGAATAACCAATTCGAAGTGAAATTTTACAGAGTAGATCAATATGTACACGAAATGAAGAATTGCAGCATACTCGGTTTCATAAACAAACTGTCATTTCTTTTGAGCCAGCACTTTAGGGGGCGTCCACAAATTACTTGAGGTGTTTAGGTGGGGAGGGGGTCGAGTCAAATCACATCTAATCTCACGTTGGGGAGAATCTCTCGGCAAATCTCACGTAATTTTTTTCTCAACAAAATAATACTATTTTAGTCCATTTCATCCAGATTGTACGTATACGTATGCTTAAGATTTAATCGTATGCGTAATCGTTATACGATTAAGATCATTTACAAATTCGTTCGAAAGAAAATCTACTGACTGACAATCCAAACTTTACGTAAAAACCGCACAAAGTCTCACGTGAGATTTGTGGGGGGAGGGGTTGAATAAAATCTCACGTAATCTCACCAGGGGGAGGGCGGTGTGGACGCCCCCTTACTTTTGTATAAACAAGTTATCTTTTCGATATTAATGAAAGTATATCACAATATTTTGAGTTAGTTATCCTGCTTTTGTCTCGATAGTATGCAATAGCATTGAGTGTTTTTTTTTTTATTACATCTGACTTTCAGCTTGAAGAATTTTCGTACGTTTCGTAGAAGTGTTGTAAGAAAATCATTATTGATTTTTTCATACTTGATCTCAATGAGTGCGAATTTACATAATACGAATAAAAGCGTATTTAAGCATTCATAAACCCTTATACATTGAACTGGGGATACAGAAAGTGGGTCAAACTGTTAATAAATTTTCGATAACACCTTGACGGACCTGTATGCGTTTTTTAATTAAATTCGTTTGTTTCAGGGACCGGCTCTATCGGTTGAATATGAACAATATAAGTTCGACACATTGTGACGTAAGTTTATTTACTTTTTTGTTTTTTTTTGTTCCTGTGAAAGGGTTTGTATTAATTTTCCATTAATTTTCAGAGGGACGCCATTAATTTGGAGCCAAGTAACGTCGCGCAGTGTGTGTCCAAAGGAAAAACGGAGGTTAGTTTATCTTTATTTGAAACATTGTTGCTTTTGTGATATGTTTAGTAAGCAGTAAAAAATTATACATTATGCCAATAAGTTGTTTCGGAAAATAATTTTAGTCAATTTTCTTTTCTTGATTTTTAAAATACCTACTGCAACTTAAAAAAATACAATGTGTTTATTTTCCACATTTTAGACACAGTAAATTATAGCCAAGATAATGGAATTGCCCAGTGCCATTCTGTTAGACAGCTGTTTTAGTCACGTTAAAAAAACGAATGCTTAGATCTTGCAATCAAAAGCTTTAATTAAAGTATGGAAAGCCAAATCAAAGGAGATCGCTGCAACAATGCAACCACGTTTACGAGTTCATTAAATCAATTGCAGCTCCTTTGTTACAACTAGCACTATTTCCATCACGGGTTAATCTCATTTTTAACTGAGCGGCGGGCGAGAGCATATTTCATAGCGGGGAGCTTAAAGCCAAGCGCTATATTAAGGCCGTTAATTTTGATTTACAATCTCTACGTTAAAGCAATATTTGTTTTATTTCTCCTTTATCGCCGATCTTGAGATTGGGTTACAAGCTGCACTAATTCGGTTATACTCGTGGAAATACACGCTGTGTGCTATATTTATGCCATTTAGTAGACTTAGTTTGTATTATTGGAATTACGAAACAGTAGATTTTTTATATAGTCTATAGTACTTCTAAGTAACAAAAAGATTCGCAACATTATGTATATTGATGACATACCTTGAAAGCAAGCTTTCTAAGTTTTTAACGTATTTGAGAAGAGCAAAAACTTGTGTAGATAAAATATTTACAAGTGTATTACAGTGTAGATCTCTTTGTGAGTCAGAAAGTTATTTATAGTGGCATAAGCTGTATTTTTTGCTACCACGAAGTTAAAAGTAGCATGAATAGCATATTAAATGTCTCGACGGCTAACTAAAATCAGAATTTATCGCAGATGACAGCAGTCAGAGTCGTCGAGACTAAGTTTATGTACTACCAGAATAAACTCGAAAGGGAACTCCCAATTTTATCTCCAACATAAAGTCTTATAAAAGATGTCGCTCGGTAAAGCGAAAAAAGTAAATTTGTTTTATTAGAATTAAAAGGGGATCATAAAAGAGAAATATAGCCGGTCTATTACCCTGATCGTGGCAGAAACGGGTACTCGTGGCCATAATCAAAGTTTCTCGCTGTAAGGACTTTTCCTAAACACGATGTAACAGGGAAAAGGCCGGGAACCGCCGTCGGCAAAACTCGGAACCCGACACTGCGACAACCAATGGATGGTAAAATAAATTGAATCAGCTTTTTTGACGGTCTGGCTGGATGATTTCACGGCGTTACATTGTACTGAGTATTTACGTCTTGCAGCTATAAACCTAGTGACCTAGAAAGTCTGCGCTTAATTAAAATGATAGCTGGAACAATTAATTGTAAGAATTGCTGAAACTTCCGGGCATTTTGGTACAAGCTTTTACTTTGAGTAAATTTTAAATGTAAAAACCTGTAAAATATGTAAAGTATTATTTTCTCAGCTGCAACGATCTTTCCGGTGTAAAAGAGAAGCTACGCAAAAGCACTCAAGCATTTTTAAGGGTACAATTTAATTTTTTTTCTCTAAAAGGTCGAAGTGATAAATCTTAGTCTAAGCAAAAGGCCATTTGTTGGAAAAACGCGAAAAAGTGCCGTAAATCGACTTACGTAGAAAGTGGCGAATAATTAACGAAATGGACCCATCGAAGTATTAGAGTTAGGGCGCGTACCCACTAGGAGCCTGCGACGCGATGCTGGTTTCGTTGCTTGCCTCATAGTAGTAGGATCACAAAATCATTGTATTCTAAACTGTATTATGTGTTTTTTTTACATTTCGTTCAAAAAATATTGGATGCTCATTTATAGATACAAAAAATATTGACGACTTAGCAATGATTGAGACAAACTTTCGACAGGCGTCAGATCAGCCCTAGTAGACAAGTGGCTAGCGATTATCGTAAACGCTAACAAAATGTATGCGATTTGACATAAGTCATCGCTTCGCTAGCGAATACTAATCCCATACATTTTGTGGCGTTGGCGTTAGCGTTTACGATAATCGCTTGCCGCTTGTCTAGGCCCTCAGGTGGAAAGTGAAATGAAAATGTGAAGTTGTGTTTAATGTGAAGTTAAAAACTCTTACTGATAATTTTCAAAAGCACCTGGCAGTGCTTTGTGCCAGTCAAATTTACCACCACCTAGGAGAAAAGTCATCGCCCATGACGTCATGTCATCGTCCTGTGCGAACACACCTTTACTCAGAAACTTGGACTCGATTGTTCTGCTTAATTCTGATTGTTTCTCGCAAAACTGTTTTCTGTTCGCGTCAGTACAGCGGCTAAACGCTCAAGTATATTAATCCGATAATTACTTTAGAACAATCTCGAAGTTGCGAGAAGTGCGGCGCAAGTTTTTACGTGAAAATGTTCGGAGCTCTAATTGTTTATTGTCCCGCTCCGGATCGAAACTAACAAGAAAACCTTTTTCTCGCAACATGCGATACTTTGTAAGGCTATTTTCTTATGCTGTATGTATATAAGATTGTTCACAGACATAGATCAAGATAGTACCGCATGCGTATGTACTTCGCATGCCATATCGCGTTCCCAAACGACGAGCAATGCTCGTCTTTCAAAATTCTGTTCTTTAGTCTGCTATCGGAATCGGACGTCAATCGGAATTTTAAAAATGCCTATAGGCCTAAAAGTGCCGTATTGAGCTGTAGAAATTCAAATAGAAACGTTGGCCTAGATAATGGACACGTTTCTTATCATCGGTACGTCACAGTAGGTAGGAAAAAATTGCACACTCGTTTTCATACAAATGGAGCGACATGCGGTATCTATCATGATCTATGTCTGTGAGATTGTTGCTTGTAATATAAGTTTTGCGTTTACATAGTTAGCATCGAGACATAGGTACTCTCGCCACCACTTAATTTATTAATGCAACCCACACATTAACATTGAAACCTGGCCAGCAACGCATGAGTGATTTCAAGTGCCCAAGTGTATGCGCAGTTCATAAGAGCATTATTTTTCCTTTAATACTTCGATCGCGTATTCCAGGAAATGCTATTGTATTATATTGTTGTCGCGATCACCGGTGCTCTTATGGGGCTTGAAGAATTAATCTCATGACACAGAGTTACACGACTGGCGATCAATGCCTCGTCATTATAACAGAAACGATTTATATAAACATTTTCAATAAACAGTAGAAGTACGAATAACCATTAACCAGTTACTCATTGTATGCATCCTCTACTACACACGAATATCCAAGTAATCGATATCTTGCTCCCAAACTTCATCAGTCCCAGAAATCACGGCCTCTACCTGGTAAAATTCAAATTCCGTCAGAATATCCGAACAATGCAATGGTGGCGGTCTGTCGTGACGTCCAGAAAATTAGTTTCAATCTCCCGGCCGGCCGCACTCGCCGCAGCCTGATATAAACACGGACTTCGCAAATATCCGACCGGCGATTATACCGCGTCGGATTACTTTTTCACCGACTGTCACAAAGGAGGATGGAATTTTTAGATTAGAAACAAAACCTAGCTTATCATTTTATTCGTTACATTTAGAGTCCTATCCTAATTGCATTATTAATTTTATTTAGTCTGCAAATATTCTATGAACCTTAAACGTATGAACAAAAAACATTAAACAGTTGATGTTTCCTTAGATACTTGTTATTACTTTTTCGTTGTCTTATGTGCAATCAGCAAATTGCGTACGAGTTATGTTTTCACGTATAATACAATAATAAAAGAATAATAATTATTAATTTCATTTTTAAATAATTTTATGCCAAATAAAATACTGATTTTTGAGCTTTATAGTTAACAGTTAATAAACGCAAATGGTGCAATTGTTTGTGTTGAATCGTTTTATTCGGGAAATGAGCGACGCATATTCCTGCAGAATATTAATGGGCTGCCCAATATTTATGTTGGGCGGAATTTGCATAATCACAGCTGGCAACACTGTATGGACGTAGGGCTTTAGGGATTATTTTTGTAAGGGCTTAGTCTTGGTGTTGGACAAACATAACGCTGTTGAGTTAAACTTGGAGCAAAAAAGCGCAAGGGAAGTTGTATGACTTGGCGACTGAGCTTTTTTTCATTATTGATTGTAATTAATTTTATGATACTTACTAAAATTAATAAGACATCATAAAACAAGTTTATAAAGAATATCAAATATTATTTTTGTGTGTGTGTGTACTCACACTGTCACCCGCCTCCATATTTTAAAAGGTGAATATTTTTTTCGAAACTTGACGTTTAATTTCTTTAAATAACATAAATAATTAATACTAATTTATGTTTTTCTGTAATATAAAACTGCATAACAAATAGATAATATTTATAGTTTACTACAAGAGTACCATCGAAAAATTGGTTCACAAAAAATAGCGCACCTACGTCATTTGGGCCGATTTGTTTCAATGTTATTTGTGATCTTTCGGCTAGGTTTTACATAACACGATCAAATCACGTAGGTCCAACATATAATATCTGGACGCCGTAAAACATTCGTGTACTAACCCACAAAAAATTACATATCGAGTTATGAATGCAGGTATGTTCTTTAGATGATTTAGAAACAATACTGCATTCAAAATTTAACAACAAAAAAAATTGTGGGTACAGCACTATAATACTTCAAGCAACCAATTGTATAAATATTTTTTTCTGATAAAACATGTGATTAACGTGTACGTATGTTATAGAACTTCGACTGCCGTAACCACATCCGGGTAATCCAGCCAATGGGTGACGGCTCCCGGCTCTATGTCTGCGGCACCAACGCGCACAGCCCCAAGGACTGGGTCTTATATGTAAGTACTTAGTTACTAGAGGAAACAACGTACTGAAGTAGCGATAACTTATATATTATAGTGCGATGAATTTTGTCTGTATACCAACCAGGCAAAGAAATGTTCTTAGGAGATACAAATACTGTGAAAACTAACAGAGTTAAACAAAATGAAAAACGTTTTGCCTTTTTTCTAAAATACGCAAGCAAAACTTCGCAGCGAAGTGTCTAAATAATAAAATTTACTATGAGTTAAAATATGTGTCTGCATTTGCAACAAAAAATCGTCCAATTTTCTAAAACATACATCAGCACAACTTTTGCAAAGTGTGCCTTTTTTTCCAAGCTTATCTACTAACTGGTCAACTAGCCTAACCATGCATTGATTTGTGTATTTACTGGAATATCCACTCAAAATGTCCAACAATATCGAGCGTCTTACCTCACACGATATTCAATATACTCATATCTCGGTGTCGACGCTCGGGGTAAGTAGCTGTACAAAGCACTGGACCTCTGCCAAGTGCAACAGTTGAGCTCTCGTGGTCGCTGATAAAAAGTATCAGTCTTGTGTACGCTGATACGAGTATCAGCTAGATATTTGATAAGTTTTTTAATTTGAATCAAAGTAAAGTATAGGGAAGTAGATGTAAGTTATGTTTTGTGATAGATAATTTAATTTAGACTATTTTTATGAAATGTAATTATCCACATAAATGCTATGGCATTAATTTTAGTGATACATGATAGTACATGCAAATAAACTGAAACAAAAATAAAACCTATAAAATAAATTTGGAATTAATGAAATACTCTGCACCACAACACAACACTTCACAATAGAAAATATTAAATGGACCAATATAAAATATACTCAACCAAATAATTTGTAAACTGAGACTAAAATTTTAAGCTTCAAACTGGCAGTTTTCACTATAAACGACAATTGTTTCGTGTAATTAAACGCGAACATTAGTTGCACCCTAACACTTCCGGAACTCCCATTCCGCGAAGACGTTTTAAAGTATCGCAACTGCACGACGAATTTCACGCCAGTGATTCCAAACGGCTGAGACGAGCCGAATTTCCAGAAATTTCTAACCGAACGCCGCCGTAAAGGCGATCGGATGACGATTTTTCACGTGAACTTGAGCGTGGCGATTTTTCTTATATTTTCCTCGACTTTATTTCATATACTTGACAGTATGCTATAGCTTGTTTTATGTCGTATAAAATAGATTAAAAGTACAGAGAAAATATATTATTTTGTACTTAAAGACATTATAAATCGCTTTACTATTCTCAAGATGTTAACTCAATATTGGAACGAAGTTCCTTATTGCGCGTTCGACGTAAAGGCTAGATAGGCTAGATACTTTTTTTATTAGTACCTGCATGGTAGAGGCAGAGGGCGTTGATAGTAATCCTGTGCGTCTACTAGATGGCGTTTTTTAAATATTTTTTTTGTGTGTATATGTATACAGGTTTTTTAAACATAAGAAATAACTTCGTTCCATTCGGGCGTCCCTTGACACCTCTCAAGTTTTGTATTTGACTACGTTGTTTAGATCATGATAGTATTATTCATAGAGTTAATATACCTAGCAGAATAGAGAAACAAAGGCCTGAGCAAGAGAGATGTCACTATCAGTAACACTGCGTGGTAAAAAGAGACGTGTGATACATGACAGCAGCACTCTTTTTTTGACATCCAGTCGGCACGTGCCGCACGTTGACAATTTAATCTCATAGAATTAATGTTCAATCATGCTTGTGTATACGTACACGTACACATATTTTTCACACAGATGAAAACCAATTTCGGTTTCGTTTGATAGCTCGAGATTGTTGCTCTATTCCGCTAGGTATATTAACTTTATGGTATTATTAGTGCTACTGCACTAGGCCGTAGCTTTGTGCTACGCGTCTACGGGCTACGCAGTGTCGTAGAGCTACGCGCCGTAGCTCTGCTACGCCTGATTTTATTTTCGTAGAACTACTACGTCGGCTGGCTACGAATCTTGTAGCTTCGTAGTTGTATGAGCATTTTGGATGTTTCATTTCTATTTTACGGTCCTATGGAAACCTTCGACGAGTCAAAATAACAAAAAAATCACGCATTCATGCAGACGTAAATCATAACTTTTTGGCGTGGTCGATTAAAAATAAAAACACAGGCGATCCTCTCGCACGTGAGTCCGCGAACAATGGCCGTATTTTTCGCAGTCGGTGCATCAGACAGGATATAAATACGCACTTCATTGTGAATTGTAATGACAGCCCGCTGATGGAAAATGTTAATAGCCTCGGCCGCGCCAATTTTCGCGCGAAAACCTTTACCGCGCGTAACGGGGCCACTTACCTGCGATATATTTTTCGAAAGTCATAAAAAAAAACAATAGATATCGAAAACAGACCGCGATAAATTCGCCGGCACACTTTCCCCGCACTTGACTTTCATATAATTTTATGTGGCGGTCGTTTTGACCCTCGCGCGTTTTATCGCGTTATCCTTTCGCCGTTTAGCGAGCCTTCAATTTTAAACTATGAATATAAATCGCCGTGGCACGAGTCGTCGTCCCGTGTTGCGATTTTTACGTTTTTTCAATAACCCATTACGGCTGGATATAGGCAGTTACATTGAAACGACGAAACCTGCGAAATAATATATAAACCGGTGAAAATTGTTGCGCGCTACGAATATTTAATGGTCTCTGTACCATGTTTTGTGTATATCAATAGTCTATACTTTAATATAATAAAGAAACTAACCTTAACATGACTACATTGTTGTCTAGTTAAATATTAAATTAAAATTCACTGTGAATTTTTATAAACGTTTTTACTTAAACATTCTAATAGACTTTTTAAAAGTATTAATATTTTAAAATAAAACTTTAGCTCTATATTATTATACAAATGCTATTTCTAAATCAACTTATCTTTTAAAAATTAAACTTATTAAAAGTTTAATAACGAAATCGTGACACATTATTAAAAACGAGCGAGGCAGACAATTTTAATGCGCGTCTGTGCGTTAAAATTTAACAGACATTTTAAAGCTTCGTCTAATCTTTTCAGCTATAAATTATATTAAAAAGCCCCGGGAAGTTGTTGAAAATTGAAAATATACGTTTGTAGGGAAGACGACCGCGTGGTAATGCACAGAGTACTGTCACAACAGAGATACCGCCGCCCCTTTTAATCCACTCCCAATTAAGTCATGTTTATAAACTGATATTAATCTGTATTTTGGCAAGTGAAAACTAACAAAAATGTTTCGACAATATTATTTTTAATTACATGCGATTTCGAGCTTTTAAGTTAATGGATCGTAAAGCAGATCATAAAGACGTGTTTTATGCGATTTTGGAACTCATTTCCTTGAAGTTCTTAAAAGCTAAAACTTAGGCGCACCGAAACAGAGGTATTAAAACTTTCGTAAAACCATAAAAAGGTATTATTAGCTAAACAATTTTTCGGTCCCGCTTTCTTTGTGTCAAAGGCACTGTCAAATCTCTTACAAATGGCCACCGCGTGGGGACTTAAAGATATTTTCCGATGAAATAAGCCGAAAGTATTGCAATATAATCTGTCATTTGAGTAATGCATCCACCCTGGGGCGAGGGGGCGTCAGTTTCAAAAATTGAGTGAAATCACATGTACGGGATTGATAGGGCATGACGGTAGTGGCCGCCGCAGCTACACTGTGCAAGATACATTTGTCACTAAATTTATAATCTGTTCGACAAGTAATAGATCTTGTTTATTAGCAAGGATAAATAGTTATTGTGAGTACTATTTTTAGAAGATGATTATAGGATTTAAAGTACTACCATCGTTAATGTAAACAACAATAGGCTTGATGACTACTTTTTTTTCTTATTGGTAATTGAAAGACCCTTAAAAAATAGGAACATCGCTGAAAGAATGCCTCTGATAGCTTAAAAATTCACCAATATATGAAAATTCAAACATCTCATAAAAGAGACCTGCCCGAAACGCTCCATACAAAGTGCTACGAAAGACTGACGTCACTCTTTCGTAGTTTGTAAGCATCGGAAGAGAACTTTGTTCGATAGGTATATTAAATATTGCGTTTACGAAAGTGGTTTCATAACAAAAGTTGCTTTTAATTGCATAAGTTATCGAATGGTATACAAATATTAAGAAATTTAATTGAAAAAAATCAATTTGATTATCCAACTTTGAAGGAGCATAACAAAAAAAATAAAAATGCTATCGAGCTGAAATTTTGGGAACACAAACAACATATTTTTCACCGTGATTTCTTTATTTTATTAACAAAATTCGCTAATCTTTGACCTTGTCATCATCCCTATTATTATTTGTAACAAAAAAACAAAGTAGACAATTAAAAGGGTTACTTTTAAATCCGCACAATATTAGCAAGGTTTTTGTTAAAACAATTAATTAGTGTAGCAGCTAAACACATTTTATTACGCACTTAAATCCAGCCAAAAGCATGGGTTCCATGGTAATAACTTTCCGTGTTTTTAATTAAATTGCTTTTATTAGCATTAAGCTCGGGACCGCTGCACTGCCGCTTATTAGCTCTCACATACAGATAGACAGCACTTTAAATTATGTAATTATGTTACTTGTATATATACCCCCAATGATGAAATACTCAAAGCAGATATGTTACTACCGCGCGCGTTGTGAAGATTCAAATACGGCCCAATTGGGCCGTCTGTTGTTTAGTCTGCATCGAGCGCAGTCACGAACGTGCCGCGTCTTGTCTTACCTACATAAATTGAAAATGACGTCATGCGCGTTTCGAAAATGTACCAATTATGACTCAGAAAAAAAAACAAAACACATGAAATATCTTACCACATGTCTTGATTGCAAAAAATACCTCAATTATTTACATTTTCAATAATTTTTTCCGAACAATCTGGAAAAAATCGAATTTTCGTCATAGCTCAGGCGAAGAAAGAGACAGCGATACGATTCGATGTTTAAAAATAGAACTGTCTCTTTTATGTAAATGGTTTTTCGTATCTGTTGTTTCACTTATCTGTCAAATTTGTCAATGTTTGCAATTTTGAATTTGAAAATTGTTCGGAAGAGATTTACGCCGGAAAATAGTATGAACGTAACAGATCTGTATAAGTAGAACATCATTGTATACCCCCTTACTAATAAACGCTGTATAAGCTTTGAATAGTTATACAGTGTTTTGTCTTCTTCAATCCAATTAAAAATGTCACTTGTGTGACAGGAACAAAACACTGTATAACTATTCAAAGCATAAACAACGTTTATTAGTAAGGGGGTTAATCTATAATACAAAAGTGTGTATGTTATTATTTATTCAGATTTTCGACGACCTCTGTGGCTCAGTGGTGAGCGCGTTGGTAGCTCAAGCCGGGGGTCGCGGGTTTGAATCCCGCCAACGGAAAAAAAAAGTTGTTGGGTCCGGATGTGTATTAAATATGTGTATGATATAATAAAAATCTTAAATATTTCCGTTGTCTGGTACCTGTAACACAAGTCCTTTAGGTACTTAGCACGGGGCCAGACTGACGTGGTGTGAAGCGTCCATAGATATTATATATTATTTTTAATAGCTCGTCTTTTATGGGTTAACACAAGCCCATAATGTTCTCTAAAATATATGAAACTTCAGATACGAACACAGTAGCAACAGTTGTCGAAACTAGAATAACCCTAACAGGACAATTTGTAGCTTTAAAACGTCGCATTTGTCTCGTTCGAGGCAGCGCGATAAGCCGCGCTTATTGATTGTTCCCATTTAAATTGAAAACGAATCTGTCTCGGGAATGTATTGTTATTATATGCGCTATTATGACACACCTTTCGTTTCATGTTATTATTTTACTAAGCTTACCTATAACAATACTTTTTTAGTACAGTATACCACGGGATCAGCTACTTTGAGATAAATCGTTACTAGTATGGTAGTTAGAGTATTTAATACTTTACTAGTTTCCTACTACTGTAAGAAAAAATTCACTTGGTACATTTTGCGTAAAAATTACAATCTGATGTGCTTAAGTTAGTAATGGTTATCATGTATAAAAATTAACCAAATATATGATATATTTTTTTAGTCAAAGTATATTTCATAAGTAGTAAAAAGGAATTGTTAATCTATACTTCCATACTATAGTATTATAAATGCGAAAGTTTGTCTGTCTGTCTGTTTGTCTGTTACCTCTTCAGGCTCAAACCGCTGAACCGATTTTGCTGAAATTTGGCGTGGAGATACTTTGAGACCCAGATATTTTTAATCCCGGAAAAATGTACGGCTTCCGCGCGATAAACGAATTTTGGCGCAACCCGCGGGCGTCATCTAGTATTATAATAATTACAGCAGATTTCTAACAAAGCCTTTTAGCCTACGTACATTCATTTTTACAAAAGCTAAAATGAAATTTATAATCTACGTTTGAAAGTGAGAAAAATTTATCTTAAATATCATGCACTACACTTTCTGTCTGGCGCTAGTTAAGATTCGGTGCAAACGAGATACTGACAATCGCGACTGGACGCGGTGCAAATTTTGTATCATTTGTAGTTCCTGTAATTACGTAATAACTCCCACACCGATTTCGGTGGCCGGTTTCATTAAAATACGTAAGCTAAGTACTACATGCGATATAGTAGTATTGTTACAGCGTGTTTTTATGTAATATCAATTTGATTGTGACGCAGTCGCCACAACTTGTAACATTGTCAATGGTCAACCAACATGAAGGACGTATCAGCGACTCAAAGCGATGATGACTCAAATATAGATGTGTCACATAAGTGCAACAATATTTTAATCAAATACAGAGACGCGCCAGCTTTCATATCGTGTCTATATAAAGCCTTGATCCTATTTGGGCAACTACTACAGAAACTACTTACATCAATTATTATTATTATGTAGTGGCAACCGACAAAAAACTATGAGATGTGTTGCTTCATACGGAAGTTTATAGTCTAGGTGTCGATATTTTATTTTGCAACTTATCCCGTAGCAATTATAATCGCCCGTTTGCACCGCGTAAGTGTCATATACGTCACTCAGCGCACTTACGTCATTAACGTAATTATGACGCGTCTCGACGTAAGAGCCCTCGGCGACCACTTTATAAGCTATACGTATTCGCTTAACCATTTTTACAGCTTACGGTGGTCGGCAAACTTAATAAGAACTAGCATAGTATTCAGTATTCCTTCGCTTTTTATCGTTTTCTCTCATTAAGATTCTAGTAGGTGAATAGCGAGTTTATGACGAGAGCTTCTTAAAAAAGCGCCAATTGAAAAGGGTTTTTCAAATGTTAGTCTTGCAATTACGGTTGTTTTTACTCCTTGTGTCTAGTTCTTATTCTGTAGAATCTCAGTAATGTCGTTAAATTTTTATATATATTATTTTTATTTATATTTTAGTGGTTCAAATTGTGAAGCACTAAAATTTTATACTCTACTAGCTGTCCCAGTGAACTTCGTGTCACTTTAAAACCTTCCCTGGACTTCTACGAATATTTTAAGACTACAACCAGCCCAATCCGTTCAGCCGTTTTCGAGTTTTAGCGCGACTAACACATTTGAAAATCCATTTTTATTTATATAAGATTTTCGTTCAAAATAGTTTTAATAATGTTGTCATTTCATGCTTATTTTTTTCTCAAACAAACCCATTAAAACTTGTAGCAAATAAATCGAAACTAAACGTAGGTATCAAACAAAATTATTCAAAGTCTCCCAACAAATTTATAGTAAACACATTCTTTAGACTTTGCATGTATTTGTCGTTTTGGCGCATCGGGACATATTTCACGACGAGCACAGGTGCACTTCCTGTGCAGAATTAGTAGCCAATACTGCACTAAACATGCATTGTGCAAGATTGTACGTTGCAGCATATTGTACGTGGATTTCATCACATTTTGATAGACTGCATAAGTAATTTGAAGCTTTAGTAAGGCTGAATTTAGAGCTATAATATTCAACAAACGTGTGTACTTAGCACATGATCGTCAGGCAATGCATAATCAACTTTAATATCCTAATATTAAAGTTGATTATGCATTCTGATTACTTTCATAAACAGCTCTGTCCTAGTAAAAGTCAAGTCAAGTCTAAATTCATTTTAAGGGCCTTATCAAACTGGCGATTAGCGAGCGATTTAAAAGCGACGCGATTGCGCAGCGCTCACGCCACGATGACGTCGCGATTGCGCGGCGTGCACGCAGGTTGCCTTCGGCGTTTTGGACACTCAGCAGCAAAATGGATTCTGATGTCACACCCTAGACGAGTCTACTATATATAATAATAATCTGTGTAGACGAGTGTACAAAATGGCGTCCACGCCACGCCGCGACGACGCTGCGCTGTCGCGACGTGCACACCGCGCAATCGCGGCGTGGTCGCTGCGCAGTGGCGTCGCATTCAAACCGCTCGCTAATCGCCAGTTTGATAAAGCACTAATTGTTGTCTACTTACAGAATCATGTGTATGTGCTAAATTTCAAGTATCCAGCTCATTCCTTTTGAGTTTTGATCAATAACTCAATATAAGCCTACTTTAACACCTCCGTGGCCTAGTGGTATAGAGCGCGGCTCGTAACTCGGATGTCGTGGGTTCGATTCCCGCGTTGGAAACATTATTTCCAAGTTTGGTTAGAACAATGCAGGCTGATCACCTGATTGTCTGACAAGTAAGATGATCCATGTAAAAAGTTGGTCCTGCGCCTGATCTCTCACCGGTCGTGTCGGTCGGTTATGAGAGTAAAGGAATAGAGAGTGCTCTTATGTACTGCGCACACACTTGGGCACTATAAAATTACTCCTGCGTAGCTGGCTTGGTTTCAATGAAACCGGCCACCGTCACCGAAACCGGTGTGGGAGCTATTATTATTATAAGCTTTACTTGTAGATAAAAATATAAAATAAAATACGTATAATATTAAAATACGCATAACTTCATATGTTAGATCAAACGTAACTAAAGTTTAAACATAATTGAAATTCTCGAAGCTCGCCAAATTATTATCTTGGTAAAATTAGTACACTGATAGTGACATAGTTGCCAAAACTTCCAATATCCTTTGTGTGTTTGAGGGTACTCGTATGATAAGTCAATTATAAATGTTATTATATGTTTATACAGCCGAAATAGCATCAAAGTGACTCGGTAAGTAATGCTAATAAGGTTCGGTTTAATTATTGAACTAAAGCTACATGTTATATGGGACATCTAAATAAGTTAATATACTATGTTCATGTTTAGTTAATGTATTTTAGTAGCGGGCGGGAACCGTAGTTTTCTCGGACAAGATGCTATTATATTATTATTGTAGTAGGCAATGTAGTTTCTTCATTCTTTCTACGACTTTCAAAAAGTGTATCATGATACCCATTTTGAATAAAAAGATTCTTTATTTTATTATTATATTATAGTTTTTTCCGTACTTGAGTCTTATTCTTGGACTTGAACTTGCTCAACGCAAAAAAAAACAAGTTTTACAAGCGTAGGACGTGATGCTACATTGTTGTGCTCTATTTAAGCTATGCGAAATGATTATAGTATGATGTAGTTCATAAAAATATGATCTACTTAATATTATATTATTTTTATTTTTTACACTGTGGCATTAATTCTAAGGTAGAAACGAACAAACTAGAAATTTAGTATATTATGTATATAACGACTACATCAACCCATTCACAAAGATTAAAAGTAAAACAGATGTTTTGGGGAATTACCGTTAAAACATATTCAAGTATTGGAAAGCCATTTCAGGCCATGATGTAGAGGAGATCTTGCACCTGAGAACGCGCTCTTTACGACACAGTAGTTTCACTCCTGTACTTGTTTCAAGACTTTTACGAGTAACATAATATAAGAGTATGTACATAAAGTATAAACTCTGTTTCAATTGATATTACTCTTAACTAGGTGTTTAAAAATCGTTTAAAGCGCGAAAACTGCATTATTTTACGGACTAAAAACAATTTTGTTATTATTTTTATTGCCTGGACTAAAAATATCATTAGAATCGGTAAAGTAAATATTAGTATGGATGAAAACGAAGCTGAATTTGAATCAATGATTTTTAAAACAACATAAGTAACTAAAAGTAAAATTTTCAGGAGACACAAAAACCTGGATAATTTTTGATAATGCAAGTAATTTATAATTATGTATATTATATTTTATATTTCTGTATAAATAGCTCCTAATAATGTATTTTTATATATCTTTTTATTTTATTTTAGTATAAATAAATGGATAATAAAGTTTTTCACTTATGTGCTTTTGACATTAAATCTGTTACTTGTGTTGTTTTGATAACCAAGAAACTATTGTAACATAAAATAATAACTCAAATACTCATATTTATTCAACTTTATTAATCTTAAAATCATAACATAATGTTGCTATTGCCTATGCCTACTTTTCTAGGTATGCATCATCTCCCACTTCATCTACAGTTTCTACTGTTGTGTTTGGTCACTCCAAAATTTCATCATAGAAGTCTTTAAAGGTATCAGGAACATAAGAAATTAACTCTTTGATATCTTCAATTTTTTTTATATTTATCGGTACCAAAACTTCGAAACGTAATGTTGGTCGAATTTATTGCTAATTTACGCCATTGAAGGTCAAACAAAGGTTAAACGTATTTGTTCAAAAATATAAGTAACTAATGGGTATTTTTTTCGTTTAAATACAGAAAAACGATCACTGACCTTATTCCTCGAAATGTTTTTGTAATGAGCAAAATTAAAAAAAATGGACAATCCCCATTGTATGCACTTGTGTTGTTCTAACAATCACCGAAGAGAAATGTCAGTCAGTTATGTTGTTCTAACACTAAGCGGTATTTTCAGTAGTTCAATTTACATAGAAAACGCAAAGCAATTGTGTTGTTTTAACGCACAATTTATTAATGGCCATAGACTAAATCCAAAATCGCTATAAACTCGATTTCGGCAAAAATGTTAGTTACGTTGTTTTAGAAATCATCGATTCATTTAGACGTGGGAGAGCCATGCTTCGGCACGAATGGGCCGGCTCGACCGGAGAAATACCACGTTCTCACAGAAAACCGGCGTGAAAACAGCGCTTGTGCTGTGTTTCGCTGAGTGAGTAAGTTTACCGGAGGCCCAATCCCCGACCCTATTCTCTTTCATACTCTCCCCTATTCCCTTCCCTTCCCATTCCTACCCTCCCCTATTACCCTATTCCCTCTTAAAAGGCCGGCAACGCACCTGCTGCAGCTCTTCTGATGCTGCGAGTGTCCATGGGCGACGGAAGATGCTTTCCATTAGGTGACCCGTTTGCTCGTTTGCCCCCTTATTTTATAAAAAAACTGAATTAAAATATCATGTTATTTAAATTAAAAATATTTTATTTTTATTTAATAGCACATTAGTGGTCATGTTTAAATTATTGTTCACATTAAGATTGAATTGTATTGACGAAGATATTGTGTTAATCATCATCATTTTATGAATATTTTAAAATCCAAGCTTTTGAAGTTTCTCGTTGAAATTCTCAAAGTTGTAAACTTTGTTTGACCTTTCGCGCTGTTGAAATGAAATTTAAGTTGTGTCCTAAATAATGTAAATCCTCGCGAAGTTTCAATCAATATGATCGTTGCGACGGCTCACTGCTTTGAAGATGGTAATTTTGTGAACATTTTGTGAACAAACAAAACAGGGGCTAATGAAGGTTCGCGAACTTTCTTTAAAGGCCTCCAGCTCTTCCTATCCGTTATATTGACACTGGACTTACGCTTCAATATGATTATTCTATTCGAAAAGGAAAATGATATTTGGATTTTTTTGAAATATATTTTGTAATATTTAGAATTCAAAAGAAAATATTAATTGAATGTGTTTGTATCAGAAACACAATATTATAGGTTCACATTACATTTACTTACTATGAATATTAAAGACCAAAAACTTTTTATAAGCTTGCCCGAAACCATTGTTACGTTTTGCTACTACGAAAAAAAGTAATTTGAAAGAGGACAGCAATAATATGCACGAGCATTTTCCTTGATATCTCAATGTAAATACAGCTATCTGAAATCTTATAAAACGTTGATCCGTCAGGTTAGGAAGGTTTGAAGCGATTACTGGACCCCTACACCCCAAAGTAAAAGTATAAGAAGTCCCCGCAGCCGGCGGCATCCTCACGCACGCCTAATTTAATCTTCGGCTTATTGAAATAAAAACGGCATAGGTTTTCGACAGGTACGGGGAGGGCGCAGGTGGGCTCGATGGTCGCTGTGTCGTTAAAATTTACATAAAGTCTCAATCCACAACTACGGCGCGGACCCACCGCTCGCCCCACGTTCATGCTACATTTAGTAATTTTATGATAATTTCGAAAACCGCGCCGCCGCCCATCGCATTATACTAATAGAGCCCGAAAATATTCCAGTTTAGATAATAAATCGTCGTGCGGGAGACTTTCAAATAGCAGATGCGTTTCAATCGGGGTGGACACTCGGAGACGCATAAATCTCCTGCACGTTTTTTAAAGTGGAAAATTAATGGCAAATGAAATCGAAGTGTTCAGTACTTTTTTCATATTTGTTACTACGATCTGTCTCCTGTCATTGAATGATTGTGGTGTAATTTAAATGATTTGTGCGTCACTTGACCAGCATCAAGTACGCTGTAAATTCTACGCAACTAAGGGCCTGTTTCTGTCTTTCTGATAAAGTGCCGAATAGGCTATTCACAACTTTTTTGACAGATTCTCCATACTTGATCTGTCAAGTTAATTGGTGGATAGCCTATTCGTCACTTACCACTGAAACAGGCCCTAACTCCTGTATTCAGGAAAAGAGCATTTAGATTTTATTGCTACCAACTCTCATCTGTGGACGATATTTCGCGGCGGTAAAAATAAATGGTATTGTTTTGTTTCAGTCCAACCTGACGCACCTGCCGCGTCACGAGTACGTGCCGGGAATCGGCATGGGGGTCGCCAAGTGCCCCTACGACCCCGCGGACAACTCCACAGCGCTGTGGGTCGAGCGCGGGAACCCCGGGAGCCTCCCGGCGCTCTACTCCGGGACGAATGCGGAATTCACCAAGGCGGACACCGTTATTTTCCGGACGGATCTGCATAACTTGACGACGGGCCGCAGAGAATTCTCGTTCAAGCGCACCCTGAAATACGACTCAAAATGGCTCGACAGTGAGTATCCTTTGGCTCATTAATTCGTAATCATTACCGCCCCGACACTTTTAAGTGAACAAAGATGTTTAGATTATCACATGATGATATCCTCTTACCTTGTTGTGGTTTTCACCGGGAGTTTGCGCTGCCAATATTTTATGTTTAAGTACGATGCGAAATTGAAGCTGCCCGATTAGATTTAAAATCAAACCACGCTGATTCCATTGAATGATGATTCTAATGATTACGTTATACGTAAGGCCCGACGAATAATTTCGATATTCAATGAATCGTCGGAAAACCGATCGGCAATCAGTCGGGAGCACGTTTCGGTATTCATTAGAACAATTGTTACAAATTATCAGCGCTTACACGATTTGGACTGAAATTGGCTTGTTTTGAACTAAACAATGGGAAATTACCGTCACGCTGGTTCTAACAATTTGTGTTCTTAATTTGTGTCTACCACAGCCGTCGCAAAAATTATACCTCAATTATATTTGCTCCCGTTTGGAACATTATTATATTTCGCGACATTGTGGGGGGGAATTTATGTAATACATTAATTAGCATTGCCAGTATTGTTCGTATTGTGAGCGTTCCTACAGCCTTGTAGATTCAGGTTTATTACAACCGTTTGATGTCATTATGTTATTGTTCTCAGAAAACTCCTTTGATTATACCCCTAATTATTACCTTCCTCTTATTTTATTTAAATTCATATTACAGTAATTTAGGTTTGTTTATTTTAATTAATAATTTACCTGCAATAAAAAATATATTTAACGTAAGTTACTTTAATCAAAATAATATAAACCATATTTTGTTGTTAACCGTAAAAATTATAATTTTAATACAAATATTATATTATGAGAATTCAATAATAAAAAAATCAGATTCCAGATCGCAATATAAATATATAATTCTCGATATTCCCCGATGTATCGAAAACAATAGTGCAATCACGGACACAATGTGCCAAATGCGAGTGACCGATTTTTGCCACTCCCGAGTCCCGGCCCGCTGTTGTGAATAATGTAATATCTCAATTGAGTTAGTAATTATATTATATTCAAAATATTATGAAGTTAGGGAGAAAAATAATTATTAAATGGGAAAAATAAGAATAAATAAGAATGAATGAACATGACGAAAATAATAAACATAATATCTTTGATGTTAACAACGAGGCTAGTCACTACAATTAATTATACTCTTTTATTTTTATGCAGTTTCTAATAAGAAAAATAATTTATTTATTTTTATTTATTTACTTTAATAAGGTTCACTAACAGTACATACATTGATACACAATACACATAAAATAATTAAGCAAAGTAAAGATCTGATGTATGTACCAATTATAGGCGTACACATCATTACAAATTGAGTGACAAATTATTACACTTAAATAAATGATATTAGACAAAGATAACAAAGATAAAGTTATTAACAGAGATAACAATATGACTAATATTTGAGTTACAGGAGAGAGTGCTAAGTGGTTTGAAGGGAATTCATCAAAGTGTTTTTGAACTTATTTATGTTATGAATTATTGAATGGAAAAGAATCAGAATACATAAGA
The DNA here is from genome assembly GCF_905147365.1 of Aricia agestis. Taxonomy (NCBI): domain Eukaryota; kingdom Metazoa; phylum Arthropoda; class Insecta; order Lepidoptera; family Lycaenidae; genus Aricia; species Aricia agestis. The sequence goes on along the minus strand of NC_056421.1, from coordinate 7,846,513 downwards.
ATGAATAAACATGACGAAAATAATAAACATATTAAGTATCTTTGATGGCTAGTCGCTACAAGTAGTTATACTCTTTTATTTTTATACAGTTTCCAATGTACACTACACTAATGCTAAGTATTCATATACGGTTTTACTCCAAATCGAATAAAAAGTATCGTGTGGACCGGAAAACTCACAGCTCGAAGGCTCGCATCGAGCCGGCTCGATGGAATTAAATAAATCTAATTTCCTTCGAACTTACTCGACGCGAGCCGTCGAGCTTTACTCAAGCCATACTCAAGCGTGTGAGTTTTGCGACCCACATGATAATTTTTACTCGATTTGGAGTAAAACTACCGAGTAATGCTGAATGTGTGTGAATTTTACTGTACGTGATTACTCAATCGAGTAAAACCGTATATGAGTACTTAGAATAAAGAATTACACATACTATACGCTAGCTAGTAGACAGTCAGTAAGGTGCCATAGGCCAACAAAGCAAGTTTTGCGTCTGAGTCATCACATCATCTCAATCTCACATCATCACATCATCTCATCTCAAGATTTAAAAGAGATCATCATCATCTCATAAAAAGCTGTTAAGATTTAAAATCTCAACAGTTTTTTATCATTAATATTTCCTATTTTTAATCATCATTTGCCATCATCATCTCTATTAAATCGCAGTCGTTTTTTATCATCAATCTTTCCTATTTTGAATCATCATTTGCCTTATCAGACACATCGTCCCCATTCGAGGACAGTCCCTAGACTGGGGTAGAAGTCCCTGTCCTGGTGTAATATAACATTAACTATTATTTAACAAAGAACACCTTCTTTTGTCGTCGGGATTAAGTCGATATTACCGGTGTCACGTGCGTCTAATCCCTGCCACGCACCGTATTCATTTCGAACCAAATAAGTACTAGGACATTATAACATAATTGGCTGGCAGACAGACATGGGAACCGCATGGAAATTGCCAATTTTAAATGGTTTTGAACTATATTAGGTACCATAAAATTCGCTTGTAGTAATCCATACTTAATCCATACTAATATTATAAATGCGAAAGTGTGTCTGTCGGTCTGTCTATCTGTCTGTCTATCTATCTGTCTGTCTGTCTACCTATCTGTCTGTCTGTTACCTCTTCACGCCCAAACGCTGAACCGATTTTGCTTAAAATTTGGTATAGAGATACTTTGAGTCCCGGGAAAGGACATAGGATACTTTTTTCCCGGAAAAATGTGCGGTTCTCGCGCGATAAATGCATATTGCCGCAAAAGAGTTACGGGCTCATACACATACAATATACAATTTAGTATTTTTATTTGACTATGCGTATTCGATACCAATTTGTGAATGTAATTGCATGCAATCACTTTTTCAAACATTTAACCGTTTATTATTTTGCGGTTTAGCTTTGATGAACACAACACATAGGAACACCTGCAGTGTTTATTATAGACCTGATTGCATGTCAATAAGGTCGAAATTATGATGACAAAATAAATATATACCTAGTAAATTAATATTATAACATTATTTCCAATTAAAAAATAATAATTTTACACTTTGCAGTTTAAACTGTTTTAGATTTGGTATTCTCCCTCGTCTCATTCTAGCAATAAATTATTTGTATTTCTATTTCGTTCACCGCGTCTTTTGTGTTTTTATTCTCCCCTCTAAAAGTATCTGCTCATTTGACAAAGCTTCATCTAATATTTATTGCTCATTAATACAGATCTAATCTTTGGCTCATAAAAATTCTAACTAATATTATTAATGTGAATATAATATATAAGTGTGTATTGCGGCTTTACGCTCATAGGCTACTTTAAGGAAGGGAAGTACTTTAAGAGATACTGTATACCTTATATTATTTGGGAAATACTTTTTGTTGCGGAAAAATGTACGGTTCACGCGTGATAAACTTTGAATAAATAAATTTTGGTGCAACGGGGGGTCTAGTCTAATCTTGCATTTAGTGAAATACTAGATGATGCCCGCATCTGTTGCGCCAAAACTCATTTATCGTGCGGGAACAATACATTTTTCCGGGATAAAAGTATCATATGTCCTTTCCCGGGACTCAAAGTACCTTCATAAAAATTTTCAGCACAATCGGTGCAGCGGTTTGGGCGTGAAGAGGAAAAATACAAACAGACAGACAGACACTCTTTATATATACATATAAATACATCATTTAATTTTTGTTTGCTTTAGTGAAGAGTAAATAGAACTGCATAGAATAGGTGTACTGTAGCAATAACTCGAGATCTGTACCGGTGGGAGTTGCGGAATATATAAAATTTATGTACGTAATTAAAGCTGAAATAATGTGAGCCATAAACTGTATAAGGCGACATTGTTACAAACTTCCCGTCTAATAACGTTTATTTCTTGGCAGTTGCTTATGGTTACTCGGTTACCGGGCTTAGGTACAGACTTAAGTATAATATTACAGGTTTCACTAGAGTGATAATAAATATTGAAAAGTAAAATGCACGTTTGATGCACCAATGCATGCGAAAAAAACGTGTTTAGGAGATCAATTTGTCTATGATTGCCTATGATTGACTTCGATGTTGTGGGCTATAGATAATTTTAGGAGTTTGCGACCGTACTCAAAGACTTTAATGATGATTATTATATTAATACGCGAGCAAAAACCTTTGGAACCCTTTTGACGAAAATGTGGAAACGTCGGTGAATGAAATTTTCTACAGTTATAGTTTATATGGTGAAGGAGTGCATTGAGCTAATATTATGCTTTTATCATACATTTTTTCAACAAATAAAACATTACACACTCTTACAATGCGCACACTACCATCTTTTTGAATGACAATTGCCTATACATATACGAATTTGTTTATGGTGAAAATAAAAATGGATTGTTGTTTATTTTATGAAATCTCAAAATAGTCAATACTTTAAAAGGGGGAAAGCAGAAGATAATTAAATTTAAGGTCGAATTTAGACCATTGGGCGATCTCTAGTTAAATTAAGAATTAAGGCCGGTATAAATAGTCAGCACTCAAGATGCATCTTGGTCTCAAGACACGGTTCAGGCTCTGTGATTGGTTGGCTGTGAAAATTTGGACCAATCATAGAGCCGAACCGCGTCTTGAGACCGAGATGCATCTTGAGTACTGACTATTTATACCGGCCTTAGAGTTTGACAGATTATGTATGAGGCTAATGTCAAAATCTTCATTTAATTACAGTTAAGTAATATTTGTCTCTGAGTGCGGCAGTAAGAGGCGTTCATGCGTCGGATATTCAAATTTCTGTCTTCATGACAATAGTTTGAAAACCGGCGTGAAACAGCGCTTGCGTGTTTCGCCGAGTGAGTGAGTTTACCGGAGGCCCAATCCCCTAACCCACGCAGTACCCTATTCCCTTCCCTATTCTCAACTATTCCCTTCCCTTCCCTTCCCTACCCTCCCCTATTACCCTATTCCCTCTTAAAAGGCCGGCAACTCTTCTGATGCTGCGAGTGTCCATGGGCGACGGAAGTTGCTTTCCATCAGGTGACCCGTTTGCTCGTTTGCCCCCTTATTTCATTAAAAAAAAAGTTTAATCATGTTTCTCTCTTCCAGAACCGAACTTCGTGGGCTCCTTCGACGTCGGCGAATACGTGCTGTTCTTCTTCCGAGAGACCGCAGTAGAATACATCAACTGCGGCAAGGCTGTCTACTCGCGAGTAGCCCGCGTCTGCAAGCGAGATACGGGAGGGAAGAACATCCTCAGCCAGAACTGGGCTACCTACCTGAAGGCCAGGCTCAACTGCAGCATCCCCGGGGAATTCCCGTTCTACTTCAATGAGATACGTGAGTACTTATAACAGTTAATAGTGAGATGAGGTACTAAACCTCGTATTGACACACAAAATTATGTAAAGTTTCAGCTACATCTTAATATGGTCTAGCTTCTAGACTATAATTTTGATTATTTATTCATCATGTTTCCTTTACCAAAAGGTGTAATTCAACAACGTAAATAAAAATAATTGATTTTCTCAATACGACTGTAGTATGTGCCGAGTTATTTAAAGTTTCGAGAAGGAGTCGAAAATAAACACACACGTCGATTTTACATGTATTTACCGTAAACATGATAGAAACTCCTGAATTCGTAATGCAAATCATTTACGCAGACGACGAAGTTGCTGGGAAACTTTTAACACTCACCCTAATCCGAAACGCCAAACATTGACTGTCAATCCGGAGCAGACATACCACTTCGGGACTCAATAGTGCATGGCAAGATTTAAGCGACAAAAGTCTAGCCAATTCCTCTGCGAAGTTCATATAATATTAACGTTTCCCGGAGTCGAGCTCCGCTCCGTTTTTCGCGCCCCCGCTGCACTCTGCATAACTTATGAGCTGTAATAGGTACGTTAAAGACTCCCCCACCTGTTTGTATTTACGTCTAAGCGCGATTAGGCAGCAAACAGTATTAATTGACAAAGTAAAATACAACTTCTTACGGTGTTTACACTTGAAAACGGCCCGCTAAAAGTGCTAATATTAGCACGCCGATAAAATTGGGTATTACACGGCTTAGGTAACAATATTGTGTGTACAAGCTTATAATATAAACAGAATTATATTAACGTTCGTGGTATAACAAAAAGGTGTGTCACATACCGTACAGTTGCCAAATTTATGCAGCGCCTGTTGTTTCCACGTTTCACGGAACGCGAACGAAAAAGCAACACGGCAAAGACGTAAAAAGGCATTCATTTTTGTACACCAGATTTTTTGTGGCAGTCTTTATGCAAAGGCGTTTAATAAAAAGCAAAACAAACGTATACAAAATTCATAGTCGGCCTGTATTTTGACACGGCCGTATTTTGTACATGAATTATATTTGCCGGTTTTTCCTCAACCGTCGTTTAACGCTTTTCTAATGTGATCTTTATTTATGTTCTTACGTCTGACGCGGAGTTTTCCTGTATTTATTTGGCTTTCTTTTCTTTGAGGGATGTTAATTTTTTGTATTACGCTACCGGAAATCTTGTCTGTTTCGTAAAAAGATTATGGGTCGGTTTTATGATTTGTTACGTACAATTTTGATACAAATTTGTTTTCCTTCTAAGGTGAAATATTTAATTGAATACTAGCTCATATGTGCGGTTCTCTACTGGCAAAACCTAGAACTATTACGGTATCCCACAGCAATACCATGCTTTTGATCAAAATCCGTGGAAAAGTAACAAACACACACTCACAAACTTTTGTCTTTAATATAAGTGTGATAGAGCAAAATTAACAGAATACGAGCAGATAGACAACTAAATACACTTCGACTTTTGACATAGAAAGTTCCCGAAGTTCGTGACAGTTGTAACAAGTTTGCACTGTTGTAATTATAATCTAACGAGTGACAGCAATCTCCGAGTCCCGACTTGAGCCGCTTACGCATAATAATATAACTTGATAATTGAAATTGTTTCAAATTCTAACCGAAATTTATACATTTAATTAAACCGCTATGCATATTTACTAGCGTTTGCTCTCAGTTTTCGGCCTGTATATTTATTTTTTATGCGTTCGAACAAATTGAACTTTTAGTTTGACATACTTCTAAAATTGGTCGTCTATATTGTATGTCTATTCTATTTTCCTGGGTAAGTCCATTAAAAACAAACAATATCATGAGAGCCATAAGATAAGAAAATATAAATTTATATAACATTTTAGTATTCTGTGTATGTATTTACCTTTTCTAACACATAGGTCCTTTCCAACCACGCGCAAACATATATATTTTTTTAATTTTGAATTTCATTCTACAAGACGTTCCGCACGGCTACGCCCGCGCACATAATAAAATCAGCGCGAACCGCACATTTTTAACCGCAAAAAAGTAGGACACCTTTTTTTACTTGGTCTACTCTATATCTATGCCGAATTGCACACAAATCGATCGAATCGACGTAGTTCGTGAAATAGGTAGAATTGAAACAAACTCTTCAGATGTATCTTCTTATAATAATTATTATGTGGTGTCTTAAAATTAATCATTACTTTAATTACATATAATATATTCTGTGTAATTATCTGTATTATTTCGCAATGATTTATATTGTTGGCTGATGCACATTTAATTAAGCGAACTCACACGTCGGTGACGTCAGGTGCATGATTTATGCGCTGATTTCGGACGACGATCGAATCTGTATTTAATTACCGGTCGCAAGTGCAATAAACCCATTTACCATTTTATAAAACAAATTAATACATCAATATCTGTCTTGTCAAACATAAACATGCTGGAGATTCAACTTTTGAATATTTCATATGCCTATTGTAATTATTATAATCAACTATTTTTTCTATTTGTACGCAATCTAAATTAGGTACTATACCTACATTTGATAACCTGTCTGTATAGATTTGCTCCTCCAAGCTCAAATAGCTCAAAATGTTTAAAAAGATACTGAGCTCCATAACACATACGTCTACGACAGTTATCGCGGATAATTTACAATAATTCTTAGTAATATCAACATCTAGTTACATACCTACGCAGATATAATAAAATAATGATATCTAGACAAATTATTTCTAGCTTATTTTTTATTGAACTTATTTCTAAGGTATTTATTACTAAAGCATCTATCCCGGTATCTTCCTTCATCGGAAAACCGTTTATAACAAACATAAAAACCTCTTTTACGATGTAGTCCAGGATCGTGAATTTGTTGATCAAAACGAGCCTCAGCAGACCTCTTCCTACGTGTACCTGGTCGTTATCGTTACTAGATCATGTCCCATACAGATAAAAGAATACGGCTCTCTATTTCTCCATTACACCAAACGTAACGTATATGACCGTATCTGCTTGATGCAATAAGTTTTGCTTTAGTTTTCAATAGCAAGTTGACTTTATCTTTTTTATTTTGCCGATGGATGATAAAATAAACGGCTTCTTCAATATGCACTATGCCTATATTCCAATATGGTGTTCTATGGGTAGAATTTTATTGCTCTGATGATTGAGTTGTATTTAGATACAACTGTGATACCGCACGTAGCTATGATGTTCATAGAACTTATATCATATCTACACGATGACGATCGCAATGAATCAACCATAGTCCAGCAAAATATTATGGAAGGGTAACTAAGCCAAAAAATAGTTCCACGAAGTGCACACCAAGGCATTTTTAATCATAATTATAAAACTCTTTATTGCACACCAAAATACAGATACAATATGAAATATACTTTAACACATATTATACTTATTGATGTACAAAAGACGCATACAAAGTAACTAGGGCATATCAAGGAAATAAAGTTTAAGTTTTCGTTTAAAAATACTTATCGAACCGGCTTGGCGAATATCGAGAGGCAAAGAGTTCCAAAGAGTAGCAGCGCGAACAGAAAAAGATTTGGAATATAAGGAAGTAGAGTGCAGAGGGATTTCAAGAGTGAGATTGCTTGAAGAGCGTAATGTTAACTGGTGAGTGTCATGCAAAAATTTAAAGCGGTTTTTAAGGTAGGACGGGGAGGATGGAACAAAAAGGACATTGTACAAAAGGGAGAGGACGTGACAATCTCGACCCAAGCGAATAGGAAGCCAACGAAGCTTTCTCCAATTCTGTAACATGATCGTATTTCCGTAAGCCATAGACAAATCTGATGCAAACATTCTGCAATCTCTCAAGTTTGTCTAAAAATTCTTCGGTAATATCAATAAGACAGATATCTGCGTAATACAATATTGGCATAAGCAATGTATGAACCAATGCAATTTTAGTTTTAATTGGGAGAAAATTACCGAAGAGACGAAGAGATCCACTTGCACGGAATAGTTTGCTACTGACTGCGTTGATGTGCGGTTTCCAGGAGAGTTGGTTGTCAAAAATAACACCTAGGTTTTACTTGGTTGTACTCGGGTTAGTCATTTTATTTTCGCTGTCCTAGCTTCCCGTTTATGACACTAACTGCAGCCATATTTGAGCGATCCAATGTGTTAGAGTTGTTGTTCTATAGTATAGTGTTTCGATGCTATAACCTATAAAATACTTGTAGTTAGAATCGCGTGACTGTATCGCGCCATTTTTATTGACGCAAATTGCTGTCGGCGCACAAAACCAAAACACCGCCGTGTGATTATGCGCTCCTAGTAGTTTATCACGTGTACTTAAAGAATTAGCTTGTTTACTAGGTTAGGTTTTGAAATTATAAAGCTGCTGTTACCCACCGTCTTATCTTGCCATCAACCTTATAACAGGAATTTAAGTTACCATGATTGTATGTGTTCGTAGAATTCAATTATCGTGAATATTTCGCAAGTTGGCTCGTTTGCTTCTAAAAATAAAGTCCTTTATTTTTAAACTTCCATTTCAGGAGTGAGAAATGCATTATTTTCACCTAGGAGTTAATGTACTTAAATGTAATTCTTAAATCGTTGGCAAGTAGGTTCTGTCGGATGTAAAATAACTTTGAAGTTTGAACAAACCGTAGTTCATATAATTTATCTTATTCAAATACAAAATAAGCTCAGTATTTCTGTCTTCAGTGCAGTGACAGTGTCAGGAGCATCCTTTGGGATTGGACTCCATTGTTACTTACTAATATTATGACCGCGACCGGCGACAGTGTCTTCGTAGGACTAAGATAATATGTTTATTTGACTTTTCACGCAAAGTGCGGTGTTTTATAGAATTTTTTAAAGGTATTAGACATTAAAAATTTGTACAATTAAAAATTAATCACTAAGTGGACTACGAATAATAGTAAATCTATGTGACATGTTTAATTTCAGACACTTTAGAATTCGAACTACATATAACAGTGCAATCAACGAATTAAGCCTGATAAACCAACTAAGTAAAAAATAATATCTCTTATATGTGTGTGGAACTATTTCTAATACACTTTCATCTTTACAGAGAGCATCTACAAAGTCCCTGGCGACGACAGCCGCTTCTACGGCGTATTTACCACCGCTTCCACTGGGCTGATGGGTTCAGCCATCTGCACCTTCACCATAGCGGATATCCAGAAGGCATTCGAGGGGAAGTTTAAGGAGCAGGCTACATCCAGCTCTGCCTGGCTGCCGGTCATCAGCAGCAGAGTGCCGGAGCCCAGACCGGGGACGTGCGTCAACGATACATCGTCGTTGCCGGATACCGTGCTCAACTTTATAAGGTGAGTTAAACTTGATACTTTAAACTGCAGAGTAATTTTTGGTTTCATTAGTGACGATCAAAAATATCATTAATAGTGATAATAATCAACCTTTCACAAAACCAAACAAGATGGTTTGGTGGCTAGAATAATAACATCATTGCAGATGCATAAAAGTTATTTTCATACCTGTTTGACTAGTGTCCACTACCTAGACTAGTAGACCGCTTTCTTTCTTCCTTTACTTTCATAGCCCAGGATAATATCCGCGAACTCCGGAATAAAGAGCTAGTCTCTAAACCACTGGACCTCACGGGCTTTAGTTTTCAGATATGGCAACATTTTTATGGCATGTTTTCAAGCGTTACGGCAACATTTTTCCACGGTAACATCGCCCTGCATCTCGCGACACGTGTTAATTATCTACCACTCGCGCTTGGAGTGTTCAATTATTTTTTTTCACACTTTTACACAATCCTCACGTGAGCGTTGAGATTTTAGCACTCGACATGCTCGCGAAAATACACGAACAATTTTCACGCTAGATTGAATTTTTTAATTAAATGAAGTATGTAAAGCATTATCATGTCTGCTTAGTTAAGATAAGTATCGATTGTACCCATAAATATACAGAGTTGATTGGTTCATAGCGTTTTTAATTAAAAATTCTCGTTAATTTTGTATAGTGTTTAATGTTTTGTTGGTGCTTATCTTACTGGTGTTTATTATGCATTCCACGCATTTTCGTTTCAACACAATTTTATTGCAAAATTCTTTTAATTGCGATTATTAAGCCTTAAATAGAATTTATGATCAAGATGAATATAAATAATATAAGATAAATTTTGAACCAAGCTAACTACAAAACTCAGTTGCCTATATTCATTTTTAATTGGATTTTTTGTCCCTTTATAATCTTTTATTCATTTAACGTTTCTGACCGTAAATAATTAACAAATAAATGACAGATTTTGTAACAGCGGAAAGTAAAAAGGTTCACCTAATTTTTGGATAAATAAAATATTCGGCGGGTCAATTATTTAATGTACCTATCATTTAAGTAAGGAAAGTGCAACATTTTATAATTAGACACATTTAAGACCCATAAACTGTATAAATGGTATGATTTAGGTCTACCCGTTTTAGACACGCATGTCTGTAATTGCTTACCTAACCTAAAAGGAAGGTAATGGATGAACGAATTTGATGGTTTTTGCTACACTAATACTTCAAATGCCGAGAAAGCTTAAAAATTGTACGGATCCCGCGTGATGTATTGGACAACGATTACTAAACTCCTTTTTTTATCCCCAGATCCCATCCTCTGATGGACAGCGCGGTGACCCACGAGCACGAGAAGCCCATCTACTACAAGCGCGACCTGTTCTTCACGAGGCTGGTGGTGGACCGCGTCAGGGTCGACATGATGGGCCACCAGCTGGAATACACCGTATACTATGCTGGCACAAGTAAGTGGCATGATTTAAGTTGACACGATATGTGTACATAGCTCTAAGGAGTTTTGACATGAGTATTTGTCTTGTAAGTATCTATTTCAGCCAGTATTCATTGGTGAAATGTTGGTGAATACATAAACTTTCATCAAAGTACTAAGAAGCCGAACAATAGTGTTTTGGTAGCATAGGCTAGCCCAGGGGTCACCAAATGACGGTCCGCATTCGGACCGCCGACCCATTGTGTGCGGACCACCGACCAAGCATTTTTGAAGATGAACTTCTTGCACCAATTTTGCTTCAAACTTCAGACAGATAATTAGTAACTAAAATTAACACTTTTTTCATTGATTGATACCTGTACCTTTGTAATTTCCTTAATTGTTTAAAAAATATTTTTTTATAAAGTGTGTGGACCGCGAAGGTCATTTCAATTCTGAAAATGGACCGCGAGCGAAACTTATTGGTGACCCCTGGGCTAGCCTATCAAATTTACTCCGTTCTACCCTGATACCAGTAAGTGGCATATTTAAATGCCCGGCAGAACTAGCGATTTAGTGTAGTAACATTTTTGAGTTACTGCTGCAGGGATACGTGCACCTATGTTGTAACTTTTAAGGAGTTGATGTCACATCAGCAATAGCTTCAAAAAAGAATCACAAAGGCTTAGGCCTTAGACTATAAGTGCTTATAAAGTATTCTAATTTCTTGACTTTGTATACCCTGTCCATCATAGTTCATAAGTCCTAAGATTACTGTCTACTATAGGGTTTACCTCCATCCAATACAGAAATCTATGAAATGTCGATTAATTAATACACTCGGTACAAGTTTGACTGACATAATCTAATATTGTGAGATGAGGGTAGAAGCCATAATTTAGATATACGCGAGCTTAGTGCGTAATTAATGTACATTATACAGACATAGGTATCATAGAATAATAGATCAAACAAAAGGTCTATTACAAAGTAACATAATATAAATTTTTTTACTCAAAAAAAATTTTTTTATATCAAATAAATACCTCAGAAAAGGTAGTGCCTAAAAAGCACCAATAATATTATAACATTTATAATATTGCATATTGTTTTATAACGCCTACCTCTACATTTATTTCAACCCAAAAATAAATATATTATAACACTAGGCGCCAAATGCTGCAAAAGTTGATATAATATTTTAAAATTTTATAGACGACCCAGTTGAGAACAATCGGCGCGTCCCAAAACTCGGAACAATCACGGGAGGGCTATTACAATTTATTAAAAAACGCACAAATTAAAAATGGCCGAGCGCGGGGAAATTAAAAATCTGCGAGTGAAAGTGCGCACAAAGCCATAACTCGCGCCTGACAGCTGGACATTCGGAGACCCCGGATTCCACCTCATCGCGAACATGGGATTTAGTTGGGAACACGAAAAACCGATTATACGTTCATTGTTTGTAGGCAAATAACGCGAATTTGGAGCTCTGCTCTTTGCCGATTTGCTCTCTGACGCGCTCGTCCACTCGCTATTTATTAACCCTTAAAAGCTCCACGCTTTAAAACCTACCTGAACAAGTTCGTTACTAGCGCGCCCCTTAAATGTTATTTCACTTTTATCGCTTGTAAAACCCTCCGAAACGTAGAATGCTCACTTGTAACAACAATTAATGTGTAGAGCTGGAATTTCGTGTTGAAATGTCATGTAAATTATTTACCTATTTTTTAAATACAAGGGTACATTAATAAATTAGCTTAGGGGCATTCAACTTTACAAATAAATTACAGCAGCTTTTATAAACTTCATAGCGCATGAAAGAAAGATAGCTGAAATTTTAGCTCGAGGTTTTGGATACAAAATCTGGGTACATGTAACGTTCACAAAAGCGTATTTCTCCAGTAAAACAATTGTATGCCGAGTACGACCGCAGTTCGTTCGTTTGACACATAGGCTCAGCGCAGACCACAGACCTTATATTCAAAACAACGCCAGCCAGTAATTTCTACCGATGTTGCTGCAATTTTCACCAATTTCGCTCGAAAATCGCTGCGAGCCGGCCGGGTATTAGACTCACGTATATCTAACGAAAGGGGAGGGGGTTCGCAACTTTTCCGAAGTTCGAGTTGGCGTTTGAAATGCTCGTGTGGAATATCAAATTGTTTAAGCGTTACCTTTGACGTACCAAGGTTCACCCTAATAATTGCCTGCCCCTGTAGACAAGTGGCAAAACGCTAACGCTAGCGCTAACGCTAGCGCTAACGCTAACGCTAGAAAATGTATGGATTTGACATTAGTATTCGCTAGCGAAGCGATGACTTATGTCAAATCGCATACATTTTGTAGCGTTAGCGCTAGCGTTAGCGTTAGCGTTTTGCCACTTGTCTAGGGGGGCTGTACAGAATTTGCATAATGTTACTCTAATAATAATAGTTGGGTAAACGCTAAATAATTAAGGGTTGACTCAAGATTTTTTTATTGCAACGAAGTTTAATTAAAAATTAAAACGCTTTAGTTTATGATTAAGTTTCCATTATTATTTACAGACGACTAAGAATTACTATTGAATATTCCTATTCGTAATAAAAGTATTTAATAATTCTTTACGTATATCAGAAAAATCATGCCAACGAATTGCTTACAAAATACAGAATACTAAAGTACGCGTACTGTAATAAACACACACGTCAAACATACGAGCGAGTGAAGTAAATGAAAAAATCCTAAATAATATTCGCATAAATGTCACAAAACTTTGTTACACAGTTCCCGTACAAGTTACTCCGACTTTATACGGCGGTAAATACGCACGAGCATTCACTCAACTTCTGTATGGTTGCTAATGAAGTTTTTAAATAAACTTTTATTTGTCCCGACTCAAATTTCACTACGCCACAAATAGCGCTTAATTCCCTTTTCGTCGAATATTTAACACTAGTCGTTTCGCCTCAGGCGGCGGACGGTTTGCTCTTTCGATAAAAGTTTTCGTGCGTCCGGTCGGGCTCAGTTCGTGGTATTAGGCTGGATTTATATGCGCCCGCCCGAAGGCGCGATTTGGCGGCTACACCGCGAGATGACAGGCAAAATATATGAGTAAATAACAGCGCGACCGCGACGCTATTTAAATAAATCGTTGCAATTTGCATACATTTGCTTGTGATCTCTCGGTGAAACGGCCGAACCGCGCGTTCTCGCCGCCGCATATTATAATATCTACGGACGCTTCACACCACGTCAGTCTAGCCCCGTGCTAAGTACCTGAAGGACTTGTGTTACAGGTACCAGATAACGGAAATATATTTAATACTTTTATATTATACATAATATATTTATTATATACACATTACACATATTTAATACACATCCATGACCCAAGAACTTTGAAAAGTTTTTGTTCCGTCGGTGGGATTCGAATCCGCGACCCCCAGCTTGAGCTACCTACAGCCCACCAACTGAGCCACAGAGGTCGTCGCCATATAAAGCCAGCCTTAGCGTAGTCCGGACAGTGTGGGAGATGATTTGCAATGCGGTTCGGCGAAATGTAGCCAAACTTTTCCCGATACCAGTTTGACAGGCGCCGTCGTGCGCAGAACTCGCGAAGGGGTACTAGGATATCAAAGACGTAAGAGTGTTTAAGTTAAACAAAATTAATTAAATTCCTTCAAATGTCATCTACTCCGCGCCTCCAGTCGAGGGCGCTTCGTAAATGAACGTTATATTTAGTGAACGTATCACACGAGAACAGAAAATGGAAACTTAATTATTATGTTAGAGACGGGGAGAGAGATATGGCTAAAAACTTAACCCCATTCTGCTATATTAATGTAACATTAATTCAGATTAGATGCAGTCTTACTATTATACAACGAAATAGCATTTTTATAAATCGAGAAATCCATTAAATCAGGATCTTAATAATATTTGTTTAATGAAGTATATGAGAATTACTATTTCGTTGTTTGACAAGATTCGCACTAGATCAAAGTTATTATGTGAAATTAAGACTACTCAGATACAAAATGGAAACATAATTATAACGTTAGAGACTAGAGTCTAGACTCATGGCTAAAAACTGTTCGGTAATCAAATAGCACTCTAGCTTTGATGTCGCGTGGACTCCGAGCTATTAAAAACAATTTAAAATGCACAGTCGGCTTAACGGTCAGCCGCCCGTAGATAGCGTTTCGGAGGCATAATTGCATAAACGGAACTAAATTGAGGGAGGTTCCTTTAACTGAAAAACTAGGGGTTCGACTTACCGTCAGTTTAAATATTCCGCTAGTGTCTGTAAATAACTAAAATTATTCGTTTACGGGCTTTTTGATGGAGGAATTTTCGACTGGAACGCTTGTGGTCGACTTCCATTAGATTATACGCGAAAAACCTAGGCAATTGATGCTTATAAAATGTAGACAACATCTACAAGGATTTAATTTCTTGACGATTTCATGTAACATGGTAGTATTTGCCTCAGATTAATCAAATAGGCACGCCTATTTGATTAATCTGAGGCAAAGTCTATCTTTTCTCTCATAAATCCACCTTTTGGGCGAAAGGAAAAGTAGAAGGGCAGTCGAAAGGTCGGCGCAAATCTGACCAAGGCTTCAGAAATAAATGTGTGAAAAATCGTGTTTCGCTGTAATTTATGGGAAGAATCAGCTTTCATTTCATACGTAAAATTTATCACAAAATTATTCCGTGTGAAATTTCAACAGCGTCGCACCGAGAAAGCTATTTTTAATAACAGATGTAACTTTTTTGATACTAGAATGAAAAACTCTCATCAAATATTTTAAATTTTCACGTTTCTTTAAAACGGCTACCATTTTTACAAAAATTCTATTATTATTATTATCGATGTTATGTAAAGTTTGAAAATACGGACGAAAGTAGTGTTTAATGGTAACCTATTAAAATGTATTTCGATGCTAAATGATGATGGAAAAGTGAAACTTGAAACGGAAATAAAAATAAACAGGAGAACACTTTTTCCAACTAAGTACTTTACCTTAACGTTTGAGGTGATAAAATATCAGATATCATATTTTATGAACTTTTACAATATGAACGATACGGTTATTTATATAATATCCAAAATATATGACGGTTCGGTTATAAGTTACTGAATATTACCAAAACGTGTAAGTATCGGAAACTCATTCGCCTGAGTACGCTAAATTTATCGTAAGCAAATATAATAGCTACATGAGCAATATAAATATCTGATTCTGATGATAATAATTTTATTCTAAAATACTTTTAAACGCGTAGATTCTTATAATGCTTATTCAAGCAGTATAGTTTGTGCGTTTTAAGATGATATGGGTGACAGTTTTCATATTCCTTGCAACGGGTTTTTTTTACAAGAAAACAAAAAAAATCTAAATGTAATAAATTATATTCCATCTACAAAAACAAATGTTTCCTATAACTGTAAATGAATAAAAACAAAAAGTTGCTAAATGCTAACTTATTAATATAAAATTATAAATATTAACTGTGAATTACTGTTACGAAAACATTTGAAAAATGTTAGATGCATGAAACGGAACTTATGTCAATAGAGATTGACTCTGTTGAATCGAAATCAAATCGATAAAAAAGGGCGGCCATCTTAAATTGCCGGCACAACTGAAATGTCAGTACGAAATCGATAATTTCGATTGCAATTCCTTTACGAAGTGATTCGATATTTTTAAACTATCGATTAATTTTTGTTAGTTCCCTACTATTGTCAATTATAATGTATCACGCATATCATCATAAAACGCACAAACTATAGTTTAAACTATTTTCGAGACAATTTATATACTTTGCATATTTTTAAATAAAATTTGTTTAGAAAAATTGTATTCGAAACCAATCCACGCAGGAGACATTTTAATAATGCCCAAATGTGTGCGCAGGGTCCAGGAACTGTCTCTATTCTCATACTCTCATAGCTCTGTGAAAATAATCGGAACACATTTTTTCAAGAGTCAAGACGCATTTGTGTCGGATGTTTCTGCCTAAGCAAACTTGAAAACATTTTTAGTTGCTTCAACGCGGAAACCATGGCAAATACACGACTTCGTGTCGAGAGCCAAGCTACACCCTAAGCTCTAAGGCCAGTATAAATAGTCAGTATTCAAGATGCATCTCGGTCTCAAGACACGGTTCAGGCTCTGTGATTGGTTGGCTGTCAAAATTTGGACCAATCACAGAGCCGAACCGCGTCTTGAGACCGGGTCGTATCTTAAGTACTGACTATTTATACCGGCCTAAATCACTAACCACTACGTACCTACAATCATTTATCCTTAGACGACCTCTGCGGCTCAGTTGGTGGGCTGTTGGTAGCAGCTTAAGGCGGGGGTCGCGGGTTCGAATACCGCCGAGGGAACAAAAAGTTTTCAAAGTTCCTGAGTCATGGATGTGTATTAAATAATTAAAATCTTAAATATAATATAATAATAATTATATCTCTGGACTATAATAATATCTACTTAGCACGGGACCAGACTGACGTGGTGTGCAGCGTCCATAGTTATTATTTTAAATTATTATTATTATTCAACACCTAACATTAAACAAAGACAATGCTTTCACAGAGAATATAAATATTATTTATAGTGCAGTTTCCTAAATTCCCAAGTGTTTTATGATATTGCGCTTTCACTTTGATATTTATTATTTCACAACCGAGAAAAATGTTTTCTCGCAATTTTATACCTCTGTTGTAATTGCTCGATACTCTCGTTTTTGTTGAGTTTGTACCAGATTTACGCTTAAGCGTTTTCAATCGTCCATAATCTGTTCTATTTTTATTTTTTCCATGCGAATCAGGTCATTTTTTATCGGGAGTTTTTATGTTTTAATAATAGCTAATAATACTGTTATAATAAATATTGAAACGATCTTTTTTTTTTTCTATATTAAAGGGCTTTATCGCTAAGCGATTAAGTCGCCCTGGTAGGTAATCACTCAATATATTATGCAATCTTAACTAATAAATATAAATAATAGGACGAATCTTATTAATTTGTAGATTACTTTTATAAAATGGGTTACATGATAATATTATTATAGTGTAGATAGACGGAGGTAGATACTGTCTACTTTAATGGGTACATTACTTTAAATTTAAGTGTTGCAAATTATACCTTACACGTTTAAGTCTTAATTCGCAAAAACATTGTCAACAAATCTGTATCAATAACAAAAATTTAAAATGTAAATTACATTTTTAACCCGTACCACCGGTTCATTAAACCTAGTCCCGATAATATTCGAGTACACGTAGACAAATAAACTCAATTTCAAATCAAAATCAAAACAAATTTCCACCTCAAAATTGCACCTTCAAAAACACAAAGCAATTAGATGTATAATTAGTATTCAAATCCCGTCCGCAAAGAATAAACATTGATTTTTTATTCCCCCCAAAGTATTCCAGAGGGTGGTTCGAGGAATACTAATGTGAACTTTTGAACGTTTTTTCGCGCCCCGCCTAAGCGTTCGTTTTTTTGCATAAAATATCTCATCAAAGGATTGCTCAGTATATTGAATATCAAATGTACAGGAGAAAGTTTTCAGGGGGTCTGCCCGATTCCTTTAAAAATACACCGAAAACGTGACGCGAATATTGCAGTGAATATTATACTTGATAAGTAAATATTATACTCCGAGGTCTGTACATAATGTAGGTAATGTCTTCGTTCCATACACATCGTTTTTTGCGACGTTAGTGTAAATGGATTTAGTTTATTTTATTTCGAATATTCTATAAAAACATCGTCTGAAATTATAGTAATATTGGAAAACAATTTTCTTTATTACTATACAATAGGCACCGTTTTCTTATTAAAAGGCCTTGCCTATTTATTTTCGTAGTTTATACGTCTAGAATTCTAAATAATATATTTAGAAAAATACGCAACTCAGTTTTTGAATAAACAATTTTACGTCTCGGTTACGAGAGCCTGTATAAACTTCATACTTTATTGACATAACCGTTTCGATCCATCGTGATTAAACTGTCGTGAAGTGTTTTAATAATACTTAATTTAGTTTCTATTATTCGTAGACTTAATTTCAAATCGAATGTTAGGAACGTTTAGTATGGGAATCGTGAAATAAATCGATCGCTAGTAATAATATTCAGTGACCAACCTAAAATGATTTCGCATGGCATTCATTGCAAAAAAACATGTTATTTAATATGTTATTAGATATTCTTGATAGCCTCATGAAATAAATCATTTTGCGAGCAGATTTCGCGAATCCTAAAGGCAAAGGGCTGGGTCGATGACATAAAATACGTAACGACGAATCTCGTAAAAGTCCACCGAGTGATCGTAAGCAAACGTTAAAAAGCCGCGCTCCTCGATTTACGTCACCAATAAAATACATATTGCGATTTCGGATAAAAACCATCAACTTCAGTGTTTGTAGTTTCGGCCATTTTCCATTTAATATTCTGCGCGAACGGCCACATAAAATGGTTTATCATTTTTAAATAATCATTGGCTATTAATAAAACTACGCACGGAATATGTAATCATCCGCTCCGGTAACAATCCGCTCAGTAGGTATGTGATTTGTGATTCAGTTTATTATTAAGCAAAATACTGAACGTCATGCTTCAAGGTTTAAAAACTATAGTTTGTTATTCCCAGTATCCAAAAAAAATATTTATAAAAAAACTAGATGTCAAAATTCGTTTATGGCGCGGGAAGCGTACATTTTTTTTCCGAATAAAAAGTATCGGCTATGTCCTTTCCCGCTTCACAGGACTCAAAATATACCTGTGAAGTGGCTGCTGAAAGACAGACAAACGGACAGACAGAGAGACAAACAGGTAGATAGACACATTTTTCACATTTATTATATTATTTAGTATGGATTTATAAAAAATAAATCAATCCTACTTTCAACATTTTATATCTTAGCTTAATAGCAGATATCTGTCGGATTTATTAAAACCCTCGCGATCTGACTTATTGATAAAATTGGTTTTTATGAAAAGCAATAAAAATGAAGATACCTATACTTTGTGTTTCACAGTTTATGTAAGTTGAAGGAATAAAACTTTTATTGCTCCGATGAAATAGGCTTGCCTTAGTACCTTTATTGGACCTATTAGTTTTATTTGATTTCTTTACTCGATTGTGATATCTTTAATAGGAAAAAGCTTATCTTTACTAGATTGGATTTTGATGTTTTATTTCATAATATTATGATAAATAATAATATGTTTTATAACCCGACCATTTAAATCCAAATTATAAATAAAACAACCGCGACATCATTAATTCTAATCAATTATCATCAAAATCGGGCCAGCAGTTTGATGCTACGAGGGCACATACATACCTACACTGTCAAAATCATTACCCTTCTTTTTGCAACTACTAACGTACTAACTACTACGTCGTAGTCGGGTAAAAATCCAGCCTTATATGTTTTTACGAAATAAAATACGCACATATTTGCCCCAACATTATTTCCCTGTAGATACATACGAAAAACCTTATAAGATAAAATAAGCAATTACGTATATTTTTAACGCCGGTCACGTACAGGTCTATGAAATAATTAAACAAACCCACATCGCCTGTGATCTGGCTTTCCCCATGGAAAAGTCTGAAATAAGGACATGTACAGACATTGCGACGTAGAAAAGAACGCCCTACTTTTAGTAACATTTAATCTTAGTATCTTAGCTGGGACAATAATAATTGTTGTCATGGCAAAAAGTTATTCTGTTACAATAGAAAAAAAAACTATTTAGTTCCTCTGTATGTATACACCCTAACAAGAAAATATCGGGACACGTCCCCGCTAAACTCTTTAACTACAGAAGTCGGAATCGGCGAAACGGCGCCAATTTATTCTGTCGGTGATTTTATATACTTCGCGTTCGTGTAAAGTTTCACTTCAGGTGTTTTATGTATCTACTATACAATAAGATATTTTTTGCTATTTGTGTCCCGCGGAGTATCTCGCGGTTTATTAGGTAAGTAATTTAAATTGTGATAATATTTTCTTGCAGTAAAATGGAGCCTGTGTTAATCCTGGGTATTAGCTTACTCCATGCCAAATGGTTATTAAGTTTTATTTGGCATGAAGTTAGCTCTGTGGCTTATTAAGTTTAAAAAATATATTATATCATGCTTTTATCAAACGTAAGTAAGGTAAAATAAAACTAGCTAATTTTCCGAGTTTATGGGTTTACAATGTATAATAAAGCTTGTAAAAATATTGCTTTATTGTAGCTCATTCGTGGAAAATAAAGCTGTTTTTACGTAGGCGCAAAAGAAAACTACTTTTTTCCTTTAAATACCATATAGTACAGGAGCCGTAGAACAATTTTTTTTTATTAGTATCAAGCTACATTTTTGTGAGTAGCTTCAATTTGAATGAAATCCTTTCTATTTCTGTTAGCTACTACACTTTCAAGATTTTTCGCAAATAAAAATGTTGTTCGTCTTATCAAAATGAAGCTACTCACAAAAAATTGATTGATAGTAATCATTAAAAAAATTGTTCTAGCCCTCCCGTACTAATAAGTAACAATTAAAATATTGTAGTAGGTATGTACTTAATATCATAGAAATGGCAGTTTATCACTAAGCATATTGTCATCTCAGTGTATAGATACATAATATATTAGTGTCATCCGTTTAGATATCGGAAGTTTTAAGTAATTTGTAACATTTAAAATATTAGCAATTTTTTTTAAATGTAATATTACGTTAACATCATACTAGGGATAATAGTATCATACGTAAAGAAAAATATCACAGCTGGACTAAATTATTTATATTAAGTATTATTATATTTTCTTAATGCCTCTTAAGTGATCGCAGTGCGGTGTGGTACTTTATATTTGTTAACGTATTGAAACTGCATTTGAACATTTTTAGACCAAATAATGCAATTATTGTTACTACTTACTTTTTTCTGTCAGTCGCTGATTGTTTAATCTAAATACTTAATTACTATACATTAATTATAGTAGTAGCATAATATCAGGTAGTTGCTATATCATAATAGAGGCAATATTAGCTATGTTTAATAATATTTGACTATAATTATTATCGATATTCCCCCATGGCAACATAATGTTGTCCATATTGACTAAATATACCATGACGTATTCCATTAATATATTACGCAGAGGGCCTAGACAACGCCTAAACGCCAACGCCAACGCCACAAAATGTATGGGATTTGACATTAGTATTCGCTAGTGAACAACAAACAAACACGACAAACGTGAAATAAAAGGCTTTTTTATTATTTTTTATTTTTTTATTATTTTATTTTATTCGCTAGCGAAGCGACGACTTATGTCAAATCCCATACATTTTGTTAGCGTTTACGATAATCGCTTGCTACTTGTCTACTAGGGCTGATGAGCTAAAGTAAATACAGGAAGCGTTAGCTAGCCTCAAAATCATGAAAATGTTTGAAGGATGATTCAGCGATTTAAGAAAGCGTTAGGTACATTAGTATAATATGTAAAAATAATTTTGTTCATTTAGATGATGAATTTTATTGAGCAAAATTGGAGATATAAAACTCGTCCAAATGTTCCAGAACTCCTAATCACTTTATTATAATGTGATACAAGTCTCGATGGGAGCTTCAGGCGAACTCTTTGACATAAGTATGTCTGAAATATAGATTACCTTTTTTACATAAAATCGCCATAAAACGGTTCGCCCAAAAAGATCATGCAAATTTTAACGACATCGGTCTGCACTAAGCCTTACTCAGGTACGGATTACGATAAAAACTATATTAGGTATAATGCGACCAAATTCAAAGGCACCACTATAGGGGTAATTATTTCCTATGGTACATTCATGGTGGTACCATTAACCCGAATATACTTTACATTATCTTTTATTGTATTTCTGATACGAATCGTACTATGTAATAATTGTGAATGAAACAAGTTTAATTATATCGTAGCCCTTGCTGTACAATGGAGGTTTTTTATCAGAAGTATCAATAAAATTACGATTAGTTCCCGGCACAGCGTGACGTCGCTTTGTTTTTGATTAAACGACTCTCGGTACGCGATTAGCACGCAAATATGAAAGAGATTTTGAAGTGTTCCAAAATGAAATTGAATACTTTTCAACGAATGAAACCAACATCTGCGTATGATTTTTTTTTATTAAATAGTCTAATACATTCGCTGTGTCTTTATAATATACGAGCTTTTGCCCGCGGTTTCGCTCGCGTTAAGAAGTATTATTATATACAAACTTTCATCCCCTATTTTAACCCCTTGGAGGGGGAATTGATCAAAATCCTTTCTCATCGGATGCCTACGTTATAATATCTACCTGCATGCGAAATTTCAGCCCGATCGGTCCAGTGGTTTGAGCTGTGCGTTGATAGATCACCATGTCAGTCAGTCACCTTTGAGTTTTATATATATAGATTGTCGTTGAGTCCGTTCTTAATTTGAGTAAAAAACTTGATTATTAATATCAGTTGAAGTATTTCCGTTTCAAAGTAGTTGCTGAAAGCTCTGTAAGATATTCCTTTACAATTTTGGTGTTCATTATCGTTAACGGCCGTTCCCAATATTTGATCTATCTCTGGTTTTGCCCTACTAGAGATAGGAATAGCTCACAATTGACATAAAATATATGTCTCTAATGTCTAATGTGAGCTATTCCTATCTCTAGTAGGGCAAAACCAGAGATAGATCAAATATTGGGAAGGGCCGTTAAACGAGCAAGTGTAAGGATCGCTACGTTTGCTCACGTCAATCAAAGCCTACGTCATTTGGTAGTACTAATGGCTTGTGTCAGAATGCTCTCAGCTAATATATTTGTGAATTGAATAGTTTATGATCCTGATTACTTGATTACCCGTTATTCCTCTGAGAGTGAAAAGACGGGGCTGCTTAACTATTAAAATGTGTTTCGCGCGCGAATTATCTCGATATAATCCTCGCTTGAAACTGTATTGAAAGTATTTATTACATGTTAGTGGAAGTATTTGCCTTGGTAATTTTCAGTTATACTCTATTTAAACTTGATCATAGAAGAAAATTAATTATTTTATTAAAAAGGGGTAATAATATTTCTAAGCTGGAGGTAAGCATGACATATACTTGAGGAATGAAAAAATTTCATATAAGAAAATATTACGCCTTTAACCATAATAAAATAATTGTACTAAACCCTAAAGTGGGTCCGTTCGTTTAACTTCTCTTTTGCTTCAAAATACTATGTCTTTTGATTTAAAAATACCCAACAATTAAAGTAACAGATCAAATTGACAGATCGATGGCGCGAAATTTAAAATTCGAATATAAAATAAGTGTCAGAGATATCGAACATTTTGATAAATGAAATATAAATCTGTCAGGACGGTAATACGAATCGATTGCTCGGCCGCGCATGCCCCAGCAAACAATCTGCATATTACGCTTCATTACCAACCATAACACAATTACCGATTCATTGTGTAACTAACGTAAAAACGCAAATGAGCACCCGCAGATACTGTTTAATATTATACATATACAGAAAAGATAACATAGACGCGTATGTTTTTCAATGGTTATGAAATTTATAAGTGTGGTAAATTTTGTAGAACTGTCTTCAGGGTTCCGTACCCAAAGGGTAAAAACGGGAGTCTATTACTAAGACTTCGTTGTCTGTCCGTCTATCTGTCTATATCTAGGTTGTATCTCAAGAACTGGAGTCTAGCTCCTGAAATTTTCATAGATTGTTTGTTTCTATTGCCGCTGTATTAAAAAATACTAAAAAAATGTTGGCCTTTTCTGCTTGATATCAATAACGGCAACAGGTTGGCACTTAAAATTTTCACAAGATCCATAATTATATGTGTACTTTAATAAATAATTAATAATAAAATAAAATAAAAACTGCGCGAGTCCGACTCGCACTTGGCCGATTTTTTATAAATACTTTCTCGTAGAACGTAAAACGACTACTCGTAGAAACCGTACCAAATAATAATATTGTTTTGTACAATATCTACGTGTAAAATTATCTCGTAGACTATCTACGAGCAAAGTGACAGCTCGTAGAGCGCCTACGAAGCAATGCTACGAAGCGACAATTTTCGTAGAACTTCTACGAGTATAATGAATTTTTGTAGAGCGTCTACGCTCAACAAGTTCCAACACTTGAAGGGCCTGTTTCACCACTTCCTGATGCCGGATAGGCTATTCACCACTTAACTTGACAGATGAAGTATGGACAATCTGTCAAAAAGTTGTGGATAGCCTATCCGGCACTTTATCAGGAAGTGGTGAAACAGGCCCTAAGTTTTGTAAATATCTTCCTTTGCTTGCGGCCGCAAGCAGAGGCATTTAACGATTATTATTTGCCTTAAATTGAATGAGGAGTTTGACAAAAAATTTATCTTATTCCAAAATTTTCATTTTGGTATCTCGATGCGCACGTTAGACTTATCACTAGTATGATACATTTTAATGAGCAATAACTAGTTCTGGGGTCTCGCTTGACTCCCGCGCCCTAAGTCGCCCTGTACCCCTACGTCGCCCTGTGCCCCTACGTAACTAGGTTACATAATTCGGTACATGCCTTAATCCAATTAACTATTAAGGTTCGTGGTCAGAATACTAATTTCTGCTGTATCAACGTACTAAAGTAACAATAGTCTGAACTCGTATAAATGTATTTATTTTCATTTAATATTTCATTCAGATTAGAACACCTAAGATTAATGTTATATCTATAAACGAGCAATTCTTGTATATACAAGGTGTAACAAAAATAAATGATAATACTGTAGGGTGTGTATGTGTTCCTTATAGAGAGTTCACTGTGAAAGTAGCAGCGCTGAAAGACCAAATTTTTTTTTCACTTTTGTATGGGAAATCTCGTGACGCTCGGGCTTCCGAGATTCCAATTATATATACACCCTGTATATATAATTGGAATCTCGGAATCGGCTCCAACAATTTTCATGTTTAGTATAGGGGTTTCAGGGGCGATAAATCGATCTAGCTAGGAATCAAATTTTATTCGTGTTTTATCGAATGAGCTAGTGATTATAATGTCAAGATAAATTAAAAGTGTAAATTGCATTGTAACATATCAATCTAAAATCTAGTTACAAGTTAGATAATGTTCTAGTTTGCTTTTAATTGTTTTGAGGTAGCATTCATGTGTAATTTAAAATTAAAGATTTGTTTTTGAGCATTACATTACAATTCACGTGTATTGTAACATTCCACTTCGAGCATTCCATAGCTAGTTGATTCCATAATGTCAGATTGATGTTACAAGTTGTATTAATATATTACACACTGTATCATTACAAGGTGCGCATTGTAATGCTCTAATGCTCAGCTCTCCTCCCTTACTGATATAATGCTCGACTCTGTAACGGTACATTACAAGCGAATGCTCTCGGTGAGGGAACGCCATTAGGCAATGTAGATTGTAAAGGTCATGTTTTCTATTTACTTAATTGAAATTATAAGTACACATTAATCATCCAGATATAATACATGCAAGTTATTATAACGTAAGTTAAAAACCTTAATTTGCATGTTATCAAAAACAGCAACAATAACCGTTCTCGATAGAGTAGATTTGTTTATTATTAATTAATATAATTAAGAAGTTTATTATAACCCCCAAATGTACGTGGCAGCTTGCGTGCGAACGTTAATTTTAGTACAAATTTAGTTCCATACCGACATAATAAAATATAGGTAATAATGTTTAGTGGGCTCATTGTACTGGAGTAATTTACCGTTTGTTTCATCTAAGGCTGCGTTCAGATTGGCGAGACTGTGACCGGACACATTATCTTTGGTTTAATGGCGCGGACATTGTGTGTCGTGACATTTTATTAAGTCTTTGTAAACATC
Source organism: Aricia agestis (assembly GCF_905147365.1). NCBI lineage: Eukaryota > Metazoa > Arthropoda > Insecta > Lepidoptera > Lycaenidae > Aricia > Aricia agestis. Next base: position 7,820,058 of record NC_056421.1, on the reverse strand, counting down.
TGCAGCAATACGTACTGAATACTTTGCTGCTACTACAGTAGTACTTCTCAAATGTCACGGTCATAGCACTCACGTCTCTGAACGCATCTTTATATTTTGGTTGCCATGGCAATCACGCCAAACTTACATCGCGCTAGCTCTCTCCCAAGAGATCACAATATAAATAGCCTAGCTCAATATTAACCTTCGGGACATGCGCCACATAATCCTAGTTAGATCTGTGTCGTAAAAACATCTCATTTTACTTCCACGTTTATTTTCACTAAACCTACCTTTATAAACAAGTACATTTTCTATTGGATTTGGATCTGCTTTCTTATAAAAATAAATTAATATTATTATTAACCTACGCCCTACAATGTCCCACTGTTGGGCAAAGACCCCCCTCTGTCCTACCTGGCCTGGTTTCAATGAAACCCGCCACCGTCACCGAAACCGGTGTATATTATTATCTGTCCTACCACAGCTTTTTAGTTTTAATAAGTTTGAACACTCTTAAAAATAATAATTAATAAATTCTTGAATAAGAATTATTGCACTGTAAATACCTCTTTTTTCCAGTACAATTGATTCGTGCAAATAAAAGTGAACAAACAGCAATCGCTAGATTTACCGGTGGTCTAATTCGCGCAGGTCCAGCTCACAGAGTAATTGGGGGTTATATTTCAGCGCTACTAATGCGAAAACTGTCCCGCTGAAAATACTAGTTAGCTAAATTACTTTTAGCCGGCTACTGCGACTTTCTGTTCAAATCCCGTTTAATCTTTTTGAAATTATAGTTTTGAAAAAGTATAGATTGTTTTTGAATGGATTACGCTAATAGCGACATCTATGTAAAATTTTGTGACTTACCTCATTTGGGCCATATTATTTTTTTGTTATATTGTTATAACAGTCACAAAATTTAATCTAGTTTTTTAACAAAATATTTGTTCGAAAAATGGATCACTTTAATAAAAATTATTGTCGATTGAACGTGATCATTTATCACAAAAATAATCTTGTAAATTAAAAAAATGGGTCATTTTATACCCATCAATATGACCTACTATTGATAAAATAATTTATCTCTATAGGTAAAGTGAAGGTATAACTTAACCAAACACGTAAGCAATGTGTAAAGAAACATAACAAAAAGCAGGAGGGGGTAAGTTAATTGTAGGCCGGTGACGTCACTAATGATCCCCGAATCTAACGAACCAGCGTAATTCCAACCTTCGCAATTAACGGCAATGTAACCTCTAGAATTAACTCAAATTATACAATACTAACTGAATTATACTGGGACGTTTTGTCTCAAAAATAACGTGCACGTAAGGGTTAATTCGCGTTTCCTTAGAATTAAAACCGTGTGTTGGGATGATTTTGGCAAAAAAAGGGAATATATTTTTGAGAAAGAACAAAAAAATGCTTACTAAAACTTAAATAATAAATCCGTGCAAAATTCCATAATATTTAAACATGAATGTTTTAGATTCAGTTTTTTTTTCATTATTTAAGTACATAATAAAAACAAATAAGGTAAAAAGTAGAAATAAAAAAATCTAACAAAAAAAACCACGTTCACTTAAAACGTAGAGCTAGCTCGAAGTTTACGTTCATGTACAATTTATATTTTTTATAAAGTTCTAAGCATTCGAAAAAAGTTAAGAGGTTTGTGTGAATATGGATACGTTCAAGAAATTCAATCCACATCCATAAAATATCTACCCACATCCAGCCTAAGAATGTACGAGACAAATGGCACATACGGTAAAATATCATACACGTAATTATTTACCTCGAGTTAAGTGATTATCACGGGGAACAAAACACCTGCACTTAATTATGCCCATTATGCCCATCAAGCCACCTGCTCTGAATCATTTCAACACCCCAAGACGGAAGGGGGAAGGGTTGCGTACTTCACTTTTTAATTGACTCCTTTTTGTCTGTTATGAAGATGTTTAAGATGAATCCTCGATTTTTATTACGGAACTGCTTAGGAAATGGTTTTGAGTATTAGGAACATAATTACACTTGGCAAAAATTGGCTTATTGTGGAAGTGTTCTTACTTTTCTTTTTTTTTTATGAAAGAAGGGGGCAAACGAGCAAACGGGTCACCTGATGGAAAGCAACTTCCGTCGCCCATAGACACTCGCAGCATCAGAAGAGCTGCAGGTGCGTTGCCGGCCTTTTAAGAGGGAATAGGGTAATAGGGGAGGGTAGGGATGGGAAGGGAAAGGAACAGGGGAGGATAGGAAAGGGAATAGGGCCTCCGGTAAACTCACTCACTCAGCGAAACACAGCGCAAGCGCTGTTTCACGCCGGTTTTCTGTGAGAACGTGGTGTTTCTCCGGTCGAGCCGGCCCATTCGTGCCGAAGCATGGGTCTCCCACGTATAAAATTTGATTACAACTTCATAATAATAGCAAACCAAGTTGCTTCCTGCTGTCTATCGCTATAAACATGCTTAGATCTTATGAACAGCGTAAAGATTTTTTGATGTGGATTTTTTAATGATCCAAGAAGGATCCATATATTACGTATAACGACCATGCATAACTAAGTATAGCATAATATATATACCATGGCGAATCAACGTTTAGCTAGTTTATTTATAAAACCTTTATGGCCCGGGAGCTGTCAATCTCGAAAGTGCCCTCATAGTGTGCATGTGTCGCAAAACTTTTGAGATTGACAGCTCCCGGGCCATTAGAAAATGTCATAAAAAGGCTGCAAATATGAGAAAAATTTAACCATTTCTGCATACGAACAATAAAATGTCTGGGCATTTGTGAGTCGTTTTTGATGGAATTATTGCTGATGACGTCACTCACACTCGCACACATACAACCCTGCAATGCAAGCGTCATCAATCATCGTTGGTCCGAGTTTAGTAATGGCTGCAGCGGGATGTAATCGGAGGCCTAGCCTAGCTTAGCATTTATTTTATATGACCTAGGTCCTAGGGCACAGATTACAAAAAGTTATTAGTTATTCCGGTTAGGGGCGTCCACAAATTACGTCAGACAATTAAAAAAACACCTCACGTAATTTGTGGACGCCCCCTTATAGTATTTTGAGTAGAGAGAACTTAATGAACATACATTTTGTAATATGATTTCGATCTCTCTTTACTAAGATGCCGTCAATATTTGGGTACCCTACCAATTAAACATTCACACTACCTCTAATATTAAAAAAGCAAAAGTGTGTCTGTCTGTGTATTACCGCACCGTCGTCACGCCCAAGCCGTTGAATCCATTTTACTGGGTATAATAGCTCCCACACCGGTTTCGGTGACGGTGGCCGGTTTCATTGAAACCAGGCCAACTACGCAGGAGTAATTTTATAGTGCCGAAGTGTGTGCGCAAGAGCACTCTCTATTCCTTTACTCTCATAACCCAGTGGGACGGAAGACCGACACGACCGGCGAGAGATCAGGCGCAGGACCGACTTTTTACATGCCCATCCGACGCATGGATCATTTTATTTGTCAGACAATCAGGTGATCAGCCTGCATTGTCCTAACCAAACTTGGAAATAACATGTTTCCAACGCGGGAATCGAGAGTATAGAGATACTTTGAGTCCCCGTTATATAAAATATTATTATTTAAAAGTATCCAAAATAGTGCTATTTATATAACTCTAACCTGTACGTTTGTCTGTCACAGATGAGGGGAAAATTCATAAAATCGTGCAGTGGACTCGCAACGGCGACAGCCAGTCGGCTTTACTTGATATTTTCGACGTCACTCCCGGCGAACCCATTCAGGTATGTGCCGACTCCCGAATGAATTGCATTTAGCCCGCGCTTGGACGTCGCTGTGGCAGAATTGATGTTAGTGTTGCCACAATTTCTATTCAAAGTTAACTTACTTTGCCTTAAAAAATGTTCTCCTAAGTCACCTGCGATGCGTTATATCAAATCCCATATATTTTTGACATCTAACACTGCCATTGGAACTGGCGAGTGTATTTTGACTAAGCACTCAGTTGTCTGAGAAAGATATAAATTAGCTATAATACAGTTGTTTCTAAGGCGGCCCCAAGGCGATCAAATGTATTGTCAATATCACGCTTCAATTTTATTGAATAGTTTATTTGATAATTAGATTGAAGGCGCGCTATGTTCAATATCAACCGAAAATGCAGTACGTCATATTGCGCAATAAAATTGCTAGTCGCTTATGCTTAATTGTCATAGTACAAAAATAACTTCATAGTTATCTTTGCCTGTATGCATTTCTAACACCCAATTCTCCGCAGGCGATGGCTCTCTCCCGCACTCACGGCTCGCTGTACGCCGCCTCCGACGCGCGCGTTTTGCAGCTGCGGCTCGCGTTATGTGCGCGCCGGTACGATGCCTGCGTGCGCTGCGCGAGGGACCCGTACTGCGGCTGGGATAGAGACGCCGGAGTGTGCCGGGAGTACATGCCTGGGTAAGCTATTGAAAGTTTAAGCAGCTGCGGCTCGCGTTATGTGGGCGGTGGTACGATGCTCGACGACGCGCCGCTGCGCGAGAAACCCGTACATGCCTGGGTAAGCTATTGAAAGTTTAAGCAGCTGCGGCGCGCGTTATGTGCGCGGCGGTATGATCCTAGCGTCCGCTGCGCGAGGTACCCGTACATGCATGGGTAAACTACTGATAGATCCATGGAAATTCAGCTATCGTCAGACTGTAATGCCAAGAATTTCTCGAAATAATAACTTTCACAGTCCCCAAACTATCATCCCGTCGTAATCCTACTGGTGTGTTCCATATACCGAGATACAAAACTAACCTAGGCAAAAACAGCCCATTAGTAAGACTGCCTCAAACTTACAATGATTGGCATAAGCTATTAGACTTAGATATTTTTTATGATCAACGCACGTCGTTTAAGAAAAAACTATTGACAAGAAATGTAAACAATGACAATAAACTTTAATAAACTTTAATCAATGCAATTCATTTTATGATAACTTTGACATTATTTTCAATTTATTTTACAATAATTTTAAATCAATATTTTGACTATTATTTTATTTTTGGAATTATTTTTATTTTATTAATGTTATTGGTAACTTATTCAATTTTTTACATCAATTTTACTTTTTTACAATTATATTTTATTAATTTTTTTTAATCATTTTTACATTTTTCTAATGAAATTATAATAATAATTAGATCACTCTTAAAATAATTGCATGTCCTTTTGAATTTTTAATTTTATGTAGACTTACTAAATTATTGTTTATTACTTATTAACTTAATCTTGATTGTTTAATTGAATTTATCTAAAATATTGTGCATATCTATAAGTGATGTAAACACTAGCTCTTATTTATTTAATGTTGGCTAAAATGTAAGTGTTTATATTGTTGATGTGCCTAAATAAATAAATAAATAAATATAATATCAAAGACGTAGAAGTATCAAACCGTAAAGTAAATACGGGCAGGGAAGTGTAAGAGAGAAATGAGTATGCGGCCAACCTTGTACAAGTATGCGGTCTTTGTTTTGAACTCAGAATAGTCCGTGTAACAGCTTAGCAGACTACAAGATAATATTATTGGCGGCGCGATCATTTTCTCGCTTTCTATCAAGTGATCAATTTTATACGGGTATTGTGTAGTCTATTCCCTAGTCTACAGATTAGATATTATATCTACTATCAGAGAAGTTGATTCCTAGGCAGATGGAGGACCTAATGTAATTTGGTCGAGTTAAGTCAAACTCATCCGACCGATACAATATTGACAAAAGCCGACCAAACGACATAGGTCCGTCAACTGCCTAGAAATCTATTTCTTCAATGGTACCTACCAGACACAACTACCGTGATTTCATAATTAGGTATAAGAGATTTTATAGAATGGAATTTTGTGTAGTCGGCACAAAGATATCTTAGGGCTTCGCATTGCATCGCAAATATCTGTGACAAAACTCATAATAAAAAAATTACATTGCAATACGAATTCACACGAATTCGCAGTTGTGTGTGGAAGCCCTTATGTACTATATTATAGCTCTTATTGTTGCAGTATCTACATACGTATAAAAATTACCAACATATTTAATAATCTATGCAAAATGACCACCGCTCGACTGCGTGGCCAAAATGCTTTTATTTTAATTATTTAATAGCCATCCCATTATAAATGATAATTGTTTGAGGTCTTTGCTCCTAGTGAACCTGACCTCACGACTTTCACCTATCGGAGGACAAAAGTTTAATTAGAAAGAAGTCAACGAAAAGCTCGTTTCATTAGGCTGAAAAAACTAAGATTTAATTTGTTTCAAAGGCCATTGTGTATTAGAAAAAAAAATGAGATAGGTAATAAAAGAATTCTTGTTAATACAATATTAGATTCCACCTTTGGGCGACACTACTTAGTCCTAGATTATTCTATGCCTAACCCATACTTCTATCTTTTTATTTCATAAAATATAAAAAAAACAACAAATAACTAAAGTATAGATCCAGAAATTATACATTTTAAGCCTGTCTACTGTCTAGGCCTCACATAAATTCTTTTCAAAAGAAAATAAAGAATGTATCTGATTTTCCAAACACATTATTGGAAACGTAAAAAGTCACTTTAGTAAACCACGTTTCACCTAGATGCGATTCTTATATTACCATATCCTATACTTTTGTAATAAATAACACCTTCAAAGATAAGTATACAAAGGATTCTAGACACAAAGGCAAGCTTATCTAACGTTTAACAAAGAACTTATATAGATAGGTATAATTTCTACATCGGGGTTTCAAATATAGCACAAGCCCAACAATCTGAAGTTTCAATAGAATTAGTAATAAAAACAGGAAAGAAGTTTAATCAATTAATACAATATTAAATTTAAAATGACAATCTAAACACTAACCCCCTTACTAATAAACGCTGTATAAGCTTTGAATAGTAATACAGTGTTTTGTCTTCTTCAATCTAATTAAAAATGTCACTTGTGTGACAGGAACAAAACACTGTATAACTATTCAAAGCTTATACAACGTTTATTAGTAAGGGGGTATAAATACAATCTAAAATATGCAATAAAAATTGAAATAAAACCAAAACTTGGCGAATTGAAACGCAGAATAAGGGGCAGGTCACATTGCAAAGTCCGTGTCGCAAGGCGAAGCGATACATTTTTAAATAACCCGTTCAAAACTCAATTTTATTTACTGTACTGAATTAGAAGATAGCGAGTTGACAGACTTGCCGCTTGCGATATCGGGTTACAAACTTAGATATTTAAAAATGTTTTGCAACACCTCGCGACGTTTGCCTGATCCAAATTTGAATTGCTCATTTAAAAATGCTTCGCTAACGCTTCCAGGGGTCTTGAACCTTTTTACAGTTTCTGCGTGAAAACCAATAAAGCATTCATGCATATGAAATAATTGTGGATTGCATACCGTAGACATTGCATGTCAGCCGTAACGCGATACATACCATTAGCTAATCAGACACTTCCAGACACATGCGATGTGAATAGTTTATGGCTACCGAGTGTAGACAGCATATTATTCTATATTATATTATTTTCTAGGAAGATATTAGGTTTTATTACGCAAATGCTTATAAGCCACGCGATAAAGTTTTTAATCCATTCTTCTTTATATATAAAACTCAAAGGTGACTGACTGACATGGTGATTTATCAACGCACAGCCCAAACCACTGGACGGATCGGGCTGAAATTTGGCATGCAGGTAGATGTTATGACGTAGGCATCCGCTAAGAAAGGATTTTGATCAATTCCACCTCCAAAGGGTTAAAATAGGGGATGAAAGTTTGTATATAATAATACTTATTAACGCGAGCGAAGCCGCGGGCAAAAGCTCGTATATTATAAATGCGAGAGTATATATGTCTTACCTCTTCTGACATAAACCGCCGAACCGATTTTGATGAATTTCGGTATGAGACACTTTGAGTCCCTGGATACGACGTACGTTATAGTTGGTCACCCTGAAAATATACGATTCCTGCGCGATAAAGGAAATTCGATGCGACATTGTTGCGGGCAACTATGTATATTTTAAAATTATTGGTGTCAAATGGATGTGTACTATTATTTCATAATATTTATTTCATAATATGTTGGAATCCAGTAAAGAATTAAATGAACTTTGAAATATGGCCCCAGGTAAAGTTTGAACATAAAATAATATTGTACAGTAAGTTTCTTAATTAACAAGAATAGCTTATCTGACTTAGTTCCCTTTGTAACTGAACACTGTGTGCGCACAGAGAAATAATAACGGGAAACCTCACTATAAAGAAGCGTTTTCCTCTCATATTTCTTTTTTCTATTAATGTAAATAATGCATAATTTTTGTAATTTAAAGAACATTTTTACAATTTCTGATCTGTTACTGGAAATAAATATCAGGTTTTACATTAGCGATATAATGTAAAAGATTGATATTTATTTATTACAAAATATTCTACTTGTTCTTCTTGATTATCGACACACCATCCGATATCAATATCGGATCGGGTGTCGTAAAACTGCTCATAGAACGGATCAAAATGAAAAGAAATATGTCATAGATCCCTCGCATCCCAGATTCTAAATTCAAATTCTTTTACAGGCTAATTCAAGACGTGGCAAACGAAACTGCGGATATTTGCGACTCGTCCATTGCCAGGAAGAGCGTGTCTGCCACCTGGGGCCAGAGCCTTCACCTTGGCAGCTTCGTCAAGATGCCAGAAGTGCTGGCACCACGCATGGTCAGCTGGTACCACTACTCCAAGGAGAAGGGACGACATCCTATCACTTTTAAGTAAGTAAATCTTATATCTTTAAACGAGCAATTCTTGTATATACAGTGTGTAACTAAAATAAGTGATAATACTTTAGGGTGTGTACGTGTTCCTTGTAGTGAGTTCACTGTGAAAGTAGCAGCTCTCAAACACGAAAAAAAGTCAAGATAAGTTATCGATAGTGTTGTGCAATGTGGAGTACGATATCGATATATTTTGTAAGCTAACACAAATAACAACAATATCTCTTAAAAGCTAAAATACCGGTATTACGAGAAGCGAGCGTTATCTAATGCTACGAGCACAATTGTATTCCCGCACAAAGTAATCAAACAGTAAAATTTTAAACCAAATTTATTCAACCATAAATACCGAGAGCCATAAAATATATCATAACTCCTTTACCGAAACAATGCGAACGATAAAATAAAAGAGATCAAAGAACAATTATTTCGTAAATATTAGAACGGAACACACATTAATTAAAATGTTTCCAAATACACCGCTATCGTGCCGTAATTAAAACACAAAGGGAGGCTCGGGTAGGGATGATCGGTGTGTACTCGAAACTATAATATTTGCTTTACGTAATCGATTTAATATCGATAATCGCATAAGCTTCCTGCTCGTGATTTGTTGCGTTCAATGAATTCGGAATCATTTCAGCTTATCGACATTATCGATGGTACGATTTTAAACAAAACATTTGTAACAAAAGTTTAATTAAATGTCAAAGTCGTGAAAATTTAAGTTAACATTAATTTTAGGTCATTGCAATCCTAATAATACACCTTAACTATTAACTATAATTTATCATAACAATATTCCCGTTGTAGTTTTATTAATTGCTATTATTGTTAAACTTAGGGATAAACTTTTAGGAGGATTCAATCAATTTTGTCTAATAGACGATAGGAAAATTTAAAAAAATTTGAGATATTCAAATGTCGACAATCGATGTTCTTTTCCGACAACACTTTTTAACAATTTGAAGAAACCGATTTTATTTAGTACGCGTCAAGCGAATGCCAACACTTTAATGGAAAGTCGTTTCTGTTGACAGCGTAATTATGACCGACCTCGAATATTCTTGAGGCGGAAATTAACAAACATTACAATATCTTTAATTAGTGATTGGCATTAAAATCGATAATGTTACATGCAAATGTGGACTGTATAATATTCGACATTTTAAGAATAAATGAATCCGATAAATAAATAACAATGTTCATTTGACAGTTGGTGACCGATTTTATCGATGAAATTATAACCAAAGTAGGACGTCGCGTCGTAGACAGGCCATGTCGTAGCCCGTAGGTGAGCTACGTCGTAAGCAGGCTACGTCGTAAGCAGGCTACGTCGTAAGCTGGCTACGTCGTAAGTAGGCTACGTCGTAAGCATGCTACGTCATTGGCAGGCTACGTCGTAGGCTGTCTTAGGTCTACGTTAGTGCTACGCGACACTGTATTATACTCCTACGAGTATAATACAGTGTCGCGTAGCACTAACGAATATTTACGGATCTACATCCGTAGTTCCCACTTGGATCCACAAGAAATTGAATGTATATAAGTGTCGTTTCGCGCAGAGCATAAGAACTTTCAAAGTTTTATAATATTATAACATCACAAATAATTACCAGAGAAGGGTCTCTAAATACAATCAATGTGTTCCTCTTTTGCAAACTATTCTTCAGATATATCTAACTATGTTCTCTCTGCAGCAAACCGGAGAAGTATATCGAGACTTCAGAACACGGGCTGCTGATAATCTCGGTGACGGAGGCCGACGCGGGCCGCTACGACTGCTGGCTCGGCGGGTCCCTGCTCTGCTCCTACAACATCACTGTCGATATACACAGGTAACTTTACAATTGATTTATAAAAGTATTGCTCTTATAGAAGCAACTTTATGACGCCCGCAACTCCGTTGCGCCAAAATTCGTTTATCGCGCGGGAACCGTACATTTTTCCGGGATAAAAAGTATCCTATGTCCTTTCCGGTACACAAATTATCTCCACGCCAAATTTCAGCAATATCGGTTCAGCGGTTTGGGCGTGAAAAGGTAACAGACAGACAGACACACTTTCGCATTTATAATATTAGTACGGACGGATGTTGATACACAGGTAAACAACATAATTCCTCGAAGATATTAAAGCTCTTGAATCCGCTCAATTGATACAATCTTCTACTACCACTGCAGCTGTAAAACCTGGTTATTTTATATGTCCGTATGATTGCTTATAGGTACGGCTTTCTTACAACATAGTCTAGAGAAATGAACTGGGCTATACAGATGTATGGACCAGTTCATTTCACTGGACTATAGGCGAGTTCCAGATAGAACATAGTAAATGTCTAATCAAATAGCTTAAAATCAAATAGTTGTGTGTTAATTATTTCAACCCAGGCAATCCAATTGTAATAACTATATTGTAATACTTCTCGTATCAGTATGTTTTAAGCTGTGTATATAAAGTTAGGTTTTTGAAGCTTATATAATAAGGGCCTGTTTCACCACTACATGATAAGTGCCGGATCGGCTATCCGCAACTTAACTTGACAAAAAAAAGTATGTAGCATCTCTCAAATAAGTTGTGGATAGCCTATCCGGTACTTATCAGGAAGTAGTGAAACAGGCTTCAAATCTTTTTTGGCACTTTCAACGTGATCATTTGTACCTACAAACTACAAAGCATTATGCTCCTTATAATAACGGTATACGTCATTTAGTACGTAATGTAATACTTTGTTAAGTGTATTTGTAAATCTGTATGGTATAGGATACCTCCTATATCATCTTTGATTTCAACCCTACTCCCACTTTGGCACCTACGCAAAGGTCATGAATCAAAATTAAAACATTAAAAAATACATCACGTGTTTTATGAAACAAGTTTGTAATTGAGATTATTTTTCAGATGCTCGCCTCCCGAGAAAAGCAACGAGTACCAAAAGATTTATTCGAATTGGTGTCACGAGTTCGAAAAGTACAAAACAGCCATGAAGACTTGGGAGAGGAAACAGGAGGTAAATAAAATTCAATATTTCGTAACGCGATACGAATAACAAGTGCGCGGTAAACAAATATTATCGAATAACAATTTATCCCAGCGCGGACGAAATTCGAATCACTTTAAAAATTTAATAAAAACGACGCGACTTGTGGAGTTGTAAATTAAAAAAGTTTGTAAAGGTGCTCTTACCTTGGTAATGTCGCCGAATTCTAAATTAATGTCATACCTGTTCTTTGCGTGAGCTTCGAGGAACTGTAATAAATGTTGTGGAGATGTCGGGATGTTATTATTTGTTACATAGTCCTACATTATTTCACACCTCTTAGCTTCTCAGCTCATTTATCGAAACGCCTGAGTGGATTACGAGCACAATTTCTGCACTGTAAAATATTTTTACAAAAATGTGTTTTTAAACTAGCGACCCGCCCCGGCGTCGCACAGGTATAAAATATATAGCCACTGAAAAAAAAGATTAAAATCGATAGCCTATGATCTTTCACGTGGTCTACTTCTTATCGGTGCCAAATAACATAAAAAATAATAATAATATCTATGGACGCTTCACACCACGTCAATCTGGCCCCGTGCTAAGTACCTGAAGGACTTGTGTTACGGGTACCAGACAACGAAAATAAAAATTGCTCCAGTAGTTCGCGAGATAAGCCCTTTCAAATAATTTCCCCTCGTTTTTTCCACATTATCCTATTAGTCTTAGCATAATAAAATATAGCCTATAGCCTTCCTCAATAAATGGGCTATCTAACACTGAAACAATTTTTCAAATCGGACCAGTAGTTCCTGAGATTAGCGCGTTCAACTTAGCCCTTTCAAATAATTTTCCCCGTTTTTTCCACATTTTCCTCTATTTCTTCGCTCCTGTTAGTCTTAACGTAATAAAATATAGCCTATAACCTTCCTCGATAAATGGGCTATCTAATACTGAAAGAATCATCAAAATCCGTTGCGTAGTTTTAAAGATAAAAGGGAACAAAGGGACATAAGGGAGTAAAAGCGACTTTGTTTTATAATATGTATAGATTACAAAATATGTAGTATATTTTATTTATACAGAGTGGGCGGAACTAAACAAAAACTAGAAGCAGTTTGTACATCTGTGACAGTTATAATAACGTTTACACAGAGTTGCTCGGAAGGCTCTGATTAAACATTGACCTTTGTAAAGGCACCGCCCGCAAAGGGTCGGACTGTGCCAACAGTTATTTTACGACTGTACCTAAACTAAATCTAGTTTTTAGTGCCCTAAAGGTTAATTAATTACTAAACTTTGCACCTACGCTAGTTCAGCTGTTCCTAGCTCTAGAACATTTTAGAATATTCTGAAAATGAATAATTAATTTGACCACAAAACTATGTCTGTTCACTTTACTATATTCGGTTAAACTTTTTTCATTGAGTATATTAGGTATTATCATCATTTTTTTGCTCAACCATTTTAAAATAAGCTTCAAAATAGTCAAGTACCAAACAAATAACCACAACGCGCGTGTTTGATACGTGTTTCAAACGTATCTATGCGCGCGCTATTTAGCGGCGCTTGCAAGCTGTCTGATACCGGTGATTACGTGTGTCGATGTCGATTAATCCTCCGATCGCGGATTCTTAGAAATCTATTGTTATTATATTGTTGTCGTGGTCACCGGTACCCTTATGGGGCTTGATAGGTTAGGTCAACTCAGACCGCAACGCGACGCGTAGGTAGATGCATTTCTAAATTTGTATGGATTTGACAGATTTCAATTGCGTCAGACGTCTTGCGAATCTGTCAAATCCATACTAATTTGGAAATGGATCTACGCGTCGCGTTGCGGTCTGAATCAACCCTGAGTCAATTCAGACCGCAACGCCACGCGTAGATGCATAGATTTATAAATGCATCTACGCGTCGCGTTGCGGTCTGATTTGACCCTAAGCAGACAGCCTTTCAATCATAGCGGGAGTCTTGGCCCTGCCAGAGCCTTTACATAAAACTATGTAAAACATTACTCATAAATATTTTAATAATCATTATATTGTTCCAGCAATGCGCGCGCCTCAACGACTCTAATCAGAACAGCCATCCGAACGAGATCGTGTGATAGCTTCTAAACATCGCCTATCTCATGTTTCAATCCGTCAACTACTACGCCGGCGCCATACCGATACCCTACGTGTCGACCGCCCTCAAATACTTCAACTTGATCTCCTAAGGATCCTGGGACCCTGGTATCCCAGGGTAGGCTTCTAGTGTCTCCCGAATCTAAAGAAATAGATCCTAGTGTTTCCGGAGGATCGAACATTCTAGGCCCGTTCTAAACCGCTCCTACCGCAATACTTAAGATGATTCTTGAGATCCTGTTTTAATAAATAAACTTTAGTACCGTACCTATAAGTGGCGTATCTGTGAGAACAACTTGAGAGGCTGTTTCTTGAGTGTGATCAAACCTTGACTTAAGTGCTACATATTATAATTAAAGACCATCTTAAGACGCTGGAGCGCAGCCAAGACATTGCATAGGAGTATGAGAGCGGTTTATACGGGCCCTAAGTCTAAAGATCCTTGTGTTTGAAGGATCCTAGTGTTTAAGGATCCCCCGTTCCTAGTCTCCATGAAGCTCTAGTGCCCATATAGTGATACGGCAACATGAGAAGGTGATTCTAAATTTAAAAGACTCTAAATCCGATAATCGCTTGCCTACGCTTCATTGGATGTGTGGAGATTGGCGTCTACCCTCGCTTCGCTGTTGTATTTAAGAGTATTTATTTAAATAAACAATTGTGACTGTATTTAGTTTGGTGATTGCTCTGTAATGTTATGAGGTTTAAAAAAATCTATCGGTAAAATTAAAATTTTATCGGCGTAAATGTGAAATCTTAAATGACGTCGATAAAATTTACATATTTCTGTCTGTCGCGGTGTAAACGAATTTAAATTTTTATTTACCCGCGGTAAAACGAAGTGGGGCGCATTTAACACCCTGCAAATTGTGTCGAGGATTTGGAGGGTGCAGTGTGTTAGGGTTGACAAAAATATCGATTCAAGATTGAAATATGAATCGATATTTTTGTTGATATTTGTCTAAGGGATAAACATAACGACTTGTTTAATATAAAATTTAGATCGATCCGGAGAACTCAAACAAAGTGCATTTGAAAATTTTGTATGATTTGACATAAGGCATTACAAACGTCATGTCACATAGCGACGCGTTATGTCAAAACTCATACACTTCCATCTTCGCTATCGAAATTTTCGAATAAAAGTTTGCCTAAGTCCCCTGTCGTTATACATAAAACCTCAAAACAAAGCAGAACGAAAACAATTTATTTAGAATATATAATTTCAACGTAATTAAGTTTGTTAGTGATCAAGATACGTCGCCTAATGAGTGGAGAGAATACGCCACTGCGAGTCTCGAGGTTGTGGGAGGGTTCGCCTCATTATTTTTCCCCTGGCTCTTTGGCCAAAACCTTTTCTTTTCGCTTTGTTATAAAATCGCCTAATAAATGTATGGAGTTGACATAGGCGTCGGTTATTGTGACGTTGACATTCGACTCGTCTATCTTATTTCGATCGGCGATTTTATTAAATAGCGATAAAGAAAAGGTCTTGACTACAGGCTCTCTTTGTGTAAATAGTTACCTAATTTCTGTTTCTACTGTAAGTGTACGTATAGAATGCACGTCCCTTAACGTAAAAAATATAATTTAAGCCTGTGATATATGAAATTCATTTAGATATTTTAAGTGTTTGTAAAAACATGTAATGCATTTAAAAATTTGTGAAACTGAAAAATGGGTTGATTGTATAAAATTTTGTACACTTTTTTTTCGATTTACCACTGCCATGTTGTAACCTGAATGTTGTAGAGATTTCATGTTTACAGATAAAAAAGAAATAAAACATATTTTTACGTATATCAAGTGCATAGAGCACGTTCCAAAACGAAAATAAATGAAATAGTACCAAAACTTTTTAACACCAGATTTTTACAAATTATTGTAAAACTAACAAAAGAATAACCTTTTTATAGGGTTGTCTATTTAATGTAACTTGATTTGTACTATCAGAGAAATTGATTATTCATAGGCGAACCAATGCTATTTGGTCGGTTATATAAATTCAATGTTGGTCGTGTTTTCTCTGATCTCTACATAACCTGACCAAATTGCGTAGGTCCCTATCTGTTTGGACCAAATTCTCTGATAGTACTTTTTTAAACGGTTGTTTACAATGATATAGTAAATGATACTCAAAGCAGCAATAATTTAACTATACTACATTCAAAATGCTTGCTCATTACATTGTATGCTAGATATGCGGAATTCAGGATCGGAAGCGGTCGCTAGTGATATATTTTTCCTAAAAATTAACTACTAGATATTCCTAAAAACTAGAAAATATTACGATTTTCTTTTTCAATTTTAATAGTCGAGCCTACGTATTTTTATATCGAAACTATTCGCCTATCAATAGTGAAGTTCCTTTGATGAAAAACTTTTAAAAGCTCGGTAAAAATTCCGTCTGTCTACGCATACGAGATTTTATATGTATAGAATTCGAATATATAAATATTATATTAGAGTAGCCAGTGTTTTAGAGGATATTTCGCATATTTTTGTACAAAATTGGGTCATGTGTCCGTAGTTAAGTCCATTTCACGTATCACCCTGTACCTACTGTAACTTAGTTCAACTTCATATCATTTTACTATAGGAGCTTGTATTATACACATGGACTTGTGCGGCGCCCGTCGGGCCTAAGTTATACCATTATACGTACAAGACCATTCGAATCACTTATCTATCCGATTCTTCGAATTATTCGCATTTTATATAAAAAAAGTATATTTTATATAGATTTATTGAAACAGAAGTATTAGGATCAGATGTATCGCACTTTCGGTTGTTTGAACACGTTTAAGCCGGCCATAATATTAGTAGAATTTATCTTTACAGTCAAAATCCTGTAGATTTGAAACGTTTATTTGAAGCTCGATAATTGTAACAATTTATTTCAGTGTAAGGCTTTGTGTGATCATAATTAAAGATTTCTAACATGAATCAAATGATAAACAATCAACTGACAGCTTTATACATAAGCTGTACATCAATAATGTTATTTAATCCAGAAACATTTTCGCCCAGTTATTTAAAAAAAAACAATATTTTTTTAATTATTTATGAGAATTTTACCGCATTAGATACATGTCAAGTCTTCCAGATTTTAAATTTTAAAACTAACAAAAAGTGTTTTAAAATATCACAAGTTTTAAATTTTTAACGGCATTAAATCAATTATTATCAAAATGTATTTGACCGAATTGTCACAAATCTCATAACAAGCTATTGCTGAGTTTCCGGCGACTGTATGCTTCACATTTCAAGCCAACTATGTTTTCAAACTCATATCATTGTGTACATAGGTGGTCGAGATAGTCTTAATCCTAGATATAAATATCTGAGCTTCGTCGTTTATTAAATTATGTATTACCTAAGTATTGTACTTAAATTTAGTGATAATAAAAGAGTCCCCGCTCTGGGGAAGGTCTTTCGCAATAACTATAGCTAAATACTATCGTCTGTACTATTTAAATGGCACTGTAAATTTCACATGTTACTACTATATAAGTTACATTTCAATGTAGAATAAGATTTTATATATTAAATCTATAAAATGTATCTTGCATCGCTTGCGTTTCGTTTTCGAACCCTAAAACTACAGTACGTCGATTTTAATTTTAAAATTTTAAACTTTCGATACAGATTTGATACTTACTCTTGATAAAACTAAAATATTCAACGTTCAAAATATTATTAAGTCCAAAATTACTGCGTATCGTCATACTAAGGTATAAAATATTTATCAAGACTATTCATTATTAATAATAATAGTTCAACGGCAGTGAGTTGAAAGTAAAATTTTAATTCCTTTTTTTAGTCCCTTTTTCAAAAAGTTTCACGAAATAACAAAGTAGTGAAAACATGGTCATGTTGACGTTCCTACTAAGTATATTATCTAGTACTTTCATCTATAAAAATAACGAATTTGCCATTTATTTGCAATACAACTAAAAATTATTAATTTTTTATTCTTTATAAACACCTAGCTTATAAAAAATCTGATTTGGCCCCCCTGGCCCCCTGGCCCAGAATCTGCGTAATTTGCACCCCCCTGGCCCAGAACCTGGGTAATTTGCCCCCCCCCCCCCCCCCCCCCCAGCCCAGAACCTGGGTACGCCCATGAGTGAAAATATTATTTGAGATGTATGATTTTTCAAGGAGTTCACGATTGACAAACTAGTTCAACTTATTAAATAAAAAACATTAAATAGTTGGACGTTGTCATTTAACGTTCACTTGCAAAAGTCAAGCTTAACCCAATGTTCACCAAACCTTATTTAAAAATAATGCTCACCTTTTTGGTTACTCCTATTTAACGAGAGATTAATATTTAGTGCAAATGGACCACACAAACGCAAACAAAAACCGATATTTAAAAACTCAGCCTCCTAATCACTTTATCACAGCTATATTACTATCATAATGCTATTAAAAATGAAAAGTTTATTGACGAGGTTGGTACGTGGTGCTGTATAGTGTCAATTCATCAAGTCGCATACCGGGTTGACATTTTCGTCATAACAGGGGCCAGGGGCCTGCACCCCTCGAGGGTCTATAAAAAGGGCCGTAATTATATAGTGCCTCTAAACTAATTTCACGTTACATTGACTACCAAATCTGTGCTTGGCACCGCCTCGCCTGCCGAAAACGTGATTTTTCCTCCATGCCTATTGTTATGTGTTATTTCGTATGAATCGGTAATACCACACCGCCATTACGCAAATTACCCTTGTTTCAGGCTTTGATAACTTTCATTGCGTGTTCCAGATTAATATTGCAAATTATAGCGCGGAATTGTTTGACGCGAACTACTAGGTCACTTAATCATCATTTTTGGGAGAAAATCATACGGTGCACGTGGTTACTGTCACAAATGTTAAAATAATAGTACTATTTATTTACTTACTTTCTGTTTTCGTTGCTTATTAATAATTAATAAAAATTAGACGATGCCAGCAACCTAGATTTTGCCAGCGATTCCGTTCGGGCAAAAATTCGTTTAGCGCCGGAAAAATGTGCATTTAGGGACGACAACTATTTGGTCTATGTTTCCCAGAGCCTAAATATGCTTGAAATGAATCTATTTCGATAAATTTAACATAGAGACACCATAACAAATTACGTCTAAATTGAATCTGGCATAAACTTTCGCGTTTGTAATACATCTTATATATAAAAATGGATTTCCAAATGTGTTAGTCGCGCTAAAACTCGAAAACGGCTGAACGGGCTGATTTTAGTCTTAAAATATTTGTAGAAGTCTAGGGAAGGTTTTAAAGTGACACGAAGTTCACCGGGACAGCTAGTAATATATAAGAATAATATGGATTATACTATTTTACACTTCAAACCAAAAATTCGTTTACTTTGTTAATATCGGAGTACCTATATTTAGCTGTCTCTACTAAGAATATATATTATACGAGTACAAATCAGCAAAGTTCTCCGTCTTAAACTCCATGTAAAAGTTACTTCGTCTGGCTAATGCGGAATTATCTAGAAATGTGATATTGGCGTATCCCACACGTTAACTAGCGCAACTTGAGTTCATAAACAGTGGCGGCCTTAGGGGGTGGCGAACAGAGAAATCGCCCGGGGCTTCGCGTCAAGCAAAAGATCATAAAGTGTCGTTTTATTTAAATTTTTAGCGGTTAGGTCCCGTTGTCGGTGGCAGGCCAAGGGGCCTCGCAAAGACAGCTGACCGGGGCCTCGTAAACATCTGCCGCCCGGGGCCTCGCAATGGGTAAGGCCGCCACTGTTCATAAGTTTCAGTACGTTCTCGCAACTTGTATGGGGGATTTGACAAATCTGCCAACTTCCTCCGTTTTATCATGTCGTAATCTTCGGACTGCAGTCCAACTTCTGTTCATTTACCTCCCCTCGCTCATTACCCATCATTTTATAGTGGTAGTATCTTTGTATTAGCGGATAAATTAGATACGAGTCAAACGTGATGGAGGCCAGAGCTGATATAGTAAGGAGAGCAAACCCTAATAACACAAATATAGTAGCTACAGAGAATAACTATACAATTTCTATTTGTCTTTATCTGGCTTATTTTAAATGTCACAGATACAGATAGATCTTGAATACGCTGCGTAAATCTTTTTATTTGTGAGGAGGAAGATTTTGGTAATCGCTTATATTGAATACCTGAAGCCTGAAATATTTATATGCTTCTGTAATAATGTGTATAATAGAGGTGGATTACTGTCTAGAAGTACCAATTAGGCGATACAAGTTAGATCCCATTTTTCACTTAAACACATTTTGTCTTTATAAATTAACAGGCTTAAAGCAGTAAGGCCGCCTTTTTGCACAATTTTGTAATTTTTTTTATACCTTTTTTGTTGTTGTTATTTCTTTTGTTTTTTTTCTCTTTTATGTGTTTTTGTCTTTTCTTTTGTGTGTGCAAATAAATAATTTATCATTATTATTATTTGAAATACTAAGGGCCTGTTTCACCAGTTTCTGATAAAGTGCCGGATAAGCTTCCTCAACTTTTTTTTTTACAGATTCTCCATATTATCTGTCAAGTTAGGTGGTGGATAGGCTACCAGTCACTTATCAGGATGTGATGAAACAGGTCCTAACATTAAAAAAAACATTCTATCCTCAACGGGATATACAATACAGTTATAATTATTATTTATATTTTTTTCACCATATAGAACAAAAGCGCGAGGGTGTAATACAGTGTGTCGAATGGTCCGCGCCAACTCACCCGCGCCAACAGCTCACCCACTCGTCCGTGTAAAGTTTCATTTCACGCTGCGGCCGCGGACTTCGTCTCCATTTAATAATTACGACGGAAACACCCATCACGACTAGATTGTAGTACATTTAGAGCTATAATTTTAACTATAACAGGATCTTATGTCAGAAACATAAGAATCATTTTCGTACAGCCTCCGGGTATACAACTCGTACACGCTTGGTCTTTAGTTGTGTCATGTGTGCAAGGTTATCGTTTCGGATTGAGATATTATGACCTCGCCTTATGTACTATTTTATAAGCAACCGCCTGTACAAGGTGCTGAGTTTGTATATTGTATACTACACTTGGATGCTAATAAAGTCTTTGAATCTTTCTTTCTCTCTTCACACTCACGCCCGTCTTTCATATGCCAGGTGGAAAAGGACGACGCAGATTCATCGCCAAATTAGTCTTTTCTGAATAGCTCGATAAATATACAACATTTCAAAAATAAAAATTTCTGCTAGATCGGTTTCTCAATGATAGAATTTTATACAATGTGTTAAAATATTAACTTAGTTCAATGCACGGTTTTGGCAACAAATGAAAAATTCGTGAAAATTAGATGCATCTTTGTGATTTTTTCCTATCGAAAAAATTTTAAGATATCGTGTTTTTGCTCAGACCGAATTCTTGGAAATACAATGTAGTATCAAATTTTAGACAATGAAACAATTCGGGGTTTATTTTCAAGTATAAAAATAAATTATAAAATCGTCAATTTTGGGTTAGTCGCCCCCTTAAAAACACATTCCTCGCAACACATCTCTGGTGGAAAAGCAGCCTTGACGAGTAATTTCCAGTTCCTAATCATTTCTTAAATTTAGTTTTAGGATTTATATTTTACTGTCGTAGAGAACTCAATTATTTTTCTGCGAAGGGTCAAATGTCTTTATTGAAAATTATTTCCGACCAATATGTCTTCCGACGAGGGTAGTACGCGGTTCAAATGTTACGACTTTCTTATGTTACTTCAGATTATTTTATTTTCTTCTCTACTAGATACGCGTAAGTAACATTATAATACTATTTAAATCTATTTATTTATTCTTTTTTGTTATAGATGGCAAACATCATGTAAGATAGCATTGATATATTTTTTATAAACTTAAATCAGACAGTTATTTATTATTAAGTTCTCTTAGATAGTATTATAAGAATTGTACTCATAAATAAATAAGTTATAGCTTAAACAAAAATCGTAATTGTTTAATAGAAACATGTTTCTCTCAAACAGGCATTACACTGCACTGCACAAATCGGATGTGATTGTGTAATTGTCAAATTTGTGTTGGTATAATAATTGTACGCAAGGCTGATAGGGGTGTTGGCAAATCGTCATAAAATCCTGAACTTCTGTAAACGTTTATGATAATAATAGTCTAACGTCCGTATTTAGAGATATTATGTAATGATAACTTAACATTTTCTGTCTATTTAAATGAACAGTAAATACCTATATTAAGATTATATTAATAAGCCGGTGCAATACAATTTTTATATAAAAATAATTATTTGAATTGGAATGTCGACTTTCTACAAGTATTCATTAATCGCAGACATTTCACGACTACGAGACTCTAATGTTTTGTAGACTGTCATAAGACCAATCACAATTTCGTACAGATACTACGAGCAATCATTACACTCGTAGACGTTCTACGGGACACCATTGTGTATTGTTTCGTAGACGCACTACAACTTAATGATATATAAAGGCTTATAATTAACTGATCACCAGAAATAGTAACATTTCACAGACAAAAATAGTAAACGATCAGCAAAATACAGACCACCATTTTAATGTAAAATTATCACCAAAGATTTATTATCTCGCTATCCTATTTAAGCAAAATGACTCCAAATAAATCATTGTTACTTAAACCAAAAGTAGTAAACGATCACCAACATTATACGTCAGCATTTTAATGTAAAATTTTAACCAAATATATTTTTATTTAGCAAATATCCTATTAAAGAGAAGAAGACAGATAGACGGACGGACTCTATTACTGAGACTTCGATGTCTGTCCGTCTGTCCGTCCGTCTGTCTTTCTCTAGGGCCTAGGCTGTATCTCAAGAACCGCTCCAGCTAGACTTCTATAAATTTCACAGATTGTGTATATCTGTTGCCGCTATAACAACCAGTACTAAAACAAAATAAAATAATTATTTAAATAATTGGCTCCCATACAACAAACGTTATCTTTTTGGCTTTTTTTGCTCGATATAATAATGGCAACCGGTAGGCACGTTGATATTTTCGCAAAGGCCTTGATTATAATATTATTATAAATGTTAACTTCAATAATTAGGTAATAATAATAATAAATTAAAAGGGGCTCCCCTACGAAAAATAAAAACTATTTTAGGTCTAATTTTGTTCTATAACGGTACGGAACCTTCCATGTCCGACTCACACTTGGCCGACTATTTTGTTGATAATATGCTTACATGTTTTGTCAATCGTAGTGATTTATTTGGACAGAAATATTGCATTGATTTGCTCACAAGGAT
Source organism: Aricia agestis (assembly GCF_905147365.1). Lineage (NCBI taxonomy): Eukaryota > Metazoa > Arthropoda > Insecta > Lepidoptera > Lycaenidae > Aricia > Aricia agestis. The sequence continues at coordinate 7,796,896 of NC_056421.1, read as the reverse complement.
TTGGTGATCATTAACTATATTTGGTGATCATTTACTATATTTAGTGATCATTTACTATATTTGGTAATCATTTACTATATTTGGTGGTCATTTACTATATTTGGTGATCATTTACTTTATTTGGTGATCATTTACTATATTTGGTGTTCGATTACAATTTGAAGTGTTGTCATGACTAAAATAGCTGGTAGTATTGCAATTTTAGACTTTATTTTTTGGTGTTAATTATCATTTTTTGGTAAACAAGTTTAGGGTATCAGTGCATTTTTTGGTGGTCATTATATTTGTTCTCATATATAAATTCCATATTTGTATTATATTTTGTTATAACCCGCACCTATACTATCCATTAACTTTCTTATAAATCACTTGTGCACGTCGGGGCGTGTGATGGGGCTCTAACGCTGCGGTGGCGCGTGCGTGTAATGCGGCGTAACATCTTCCCGCGTAAGCGCATTTCGGAATTAACAATCAGTCATGGCCGCCTTGCAAACTTTGCACCGATTTACATAACAATAAAAGCCCTTTTTGCCGTTCGGGTTATGGAGATTTTTAAAATTAATTGGATAGCGAAGCGGTCGAAATTCGTATTCCCCGCGCGCGCTCCCATAATTTTGTGGTCAGTTAAAAATTCCCGGGAAGGGGACGCGACGCTTTTGCGTGAATTATTGCGGACTTAACGCGTATTTATTAATTTGTTTGAGTAATTATTTTACCTTTGGTTTATACGGCTTAAAGTATTAGCGAGGCTCTCCTCCCCGATTAATGTTCAAAAATATAACTTCGATGTGTGAGTAAAATTAGTTCTGTAATCAAGAAAGTTAGCAGACCATAGTTTACATTCCATGGGCTAGACATTAGAGGAAGTTTGGACGCTCGGAAACGGAAGTAGTTAGTTGCCTTATGTAAATCATAGACGCAAGAAGCTATTATTTGCATGGTCAAGAATATAGGCAGCTTATAAAAGTGATAACAGAATATACGGACTACTGGTATATTTAAATTATTTAAGCTGAATGTATAATGTATTCTATTAGTAAAACTTGAAAGGGTAATAAAGAGATCTTATAATAATTATATAATAACATTCTACACTATTTTAATATGTGGAAAGCTGCATATGTGGGAAAATATGAGTATGTAAATATTATTGCTATGTAGTAATAAGGCCGCCTTTGAGTAGTCTCGCCATTTTATGTCTTTTTATTTTATGTATGTTGTTATTGTAACTGTGATTGTACACCTTAAAGTATTCATTCAATATTTTACAGCCTAACCATCTTTCAATAAGAGGTATTCTAATCGTGCTTTAAGCTACATAGACTGAATCGATACGACCATGTACAGATATGATACTCATAACCCAGCTATATCTGTAGGATAGAAGCAGCGAAGCGAACAAGCCTGGACACATTCAAATGAACAACCATAAAAGCTCAAAACTAAATCGAGTCCACTGAACAAGAACAATGCCAGCGAAATTGTAGCATTGTGCCAAAATTGTGCGTGAATGGAATCGGTTTTAACTGCATTAGTGTGACCCCCACTTTTTGTTTGTTAATCTAGAAAGGGCGTAACTCATTTTGTCAACTTGTAATTTCATTTGGCCCGCTGCAGGCGTCGTGTGGACCTCTATGAATTATTGTTATTTAGTAAAGCAAACAACAAATAGTTCGAGAAGTCAGAAAAGTTTGCTTGTGCTGTTGTTATTAGATGAATACTTTAAATAGTTTTCATTTTTAATTAAATATTTTTTAAATTTAAGTTTAAATATATTTTTCAAATAGTAAATTACAATAAGAAATATCTACTTCCAGTTGTAAATCGCTATTTATGCTACAAGTGCTACAACAAATTAAAGCTTTGTGAAGTCTAAATGGTAATCAAAACAAATTAAGAAAAGCGCATAGGAAATAAGAAACAAATTTCACTAAAACTACTTTCCGGTCCGTCTTCAATCTAGGAACAAGCTTATTAAAAGTCGCCATGCCATAGAAGCGTTTTAAAGGAGATTTATGTTAAACGTACTGCATAAAAAGTTTAATATCGCATTATGCAAAAGCAATATTTCTCCAAAAAGACGGCACTTTCAGAAGTGCTTAAAATGCAATTTTACAAGACCTTTTATTTATGACCCTCAAAATGTAAAACTCAAACATTTTATTGCGAGCCTTCTATAATGCGAAGAACAAACAATGTACCTGGGGGTGAATCTGTCCACCACGCGTCTTGGGGATCCCTAAATTTTTAAGAGGCATAGGGTGTTTAAGTTGGAAATATTAAAATCAAAATTGATGGTTTGTTTTTGTTGTACTTTGTTGTGTGAGCAGGTTTTCATTGAATAACATAATAATTAAGTTGTGTAGTTTATATAAGTTTAAACTTAAAACGATTATAGTTTTAAATTTTAACTTAAACAACACTAAGCGCAACACAATATTCAACGTAATATTAATGTTTTTTTAATGAAATAAGGGGGCAAACGAGCAAACGGGTCACCTGATGGAAAGCAACTTCCGTCGCCCATGGACACTCGCAGCATCAGAAGGGCTGCAGGTACGTCGCCGGCCTTATAAGAGGGAATAGGGTAATAGGGGAGGGTAGGGAAGGGAATAGGGGAGGGTAGGGAAGGAAATAGGGGAGGGTAGGGAAGGGAAAAGGGTGAGGGATTGGGCCTCCGGTAAACTCACTCACTCGGCGAAACACAGCGCAAGCGCTGTTTCACGCCGGTTTTGTGTGAGAACGTGGTATTTCTCCGGTCGAGCCGGCCCATTCGTGCCGAAGCATGGCTCTCCCACATATACGATTTACCTACGCTGTTAACAGCGTAGGTAGAGATCGTACTAATTTGATAAAATTTGGTTTTGAAATGCATTTATTTCATACTCCCAAGCGGCACCCGGCTGCCGCAAAACAATTATTATTGATTATTTTTCCGACCCAAATATCGACCAATAGAATTGCACCATTCGACGTCACGTGGTACAACCTACATGGTATTATACTGATAATTTTTTGAAAATTTTCTCTGGTAGTTGCTATATATAAAAGACAAACACGTCAAACTGACAGGTTGAATTCAATTGTGTCTCATGGTGCAATTATATTGGCCGACATTTGGGACGGAAAAATAATCCCCCGAATACTACACGAGCTTCAAAATTATCTGGCATTTCCCTCAAGGTTCCCTGCAAACAAATAAAGTCGTCAAGTTTTTCAGGTCATTTGTTTGCAACGAACCTATCGGGAAATATCCGATAATTTTGAAGCTCTTGTGGTATTATAAGTGAAAATCTATTGTGTCTGTGATTCCCACGATTACTGCAGATCGAGGATCTATTGTTTAAACAAATTAGGTTTAAAATCCAAAGAAGGTTAAAAAAGGTTGGAACTAAAACATAAAGTATGAGCTCTCAACGTTTTCTTACGATCTGTATGCTTTATCATCTAACTCCAAGGCTTTATTGTCACTCTTGCTTTAAAAAAGTCTCAGGTGTATATTTTATATTGTGTATATTTTATAGTTAACCAAATTTTAATATTATGTCTTACACGTTTCTACTTATACAATTCAGTATAAACTGTCTACATTACGACTTAAATAGTTTAAAATTGAGAACGCCCTGTATAACAATCAAACAATAACTGAGAAATCATATTAGTTTAATTATAACAAATAAAGTAAATTGAAGTGTTTAAGGGACCCTTTGAAATGAAACGAAGATTCAAATAACTGATAAATTTGATTAGCCATCTGACAAAGAGATTTCATTTTGATAAATCAAGGGTTGCTACGTACTTTAAAATAAAAAAAACATGTTTTAAATAGGAGATATTGCTGCTATATTTTCACGTTAGACGGCAGAACCAGCATAGACATTAAACAAAAAGTTTTGTTCGACATTTGACAACGTTTATGTCAATATTGACGTGACATATCGGTTTATTTACTGTATTTGCCAGTAGCGACCTCTCCTCTGCGTAATATTCTCCCTATTACCCATGATCGAAGTACATTATTGTGCAATGTGCATCCTACACTTCTTCGCAATCATAGTACGATTTTTTTCCCAACGTGGATAGAGAACTTTTACCTCTCATATAAAATATACGTGTAACAAGTAACCATAAATGTATCAACCAAACTTTTTTCAGAAAAATATTTTTCTCCGGCTTTTTTCTTTCCGTTTGTATCGACCGGTCATTTTTTATTCAGCAACTTTAAAACTATCTATTTCCGACTGGAGTTTCATACCGCTTTTTTACTTTATTTTTTATTTAGCCGGTTCACGCTTTAAATGAATAGACCGCGGAAAGGCTGCGCTTATTTGAAAATAAAAATATCTAAACATAGATCGATACCATTGAGACCATGACCTTGATTCTAACATTTAAACCTAACATTAACGCTGCTTCATTCTTTCGATGTAGCCATGGTATAATGAAACTTCAAAATTGGAAAATTCACTTTCAAACCAAACGTCGAACGCGTAATTCTGATTAGTAAAATTTCTAGAATTGACGTTTGAGGGTGTTCCGTATTATAAATTTGACGAGTCTGTCTGTCTGTCCGTGGCATCGCATCGTAGTATCCAAACCGATTTTAATCTAGTTTTTCTTATTTAAAACCTTATACGATCGAGAGTATTCTTAGCTTCATCATCATCAACTCGCTTTGGGCGAAAAATTTTATACTTCATGAAAGATTGTAAACATCTTCCAGTGATTTGATTGATTCAAATTGAATCGGGGGCTATTAAATTTCTTAATCCTACATTATTGAAGTTTACAATACTATTTTGTCGTTTGATGACCTGCGAAGCTGTATTAATGTTGGATGGAACTAGCACAATCGGTGTACGGGTTCGAATAGAATCCTCTTTTAATTTCAGAGACCGATGATCAGAACTGGCCAGTAATAAACGAAGAAAGACTAATCAAAAGTACAGTTGGCTCTTTACGTTTCGTCGGGCGGATGAAAATATTTGTAGCCTGTCATCGAAATACAATACAGTATGAATAAAACGATACCTCTCACACATTGGACCGCTCAAATATGACTTAAGCTGTCATAAAAATGAAGCTAGGGGAAAAGAAAATTGTATGACTGACCCGAAAATGACAACTAACTAAAAGTCCGCCTTGGTACGCAGTTCGTGGAACTGTTTAATGTCTCAGTTACTCTTCCATAGTATGCTATTTCGTTGCATTCTGTCTTAACAATGGCTTACACCTCTCATCTATTTTGAACGCGGTATTTTTATTACCCCCGAGGCCGGGATTAGTTTTGTTCTGAGTTGATGCATATACAATGAGCTCGATTATTCAACGCGGCCATCTTGTTGTATGAATTTAAAATGGCGCCATGTGATTCCACTCAATCTGTGCGAATGTAACTTACGCGATTTATTCTGAAACTACGCCTCGCGGGAGATACGAGCAATTGATCGCGGTTTGATTTTTAATGTTTTTTTTTTGCATATTTTTAAAATACAGAGTGAAACGCTGTGGGGGACACCAACGGTGATGCTGCGAACTGGTATTGCCAGTCTGCAACTTTAAGCTATTATTTGCTTGACATGTTCTGCTACCTATCCTGTACGGCTCAAGTACGAGTACAAATGTACCACCTATGGAATTGATTCGTAGACATATGGCGGCCCAACGTTATTTTGTCGGGTTATCCCAAAAGGTTTGCCAACTTCCTATGAATCGATTTCTCCATTGAAGAAGAAAGAAATTTAAAATAAAAATGTAGTGACGTATACCAAATACTAATAAAACAATTTTAGATCTTAAGTAAATTAAACAGACGCTCTCACGGTGTTAGAAAACATCGTGAGAAAACCCGCACGCTTAGTCCCAGACGGTATATATATGGTTCGTTTCTCTGGACTAGACCGACTATGTTGCGAGAATGCCGTATGTGCTTGGACAACTTATGTTGTCATAAGTACTAACAGTATTACAAGAATGGTTACTTCGCTCAGAAATTTTTAAAATCTTCTAGATACAGAAAAGCAAACGAATCATTCCACAACGAAAGCAAACAACCATTCTCAAATAAACTAATAAACTATTTATCAAAGCCCATTGAATGACAGATATTTTTTTATTACAGAGTATGCGATGGACATGACGCTCCCCTTTTAAGAGTTTAGCAAAAATGTGTCATTATGCATTTGCCCGCTTCACCCATAAAATCAGCCTAGAGTCCACACGAGAAAATTAAAAGTAAATTCTCGCCGAGGGAACAATAACCTGCTATATTATTACGACCATTCGACCTTTTTAGAAGTCATATTCACTTACTGGATTTCAGCCCAACTAGCTTATTGAATAATTGAGTGTTTTAAGGCTTTAAGTTAACAAAGTCAAAGATTAACTTAGTCATATAATTGTATTGAAATTGAAATTGTATTTAACTAGTATTTATTACGTTAAGTTTTTATTTAAAATAAATTGTGACATCAGCTAAGTCCCGCCCGTTTAGACGTAAAGAAGTAAGTAAATTACTTGACAACATAGATCTAGAAGAATCGGGGTACACGATAGACGCATCCAACAGTAAACCGTTTCGAACGCGAATTCCAAATTCGAAATCTCAATCGATCGCGAAGTATGACATTCTGTGTCGAATCAAACAAAGGCGCGAATTTGAACATGTGCAAAAAATATCTCGCGTATGCATTTGGGAATTTCGCGTGACAGAGAATTTAATACGAGGGGAGTCTAATATTAAACCTCAGGGACCCATCACTTTTAATATCTGGCCGAGGTCCTGGAGGGCTCCTAAATTATTTACCAAATGGAAAGGTAATGGTCGCGAGGAGTGCGAATGAAGGTATGCAAATTTTATAAACTCGTATTGTCGTAAAGTCTAAACCCCACTTAGGTAATGACGGATGCGAATCGTAAACGTTATCCCGAATATGGGATTTCGTTGTAGCCGTTATGTTCCATCGTAATAATATTGTTTCGAGTGTCATAGCTGCGAAAAAAACGTAAAAGTTTGTTTACTTTGCTGTAATCCATAAAGTGTGTATGTCTGTCTGTTACCTCTTCACGTCCAAACCACTGAACCGATTTTGCTGGGTATGGAGATACTTTGAGTCCCGGGTAAAGACATAGGATAAGTACTTAGTATCCCAGAAAAATGTACGGTTCCCGTGCAATAAAATGGTTCTTGGCCCAAAGGAGCTGCGGGCGTCATAATATGGTAAGTTATAAAGTTAAGAGGGGCAGTTGGGTACAGCTGGTTAACAAGGTGTCGATTCTTTGTATACGATAATCGTTTCGCACTTTTTAGGGTTCCGTACCCAAAGGGTAAAAACGGGACCCTATACTGAGACTTCGATTCCTGTCCGTCTGTCCGTCTGTCTCCAGGCTGTAACTCAAGAACCGCTAAGGCTAGAATTCTGAAATTTTCACATATTGTGTATATCTGTTGCTGCTAAAACAACAAACACTAAAAGCAAAATAAAATTAATATTTAATGGGGGCTCTCATACAACAAACGTAAGTTTTTTGGCCTTTTTACTCTATATCAATAATGACAACAGGTAGGTACTTGAATTTTTCTCAAAGTCCTTAGTTATATGTGTACTTTAATATTTAATAATAATTTTAAAATAATATAAAAAAATAAAGGGGGGCTCCAATACAAAAAAAACACAATTTTTGGCCTAATTTTGCTCTATAATGTATGGAACCCTACGTGCGCGAGTCCGACTCGCACTTGGCTGATTTTTATCAATGACAATAATATTATCTGTGTTTCTGATAACTGTCAACTGGATATTCGTTCCGTTTATAAAATGATTTTCCACTGTACTGATTTCAATTAACCCATTAAATGGCGTCCAATTAAAAATAATATCTCCATTTCATTACTTCGTTAACGAATATATCTATTAATCTGTGCACGTGGCCACGTTTAGGGTGTATTGGGGTACGTTGCGCGAGTCACGGGCCATAAACAGTCACGCTTCGTGGCCATCCGCTAATGAACAGCACTGCAGCCCGAATTTTTACCTTAAATACAACCCTCATGTGGTTACCATAAGGTCTTATCAAAGGTAGAATAACTCCGAACACGCGACTACCCATATCCGCGATACCTGAATTCTATTTCAAATACATTACTAAATCTACCAGTACAGTCCATGTATTGCCAATTATATACCACTAGGTGTAGCGGGTGTTATACATAGATTCGTAGATGGTGTTTTCGAAATTTGAACATATTTTCAATGTAAAAAAAAACACAGCGGTGCGACGTTGCCGTGGGTCTAACGTTGTTTCAGTTCGGCAGACTTCGGCACGTTGTTAGTGTGCGTGCGACTAGACGTATGCAAATTATAATAATTGCATCTATACTTAATATTATAAAGCGGAATATAATATTATAAAGCGGAATATAATTTATTATAAAGCGGAATATAATATTATAAAGCGGAAGAGTTTGTTTGTTTGTTTGAACGCGCTAATCTCAGGAAATACTGGTCCGATTTGAAAAATTATTTCAGTGTTAGATTTAGCCCATTTATCGAGGAAGGCTATATGCTATATTTTATCACGCTAAAGGTGGCTTTCGGATCTTTGCCGCGAGCGACCGCGACCGGTGAAAATTCAAATAAAATGCTACTTTATGACATATATAATATAAGTGTCATTTTCTACTGACATTTTGGTGGCGACCCACGCTGCCGCGGCGGCGGCGGCATAAAAGCTAGTAGGTAGAATAAAATGAAACCTATCGCCTATGTCATAAAGTGGCATTTTGTTTGAATTTTCATCGGTCGCGGTCGCTCGCGGCAAAGATCCGAAAGCCACCTTAAGACTAATAGGAGCGAAAAAATAGAGGAAAATGTGGAAAAAAACGGGGGGAAATTATTTGAAAGGGCTTATCTCACGAACTACTGGAGCAATTTTTCTGTTATTTGGCAAAAAGACCACGTGAAGGATCATAGGCTAATTTTTGTGGACTAATTTGTCTGTGAAATATCTAATTTACGCTGGCAAAGCCGCACGGAAAGTCTAGTAAGTTGATAAAAATGCTATGCAATAGCTTTACCGCGGCAGTCTCCGAGTGTCACACGTATTTATTAAAACATTTATAGCCTAAGTGTTAGCTCATACTCGCCCTCGCGTGTACTCTACTCGCGTATATATTCTAGACCCTTAAAAGAACTTTATTGGCCAAAAAAAGGAATAAAACACTTCTTATATTAAAATTCAGTAGCGGCACACTTAATATGCAAAATGCATTTCTTTATTCAAGTAGTGCCATGAAGTTCGTATGCGGTTTATTAAATTTCTGTCGCAGCCGAGATACCTCAATCCATTTCTCTATCATGTATTTTCGAATAATTCCAGCTTAAGCTTGCTAGCTTTTTCAATTTGGTACATATTTTATTCAATTGGAATATTAAAATCTTAAGAGAATATTAAAACATATATTTTTTATAAATTTCAATATTTTGATATCCGAAATGCCAAGCACATTATTTTAGCCAATATTTATTTTCAGCCTTTAGTGTTAAAATAAATTGCACTTTTTAAGAGACAAATAAATACAGTAAAGGTGTTAAACCAAAAATTAAATCTCAAACTTTTCCATGCGATTTTGAAAACGAATTGTTCCTGTTTCTTTCAAAGAGTTTTCTTTTACTTTCGTAGCGGCGGTGATTCAAATTAGGTGTGAAAAGGTTTAAGAAGCCAATGACATAGGCAATTTTTTTTTTTTCAAAATTATCTAAGAATCTAAACTATTTAAAAATATAATATAGAGAGTTAATGTTGCTACAAAAACAAATATAATACTTAATAATGTTATGCTCAAAAGTTGTTTTAGTAACAACTTGTGTACACAGTAAACATACGTACTGTAACGTACTCTCCCTATGAGCTAGAGTTTTGCGAACCAAACTGTTGTGTGTTTTCTCGCCGATCGACTGATGGACAGACAACTCACCATAAACAACTGTAGACTGTAGAGGCGTCAAAATAAATAAATCTTCTGTTATTTATACCGGTCAGTCTACGCGGGGCGAATTTTGTTTATTCGAATGCATGCCCTGATTTAGAGTAGATGTGGGCAGCGAGCGTGTCTGAGGGGATCACGTTACTAGGTACCCCATCGCGGTACCCGTTAGCGTTACCCCATACCATTACTCATTACCCCATAGGAACGTGATGGTCTAATGCATGATAGGTAATTATTGCAGGCTCCTAGACTATATTATATAAACACTAATTTGCGAAATGCTTTGAGCAAAATTTATCAACATAGGTCTAGCTGTTTCGGAGAAATTTGACGACAAACACCGCGACACGAGAATTGTACGTACCTACTAGATAACATTTTTAGATATGATTAAGAGACTGTTTCATCAGTTACTGATAAGTTCCGGATAGGCTATCCACAACTTATTTGACAGATACTCCATACTAGAGTATGAAATAGTGCCGGAAAGATAGATATTTCCGGCACTTATCAATAAATGGTGAAACAGGCCCTTAATTTTATAAAATTACATTAGGAATTTCAGAAACCTTATTATATGTAAGAAAATTATTAGGGACCGATAACGTTACAGATTGTTATAAGTCCCTAATAACTTTTTTACATAATTCATTAAAATTCATAACTTATCTAATTTATTTGAAAAGTTTATCAACCTAACTTTTATTACACTTAGGGCCTGTTTCACCACTTCCTGATAAGGCTATCCACCAATTAAATTGACAGATCAAGTATGGAGAATCTGTCAAAAAAGAACTATGCCTATTTAGCATAATAAGTGAATAGCCTATTCGGCACTTTATCAAAAAGTGGTGAAACAGGCCCTCTGTCAAGTTAAGTGGTTTTAACGTTGTTAGTGGCAGCCGAAAAGGAAGATCTTCCGACCGAGCAAGAGAGCATGCTCGGTCAGGCCGAAGCCCACTGACGTCATTTCAGACGTTGTATATATCTTGCCGTTCTACGAAACTTCGATAGCGCGATGCAGGAAAGTTAGGCGAATTGTGGGTACCGCCACATCACTCCCCCCCGAAGACCTGTGGTATTCTTCGATGCGCTTGTGTTGTCAGGTGTGGGCCGAAGCTACGCGTGCAATGACCAGGAGAGGGACCCCGTGCTCTGCTTGCTGACCGGTCGTTGTAGCCTATGGCTGTCCCGTTCAAGCCAGACGCGGGTTCGACCGGCGCGGACCTCCAACGCGGCTTATGGTCGAGGCAACCCGGTTATGCTTGATGCCTGCTGACGTGGTGCGGAAGGGCGGGGAGTGTTGATGATGATTAATGTCCAGAAGGATGCGTGTTCTTGTCGGTGGTCACCAATTTAACGTTGTTAGTGGCGGCCGAAAAGGAAGATCTTCCGACCGAGCGAGATAGCATGCTCGGTCAGGCCGAAGCCCACTGACGTCATTTCAGACGTTGTATATATCTTGCCGTTCTCCGAAACTTCGAAAGCGCGATGCAGGAATGATAGGCGAATTGTGGGTACCGCCACATCACTCCCCCCCGAAGACCTGTGGTATTCTTCGATGCGCTTGTGTTGTCAGGTGTGGGCCGAAGCTACGCGTGCAATGACCAGGAGAGGGACCCCGTGCTCTGCTTGTTGACCGGTCGTTGTAGCCTATGGCTGCCCCGTTCAAGCCAGACACGGGTTCGACCGGCTCGGACCTCCAACGCGGCTTATAGTCGAGGCGACCCGGTTATGCTTGATGTCTGCTGACGTGGTGCGGAGGGGCGGGGAGTGTTGATGATGATTAATGTCCAGAAGGATGCGTGTTCTTGTCGGTGGTCACCAATTTAACGTTGTTAGTGGCGGCCGAAAAGGAAGATCTTCCGACCGAGCGAGATAGCATGCTCGGTCAGGCCGAAGCCCACTGACGTCATTTCAGACGTTGTATATATCTTGCCGTTCTACGAAACTTCGATAGCGCGATGCAGGAAAGTTAGGCGAATTGTGGGTACCGCCACATGGTGAATAGCCTATTTGGCACTTATCAGGAAGTGGTGAAACAGGCCCTTAGTCAAAGAGCTAACACTTTTAGCAAACAGTAATTAGACAGTGCAATTATCTGGCGTGACAGATCTCGTGACAAATCTCACGACAGATCTCCCGGGCCATACATTAATCACGGGACCTTCAAATTAGTTACATATGAATTATGCCCGCATCCCGGCGACTGGCGAGCCTGCGGTCGGATTATGGTGCTGATTGAAACCACTTGCATATCACCAGACTATACTGTGTTAATTCGAGAAGGATTGTCTTAGTTATTGAATTAAATTATGTAGTAAGAAAACGCGGGAAAGTTGTATTATAATGAATAAGTTATAAAAAGTAATAAAAAAGTAAGGTTGTAGGTAAATGCGAGAAGGACTGTCAGATTAACATAATTACATTCAATATACGTGAATAATATATACGTGAAACAAAATCTTTGGACTTACGAAAAAATGCGCAGACGAACGAATATAAGATTCCGCACACTGCATAGCTTATACCAGTAGCGCTAGCACGGCGACCAGCGGAAATGCGAAAGTATGGACAAACTGTGGAAATAAACCTAAGGTGCCGTTCCGATCTTTATTCGTTCCGAAAAATTCAATTAAAATGCCACTTTTTGACACACTATAGTATATGTCATAATGTAGGATATTATTTGAATTTTTAGAACTATAGTCTGTCATAAAGTGGCTTTTTAATTGAATTATTTGGAACTAAAAAAGATCGGAACGGCACCTTAAGTTTATCTCCACAGTTTGTGACTATAGCCTGTCATAAAGTGGCATTTTAATTGATTTTTCGGAACGAAAAAAGACCGGAACGGCACCTTAGGTTTATTTCCACAGTTTGTGAATACTTTCGCATTTCCGCTGGTCGCCGTACTAGCACTACAGTTGTAACAAAACATAGGTAGGTGTAGATATTAGTCTCCAGTATATAGAGTTCACTGTGAAAGTAGTAGCTCTGAAATAATATTTTTTTTAACATTTGTATGAGCAATGTAATATGAGCCTGGGGCGCTATATACCCATACAATTCACATAAAAAATTTTGCTCTTTTAGCGCTGCTACTTTCACATCTGTAAAAGATATAGTACATATACACATATCTATAGTAGATATCATGTTAACTATGCACAGTACCCTATATTTGCTGAATATTATGTTTAATAATATCTCCTTAAGTCTGAATGGATTCAAGACTACTAAAGGACTTGTAATAATTAGGTACTAATTACATTATTGTAAATTGTAATAAAAAAATATAACAAATACCATACGCGCGTCGTGTTAATTAAAATGCTGCTCTGCAGTCTGCTAATTAAAATTACCTGGAATAACTCTGATCATATTCTGATGAGTGCGTAAAAATCGTTTACTGTTTGTTATTTACATTGTGGTTGTAGCCGATAGTAATTACGGCGTGAACACACGCGCGGAATCCGTGCTGCGGCGGGGGATGCGTTTCAGACAGGTGGTCGGTTGCGATTGCGGTCGGTAAGCAATGTCCACCGTAACCGCAATACCGCCTTGCGGTGTTTACAGAAGGCGATACGGATACGACACGATATTTAAATAAGTTTTTTTTTTTTGAAAATTACATTAAAATGGGAGATAATCTGGAATTTGCATAAGACTAAATAATCAAAATAAGCCTTATTGGTTGTATCAAGCTAATAATAGAATTTCATAGTATTTGATACAATATAGTCAAATTTTTAAATGTATTGCTATTATTATTCGGTAATAAACGCGACGTTTTAAAAGTTAATATCGTCTCGCGCTATGCTAAAATGACTTAAAAATGTATTACATTATGTTTTGAATAAACCATAGCATTAAGTTATAATAACATTAAGCAAACTACATCAAAAATGTTTAGGTACAATCCATTAGTAAAATAAACACTTTTTATTCCACAAATTCATTTCTTCGAATCTCGTTAAAGCCGAAAAAGCAAATTACTAGATAAACAGATCTTGGAATTTACTTTTAAATAATTTTCTTCGAACTCAGTGTAATGTAAACAATCAAATTACTTGGCTTAGATATCTACCTAATTTTAAAGATATTTTATCGAATCCAAATTTTAAAATAACCTTTTCGTAAAATGTGGGCTAAAAGTCCTTATGAAAAATTAAAAAAATACCAATACCTTAAAGATTCTTAAAACAATTATAATAGCGTAAACCTTAACGTTGCTTTCCTAATTAGGAACCACATAACACCAGGCACTGTGGTGTACGTCACGGTGATACGCCTGAGTGGTGTCCTTTTTGGCCGTAGACATGACAATGCACTGCCCCTACCGTTCTTCATGATATTATTATGCTATTATTTTTGTAATTATTTTTATTTTATTTTTCTTTATGTATTGTAATGTGTTTTGTCTTATGGTAGTGTAATGTGATGTCTAATGTTAAATAAACGTTATTATTATTATTATTATTATTATTATTAATACTACAAAGTGAAATATAAGACAAAATGGCTGGCAATAATAAAACCCATATTTTTGGATGCTATTTCTATTTTACTTACAGTTAAATATAAGTAACACTAAAAGCTCCTTACGTACGAACGCGGTATTAAAAAGCATTTGGAGCTGTTTGCTAATTCCCCGGCACAAAAGAACAATCGCAGCGAGTGAGTATGTGTTGTGCATTACGCTGGCGTATGGCGCAAGGACGCGCGATTCGCGGCGCTAGTGTACAAGCTTCTTTTTTTTAATTATTAGTAGATAGGAAGTGTAACACAGTTTAAACTGAAATCTGAATGCACTTATATGCCGTAGTGAAAAAGATTTTATAAAAGTAAATTAACATATTAACTTTTCTTTTTATAGTTTCTGCTAAATCTTATAATTTAAGAACTATTCTTTAAGTTCAACATAAATTTGTTTTAAATGTCATTGAAATGCTAAAAAATAAATATCGGTTGAAATTCCAGGAAATTATGATCCACCATGCAATTGTTGTACCTATTTTCTACCATGCAGACGCCGGGTTAAGTGATACTGGTAAAAGATGCCATATTATTATATAGTATATACCTATCATACCTTATATTTTCCCGATGTTATTAAATATCAATAATTGTTTTTACGTTTTTACACAGTTTCTCATTTCTTCTTTCTCTCTAGTCTTTCTGAATGAAATAATGTGTAATACACCTTCATAAAAGACTTTTATGAAGGTGTATTACACATAATTTACTTTATATATATTAAAAGTACAGTTATTACTATAGCAGATAAATAGAGCAAATCAATACAAATCCAAATATAGCTAGAATACACAGCTGTCACATTTTATCCCATAGTAACTCATAACTCGGACCAAGCGCCGCACAATAGAGATTAGGGTGAGGAAGAGATACAAACATGAGCCAGGCTCTCCACAGCTTTGTCCATTATTAACTTCACTATACACCTGCATTTAAACATGTTTTATTCCGCGAGGCGTTTGAACGAAATATTCACTTAATCGTCTACCGAGTGCACCCGCTTGAGTATAGTTTTATTTGTGGAAAATATATTTTGAATCGTTTCGAGTAAATCTTAATCGTAAATAAGATAAATAAGGCTTAGGAATACAAAATATTACCTTTACGTCAAATTATCTGTATCAAACATCTGTAAAATTGATGGCATTAACATTAAGTGAAATAGATTGGAGTGATAATAAAAAAACTGTAGCCTGTATACTACTGTAGTGTTACCTGTAAATTGTAGTGTTAATGCTTAGGGTCAATTTAGACCGCTAACGCGACGCTTAGATGCATTTCTAAATTTGTATTAAATTGACAGACACTGTGTGAGACGTCATGCAATGCTGTCAAATATAGTATAGTGTTGACCGCATCCGGACCGCCGACCTATTGTGTGCGGACCAAGCATGTTCGAAGATGATCTTCGTTCATCTTAGGACTTTAACATCTCCAGGATTTAATGTCAATATCTATAGCTTGCACCAATATTTCACTCCAAACTTCAGAGAGATAATTAGCTACAAAAAATGGTTACTTTTCTCATTGATATCTAAAAATACCTTTGTTATTTTCGTAATTACCTTTGTTTGATAAAAAAATTATATAAAATGTATGGACCGCGAAGGTCATTTCATGTCTTAAACAAGTCTTAAAACGGACCCCGAGTGAAACTAATTGGTGACCCCTGACCTAAGGCATATGGCAATGTCAAACCAGTTTTTTAGTTTGTTAGAAATTAGAATACTGATGCGAACGGAAAAACAAAACTGCAATAATGTTGCAAGAAAATAGTATATAATCCGGGTACAGATTAATTTTATTTGAATGAATTATAAATACATATAATTGACTTGACGATAAATAAACTGATAAAATCATAAGAGCTTATCAGTTATCACAATACTGTGAGCACCAAATTGACCGCTCATAGGGTATATCCTGGATGGAGACACTTCGCGTCACATTTGCAAACGCAACCCTACCCAATCTGATGTTCGCCCACGCGATAATAGTCTATCCCCACGTTTGAAGGGAGCGTTTAAGTATTACGTAACGCAATTTTAACTTTTAAATCTAAGATGAATAATAATAATTAGTAAGAATGGTACTGCAACGAGTGCTTTCGGATGTCTTAGGCCAGCCTGATGCAATTTAAATGATAATGAATTTAAAATAAATAAATAAATAAATAAATTCTTTATTGAGAGCTACTAAGGCCCAAATTGTTAGTAACAAATATCTTAATAACTAGGTTAGTGGGTATTATTTTATTAGTTTTAAATTATATAATATTTTATTTCCTAACTAGAACCCTTAAATGGTGTTCTAGTATTGGCGAGTCATATTTTTCAGCCAGCATCTTTAGAATACTGTTGGTACTCGATCGCAGTCTGCTCAGCAAGGACCATGTCTTTTTTCTTATGATTGCATAAAAGTCATCAGTATGGTCATTTGCAAACATACCCGACGCTGAGCAGAATCGTGGCAGTCCCAACAGTATTAAAGATTTCGTTTTCAGAGAATCTTTCTTGCTGTAGGAGATCTAAAAGCTTAGTTATATTTTATTCGCTAGTTTCGACAGCAACTAAGGCCGGCCATAGTCGAGACCGACTGCAAGATGCGGTCCGTCTATGGCCAGTATAAGATGTCAAAAATGGACGTAATTTGACATAACGCGTCGCAAGCGCCATGACTCGCTGTCATGACCTCAGAATACGATATGACCAAGCACTCTCCTCACCGAGTTACGTAACACTTGAACGCTCCAAAAGTCGGAAGATCGTTTGACAAGTTCAGGAGGCAGTATCTATTTTAAGTCATTTCCGTCGTAGATGGCGAGTCAGCTCTACCGTCCCTATCCCTCAGGACCCTATCGGACATCGGACGTGGTGTCATCGCTATGTTTACAATAAGAGATAAGCATGACCAATCCAAAACTTAGTACCATAGAGCTTAAATAGGTAGATATTGCTATTGTAATAATTATTGTATTTATGAGTTTAAAATGTTAATGTTATGACAATAATGTAAAATAAAGCACCAATAGTATTTTCCAACCACGCAGCAATAAAATAGGGCGTTGTACTTAAAATTACTTTGCACAAATATATTATATTCTTGAAATACAAATCTGATTTTTATTTTTATTTAGATGTTAAAATTACTTTAAATTTTTTTTAAAAGGACTCATTTCAGCGATTCCCTTAATTTAACATACTTAATTTAAGGGAATATTCTAGGGCCTGTTTCACTACTTCCTGATAAGTGTCGGATAGGCTATTCACAACTTAGCAAACAGATGGAGTATCTTCCAGATAAGTTGTGGATAGTCTATCCAACACTTATCAGGAAGTGGTGAAACAGCCCCTAATCCTTACATGCAACAATCTACGCCTCTACGACTACTCATTTCGTCATAATGCGTTGACCTAGGTCGGTCGCGGCCATTACTCATTGAAAATTATACCGGCCTAAGTGGTGTTTCGGGTTCCCCATGGACCGAATATCCGTTATTTACCCCATGACAAGGGCAATACTCACAACTCACAGCTACAAGTTTTTTTCAAATTTTACCATTTGAAAGCCATTTGGTATTGATTTCTCATACACAACTGTGTTGTAGATATTATAGTAGCTTTTCCTTTCTGCAAAATGACTGTAGTCATGGAATATAGACCAAATAATCAATCAAATATGTTAATCTTCAGTATGAAATGTAACTAATCGCGTGGTGTCAACAATATTTTTTTTATGAAATAAGGGGGCAAACGAGCAAACGGATCACCTGATGGAAAGCAACTTCCGTCGCCCATGGACACTCGCAGCATCAGAACAGCTGCAAGTGCGTTGCCGGCCTTTTAAGAGGGAATAAGGTAATAGGGGAGGGTAGGAATGGGAAGGGAATAGGGTTGGATTGGGCCTCCGGTAAACTCACTCACTCGGCGAAACACAGCGCAAGCGCTGTTTCACGCCGGTTTTCTGTGAGAACGTGGTATTTCTCCGGTCGAGCCGGCCCATTCGTGCCGAAGCATGGCTCTCCCACATATACGATCTACCTACGCTGTTAACAGCGTAGGTAGAGATCGTACTAATTTGGTAAAATTTATTATTGAAAATCTATTGTGTCTGTGATTCCCACGATTACTGCAGATCGAGGATCTATTGTTTAAACAACGCTTTATATAATATAATTATTATTCTACTGTCTTGTACACAGAAGTGGTACAGTAAGTACATTCAATACGTCATTTTGTAGCCATCTACCAAAATGTATGATTAAATATGTAAAAAAATATTGTACTCTTATTAAAAGCCTAACCAAAACTCTCAAGTCTCAACCAAAGATGCCTTTTCTTCTCCAATACAAGAATAAATCAGACAAACAAAACGCAAATAGTTCTGTCTCTACCAATTTGTACACACATTATACACGAGGTAGGGTAAGGTAAGACGTGGCTAATCCTTCGATTCCTTCACGCAGACTTACCCCAGGGAATGCCTAATCTATTATGCCTCAAAACCCTTACCATTAGTTAGCTAACCGGCGTCATAGCTCAGAGTGTTCTGTACAAATCAAAGTCTAACTGCTAGTTTTATGGTAAATGGTAAAGTAAGTTACTTTTGAGTTTGGTTGAGTGAAAAGTGTTTAACTGAGATAATTATTTTCTATTGTTAGGGTTGCTTCAGACCGAAACGCGACGCGTAGATGCATTTCTCAATTTATATGGATTCGCAAGACGTCTCACGATCACGAAATCTGTCAAATCCATACAAATTTATGCCACGCCGCGCCTCGCCGCGCCTCGCCTCGCCTCGCCTCGTCGCGTTGCGGTCTGAATTGACCCTTATAAGGTTGGCCGCATACACCTGTTTTCCGGTAATCTATGCATATAATAAAATCGTAGGAAACTCAATTCTGTACATTGAATATTTTTGAAAAATAACACTTGGAACGTGATCTACAAAAGATATGGAAGCCAAAAATATAGTTTTTAGAATTTTTATCTGTTTGTCTGTATGTATGTCCGGGATAAACTCAGAAAGTACTGGATGGATTTACTTCAAATTTTGCACGAATGCCCCCCTACCTCCCCCCCCATCCCAATTTTTTTTCTTTTAACAAAACGATGTCGCGCAGACATATTTCTCCTTTTTTAAGAACAAAGTTAAAAACTACACTAAACATACGGTTTAAATCTATCGATAACTTCAAATGGAATCTTGAAAGTTGGAACAACAACATTGATCATACTGTATAGTGTATGAATCCTTTGAACTAAGCCCTTCGGAAATCTGGCCACGAGAGACCGATGATGTATCGAGAATTAATGAATTATGATAAATAGTTGTTGGGTTCTGAACCTATATTCTGGTTAATAATCTCACAATTATAATACAGTTGCGATGTAGTTTTTGTGTAATAATAAATAGTAATAAGACTACATAATTATTATAATACCCAGCTGACAACGACCAATCAAACAAACATAGAATGCGTTCTGATTGGTCAAAACTCCAAAAATTAATACATTACCATGAAGTTAATATACCTAGCGGAATAGAGCAACAATCTCGAGCTGTCAAACGTAACCAAAATTGGTTTTGATCTATGTGAAAAATATGTGTACGTATACACTTACACAAGCATGATTGAACATGAATTCTATGAGATTAAATTGTCAACGTGCGGCACGTGCCGACTAGACGTCAAAAAATAGTGCTGCTGTCATGTATCACACGTCTCTTTTTACCACGCAGTGTTACTGATAGTGACATCTCTCTTGCTCAGGCCTTTGTTTCTCTATTCCGCTAGGTATATTAACTTTATGTACATTACAAATGCCCAAAAATTGTTTGTTGGTTTTTGTCTCATTTCATAGTTTCGACTTTAGTACGAAATTAAATAGATCATAATATTATATCCTATAACTATTAAATCCGAAAGTTGTGTGTTTTAACAAGACTTTGTATATAGAGACGTAAGTCATGAAACTAATGATTTCCCAACTTCCATTGATCAATATTTATGGTCATGGTAGGAGTGGGGGTGCCGACTCATGGTGATTTATAAAAATATAGAACTGTTGTGGCAAATAGCCAACGATGTCAATACTGGATATAGCATACGCCATCAAATCTGTAGCAATGTTTTTGCATGCAAAATGTGTATCGAGAAAATATTGTCGTCCTTTTTATCTTACAGTAATAGCATATACTACTTTCTCTTTCACTCATTTTACGCTTTCAATTAATACGTGGGAGAGCCATGCTTCGGCACGAATGGGCCGGCTCGGCCGGAGAAATACCACGTTCTCACAGAAAACCGGCGTGAAACAGCGCTTGCGCTGTGTTTCGCCGAGTGAGTGAGTTTACCGGAGGCCCAATCCCCTACCCTATTCCCTTTCCTACCCTCCCCTATTCCCTTCCCTTCCCATCCCTACCCTCTCCTATTACCCTATTCCCTCTAAAAGGCCGGCAACGCACCTGCAGCTCTTCTGATGCTGCGAGTGTCCATGGGCGACGGAAGTTGCTTACCATCAGGTGACCCGTTTGCCCCCTTATTTCATAAAAAAAAAATATTTTACGTAATCAATGCATTAAACACGTCCGACTGTCACCGCGTCCTATGGCACACTGCTCTCAGATGAGTGAGCTCACTCATTTCGAGGATGAGACATTTTCGAGCTGACGATTGTGCCTTTTCTAAAGGTTATAATTCTATGCAAATAGCTGGCTCGTGGTCAACAAACTAAAAACTTAGATTTTGACGATACTCCGTTTGCGCAAAATACTACTACTTAGTAAAAACTAGCCTATATCCTATAACGGGACTCAAAGTATATATCATTCCAAACTAAAGCATAATTAGGTGGTTAGATGTCAGAAAACCAGACAGTCAGTCAGATAGACAGACGGAGGCACGATTTCATTACAGAAAAACGTACGGTTGCCGCAAGATGATTTCACTTCAACGCAACGAAATTGCGGGCATCATCTATGACAGCCTTTCCCAAAGTGAGCGATAACGCCCCCTTGTGGGCGCTGAAGGTCTAAAGGGGGGGATCTAGGGGTTGTGGTACCCATAAAAAATGGGGGCGTTGTGTGAGGCTTGGGGGGTGATTTATTTCATCTGGATGCTTTTTAAATTAAAACATAATTTGTTCTCAAAGTGGGCAGTAGACAAAATAAGTTTGGGAACCCCTGATCTATGACTTATAAATTAAAAAAAGCCTTTTGGAAATAAGATGCTTACAATATTAGCCATAATCATAATACTAATATAGTATTACAGCTAATGTTGTTAGCGCTAACCGAAACTATGTTACTCATGACAATGTCGTCATAATAATATTATGTGCCACATTAAATTAATGCAGCATCAAATTTATGACATCCTGTGCATACAGAATCGTTAAGATGAATACATTAGCCGATAGTATCCAATATTCAGTAACTCATAGCTTCCACGATACGATTAGGTATCAGTTATATTATCAGCTACTTATAGTCTGTCAAGAAAGTGAAGAAATTAAAAAGTGGCAACATCGTAGTGTCATTCCTTTCAAATCAATCTAAGAAAAAAGGGATGACACTACGTTGTTGCCACTTTTTAGTTTCTTCACTTTCTTGACATACTGTACAATCATGAGAAGTAGATTTACCTCTAATAGTCGAACCACACTTTTCAAAGAAATTATCTACAATGAATACTAATATTATAAATGTAAACGCTTAAACCACTGAACCGATTTTAATCCTTCGATCGTGGATTCTTGGAAAGCTATTGTTATTCTATTGTGTCTCGCTCACCGGTGAGCTTATGGGGCTTGATGGGTTAAAGAAATTTGATATGGAGTTAAAATTGAACCCCGGGAAAAGTTGTAGAATAATTTCTATCACAACAATGATGAAAAACTCAAAGCAGATATGTTAGTACCGCGCGCGTTGTGAAGATTCAAATACGGCCCAATTGGGCCGTTTGTTGTTTAGTCTGCATCGAGCGCAGTCACGAACGTGCCGCGTCTTGTCTTACCTAAATAAATTGAAAATGACGTCGTGCGTGTTTCGAAAATGTACCAATTATTACTCGAAAGTAAACAAAACACATGGAATCTCTTACCACATGTCTTGATTGCAATAAATACCTCGATTATTTACATTTTCAATTATTTTTCGAACAATCTGGAAAAAATCAAATTTTCGTCATAGCTCAGGCGAAGAAAGAGACAGCGATACGATTCGATATCTAAAAATAGAACTGTCTCTTTTATGTAAATGGTTTTTCGTATCTTTTGTTTCACTTATCTGTCAAATTTGTCAATGTTTGCAATTTTGAATTTGAAAATTGTTCGGAAGAGATTTAAGCCGGGAAATAGTATGGACGTACGTAACGTATAAGTAGAACATCATTGTATCACAACAATTTGATCCACAATTATATGTAATAATAATATACTGTATATTATATTATAAAATTTGTTTTACGTATTTTTACATGAAATAAGAAAGTTTGTACGAGTAATATCTAGCTTACTACAATAAGAACACAACTCTTGCAAAGGGAAAAACTGAGCATTTCTGCCGCTGTTCTTTTTTCAACGCTTTCAAACTTCGAACTCGAATCGTTTAGACACTTTCGACGCTCACCTGTTTTTACTTTTTTACAAAACAAGCAATGAACACGACACAAAAATGTCTCTTTGTGTCAAGATTTTCCAGTTTTACAAAAAATAAACAATATTAATTACACATGTCTAATCGATTATTTTTATAGGGACGAAGTTCCTTATCGCGTATATGTATAAGGGGGCTAGACGAAAAGTTGTAACGACACAATAGTGTCGTGTGTCGCGTCACAACTCACACACGAAAGTGTGTGTCGCGTGTTTCTCTCTCCGTCTCTCTCTCTCTTTCTCTCTCACATTGAACAGTGTGGTGTACCGGCGATTTTTTTTTTGTTGAGTGTATACACTTATACAGGTTTTTGTACATAAGAAAGAACTTCGTTCCATCCGGGTGTCCCTTGACACCTCTCGAGTATTTTTTTAATTTATTTTTATAAATAATTGTACGTCAACAACATTAAATAAAACAAAAATTTCATCACGTCTAGATTTAATTTGACAAGTTTGATAACAATACGAGGTTGCTTATCATTTTGATAAAATTGAATGCTGCTGTTACAGTGGCGCCAATATTTTGTCCGAATTCTACAATAATAATTATATCACGGTCAACAACAACTGTGGTACATTTTGATAACCATGTAACTTAACCATAAAAAATATAGTCTACTGTGTTCTTACGAATGAGTGTCCTGCACAAGCAGTTTGTCATATTATCAAGATTCTGTTATTTTAAAAAATCGGCCAAGTGTGAGTTGGACTCGCGCACGAAGGATTCCGTACCACAATAGCGCAAAAATACGCTGAAAATTGTGTTTTTTGTATGGGAGCCCCCCTTGATTATTTCATTTATTGAAATATTATTATAAATTATTAAAGTACAAATAAAACTGAGTATTTTGTGAAAATTTCAAGTGCCTATGTATTGCCGTTACTGATATCGAGCAAAAAATAGCAAAAAAATCACGTTTGTTGTATGGGAGACCCCCTTAAATATTTAATTTATTTTGTTTTAGAATTTGTTGTTATAGCGGCAACAGATATACACAATCTGTGAAAATTTCAAAAGTCTAGCTATAGCGGTTCTTGAGTTACAGCCTGGAGACACACAGACAGACAGATGAACAGACGGACAGACATCGAAGTCGAACATCGAAGAAGTTAGTAATAGAGTCCCGTTTTTACCCTTTGGGTACAGAACCCTAAAAAGGGCAGTTTATTTTTAACGTTGTTAAAAAGCATTTCTGAATTATTAATCATTAAAACTGAACTTTAATTTCGTTACAATAAATTAGACATTGAATTGGCAGACTTGCGGCCCGGGTGAGGTTGCCTGTTCCAAATTTGAATGGCTCATTTAAAAACGCATAGGTACTTATTATAGATTATTTAAACTCCTACCAACTTTGCAATGTGGGTCACAACTCGGACAGTACTTAACAACCACTACTAGAGCCTGTCAGACGCAAACTAAAACTATTCGTCCCAGATATGAATATTGAAGTTAATATGAATCACTTTGAGTCGGAGAGTGGTCGGCCAACTTCACTCCAACTGAATTAAATAGTTTCCGCAAAACTGGGTTGTCGTAAACAATTTGTTTCGCCGGTTAAGACATTAGTGCATATTGCTATGTCCGCCCGAGTTTGCGAGTTTTGACGGCTCAGTTGACTGAGTGTGAAGGGGCGTCCGTTCGAATCCGATTCGTTATTAGTCGACTAAATTAATAATTCGTGCTACTAATCGCGCCTTTGATTAGCTTATTAAGGCGCTGTGGTTGTTGCAACTACGTAAAACACGTTTTTAGTAAAGGAAATGTCATAATTTAAGTATAAAATAAGTACCGTTTTAAAATTGAGAAAATTTCCTATACGCAAAGGTATATCAGTACCTACGCAATTTGAAAAATTCTGCTCGATGGAAAAGAATCTCAAAGATGACTGTTATAACGCTGTTTTTCATAATTAAATCATTTTATGGCTAAATTACACACTTTCTAGAAAAAACAAAAAATGTAGTACATGTGTCGTAACCTAACGTAAACGATTTGATATATTTGATTTGTGTAAAGTATTACTAAAAACAATAGGTTTTTACTCCTATTTTCTATTATCAAGGCACGCGGCGAGCGCGTAACAGCCACTGTACAAGGCGCGCTGATATGAATGTTATTTTAATTTCTTTAACGTCGATATTCGTACTGACAGACATCGACCTGCTTATTTTAGGGACTACTGGGCCTTAAGTTCTTTTTGTTCTACAAAAATTTAGTTTTCTTAAACCTCACTTGAATTTAAAGGCACAAAGAGCTCCTTAACACGCAATTCCTATGGGAGAATTCCTCTCAAAATATATACTCCATTCAAATTCTAAGCGGCTTAAATGCTACCAATTCAACGTGTAAACTGCGCGATAATAGAAAAATAATGACTATTCATTGATTCATATGAATATTCATTTGGCTGGATAATATTTTTGTTTACTTTACCCCTGTTTCTTATGTTATTGACTTCACCCAAATTAATTTAGACGAAGTGACATTTCAAAATTTAAATTTCGAATGGCCAGACATTATTATTATATTATTGTTGATTTTATTGAGATTTTTATTATTATTATTGTTGGAGTAAGGTGATTTAGATGATTTTTTCTGTATTAATTGCTTTATTATACTCTTGGCATCAAAATAATCTAATTATTACATACTTACGACGCATAGTTTTTATGAAATAACCCGTTTATTAAGAGATAAAAACAGAGAATTTTGATGAAACTGTGGTCGCTTAATTAAGAAAATGAAACATAATTAGAAAAAACTAATCTGCGCATTTTGAAGATGAGAATGTTGAGCTCATTATGCGCTGAACAGATTTTTAAATTATATTATTTATTGCCATAAACTAAGCGCACAAACACAACTCGAAATGACATTGGGCACGAAGAGCTGTTTTTAACGCTTGATTTACCTAACACTATCCACATATATGAACTTAAAAAAAATAACTAGCTATTACTTATATTATACGCAATAATAATATTTAGTGTTATTTCATTAGTTAGTGTTTGTATGTCCAAAAAAAAATATACAATAATGCGCAAATAATTCGCAGCGAGTGAATTTTACAAGACTGCAGCCTGACGACAAGGACTCTTTAACATCGCGGTGTTGGCGGACTTGGTGCTCATTGGATGGCTGTTTACACTCTCATTAATTTCATTTACAATTTTCAGGGTGACGATCATTACGGCAATTTTCATAAGTAGTTTGTAGGTGGTGAGATTTAGCAGAGAAAGAGACTCAAACTAAAAAAATAGATATAGTCGTTATATCCCAGAATACGAGTTATTTACACGACTAATATCGATCGGCCTATGTATCAATTTCTCTGGTGGTAGGTACATTGATCAAAAGTAATGCAAATAATTTACATGTAAAGTAGCTTGCACTTTGCAGATCGTAAGATTTAGTATACCAAGTCTTAACTGTCTTTAATTTGAACTTATACTGATGGAAGAAAATTCTCAGATTGAAAGATTTATTGCCGTTCTAAGCCTAAACTATACATAATTTACTAAATTGCGCTATTTCAATGATATCAGAATCAAAAATGGTACTAACACTTAATTGCTCGAGTCATTCAGTATTTTTTAAAAGACTCACATTTCTACATAAAATCTTTAACGGGTATTGTATTATTTCATATGAGATTTGCAAATAATTTCCAAATCAAATCCCCACGAGAAATCCCGACGAATTCTTTAACGTATGAAAATAGAAAAGGCCGTAAATTGTAATAAGCATCACATCACGAACAAAGGATATTAAATTGTACTCGGGACATATTAATATCGAGTGAGAGGTGTCAGAGTCGTCAACAAAATGTACGGGCTGAGTCAATTACCCCGTCAGCGGCATCGGCTGCCGGTCGATAACGTCAGCACGTAGAGTTACGACAGATATGACGTCATAATAGTCATTTTGAATAAACTAAGTTAGTAGTAGTCCTTTTTTAGGGTTCCGTTGTCAACAAGGAACCCTTATAGTTTCGGTCTGTCCGTCTGTCTGTCCGAATGTCTGTCTGTCTGTGTGTCCGCGGTTTTGCTCAGAGACCATAGGACCTACAAAGCTGTAATTTGGCATGAATGCACATTTTAATAATGCCGGCAAAATGGTAGATGAAATCTTAAAAAAGAAAAAGTTTTTATGGTACCTTCGCAAAACATACTGGATCGAAAGAGGAACACAGTTGCGTTAGCATTTTAGCATCAGGGTACTTATAAACTTAAGATAATTTAAATTTTTAAACTTGCATAATAATATACTCTTATTTGTATGTTGAAAATAATCTGGACGCATTTTCAACCAATGAGTTTCTAAAATACTAGAGTAGCAATGTCTTACAAAAGATTCTCAGAAATGCGTAACCACTTTTTTGTTCAAAAGGCAATGTCAAGTCATATATTCGTTATGTCATTATGTATGTGAGATATGCCTGCAGGCATCTTCGAAGTGGCAACGCGTTGCTACCGTACACTTCCAATCTAGTTACGTTAGTAACATAGAATATCATTGTTTTCAACACACACAACCATTTAGCAAAACTATAGTAGTTTATATTTAATCAATTATACCAAGATATTTTATTGGCATGTCTGTCTGTTTCCTATGTGCTCCTTATAGTATCGAGTAGGCTAGGGTCTGCGTACCTCGGTAATCTTCGCGGGGACTACTCGGGCACGCACCCGATAATATTCAACATCATACTACTATTACATTTTCAACAATGTCTTGTTATTTATGTAAACGTAAATATAGCCAGAACTACAAAAGATCAATCAATATTCTAAAGTACAATAATTGATATTGTTATAAATAATTTACTAATATTACGTATTAGGCAGATGTCAGATATAACAGATTATGTCTGGATAAAAGATAGTAGAAACATAAGTATAATATATAAATAGCTAAAATAAAATATAAAACTCTCCCGAATCAAATTATCAAAAGCACTTCAACAAATGACAACTAATTTGAAATTGTTGCATCGAATCTAAATAAGAAAATGTAGCACTAGGTTAGATTGAGTCCCGGGTCCCAGCGCTCCGCAGTATTAAGATACAAAGTTCTAAGTTCATTACAATGTAGTTTTGTTACTTTGTTACTTCAATACTATCGACTACTTTTTCGTCATCTCTATTTACATTTTATACTTCAGTTAAAGGCTCTACGTTCGTGATGGTTAACCATGATTGTGGTGATATAGCGTAATGGCGCGACGCCGATATACACTCTATGACTCTACGTGCATTGATCCATCATGGCCCAACAATTAATTAAGTACAATAATATTAAATAATAATTAGTACACACAGACACAAAATAGTAAATTTTATTCGATTGTTGAAGTACTATTTTTTATAAGTAAAGAAGTAAGTTGCAAAAATTTTAAATATTTGCGACTGCTTTTTATACAGATTCAAGTTGCCCTTAATTTAGTGACATCCATGAACGAACGTTTTGATGAGATAAAAAGAAACTTATGTTTTAAAAAATCGGCCAAGTGCGAGTTGGACTCGCGCACGAAGGGTTCCAAACCACAATAGAGCAAAAACAGGCTGAAAATTGTGTTTTTTGTATGGGAGCGCCCTTAATTATGTAATTTATTTAAATTTTATTATAAATTATTAAATTATAAATATAACTTAGTATTTCGTGAATACTTTAAGTGCCTATGTATTGCCGTTATTGATATCGAGCAAAAATATGTTTGTTGTATGTATATATAATAAATTCAATATTTAAGAGGGTCTCCCCTTAATTCAGAAGTCTAGCTATAGCGGTTCTTGAGTTACAGCCTGGAGACACACAGACAGATCGACAGACGGACAGATATTGAAGTCATAGTAATAGGGTCCCGTTTTTACCCTTGGGGTACGGAACCCTAAAAATTGTATATTAATTTTATTATTATTGTTATCGAACCAAAATTGTATAATGCAAATGCACGAATACTTTATCGCAAATTGTTCCTGCCTGGACCCACAATATTTACACTGTGCTCATAAAATTTAACTGAAAATACTGTAATTGGTTTAATTTGCGTACACCCGGGGAAGTCCCGGGTACACCCGTGTACAACCGGGTACACCCGGTAACTCCCGCCCGCCTGCACCGATAATGGACAAGAGTTAAGTACTCTAATGGACATCCTTTTAGCACATTAATAGGTTTTTCCGCGTTAAGTGGAAGTGTGAAGTGCCCTAATGCAAATCCTTTTTAAACGCCATTATTTTTGATTTTATTTACGCAATTAATTTTATGATCTTTGTCATGATTTTAAAGTAACTGGTAGAGATGTTTTTAATACTTTATGTCTAAAGTATATGAAGGAAATATAAATACTTTGATAGGTAATTTTGCATTTATATTTTTGAATAGGTATCCTAGATACCTTTTTTTTTCCTAAAATTCCTAAAATTTCGTAAAATTCAGTTTTAGCTTGATTATTATAAGATATGCGTAGTGTATATAAATACTTTGATAGGTAATTTTGCATTAATATTTTGGAATAGGTATCCTAGATACCTTTTATTTCTTAAAATTCCTAAAATTTCGTAAAATTCAGTTTTAGCTTGATTATTATAAGATATGCGTAGTGTATATAAATACTTTGATAGGTAATATTGCATTAATATTTTTGAATAGGTATCCTAGATACCTT
The DNA here is from genome assembly GCF_905147365.1 of Aricia agestis. NCBI lineage: Eukaryota > Metazoa > Arthropoda > Insecta > Lepidoptera > Lycaenidae > Aricia > Aricia agestis. Next base: position 7,767,035 of record NC_056421.1, on the reverse strand, counting down.
TTTTTTTCCTAAAATTTCGTAAAATTCAGTATTAGCTTGATTATTATAAGATATGCGTAGTGTATATAAATACTTTGATAGGTAATTTTGCATTAATATTTTTGAATAGGTATCCTAGATACCTTTTTTTCCTAAAATTCCTAAAATTTCGTAAAATTCAGTTTTAGCTTGATTATTATAAGATATGCCTAGTGTATATAAATACTTTGATAGGTATTTTGCATTAATATTTTTGAATAGGTATCCTAGATACCTTTTTTTTCCTAAAACTCCTAAAATTTCGTAAAATTCAGTATTAGCTTGATTATTATAAGATATGCGTAGTGTATTATTGACCTTCCAATAAAAGTGATTTATTTTAATCTTATCAAATACGTGTTACGATTAAATAAGATTTCATTAGGGAAAATACAATACTACAGTTGATTAACCTTTTAATTCACAAATACTTTAAGTCGTCACATTACATTAAAAAATGGAATTTATATTATGACGAGCTTTTGCCCGCGGCTTCGGTCGCGTTAAGAAGTATTATTTACTATTTTAACCCCTTGGGGTTGGAATTTATCAAAATCCTTTCTTAGCGGATGCCTACGTCATAACATCTACCTGCATGCCAAATTTCAGCTCGATCCGTCCAGTGGTTTGGGCTGTGCGTTGATAGATCACCATGTCAGTCAGTCACCTTTGAGTTTTATATATATAGAAGATATATTTAATCTTAACTTGCAACTATGTTAAACACGTTGAACGTAAGTATGAAATCGGAATCGGTGGTATTCATATACTATTTAGATATAATAGTAAAACAAAATAGATTTCAGGTCTAGATAGAACTGAAATCTATTTTGTTTCAGATCCGTCCGTCGCCAGTAACAAATAAATACCACCGATTCCGATTTCAGAGAGTAAACGGGTGGACACATTTACTACATAAAGGTTATTTACACCTGACATTACAATCGTCCGTAAATGGAGCTTGAGCTCTCGGCATTCGTGCACCAACGTTCAGCACTCCTGCTGCCCAATATATATCTGATCCTGACCCTTGACATGCATTCTCTACATCTCGAGTCGATATCGAGTATCGAGCATTCGAGTTGCAGAGAAACTCGAGAGGTAACGTGAAGTCGGGGTATTTCACACAACGCACGATAAACGCAGCGGTAGTTAAAAAGAAGATGGGCCATATCATACCCACCGCTGTATCACGATGACGCACATTTCAGATGAAAAGTCTTATAATATGCCAAAAATTGTCCTTTCTGCTTTGTAGTAATATTTTACGGCTGTACGAGCAATTACAAAGCCAACGAAACGTCAATCGGTGAGAAACGTTGTACGAGGGTAGGTTCGTAGGTTGCTACGCAGGCTACAGTAGCTTGCTACGTGCTACGCTTGCTACGACATGCTACGCACCTCTCATCAATAATATGTATTATTATAATATTATGTCATTACTTTAAACTAGGGTTGCTGAGGATTCCTCTTCCTCTTCCTCATAATGAGGAAGTTCCGCAATATTTTGGGTTCCTCAACCGTTACCGCATCCTCAAAAATAAAAATACAAAAATCCTCTTCCGCTATCGCTTCCTCAAAATTTAGGAGGAATTTATGAGGAATTTCACTGCGCATGCGCGTCGCGTATCCAATCATGGCAACGCACACGCCAGAGCGCGATGCCAGACCGAACGGGCGAGGGAGACCTCCCCTCTCGCCACCGCGCTGTTCCTTGCTTGTTTGTTTTAATTTTATTGACATAATATAGCAAGCGTTGTTTTGTTTACGCGTGTACGCAGCTACGCACGCAGTGCGATAATCTAATAATTTGAATTCTTTTATCGAAAATCGAAATGAGACCGAAGTGTAGTGCTATATCAGGGGTTCCAATACTTTTTTATCCACTGCCCACTTTGAGAACAAAATATGTTTTAGCGCCCCCATTGTTTCACCTACTTTCTTTTCCTAATTTAAATTAAGGGGCTTTTGCCACAAATTTGCCGGTATTATAAGCCCCCCCCCCTACCCTCTACAAAACGCCGCCATTTTTTCTGAGTCCCACACTGCCCCCCTTTAGACCTTCAGCGCCCACAAGGGGGCGTTATCGCCCACATTGGGACGCTGTACTATATGGACGTACTTCCTCTTCCGCTTCCTCATCCGCATCCTCTTCCTCGAAAAAATATCCTCTTCCTCATCCGCATCCTCTAAATTTGCGCGTGACAATTCCTCTTCCTCCTCCTCTTCCTCATAATCACTTCCTCAACAGCCCTACTTTAAACATAATATACTGTATATTAATTAGTAAGTATATTTATTAAAATATAATGTATGATAATAATTAATAAGAGTAGATAGTTTGAATGTTATTATTTATTTTCTGTATATAGATTATGAGATTATGAAAGTTAGTGTTATAATATTATTAAATTATACCGTATCATATTCATCGGTTTCATTTACAGAAACTTATACCTGGGTCGCACAGTGTACGGAGGAGACGTGTCAATTCGAAATAGTTTTAATGCTACGAGCTACCAAAGTTTAACGTTTTTTTGCGGCCCGGAAGGGAAAAATCCATATTTCTCCAAAACTTTTACGTAATAAATAAAATTTTGTATACCACCTAAAAGCCTATTAAATAATTCATATTTCAAGCTGTTTTCCTGATTCAAAGTATCAATATTTTACAAACAATAAAATAATTTTCATTTTTAGCTTTTTATTTTTTAATCCAAAACTAAACAAAAGATGCAATCGAAAATATCAACAAATTAAAGGTATGCAAGCATTCTATACGCACAAAAAAAATCACCCGTGAGATCCGTTTACTACCACTGCTAAATCAATTTATTTAATTTACAAACTTAATTGTCAACAGGGTTATCAAACGACGCAACGCTGTAATATTTGTAGTCTTTTCGTTTTCGCGTGACCATCGCTTAAGTTGATTTTTTTAAATAAATACTAGAAATAATTTTAATTGTTTGAAGTATTACGAACTGACATCCGATTTTTTTACCGACTTCCAAAAAAGAGGTTTTATATTTTTTCTAAGACTTATTTTTGATAATTTTAAATATACTTATTAAAAGCGTATATAACTTTCATGCTATAAATATTAATATATTATGTGACTATTTCTATTGTATTATTGACTGCCATCCATTGAAAAACGTATGGTGGCAGCCCTAGCGTAGGATTTCACGATCAAATATCTCCAGTTGTAAACGGATCTTACAGGTAGTTTTTTTTGTGCGTATAGAATGCTTGTATACCTTTAATTTTTCGATATTTTCGATTGCATATTTTGTTTGGTTTTGGATTAAAAAAATAAAAACCTAAAAATGAAAACTATTTTATTGTAGGTAAAATATCGACACCGCGGATCAGGAAAAAAGCTTGAAATATACCTTATTTAATAGGCTTTCAGGTGGAATACAAAATTTGATTTATTACGTAAAAATTTTGGAGATATATGGATTTTTCGCTTCCGGGTCGCAAAAAATCGCAAAACTTTGGTAGCTCGTAGAATAAAACTATTGCGAATTGACACGTGGGTGTTCTTCTCTTGCATTCATTATACTAATGCCCATTCAAAATTTAAGAAAAAAGAAAATTTTTCGTCTCCTCCGTACACTGTGGGTCGTTATAAAAGGGTCAAAATTAGTGCTCTTTAATATTGTAAATTCACATAATTTATTACACTTATAATTATGAAGTCTTTCGATTCAAATATAACATCTGTTGATCGCATACGCAGACTTCGGTGTGAAGTACACACTTGAATACTTGATCGCGCTACCGAAGATCGAAATTCGATTAATGTTAGAGTCGGCCACTACTCACTTCGTTACAAAGTGCCTGCGACTAATCGAATCACGATTCCACGCAATCTACAATGTTACCTTAGCGCCGGCATGCAACTGCGATTGTACACGGAATTGAAAATACTTACTTTTTTATTACCGTTAATGATGGAAAAATATGGTCTTATTTTGAATGTCAACTGTCACGAAATATAACTAAGAATATTATGAAATGAAGTCGAAAACTCGTTGTGTTTTGTGAAAGAATCACATCCATTGTCATTTTAGGCCAGCAGCTTTGACATATTCGGCCCTTGGGCCGCATGTACCCCACCGGGACTTTTTCAGTGGCCGCGTGAAGTTAAATCATTACGAAATTCACCCCCACCGGTAAAATGAATAGAATAGAATAGAATAGAATATACTTTATTGCGTTCAAGATATTGTACAAACATAAAATACATTCATCAAAGATACAAGAACGCAAAGGCGGCTTTATTGCTATTGAGCAATTTCTTCCAAGCGACCTTTGGTATCTATAGGAGTACAATAACAATTAACTTAGGGTATACTGTGCTCTAATAAAAACTATAAGCATTGAAACTTAACAACTAACTTAAATTCTAATAATATTATATAATACATATATGCCTAATAATTACATAAACATTTACATTCTAATACACAAATAATAAGTATATTATAAACTAATAAATACTCTATAATAATCAAATATTAATATACTAAAAGTAATTATTGTAATCCTCTAAACATGCCTACATGTGAGTAAAAATAAAAATAAAAAGAAGGAGAAGGATAAGTAATTTGCGATGGCTGAATTACCATTACATTCAAATAACATTACTTACGGTACATATTATTATTGTTAGGGAGTGACTCTAAATAATGTTTTTTAATTAACGATTTAAAGTTAGAAATGCTCTTAGCTTCCCTTATATTAGTTGGTAAAGAGTTCCATAAAAGTATCGACCTGACCGTGAAGGACTGTCCATAAAAATTTGTTTTGTGATTTGGGATTTCGAGAAGGAGGTTAGTCGACGAGCGCAACTGTTTAGAATCCGATGTTCGGAAGTTAAATCGATCCTTAAGGTAAGACGGTGCCCTCGGATCGTGTAGCAACGTGTACAAGGAGGATAGAACACGCATATTACGACGTAGACGTATGGGCAACCAAGAAAGCCTAGAACGGTACTCCGATATGTGGTCAAATTTACGCAGACCAAAGACAAAGCGAATTGCCATGTTTTGGAGACGCTCTAGCTTATTTAATTTTTCTTCAGTAAGGTCTACAAAACATGTATCTGCGTAATCTAATATAGACAAAAATAAGGATTCGGCTAGCAAAATTTTGGTTTTAATGGGTAATACGTTCTTAAGCCTTCCTAGTGAGTGCCACACTGCGTACACCTTACTACTGATCATTGAGATATGATCTGACCATGAAAGATGTTCATCCATGAGAACACCCAGGTTCCTTACCTTTTTACTAAAAGGAACTGGAGTACCACACACGAGCACCGGAGGGAGTTTCACCCAGTCAATCCTTGAGACTAATCCCTGGCTGCCAATGATAATGACCTGAGACTTGTTTGGATTGATAGTGAGGCCGTTACACTTACTCCACTCGCAGATTGTATTCAGGTCACTATTAAAGTCGATAACTTTACTTGGAAGATTCTCTAAGGAAGACTGAGTGTAAATCTGGAGATCATCTGCATACAAGTGAAAGAGAGAAAACTTAAGCATAACTATAATTGTGTTGATAAACAAAGCGAATAGAGCAGGAGATAACACGCCACCCTGAGGAACACCAGCAAGTCTAGTTGACCAACAAGAGAATTTGTCATTTACTCGAACACGCTGTCGACGCCCCCCAAGGTAGCTTCGGAACCAACCGAGGACTGTAGGCGAAAAATTGAGAGCCTTAAGTCTAGCTAAAAGAATATCATGGTCAACGCAATCAAAGGCACAGCTGAAGTCTAGAAGGGCAAGTAAAGTGAGCTGTTTATTGTCCATAGCAGATCTTATATCATCTGTGACCTTGACTAGTGCAGTGGCAGTGCTATGGCCTGGTCTAAAACCGGATTGGAATATGCTAAGAAGACTGTTTTTATTTATAAAAGTCAATAGCTGCTGCTGGATTGACCTTTCCAGAACTTTTGACAAGAACGGCAGAATCGAAATCGGGCGAAAATCAGTTGGCAATACGGGTTTACTTTTTTTAGGCAAAGGAATAATTTGTGCCCTTTTCCAGATAGACGGGTAAACGCCATTCTCAATGGAAAAGTTGAAAATGTGCATTATGATAGGTGCGATTTCATTTATAACTAACGTAACCATCTTTCTGCTTATGTTATCGTCACCAACTGCATTCGATGAAATGGCCATGATATTCTTTTTTATTTCTTCCACAGTAACTCGGTTGAAAAGGAAGGGAGGATAATCAGGTGTAGGCGCGGATGAGAGTAAATGTATCAATTGTGATTTAGAATTAGGATCAAGAGGTGTATTGTGGGAGGTGAATTGGCTATTTAGGACATTAATATCTATGTTGTTCAGAGTTGAGGAGGAATCATTACTTTTACCAACGCCTAGGGTCTTGAGGAATTTCCAGATTTTAGCAGGGTCACTTTTGTCAAGAGAAGTGTGAATATGGCGTCTTTGTGCATCTCTAACAGTCTTGTTGCAACGATTTCTCAACCTTAAATACCTCTCACGGTGCTCGTCTGTGCCACTTTTTTTGTATTTAGATTTTGCTAAATGTTTTTGTGCTATTAATGTTTTGATTTCTTCAGTGAGCCAAGGTGCAGGAAGGTGTTTTATTTTTAATGGCCTAATCGGAGCATGTTTGTCATAAAGTTCAACAATTTTTTCATTGAAGAGCTCAACCTTTATGTCAATATCATCAGTCTCGAACACATTGGACCAATCAATTTTTTGGGCATCCTCTAAAACTAAATCCTGATTCATCAAAATGGTGCACAGTCGTGAAAAATTTTTCATTTTTGGAAATCACTAATTTTGAAGAACGTTATTTTTTGGGCCCTAAAAATGTTTGGTGTAGCCCGCCACACCAAGACCAAAGCGTGCTTGTGGTGCGTAAAAAAAAATGTTGAGTACCACTGTTTTGGGTCGCAGAAAAAGAAGATTAAAGAAGATAAAACATGATAAAATAATTTCAGGTAAATATTGATTACAGGCAGGCTTATTCTCCAAAATAGGACACGCTGCACAGTCCACCTTTTTTAAAATAAGTTTAAATGTAAAAATTAGAGCAGATTCGAAAAGAAATTTTCTTGCCTCAAAAGGACTTAGTATTATTTTCGTTCTATTCGAACTAGTTCAAAATAACTTACGTAAAATGAACGAAAATTAAAAAAAAACCTAGTTAAAATTAGTAAATAAGTAAAAACCCCTTTTAAAGGAAAAACAGCTTTTGAGAAGTTTCGGAAAAAAATGTTGTGCAGTACTAAAATTAATAAACCTTAAAAAACAATGCTTGATAAATTATTGGACAATGCTTGGTTATAAGCAATAACCAGAATAGTAATTACTTTCTCTTTATTTAAAAGATAAATTTTGTTTAAAATCATTCGAACATTTTCAAATACTTCAGATTAAGATAATACAAAAGTAAAAACAAAATGTTTTAACATCGTTTATAATAAAGAATAGTGTACAAAGAAAATTAAAATCACTTTTTACCTTTCACCCACTTCGATAGTACCTCCTACTAAAAATCTGACTTATTATTATGCTCGAATTTACAGAGATGGTTCCAATTATGGAGGCCGGAGGAATTTTCCTCCATTGAGGCACTGCGCTCACAAAGCCTTAGGTTTGAGCCCTTTCGTTTGAGCCCTTGAGGCCGTTAAAAATAATTATCGAATAATTATTCGTAGCGTAAATTTAATTAGAGCGATAATTGGTTGAAAACCAGCTAAAGTTATTTAGAGCCTGAAAACTCTCGCCCCTTAATGTACTCGGCTATCGAGAGCTCAAACTATTCGCAGCTCAACTTCAGCTTTGATAAATGATAAGTTCAAATTTTGTTAAGATGTTAGCATATTTGTTGAATTTGCTAATCGGTTCCCGTAAGCTATTTGTAGCTTTTACTTATAACTAGGTTCTAGTAGCCCTAGCACGGCCACCAGTAGAAATGCTAAAGTATAGACAAACTGTGGACATAAACTAAAGGTGCCGTTCCGATCTTTACCGCTGCCAATCGCGATCGAAAAAAAATCTATTAAAATGCCACTTTATAACAGGCTATAGTATATGTCATAAAGTAGGATATTATTTGAATTTTTAGGACTATAGTCTGTCATAAAGTGGCATTTTAATTTAATTTTTGAGAACGAATAACGAAAAACGACGATCGCTGGAGTAAACTTACTCTGGAATGGAGACCAAGGCTGGGAAATCGGGGTGTAGGTCGACCTCCTAGTTGGGACTACGATCTCCGCTTAGTTGCAGGCCCATGTTGGATGCGAGTAGCAGGAGATGGGTCATCTTGGCGTTCACTGAGAGAGGCCTATGTCCAGCAGTGGACGACTATAGGCTGATATGATGATGATGATGATGAACGAAAAAAGATCGGAACGCTACCTTAAGTTTATCTCCACAGTTTGTCCATACTTTCGCATTTATACTGGTGGCCGTGCTAGGGCTACAGGTGTAGAGACGGCAACTTCGTTACGTAGAAATGCGTTCATGACGCTGGAATCGCATAATTCGTGACAAAAACTATCATAAACTGTTCTGTTCTAGGAATCGGACCAGTGGAGCAGGAAGAGGTAATAGAATTTTTAGCACAATACGCTGTCGAGTGCTCTTGAAAATTAGGCTTCATTATCTTTGTTCTTACCAGACTCGTCATAGATTAATGATTCTTAAAATTAGAACTAGCTGACCCGGCAAACGTTGTTTTGCCATATAAATTATTTCTAGTATTGATACTAGAAATAATTTATATTGCAAAACAATGTTTGCCGGGTCAGCTAGTTCTAATTTTAGATAAAAAGGAGATAAAAACAAAATTTCATTAAAATCAGCTGAGCCGTTTTGGAGGAGTACGCGCACAAACACTGTGACACGAGAATTTTAATATTAGAAGAAGATAGAGCATTGGCAACTCACTGAGGCCGCCGTAATAAAAGAAGAAGAAAAACAAGTTATCAATCACGATATTATTCTATTTATTTGCTAGCTAAAAACTTGATAGTTTCACAGATGGTATCGCACTATCAATGCTTTTCAAAGCAAACATAATTAGCACGACGAGGCGTGACTAAGCGTTAAATATTCATAACAAATTTTCCATTTTCCAACTAAAACGAAATTGAGTTTGTTGCACTAAATAGCTTATTGAAATTGTTAAATTAACATCTATTAAGTGCACTTAATATGTACCGTAGAAGTGTAAAAATTATATTACAAAGTATTAGTTTATGAAGTTTTTTTTTTGTATACATGTGAATAACAAAAGACCTTCTCTAATCTCTTGAATATGAGAACTGCATGAAAATTCGTTAAGTAGTTAAAAAGATGTCACATTTTTAAGTACTTAAAACTTTGAAAATTCTTTTGAAACTATTTGAAAAGAACTAATGTTGTCCAAAAAATCGGTCAAGTGCGAGTCGGACCCGCACACGAAGGGTTCCGTACCGTTATAGACCGAAAGTATGGAAAAAATAGTGTTTTTTCGTATGGGAATCCCCCTTAATTATTTATTTTATTTAAATTGTATCATTAAACATTAAAGCACACATATAATTAAGGATTTTGTGACAATTTCAAGTGTCTATAATGTATGTTGCCATTATGGATCACGAACAAAAAAGGCTAAAAAAATTACGTTTGTTGTATGGGAGCCCCTCTTAAATATGAACTTTATTTAGTTTTTCGTGTTTGTTGTTATAGCGGCACCAGAAATACACAATCTGTGAAAATTTCAGAATTCTATAGCGGTTTTTGAGATACAGCCTGGCGACAGACAGACAGACAGACGGACAGACAACGAAGTCTTAGTAATAGGGTCCCGTTTTTACCCTTTGGGTACGGAACCCTAAAAAAAGGACATAATAATATTATGTATATATAGGATAGTTCCTTTTAAATCCTCAGAGTTGTGAGAGCAAAATTTTTTTCACTGTTTAAGTTGGTTGTCAATGGTGTCAGGTGATGATGCCGCTTAATAGAATTAACGGTAGAATTCGAATCGTGAAAAATGTTTCGATCGTGCAACTCTTGAAATTCAGTCGTGCAATTGCATTGCATAATTAAAATATGAGAGCCGTATGATACGAGTGTTGCCGCCGTGTGCCGTGCTAAACGCTGTGAAGCAACGTACGTACTACGCGACACGACATGGGGGATACAAATTAAAAATATATACAGCCGAAAGGAACCTTCTTCTTTGGAAGTCGGTTAATGTTATGATATAACAAAGTCAGGAACCATGACAGGACCACAAGTATGTTCATTGTGACTCCCATATTACCATCTGTTGATGCTGTAGTAACTTACACTTACTCTCAGAACTGCCATTCACAAATACGAATAATAATTGCACGAGAACGCGAAACGACTCTGCTTTTATTAAGATACTTTTAATAAACCTTGAGCTTTATGCACAAGAAGATGCACTCATCCATTGCAAGAGAAATAGAATTTAAAGCTGCAAATAAAGTAAAAATAAAAAACATAAACTTCATGACGAGTGATAATGAGCTTGTGGTGGACTTTACAAAGCCAAAATAAACCATTTATCATTCACTTCATTTTCGCCGAAGCTGGATTTGTTGTTTAATTTTTTACTGAATTATTAAAGACTAGATGACGCCCGCAACTCCGTTGCGCCAAAATTCGTTTATCGCGCGGGAACTGTACATTTTCCGGGATAAAAAGTATCCTATGTCCTTTCCCGGGACTCAAAGTATCTCCATGCCAAATTTCAGCAAAATCGGTGCAGCGGTTTGTGCGTGAAGAGGTAACAGACAGACAGACAGACACACTTTTGCATTTATAATATTAGTATGGATTAACCACTTTTTGACGACGCGTACGCAACAGCGCGTCTTTTTGAACCTCGTAATCAGTTTAAAATCACTAAATCTCGTCACGTTTCCCGACGTATCCCAGTGTGTACTCACCTTTACAGTTTATTAAATGTCAGCAGCACGCGGCCGTTATTACCTGCTTAGAGGAAATTGGCGAACTATGTGCACAATATGTTACGTTCTGCATTTACCCCACCATATACCCCCACTCTCCCCTAGCACGTAAAAATACGACGTTCTATTGTTATATTACTACGTTATTGTGTGTTTAAGTAGAGTTCTTCATTATTTTTATTTTAATAAAAAGAAGAAAGAAAAGAAAGACGTACCATTGACTTATATATTACTATCAATGCGTTGTACCCACATATTTATTGTAGTTTTAAAATGTTTAGTCCTTGTCTGAAACAAAATTGGCTTGATGGATAAATACAAAACATTTTAACTATAATATCTGTATGGACAATTTATAGTTTAGATATTATAATTAGTAATTAATTATATTATAAGGTACCCTGTTAGTTGTTAGGGTGTTTACATACGCGCCGCAGCGTCAGCGGCACCGCTGCGGCGCCGTTTGTAAAAAGCCAAGGGGGCGACTAACCCAAAATTGACGATTTTATAATTCATTTTTATACTTGAAAATAAGCCCCGAATTGTTTTTTAACCGACTTCCAAAAAACGAGGAGATTATATATTCGGCTGTGGATATATTTTTTTTTTATTTTTGTATGTTTAACCACTACTCCGCCGTTTGTGAACCGATTTTCAAAATTTTTGTTTTATTATATTAGGTTTCACTCCAATTTGGTCCCATTTTCACAAAAGTGGTGATCTGATGATGGGATCCATGAGTAATCGAGGGAACTCCTCAAAATTTATATGGAAACATATGGTGATTTTGGTTTTATGAGAAGCATCCTAAGCATATGCTACCAAAACGCAAGATTTTGCACCAAGGTATACTATGGTTCCGAAGATACTAAGAGAACTTCGGATTCCTTATAGATACAAGTTTGGGGGTTTAGGCGTTATTTTAAGAACTGAAAGCATATTATGCTCCTATGCAAATTACATTCATCATCATCATCATCATCACTACCATGTCAGGGTCACCAATGTCACAACTCACATGGTTGTATATGGATACAATATACACACAACACCATAAAATATCATCAGTCATCACGTTATGTCCTTATTTATTTGGTACATTTCAAAGCGATTTTAATACAAAAAAATATATACTTAATGTTGTTTCAAAATACATAATATTTCAAGTACCACAAAATTGAACATAAGTTACAAATTCAACCTTTACTCCAGAGCGTAAGGCACACATTTGGGTTGAACTGAAGGAAACGGGGCACTATGGAAAAAGTACTTTTTCCACAAAATTTTAACCTTTTATAACCAATCTTTTTGAATATACTAATCGATAGGGGCGCCAAGGGGAGCAACAAAGCTCAGATAAACTTTTCTCAAAAATCAACCCCTGTCGAAAGACAGACCGAAATGTGACCCTCATTAGCACGGAGAAAATACTTAGAAAACTACTACAAAAGAAAGTCGACGGGCATCCCTTACGACCCCTTTTTCCAGTAAAAAAATAGCCTATGTCCTTTCTCAGGCTTTAGAGTGTTTAGACTATCTGTGTACAAAATTTCATTACAATCGGTTCAGTAGTTTTGGCGTAGGTGAGTTATTAATTAATAACGTGTATAACAATCGAAAGAATCGAAATGTGCAGCTTATAATGGTAACCACATTATAGAAATACATATGAGCAAGCGATAGCGCGATCTAGGCGACTCTTGGCGCCATCTGCTATGAGTTTTTGGAACTAACTTAATTTGAACAAATTTACGCATTTTCACCCCCTTACAACCCCTTTTTCAAGTTAAAAAGTAGCCTATGTCCTTTCTCAGGCATTAGACTATCTGTGTACAAAATTTCATTACAATTGGTTCAGTAGTTTTGGCGTGAAAGCGAGACAGACAGACAGACAGACAGAGATACTTTCGCATTTATAATATTTGTATATTAGTATATAGTATAGATAAATGCGAAAGTGAATATTAAAGGAATTAGTAATAAATATTGAACCGACGATAATTTTATTTATATCGTTTTTTCAATTACAATATATTATTATACATAACACAATGGTATTAATACATAAAATAACTTGCACGTGATATTTTAGAAATATTCATGCGAGATTTAGATTTAAGCATGATTAATAATCGACATGTTGATTTCGATACGTTTCCCAATTCCATCTCAGAAACGAATAAAACGTTAATTCACGAATCCGAGATTGGGATTTTTTGCACCCTACAACACAACAGTACCTCGTACCGCCCATGTTTTCCTTATTCAGAGCACTTTTTAACATTTTCAACATGTTTTAATTTTTAACTAGTAAACCGTATTTCACAGCTGATCGCACTCTGACACCCACGTGTTGCCTGAATCTGCCACTCGCCGCGCCACTAGAGATATCTAAGAGGCCTATAACAAGGTTGCTTTCAGGTATTTTTTTGTAACGTTACTTGGTCTTACCGGTCTAAGAAGAAATCTCATCAGGGAACTGATTTTGTCTTCTTGGAACATAATATTGTTACGGTACATGGTATACGGACACGTGGTGCGCAAGTACATACTCGAACCTTCTAAAAAGGTCCAATGTTTGTTTACGTGTTTACCCTTTATTTGTTAGCGTGTTTGAATTTAGACCTTATGACTGAGTCCATAAGGTCTAAATTAAATTCAACTTACTGCACTTATCGCAAGGACGGCAGTTTTATTGTGGCACATTCCCGAGCCTACTAGAAATTTCCCACGGTTGTTTACTTGTTTACGTGAAATCGGGGAATTTCTGGAATTCGTCTCGCCATATAAAAAGAGCCGCAGGTAGGCCCGGCAATTCAGTTCAATCAGAGCGATCTTCAAGGCGACATCAAGTGATCAATAGTGAGTGAACCAGTGAAACCTGCGACTTGGCTACGACCTAGGACAGTGATAGTGCTTAGTGATTGGACCTAGTGATTAGTGTTTGGACTTAGTGCTAAGTGTTGTGACCTAGTGTTTAGTGCAGTGTTAATAAAGTCTTCAAGAGAGTCACCAGGTCTTTCTCTCCAAATCCTCGAACCCTAGCACGTAACAACTGGTGTCAGAAGTGCGATTTGGAGATGCCATTGACTCCGAGAGAGGACTTCAAGGGGAGTGTCAGGACAAGGGCGCAGCGAGCTGCTGCCATTGACTCCGAGAGAGGAGTTGCGGAGACCACACCCACTGGGGGCCAAGCTCCGCCCACTGAGGGACAGGCCCCACCCACTGGCCCCACCCACCAGGCTCCGCCCACTGACCACGCCCACCAGGCTCCGCCCACTTTGGGTGACGCCCCGCCCACTGGCTCCGCCCACCGGGACCCGCCCACAGGCCACGACCCCCAGGCTCCGCCCACTTTGGGCGTGGCCACGCCCACTGGCTCCGCCCACCAGGCCACGCCCACTCTGGCCACGCCCACTGGCCCAGCCCACCGAGACACGACCACTGGCTCTACCCACCTTGACTCGCCCGTAGCTTCTGCAGCCCCTCAAATGGCTCTTCAATTGGAAAGCATAATTGAGTTGATTCAGGCTTTGCAAGAGGCACAAGACCGCAAGCTCGGTGCTTTGCAAGAGGCACAAGACCGCAACCTCGGTGCTTTGCAAGAGGCACAAGACCGCAAGCTCGGTGCTTTGCAAGAGGCACAAGACCGTAAGCTCAGCGCGTTGCAAGAGTCACAAGAGTCACATGATCGCAAGCTCGGCGCTTTGCAAGAGTTACAAGAACGCAAACTCGGCGCTTTGCAGGAGTCACAAGAGCAACAAAAGGACCTCCAAGAAAAAGCGCTTTTGGCTATAAAGGATGTTAGTGACACGGTGACTAAGCTTCGTAAAGACGTCGACGTAATGGACGAACGCGTTACCGGGTTGGGAGTGGATGTGGAAAATGTGAAAACCGGCCTCACTGAACTACAGAAAAAAGTAGTGTGCCTGGAAACCACAGGAGTCGCGACGTGTAGTGGAAATTCTGGAGTGGCACATGGACCAAGAGTTAAAGTGCCACCATACGACGGCACTACTTCTTGGAATGCTTATCGTCAGCAATTCCAGACTGTTGCTTCTGCCAACGGATGGAATGATGAACAACGCCTGACCGCTCTCACTGTTGCGCTCAGAGGGCGAGCTTTGTCGGTCCTAGAAGCGCATACAGGAAATGGGTTTCAAGACCTGATGGAGGCACTTGAATCCAGATACGGGGAGCGACACCTGGAGCACGTGTTCCGTGCCCAACTGCGTGACAGAGTCCAACGCCCAGGAGAAGGACTACAACAATGGGCGTTGGAAATTGAAAAACTCGTCAAGAAGGCACACCCAGGAGCTGACGCCAAGATGGTCGACACGAATATTGTGCAAGCATTTGTCGACGGAATCAGGGACCTGGAGGTCAGAGCTGCAGTGAGGCTACGTCACCACACCTCGCTTAAGGAAGCATTGGCGCATGCTTTAGAGGTCGAGGCTGTTCGGCGTGACATACGGCAGACATATAAGATCCGCGAGGTCTCTGAGGAAGTCAAGGAGGTTAAGGCTCCTACGAAGAGAAGTTCTGGAGCCATGTGCTACAAGTGCGGCGAGAGGGGCCATCTTCAGATTAACTGCCCGCAGAAAGAGACCCAAATGGCAAGGATGAAAATGCTCGAGGAACGTCTGGAACAAATGGAGGAGCTGCAAAAGCAAGGGGCCTCGTTCCCTGCCCGGGATCAGGGAAACGAATAAAAGCCAGGACTAAGGGGCGAGTGCTGGCTGACACGGAGAAAGCCCCGATAACTGTTATCTCCCAAGCATGCAGCGGGAACAGTCTTGTGATTCAGGGGACTATTAACAGGACGGATTGCAAAATGACTCTAGACACAGGAGCCTCTAGAACGATAGTGAACCCAAATCTGGTAAAAGCCGCAAGAAGACATGAGAGGAGAATTAACTGTCGGCTCCTTACTGCCTCCGGTCAGCCAATACCCGTCCTGGGAGAAATATCAGTTACGATTAATGTAGGGGGATCCTCATACCCTCATGACGTTATCGTGGCTGAGATTATGGATGATTGCATCTTGGGTTTGGATTTCATGAAGAAGCACAACTGCAGAATTAATGTCGCCGACGGAGTGTTCAAGTGTGGCGAAGAAGAAATTTTCATCCTTGGAGGCGCTTGCGGGAAAGTTGAATGTGTAAAGAAAGTCATAATACCTGGACGAGCGGAAGCTAGAGTGCTGGTGAAACTACCGCCAGCTGGAAAAAAGAAGTTAAATAGATGCGTGTTGATCGAAGACTTACCTACCAAGATATCAGCGCAAAAACTAATGACGGCGAGAACCCTTGTTAGTGGTAGCAGTAACGCTGTGGTCAGGGTTTTGAATCTTGGTGATCGCGAGATCTGCTTGAACAAAGGTGACGTCATTGGAAAGTGCGAGGAAGTTGTCTGGATGAGAAAATGTAGTTCGATCACAGGCTCAGACTCAGCAAACACCAGCAACTATGGAATAGTGACTGAGCTACTCGATGACTGCAAGAGTAATCTGACTTATTCGCAGAGCATGAAAGCTAAGAAGTTTTTACAACGCCACGCGAAAATCTTCTCCAGTGAGGAAGGCGACCTTGGAAGAACGTCGATGGTTCAGCACAGGATAGATACCGGAAGCGAGAACCCAATTCGTCAACGAGCAAGACGAATACCCATTGCAAAGGAAAAAGAAGTTGAAGGCCTTTTGGAGGACATGAGAAGGAATAAGATAATTGAACCATCTGCAAGTCCGTGGTGCTCACCGGTTGTATTAGTGAAGAAGAAAGATGGCAGCACAAGATTTTGTGTGGACTACAGACGTCTCAATGATGTCACTAAGAAGGACAGCTATCCATTACCTCGAATCGACGACACTCTGGATACCTTGAGTGGCATGAAATGGTTCTCGACCCTGGACCTGAAATCTGGATACTGGCAGGTGGAAATTCATCCAAAAGACAAGGAGAAGACAGCGTTCTCCACCGGTAAAGGTCTATGGCAGTTTAACGTCATGCCCCTTGGATTGTGCAACGCACCTGCCACATTTGAGCGACTCATGGAGTGTGTACTGGCAGGCTTAGTTGGAGAGGCTTGCTTAGTCTATTTGGACGACGTCATCATTGTTGGCCGCGACTTCGAGGACCATTTGCGAAACTTAGAACGAGTTTTCGCCAAAATAGAGGGGGCCAAGTTAAAGTTGAATCCGAAGAAGTGTCGTTTATTCAGGAGTAAGGTGAACTATCTCGGCCATGTTATCTCCAGTGATGGAATTCAGACGGACCCGGAGAAACTAGAAGCAGTCCAAAATTGGCCAACCCCTAAGAACAAAACCGAAGTGCGGGCATTTCTCGGCCTATGCTCCTACTACAGGCGTTTTGTTAAGGGATTCTCTGAGATAGCCAAGCCATTACATCGACTGACAGAAGATAAACGACAGTTTATTTGGGACGAGACTTCCGAAGATTCTTTTCAGAAACTAAAGAATGTGTGAAACACCAATCCTGGGGTATCCACAACCTGAAGGTCAGTTTATAGTCGACACGGACGCAAGCAACACGGCCATTGGAGGGGTGTTATCTCAAAAACAGGGTGAAAGAGAAGTTGTAATTGCATATTTCAGCAAATCTTTATCTAAGCCAGAGAGAAACTACTGTGTGACAAGAAGAGAACTCTTGGCTGTCGTAAAGACGCTACAACATTTCAGCAAGTATCTCATCGGCAGACAGTTTCTACTGCGAACTGATCACGCAGCCTTGAAGTGGCTACTACAATTCAAGAACCCAGAAGGCCAAGTAGCTCGATGGATAGAACAACTCCAGGAGTATGACTTCAAGACGGAACACCGCAGCGGAAAGTCGCATGGGAATGCCGACGCACTCTCACGAAGGCCGTGTTCAGAAGACTGCAAACATTGTGTTAAGCAGGAATCTTATGAAGTAACATTAAAGTTAACGAAAACAAGTCCTTTGGGCCCATGGGAGAATGATGCTATGAGGGAGGCTCAAGAAACAGATGACGACCTTCGGCACATCATCACATGGAAGAAACGGCGTGATGAAAAACCAATCTGGAGTGAGGTAGCACCCACTGGCGCTGTCACTAAGGCGTACTGGGCGCAATGGGACAGTCTGATACTTCAAAACGGAATACTCTACCGGAAATGGGAGAAGACCAACGGCAGAGAGTTCCATCTTCAGATAGTTGTCCCAAGAACGAGAGTACCGGATGTTCTCCGTGAAATGCATGATGGCGTATCAGGAGGTCATCTAGGAGTAAAGAGGACGTTAACAAAAGTGCGAGAACGATTCTACTGGTTGCATTGTCGAGACGATGTACAGGATTGGTGCCGCAAATGCACTACTTGCGCTGCAGTGAAGGGACCACAGACAAGGAGCCGTGGGAGCCTGCGCTTGTATAACGTTGGCGCACCGTGGGAACGAATCGCAGTTGACGTAGCTGGGCCATTTCCTGTAACGGAATCAGGAAACAAGTATTTCATGGTTGTCATGGATTACTTCACCAAATGGCCCGAAGTGTTCGCCATACCAAACCAGGAAGCTACAACAGTTGCTTCTAAGCTAGTCGAAGAAGTAATATCTCGCTTTGGTGTGCCTCTAGAAATCCATTCCGATCAGGGCAGGAATTTCGAATCGCAGGTCTTCCAGGAAGTGTGCAGAATTTTGGGAATGCATAAAACGAGGACCACCGCGTACCATCCACAGTCTGATGGAATGGTTGAGAGATTTAACCAGACCCTTGAGAGGCATTTGGCGAAATTGGTAGATGACAAACAAAAGGACTGGGACAAGTATATACCGCTCTTCCTTCTGTCGTACCGTACCGCCGAGCATGAGAGCATAAAAGCTACCCCGGCGTATGTCAATTACGGTAGAGAACTGCGAGTACCAGTAGACCTCTTGACAGGAGGATCACCGGAAGAACCAACGACCGTACCAGATTATGTCTGCGATTTAAGGGAAAAGATGCGCTATATACACGCCATGGTTCGGGAAAATGGGTTACAGTCAAGTGAGAACATGAAGACCAGATACGACCGGAAATCGAATACAAGCGGCTTCGAAGAAGGGTCACTGGTGTGGCTGCATAACCCAACTCGCCGAAAAGGCAAATCTCCAAAGTTGCAGACCAAGTGGGACGGCCCATACAAAGTGGTTACCCGATTGAACGATGTGACTTACAGGATTCAAAAGCAACCAAGAGGGACATTCAAAGTGGTACACATAGACCGTCTGGCGCGATACCATGGCAGTAACAATGATGCTCGGGACGAGCATCTCTAAGAGGGGAGTAGTGTTACGGTACATGGTATACGGACACGTGGTGCGCAAGTACATACTCGAACCTTCTAAAAAGGTCCAATGTTTGTTTACGTGTTTACCCTTTATTTGTTAGCGTGTTTGAATTTAGACCTTATGACTGAGTCCATAAGGTCTAAATTAAATTCAACTTACTGCACTTATCGCAAGGACGGCAGTTTTATTGTGGCACATTCCCGAGCCTACTAGAAATTTCCCACGGTTGTTTACTTGTTTACGTGAAATCGGGGAATTTCTGGAATTCGTCTCGCCATATAAAAAGAGCCGCAGGTAGGCCCGGCAATTCAGTTCAATCAGAGCGATCTTCAAGGCGACATCAAGTGATCAATAGTGAGTGAACCAGTGAAACCTGCGACTTGGCTACGACCTAGGACAGTGATAGTGCTTAGTGATTGGACCTAGTGATTAGTGTTTGGACTTAGTGCTAAGTGTTGTGACCTAGTGTTTAGTGCAGTGTTAATAAAGTCTTCAAGAGAGTCACCAGGTCTTTCTCTCCAAATCCTCGAACCCTAGCACGTAACAATATCTTCTTGGAATATAAACCTAGCGGAAACAGTTTATCATAAAATTTTCTCGATACAAAAAGATCACGAAGATGCACCTAATTTTCACGAATTTTTTATATATTGCCATAACCGTGCATTACTCTAGGTTAGTATTTTAACACATTGTATAAAATTCTATCATTGAGAAAGTGATCTAGCGGATTTTTAAATGTTGTATATTTATCGAGTTAAACTAACTTGGCGATGATTCCGCGTCTTCCTATTTCACCTGGCATATGAAAGACGGGCGTGAGTGTGAAGAGAGAAGGACGATGTTTGATTTTTTTAGGTTAGTCGCCCTCTTAAGAGCTGTCTATCTCGCAGTAAATATAATAAACATTATATTTACATAAAAGAAATTTATTTCCCACTAGAATATGACCCCCGCAACTGCGTTGCACCAAAATTCTCGCGGGGACCTTACATTTTTCCGGGATAAGAAGTGTCCTAATCAAAGTATCCCCATAACAAAATCAGCAAAATCTGCTCAGTGGTTTGGGCGAGAAAGAGGTAACAGACACAGAGACATACAGACAGACAGACACACTTTCGCATTTATAATATTAGTAATAATGATATGAAAGTATGTATGACATTATATAAAATCTAATGTTTGTTGTTATTTCGATTACATAATAACGTCTACGTCACAGGTAATCTCAAAGATAAAATTAAATTGTATGATAAAATAAACATTAGATTTGATGCGCGATTAAATCTAACAAACGTTTTTATAAAACAAATTTGGTATGGTATTTGTTATCAAAACATTATTATTTAGTAGCAATAATTAAGTTTTGCGATTTATACTTTTGTTATCTACATACTTACCTACACTTTAAATAAATTAAACAGCAAAATATTGTTTTCAGAAAATAAATAAATAGTGGTTAAATAAGGGTGGGTTGCACCACAAGCTGTTAGAGTTACACTTTTGGTCAAAGTTAAGGTAATAGTTAAGGTTAACTTTACTTTAACTATAACTATAACTTCTGACCACAGAATTTGACAGATGTCAGTTTCTAAAGTTAATGGGGTTGAGAGTATAAAAAATGAATTATCCATACAAATTGACAGAAAAAAATAATTTGTGATGGCAATACTGTGAGCCTTATGTCAAATTTAATTTAGCGGTTAAGGTTAAGGTTATTGTCAAATATGGCGTCCATTTTTTACTTTAACCAGAGATTTGACAATTTATTTGACATTTTGTTATAGTTTAATATAGTTAAAGTAAGTTGTTGCAACCCATCCTAAGCAATGTATTCGCTAGCTCAAGTCGGGGACCGGGCTTAATCGCTAGAAATAGAAATAATAATTTGAATTTAAGAAAATTTGAAAGATTTTAAATGAAAACTTTCATCGTTTTAAAGTATAGCAGAAAGAATGTAAAAATTAGCAAGGATAAAATTAAGAGAAATTCAACAGTCAGTCTTCGGGCAGAGGTGCAGATTTAAATTCAAGTCTCGTTTAGCCATGGACGCTTCATTAAAAATGATTTGTACCTGATTTGCTTAAACACGGACATTCAATAAAATAGATGCGGCGACCGTGCGGGCTCTTTAAAAAATCATTGAACACGACTCTGCACTCTTGCCGCATGCATTTCCGACCTAGTCTGAACCACTATTCGTACATATAACCCCAACTATTTATAATTTTATGCCGATATATATAAGGCAGAAAATAGTAAACAGCAAGGTTTTATTCCCCATGTTTGCAGCAAGAATATTAAAGTAAATGTATTTTAATTCATTTGAGTATTCTCAGTTTGAATATTATGTTACTGAATATAAACCTTGAACCTTTTAAGATGTTAAGGAGTATTCTTTTAAATCTAAGTTTAAGTAAATCTAAGTTTATTTAATAATCACCTAATCAATCTTACGGTAAACCCTCAGACTGGTGTTTATATGTATTATGTATATAATGTATAAGACTAACTTAAAATTATAACTTATATTATCACTAGAAATTTCATATCGTGTAGTTCATAGCAGAGGACCTTCAAGCATGCGAACGGTATCACGTATTGAGGTCAATTAATGAAGTGCCCGCGTCTATATTGCCTGGACGTGGTATTTGATTAGGCTATAGCTTAACGAACAGCCCTTCGAAGACAGCCACGTAGCCAATCAGGCCTCATTGTATCCGCCATAACAGATATCGAACGCATCTGTTAGCAAACATGTCACTATTACGCTATTCATACCAATAATCCTTATCGGTGTCAATCATATGCCTGAAGATGGAAGCCAGCTGAATAGGAAATAATCGTGTTTAGCTGTGGTGTTTCCTAGAATTAATTGTTAACAGATATGTTGCTAGAAATTGTTAATAGGTATGCTACCAAGAATTTTATATTGAGAGCAAAAAGTTGCATATATTTCACACCCATCGTGATCTGGAAAGACATGACAAAAGGGCAGTTTAAATGCTGCATAATATTTGATAAAATTGTGGCTCTTTCTATCAGGATTAGCGGGGGTAAATTTGCGAGATCATGTTTAAAATGACAGCGCCGAGGATCGAGTTCGGAGCGGGCGTTTGAGTGACACTCCCTCGTGTGAATAGTCTGGCTCGGGAACAATGTTTGCAGAGCCCCGGGGAGGTGCACTCGAAACAATAATAAACGCTGAACTTATGATCTGATTCAATGTCTGGTCACGTCACTCAAACGCGAAATGCGGAAAACGGATGGCACTTTAGAATAATTAGCGATTATGCTTATTACCTGACACCCCTGCATGCAATCTGTCAATGAGGATAAATTGTGCATCGTTGGTTAGCTTAAATATTATACAAAAAAAAGTTTGGAAGGATTAAATATTTTTAACTAGCCTTAAAATATACAAATCTATAAGTACTATTAGCTTCGAGCTCTATCTTAATCGATAATAAAGCGATACGAATTAATTAACGAATTATCATTGTTTTCAATCATTTTTATCATAACCCCTGGTATAAAATTGATCGTTTCCGTCAATGGCAACTTGTGTCAGTCAGCATAATGGCCAAGTTACTGATTTTAGCAGCCCTCGTCTCGTTGGCGTATGCCATCCCCTCTGCCACCGAATTATCGGCCTTCGACTACTACAATAGGTATGGAATTCCCGAAGCCGAGAGGATCCGTCAGTTTGAGGAGTCCCAGGCCTCCGTAATCCAACCTAAGATCGTGGGCGGCGAAGCTGCTGCAGTTGGACAGTTCCCTTACCAGGTATGTGTATTGATTTTTTATGTTAAACATAAGTCAGTGCTTAATTAAGTGTTCATAAGAATTAAGCTTTGTAACAACATGAAGACATCCTCACTAATATTAAGTGAGACACTTATGCGGTAAAATGCACAGTTCCCGATACATGAATTTCGACGGAATACAGTTGCAGACGTCATTTAGATTCTTATATAGTACTAGCCCTATAAAGTGTATAAATTGAAGTGACTAAATAAGTAATCTATTTTACTAAAATATCATTAAGTGTATATTGGGAGCTATGTCACAGTTTTTAACTAGTACAGCTCCCAACGCTAACCAGTAACCAATGAATTTGTATATATATTGGTACATTAAAGAGCTTATAAATAAGAATTTATAAGCTCTTTAATGTAGGTACCATCGAGGATATTGATTCTTAGGCAGTTTACGGGCCTACGTCATGTGGTCGGCTTATGTAAATTCAATGTTAGCTGTGAAGTTAGCTGTCATCGGACGGATGGGTAACGCGACCAAATTCATCTGCCTAGGAATTAACTTCTCTGATAGTATGTGATTTGAAAATAAATCAATTATTATTATGCTTCCCAGGCTGGTCTAATCGCTGACATCCTCGGCATCACTGGTCGCGGTGTGTGTGGCGGTTCCCTCATCAGCGCCAACAAGGTCCTCACAGCTGCCCACTGCTGGTGGGACGGCAACAACCGCGCCTGGAGATTCGAGGTAACGACCACCAACTCCTACACCGGTTTTGGTGACGGTGGCTGGTTTCATTGAAACCAGGCCAGTTACGCAGGAGTAATTTTATAGTGCCCAAGTGTGTGCGCAGTACACAAGAAGCACTCTCAAGATTAGATCAAAATCGATCCACTCTTTAACGGCCGTTCCCAATATTTGATCTATCTCTGGTTTTGCCCTACTATAGTTTGTGCGTTCTAAGATGATATGGGTGACAGTTTTCACGTTCCTTGCTACGGGTTTTTTTTACAAGAAAACAAAAAAAAAAACAAAATGTAATAAATTATATTCCATCTACAAAAACAAATGTTTTCTATAATTGTAAATGAATAAAAATAAAAAGATGCTAAATGCTAACTTATTATAAAAATTATAAATATTAGCTGTGAAATAGAAGTATAAAATTATTGTTACGAAAACATTTGAAAAATGTCATATGCATGAAACGGAACTTATGTCAATAGAGATTGACTCTGTTGAATCGAAATCAAATCGATAAAAAAGGGCGGCCATCTTAAATCGCCGGCACAACTGAAATGTCAGTACGAAATCGATAATTTCGATTGCAATTCCTTTACGAAGTGATTCGATATTTTTAAACTATCGATTAATTTTTGTTAGGTAACTTCCCTACTATTGTCAATTATAATGTGTCACGCATATCATCATAAAACGCACAAACTATAGAGATAGGAATAACTCACATTAGACATTAGAGACATAATATATTTTATGTCAATTCAATGTTAGCTGCGATCGGTTGTATGTCAAACCAGAGATAGATTGAATATTGGGAACGACCGTTAGATACCACGACGCCACAGACAGACACACTAAAATCTTATTTTCTTTCGAAACATTGTCAATTTTTTTTTAATTAGGTCTTTAATACACTGACACTGGGTCACCGAGTCGCTGGCAGATGACCTGGACATGTCAAGGGAACGCAGGGCACTGTCAGTCAGGGCGAATATGTTGGCTCGTAGATTTGCTAAATGCACTGCAGAGATGAAGATTACTTTGTTTCGTGCCTATTGTCAGGCTTTCTATACGTGCAGTCTATGGGTCAAACATACGCTAGCAGCTTATAGTGCCCTGCGGGTCCAATACAATAATGGGTTCCGGGCACTGATGGGGCTGCCGCGATTCTGTAGCGCGTCAGGGATGTTCGCAGACGCCGGAGTGGACGGCTTTGCAGCAGTAATGCGAAAAAGATCTGCATCCCTGATGAGAAGAGTACGCGGCAGCTCCAACAGTTACCTACAACTCATTGCGAGTCGAATGGACACTGAGTGTCCATTCATGATAAAATGGACTCTAATGCATGCACAGTCACACAGTCTCACGTGATTATTTAATGTTGTGCAGTTATTGATATAATATTATGTAATTTTTAAATTTATAATATGGACCATGTCTGAAATAAACAATTTGAATTTGAATTTGAATTTAATCATTACACCACTGAAATGCACTCATTCTTCTATGTCACGTGATATAAAATTTATTAATTTTACTAATTTATGTAACTGCGTTCTTAAAAGTGTTTTTGTTAGTGCTTAATTATTCTAATTTTAAAATAGGTCATCCTCGGCTCCACAACCCTGTTCAGCGGTGGCCACAGAGTCTACTCCAGCAGCGTTGCCACCCACAACAGATGGTTCCCTTGGCTCATCCGTAACGACGTCGCTATGATCACCCTGCCCACCGCTGTGCAGTTCTCCAGTGAGTTTGTTAAGGTTTTATAATATACTTCCCGGCAAACGTTTCTTTGCCATAATATAAAGTATTTCACCCATATTATTTTATTGAAGTGACTAAATAAGTATATCACCATGGCAACGTCCATCGCTATCCCGTCGCGCAAACAATGGTCGCCGTCAGTCTCGAGTTGTAATAATTTACTATTATTTATTCAACAAATGCACTTATCAATATAAAAAGTGCCCAGTAGCCGATTCTCAGACCCACTGAATATGCATATAAAATTTGGTGAAAATCAATAAAGCCGTTTCGGAGGAGTACGCGGCCTACATTGTGACACGAGAATTTTACATATAAGATAATATCTATGGACGCTTCACACCACGTCAGTCTCGCCCCGTGCTAAGTACCTGAAGGACTTGTGTTACGGGTACCAGACAACGGAAATATATTTAATACTTTTATACTTTAGATATATTTAAGATTTTTATAATATGATACACATATTTAATACACATCCATGACCCTGGAACTTTGAAAACTTTTTGTTCACTCGGCGGGATTCGAAACCGCGACCCCCAGCTTGAGCTACCAACAGCCCACCAACTGAGCCACAGAGGTCGTCGAATCTAGATACTAGGTAGATTCTGTATGGGTTTGGCTAATAAAACCAAAAGTGTTCCTAATTATAAGATTTTATTAACTGTCCCACATAAGTTTGATATGCTATCAAGGTGCTATGGGAGCACTTGGATGCTAATTTAGTGATTATGAACGCGTACTGACGTTATACTGTCGGTAAAAATGCATTGTGAAGTGAAAAATGCCACGGTGTGATTTAAGACACCGTACAGATTCTGCGTCATCGTTTAAGCGTTAAAAACCTATACACATAAGTCCTTTGTCCGTTTCCCGGGACTCAAGGTGTCTTACCGAGTTTTATCTAAATCGATTCAGCGGCTTAAGCTTGAAAATGGCATTTTCACATTAATTTCAATTTTAATTTTACCAGTTCGATATTTTAGATACCTAAGTCATTTTACTTTCAAAAGAAAGTAATTTTCCAACATCAAAAAATAGGCATTTAACTTTTTATATGTCTCAAGCTTGTTTTATAAAATATTTTTTTCTAATATTTCGTTCAGTTTAATTTAGGAGATTTAATTTCATTATAATAATTATAAATTGTTATATTTAGCATAAGGTACCATGGGCTTTCTGTACAAAAATCCCTTTAAAAAAAAATAAAAAAAAATCATACCATATTAACTAAATTACCATAATTTCCAGGTGTGATCGCTCCCATTGCTCTGCCGAGCGGATCTGAAGTGGAAGAGTCCTTTGCTGGCGAGACCGCTGTCGCTTCCGGATTTGGATTGACCCAAGACGGTAAGAAAACTTATATTTTTATTTGTTGATTTAGTTTATCATGATAGTTTTGATTATTATTTTAATTGATATCAATACAAACTTGAATTAGTTTTAAACTAAGTATTTTTAAAATTAAAAGTACCTACTCAACAAATTTTAGTTACAAACAAAATATCATCATGTAATCCTAATATCCTTCAAGTCCCATAAGAGCACCGGCGATAACAATAGAATACAATAGCATTTCCAAGAATCCGCGATCGAAGGAATAAATTAGGCGTAATTATTTTTGCATAATCTCATAATAATATTATCTACCTACATATAATACCTAATCACGGAATCTAATTTATAAGCAAACTATTGTTTACCTAGTGTTCGTATCTCCATTCTCCTATCTATAATACCTAAATAAGGAATCTCATTATATTCTAAGTAAACGTGTTCCTATCTGTATAATATTAATACGCGAGCGAAAAACTTTGGATCCCTTTTGACGAAAAATGCGGAAACGTAGGTGATTGAAATTTTGCACAGATAGTTTTTATACGGTGAAGGAGTGCATCGAGCTAATATTATTATTAATTGAAAATAGATTTAGTTTTTTTATTAAGCCTTAAATACTGCATTAGACAATTATTACACGGCCAGTCTGTCATCATTTGACTTTATTAATCTGAGCCTGTCGCAGGAAGTATGTCTAAAAATAATAAAGTCTTTATTTTGACAATAGAATATCCGTTGTTTGAAACTTATAATTTACTTTTTTATTTGAGGTCGATTTTCGACCATTGGGCGATCTCTAGTTAAAATAAAAGGCTACATGCTTACAAATTAAATTCCCGACAGTACAATGTACAATATCTTAAGAGGATACACCAGGGGCTAGAAAAATGAAAAAAAAGTACGTGTAATATCTATAGCTGTCTCCCTTACCTCAAGCCTATACCGCAGAACGCGATAGAGACAACTGCAGAAAATCAACGATTCGTTGTCCCCTGATTCCTTCTCCAAAACTTAACTTAAGTGACATTCACTGTAGAAATACTAGAAATAAGCACAAGCTGGATATGCCAGTGATCAGACTTAGTAAAGTCAGTAAATCTTTTAAAGGTC
This sequence comes from Aricia agestis, assembly GCF_905147365.1. Taxonomy (NCBI): domain Eukaryota; kingdom Metazoa; phylum Arthropoda; class Insecta; order Lepidoptera; family Lycaenidae; genus Aricia; species Aricia agestis. The sequence goes on along the minus strand of NC_056421.1, from coordinate 7,739,012 downwards.
AATGTATACGCCTTTACAATAAAATCCCAGAAAACGTTCAAAATCTTTCCATTAATAAATTTAAAAAAGTAGTCAAAGAGCGTTTGTGTGCCAAAGCTTATTATAAGGTCAATGATTTCATAGAAGATGGCACATCTTGGGAGTAGGATGGCTTCTTGCAAGGCTGCTTCTACATTATTATAATATTATGACTTACAATTATGTATGTTGACATTGTATATAATATTAAGTTACAAAATTGTAAACTTTATTTTAAAAGAACAATTTTTCTCTCACTTTTTTGGTAAAAAGTGGGACCCGTGCGAGTTTCTTACGCCGGTTCTTCTCGCCGGGGTAGTTCCCGAACCGGTGGTAGGCATCAGGTAGACCATTCTGAAAAAATTTGATTCAAATTTACTCAGAAATAAAACATTTTTTATTTTATTTATTTTTATTTTAACCGATTTAAGTACTTTTTTCATTAAAAATTAAAGAAAGGCTTGAGCTGTGTTCCTACGTTTTATTTTTTTTGTATAATCTAGCCAAATATGTTTTCTGGATGTTTGAACACAGCGTAAAATCTGGCCATTTTTTTGGGTTTTTGAACGTTTATATCTTATTTAATAATTAAATTATGAAAAAAAAAGAAAACATAGGGCAGTATTAGTGGCAGCAGATATTCAGGAAAAAAATTATAACTCTACTAGCATTATCCAGGGAGGAACAACGTTTGTATGGAAAAAAGGCGGTGTGGACTCCTCTTAATAACGCGCTCGCAGACACGCTAACAGCTAGTTTCGTATTTTAATTCGTCTTAAGTTACAATTTCTTACCCACTTTAACAGTCCCACTGTCTCCGCTGCGTTTAAAAAGCTTTTAAAAGTTATTATCTCTTTCATAATATCTGTCTTTCCATTAAGTTTTACTTGTATTACCGTAGAATGGAGTTTTATAATTATTTTTGTTACTACGTTATTTATTAGGCTATATTGAAAATTTTAAATTGTTGCAATATTAAGTTACTGCTAAGAATAAATTAATCTGCTGATTTTGTAAAGACGTGTCGAATGTAGTCACTAGTCAGTAAAAAGCTTTTTCATCATACTCGATGATTAAATCATTCTAAAGATAGTCTTTTGCAGACAATTTAAAATGTATAATTACGATTTCTCACATTCTCAGATATATTTCTCATATTCAACGTACGTGTTCAAAAAGTGTGTGTACTGACACGCTTAGAAAACTTCGATAGCGCGATGCAGGAATGTTAGGCGAATTGTGGGTACCGCCACATGTATATTAATACCTTCTTAGGTTTTTGTACCCTAAGAGTAAAAACGGAACCCTATTACTAAGACTATACGATGTCTGCCTGACTATCTGTCACCATCTTAAGAACTGCGAGAGCTTAACTTGCCACTAATTATTATGTACCATCGAAGAAATTGATTCATAGGCAGTTGACAGGCATACGTCATTTGGTCGGATTATGTCAATTCAATATTAAGGTGCCGGTTGGCAGCGGACGACATGAAGCAACCGCAGACGACGTGTCGCGACACTACTGGTTTGTATGTATTTCTATGAAATACCCTCCGCAACTAGCGACACGAAGCTAGCGACACTTATCGACGACACGTCGACTGCTGCAACTTTATGTAATACGAGCTTTAAGTTTAAGTTAAGAAATATTATTATGTACAAACTTTCATCCCCTATTTTAACCCCTTGGAGGTAGAATTGATCAAAATCCTTTCTTAGCGGATACCTACGTCATATCATCTACCTGCATGCCAAATTTCAGCCCGATCGGTCCAGTGGTTTGGGCTGTGCGTTGATAGATTACCATGTCAGTCAGTCACCTTTGAGTTTTATATATATATATAGAATAGAGAATAGATGTCCCGCGCGGCTTCGCCCGCGTAAATTAGGAATTTTACGGAAACCGTACATTTTCCCATTAAAAATAGCTTATGTCCCTACTCCCTTCACTTGGTTTACTCTATATCTGTGCCAAATATTGCCATAAAAATTGCTCCAGTAGTTCGTAATTTCTAATATTTCCCCGTTTTTCCCACATTTTTCTGAGTTTCTTCGGTCGTATTAGTCTTAGCCTGATAATATATAGCCTTACTCGATAAATGAGCTATCTAACACTGAAATAAGTTTTTAAATCGGACCTGTAGTTCCTGAGATTAACGCGTTCAAGCAAACATACTTACTCTTCAGGTTTATAATATTAGGTAAGTATAGATTTTTTAAATTATCGCTTGACAAACTCGAGTCTCGATCTAAAAGACTATGAAAAGTACCATTAACAGGCTCATTATATGCTCATAAGTCATAACCATGGGACGATGCATGGTATAATATGGTAGTGATGATGATGATGAATGTAATTTGCATAGTAGCATATGCTTTCCGTTCTTAAAATAACGCCGAAACTCCCAAACTTGTATCTATAAAGAATCAGGAGTTCTCTCAGCACCTTCCGAACCACGGTATACCAGGTATACCTCGGTGCAAAATCTTACTTGTTGGTAGCATATTATGCTTAGAATACTTCTCACGAAACCGATGTCACCACATGTTTCCCTATAAATTTTGAGGAGTTCCCTCGATTACTTATGGATCCTTCATCAGATCACCACTTTTGTGAATATAATACCAAATTGGGATGTTACCATATAGGGTAACAAATTTTTTTTACCCTATAGGGTAACATCCCAATTTGGTATTATATTCACAAATTTGGTAAGTATATATACCAAAAGAAAAATTTTGAAAATCGGCGGAGTAATCGTTGAACATAAGAAAACGAGCATAACACCTCCCCCATTTTAAAAGTCGGTTAAAATTGTAGCCTATGTGTTATTCTGATGTACTTATAAGCTATGACATTGTAAAGTTTCATTAAAATCCGTTCAGTAGTTGCGTGAAAGAGTAACAAACATCCATACATCTATACATCCATACATCCATACATCTATACATCCATACATCCAAACAAACTTTCGCCTTTATAATATTAGTAGGATTATGTAGTTGGCTTCCAACTTGTAGCTTAAGTCATGATCATGAAGTTGGCAGAGTTTGATATAACTCTACCAAATTACGTAGGCCCGCCATCTGCCTATAAATCAACTTCTCTGATAGTAAGTACCTATTTCTGTTGCCGAAATACTTTCTAAAAATTCGACTTGGCCTTTCTTAATTTTCAGGTGGTGATCTCCAAGATAATCAGTTCCTGAGCCACGTGGAGCTCAATATTCTGGAAAACCGCGTCTGCGCGTACGCGTTCCCCTCCGTCCTCCAGGACTCCAATCTCTGCACCAGCGGCCGCGGCGGCAGAAGCACCTGCAGCGGCGACTCCGGCGGCCCCCTCGCTGTCCAGAGGAGCGGCAGACCTGTTGTGGTGAGTTCATCAGCTCTTGTATACCATGGCCACAGTAGTATCTTTCTACGGTGCAGGAGACTAATTCCTGTATATACTCGTCTCCTGGAGGTTTCCACCACTCTACTCAACCTCAATCGTCAAAAATTATGACGTTTTGTTAAATAAACGACATCAATCTTTAGCAATGAGGTTGAATTGAGTGGAGCCTGGAGGATATCTCGAGGAAACGACTACGAACGTAAAAATTATAGATAGTAAAAAAAAAGCCTGTCAGGTTTTAAGGCTGATAGTCTCGCAAATTAGGCCAGCAATTCACGCCAAAACAGAATCCACCTTCAATCAGTTTGCTAAAAGATACACCAGGGGCGAGAGAAATTGAAAATAGGTATTTGAAAATGTATTGCTGTCTCACCAATCTCAAGTCTCCCACCGCAGAGCACGATAGAGACAACACGACAAAAGTTCTAATAAAAGAACAGAAAATCTTCGATTCGTTGTCCGCTGATTCCTTCTCCAAAACTTAACCGATTTAAGTAATTTTTTCATTAAGAATTAAAGCAAGGCTTGAGCTGTGTTCCTATGTTTTATTTTTTTTGTATATTCTAGCCAGTTTTGTTTTCTGGGTGTTTGAACACAGAGGAAAATCTGGCCATTTTTTTGGGTTTTTAGACGTTCTTATCTTTTTTAATAATTAAATTATGAAAAAAAAGAAAACATAGGGACATGCTAATAGTAGCAATAGATATTCAGGAAAAAAATCATAACTCTACCGGCATTATCCAGGGAGGAAACAGGGGACAGCGTTTGTATGGAAAAACGGCGGTGTGGAATCCTCTTAAGCATAGAAACATCTGATCAATAAAATACCCAAAAACTTCTGTAAAAATAACAAACCTCACTACCTGCAATAACAACGAATCATTAGATTGATAAGCGTAATTAGAGATAAGCTATATTATCTATTTCTATCCTATTACGTCCTACTAGTGTTTGTTTGTTCGAAACATCTCAAAAGAACAGCCAACGAAAAAACATTATACCTATAGTGATGACTGATGAAAATGCACATAATCATAACATACTGCTTTACTATTTATTAATTAATTGGCAGACAATTTCCATTCTTAAGATTTTGCTCAGCGAATGGGCCATCTCCGGCGAATTTTGTACTTAGTAAAAATGTTTTTTTTTACCCGACTGCCAGGAGGGTTATGTGTTTAGCGCGTATCTTGTATGTTTGTAATATTCTTTATTACCTTGTATCTCCAGAACCGCTAAACGGATTTTCACATTTTTTCAGGTCGGAATCACATCCTTCGGTATTGCCTTCGGCTGCGAGATCGGCTGGCCGGCTGTCTTCGTCCGAGTTACATCTTACCTCGACTGGATTAACGCCAACTTGTAAATTATAAAACATAATATTGTAATATTGCCTAAGTGATAATTTACAAAATTTGTAATTAACGTTTGACACATTAAAAATTTGTACATAGTATAACTATTTATTTTGTTGTGTTGCCCGAAACCCTTGTTTTCCTATTAAAAACGCAACTTTAACTTTTATTTGAGTTGATCATCAACATTTTTATATTCAGCTGTATGATAGTATATTGATAAATAAATAAAATAAAATGTTGAGCGGTAGAATTTAATAAACAATGTTTTCTTATATTAATTACCAGCCTATCAGGTAAATATTATAAAATTGATGGGGATTAAGTCTTCTACGAAATAAACAATATCAATGTGTTGAATAATATTTTGTACGACACGTAACGTACAAAATAGCAAGTAAGTGATATCCCTATTGTGCTCCTAGTAAAGATATTGCAGGATTTAACCTTTTATAAACCTCATTACCATGTTACAATATATTATCCTGTGTCTGTCTGTCTGTCTGTCTGTTACCTCTTTACGCTCAAACCGCTGAACCGATTTTGCTGTGGCATGGAGATACTTTGAGTCCCGGGAAAGGACATAGGATAGTAATTATCCCGGAAAATGTACGGTTCCCGCGATAAACGAATTTTGGCGCAACGGAGTTGCGGGCATCATCTAAGTCTATACTTACTAATATTATATTAATATTATTATAATTGGGAAGAGTTTGTTTATTTGTTTGTTTGTTTGAACGCGCTAATCTCAGGAACTACTGGTCCGATTTGTAAAATTATTTCAGTGTTAGATAGTCCATTTCTTGAGGAAGGCTATATTTTATCACGCTAATACTAATAGGAGCGAAGAAATAGAGGAAAGTGTGGAAAAAACGGGGGGAAATTATTTGAAAGGGCTTATTTGAACGTTCTAATCTCAGAAACTACTGGTCCAATTTGAACAATTCTTTCAGTGTTAGATAGCCTATTTATCGAGGAAGGCTATAGGCTATATTTCATGGTGCTAAGACTAATAGGAACGAAGAAATAGAGGAAAGTGTGGAAAAAAACGGGGGAAATTATTTGAAAGGGCTTATTTGAACGAGCTAATCTCAGAAACAGTAATAATCGGACCAGTAGGTCCGATTTGAAAAATTATTTCAGTGTTAGATAGCCTACTTATGAATAAAGGCTATTATATAAGCTATATTTTATCACGTTAGCGAAGAAATAGAGGAAAGTGTGAAAAAAACGGGGGAAATTATTTGAAGGGGCTTATTTGAACGTACTGGAGCAAGTTTTATGTTATTTGGCACACATGAAGAATAGACCACGTGAAGGGTCATTGGTTTCTTTTTTTGCGGAAAAATGTACGGTTTCCGTGACATTCCTAAATTACGCGGGCGAAGCCGCGCGAAACATCTAGTAATATTATATTATCCCTCCCCCCGCGGACACCCCTCCCCCCGCGGACACCGAACGCTTAACATCGTCTGACGTGCGCTCCGGGATTAAAAATTATTTTCGGTGTTTTTAAATCGGTGAATTCGTGGTGAGTGTGTATAAATAGCTAGGTAACGGTGTAATCTACGTGTACTGTAAGTTTTTTAACACATTTGCTCGTTTTTTCTTGGATTTAACTCGGTAAGTAAATTATTTGTTCACTTTTTATTTAGGGAATTGTAGGTAGGTAAAATATTGTGTGTGTCGGTAGGTACCGCTCGCGCGGCGCCGGCCGGTCTTGCGATCAGCTGACTGTGATTATTAAGCTAAACTTTTGTTACGTCTAAAGTAAATTAATAAGTGTAATTGGTACATTTAAATTTTACATTAACTCACAATGTCGAGCCAAAATAATATGCCGCCTGATAAAGATACAAACCCGTTTAGTAGAAGTGACAAAACTCCTCGTTCTCCGACATACTCGTCCGGTAAACGTTTGTTGTCGGAATTATCCCCTTCCTCCTTGTCACCCGTGGAGAAGCGTCACCAACCCACTAGGGACGAGCCGCAGCTGTCCCCCGTTACGTCATTGTTAGATACAAGCCGCGCATCCGATGATGCTTGCAATTATTACGAGCTTGTCCGCGAAGCCAGCTCATACTTAGCAAAGATTAATGAGTTCGCAAACGATACCGTATCTCGTCGCAATAATTTTGCCAATAAGTCAGAAATTATGAGTATGACACAAAAAATAACTACAATCGTTTCACTCCTCGCTATTAAGAACTCGTCCATGGAAACCAAGGTAGCCAATATGGAGCGCGAATTACTGGCCGCTAAAACTAATCCCGTAATACAACCAGTCTCCGCCGCGCCTTCTGCCTCCTACTCGGACGCGCTTAAATTAAGACCAGCGTTGCCAGAATGTTACTTTTGTAACATTTTACGTTACTTTTGACCCTTGCATGTTACATTCATGTGACATGACTACAGATGTTACTTTTACGTTACTTTTGGTAATATAAAAAAAAGATGTTTAACACCAAAAATGCGAAAACGAAACGCACTAAGTTTTATTGAGTTTTGTCGTTATAGCTGACAAGGCTTTAAATGAACGTGGCGAAAAAAGGAACTAACACTGCCATCATACAAAAACGCCATTTTTGACAGTTCTCCTTTATCAGCAGCGCCCCCGCCCACGTTCATATAATTTAAGTTTTGTTTAATGACCGTCATGTAGGTAGACTTGGAGCTAAACAAAATAAAATGCCTTTGTAAAAAGAAAATATAATCGGCCAAGTGTGAGTCTGACTCGCTCATAAAGGGTTCCGTACCGTGATAGAGCAAAAATAGGCCAAAAATTGTGTTTTTTTTGTATAGAGCTTATTTTATTATATTTTCATTTTAATTTTTTTTATTAATTAATAAAGTACACATATTTAATAAAGGATTTTGTGGAGATTTCAAGTGCCTACCATTATAGATATCCAGCAAAAAATGCCAAAAATCAAGTTAGTTGTATGGGAGCCCCCTTTAACTATTATATTTTATATTTTGTTTTTAGCATTTGTGTTATAGAATACATAATCTGTGAAAACTTCATAAATCTAGCTATAGTGGTTCTTGCGATACAGCCTGGAGACAGACACACGAACAGACGGACGTACATCAAAGTCTTAATAATAGAGTCCCGTTTTACCCTTTGGGTACGGAACCCTAAAAATCACTTCATCTCTATATGTATAGTATTTTTCGTGCATTCTGGATTCTGGATCCACCCCCCGCATTTAAAATATTAAAAAAATACGAAATGTTACTTTTCCCCTCAAAATGTTACCTTTCGCATGACAAAATGTAACTTTGAAACATACATCACTGGCAACACTGATTAAGACAGTTTGCTAAGTCAGTGCCGCCAGTCGAGACGCGAAAACCACTTCCTTGCGTTATTGCCTATCCGACACAAGAAAAATCGGCGGAATTAAAATCGTCATCGGAGACTAAACAAGCTCTGATGAAAGTCTTTGATCAACCCGGCCGACGGCTTCCAATTTCACGGCGTCAAAAAAAACGCCAATTCGGGTGTGATCTTGCGACTAACTAGCGAGTCGCAAGTCAATAAATTAAAATCGGTGGAAGCACTCAAATCGGCCGGTCTGCGACTTGAGTCGCCGAAAGGATGTAACCCGCGTATTCTAGTAAAAGATGTACCGCAACATATGACGGACGATAATTTCTTACTCGCACTTTACAACCAAAATATAAACGGCGAAATTAATATGTCACAAGAACAATTTTTGCGCACAACAAAAATAGTAAGGCGTCGTATTTTAAATAAAGATTATAACAACAGGAAATGGATAGGCATTGAACTAGACCCTGTAGTGCGTAAACACCTGATCGATTCAAAAGAAAAACTTTTCATCGATTGGGCGATGTGTCGCTTCGTGGACGACGTCGAGCTCGTCCGCTGCGGCAACTGCCAACCGTATGGACACGTCGCTAAATTCTGTCCCTTTTGACGAAAAATGCGGAAACGTAGGTGAATGAAATTTTGCACAGTTATAGTTTATACTTTATATGGTGAAGGAGTGCATCGAGCTAATATTATTTTGAAATTACGCTTTTAACATGATTTTTTTTAACAAATAAAACATTACACACACTACAATGTACACACTACCTGCATTTATTTGAATGACAAGCCGTATAGGCGTTACGAATTATACTCTTTTGTTTATAGTTGAAACATGAAGTCTGTTGTCAAATTAGAAATGGATAGTGTTTCGCCGAGTGAGTGAGTTTACCGGAGGCCCAATCCCCTACCCTATTCCCTTCCCTACCCTCCCCTATTATCCTATTCCCTCTTAAAAGGCCGGCAACGCACCTGCAGCTCTTATGATGCTGCGAGTGTCCATGGGCAACGGAAGTTGCTTTCCATCAGGTGACCCGTTTGCTCGTTTGCCCCCTTATTTCATAAAAAAAAGTGAAAATAATTAACCCTAGACCTTAATTTATTTAAAAACAATCTATCAAAATTAAATTACAAGAATTGCAATAAAATATAGTAAAATATTTAATAAAAAACTGCCACGATGCAGGAATAAATTACACAATACTCGCAATTAACGCATGCGATTTATCATACTAATACCCGATTATCTCATTTATTGATAAAATGACTAATATCAGAGTTATCAAAATAATTGATTTCCGACCAGATTTAAATCTAAGAATCGCTGAGTATAAAAGGGCTGATTCTGATTCCGAATTAATCTTTCCTTATCATGAAGTCGGTTTTGATTCTGGTAGCTCTCGCGGCCGTGGCCATCGCAGACAATGTCCAGGTGGCGGAAAACTTCGTAGAAGCTCCCTCGGTCTTCGGATACTTGACCAAGTATGGTATCCCCGAAGCTGAGAGGATCAAGAAGGCTGAGGAGGCGTACGTGAAGAATCCCAGAATCGTCGGCGGACTTCCGGCCGCTCTCGGTCAATACCCCCACCAGGTAAATTCTTGTGACATTACATAAATAATTTACAGACCCTCCTTTTGGTAGGATAGCATCTGAAAAGATGTTTTAACTAACATAAAGTAATCAAGAGTGGTGCCTGTCAGGAGCGTTTCCACCGTATAAGAGCTGTGTTGCGAGGAATGTGTCTTTGAGAGCCGATGGAATCGATTCATTTGCCTGAACGCTAAGCGAAGCGATCTGCCTTGACATTATGATTTCCGTTAAATTCTATCATCAATTATAGGCTAGTTTCCATTTTTTCTCTTGTTACTAATTGAAGTAACTCTCAAAAATAGAAACATTGCTGAAGTAATGACTTTAATATGTTAAAAACTCTCCAAGATGTCACAATTTGCAAATTACATAAAAACCTTCCCAAAACGCTCCATACAAAATGTCTGCTAATCTTGGTAACATCCCTATTCCCAGGTCGGTCTAATCTCTGACATCGTAGGTCAAACTCTTCGCGGTGTGTGCGGCGGTTCCCTCATCTCCACTAGTCGCGTGCTCACTGCCGCTCACTGCTGGTTCGATGGTCAAAACCAGGCATGGAGGTTAGATCTTTTTTCTCTCAAGTATTATCGGAGAAGTTGATACATAGCTGATTGCATACCTACGTGATTTGGTCGGCCTATGATTGGCTAAGCCGTGATCTGTTGGACTTTACATAATCCAGCCAACATACACAATTTTGCCGCATGAGTAAATTTCTCTGATAGTAACTTTACATGCCTAGAGCTTAGGAACTATACTAAACGAAGAAAAAATGAAAAGTAGACCTTTAAAATTAGTATACCTACTAGAATTTCAGTTATATTTGAGTAAGAACACTGGCTGACTAATCTCAAGTAACTTTAGTTACCATTTTCCAAACATCCAGCTTCCAAACCTAATGTAATAGTGTTTTGATCAAGATGACTTATTAAACTAATCGAGCATGTTCATGAAAACAATTAATTTAATGGAACGTCACTAATATTCCAGGTTAGAGGTTGTGTTGGGCTCAGTTCTGCTGTTCTCTGGCGGCACCAGGATGCACACTAGCGCTGTAGTGATGCACTCCAACTGGATCCCAACCCTCATCCGCAATGATGTCGCCATCATCTACCTGCCTAACCCTGTGCCGACTTCAGGTAACTTTCTTATAATTATGCATATCGAATTTATAGTCATTACGTAGTGCACAGTACATGTACTATTGAAGAAATTGATTCATAGGCAGATGGTAGACCAATTTATTTTAAAATCGCCAATTCGGGTGTGATCTTGCGACTAACTAGCGAGTCGCAAGTCAATAAATTAAAATCGGTGGAAGCACTCAAATCGGCCGGTCTGCGACTTAAGTCGCCGAAAGGACGTAACCCGCGTATTCTAGTAAAAGATATACCGCAATATATGACGGACGATAATTTCTTACTCGCACTTTACAACCAAAATATAAACGGCGAAATTAATATGTCACAAGAACAATTTTTGCGCACAACAAAAATAGTAAGGCGTCGTATTTTAAATAAAGATTATAACAACAGGAAATGGATAGGCATTGAACTAGACCCTGTAGTGCGTAAACAGCTGATCGATTCAAAAGAAAAACTTTTCATCGATTGGGCGATGTGTCGCTTCGTGGACGACGTCGAGCTCGTCCGCTGCGGCAACTGCCAACAGTATGAAAACGTCGCTAAATTCTGTCGCGATCCTAATCCGTGCTGCTATCACTGCGCAGGAAAACATAGTTCGTTATCGTGCCCCAACAAAGATAAAGACAATTTTAAAACGGTTTGTGGTAGCTGCCTTCGTTATAAAAAACCCTCCGACCACTCCACGGGCTCCCCTGACTGTCCAACGTATAAGACTAAAATGGAGCAACTCATTTTAACAACTAGGTATGGATAGTTTAAATATAGGACAGTTAAACCTCCATAATAACAAGCACGCGACTTTAGAGTTAGAAAAGTTAGTTTCTGATTACAATTTGGACTTAGTACTTGTTCAAGAACAATATCAACTCGCGTCGTCTCGGTCGAAAATGATACAAATTAATAACCTAGCTCGCGCGGGTATATACACACCTCAGTTCAAATTTTCAATCACGGCCTTAACTAACCTTTCGACGTCGCACTGTGCAGTAGCCGAGGTATCGTGTCCTCGTGCGGTCCCGAGTGATACCGTAGTCAATTCTAATGACTATAAATACAATGTTAAAAACGGCGATTGGAAATTATTCCGCTCCCTCATTACCGCTCATGCCGGAGACTTCACTCGGCCGGATTTAAACGTCAATGAGTGCGCGGAAATTATGACAATTTTTTACTGTGCCGATGTAGCCTTGGTTCGTAGACCTCTTAAAAAAGATCACAACTGTAAATGGTGGAACAGTAAACTTCTTAATCTTCGTCGAGAATTTAGAAGGCCCAGGCGCAAAATTAATAATCTTCTTAAATCTGGCTTCGACCGTTCGGATGATAATTATATAATTAGTTTAAATAACCTACGCATTTCAAGGTCACGCTATCGTGCCGCCGTTACGTTAGCGAAAAATAATGTGCTGAAGAATGCCGCGAATAGACTGGATAGAGAGGGTCCCTGGTCCTCTTTATACCACGAGCTTAAACCCAGTAGTAGTAATGAGCCAAGCTTTTTCTCAAATATTAAAATTAACAACTCTTACACTTGTAGTTTAGAGGAAACGGCGAAGGCATATCTAAACGTTCTCATCCCAGACGACGAGCCCTCCTTGGATGATGAACACCAACGCGACATTAGGAGTAGAATGTTAGACCCCATTCATACACTGGTCTCAGATTTACCAACTTCGGAGGAGTTTATTAAAATAGTAAACCTTTTACCTATAAAAAAATCTGCGGGTGAGGATAAAATATCGAATATTATGATAAAGCAAGCGTGTTTAGCGGCCAATTCATCGATTCTATATGTTTACAACAGATGTATCGCAGAAGGTATATTTCCAAAAATTTGGCGTTCCGGTTGCATAAAATTAATACCTAAAGCGGGAAACAAACCTCCTGACGACCCAAAATCTTACCGTCCGATAACGTTACTGCCTTGCTTAGGTAAATTACTAGAACGTCTCATCGTACCTCGCCTGCTTCCTGGTGGCCCTAAATTTCATAGCCATCAGTTCAGTTTCACCACCGGGATATCGACTGTTGACGCGGCGTTAGAAGTAAGAAAAATAGTTAACTTGTCGGAAACTAAATATGTGGTCGCCATTTCATTAGATATTTCCGGGGCCTTCGACCATGCTTGGTGGCCGATGGTGCTATTAAAACTAAAAAATCGAGGGTGTTACTGTAATATTTATTCCATAATACATTCTTACTTTTCTAACGGTCAAACTAAGCTTCGTCTAGGACATTGTACACATGCCAAAGATTTAACTTGCGGCTGCCCGGATCAGATCAAGGATCAAGGATCGGTAATTTCGCCTAAATTATGGAACATCGGATTCGACGATTTGTTAAGTCTTCCACTTCCACCGCTTTGTATACTAGTTGGTTACGCCGATGACGGGTTTCTTATCGTTCAAGCAAACTCGCGTTCCGAAATTGAGTCTAAAGCCAACAGTAGTCTTAATTTAATATCTGACTGGGGTAAGCGTAATCGTCTGAAATTCGCCGTGCAAAAAAACTTACCAAATTCTTTTAAAAGGATCCCTTATATCTTCCCCTAGCATCAAACTTGATAATATTAACGTTAAACGCAAACAGTCACTCTGTTATCTTGGTTTTTACTTAGAAAATAAATTTACATTTTTAGAACATATAATTCAAACCGGTGAGAAAGCGAAACGCAACTTTTACTCCTTTACCAAAATATCTACGTCGACATGGGGCCTCTCATTCAAAACCTTAAAATTAATTTACACTGCTACTTACCTTGGCTGCATTTGCTACGGGGCCCCCGTGTGGGCCTACAGAGCAACTATCGGCGCAAGTTACTACAAAGCCAACGTCTTGCTCTTATATTCTTGTGCAAAGCTTACAAAACCACAAGCACCGAAGCCTTGCCCGTGCTAGCCGGAGTTTTACCCGTTGACCTTGAGATTCAGCGTCGTGCGACAATGTACTATCATAATAAAAACATTGACAACCCGTTTTTTTTTAAGAGCTCGGGATAAAATTAAAATAGCAAGATTGTTTAAACCTTTAGAAAACTATTTGCAAAGCCTAATCTCCGAATGGCAGACGCGATGGGACTGTTCCACCAAAGGGCGACATCTTTATAATTTTTTACCTAATATTCGTGAACGGCTATCCAAACATTGGATGGATATTGATCACTGCGTTTCTCAATTCCTGACCGGTCATGGAAATTTTAAGGCTTAACTCTACGGATTTAATCTAGTAGCATCACCCATGTGCGAGTGCTCGACCGAAGGCAACATGTTTGAACAAACAGCTCATCATGTTCTCTGGGAGTGCAGTCTCTGGCAGGACGAAAGAACTACAATGCTAAACAACCTACTCTGTACATCTGGAGTCGGATACTACGGTGATCTCGTGGACAGCGCTAGGAACTTCCGTGCCTTCAAGCGTTTTTGTCACAATTACTACTGGCAACAGTCTAACACAATAAATTAATTTAGCTCTAGCGTAGTAGTCACTATTATTATTAACGTTTATTCCCGTGGTGCTTCCCCCTTCCAGTTCTTTGACTTTCGGTCACTGCAACTTTGTGCTGTCTCCCGCTTTATATGGGGAGGGAATCTGGAATTCTTCCTACTCCTCCTATTTTCTTCTGATTAATTTCGTTGCGGGTCCCAAGACAGCTTTAGCATGTCCCTCGGGCTCCCTGAGATCATATCAAAGGGTTTTCGTGGTTGGATACCGCTGTCGATCCTGGCGACACAGGAGATACAGTGGGGGGAATGTGTGGTGGGCCAAAGCCCGTTAAAAAAAAAGAAAAAAAAAGATGAGAGACCAGTCTTAGTCTTCATCTGTCGTCTGCATTTGACGGTGTATCGGTATCATTCGCTTCTTATTCCTTTTAAGAGAATATTATCTTATAAATACATTAAATTTTTTTCAGCTTCCATTGCCCCCATCGCTCTTCCATCTGGAAACGAACTGAACCAAAACTTCGCTGGTGTACAAGCTATTGCCTCCGGATTCGGTGCCACAAGAGACGGTAAGATATTGCTCGTTCTTATATTAGCAAGTATGGTATTAGTCATGGTAAGGTTTAATAAATGATAAACTGCGCTACAATTTTTATTTCTTCTAACTCTGTCTAATAAAAAAAAAGATTTACAAACTTATTTTTATTAGACTGCAAGAGGTTTAGACAGTACATTCATGAAGCCCTAAGCGGCCGCATCCAGCCGCGATAACAATAGATAAGCTATTGTGTCTCGTTATTCCACGATCGATGGGTTAATTGATAGTATTACGGCGCAACACTCTCTATAGTCTATTAAAGTTGCTTTTGACTAAATTATGTTGCGCTACATTATAAATAGACATATTATACAGATCTCCCTTGGCAATAACTTTACAAAGCATAATATTTATTCCAACAGGTGTTGGTATCTCCACTAACCAGTACCTCAGCCACGTGACATTGAACGTGATAGCCAACAGCGTGTGCTCTGTGGCCTTCCCTTTCATCATCCAGGACTCCAACATCTGCACAAGTGGCATCGGCGGTACTAGCACCTGTGGTGGCGACTCTGGCGGCCCCCTGATCACCCATAGCAACGGCAGGAACATCTTGGTAATTACTTTTGTTGTAATGACTATTTGTATAAGGATTTTCATGCATCCGGATCAACGTCTGTATTCACAGAGACCCTGTCACCAACTTATTCATTGAGCGTCTATCCTGCATTTTAAAAGAATTGATTCCCAGGCAGTTGACAGACCAACGTCATTTGGTCGGATCATGTCAATTCAATTCTGTCGCCTAGGTTTGACGTAACGCGACCAAACTATGTAGGTCCCCCATCTTCCTAGGAATCAACTTCTTTGATAGTACAATACCAATTTTGATTAAAAATATTTGGCTGATAGGTAGGTAAGAGTTAAGACCAGCCAAACAGAGATCTTAGGTCATCAGTTTCTGTGTCAGAAATATCAAATATTATACTACCAGTAGGTCATTTATTATCTATTTAATTCTCGTTTTTTAGATCGGTGTAACATCCTTCGGATCTGCCATGGGTTGCGAGATCGGTTTTCCCGCTGCCTTCGCTCGCGTCACATCTTACATGAGCTTCATCAACCAGCACTTAAACTGACGAGACTGCTGTCTGGCTTGTATATATAAATAAATTTTAAGTGAAAGTCTTTTTTTTTTTCTTTCAAATTATAAATCCGTACATCGACTGCCACATTTTTAGCCCCTGACGAAAAGGATCTAGTATTTTTGTTTGTAAACTGACATGATTGAGAGTGTTCTTAGCCATAGTTCATCATCATCAGCCATGGACGTACCGAGGGGGGGGGGGGGCCTGGATCATGTTGACGTCCCTACTAAGTATCATCGAAATTGAAAATCTAGTATTTTCATAGAAACAATATCTAGAAAAAATATCTAGTACTTTCATAGAAACCTCCCTCCCCCCCAATGCAAATTACCCCCCAGAACCAGCCCACTCAGTGCTGAAAATTTTGGGTTTAACAAAGTTTAAGGTTTAAAAAAGTAATAAGCAACTTCCAGTGATTTTGTTTATTTTAAATCGGTTTAGTTATTTAATATTTTGTACCCAATATCAGCTTGCATCACATGGGTTCAAGTGGTATAAATGCTCTAAATTTGTATTGAACAAATAACTGAAAAGTTTTAGGTCTAAAAGAATGAATCTGCTTTCTCAAGTCCTTTTAATTTTCTCAAAACAAGATCTAATTTCACCGAAATTCACTATCAAAGTGCACTTCAACAGCAATATCTTAGCTTTGTAGCGTGTATTTCTCTCGAATAATATTGATGCAATAATCTTTCATATAATCTTCCAGCAGTCTCGAGTGGATTCATATTATCTCAAACGTGTTACGCAAGTCAAATACAAGTACATTTTAGGAATATTCTTGATAACTCAACAGTATCCTTTAGTAATGATGACAAAAATTATCCTCATTGTTTTTCTTTTTGGATGTGTTCCGAACATAAGTTCTGTTCCTGACAATCCTGTTTTCGGATACATTTCTAAGTATGGAATACCTGCCGCTAAGAGAGTGAAAATAGTGGAAGATAAGAATAAAATGGATGCAAGGATAGTGGGAGGTAGACCGTCTTCTCTTGGACAACAGCCTTACCAGGTCAGTTCAAATTAGGCAATACATAGTGCTTGTTAATTTTTTTTTCAAAGTGGGGGCACTTTTATGCTTTTACCAATACGAAACGAAATGAGGCGCGACGTTTGATGATGCAAAAAAGGAAAAAGAAAATATTATTTTGTTAAGTCTTGTTCTGTAATAAATTGTTGGTTTCTTTCTTAACGAAGAAAAAAACCAACAATTAAAACCGGGAAAATGTTTGAAAATTTTAAATGTATACTTACAGCATGACTGGTGAGACATGTTCAATACTCGAGGACGTGATATTTGGCTATTACATTAGATGAAAAAATAATAATATTATGAATTGATCACTGAGTAAATGTAGCTCATGGACACTGCGCGCAGGAATGCGACAGGAAGGATAGCGGCGCGGTGTTTCTTTCAGCCACGCCGGCCGCATAGTATGCCTATAACCCTACTAATATTATAAAGGAGAAAGTTTGTTTGGATGTATGGATGTATATGTGTAGATGTATGGATGTTTGTTACTCTTTCACGCAAAAACTACTGAACGGATTTTAATGAAACTTTACAATAATATAGCTTATACGTCAGAATAACACATAGGCTACAATTTTAACCGACTTTCAAAATGGGGGAGGTGTTATGTTCGTTTTCTTATGTTCAACGATTACTTCGCCGTTTGTTAACCGATTTTCAAATTTTTTCTATTGGTATATAGGGTATCATCCCAATTTGGTACTATATTCACAAAAGTGGTGATCTGATGAAGGATGCATAAGTAATCGAGGGAACTCTTCAAAATTTATATGGAAACATGCGGTGACTTCGGTTTCGTGAGCAGTATTCTAAGCATTCAACGCCTCCGTGGTCTAGTGGTTAGAGCGTCGCTCTCGACTCCGGAGGTCGTGGGTTCGAATCCCGCGTGGAAACATGTTATTTCCAAGTTTGGTTAGGACAATGCAGGCTGATCACCTGATTGTCTGACAAGTAAGATGATCCATGCGTCGGATGGGCATGTAAAAAGTCGGTCCTGCGCCTGATCTCTCGCCAGTCGTGTCGACCGTTCCGTCCCACTGGGTTATGAGAGTAAAAGGAATAGAGAGTGCTCTTGTGTACTGCGCACACACTTGGGCACTATAAAATTACTCCTGCGTACCTGGCCTGGTTTCAATGAAACCGGCCACCGTCACCGAAACCGGTGTGGGGAGTATTATTATTCTAAGCATATGCTACCAACAAGTAAGATTTTGCACCGAGATATACCTGGTATACCGTGGTTCGGAAGGTGCTGAGAGAACTCCTGATTCTTTATAGATACAAGTATGGGAGTTTCAGCGTTGTTTTAAGAACGGAAAGCATATGCTACTATGCAAATTACATTCATCATCATCATCATCACTACCATATTATACCATACATCGTCCCATGGTTATGACTTATGAGCCTATAATGACTCTGTTATTGGTACTTTTCATAGTCTTTTAGATCAAGACTCGAGTTTGTCAAGCAATTAAAAAAATCCATACTTAATATTATAAACCTAAAGAGTATGTTTGCTTGAACGCGCTAATCTCAGAAACTACTGGTCCGATTTAAAAATTTATTTCAGTGTTAGATAGCTAATTTATCGAGTAAGACTATAGGCTATATATTATCACGTTAAGACTAATACGACCGAAGAAACTTAGGAAAATGTGGGAAAAACGGGGGAAATATTAGAAATTACGAAGTACTGGAGCAATTTTTATGGCAATATTTGGCACAGATATAGAGTAAACGAAGTGAAGGGAGTAGAGACATAAAAGCTATTTTTTATGGGAAAATGTACGGTTTCTGTAAAATTCCTAATTT
This sequence comes from Aricia agestis, assembly GCF_905147365.1. Taxonomy (NCBI): domain Eukaryota; kingdom Metazoa; phylum Arthropoda; class Insecta; order Lepidoptera; family Lycaenidae; genus Aricia; species Aricia agestis. The sequence continues at coordinate 7,720,195 of NC_056421.1, read as the reverse complement.
ACGCGGGCGAAGCCGCGCGGGACATCTAGTTGCCTATATAGCTGCGTAATTTACTTAGTGTCCATGATTCCTTTATTTAAAGGGAAATTTGGTCAAAAATTAAGTACCTAATTTAATTACATAATTATAATGAGAATCGAGTACAGAGTACTCTCCTTAAGCATTGAACATGTCTCATCAGTCATGCTGTATAATTTTATAAATGCTTTTAAACTGTCTGTTAGTTATGTATTCACGCATGAGCCATAGTTGCAGTCGTACACGACAAAAAAAAACGAGGAAGTACTCTCCTTAAGTATTGAACTTATGATTGATGATGATTATTATTATTAGCTAAGACCCCATAAAATAAATACAAACAGATGATTGTGACTTTTTAGGCTGGTCTCATAGCGAGTATAATGGGGACGTCAGACAAGAGTTTATGCGGCGGATCGCTCATCACAGCTGATAGGATCCTCACTGCAGCTCACTGCTGGTACGACGGTATGACCCAGGCGTGGAAGTTCGAGGTGGTTCTTGGTTCCGTGAGGCTCTTCAGTGGGGGAACCCGAGTTAATACCAGTGCTGTTTCTGCCCATCCAGACTGGGATCCATCGCTCGTTCGAAACGATATCGCTGTAGTGTACCTACCGAATCAGGTTACATCTCCGGGTCTTGTAGGTTAGTAGTTCAGTCGTAACTTAAGTGTGTTTAAGTAAAATATAAGTATACAACTCTTTTAGCGCTGCTACTTTCATAGTAAACTTACATACAGTCTGGGCCGGATTTATATTTTATGTGTATAGGCAACTTTAATTTGCCGCCCCGTTTTTTTTTTAACATGGGGAAATGCTTTACGCATCCCCGGCAAATTGGGGATATCGGCTGGGGTGTGTGGGACTCCTGTCTACCCACTAAAACCCCATGGAACCTACCGCAACTCTACCAGCGATCATCTACAGACCCGAAACCACCCCGCTACTCTGGGGGCCGCGATGCGCAGGAACACCTTGAACATCACGGCTGTCTCTCTAGGAGCCGGTGCAATGGGCGGCGGTGTCCCCACACCACCGCCCCGAGTACCCGGCTAATGTAAGTCGCCGCAGCCACTCCGTAGCGTGCGTCTTCTCCTCGGCCGTCTCAAATTTATAAAATGTAATTTGCCGCCCCTAGATGTACGAACTCTGCCGCCACCCTAGAACGCCATAGGTCGCTGCCGACCATGGGCCATGGCCTATACTGCCTATATATAAATCCAGAGCTGTATACAGTACATTGTGCAATACATTTTATAGAGTTCACTGTGAAATTATAGCAGCGCAGTTTTTACGTAATATTTTAAATTCACGAAATAAATAATTTTAATAACGCCAGGCTTAAAAGAGTTTGTGATGAGAAGAACGTTGTCGGTTGCTTAGCATATTATGCTTCTTCTTAAAGTGACTCTAAAGTCTAATTACTTTAAGGTTAAGGCTACCTTGTTAACGTTAAAAAGTTAACTAGTTAACGTTAGCCAATAACACGTTTAAATAGATAAACTCCTATCAAAACACCTCCGTAACCCGCCATAAGTCATGCATACACATAATATAAAAAATTTCAGATGACAATTTAATATTTGTGTCTCCGAGACAGGTTCCTTTATTAAGTTAACTGGAACGATATAAAAAGAAATAAACAGAGTATAAATCAGCGCGTTCGTAATCGCAAGAGACCGGGACAATACGTTATTGCGCCAAATCTTTTTGCCCAACCCTTTGTTTCGTCCCTCGTAAATATTGAAAAAGGTAACTTGCGAACTCCTGAATTCTTTACGCTTCCCAGTCCCTTTCATTTTCTTATAGGGTTTATGACGAATAAGAAAATTTCGAATCCTCCGGGAAACTTGTATAATTCAGCAGGTGACAGGTAAAAATAACGTAAATAGATGCCGTCGAATATCATTCAGTTTTCATGGCCTGCGTGCGGACAATTTTATATTTATTCTTGCGGTTTTCTTATCTAATAAGTACATTTACTATTTAGATTCGTATGTTCCTTATCATCGGCACGCTTCTTTAAAATTATCCTTATTATTGATTCGTAATCCTTGAATTACGTTACGTTACGTTATGTCCAGCAGTGGATGACTATAGGCTGATATGAATCCTTGAATTTGCTAGTTGGAAAAATACTGTATAAGTACCTATTTTTTTTTAATTCCGCAAATAATTTACATACTTACATACTGTATTGTATTTTCAGTGACTATATCACCAATTGCCCTTCCCACTACGACCGAGTTGAAGCAGGATTTCGTAGGCACCAAGGCTGTTGCTTCAGGATTTGGGCTCACTGAAGAAGGTACGCATTAAGTCGGCACTACATATAGGCGAACGCGACGCGTTGGGCGGCGCGCTGGCCCAATGTGTAGAACGGGCGTTCGGGCGTTGGCGGTAGGTATTTCGCCCGTTCTACACATTCATGGGCCAGCGCGCCGGCGAACGCGTCGGCCAACGTGTTCGCCTATAATTATGTAGTGCCGACTATAGTCTTACCTACGTATGCTTTTAAGCATTTATAAAATAAAATTGTTGGTTACCTCTTCACGCATAAGCCACTGAAAAAAAAATATTGGTGAAAAGTATGGCCAAGTGCGAGTCGTACTCGCGCACGAAGGGTTCCGTACCGTTATAGAGCAAAATTGCCCAAAAAATTTGATTCTTGTATGGGAGTCCCTCTTCAATATTTGTTTTACTTTAATTTTATCATCAATTATTAAAGTACAAAATATATAATTAAGGATTTTGTACAAACAAGTGCCTAGCTATAGCTATTATTGATGTCGAGCAAAATATTGCAAAAAAATCACGTTTGTTGTATGGGAACCGCCTTTATTTTGTTTTTAGTATTAGTTGGTATAGCAGCAATAGAAATACACATTCTGTGAAAATATTGGAAGTCTAGCTTTAGTCGTTATTGAGATACAGCCTGGAGACAGACAGCCGGACAGACAGACACAGATATCGAAGTCTTAGTAATAGGGTCGCGTTTTTACCCTTTGGGTACGGAACCCTAAAAATCACGAAAAACTTACGATTTCTGTTTAATAACGAATTTCGGTACAACTAAGTTAAAGCGAGTGGGAAAACATAAACTATTAGTAACTATATTAGTAAGCTATTAATTTTCCCTTGCATCTAATTTTAAATAAGTTTTAGAGAATATTCTTCAGTACTTTGTCTTCTTGATTTGCAGACGCCCAAATTACCAGTGACCAGCAGCTCAACTACGCCAAATTGAAAATCATACCCAACAGTGTATGCTCTCTCTCCTACCCCTACTTCATCCACGCTTCCAACATATGCACCAGCAGCGAACAGGGTTCCACACCCTGCAGAGGGGATTCTGGTGGCCCCTTGGTAGTGAAAGTTGATGGAAGGAAAATCTTGGTAAATCGAAAAAGACTTAGTAATAAGGCCTTAATTTTGCCACGGATGGTTTCTTTTCTTTCCTCTGAAATGAATTGAAATTCAAACGGGATTTTTATAAATAAAATATAAGAAAGCCTCATTAGGAACCTGCAGTTCATATTGACTATGTATCCTAAATGAGTGGCCGCCCAGCGCGCTAAATCATACCCAATATTAATGATATTTACAATAATTATTATATAAGAGTAATCACAATAAAACAAAAGCTTTTTTTTTTTCATTAGTGAAAACGATTTCAGATTGGCGTGACATCATTTGGCTCAATGTTTGGATGCGAATCTAATTCTCCTGCCGTGTACACCCGAGTCACTTCGTATCTCAGTTTTATTTACCAACATGTATCATAAAATGGGAAATAAATGTTTGCTATCAGAAAATTATTTACTTTGCTTTAAATACTGTAAGCTTCGAACAATTCACCTACGCATGCCTATACTCGTAGTCAGTGATGCAGGACGCGAGACGCGATACGGGAGCGTCTGCAACGCGAAACTGGGCGTGCACATTTTATTATTTAAACGTAGCGTCTTATGCATAGATTTATTTTATTTATTTATTTAATTCAGGCAAGATGCCCATATTATAAATAGATAGACTAACATACATACAATTATACTGCGACGTCTGTGACGTGGGGCGCGACGTGTTCGGAAGTCATCCTCGGAACCTCCTGTAGACGACTCCAATCGGCCAGAACTCCTCCTTCTCGAAGGTCGGTAGATGGTGCGTCGGGACTCTCACCATAAAGGAGCTAAAATTCACTTTGTGGCGGGACTCCAAGCGCTCGACCCTCAAGACGAAGTGGGTCTTGCTCCTGATGTAGTCCACGACCTGCTCGACCGTCGTGGACCAGTGCAGCCTGCGTGCAGCCTTTATAGCGCGGGCTATTCGTTGCGAAGAACTAGCGCGCTATTTTTTTCAGCTATACGTTATATTAACCACCACTAGTGCCCACCACACAGGTGTGGTGTGCACTAGTGGTGGTTCTGCGCGACTACGGTGCGAATCGTCATTCGCCAAACTTCATTAATTTTGTTACTGAAGACGCGCGAGTCGCGACTATGGTGTAAATGCTAAATTGTTGTGGTAATGATATCCTCAATTCCTCATACTGATACATATCAGAGTCGGACGGGTCGGACGGATGGACATGAGGGTTGCGAGGTGCTAAGCTTGCTTTTGATTTGGAAGGTGCAGAGAAATAATACTCGTCGACAATGGTCAAGTCGAATTAATTTAGGCTCCACGTGCATGCTTGACGTTGTGCGTGTAGTTGGTAAAACGGCAGTATGCGTAAGGCCCAAAAAAAATTTAAAAAATCGTCAGTTCGCAACTGAATTCATTGAATTACTTATAAAAATCTCTGCTCGCACTGTGGAAGATCAAATCGAAAGATTATTCTGACGGGAATAAAAAATAATCGGCCAAGTGCGAGAAAAACTCGCGCATGAAGGGTTCCGTACCGGTATAAAGCAAAAATAGGCCAAAAATTGTGTTTTTTGTATGGGAGCCCCTAATTTTTTATTTTATTTAAATATTATTCTAGGCATCTATGCTCTCCAGCCTGCTCCAGAAGTTCAACATCATGAGGGCAGAGCTGGACGAGATGCGAAAACGAGAACGAGATTCATTATGTAGGTCACCCGAGCATCCGATCGACTCGATAAATATGCGTCGTGAAGCTCAACGCGACTCGCCGTTTTGCACGTCAGCAAAATCAAGTGGGTCAGCAACAGCCGCCGCCGTCAGCTCGCCGTCCGCGTCACCGCATGACGTCGACACGAAATTGAGGCCATCGACTCAAGCGAAAAACTATGCAAGCGTCGCTGCTTGCCCCGCACCACCTCCGCGGGCAAAAGCGAGGAGTGCAAAGGAGGGCCGCAAGGCTGAACATCTTCGACTCGACAGGGACGAGAGCAGGAGGTGCGATGAGGAGGGCTTCGTTCTGGTGGAGAGGAGGAAGAAGAGGAAGCCCACCGTCCGCAACCACCGCGGCACCGCACCTTATGTGCCCGAGCTGCGCCTGCGGAGCGAGGTGCCCGCGACGCCGCTCTACGTGTCGCGCCTGCACTGGTCCATGACGGTCGAAGACGTCGTAAACTACATCCGCGAGAAGACCACCTAAACCTTGAGGGTGGAGCGTCTGCACTCTCGTCACAAAGTGAATTTCAGTTCCTTTGTGGTGAGAGTGCTGACTCAAGTTTTATCCATCTTCGAGGTGGAGGAGTTCTGGCCCGCCGGTGTAGTTTACCGGAGGTTCCGGGGGAGGCTCCCGAACGAAGCGCGCATCACGTCGCCGAAAGAGACTTTTACGTGATAAAGTGTAGTGTGATTGTGTGTGTGAATGTGTAAATAATATATATTAGGATAAAATAGTTCGGCGTGCATCTGTTGTCTGATTGCCACAACACAAGTTTTTACTTAGCATGGGATTAGACGACGTAATGTACGCTACCTAGCTTTTATACTATTGTATATTATTGTATGCTTAATAAAGAATTTGAATTTGAATTATTATTAATTGTTAAAATACACACATATTTAAGCTCTTTATAAAAATGTTAGGTGCCTACCTGTTGCGATTATTGATATTGAGCAAAAACGGCCACAACAAACACGTTTGTTGTATGGGCATTGGCAGCGTCCGCCGCGCGGTAGACGCTCGCGCTTCGCAGTCGCTATGGTCGCGTAGGTTTGGCCTAAGCCTTATAGTTATAATATGGCTGAGTCAGAAAGTCCTCACAAGATTATTGATATCGCTAGATTCGTCACGCCTGGGTAATTAATCTACCCGTAGATTAAGTACCCAGTTACATTCCATATATTAAGTTTTCGATTTTAAATAATAAAGATTTTTTTTTCGATTTTTTTGTAATAAGTAAACTAGCAAATGGTTAGTACCTATCCATTTGTTATTCTAATATCTATCTACTAAACTCCTACTTAGTAATTAAGGGCCTGCCCTACGGAGATTCCGTAATTTACCGTATTTAGAGCCTTATAAACTCATAATTTGAAAGCTACAAAGTTATAATAAAAATACAGCAATAATTTTTAGTATATCAACATTCCTTTCCGCGTTTTAAATTTTCTATTTTTGTTTATTATACTCATGATATCAGCTTCCAAAGTAAAACCAATTTATTAAAATTCAAGCATACATTCAGCATCTCCTTAGTATTTACAGATTACTTTTATTTAAAACACACGCCAATAGATCGACAGTATCATAAACGACATATTCCACGTTTTAATTTTTTTTAGGTCAATTTTGAACTAAGATAAGTAATTATTAGTAAGTATAAAAATTTTTCGTCAAAATTTTGAAAATAATTTTTCCTATCTAATAGTGCCTTTTTCCGAATTCGGCTACACCTCAACTATTTCTGTACTCAATCTTCATAATTTTGAAGTCGGTGCCAGTTCCAAAAATTTCAAATATTCTGTCAGAGAACAAAAGATTTAGCTATCTGGTACCGTATTATTTAATACTTTTTAGTTCATATTATAAGGATGTTATTATTGTTTTTACCTTGGAAGTCGGTTTTAATTTTTTGTTAAAAATAATAATTTACGATGCTCGTCGTGGATTCCCACGACACGACGTCGCGTCGTGGTACGACACAAAGTCGTATCGTGTTTTTGTGTCCCGCCCCTAATTCGTGTTTGACAACCAATTTATTGTAAGTAAGTATTTTTTCCATAGTGCCCCGTTTCCTTCAGTCCAACCCAAATGTGTGCCTTACGCTCTGGAGTAAAGGTTGAATTTGTTACTTAATATGTTCAATTTTGTGGTACTTGAAATATTATGTATTTTGAAACAACATTTTTAAGTATATTTTTTATATTAAAATCGCTTTGAAATGTACCAAATAAATAAAGACATAACGAGATGACTGATGATATTTTATGGTGTTGTGTGTATATTGTATCTATATACAACCATGTGAGTTGTGACATTGGTGACCCTGACATGGTAGTGATGATGATTATGAATGTAATTTGCTTAGTAGCATATGCTTTCAGTTCTTAAAACAACGCCTAAACCCCCAAACTTGTATCTATAAGGAATCCGGAGTTCTCTTAGTATCTTCGGAACCATAGTATACCTTGGTGCAAACTCTTGCGTTTTGGTAGCATATGCTTAGGATGCTTCTCATAAAATCAAAATCACCATATGTTTCCATATAAATTTTGAGGAGTTCCCTCGATTACTCATGGATCCCATCATCAGATCACCACTTTTGTGAAAATGGGACCAAATTGGAGTGAAACCTAATATAACAAAATAAAAATTTTAAAAATCGGTTCACAAACGGAGGAGTAGTGGTCGAACATACAAAAATAAAAAAATAAATAAAAAAATATCCACAGCCGATATATAACCTCCTCGTTTTTTGGAAGTCGGTTAAAAAAATAGGGTTTTGGTGCGATCTCGGCAGCGCAGCAATTGGCAAATGTATGGTCAAGGTCGTTTGCTCGGGGGACGGCCTTAACTGTATTTTTTCCTTTAATCACACCTGCTAATTCTGTTTGATAATGTCAGTGTTTTGTTATCAACATTAATATCAAATAAATTAAACAAGTCAGTGGATTATCTGTTCTGATTGATTGTAACATAAAATATACTTGCATGCAAGTAAACAACTTGCACTGTTGGTTGGTTCACGATGAAGGTATCAGTGGTATTAGCTTGTGTTGCATTCGGTTGCGTCTGCGCAAGTCCAATCGAAGTGCAAGAGGTCGAGAGCCCAGTTTTTGGGTACATCACCAAATATGGTATTCCTCTGGCAGAGAAAATCCAGAAGGCAGAAGAGGAATATCTGAAGCCGGGATCCAGAATCGTCGGGGGAGTGCCAGCTGCCTTAGGACAGTACCCTTACCAGGTTGGTCTTCGCTTCCAAAAACATAGATTCCTATCAGCAGGATTAGGTCATAGAAATCCTTTGTTTTTACGATAGAATAGACAAAAACACGCAAAATTTTGGAAAACAAACAAAGGAAATTGTCCGTTTGTCTCTAAAATTTAGTGTTCCCATTCTTCACTACTGGCTTGGTCGAACTAATTGTAGCAGCCACCAGCAACAAAATAAACATGAGTAAGGTTGGGCACATCGGTCAAAGTTCAAAACAATATCGCCGTTAACCCATTACAGCACCTTCACATTACGTCGCAAGCAGTGCGGCAGCAGCGCTGCAGCCGCGCGACTGTCGTTTGTATAGAAGTCACGCGGCTGCAGCGCTGCTGCCGCAGTGCTTGCGACGTAATGTGAAGGCAGCCTTATCTTAATATCTTAAGTTTTTTTTCAATTGTTTGCATAACTCCTTTCTTCATTCCTAAACATTTTTCAGCTTTTCTTATAATTTATACAACTAAATCATTTCCTCATTTTTTATTGCCAATTTCAAATATCTTCCCAGGCTGGTCTTATATCAGACATCGTGGGTATATCCAGCAGAGGAGTATGCGGTGGTACTCTTATCAGCGCTTTGAGGATCCTCACAGCAGCCCACTGCTGGAACGATGGTGTAAACCAGGCCTGGAGGTTTGAGGTGGTCCTTGGCTCCGTTCTGCTGTTCAGCGGTGGCACCAGAGTCCACACTGGTGCTATAGTGATCCATCCAAACTGGAACCCAAATCTAGCTCGCAACGACGTCGGCATTACTTACTTGTCCAGTCCAATCACATTCTCAGGTAAGTGCACAACTACCAAGGACTCTAATGCCGCGGCCGCATATGTGTGGTGCTTCGCGCTATACGACGCTAACCGATACTATTGGACGATCTGCGTGTATCGTCCAATAGTATCGTCTCATAGCATAGCACGAAGCTTCGGACGATAGACGCAGGTGCGGCGGGGCCGTTAGCGTTACACCAAAATTAGACGAAACGTGTCGCAATAATTAATACCTAATACGTATTTCTGCATCGTGTTTTATTTTTGTGTGTTCTGACTGATTCTTGGGCAGAGGCAAATCTTAAAGTTATATTATGTAATCAGTAAAAAACATTTTTTTTTCGCAGCTACTATCGCACCGGTTGCTCTGCCTTCTAGCAATGAGCTGAACGACCTATACGCTGGAGCATCCGCAATTGCTATTGGGTTTGGAATAACGCGAGATGGTGAGTAACACTTCGAAAGCCTTCAATCTCTTTCTGTTGGTAATGAGTCTAAGACATATTATTATATTTTATATGCAAATGATGTGCAGGTGATGCCGAGCAGCCGGTATATAGTATACTATATACCGGCTGCTCGAATATTCCTTGCCTAAATGTCATCGAGAGCCGAAACGAACTTGTGTCTAAAATTGAGAATTCGTTAGAGAAAGTCCCTGAATGGTGTAGACTTAAATTAATCCAATTTAACCCCACCAAGACCCGAAGTTTGCGAGTTCACCACAAAAAATGTTATCAATGGTCGTATATCCTTGTTTTGAGGGCACCACTTTAACAATCTCCCAGTTCCAAATTCCATCTATAGGGTAAGGCCAAGTTAGCCTCGAAGAAGCTTGTTGTTTTTAACAGAGCGGAGCAGTAATTCAGTCCGATCCAATGCCTACAACTCTACAAGGTGCCGGTTCGGCCTTACGAATACTGTTCTCATCTGGGCAGGGAATAACCAACTTTTCCCTCTGAATCGTATCCAACGAATGGCCGCTAAGATTGTTGACTGCCATAGTCTTTCAAACAAGCTGGATCCCGTGGAATCACGCCGATATGTGGCTTCTTTGTGGCAACTTTATCTTAGATAAGTATTATTATCAATATGTCTTCGCAGGCGAGAACATCTCAACGAGCCAATCGTTGAACCATGTAAGGTTGAACGTGATCACTAACTCCATCTGCTCCCTGGGTTATCCATTCCTCATCCAGTCTTCCAACATCTGCACCAGCGGTCTGGGCGGCAGCTCCACTTGCAGCGGAGATTCTGGTGGACCTTTGGTGGTGGAGAGTGGTGGAAGAACTATTCAGGTATGAATCCGTAAGAATGATAACTTAAATAGCCACCTGCAGTCTGTGAATCCTGCTCATGTCGCGTTTCTTTAAAGGCCAGATAGTTGTGTTTACAATGCAAGCTCACCTATTTTCTAAATCATGTCTTTTAGGTATAGAAAATAACGATTTCCAACTAGGACCAAAGCGAATATTAAAAACTCCTTTCAAACAACGCAAAAATTGTCTTCTGTTATTTGATAATGAAGTAAATTCCACGAATGAAGTAAGTAAGGTCCCTTTAACGTTGAGGTTTTTTGTTTTCAGATCGGTATAACATCATTCGGTTCCACCGCTGGGTGGGTCCGGTTTACCGGCTGTTTTCGCTCGTGTAACCTCCTTCATCAACTTTATCAACCAGCACAAAGATTAAAAAATGATCAGAAAGCCATGCTTCTAAATAACTAACACATACTTCTAAATAAAAAATAACTAAAATATACTAATCGTGCCGTGTCTTCATCAGAAATTTCTCTGATTTTTCTGACTGCATATGCCACAGAACTGAGCCTACCTGCAAGATTAGCAATATGAGGACCCCACTGTAATTTACTATCAAGTGTTATACCTAAGAATACAGTGGTGTCTACCAAATTCATCTTCTCATCATTCAATAGTACATTGGTTTGGACTTGCCTAACATTGGACAAAGTGAACTTTACACATTTAGTTTTACTGGAATTTAAAAGTAATTTATTAGCATTAAACCAATGTACTATTTTTGAGAGAGCACTGTTTACCTCGTCGTAATTTGACTGTTGTCGCTTCACTTTAAAAATAAGTAAAGTGTCATCAGCAAAAAGTACTATCTCATTATCATTTTCCTTAACAAGGTAACATTTATATAGACGAGAAAAAGAAATGGGCCTAAAATAGATTCCTGTGGGACACCTAATTCTATTTTGGTTCCATTGGACCTGTTACCGTTTACTTCAACCCTTTGAGTCCTGTTTATAAGGTAAGAAGTCAAGAGGCTAAGAGCTGAGTCATTTATGCCATAGTGGCGCAATTTCCTGATCAATGTAGCATGATCCACACAATCGAAGGCTTTGGAGAGGTCGTCGCAAAAGACACCTAGAGCGTCCTGCGACTCCTCCCAAGCTTGAAATATACTACAAAGAAGACCTATATTTACCTATATTTTAGCATAATATGTATGTTTTATTATATTATATTATATATCTATCTATGTACTTATTTATAATTATATGTTTCAGTATTTAATTAATATACTTTTAGCACTATACCCGATTCCAGCATTCTAATCCTTTCGCTCAAAGGTTGCCTGAAAGAGATTGCTGCTAAGTAATAAGGCCGCCTTTGTGTGCTTTCTGCATTTATTAATATTATTTCTTTTTAAACTTTGTATTTTATGTAACTGTTTGTGCACAATAAAGTATATTTTCATTTTCATTTCATTCCTGCTCAAATACCAAAAATAAAGTATAATGTTCCAATGTCTTTATGATTTGTAGAAAAAAGGCTCATTGATGTGTAATGTGTCGAGCTAGCGAACGGTCGTGCTCCACGTTACACACGCTGCAAATATTAATTAATTAATATTTTCGCGAATCGCGCGGCATATTGCCGCTGCACGTGACTATGGCACTCGTGGCCAACGACACCATGGACGAGGTCAGCATCATGCAGATCTGCAAGTCCTCCTTCATAGGGATTGCAATCCGGATACTGCGAAATCCGAAAAATCCGGATAATCCGGATTTTTTGGGCCTCTGAAAAATCCGGGTTTTTATTTTTCAAAATCCGTATTTTCGATTTTTTCGAATAGTAGATAAAATTATGAAAAATAAGCTTTTACGTAATATAAAATTAATTTAAATGTATCCTGTAATATCTGACATACAAATTCACATTAAATTTGTTTAAAGGCGCTATCACAACTTTGTATGGTCTACACGTACCAAAGTCAGAATTTCGTATGTCTAACATTCCACTGTGTAGTTATTTGTTGGTTGTAATTAATTTCTTAACATTTTTTCATTTTATTTAAAAGAAATAACGACAATATTTTAATTTCTTATAACCTAGCTCTTATTTTACTATATGATAATATAAATGCAATGATGATAAAGGGTATGAAGATTTTTGTATGAACTGGCCGACCTACTGTCCGCCATTGTGTTTTTCCGCGTTCACAAATATTTTTTTCAAAAATGCATAGCTAACAAAAAATAATCTTGGACAAAACCGCGTAAAGTGTCACATTTCGAAGATTTGAGCTGCCAAAGTTGCTATATCTAAAATTAATAAATAATTTTAGTATATATATACTTTGTTTATACTATGTTTATAAATATTTTGTTTTTGTTCACATTGAGGTTATAATTATCCTACTACTTAATATTATAAATACGAAAGAGTGTCTGTTTCAGTCTGTATGTTACCTCTTCACGCCCAAATTATTTTAAGTCATTATTCTGTGCAATAGCCTTAATATAAATATAATATCCAACTGGTGGGCAATGGTGCCGCCCGAATCTTTCACTTATCTTGCTCCAGCGTCACCGTTTACCAGCCCAGCTGGTATGCCTCCAGTGGGGAGTTTATTCTAGCCTAAAGTCTTCGCAATCCTTGTTTCCTCATTGGTAACGTAACCACTGACGAGTTGGCAATTAAGAAAAAAAATAGAATCCTTACCAGAAGCATAACTGGACAATGAAAGCTCAACAAGCACCTTTACAGAATAGGTGTTAATAGCATTACGACCTGCAGATTCTGTGACACACCTATTCACCTTCTACTTGACTCTACTGCTCTACTACAGAGCAAAAACTCTCCTAATTTACCAAAGAGGAAAATTGTAGCACCAATCCCAATCACATCGTTAAATTTATGAGCAGCACTGGGTTGGGGATGGTACTTTAATACGAAAGATTCACAATAGATCCTCAAGGATCGTCGTTACGCCAGGATTACCTTTGGAGGAAAAAAAACACCTCCAGAGCATAACGCCTATATTTCTTAGGCCTAGATACCCACTCAGTAGATATCCAGCCTAGATTTATGCGGACAACGTGACCAGCCCAATGCCACTTAACCCGCCATCACTCGCGTGGGGTGCTGTCAGCACCCCACGCGTTTTTGAACGTAAAAATATATAATAATTTATCTGGTTACGAATTCGCGCTTCCCGATACCTTCAAGTGACCTTCAAACGTGTCGACACAAGGTGGAAGGGACAGTGTAGCGCAAGTGCTTGTAGCTTGACAAAGAGTTGAAAGTTGCGTGGGGTGGTCACGACACCCCGCGAGTGCTCGTGATATACTTTTTCAGAAGTTACATTACCATTTATGGAGCATAAACTTTTTATTTACATATTTTCTTTGTTCGTATATAACGTTTTTTTTCAGATATTTGTGTTTAGATGAGTTGGGAACAAGAGAAAGAGAAATAATGGGTGCCATTATTAGAAGAAGTAATTCTTTAGTGGAAAGCAATGCCAGAATGGATGAAGATTTTATTCAAGAATCTGATCATGATTCTTTGTCAGCACAGGATGCTTCAGCAGTTGAAGAGTCTAAAGTAGAAGAGGCTGGATTTGAGGGTCCTAGTAGTATACGTCTGACATCAATGAAAATGTTATCTACAATTGGAATATGGCGCAATCGCAAGCTAGCATGAAAAGGTCTGAGTTTGTGGAATCATTGGGTTTGAGCATTCTTCAGGGCCACCTTGAAAAAAGATATGTACAACCAGGGTTGCCCAAAGTACTCAAGATGATGTTGAATGCTCCTGGATCAAGCACCGAATGAATGTCACAATAAAAAAAGCAATGCTGTATATAAGTAAAGACACCATAACCTTGAGTCACTGTAATTTTCGCAAAAAATGTATGTGCCAAAAACATATAAAGTTAATTTTCAGTTCCTGTTCGGAAAAATAAGAAAAATTTATTTTATTTAATAAATTAGACCTTATATTTACGATTTTGAATTAGAAAATTTATGTGAAAAAGCTAGAAGTATTTGTTTTTTGTCTGTTTTCAGAAAAGATCCCAATATTACGACTAAAAAAGGCTGATACTTTAATGTTTTATAAAACAGCAATAACGTTGATTATACAATTTAAATGTTCTTATTTACATACATCAAACCAGACAAAATAATAATATGCTGGTTTAATTTCGTTGACTGATATTATATTGCATAAAAAATCACTTACAATATGTGGGGTGGCCACAATACCCCGCGAGCGCTCGCGGGGCTAAAAACCGCGCGAGTGATCGAGGGTTAAGCTTGGCCGTCTTGATTCCTACGTCTCTGATTATACTTTGGAAGCACATTATGTTTTTTTGTTTTGTTGAGATTTGAACTATATTGCTCTTTGGCAGACCCCGAGTTGGAAGTTTTGTAAATCGTAAATCGGTCAATGATAGAATTTGCGCATCGTTGGTTATGACGAGCGAAATACACGTATCAACGAGTCTAGGTAAGTCACCATTCTTCATTGACCAGTTTTTCTGCCTTTCTGTTGTCATAAGAAACTATAGGTCTACCAGGATCTGATGGCAAATTTTCAAAAAATATCCGTGATCATTGGATATTTTTTTTTATATTTCACACACAAAACAAGCCGCTATAAGGGAAAAAAGGATCAAAATGTTTTATTTCAATTACCCCGGTATTGCTAGAGTCAATTTCTTTTCTCACTTTTTGCTATCAGATCCTGGTAGACCTATAATTGGCCCAAGTACAGGTACCCGTTGACATAGTGGATTCCTTGCTCGTCTACCTCAACCCCACGTATCGTACTGTAGTTCATTGTTCGTGTCTTTGACTAATTTTTTGTCAGTTCCACCTTTAGGCTTGCAGATCTTGGAGCATAATTTGATGTTGTGCGGCTGACGGATGTAGGCGCAAAAATTACGAAGTCGTCCATAAAGCGGAGGTTGCTTAGGATTTTATTAACTAAAATTTTACATTTTTAAATAGATAATCAAATCAAGATACATTTAAGCTGTTAATAATATTTAAAGTACCAGATACTGTTATTTTAATCTCTTCCTTTTTACACCCATGTGAAAATCTCTAACGAAAACTGTTAATTTTTTAAGACGTTTTATTTTGCACTTTTAAAATTAATGTTAAATAAAGAAATAATAAGAAAATAACTCTTATTTAAAGCTGTTTATCCAAAATATTCATAAAATTACAAAAAATCCGGACTATCCGGATAATCCGAAAAAAATCCGAAAATCCGGATTTTTTTCAAAATCCGTTTTTTGCAATCCCCACTCCTTCACCAGTGAGGAGATTTTCAAGAGGAAGCAGCTGATGTATGAGACGCTTGGCCAGAGACTAAGGAGAGCCGCAAGGTGGAGTCTTCTCGGCCTGGCAAGGACGAGAGCAGGAGGTGCGATGAGGAGGGCCTCATTCTGGTGGAGAGGAGAAAGAAGAAGCCCGCCGCCCGCAACCATCGCGGCACCGCACCATATGTGCCTGAGCTGCGTCTGCAGAGCGAGGTCCCCGCGACGCCCCTGTACATATCCCGCCTGCACTGGTCCATGGAGGTCGAGGACGTCGTGGACTACATCCAGAAGAAGACGACACTGCGCCTGAGGGTCGAGCGTCTGCAGTCTCGCCATAAGGTTAACTTTAACTTCTTTGTGGTGAGTCACCACAGTTGGGATTTTGATATTCATTATTGGTAAAATATTAGCCATTAAATATCCGTTATCTTGCACAAGTACAGGTAAGATGTTGTCAAAACCAAAATGTATAATTCCTGTGACATTTGGTGTGAATATCGGTAAATAGGGCTATTTCTTCCATGAATTTTAGCTAAAACATCGTCATTTGCCACCCGGCGGTATGTCAAATCCCACCCCTGTCTGTCGCGTGCCGCCTATTATATATAGCCTATAGCTTATTCTAATTATATTAGTAATTGTAGCAATACATAAATGTTATTAGAATCGTAGAAAATCAAGTTTTAGTTAAACCTAACGGCTCGAAACCCGCGTCTGTCACGGTGCCGCCGGGCGGTATGACAGATATCAAGATGACGTCAGATTTTAATCGACAGACTAGAGGATAATAACAGCTTTATTATCCTATTCATTGGAATATTATTGCGTCTTTTTCAAATTGAAATGTATCAAGTTTTACATTATTTTGCCCAGTTTTGTAGCAATTATTGATGGTATTACCGATAGTTGTCTACCCATTCGCCATCTAGTTACTAAAATGGAAACTGTTTGACAATCAAATTAAAAAAATAGGAAAATCCCTCATTGTATGCAACAAAACTGTTTTCCCGCCATTTATAATACTTGACACTGGCCATGGTTATATAGCCGAAGTGCCATATCAAGAAGAAAAAAAAATTATGACAAATGACAGCATGACGGGACATTTTGCAATTTGTGTTTGACGTTTCGAAAATACAGCTATCGTTCTTGAAACAAAGTCATCTAATATTTCCCTAGTGAATTAATTTTATCAAAAAATGGAAGAAATAGGCATTATAATTGCAGAGAAAGTACGTAATGTCATTGAGATTTTGTTGATATTCTGTTAATGTGTAAATTCTCCTAACTTGGATGTAATTTCAGGATGAGCAAATCACTGATGCGAAAGGCGCTTCAATCGCGGGCCCCCAATCTTTTGAAGAATTGGAATCCGAAGATCTGTATACCAAATACAAAGTAAGTTTCTGATATCAGAAGAGAGACATCACTTTAGCACTTCATGTATTTGTACCCTAAGTCTGTTCTAGACTCTAGTACAATAATAGTAAATTAAAACTATTTAACGTTGTATCAATTAATTTTAATGTAAGCAAAGCACAGTATAAACTACACAGATATGCAGTACACTTTATACTAATGAATAAAAATTTTAAGAAAATGAATTTTTTAATCTCTTCAACTTCTTTTTTCAGAAACTTCAACGCATGCTAGAGTTTCTTGAAGTACAAGAAGAGTACATCAAAGATGAACAAAGGAATTTGAAAAAGGAATATCTGCATGCCCAGGAAGAGGTGAAAAGAATCCAATCAGTCCCACTTGTTATTGGACAGTTCCTAGAGGCTGTTGATCAAAACACTGGCATCGGTAAGTTTCTCATATCTATAGTTTACATTAAGGCGAGGATAAAGCCCAATTTGTTATTCCGCGACTTCCGGTTTACCTAGTTCCAATATAATAACGAGGTTTTAAAAAAATATGAGGTATAAAGCACTATATTTAAAATACCTTAAACCATAAACATTTTAATAAAACTTAATACTTTGGCTGTAATTAATTTACAAACTCACCTCCGATAAAAATCGATTTCATCGAAATATAAGTATTAACTAGGATAATTATACATTTTATTTGAATAAATTGTTAGTTTATCTATATTAAAAATTCCTTAACCGAACAATTTTGTTTCTTAATGTTTATTTCCAAAGATATTTAAAAAAAACATGAAAAATAGAGAAAATCCGCTCGAGTGATTTCAGTTTTATGCTAAGCTAAAATGAATCTTATTGCGATGAGTATACGTTTGGTCTTTGGTTGTGTGCAAAGTTATCGTTTTGGATTGAGATTAATCCCCGCCTTAAGGTAAAGTGAAGTGAAATGCAAAAAAAAACAACAATGTTCTAACTATAATCACATTAACCAATTCAAAATAAGTCTGATTATTTACTGCAAATGCAAAACAAATAATGTGCCCATATTACATTTACTTATACATCACTTTTAGCTTTAACTTTACTTTAATTGGTTTAATAAAAGTAAAGTTAATAATTATAAATGCATTGTTTCTTGTTATTATATTCTTATGTTTTTAGTAAATTTTTGCCCTAATATCTCATTAGTCACCATGGGCAGGAGTTACAAAGTAAAACTACTTACTGTTATAAATATTACATAATAACAACTTAAACTTTTCAGTTGGCAGCACCACAGGATCAAACTACTATGTACGCATTCTATCAACAATCGACAGAGAGCTGCTGAAACCATCTGCATCAGTAGCTCTTCATAAGCACTCCAATGCCCTTGTTGATGTATTGCCTCCAGAAGCTGACAGTTCCATCTCTATGTTGCAAGCTGGTAAGTTCCATGATTTTATATTAGAAGTTGATTCCAAGGCAGATTACGGACCTAAGTAATTTGGTCACGTTAAGTCAAACCCAACCAACCAATCACAGCTAACATTGAATTGACATATGCCGACCAAATGATGTAGGTCCATCAACTGCCTAGAAATCAATTTCCTTGATGGTACTTTGCGAGGAATCTTCTATGCAAGCAGGTGCCAAGTTAATTTCATGATTCATGTGTACTGCCATGCTTGACTTATGGCGCACAAACTTGGGCTCTTACAAAGAAAGAACACAAAACACTCAAAGTTTGCCAAAGTAGAATGGAAAGAAGTATTCTGAACATCAAGCTAATGGACACAAATAAACTAACAGAAATTAGAAAGAAAACAAAACTCATTGATGTCACATACACTGTAAAGAAACTTAAATGGAGCTGGGCAGGTCATATTATGATAAGAAACAAGAGAAACAAATGGTCAAAAGATATAACAATGTGGTATCCTCGGGATAAGAAAGAAAGGACACCCAAGAAAGAGATGGGAAGATGACTTTTAAAAAATGGCGGGAGCATTGTGGCAGAGGACGGCCACAGACAGACAAATGTGGCGAAGTCTAGGGGAGGCCTTTGCCAAAGGGCAAACTGACACCAATGTCTAATCATAATCTGAAATATTATTATTCTATGTAAAAATGGTATCAGTAAATAAAGGCTTTATTATTATTATTATGTAAACAAAAAGATCTTATTCTAGCTTTAAATGCTAACATCAGTTAGGTACTTTCCTTTTAGAAATTTTCTATTTTTCAAATCCAGTCCCAATGTGCACTTTGTTTTTGTTTAGTGGCATTAGGTATGATATATCTGAAAAATGAGTAGCTTTATTTACTATGCATATACCTGTGCATAGTAAATAAAGCTACTCATTTTTCAAATATAATCATCCAATCAAAGCTACAAAATTGTGCAAAAGTATCATTTTTATTTTAACAGATGAGAAACCTGATGTTCAGTACTCGGATATCGGAGGCATGGATACTCAGAAACAGGAGATCAGGGAGGCTGTAGAGCTGCCGTTGACACATGTGGAGCTGTATCGCCAAATTGGTATTGAACCTCCTCGAGGTGTGCTCATGTACGGACCACCGGGGTGCGGCAAAACTATGCTCGCTAAGGCTGTCGCTCATCATACTACAGGTTTGTACAAGTATTTAGAAGATGTCGGTTGATCATTTAAGCCATGCTTTTTCTGGTTTAAAAATCGAAAATGTCATGTTTGTTTTTTTTTTTTTAACATTGTAATTGAACATTTACTAACATGGTTTTTATATCAATACATGTAAGTAAAGGTCTAGTGACACTGATTATGCAAAAAATAAGCTTTATAACATTAAATATTGTATTACTAATACTTAATCTAAAACTGGAACATCTACTTCTAAACATAATCATTCTTTTGTAGAGCTTTTTAATCTGGGATAGAGGCCTGGTGTCCTGAAATACAGGCTCACGCCCAGTTTAGGCACCAGTCTCCCACATGAAACCTACCGATAATGAGCTATTTGTCGACCTATTTGTGTCTATAATTATACTACTTTATCTACAATTATCTATAATCATACTACTTTGTGTCTATAATTATGTACCTACTTTCTGTCTTTTAATATTATGTGGTGAGAAATAAATAAAATTATTATTATTATTATTATTACTTCCATATTGAATATAACAACTTAGTTCATAAATAAATGTCATACAATAAAACTTTTTCATTTCAGCGGCCTTTATCCGTGTCGTCGGCTCAGAGTTTGTACAGAAGTACTTAGGTGAGGGACCCAGGATGGTGAGAGATGTCTTCCGTCTGGCTAAAGAGAACAGTCCTGCCATCATCTTCATTGATGAAATTGATGCTATTGCAACCAAACGGTATGTCTGCTGTTAGTTCAAGGAAGTATTTAGGGTTCTGTAATCAATAAAACTTGCTTGACTACGGTACCCTAAAACGGAACCCTAACCAGCTGATTTTTTGTATATTGGTAGGTTAATAGTTATATAATTTAAGAGTAACATTGTCCTACAAATAGAACAATATTTGTAGGACAATGTTACATATTTTAAGACCATCAAGTTAAAGTATGAAATCCTTTCTATCTCTGTTAGCTACCACTTTCAAGATTTTTCGCAGATAAAAATGTTGTTTGTTTTATCAAAATGAAGCTACTCACAATAAATTAGCTTGTAATAAAAAAAAATTGTTCTACGGCTCCCTGACTAAAAGTAATAACATAGTGTAATATTATAGACTGATTTTTTTTTATTTTACTTACTTTACAGGTTTGATGCTCAAACTGGTGCTGACAGAGAGGTTCAGAGAATTTTGTTGGAGCTTCTCAACCAGATGGATGGATTTGATCAAACCACCAATGTCAAAGTAAGATTAAACAAAACACTGTTTTAAAAAACTTATCTTGTTATAAGTTATTGCTATATCATACAGTGTAATTAGTAGGTAATTAAAAAACCTAATATATTATGATTAAGTGTCTAAACACACTATGCCGAATTTCTACGGCGGAAGTTCGGCTTGATTCCGCCTGCAATGTATTTTAAATTACCGATGACACTTTATGCCGAAATTCCGTCGCGTTAGAGCTGGCGCGCACTACGACTTTTAGTCGCGTGATTATTTTATCGACCTACACAAATTCAAATAAAATGCCACTTTATGACATAAGCTATAGATTTCATTTTGCTCTACGCCATTGAAAAGCAGCGGCAGCATGGGTCGTTTTTTTTTTTTTATTAAATAAGGGGGCAAACGAGCAAACGGGTCACCTGATAGTAAGCAACTACCGTCGCCCATGGACACTCGCAACATCAGGCAACATCAACTCGCAACGCTCTTTTCTTGAAGGTTTGCAGGTCGTATAGGTCCGGAAATACTGCTGGTGACAGTTCGTTTCAGAGTTTTACAGTGCGCGGCAGAAAGTTACGCGAAAAACGCACGGTGCAAGACTGCCACTCATCAAGGTGATAAGAATGGTATGTTTTTCGCGTGGGACGATAGCGAAAAGTTGCAGGTGGTATGATTCCGAACAATTCCTCAGAGCACTCCCCGTGATACAACCGATAGAGGATGCAGAGTGAAGCTACATCTCCGCGTAATTCCAAGGGGTCCAAGCTGTTTGAAACACCATGGCAGTCAACAATTCGAGCGGCCCTTCGTTGGATACGATCTAGAGAGAGCAGTTGGTATTTTAGCGCCCCTGCTCAGAGATGAGAACAATATTCCATATGAGGCCAAACCTGCGCCTTATAGAATGAATTCTCCACCTTAGACACAAGTTCGTTTCGCCTCTCAGTGACATTTTGCCGCTAGACAGTCGCTAGACAAATGTCGGTAGAAAATGAAGTCTGTAGCCTATTTCATTAAAAGTAACATTTTATTTGAATTTTGGTCCGCCGGTAAAATAATCGCGCGACATAAAGTCATAGTGCGCGCCAGCTCTTAGAGCTGGCGCGCACTACGACTTGTATGCGTTTGACATTGCTGACGTAATCATGCGGAGTTTCCGCCGCGTAACTTCGGCATGGTGTGTTTAGACCATAAAGTTAATATGCCTAGCGGAATAGAGCAACAATCTCGAGCTGTCAAACGTAACCGAAATTGGTTTCATCTGTGTGTAAAAATATGTGTACGTATACACTTACACAACGGCCGGCCGGCAACGCACCTGCAGCTCTTCTGATGTTGCGAGTGTCCAGGGGCGACGGTAGTTGCTTACCATCAGGTGACCCGTTTGCACGTTTGCCCCCTTATTTAATAAAAAAAAAAAAAAAAAAAAAACAAGCATGATTGAACATGATTTCTATGAGATTAAATTGTCAACGTACGGCACTTGCCGACTGGACGTCAAAAAAAGAGTGCTGCTGTCATGTACACGATGACACGTCTCTTTTTACCACGCAGTGTTACTGATAGTGACATCTCTCTTGCTCAGGCCTTTGTTTCTCTATACCGCTAGGTATATTAACTTTATGGTTTAGACACTTAAATATAAGAACCAATACTCAGTTGTCAGTTTTAAGTGGTTGGTATTGTATGCAGTGGTTGGTTGGTATAGTGCAAACTACAAAAATAATACAAATAATATAATCGATTTACTTTTATGAAATTAATATTATGAGGGTTTTACGTTCTTAATTCTTGCAAATACACTGTTTATTAATATTATGAGGGTTTTACGTTCTTAATTCTTGCAAATACACTGTTTATTTAATTAATTTAAATATTATCATTATAATAACAACTAAATAAACTGATATTTGTGTACAGGTTATAATGGCAACAAATCGTGCCGACACATTGGACCCCGCCCTGCTCAGACCCGGCCGCCTCGACAGAAAAATTGAGTTCCCCCTTCCTGACAGGTAAAAAACTTTTTCATATTCTAAACTCTAATGCATATTTTTGGCTTTGCAGTATGCATTATGTAAATGTGACTTCACTGCCTTTCCTGTCTTAATGCAATTTGTGATTGAGTACAAATAATAAAAACTAAACAATGATGTTTGGTAGACATTGTATCACTGTATGGTACGGTTTTTACGGTCTACAATATTGCAGCAGTTGTGCCTGGTTCTTTTTTGTTTGAGATAATTTGTATTCAATATAGCGCTTTTTATTAGCGAAAAATATCAAATCAACTAAGACTAACTCGTAACATAAACCACAGAAGTTAAGACAATACAGTAACGCACTACTTAAATTTCAGACGTCAGAAGCGTCTGATCTTCTCGACGATCACGGCCAAGATGAACCTGTCAGAGGAGGTTGACCTCGAGGAGTTCGTGGCGCGACCGGACCGCGTCTCCGGCGCAGACATCAACGCCATCTGCCAGGAGGCCGGCATGCACGCTGTGAGAGAGAACAGGTGAGGAGATATTGCTATACTTTTCTAATGACCATAGACTATTTTTTTATAGACATCAACACCATTATTACTTTTTTTACTTTTACTCCTAGTAGTAATGTCAATGTAAATAACTTTGAATGCCATTTTGATGCTCTCCAACAACCTAAAAACTGTATAGTACCTATAAAGTATTATGATTACTAATTATTATTATAAGAAATAATATCACCAGTAACAAAGATTTTATGGTTATTTTGAAAAGTTTACTATCTTGCAAAAAAATTCATTCATAGAAAGATAAATTATATTCTAACCTAGACCTTTTTCTCCAGGTATATTGTTCTTCCTAAGGACTTTGAGAAGGGTTACAAGAATAATATCAAGAAGGACGAAAGTGAATACGAGTTCTACAAGTAAATCTTATAGTATTGTAATGCAAATCTTAATAATAATAAAACTGATTACTTAACTTTTACATTATTTCTTTTACTTTATTTTTTAAGCTAAGGTCAATGTGTCGAAGTCCGGCATACTTTTCTAAAATTAAATTTTAACATAATTTATTGACTTGAGATCCGCTTTTTAAAGTAACTTGTGTCATCGGAAATTATAGGCTATATAATATTAATTAGACCTATTATAATGATCTAAAAATAATCTTAGTTCCCGTATTTTTTTACTTACGTTATATTTTTTAAAAACTCGGCGTGTAGACGGACTTCCCTCACAGTTTGAGGTAAGTCCGTCTAGCAGCAGTATAGCCAAGATAACTTCACAAGTTATCTTGTGAAGTAAAATGCATGGCAACGGTTTCTAGCAAAGCCGCAAAACGGCCATTCAAATATGTGTTTAAGGTGTCGGTAATAAGGTTCGCATTCCAGAGAAAATTAATTTTTTATCATTTTAAGGCAAGTCCGGCATATCGTAAGTCTTAGTGGTTGCAAACATTTTCATTAAAATAATAGTGCATTTTTTGAAAAATTAAACACTAACCCTCTTATTAATAAACGCCCTATAAGCTTTGAATAGTTATATAGTGTTTTGTTCCTGTCACACAAGTGAAATTTTTAATTGGATTGAAGAAGACAAAACACTGTATAACTATTCAAAGCTTATAGGGCGTTTATTAATAAGAGGGTAAGTATAAACATAAATGTTTATTGCAACAAAATTATATTAATTAGTGCCGGTAAAATCAACAATTTTGCTTCATCATCATTTATGGGATGAGACATTTTTCAACATGGAGTATGTTGAAAAATTCATACTTAATTTTGATTTGATTATTGTTATTGATATGTCTACTTAAAACCTATTTTTTTTATTCCTTCATATTAATATTTAGTTAGTTAAAATAACTTTTTAGTTTAGATTGGGGCCATGCACGCGAAAGTTACGCGTTTTTACCATTATTTTCGCCGCTCAATTAAAATTATAAGGGTTGTTGGTCCGGGATGTAGGATTTTTTAACAAAATTTCCTGCTCTTTAAGGATCTTTTTTCAAATTTTGATTATCTCAAATAATTTTTTGGTTTTTGGAATATTAAAAAAACCAAACCCTTCTTTTTTACTTAGTAGTTTATAACTTTTGCAATTTTTGTCAGCCCCTCTTGTATGCTCTTTTCGTGCAGTAAAATTTGGGCAATGCTATGATTTAGTAGTCCATAGTTTAAATGCAAATTAACAATAAAGACATGTATATTTGAAAAGGTTGACAATATCTGATTCGAGGCAAGACCGGCATATGACGGCCTTTCCTTATGAAAACTAGACGGACTTCCCAATTATTGCATTTTTAGGTTAGACACATGTTGCAGGTGATAATAACGAAATTAAAGCGATATTAACGAATCGAACACCAGTAATAAGTAAAAGGATCACTAAATTACTTATGTAATCCAAGAAACTCCAAAAACTCCTTCGTATTAACTTTTTTTAATTTTTTGGCAGAGACTTACACTCCGATTGCAAGTACAAAACGGAAAAAAATTGAGATCGTTTTTTTCGTAACAGGTAGTTAGTAGCGACATGTCTGTTTCTTAGATCAAACCTACGAATAATAAATTTATTATTCGTAGGATCAAACTAACTTTGCAATATTGTTTTACCCACTGAGCCATATGAAACTAGTCGTTCAAATATGGAAGTAATTGCCGCTAGACGGACTTAACTCCCAGACGGACTTCGAAACATTGACCTTACTTAAAAAGTGAGTAGGCAAGAGAGAAATAGTAAAGACCATTTAATTGGAAAATCTATATTTATAACAGTTCTTATTTAACAATGCGATATTACAATATATTTGGCATGCTACCTTAGAAATTGATCTTATTAAATACATTGTCTGTCATGATACTTGTGATGAATAAATAGGCCTTATATTTAGAAACATGTTTCATTTTAATCAGTCACTCATCTAGCGTTTGCTAAAATACTATGCTATTTTTATCAAGTGCTTTATTATTTTTACACTTTATCAACCCAAAATTAGTAAAATTAAAATTGGCTCATAAACATTTTATCAAATATAAAAAAAATATTGTAATTTATTGGAATGTAGTACTGAATGCATATTAAGGCACGTACGATAGTCCAAGAACTCAAAATATGCTCGAACAGTATGTAGGTCGAAGGCCCATTATATTGGTGTATGTTTTTTTTGTCATCTACTTGAATTAGCCAACAACTAAATCCCTTTATTTGTTTGCTAACCTATATATTTCTTCATCATTAGTATAGCACTACGTCAAATATGTATTTTAACAGTTCTTGGTTCTTGTCAACAAATATATTATGATTTATGCGATTTCTATGAAACTCCTACACAACTTTAACAGGCATCAAGTTGGCTAGCCAATTCAAATAGCTGACTACAACATTCTTTAACGTTTTGTTCAAAAACTTATAGTGAATCATTCATCGTTGAAAAATGTATTCCGAAGAATTAAGGCGGATGTATGTTAGGTGACCTTAAGTACACTTATAAGTACAATCTAGCTGCCTTATATCTAAATAAAAGCATAAATACAGCTAATAGCATAAACGTTAATCTCTTTAGATAATAATAAGTAGAAAATTACAGAAACAATACTTAAGCTATTTATCTTAATTTCTAAATGATTTTGGAATGATGAAGAAAAAGTATTTTGGTGAGATAAAAATGAGTAGCCAATCATTACTTTGCAAAAATTAGTTACCCTTTAGCATTGGGTACATTTTGCTTTGAGGATTTCAAAACACATATTTTGTAAAATTTACGTAATTTCATACATTTATAAAAATAATTTAATTTCAATTTCATAATACTGATTTAAAAATTCGTCGAGGCACATTTCTATAACAATTGTAAAGAACATTTCATTGATATTATAACAACAATCTCACAAAGTTTCACAATTGGACGGGAAATAAGAATATAGAACGTTACATAGGTCCTTAATTAGAATATAATCAAACTTTTATGGCCATATTGTAACAATAACATTCAACAATATTCATCTAATCTAAACATTACACAATAAGTTAAATATTAATTTATTTAAAACGTAAATTACTCCATAATATTTAAGAATATGAGGGAATGATTTCACTGGATTTTTATGATTAGTGTGAACCACAAAACCATTACTATGGTTTTTTTATAATGCACAAAGATTGCCTCTCCTCTGCTTTTTATAACAAAGTATTTTCATACTTATTTATATTACTTTTACTACAATGGAAACTTCGTTAAAATCTGCCACTATTATGGAATGTTTCATATAATTAAAGGTACAATAAGTACATTTCATTGTAGACACGAATTGGTCTGAGTATTTAGTATTTTATTACGAACGTTTGTAAATATGAAAGATTGATGATTCTTTCTAATATATCGACTACAAATGTTGTATATAATATTGTTCTAATATTCTAGAGGTGCAAAGTTACTCTTAAAGGCACAATGTGGACGTCTAGATACTATTTTCTAAGGATAGGCCGTTGATTATAAATATTAAGTGACATATTTTCTGCTATAGTGCTATAGTGCATTTATATTAGCGGTGGGTAAGCGGTACAATGTTAGACTGTGAATCAAAAGTGCCAATTTTACAAAAAATATAGTATATAAAAATATTTACATGATATTAGTTACTTGGGTGTACGATCCTGAGTATAGACAAGATGTTGTGACGTTGTTGCGTGCACTGCATAACGTACATAAGTAAGACATAAATAACTGAGTCTTACTGCCGCACTCAGAATCGAATATTAATTACTGAACAGCTGTACAGTGCTCCCTAAGTGATAATGCGCTATGCGCATTATCACTTAGGGAGCACTGTAATTTTCGTAATTTTTCGGCAACGATCGTATTTCCCGACCATCGGAAGACGTCGCTGCAAGCACTGTTTTAGCCCGGCCGCACATTGTCCGAATTCTGATCAGAAACAGTTGAATTTCGCCGGACCGCCGCCCCGCACACTATCCGAAATATCCTTCCGGCGAGTTCGAGCTCACTCGGCTCAGTACAAAATGTAAGAGACAGCGCGGACGTTCAACTGTTTCTGATCAGAAATTTCGGACAATGTGCGGCCGGGCTTAAGCTTAACTTTAAGAAAAACAGCGCTTTGCAGTGACGTAGAGGCGCCTGACGTTGCTTGGACGTTACCATGGTAACGCCGCGATGGCTTCCCAGTGAGACAGCGACAGCGGACAGCCACCGGCTATATGATATAACTACTATTTCCTTCGAACAAGGTGCAAAATGCAAGTTTCATAGATTCGGGTGTTTGCGTGATTACGAAAATTAGCGAAGATTTCCATCCGCATTATTAATTTGGGAGTACTGTAATGAAATGAATAGTTTGACAGATAATGTACGGGACTTATGTCAAAATCTTCATTTAACCCATCAACTCCCAAGCGACATCTGGGTGCAGCATAATAATTGAAAATCTTTTGTCTATGATTCCCACGATTGAGGTATTAATTGCAATTTACTGTAAAGTAATTAATATTCGTCTCTGAGTGCGGCAGTTTGTCCGTTTCCACTAAACTGGCAAAGAGACAACGCCGATTTTTTTTCAATCGCATATTCATGCAACGGCAGCTTTGAACTGCTATGAACTCACGAAACAAATATGCCCCAGGTGACAGATGGATCAAAGCGATATAAATTGACTTTAGTTAAGCACTCATAGGCTGATGTCATGATTATTGATTGTTTGAATCATGAAAAAATGTCACAACAATGTGTCGGGCATTTTTTCCTGCCAAGTAATTCCGTGCGGGATCGCGCGCGACGACGCACCGCAGCGCACTTTATCTCCTTTTAGTCTGATATCATGGTCATTGATTGTCGAGCATAGCGCACGGCCGCGCACGGCGACGCACTAATTAGGCGGTTGATCGTCCGGCGTCATGAGGGGCACGAGCAGCGCTGGCGGGCCGGCGCGGCGCAGGAACGAGTGGTGGAGCAGACGCGAGGCGGTGTGACGTTGCGCAGGATCGCGCACGAGCGCGCACTCCAAGAACGAGAGTAGTTCGGGGGGACAGGCGCCCGCGCGCCGCGGCCTCGGCGGCGGCATGTCGCGGATACGACGCATCGCCTGCGGGGAAAATATATTGTAATTTGTATTTAAAAAAATTAAATTTAATTTATGAGGGAGATGTGGGACCATCAGACAAATTGTTTCATATTTCATATGCAGATGGCGGACTTATGTCATTTGAATGGGCTATGTCAAACTCAGCCGACAGATTACTATAATAATTATTACCTGCAGAGGTGGTTCATTGAAAAATGGCGGTTCTCCATCGACCATTTCGATCAGCATGATGCCGAGAGACCACACATCCACTTCCGGTCCGTACGGCAGTCTGGATATCACCTCCGGAGACATCCAATATGGTGTACCAACCAGCGATTTGCGTTTGGGAAGCTCCTGAAAATGTTAAGAGAAATGTTTGACATGAATTTCAATATAACAATTGAATACAATTGAATGCAAATCCGACTTATTTTACAACATTGACATGTCGAGAAAAAATTGACAAAATATAAGTTTAATTTAAGATTCCTTTGTTTTTTGTTCAAATTTTATTAACTGGGATTTTCATTCACTGATATTCTGTAAATGTAGGGCAGTGCAAAAGGCACATAGAATACACATAGACTGCAGGTAGGTTTCTTTTTTACTTTATACTTTACGCATTACACAAAGTCATTTTATGACGAACAAAACATACCTGAGAGACTTGAGCACAGAATCCGAAGTCAGACAGCTTGACTCTGCCGTCGGCTGTGAGCAGGATGGAGTCGGATTTTATGTCGCGGTGAATCACTCCTTGACCGTGGAGGAACGCCAAAGCCTGCGACACAGAATAGACAATTAGTTTGTTTGCTTAGGATATTGGTTACAAGACAAAATATTGATCATATAAGTTGCGGTGCCTTCTCAAGTGAATACTTTACTATTTTGTAAGTACAATATTACTTTTACCGAACTTGCCTAGCACATAATATTCTTCACTGTTTTGTTACACACTACCTATGCGTTGTATTTTGTAGTAGTGAAGAAGCATGTAAATCTTGGCGAGAAATAGACAAGGAAACAAGCAGACGGACACTTTAACAGTTAAACAATTGCCGCTGCATTACTATTTAATGCAATATAAAATCGGAGCACTTGCGTTGTTGGTTTTAGAACCCCAAACCTCCTTTTATAAACTAACTCAAAATACAATTATTTAAACATTATTTCGTGTGTTTTCTGGGTCAAGCCAGTTCATCTTTGCTGAAACACAGTATACCTATCTCACCTATCTCATGGGTTCTTCTGATAAGAAACCTGATATATTAGTCTGAATAACAGCCACTACAGTCGGGGCATTTTAATAGGTCACATTTGACATCTTTTTTTTTTTCGAAAGGGTCTAAGCTACTGGTCTGGTTAAGACTTGTCGTGGCTATAACTAGTCTGTTGCTAGTTGGTTTGGAGATAAACAATGAGAGGGGCCTGGCCCCTACCCCTAAAGTCACACGTGTGACATTCTAATCGGGCAATATTGGGGAGAGCTACGAAAATAAGCTATGTATTTTTATCAGCGTGGGGACACGGGTCCCCCCTGGTTTGACATCTATCAGATTAATCTCCATAATAAGGTGAGCTGCTTAACCCATCAAGCCCCATAAGCTTACCGGTGAGCGAGACAATTGTGTGAATAACAAAAGATTTCCAAGAATTCACGATCGAAGGATTAAAAACATCGACCAAAACGAATAAATCGATACGGACTTGAAATAAAATATTTGTAATTTATAAGTTATTTGTAAAACCAAAAACGAATTCCTGTCCTGTTATTACTTTTTCTTTTGTAAATTGAAGGAGCAAAATGAGACAAGTACATGATTCACAAGAAAAATTATAACGTCGTAATAAATTAATAAATTTATGGAGATATTTCATTACCATTTACAAGTAATCAATGCATATGATTCTACTTATTCGCTTTCGATTTTAGGGCTGGTATAAATAGTCAGTACTCAAGATGCATCCCGGTCTCAAGACACGGTTCAGGCTCTGTGATTGGTTGGCTGTCAAAATTTGGACCAATCACAGAGCCAAACCGCGTCTTGAGACCGGATCGCATCTTAAGTACTGAATATTTATACCAACCTTAGAGAAACATCCCTAGAGTTTAAAAATAAAAAAGGTCAGCTGACATAACATTGTAACGACATACAATTATTAAGATCAGAATTTGTTTATTACGTTTAGAATTGTTTATCAGTGAAAGCAAATCGTTAAATAATTCGTATCGGTCATATTTACAATAAATATGTAATCGTAATTGATAAAAGTTAATCAATTGATAAAAGTTAATCAATTGTGCAGTTATAACAAAACGAAAATATTTATTTTTTATGCACGTCGCTACAAGGTTACGTTGTGCAATTTTGATGAACTGTCAAAATATGTGACCCAAGGGCGTCGCCAGGGGGGGGCAGGGAGGGGCAGCTGCCCCCCCCTAGAGACTCTAAAAAACGTTGCCAAATATAATGCAAAAGCAACAACCACTATAATATTAAAATCTGGTAATAGATGTAAGGCTCGTAGTACAAGTGAAAAGTTTCATATGCTGTCGACTTTACCTACAATTCATACCTACTTTTCTCATTTATAGAGAGTGAGTAAAGTATGAATTGTAGACTGTAGTAGGTAAAGTCAACTTGCCCCCCCCTGCGCCATCGGCTGGCGACGCCCTTGATGTGACCTATTAAAATGCCCCGACTATAGCATACCTTGCTTAGGCCTTGCGAGTAAAAATAAGGCCGTAACATCGTTAATGGCGTTTTCGGCATCTAGAACTACCCAGGGACAGAGCAGGCAGGGCAGGCCGAATGGATATGGAAATAGCCGAACAAAACCGGAATTTTACGAAGCACTTAATAGATTTAGTACTATAGGTCTACCAGAATCTGATGGCAAAAAGTGAGAAAATAAATTGACTCTAGCAATACCGAGGTAATTAGAATAAAACATTTTGATCCTTTTTTCTCCTTATAGCGGCTGATTCTGTATGTGAAACATGCAAATATAAAAATTTATCCAATGATCAAGGATATTTTTTTAAAATCTAGCATCAAATCCTGGTAGGCCTATAGTAATACGTAGTAATTTAAACTTCGGTTATTTTCGTATCCATTCGGCCTCAAACCTGCACCCCAGAGTAGTTCTAGATGCCGAAAACGCTATAACAGCTTACCTTCAGGCACTGCTTGCACACGGTGGCGATCTGCTCGGGGTCCATGCGCGTCCTGGTGACGATCTGCGTGAGCGACGCGCCCGCCATGTACTCCATCACCACCCACAGCTCCTCCCCCACCAGGTACGACGCGTGCATCTCCACTATGTTCGGGTGGGGGTAGTCGCGCATTATCACCTAAACAAGAAAAAAGTTACTAACCATCGAAATAATATACAGCATCTAAGAATATAACATACATTGGATTAAATATGGATCTAGTTGTTGTCATAAAAACGTAAGTATGGCCAACTCGAGTATGACAATCAAATAAAAGTTAGATATTGTTCTTTTAGTGTACATTTTGCTAAACACGTTTTTTACTGCGTTACTTTTGTAGTATTTATTATTCGTAGTTAATAAGCCTTAAATCTATCATGCAGGCAGACCGTGTCAAAATAGATAATCTTCAAAAGCATAACTCTCCTTCTGGCGCAATGAGAACTAAAAACTCAATAATCTCATAACTAAATGCAAAAGACATTAATCATTGTATTGGGAATTTCAAAACTACATTTAAATTATTATTAGCCTTTTTGCTGGTACCAACGATATTACATTTTGTGTCATAACAAAGTTGGAGTGTCTTGTTCTAGGTTGGTAATCAGCGTGTCCTGCGACACATAGGCCTCCTCCAGCCTTTTCCATTCATTTCTGTTCCTAGCCACTCTCATCCATGTTACTCCTGCTATCTTTTTTATGTCGTCGGGCCACCGTCTAGTTGGTCTTTCTCTTTTCCGCTTCCCGTCTCTGGGTTGCCAGTCTGATAGTATTTTTATCCATTTTTCTTTCATCTCTCATGTGTCCTCTCCATCGCCATTTCAGCTGTCTTATCTTCTTTATTACTTTATTTTATTAGTCTTCTACTTTTGTTGTGTGTCTAATTTTTCTGTTGCTCTTTTTCGATGTTATAGTGTGACTCCTACCATACTCCTTTCCGTTGACCTCTGACACGTTCTGAGTTTGAGAAGATGTTTTTTTGTCAAAAGGTAAATGTTACTCACCACTTCATTAAACAGCAGCTCCCTGCGCTGTTGGTTGAGCAGGTTCATCATCTTCACGGCGACTCGACGTCTGGTGCGAGTGTCAGTGGCGGCGCAAACGATGCCCGTGCTGCCTTTCCCGATCTTGGTGAAGCCAGTCAGAGTTGAACGTGGGTCCCCTTCGCTTACCACCAGTCGGAGCGCCGCACGGAACTGTGGAAGTATTTTGTTTGTATTATATTTTTTTAACGGGCTTTGACCCACCACACATTCCCATTTCCCACCACTATATTTGTTGTATTATAGCTATGTTAATGGTGGTACATGAGTTAATTTACGTCTAAGGACTACTTGAAATTGCAACGTGACGCGTCGATAAAATACAAATGACCGATTCAGGACTAAACTTTATTGACCATACTGGCCTCTTCCTTTAAATGGCTCATTTAAAAATGCACCGTAAATTGACCCTATATGCCAAGGACGTAAAGACAACTCTTAAAGAAATTCAGGTTGGATGATCAAGGAGCCATAATTCTTAAACACAGGTAGCGGCGTTGGGCACTAGTAGTGCTAAAACCGGCCCTGCATAAACAGGTAATAGAACTATGATTAATATTGATAAGAATAAGTGTCTAAACACACTAGGCCGAAGTTACGCGGCGTAAATTCCGCATGATTACGTCCGCAATGTCAAACGCATACAAAATACGGACGGAACGCGACGGAATAGTGTGTCATCGAAAATTTAAAATACATTGCGGGCTTAATCATGCGGAATTTACGCCGCGTAACTTCGGCCTAGTGTGTTTAGACACTTAGACTATATGTACCAAGATATAAGTTAACCGGCAGTCATCCAATAGTCGGAACCATTTACTGCAGTTATGTTGCTACAACTCCTGTAGCTTGCATTTAAAATAGCTCCCAAGAGATTTGAATTCAAAATATTATTGCGCGGTAAGTCTTCGTAACCGTGTCAAATAGTCATTGAGTCGACTCGTGTTTTGAATATTGATCAAGATGTGCTAGATAAGGTCCTATCACCATGGTTCTCTCACATAATGTCAATGATAAAATAGCTTTATATGCCAAAAAAATATAAAGCGACATAATTTTACATCCTCTTTTCATGCAGTTGGCCTCATAAAGGAGAAAGGATGAGGAGGTCAAGTAGTTTTCCCTCAAATGTTCCCGAATGATACTAAATTGGAGCACGGGCCATTTCCCGGGGCGGGACGAAATAGGCCGCCGCTTCCTTTTATAAACTAGAGCTTGTATGAAATACCTACTATTATTATAAACGACTAATGACTAAATACTTGTCGGTATATTCATTTGTACTAGAGCCCTAGTGAACATAGTTTTTAGCCGAAGTGTAAAACGAAAGTACTGTCGAAACCAGCACCAAATTGGTCGGATTCTAAACTACTATTTTAATGCTTCCTACAATTTATATTGTAGTAACTGGCTGTCCCGTTGTTTTGCCATATAAAGTATTTTGTCCATATTATTTTATTGAAATGACTAAATAAGTATGTTGCCATGGCAATGTCCATCGCTATCCCGTTGTACAAAAAATGTTCGCAGTCAGTCTCGAGTTGTAATAATTTACTATTATTTATTCAACAAATGCACTTATCAATATGAAAAGTAGCCAGTAGCCGATTCTCAGACCTACTGAATATGCATATAAAATTTGGTAAAAATCAGTAAAGCCGTTTCTGAGGAGTACAGTAACAAACATTGTGACATGAGAATTTTATATATAAGAAGAAGCAAAGGGCTGATATAATATGAATTAGAGTCGCAAGGCAAACTCATTGTATGACTTTGTTTCTAAAAAAATCAGCTGTTATGCAAAAAAAAGGATGAAAACCTTAATAAAACAAATAATAATTTTTAAGCTGAGCCATTTTCAACATATTGTGCTCTGCTTAAGATCGTAAAAAAGTGCATAATGTTAAACTTCACTAGGACAACTTATTCAAATATTATATTTCCAACAAATACAACCCAGAAAATTTTTTATAGCTTAAGTATAAACACTACGTCGATTCCCCTTCTTCTTAAATACTTAATGGAAAATAGAAAAAAAAAACTGACCTGTTCATGTGTAAGGCGCAGCTCGTGCTTGGAGGCAGAGAGGGGCAGGTGGGCAGCTGCTGGAGCCCCTGGGACCAAGTGTTGATGGCGGACAGACGGGTATGGATCACCTATGAATTAAATACAAAAATGTACGATCGAGAAAATTTATTCCCAGGCAGTTGATGGACCTACCTCCTTTGGTCAACTTATGCCAAATAAATGTTCGCTGTAATCGGTTGGATGGGTTTGACGTAACGCGACCAAATTACTTCCACCTGCCTAGGAATCAACTTCTCCGATAGTACAGTAAGCAAAAATAAAGGTGATGATGCAAGTTCCATACAAGTTTGAACCAGATTTCCAAATACATATCTTCTTCTATTTCTTAAGCCAATGATTATATAATATTTAAGCATCACAAATCAACATTTTTTGGATTAAAAAAAATATTTTTTTAGTCTGACATAATTAATTAAATGTATACATTCCTAAGCAACCAGAAGATATAGGCCAAAATTAATCTGGTTAAATTATTTAAAAACAAGAAGAGTTTGAACACCTTTTCAAAATTAATTTGAAATTAAAATGATTGTCAGAGTTAAAAAAGAGACAGGTAATAAAAAAAAATCTAGCTTTATAGCACCACTTTCCTTTCATTATAAGTATTACTCTTACTATATACACACCTATTTGACAATTTAAAATTAAAAGCATTTTAAACATGGACATAGCCAGGATTCTATATAGGGGAGGGAATTTAGAAAATCCTAGACTTCGAATTTGTGATTTTTAACATAATATTATGAGTATCTCACAATCACACAATCAATCAGAGCGTACTGGGATTGAATGCCTCCCCTCTCACCCCGCAATTCTCTCTGCTCCACGTTCAGGTTTGAAACTCATGAGCATTAGCGAGCGATCGCTCTTGTAGGCCCCCCCCCTTCCTGTACCTCGCTATGCCCTTGTTTTTAAATATAACAAAGTGATAATTACCCATATTATTGTTTCCATTAATGCCGTGTCCTGGCATCATTTGAGGGGGATGGCTATGTGGATACGGTACATTTGCATTCTGCACACTCGGATAAGGAATTGGTGGTTGATTGTCAATAGGCTCGGAAACCGGTCGCACTGCAGGCTCATGA
This sequence comes from Aricia agestis, assembly GCF_905147365.1. Classification (NCBI taxonomy): domain Eukaryota; kingdom Metazoa; phylum Arthropoda; class Insecta; order Lepidoptera; family Lycaenidae; genus Aricia; species Aricia agestis. Next base: position 7,683,762 of record NC_056421.1, on the reverse strand, counting down.
TGACTATGAGACCATTCGATAGGAGAGTCTGATATTGGTTTGTTCAACGCATAGTTACTCTGCTCCCTCCTCAAGCTCGGATATTGAGTAGGAGCCGGCGGTACTGGTGGTGACTCTTCAGGCACAGATGGGGGAATGTTTGGTTGATTTCTTAAGTCCCTTCTGATTCTAGGCGGGCTAGTGCTACGCAGAGAGTTTGATCGTGCCACATTTGATGTTTTCGGCAGAATAACACCATTTTGTACAGGTTGAGTGGACGGGTTGGCAGACACTGGTCTTGAAATTGAAGCGACTGATGTTGTTCTGTGATCCCCACGCACAATGGTCTTCAAGTCGAGGATCTCTGTAGGTGTTATTTCAGATGGGTCGACCAACGGTAGAGGTCTGTTTGTCGATTTCAAAATCTAAAAAGTCAATCATATATTCGGAATAGTCTTATTAGTTTTATTTATGAAACAACCATTCTGATTAAATTAAGGCAAACTCAAAATAATATTTGACAATTAAATGTAGATTAGAGTGAATGTTACTATTATCTAATGCAATTAAAATTCATTTCTTTGCATATTATTGATGATATAACATTTTTTTTTAATTTACCTGATTATTTCCCACAAGAGAAGCCCATTGTAGTGGCAGTCCAACAAACTTTCCTTCCCTTTTATCGAAACCAGTATGCACCCTATGTTCAAAATTGCTTGGTGGAGAAATAAGTACCTTCTTCTTTTTCTTTGAAAACATAATGCTGTTTTAAATCTAAAAACATAAACGGAAACGAAACCTGTATTTATTAAAAGACTTAACTATCGACGTAGTCATATAATTTGGTCGTTTCCGCGACTATGCAATAGAAAAAGGAAAGCGAAAAGAGAAATTACTTTAGCTTGTCGAATTGTTTGTGTTGGCACTTCGATCTAAAGATGTACGAATATAATACATTTCTTGTACTACTTAATATAATACACTTACCTATAAATAGCTTAGCATTCCTCGAAAGAGGCCTTTTTAATTAAATTTTGCACCTTTAAATGTATAAACATGTAACCATGCCCTAAGCTTGTGATAACGTTGTTCGTCAATTACAAGTTGACATTTGTTATTAGTAGCCCCTAATTGCTGTATTTACAAAGTTACATGCAAATATTGCTGAAAACTGTTAAAATAATTGCGCAAAAATCTGAAATCGCACTGATGTTTAAGAAATTCCTTTCTACAATCCACAATGATCCACAATCACTGAAAAACGAATGACATTTCACGGTTGTCAAACAAATTGAGACCATAGACAACAACGCCACAGATTACAAAAATTTATAGCTTAAGGGCCCATTCACAAATCACAATTTATCAAATATCACAGCAGTCCGCCGCGCCGGCTTATGGCTTAAGCAGCAGGATCGGCCGGCGGACTGCACGGCGGACTGTAAAATTGCAAATTGCAATGCAGGACAGTGAATGGGCCACTTAAAAAAACTTCAAGCGAGGGGAAACCTCAAACCTATACAGTATTTAAATTTTAAGCATTGATGGAAGCGTGTTCCTTTTCTCGTTCTTTAACAGCCTTGTCGACAGTCGACACTCGACAGTCGAACTGTCTAGACTCTAGAGTCTAGACACTTTGTTGTTTCAATGGATGTTGCTAAATTAAAAAAATAAATGTCATAATTCATAAACACAGTGTTGCCAACTTAGTGGAATTTCCACTAGATCTGGTGGTTTAGACGTACCTTTCGGCAGGAAAAATTTGGTTTTAGTGGCTAGTGGATTTCTTAGTGGATTAGATTATATAAGTTAGTGGTAGCTTCGACGTTAAACCACTAGTTTTTTTTATTATGTTTCTAACCCTTGAAGACGCACACTGGAAACTTAATTCAGTTTCTCTGTTAAGTCTTGACAACATTCATCATGCTAAACAATCGCTCTATATCAGCGTTATAATGCGGCAAAACGAATAAAGATAATAATATAAAAATATAGCGGCATATAATGCGGCAAAACGAATAAAGATAATAATATAAAAATATTATTATCTTTATTCGTTTTGCCGCATTATAACGCTGATATAGAGCGATTGTTTAGCATGATGAATGTTGTCAAGACTTAACAGAGAAACTGGATGAAGTTTGATCGCCTTTCTTTCGTGCAAGGTTAGCACGCAAAGGCAAATGCTGTAATAACAACATACCAAATTATTATTACATAATAATAATAATTATTATTATTATTTCATAATAATATTGTATTATTTTCAAATTATATTCAGTTAGGTTGTTGTTGTCTTTACGTTATTTAGTGGAATTCTGGTGGTTTGAGAGGTGGTTTACGCTGCTGAATTTGGTGGGTTAGTGAAAAAAAGTTGGCAACACTGCATAAACAACAGAATTAATTTTTGGAGCAAAGGGCTCGTTTCCAGCTCCCAATAAATAAAAAAAAAATAGAATTAATGTAAACCATAGACATAATATATACTGTTATATTATGTCTATGATGTAAACACCCTTAGTAGTCTGCGTAGTCTGTGAATGTAAAGAAGAAGTAGAAATACAAAGTACAAACATAAAATTGCTTTAATTTTCATTAGGTATTTATTTCGGTTTTATTTTATACCTAACTGATTTATTTATATTATGAAAGAAAAACACCACAGTAAAAAGCATAAAAAACACAAAAAGCATGGAAAGCATAAAAGTGAAAAAAAGAAGAATAGACAAAAAAGTGTAAGTACTTACTTGTTTTAGTGGAAACTAAGATAAAATCATGTTCCCTAATCATATTTTTATTTATTAAGTCTTCAGATTCTTCCAGTGGTTCTGATACCGATAATTGGGTAGAAAAACCTTCTACAAGTATGTCTTCTAATAGAGATGACTGGATGTCCATGACAGGGATGTTGAAGACATACACAAAAGACGACATACGGGAGAAAAGGGAGGAAAAAGAAAAGAAAACTATTGACTCATATAATCCGGCCACCAGCAGTCGTGAACTCAATCCTTATTGGAAACAAGGTGGTACTGGTGTGCCACAAACTTCCCAAGAAATTCGAACAACAAGGCAATTCATTAAACCCTCAAATGATTTCGGATTTACAAGAAAATCTACTGGAGATTATAAAAAAGAGGATGAAGCCAGTGAGTATAGAAGGTCATACAACTGGAAAAGTAGAAGTAAGGAAGAAAAATATAAGCATGAAGTTAAGGATGATAAAATATATCAACATGAAAATAAAATTGAAGAGAAAACAGAAGTAGTTGATGAACCAGTTTCAAAACCCAAAAAAACTACATCAAATTTATATCTATCAGATGAAAAAATGAATAAGCTGGGAGCAAAAATTGTGAAAGCTGAAATTATGGGTGACACAAAACTTGTCGATGAATTAAAAGCCAAATTGGAAGCAGCTAGAGAATATAGAAAGAATAATCCGGATGCAGGGCCAGAGAATGAAGAAGATAACATCATGCTGATGTCTACATCTAGTACTGGTAATACTAGGCCACTGATGAAACCCCAGAAGAATATTGATAGTGGGAAACGTAAGGCCAAAACCCATGACCCCAGTGGTAGAACAAAATATTTTGCTAGTGATGACCAATATGATTTGAATGAAATGGTAAGCGCAGTTCAAATTTGTAAGTGCAGTAATTAATAATATTAAAGTGCCAATGTATTTTATATTGAAATAATTAGCTTAAAATATTGAAATATTTTAACCTAACTTCTATTGATGGTATGGTGATGGCTATTAGACTATGCTCAAGTCTCAAGATATTATTTTGACTGGGTTGTGACTGGTTAATTATTTGATATAATATAAATGACTGTAATTTTTTCTATTTGTAGTTCCAACAAGAAAAATATGGTTCAAATTATGATGAAGATGCGGAACTAGCTAAAATAGCAGGGAAAAGCAAAAACCCCAATGATGATTTGGAAGACATATTTTTGGATGAAATAACTAAAAACAAATCTAATGACGCCGAGAAGGAGAGGCAAAGGGCTATAAAGCAGCACACTAAATTAGAAAAATGTTTGGAAGGCTGTGAGCACTGTATAGATTCTAAAAATATGCTCAAACATCTTATCATAACTTGTGGCAAGAAGGTGTACATGGCATTGCCAGCAAGAAGGTCTCTAGTGAAAGGGCACTGCTTGATAACAACATTACAACACTCTACTTGTGTTACTGGTTTAGATGAGGACATTTGGGAAGAAATTCTAGTAAGTATTATTGTAACTACCTAGCAACAGTAAAATTACTGTTTTTACAACATATATTACTTAAAAATCAGAAACATCTTAAACTGGATTGTATACAAGGACTAAAACCATGTTGAATTTGTTTTGTCATTTGAATTTTTTAATGATTACTGTTACAGAATTACAGGAAAATGATCACGCAGTTTTACAACCAAAAGAACCATGATGTAGTGTTCTATGAAACAGCAACCAGACTTCATCGGTTTCCGCATATGGTTATAAACTGTGTCCCACTACCAAGAGATGTTGGAGACATGGCATCTATATACTTTAAGAAGGCTTTATTAGAATGTGAAGCGGAATGGTCTATGAATAAAAAAGTGGTTGAATTGAAAGGAAAAAATATTAGGAAGGGTGTACCTAAAGGCTTGCCATACTTTTGGATTGATTTTGGAATGGATCCTGGTTTTGCTCACATCATTGAAGACCAACAACTGTTCCCAAAGAACTTTGCAGAGGTAACTTCTTGAACTAATACTATGTTAACATTATTTTCTGCCATCATATTTTGGTTGTGTAAGAAACCACTGGCCACTGGAAGCCGCCTACTTGCTATATTCCTTGCCTTGCCTTATGTTATTTTTGTTATGCAAATAAAAAAAATAGTTTAGTTAGTTAATAGTTTTAACACCTCCATCATGGATATCGCAGACAATTTTCAATTATTATGCGGAAGCCGGCTGCTGCTTGGGGATTGATGGGTTTTAAATAAAATCTTTGCTGTAAAGTAACATTTTGTGTTTCAGGAAATCATTGGAGGTATGCTTGACCTTGATCACACCACATGGAAAAACCCTCAAAAAGAATATGGAGATTTACAAAGAAAAAAAGTTTTAGAATTTCTGCAAGAATGGAAGCCATTTGAAAAATCATTTTCTGAATAATAATATTAACTGTGTATAAATTAAATCAGGTTTTTTTTAAATATAGACTTGAAATTATTTTTAACACCAAAGTTAACAATAATAACAACTATTTATGCTTAAATTATGTTTAATTTTCTGTTATTTAACATCACCATCTTCTTTCATCATTTCTTCTATTAATCTTTGCCGTTCAGCTGCTTGCCTCATTTTTGTCAGAACCAAAGATTCATAATCTCTATCGTTAACCAATGTCGAAGCATGTGAAGCTGACTTTGGTGTATAAAATGGTCTATCTTGAAGCCACTTTAATGTCAACGGGTTTTCTGACAAACCTATAAAAAGAGAAATATATTATAAAATATATAAAAGTTGTATGTAATACTTTTAATTACTTATAGCAGGATGCCTAATTAAGAGTTTGGTAATCAATTAAGTATTGTCTTTTCTCATAATAACATTTTCATCTATGGAAAAACATACCTAAATATACCCATAAAATACATACCTTTTTCAAACTCTATTGCCATCTCAGATGCTTCTTTACTTGCAAACTCAACTAAAGCACTGCCTTTCTTTTTTGGTGATATGATCAATGCCACAATTTCACCATACTTTTTCAAGAATCTCCTGAGGTTGTTTTCATTATAACCCCCATTATCTGGATCATTCTTTTCTGCCTTCCATGATATTTTAATTCTATTTAAACTTGAATCCCATACTGGTTCACTAAGGTTATTGATAGTTTTTTTTATTTCTTCTCTCATTCTTCGCTGCTCTTCCTGTAAGAGGAGACTGCCTTCTTTCTGTAGTCTTGCTATTTCTGCAGCTAGTTTTTGTTCGTCAGTTAAATTGCTTTTTGAATAACCAGATGCAGCCTCATTTTCTCTTCTTTCCAAGTCTTCTTTGAGCTTTCTTCTTTTGCTATCTAATTCTTTGTCTCTTAACTTAGCCGCTGCTTTTGCTTTAATTACTTTATCATATGCCGCCCTTGCTGATACATCGGTAAGTATTTCCAAGGCTTGCGATAGCTCATGGAAAGTTTCAGCAGCTTTGGGGTTGTCTGGATTCTTATCAGGATGGCATTGTAATGCTTTCTTCCTGTACGCTTTTTTGATCTGCAATTATGAAATATTATTAATGTATCGCTAGAATTAATTTATCATAGTAAAATTAAATAAAGTAAATATATTAATAAATCGAAACGTACCTCTGCTTCTGTAGCTGTAAATTGAACATCAAGAATTGCGTACAAATCGAGATCCTCTATTTTTTTCTTTGCCATTTTGTAGTAAAATAATAATCACAAAATTATAATAGAGTTTATATTTTATTAAAATTTTGATTTATATATTTTAGTAAAAAGTAATTTTTTAGCAGAATTTTCTAATGTTTTGCTATCAGTCACTATTCACTTTGCAATTTCTTCTTCTTCGTAAATCGTATTTTTTTTTTTTTTTTTAAAGATTTAATGGCCTGGTAACGAGACCTTTAAGCCAAGTCTTTTTAAAGGGTTTTTAATTTATTTTATATTTTCGTATCTATTTTTATCATAGACAAACCAATAACCTTTTTTTTAATTCGTCCTGGTCGGGACAGGCAAAGGGAGCGTTGCCCATACAGCCAACCAATAACCATAATAAACAACAGACATTGACGGTTTTATTTATATCAATGAAATTCTACTTATACAGATATGTTACGTCCATACTATTTTCCGGCTTAAATCTCTTCCGAACAATTTTCAAATTCAAAATTGCAAACATTGACAAATTTGACAGATAAGTGAAACAAAAGATACGAAAAACCATTTACATAAAAGAGACAGTTCTATTTTTAAATGTCGAATCGTATCGCTGTCTCTTTCTTCGCCTGAGCTATGACGAAAATTCGAGTTTTTCGAGATTGTTCGAAACAATCGAATTTTCCTCATAGCTCAGGCGAAGAAAGAGACAGCGATACGATTCGACGTTTAAAAATATAACTGTCTCTTTTCTGTAAATGGTTTTTCGTATCTTTTGTTTCATTTATCTGTCAAATTTGTCAATGTTTGCAATTTTGAATTTGAAAATGTTCGGAAGAGATTTAAGCCGGAAAATAGTATGGACGTAACAGATCTGTATAAGTACAATATCATTGGTTTTTGTGCTTTGTCCAATAACTAGTACTGTCCAATCACTAGTCATGTTTTTACGAAGTTCTCCACAAAAAAATACGATTTGTCAAATATTATTATTTATGGTAATTTGTAAGTTTGTCACTGTCAAAATAATTCCAAAATAAATGTGGTTAGGTTTTTAGATGTTTTTATTTTATTGAAATAATTTCGTTATTTAATTAAAATATAAATAAATTTACTAGAAATCGAAATAAAATGCTTGCAAAACATTTGAGTAAGTTTTAGTGCAAGAGTTTAAGTTTATTTTCTGATAACAACAATGGCAACTTTCATAAAAGTTATTCCTTTTTATCTTCAGGATTTCGGGCGTGGAATATCATATTTTCGCGTAAAAGTTCCACTACGGTAGAAGCGAAGCCTATAGAAAATACTGAAACAAGTAAGTTAAAAATGACCACCAATAAAATGCCACAATTTATCTGTCAAGCAATTTTTTACTTATTTTCTATTAAACTAAATGTTTAATAGAAAATAAGTAGGAGGCGTCGATTGACTGAAAACTAAGCTAACTAGTGACACTCCTTTAAACTCTTCTATTTCATTATATTTACCTATCTGCAAATAACAAAATGTGTATCATATGTAATACAATAGTATGTGCTGGTGTGGTGTGCAAACATAGTACAATCTGTTTTCATAATCTTTTGTATTGTTTGTATTTTACAGCTACTGTATCGGAAAAGAAAAACCCTTTAGAATATCCTGATTACTTTCAAGTTCACAATTTGTTTACTGTGAAAGATTTGTTTGATGCCAGAGTACATTATGGTCACAAAGAAGGTTCCTTGAATGAACAAATGATACCATATTTATATGGCTCCAGACTTGGACATTTAATCTTCGATTTAGACGTAACAGCTGAACACCTAAGAAAAGCTTTGAATTTTACTGCCCATGTTGCTTATAGAGGAGGTATAATATGCTTCTTTAATAGAAATGCACTCAACGCTCATCTTGTAGAGAAAACAGCAATAGAGTGTGGTGAATATGCCCACACAAGATTCTGGCGGGGTGGTATATTCACCAATGCAAATCACCAATTTGGTGCAATCACAAGGTTGCCAGATTTGTGCATATTTTTGAATACACAGAATAATATTTTAAACCAGCACACAGCAGTGAGGGATAGTGCAAAGATGTTAATTCCAACAATTGGTATCGTTGATACTAACTGCAATCCCAATCTTATTACGTACCCTGTGGCCGGAAATGACGACACACCTGTGGCTATAGAACTCTACTGTAAACTATTCAAAGGAGCAATCATGAGAGGAAAAGAGGCAAGGATGAAGTTCTTACAAGAGGAAAGTTAATAAATACACTGTGATGAAGCCAGTAACATATTTTATATAGTAACAATTTCATTAGCATAGACTATAGAATAAAGTAAAATTAACACTTGATTGAACTATTTTACTTCAAAAGATAATATAGATTTTTAAAGTCACCCATGGTAAAAGTATCCTTTTAAAATATTTTACAATATTATGCAAATTATGATTGAAAAGTGAGTATTATGCATTTATCCCATTTTAGCTTTTACCACTGCTAAATAATTTTAAGTATAATGGTTTTTTAAAGAGAAAACTTTTTGGTGTGATATCACAAAATGAACTATGATAAACTGTCAATTTAAAGTGGGATTAAATTTTTGGTCCACAAATTCCTGTTTCCTAAAATTATTTTATCCCAGAAGAACTTTACGCATCATGTGGGACGAGTGAGGATTGCTGTCAACCTCTCTGCTCTCCCAGCTGCCTGTGATGCATTTGGAACTGCATAGATATTGTAATAGCGGGATCCTATAGCGACCACAGAAGTCAACAAACTTGATATGCTCCACACGGTTGTCGAAAAATACACCTGAAATAAAAAAAAAAAAAATATTATACGTTATGAAATGGACCAATGGGGATATCAACAGTCCCTACGATTCGGATATGGAAATTAAACGCGTTATTATTGGCAAATCAAAGCTAAGCGCAAGCTTTCATTAGCTGTTGGAAAGTTATCGAAACCGTATCGAATTTCGTGTTATGAATCAGGTGAAGGTCCCAGAAGACTGTCAAGACGTATCATAATAATTATGTTACTAACTCCTCTGATTTTGGACCTTTTGGTTACTAATTGTATGACGCCAAACAGAACGTAAACGGTATTTGAAACCCCTAGTCGAACCGGTCTTGATGCTATTGGCACTACCTCATGAATAACCATATTTTAATGTCGTAAATGGACACTCGCAATACTCTGTTAAAAGTAAAGCCCTTTACCCCTTAACTAAGTTTAAGTAAAACCCACACCTTCTCTTGGACAATGGTGAAAAACGTCCTTATTACGCGGCAGCGAAGCTACGCGACACTAAACAATATGTGAATTGTGAAGTGTTGCATCTGCTGCTGTGTGGCTTGGTCATGAAGCGGACAATTTTATTACATCCATACTAATTATTATGTAGATACTAACATTTTATATTATTAATGCGAAAGTGTGTCTGTCTACTACCTCTTCGCGCCCAAACTGCTGAACCGATTTTGCTGTTTGGTATGGCTTTGAGTCCCGGGAAATGACGTAGGATACTTTTTATCCTGGAAGGTGCGGTTTCGCAATAAACGTGTTTTGGTGCAACGGTGTTGCGGGCGCCATCGAGTTTCTACCTTTGCATTTGGGGTTGACACAGCACTGTGCCTGTTTCAAATAACCCATTAATGTAACTGGAATATCCCCGGTTCTGATGGGTATTTCGTGTAGTTTGATGGAACGAGCTGCTAGTTCCAGGAGCGAGGGCGGCTGGAGAGTCATGTCTCTCACGAACCGCACGACCAGTGGATTGTCTCGGAGACTGAGCTGAAATATCAAAGATATCATGGTCAGTTTCGTTATTGAAAATTAGAAGACGTGTCAGGGTATGATTTAAATGGCAAGATTATGGTGGTAAGTTGTGATGCTAATTATTGCTGTTAAGTTGTTAACCTAGATCCTAGAAGAATTGCCGAAGATCGCCGATGCGAGAGAGAGAGGCATCAACAACGCTATCTCACCGATAGTTTCGTATTAAAATTTTGTTAACATCGAAAATCGAAATACATAGACTATTTCGCGGCTCGTGACTCGACGCATCGCATTTTCAACTTCTATAAGCTGTTGATTTTTATGCATGGATAGGACGCCACTTTAGTCGTACCATAATATGCACAATGCATGCCATTATAGTTTATTTCTATTCCTCTAGTAACGAGACATTTCTATTTTCTGGGTCTTATAACTCTTATATCTGACTAGGCATTATCATGCGAGCGCTCGAGAAAATGTAATCTCAATAATATGTCATGTTTGTTTAAGGGTTCTTATCAGTCTTGGTGTTTTATACTCTTATATCATACCTAACGATGATTGTGCATAATACAAACCTCTGTCAAACATTTTAACTTGATAAGTTGGGTTGGCAAGGTCTTTAGTTTGTTTTTGTGTATGTGCAGGGATCTCAGTTGGTTCAAATTAGCGATGCTAGCTGGTAACTGCTCGATGAAATTATCGTTTAAGACCAACGCTTGCAGCGATTTTAATGCTCCAACCGAATCCGGGACTTCGGTCAGTTGATTTCCTGCCATCGACAGAACTTGCAGACTGTAAATGAACAAGAGAACAGAAGTTGATAAAATGTTTGCTATATTGGGATAATTAATAACTTATGTAACGTTTAAGTACAAGAGCATGAGTTGTTTTAACAATGTAGTTGGACTACAATCTACATAATTTAGTCAATAGGTTAGATTGTTTCTTCGGCTTAACGGCAACTTTGTTTTTGTCGCTGATCGCTTCCTCATTATTATTCATGTTTAAAGGTTATCAAAAATCTTGTCCTGCGGTATCGTTCGCGTGCCCTGTCGGTCGTCCATATTATTGGGTGTAACTTGTAACTTATATTATCATTTAGTTATGTTTAGACTTTAGAGATATAAACTATGAACACGTTTAGTTTATCTTTATGAGACAAAGGCCTAATCTTCTAGAGTTACTTAGTCATCAGTACAACATAAAAATGCCAGGGCAATAAGGCCAACCATAACCTGCAGTAATTGCGCATTTATAGTACAAAGACGTAGCCGTCAATACTATAAATTGAACGGCACTATTATCCTATTAACGTTTGGTCTAATCTGTTACAGGTCGAGTCCCCGCTTTTAGTATTCAAAGCAGCTTTATCTGAATATCACGCGAATACTTCGTGACTCTTTTGAATCTCGTATGTATCACAGTCTGCATACTTTTTAGCACACACTGATAAATTTGAATGTAGACTGCTGTGTAGTGGGCAAATAATGATAGGCTTTTGATAACAGAAAGTACCAGAAATGACAATAATTTTATTTAAACAGTTTTTAAGAAACCATTTTATTTCATACTTCATTATTATGAGGCGTTTGGACCAGATTTTTATTTCCACAAAATGAGAAATGGATTTGATTGGACCTCACCTTTGAGCTCTTTTTAATGATAACATCAAGCTACTTGAAAATAATTATTTTCATGTACTTTTAAAGGCAGATATGAAAAATAATTATAGTTTTTTTTTTCTATGGACGCTTCACATTACACCACGTCAATCTGGCCCCGTGGTAAGTACCTGAAGGACTTATGTTACGGGTACCAGACAACGAAAATATATTTAAGTAATACTTTTATACTATACATAATATATTTAAGATTTTTATTAGGTATATGATACAAATATTTAATACACATCCATGACCTAAGAACTTAGAAAACTTTTTGTTCCGTCGGCGGGATTCGAACAGCCCACCAACTAAGCCACAGAGGTCGTCAAAGAAGATGAAGATACTTTGAGTTCCGAGAAAGGTTAGGATACTTTTTATCACGGAAAAATGTACGGTTCCCCGCGATAAACGAATTTTGACGCAACGGAGTTGTGGGCGTCATCTAGATGTAGATAGATTCGCTTGTAATTGGTTTTAACTTTTAATACGCAGGTACGTAGGTGATTACTTACTACGTTTTACGATTACTTGCATCGTGAATTGCGACTGCTAATCTGTTGTTATTAGTATTTCTAGGAATGATTCAGCTTTAACAGAACCATAACAAACAATATCAAGCTAGATAAGTTTATTAGCAATAACAAACATTTAGTTAATTTACACTTTTCCTATAAATTTTGAAATGCTAATGATTTTTTGGTCATGGAGTTAGTTAAGTAGTCTAGGAAGTTAGCTTCCTCAAAATGTTGAATAGGTTTAACTCCAGTGACAGTGATATCGTGTTGATTTATATACTCCTCTGCTTCGTAGGGTGATCTATTTAGTTCATCAGGGGATAGTAAAAATATTTTTTGAGGATTGTTGTAGTGACATGGAGCTTCAGTCAGAACAACGAATGTTTTGTCCGCCGGAAAACTCTTTCTTCCCAAATACATAGTTAATCGATTGGGCTGTAAGCGAAAAGATGCATCATTATATTATCCCTCTTCGTAATACCACTTTTCTCAAGTTTATAAATCGTTGCAGTTTGAACCACGATATATAATTTAAGGGGATGAGAGCAGAGCAGCGTCCGACTACGGTCTACGAAAGAATACCCCGCGCTCGCTTTCCTCCCAATATTTTTGAAAAATCCTTGGAACAGTCGGGTGGAGTATGCCTCTATCGTGACTTGCGAATGGCAACAGGTAGTATCATTAAGGATTTGTTTGTTTTGTTTGAAAATAGAACTCGGTCATTGTTTTTATTTTCTTTTTGAAAACTTATGTCTTGGATACAGAAGAGTTTCTTAGTTCGTCTTTTCTATCCCTATGTTCTTTACTGTTTTGCGCCTTAGTGACAAACCCATAACCAGATACTAGCCTGTAGCAGTAGGCTGTACCTAAAAATCCTCCAAACGGCCGGATTACGTTTTATTATATTTAAGTTAAAATCATTGGTGCCACGACATTGTACTTGCAAAAGTTACGTTCCTCTTTTAGTTTTAAGTACTTTTTTGGCCGTATACGATCTTGCTGCACTAACACGCAGATAAAGTTAGACGTAACAGCTATAATGAACCTTTTCTACACTGCACACTACATAGTTAAGCAGTTGAACTTAGAAGTGTGTGATAATGTACGCTTTTGCAATGCAGGAGGCGACCCCGAGACGAATAGGCCACGGCCTTGGGCCAGTGCTTTTGCTTGCTGTATTTGAATTTCTAATTTAGGCAAAGAATACATAACAAACGTTAAGTAACTATTGTTAGGTATTCTTACTCTTGTCTTAGATTCCAAAAGAATATTAGTTACCTACTTAGATATTAGCCCAAGACTATTCTGGAATAAACAACAGCAAAATATAATTTCTAAAGATTGTAGATAATCAGTTGAATAAATTATTTATGTTCCTAAACTTTAATTAACTAAAACAAGTAATCAATAACCATTAGCCAATGGATCTTGTGTGTGCACAAGTGATCAAAGTACTGGCTACTGCACTATAGTTCTGCATGATCTAAGGTACCTGTGACTTATGAGGTTAAAATTGTATTGTAAAGATTAGTTTTCTTATTATGTTTTATAAGTACTTATGTGAGTAAATAAGCATTTTAAAAGTAAATATATTACTTACCCATTTAGTTTCCAGACATCTTTGGAAATGTTTACTATTTTATTAGCTGCTAAATAAAGAAACCGTAGCGACGATAAGTCTAATATTTGTTCTGGGAAAAAATTAAACTTGTTTCCACTCAAATTGAGTTCCTTGAGCGTGTTTTTTGAGGCACTGAAGCATTTCGGGAGCGACTCATTTGTGAGATAATTGTGTTTTGCCCTCAAAGATGTAAGAGGACAATATTTAAATACGTCAGGTAGAGAGGTGAGACGGTTGTTGCTGACATCAAGCATTCTCAAATTGCTAAACTTGTTTAAGGATTCTGGTAGTTTCTGTATTCGATTGCCATGAAGAAGGATAATTTCATAGTTTTCTGCACAATCTTTCTCTTCAATTATACCTATTAATTCCGTTGATATTGTGGTACAGTCTGCGAGTCGGCTGGATAGGTCGAGTGTTTTTTGCTCCCTGCTATCACTATCGCAGCTGTCTGATGTATAGCACTCCATATTGTACGAAGCACGTAATGTTGCCTTACAAAGTTTTTATCTTCAAGTTATGAAACGCAGCATCAAATTCACATTATCAGTAGGTACTTAAATGTAATTTACACAAACACACAACATGATCCTTCGCTGCGCACGCGCAACGCGCAAGTGCGCAACTGTTTGACTGCAGCTGAATAGTTAATGAGCGAATGGTGTGGTTATACGTAAATAATAATATACATAACCTATTTGATAAGATTACGCTAGATTGAGAACACCAGTGGGCGGACGACAGCAACAATAATTCGTCGTTCATTTAAATTGCATTTTAATATTATGTATTTAAAGTTTAAAACCAAAACCAAAAAACAGGTTTTAGTAAGTATGCGTAAGGGTTTTGGATGTCCAAAAATAAAATATTTATTATACCTACGGTGAAATACTGTCATCATCAAACATTACCGTTCATTGCATTATAAATTACAATAAAATAAACACAAGACTTCTCTTAATTTATATTTATTTTACTCCAAGAAATTAAAATATCAAAGGTTAGACTACCCAGTAAAATGTCAAAACCCAAAAGTTCAAAATTTCAAAACTCAAAAAGAATCAATTATTTTATACTGTGTTGTAGTCTATGACCATAGACTACAAAATCAAAATTGTTAGGCATCTTTTATGTTCAATAGATGGCGCTGGAACGAAATATCTCTTGAGCAACGTGCAGCTTGAAGTAGGTATGACGTCACATTTATTCATTCTTCAGTAGAGTGCGTTTCATCGAATAGTTCCTTTGCCGTCATGTTGGCATTACTGTCTGTCAATAACGTAAACACGGCTGACATGCTCTGCGAGTATGCATAAGTTTTACTGTGATTTCGTGAGAAAATCATGCCGAAAACATTAAAGAGTGGTGAAAGAATGATGGTGTTAAGAGTGAAAGTATTTTGTGAACGTGAAAAACGTAACGGGGGCCCAATAAATGTGAATAACTCAGGTTGCCGCCATTTCAGCTTAGTGAAATAGGGTTACCAGCATCAGTTTAATCACCCTGAAATATAGTAAAACTTATGAATACTCGCAGAGCGTGTCTACCGTGCTTACGTTATTAACAGACAGGAATGCCAACATGATGGCAAAGGAACTATTTAATTAAACGCACTTTTAGTGACGAAAACTACAAACATGCGTCATGCGAACAAAGTCGCGGGTAAAAGATAGTACTTATATTATTATTATCAGGGCGAGCGAAGCGAGACCTAGTATATCCCACAACCTGTACATTTTGTGGTACACTTTACGGAAAAACTATCACGCCTATTGATTTGTGCTTTAACATAGTAATTTTTATTTACATAATATGTGTTATCATCAGTCAGTCAAGGTGTAACGACGCGAGCCCTCACAAAGCTAGGCTTTTAGCTAGTAAATGCGAAAGTAACTTTGTTGTTTGTTTGTTACGCCTTCACGCATAAAGTACTAAGCGGATCATCATGAAACTTTCATACGTACACATTGTCTGGGGTATGGAGAAGGACATAGGGTACCTTTCATCCCGGGAAAAGGAACGGTCCCCGAGGGATAGACGTTAACGCAGGATAAGCCGCGGGTGAAAGTTAGAATTATATAAAATTAGGGAATTATTAAAAGTGTTTTGTGATAACATGTTATTATCTCCCCTAATTTAAGGTAGCACAGTAAAGATAATGAGGCAACACTAATTTGCATTAGTGCCAACATGACGGCAAAGGAACTATTTGATGAAACGCACTATACACATTACGTTCCGTTAAAATTTTGAAAATTAATAGTATCTAGAAAATAGTTTTATCAAAGGAAGAACTTTGAAATTTTAGAGCGCGGAAGGTATGAAGACGGATTTTTTTGAGTTTCCAGCATTGTTTTCATAGAAAAAGTTGTTCATTTTGACGGGCTCATTTGATGGTTTTAAATGTGCTTAAGCACAGTCTGTCAAAAAAGACAAAAGTGGTAACATCGTAGTGTTCGCGCCTTAGCTGCGAACACCTACACAATCGTCGAGCGCGGCCGTTGGCGTTCTTCCATCCCACTCACACGCACGAGAACATTCGCGGCGCGGTACGAGGTACACCGCGAACCACTTCTATACCGTGGACGCTCATATTTCAAAATCATTAATATAATGTATTTGTATATATTGTATTTGTATAAAAAGTACAGTTTTCATTTATTCTCTTAAGTTTGAACGAACAGTAGTGTCATCCCTTTTTTCTTAGATTGATTTGAAAGGGACGACACTGCGATGTTGCCACTTTTTAATTTCATGACTTTTTTGACAAACTGGAACATAATTGAACTTTATAAAGATAATGGCGTATCTTTGTAGTAAAAATGACAAAAATTAAGATCAATTTTTTGTTCCTTTGACAGAACTGGAGCCATTAAGAAGACGCCTGGCCGAAGTCGCCGCTTGGTCACAATTGATTTAGTCACTAAATTAGGACAAGTGGAATCAAAAGCTTCTAATTAGTCTTCTTTTTAGGATCCTAATTAGAAGAACTTCTAAATTTAGTCAAATGGAATAAGTGCTTTAGCTTTACCCACTGAGCCATATGAAACTATAAAAATTTAAACTACTTTATAGTTTAAAGTCGTTTAAATATGGAAGTTACTGTCGCACTCGCTACTCGCTAGATGGACTTTACCCTCCAGACCATGAAGCTATTATAGAGAGGAGATGGCCTAAGCAACTGTGCACTGTGATTTTCAACTAGGTCCTGACGTCATCATTGTGGGCGGGGCTTAAGTCAGTACACTTTCAGCGTTTGTCAGGTGCACACGTAACGAGACTCCCAAAAAATTAGTGTTTTTTGCGTTGTTAACAAGGAAAGGATGAAGTATTGTGTTTTATAATGTCGAAAACACTCAGACAGACGTTCTGAATTTCTGATAATATAAATACCATCATATTTCATTTGTAAATAATTTTAAATGTAATTTACATATAAAAGTTTTAGAACATTTTAGCTTTCAGCGTTAATTATACTACTTGACACTAGATGGCCAGACCTTTGAAAGATAATACAGACGTAAATGCTTATAATTTTGCATAAGTTTATTGCAATAATCATACTTGAATACTTAAAACCGTGATACACTTTGTCTTAAACACATTTAATAGCTAAAACCGTAGGTACTTATATAGCTTTTATTATCATATTACTTATAAAGCGCCATCTGTCGTCATCTTGGATAACTACTATGAACGTAACAAATATCCAGGGCCGTATTTAGAATTAAATTATTAATCGACTTCCAACAAACGAGGGGGTTGTATTTTTATTAAGTATCGCAATGACACTTTGTTTGCTAATGTTGATTGTTGACGCGCGCGGCTGATATTTGGCCAGCCGTAGGGTCGACAAACAAAAACGTTTTTAATTGCGGACATTTCTTTTAAGTTTTTGTTTTTTTTTTTTTTGTGATAATAATAGGTAATATGTGTTATTATAGTAATTGATTAATAAAATAATAGCTGAATGAAATAAAATTATCAATGAATGTGTCATTGATAAAATATTACCACAGATCTTTTTCATGAAAATTTTGGATTCGCTCAAAAATAAAAAAATAAAGTACTTAACTGAAAGAGTTGAAGCTGCCACGGGGTTGACCAAAAACAAGGTCATACCTTAAGGTTGGGTTGCACCAGAGGCGTGGTTAAAGTTAAAGTTAAGGTTATAGTTAAGGTCAATTTAACTTTAACCTTAACTTTGATCGGAGAAATTGACAGGTGACAGCTGGTCCAACAAGGTTATAAATGAACGTGGGTGGGGGCGCTGCTGGTAAAGGAGAACTGTCAAAAATGGCGTTTTTTGTATGATGACAGCGTTAGTTCCTTTTTTCGTCACGCGCATTTAAAACCTTGTCGAGCTCTATGGTTATGGTTAAATATGGCGTCTTGATGGCGTCAATTTTAAATTTTAACCAAGGATTTGACATTTTGCATTGTAGTTAAAGTTACACTTAAAGTGAAAGTTAGTTGGTGCAACCCAGTCTTACGGCCGTTCCCAATATTTGATCTATCTCTGGTTTTGCACTACTAGAGATAGGAATAGCTCACAATTGACATAAAATATATGTCTCTAATGTCTAATGTGAGCTATTCCTATCTCTAATAGGGCAAAACCAGAGATAGATCAAATATTGGGAATGGCCGTTAATGTACAGAATTGGTCGATTACTTACCTATAAATTAATGCTATCAGAAAATTTTGCTAACGCTACTTTTTTAGCAAACAAAACTATCATTGCGATCCCATTCTGATCGAGCGTGGATTATCATCTTTCATGTACTTACCATCGAAGAAATTGATTCATAGTCCATAGGCCGCCCCCCCCTCCCCCTATTACCTCTTAAAAGGCCGGCAATGCACCTGTAGCTCTGCTGATGTTGCGAGTGTCCATGGGCGACGGAAGTTGCTTTCTATCACCGGTGGTAGGCATCATGTAGACGTTCAGAGAACATTTGAAAAAATTTATTCTGAATAAAAAAGTTTGAGTTTATCAGGTGACTCGTTTACTCGTATGTCCCCTTATTTTACATTAAAAAATCGGTCAAAATACTAACCCTTACTTTATTAATTGCACTTATTTAATAATTAATAATATACATTTTTTAAAGTTCTGAGTACGTCCCATAATATTCAAGAATTTTGACATCTAGTGTTAGATACCTAGCTGAACTACGTAGTAACATCAACATCGACCTAAGCTAGTAGTTTTGCTTTTAGCCGATAGATGAAAGATTGAAAAGTGGGCGGAGCTTGACACCCCCTCACCCCGCAAATTGTTACGCGTCGTTTCTTAAGGAAATTCGATTACGACACCTCCTCTCTATATTAGCTTCATGCTCCAGACGGACTTCCCCAAGTTGACCATACATGAGATTTTAATAGTAATATGATTATTATGAACTATGAGTATTTTCGTGAATTATTTATCATATTATTTACAATTATTCAATACAAATTACAATACATTACTTATAAAAATAACTTTCGAATATTTTCGAAAGTGCGTATAGTGAAACGCATCGGTCATACGTCACAGATCGAAGATGCGATCAAGCCCGAGCGAAATCCGAAATGAGCCGAATGAAGCGAACATGTCTGTGAAGTCCGAGAAACTAAAAATTTGTCGTTCACTGTATTGATGTAAATTTTAAAAATCTAGGAAAATGATATTGTAAAAGTTTATTGAAACAGTTTTATTAACATTTTAATGATATAATAGTGTTAGTTTTGTTAATATAGTCCAGAACGTTGTAAAACATCGGTAAAGTGCGAGAGTTTAGTGCGAGTGCTAGCAAGGGTGGTAACGAGAAATGTGAAGTAGTATCTATGAAGTTCAGGATTCGGCCGTTTATTTTATACCTATAATAATGAGCGGACGCCCTAGGACCACATCATTCGCCGAGGGCAGCAAATCCGTTCGAAAGACATTCGATAACAATCAACCACCCAAACCACCTCTCGGAGGAGTAAAAATTAGCAGTGAGTACCACCTAACCATTCTTTGTCGGCCATCGTGATTTCTTAGACTGACGTTTCCTAATTCTGACACTAGTATGGCTGCTATCTACTAAATCTGCGTAGTATTAAGATATTTCAATTAAAGTTTATTATACGAGTATAACATACGATATGTTTCAATAAGATATGGCTGCGGGATCGAAGCTAGATCTGCCACATAAGCTCCGGCTTGCTTTGTGACAGACATCGATATAGTGTCAAAATATATTAGAAAAGTTTCAAACGTCATTTTTTGGTTAAATATTCGTATGCTTTTTATACTTTATCCGCTTGTTCTACTTCGTATAGTACAGTTTACCCGCCTGCCAACTAGTTTTAGGTCTGAGGTTATAAATTGCACACTGAAACCAATTGCTAGAAGTAGCTTCATATTTGTAGTAGTTTCTACCCTAATTGGTCTTATTCTTGTCCTTTTAACACCAGATATTAATTAAAAATGCAAATTATATGTGTAGCTATATCTATTCCATAGTAACTTTTCTATTCCCAATATGCTATTGCCTTCCTTCCTCCAGATTTCTTGAAAAGAATGATGAAACATGCATGCTTATTTGACCAGGGCAAGGCATAGGATAGGATGATTTTTATAGTTGACACATCATATTCATGTTTGTATTATCACAGCATGTAAATTACTGGTTCCATTTTAATGAATTGAGGTATCAGTAGACGAAATAGCTCAGGGTAACATAGGCTTCAAAAAAATTAAGACAAAGGCACACAGTCTAACAAATAGGTCTCTTACGGCCGTTCCCAATATTTGATCTATCTCTGGTTTTGCCCTACTAGAGATAGGAATAGCTCACAATTGACATTAGGGACATATATTTTATGTCAATTGTGAGCTATTCCTATCTCTAGTAGGGCAAAACCAGAGATAGATCCAATATTGGGAACGGCCGTTAACCCATCAACTCCCAACTCCTCGCGATAACAAAAGATTTCCAACAATCCGTGATTAAGTGATTAATTAATGCAGCCCAATAAAAGGTTGCTTATACCTTCAAAATAACATAGAAGTCATAAGTTTTGATATACATGTACATTTTGTGCATATTCATAATACTTTTATTGTGACATGTCAATAGCAAAAAAATCATAATTTTGGCAGAACCCCGTTGAGTATGGAACTTCTGTAATCTTTAAAATACTTGTACTACGGCCAGCCATAGACGGACCTTCTTGCAGTTGGTTCTTGACTTAACACTGTCTGGCTGACTGATCTCTATACAGCAACCGCTGTACGATCAGGCATAGATCTGCAATTTCCATACTAAATTCATATACAGGCCACTTGAGCAGTTGTTGAGTGTTCGGTGCAAATTTCAACCTCTCTAAAGCATTCGGTCCTGACTGCAACTTGCGGTCTGTCTATGGCCAGTCTTAGTTATACTTATAATATTATCATTTGGATTGTAAACAATCTTTTGTGGTTTTTTTAATCTTTAAACTTTTTTTTATTGAAACTTACTTCTAACATAGTTACACAACATGTTTACAATCAATTATTTATAATAATTTATTTATTTATTTCAATTTAGAGCATCGTAAAGTGTTTTGGGCTCTATCATAGCATTCTGTTAGTATGGAATGTATAAAATAACAATCTGTATTATAGTGAACACATAAGCACACAGCTCAGTTTTAAATTTTACCTTAGCCCCTCATTTTTACTTGCTACTGTATCTTTTTTCAATAAATCTACATTTAAAAATATATATCTTAAATAGATATAAGTATCGAGGAACTACTGGTCCGATTTGAAAAATTATTTTACTGTTGGATAGCCCATTTATTGAGGAAGGCTATAGGCTACATTTTATCACGCTAGGACTATTAGGAGCGAAGAAATAGAGAAGAAAGGGCTTATTTGAACGCTAATCTCAGGAACTACTGGTCCGATTTGAAAAATTCTTTCAGTGTTAGATATCCCATTGATTGAGAAAGGCTATAGGCTATATTTTATTACGCTAAGACTAATGGTAGCGAATAAATAGAGGAAAATGTGGAAAAAACGGGGGAAATTATATGAAAGCGCTAATCTCAGGGACTATTGGTCCGATTTAAAAAATTATTTCAGTGTTAGATAGCCCATTTATCGAGAAAGGCTATAGGCTATATTTTATCTCGCTAAGACTAATAGGAGCTAAGAAATATAGGACAATGTGGAAAAAACGTGGGAAATTATATGAAAAGGCTATAGGCTATATTTTATCACGCTAAGACTAATAGGAGCAAAGAAATAGAGGAAAATGTGGAAAAAACGGAGGAAAATTATTTGAAATTGCTTATAATCTTAAGAACTACTGGAGCAATTTTTATGTTAATTGGCATTTGCCAATTAACATAAAAATTGCTCCAGTTTCCGCAAAAAATAGCCTTTGTTCCTTCACGTGGTCTATTCTTCATATTTATGAAGAATAGACCAAGTGAAGGAACAAAGGCTATTTTTTGCGGAAAAATGTACGGTTGCCTGAAATTCCTAAATTACGCAAGTAAAGCCGCGCGGAACATCTATACTTATATAATAAAATCGTAGGAAAGTCAATTCTGTACATTGAATATTTTTGTACAATAAATAATACTTGGGATGTGATCTACTATGCTAACGCGGACGAAGTCGCGGGCAACAGCTAGTAGATATTAATACCTTTCAAAAAATTCCCCCCCCCCCCCCCCGTTTTTTCCACATTTTCTTCGCTCCTATTAGTCTTAGCGTGATAAAATATAGCCTTCCTCCACAAATGGGCTATTTTATATCTAAGGCATCCATTATACGCTCATGCAAGCGTCAGTCAATTCCGTCAATCATGAATTATGTTTGACTGATGGTGACTGATGGACTGATGAATGTATCCAGATTTTCGTCAATCAGCTTCATGCAACCGTCAGTCACGCTCTTATACAGTAGGTTACCCATGACCAGTCACAGTCATGACTGTGGTAAAACTGACAGCAAAACCTACCGTCTAATGGATGCCTAGCACTCAAAGAATTTTTCAAAACGAACCAGTAGATCCTGAGATTAGCGCGTTCAAACAAACAAACTCTTCCGCTTTATAATATTACTGACATAATATTATTATTTATTAAGTATATAAAATTCTCTTGTCACTATGTTAGTTACCATACTCCTCACGGCTTTACTGATTTTTACCAAATTTTATATGCAATATTCAGTAGGTCTGAGAATCGGCTATTGTGTACTTTTTATATTGATAATAGTGCATTTGTTGAATAAATAATAGTAAATTATTACATTTTTGTGCGACGGGATAGCGATGGATGTTGCCATTGTGCCATACTTATTTAGTCACTTCAGTAAAATAATACGGGCGAAATACTTTATATGGCAAAACAACGTTTGCCGGGACAGCAGCAGTATCTATATATTAATACGTGAGCCAAAAACTTTGTATCCCTTTTGACGAAAAATTATGCTCTTTTATTTATGGTTGAAGTCGGTTGACAACAAGTTGACAAATTGAAAAAGGATTATTGTTTTTTTTATTTAATTTTAGATACTATTAGACAATGCTTAAACGGCCAGTCTGATATATCAGCTGAGTCCCAGAGACAAGAATTGAAAAAACTATGATGAAGTCAATATTTTTTACAAAATATAGGTAGCAGTCCTAATGTCGTTGCAAGTAAGGTCGAATTTCGACCATTGGGCGATCTCTAGTTAGTATAGATTTTCAGACAAATAGCTTGAAATGTAAATTAAAAAAAACATAAAGATGTCATGATACTGTGAAGGTCTAAAACTCACACTATCTTCAATGACTTTTCTGTCACACATTATTATAAACAAAATGTGTAACTTGTGACAAAATAATCGTTACCATACCTTTATAACTCCCACACCGGTTTCCGTGACGGTGGCCAGTTTCATTGAAACCAGGCCAGTTACGCAGAAGTAATTTTATAGTACCCAAGTGTGTGCGCAATACACAGCAATCTCTATTCCTTTTACTCTCATAAGTCATAGCCCAGTGGGACGGAAGACCGACACGACTGGCGAGAGGTCAGACGCAGGATCGAATTTTTACATGCCCATCCGACGCATGGATCATCTTACTTGTCAGACAATCAGGTGATCAGCATGCATTGTCCTAACCAAACTTGGAAATAACATGTTTCCAACGCGGGAATCGAACCCACGACCTCCGAGTCAAGAGCTATGCTCTGAACCACTGGACTACGGAGGCGAGATATACTGATTGTAATATATTATTTTGTGTGAAATGTAACATCTTGTGTAGAAAAATGCCTATTACCATATTATGCTTGCGCTAGCAAGCTAGTAAAAAGCTTATTCTAGGACCAATTATGACCAATAATATTGGATTGGATAGATGCCTGAGTTAAATAAATAAATAAATAAAAATAAATAAATCGAAGTCCTGAAATGCTTTATTTTGAAAAAAAACTATATTACAAAAAGCTTTTTGAAAAAAAAAGGTTTTAAATGTTTCAAAAGAAGAAAATAAATTCAACTGGGCATTTTCTGAAACTCAACTGGATTTGACTTGAAGCCAAGTCACGTCATTTCACGTCACGTCACGTAAAGTCACGACACGACACGACACAAACCGATACGACACGACACGACTTGACTATTACTTTTCAATTTACTCTCAATGAGCCCTTTTATTTGATAAGTACCCATATTGCAGAGGTGCATTAAAAATAACTATTCCCCTATCTTGGATGAGCCGCCATGATAGATGTAGAATGAAATTATATTCGTTTTCGAGTTACTTTAAAAAAGCCCTTTCATTTAATAATATATTATTGTAGGACTGCATAGAAAATAATTATTTCGCCATCTTGGATGGTCGGCCATATTGGATTTAGAGTGATGTCACATACCATATCGTGCATTGTCATCCAAACTAAACGCGCATGCAAAATTTTAGCTCAATCGGTTAAATAATATATCTACTTCAAAATTGAGTTCCAAAATTCCACCGCAACATACTAACTGTATACATACAGAGCAAGTTAAATAAAAGCTTTTAAAAACCATGCGTTGATTTCTTTGCCAGTAGGTCCCTTGAGATTCGCAGTACTTTTCAGCCCAAATTCCAACAGTGTGCAGGAGCATAATCTTAAAAATATCGGTTCTCCGAATGAATGATGTCTAATAGCGTTTGATATTACATCCACTTGTCGATGTTATCAGGCCGTTATCAGCGGCTGGCGGCGATCTCGCGACTCGCGACCGAGCTGCTGCCAGTTGCCACTCGTCATGTAACTGTGCCAATGTGCGCTGCAAATTGCAATTCGCCTTTCGCTTAATTCATAAATTCGCGGTGGCCGGTCGCAGTAGCATTGCCAATCGATCGTTACTCCCAACTGTGATTAAAGTTTGATATTAAGAATGATAGAACGCGCGAACGGTTTTGATGGTTGTGATGTGATGTGATAAAATATGTTGAGACGTCGAGGCACCTACACTGTGAATTCTGATGCGAGCATTCGTCATGCCATCAAAACTACTACTACTAAATCAAAATCGGGTGAGTCTCGAATAATGCACATCAGCAAGGCATTGCCTTCGCATGATAGCTATGAATTTCCATAAAATATGATTTAGCGACGTCGCTATCGATTTTATAATACCTACTCTAACTTCCTGTGTTCACAATAACAAAAGTTGCGTTTGAATCATGAATGTGATATTTCTGTGGATACACAGAAGATACCGTTAGTATAAAACATGTTATGCGGCGTTTAGATAAAAGCTGTCTTAGTTCACATGAAAATTCGCCAATCGTGTGTAAAATTTAAAATTAATTATGAACCCTTTATTTAAATAAACTTTAGTTAGACCTGTTAGAAGATAAAGCTTCTTAAACGCTCTTGATTTTACAAGGAAAATATGTGGTAAGTTGATAACCAAATTATACAATCATGCAAACATTTTTGGTCCAGCGTCCTTTATTATTGGTAAATAAATAAGTTGTTGCGGTTAACAATAGTAGATATTTGTACAGCTGTATGTTACTCTCACTAAAATATTACATACTTTTAATTATTACTATGTACCTACTTTCAAAAATCGTATTATTATATTTTTTATGCATGATACGTAACAACGAGAAGATTTTTATGGTCACCCTTTCTAATTCCTTCTTACTTTTACCTGAACACTTGCGTCAATTGTGTATGATACCATATTTGAAAAATATTATCTATCTATATCTTAATATATATATTTCTTGTGTGCGTGTGTATGTGACTGAACTCCTCCTAAACGACTGGACCAATTTTGATATCTTAATATATATATTTCTTGTGTGCGTGTGTATGTGACTGAA
Source organism: Aricia agestis (assembly GCF_905147365.1). Lineage (NCBI taxonomy): Eukaryota > Metazoa > Arthropoda > Insecta > Lepidoptera > Lycaenidae > Aricia > Aricia agestis. The sequence continues at coordinate 7,657,474 of NC_056421.1, read as the reverse complement.
CTCCTCCTAAACGACTGGACTATAGTTGCAAAACTTCTGAAAAATTCCGAATAATTCCGGAATACTTCTGGGAAAGTTTCTTTAAATTTGAATTATTCAAAATGAATTTAATAAAAAAAAATATGAATTTTTATTTATGCTGAAAAATCGTATATTGCATCAATCATCGATCGCCGCCGCGCATAGAGCGTCTCCCGCCGGCCGCTATCACCGCTTCGCGCGCGCCGACTGCCACGGCGAAATATTCGACGGAAACATTGACAGAGTCGTGCGAGCGGGCGACGGCGCGCGGCGGCGCGGAAGGGAGATGCTCCCCGGAGAAGTTTTCCCTCACCCCGCGGAAAGATTCGTACCCCGCATTCGAATGTTTCCGTCGAATATTTCGCCGGAATAATTCAATGGAAATATACGTGTTTGTTTGTGGTTTGTGGTGGTTGAGTGAATTATTTGTTCAGTGGCACATTACGTACTTAAGTAAAATATAAATTGTTTATCTATACCTACTTCTAGGTTTAATATTATAAATGCGAAAGTGCGTCTGTTTGCCTGTCTGTCTGTTACCTCTTCACGCTCGAACCGCTGAACCGATTTGGCTGAAAATTAACATGGAAATACTTTGAGTTCCGAGAAAGGACATAGGATAGTTTTTATCCCGGAAAAATGTACGGTTCCGGCGCGATAAACGAATTTTGGCGCAACGGAGTTGCGGGCGTCATCTAGTTTTATCATAAATTAGTAATGGCGAATGGGATAGATTAATCTCTACTTACCTACTTATTACTTATATCCTATATATCCTATTGTAAGTAAATCAGAATAAAAACCATAAAAAATAAACGAACTTATATGATTAGGTATTATCAAAGAAAAGTAACCAGCCGCTATTTATCGCTAGTAATGATAATAAGCCAAAAAAGCCGTTTCTCGCCGCTTGGCTAATAATGTTAGTAACCGGCATCACATATTCTTAGATACACAACTAAAGATAAATAGTTTACAACTTCCAAGCGCAATTTTCCTCGTTATTTTTGACAGTTGAAATATTCCCAAAGTTTCGGAATATTTCGGAATACTTCCGAAGTATTCGACGGGAATAATTCGGAATCTTTCCCGCCAGCATCTATAGACTGGACCAATTTTGATGAAATTTTTTGTGTGTGTTCGTGGAGATTCGAGAATGGTTTAGATTTACAGTTTGGTCTACTGGAAAATGTTTTTTCAATTAATTTCTTATTTATAAGGAGTTGTTGATTTTGGAATGTTTACATTAGATCCGGCGGACGGCGCTATCATCGCATTCAATATTATTCTATTTCAATTTTAGTTTGTCCTGACAGATGGTGCTACGATTAATTTGAAAAAAATTTTGTTATTCAATTCATGTGCTGATTAAAATATTAAATAAATAACACATAGGCTACAATTTTAACCGACTTTCAAAATGGGGGAGGTGTTATGTTCGTTTTCTTATATTCAACGATTACTCCGCCGTTTGTTAACCGATTTTCAAAATTTTTCTTTTGGTATATAGGGTATCATCCCAATTTGGTATTATATTCAGAAAAGTGGTGATCTGATGAAGGATCCATAAGTAATCGAGGGAACTCCTGAAAACTTATAGGGAAACATATGGTGACTTCGGTTTCGTGAGAAGTATTCTAAGCATATGCTACCAACAAGTAAGATTTTGCACCGAGATATACCTGGTATACCGTGGTTCGGAAGGTGCTGAGAGAATTCCTGATTCTTTATAGATACAAGTTTGGGAGTTTCGGCGTTGTTTTAAGAACAGAAAGCATATGCTACTATGCAAATTACATTCTTCATCATCATCATCATCATCATCACTACCATATTATACCATTTCATAGTCTTTTAGATCGAGACTCGAGTTTGTCAAGCGATAATAAAAAAAAATCTATATCTACCTAATATTATAAACCTGAAGAGTATGTTTGCTTGAACGCGTCAATCTCAGAAACTACAGGTCCGATTTAAAAACTTATCTCAGTGTTAGATAGATCATTTATCGAGTAAGACTCATCATTTATCGAGAAGGTTATATTATATTATTACTCTAAGACTAATACGACAGAAGAAACTCAGGAAAATGTGGGAAAAACGGGGGAAATATTTTTTATGGGAAAATGTACCTACGGATTCTGTAAAATTTCTAATTTACGCGGGCGAAGCCGCGCGGGACATCTAGTAGGTATATAAATACGTGAGCGAAAAACATTGTAACCCTTTTTACGAAAAATGGGGAAACGTAGACGTGCATGAAATTTTGCACAATTATAGTTTATATGGTGAAGGATCGCATCGAGCTAATATTATTTTGATATTATGCTTTTATCATACATTTTTTTAACAAATAAAACATTAAACACACAACAATACGCTACAATGTGCACACTCAAAAAAATGACAGCTTTTCGAGTGACAAGCCTATACATACGAATTATACTCTTTTATTTATGGTTGAAGTCTGTTGACAACAAGTTGACAAATTGAAAATGGATTGTAGTTTTTTTAATTGAGTCTTAGAAACTATTAGACAATGCTTACGCAGCCAGTTTGAGGTCAGCTGAGTCCCAGAGACAAGAGTTGAAAAAAAAATACGATAAAGTCAATATTTTTTTACAAAATATAGTAGTTCTAATGTCGTTGAAACTAAGATCGAATTTCGACCATTGGACGATCTCTAGTATTTAGAATAACTTCAGTTAATCTTTAAACTGTCTTATTAGCGAAGATTAAGACAGGTCACAGGACTAACTGATCCATGTTGTCTGTCATGAAAAAGCATTATTTGACAAATAGCTTTTCCAACGTATCACAAAAAAAAAAGACTTCCACAGGAGTAAGAGCTGGCGCGCACTACGACTTTTAGTCGCGCGATTATTTTATCGACCTACACAAATTCAAATAAAATGTCACTTTATGAAATAGGCTATAGGTTTCATTTTGCTCTACGCTATTGAAAAGCCAGCATGGGTCGATAGTGAATTGTCGGTAGAAAATGAAACCTATAGCCTAATTCATAAAGTGACATTTTATTTGAATTTTGGTCGTTCGGTAAAATAATCGCGCGACTAAAAGTCGTGGTGCGCGCACGACTTTTTGCCGCGCGATTACTTTACCGACCTACAAAAATTCAAATAAAATGGCTATAGCTTTCATTTTCTACCGACATTGGTCTAGCAACCCATGCCGTCGCTGCTTTTCAGTGGCGTAGAACAAAATGAAACCTATAGCCTGTGTCATAAAGTGACATTTTATTTGAATTTTTGTAGGTCGGTAAAATAATCGCGCGGCAAAAAGTCGTAGTGCGCGCCAGCTCTAAGTCATTTTTCAAACTCATCTTTGGATCAGCAGAGAACGTAGTCTCTTTAAATTTTTTTTACAGTCTTGGATCAGATTATGATTAGCGTTTATCTAGTTTATCCAGCTTCTAATCTAGTTTTTGCGGTAATCTTAAACGTAATCAATATTAGTAAAAGCGATTAACGAGTAACCACCCACACAATATCTATGGGCAATTTGTGTGCAAACGTCACATGTTTTATAGTTGTTATTCGCAGCCGACATTGACAACTGATAGCATCTGATAAGTTGTGAACGCTGTTTATAATCGAGATAAAAACGTGTATAGGGACCATCAATAAATTACGTCTCACGATTTTCATGATTTTTAGACCGTGTATATGTGATACCGATATTTGTGGGATCCCCCCCTCCTCCCTATTGTTACGTCACAAATTTGCAATTTTACATGAGTGGCCTGTCTTACCATTTTGGTGGTCAATATTTAAATGCGTGCTTATTGCAGACTAATTTCCTGATTTTGGGACTATCTTTGACTGACTTACTAGCCCTTTGTTGTTGCATTATTACGTTTGCACCGACGTCCTTTGCCTTCTGATTTCTGAGCAGGACCTTCTCTCACGTTACATGTAATATTTATTATTACGAGGGCTGCTATTTATGTATCCGGAACTGGCCACTTACAAGAACAATATTTAAAAAGTAATTACAACATTTGAAAATAGAACTCTTTGGTTGAAGAATACATTTTGTTTCATGTGACTGTCAATTATTTTTCCATTGTGGCGTCATTTTGAAAATTGCGTGTCTTCATTTGCCATGGATTTAACGCGTGAACATTTTCGTGCAATGATTTACTACGATTTTCGGCGTGGGCTAAATCAACAACAGTGCTTTATTCAACTCACCGCAACTTTTGGAGATGAAGCACCATCAAAAACCACTGTTTATCACTGGTACAGTGAGTTTAATCGTGGGCGGTCTATGCTCACGGATGAAAATAAAGAAGGTCGCCCAAAAACAGCTGTTGTCCCACAAAATATAGATGCTGTGCGGGAACTAATAATGCGTGATCGTCATGTTACATATCGCGAGATAGAGGCGTCCTTAGGCATAAGTATGACGAGCATACATAAGATATTACACGAACATTTGGCTGTAAAAAAAATATGTTCGCGTTGGATTCCGCACAACTTGACAATCGATCAAAAACGGGCTCGTGTCGATTGGTGCAAAAAAATGATAAAAAATACAACCGTGGTACGTCAAAAGCCGTTTATAATATCTACACAGGTGATGAATCTTGGATCTATGCATATGACCCCGAAACTAAACAACAGTCAACGGTGTGGGTGTTCCAAGATGAGCCGAAACCAACAAAAGTTACTCGTGCGAAAAGTACTTTGAAGCAAATGGTCGCCTGTTTTTTTGGAATTAATGGACATGTGGCTACAGTGCCATTAGAGAATCGTAAAACGGTTAATTCTGAATGGTATACGACCATTTGTTTACCAGAAGTCTTTCAAGAAATAAGAAAGGACAACCGACAACGCAGAATCATATTACATCACGACAATGCTAGCTGTCACACCTCAGCTGAAACAACTCAGTTTTTGGAGGGTCAAAAGATCGAATTGACTGGTCATCCGCCGTACAGCCCTGATTTGGCACCTAACGATTTCTTTTTATTTCCATACGCGAAGAACAAATTACGTGGTCAACGTTTTTCGAGCCGCGAAGAGGCTGTTGATGCGTTCAAAATGCACGTTTTGGAGATACCTCAATCAGAATGGAAAAAGTGCCATGAAAATTGGTTCCAGCGTATGCAAAAGTGTGTTGATCATCGCGGCGAATATTTTGAAAAGCAATAAAACCATATTAAATGATATATGTCTGTTTCTTTTTTTAATTCCGGATACATAAATAGCAGCCCTCGTATTTATTAATTATTATCGCAACTATGACGTTCTATCTTATCGTGAGTTAGAATATGCTGCATCACTTCAGCACTCTAAAACCTTTGCTTTTCAGAGCATTGGAAAAGAAGTGCCCATTGAGCCCAAACTTTAACCTCGTTGATTAGCAGAACCACATAAAATTTGTGGAAAGCTTAGTACTTTAGTTTAAAAATTATGAATAGGTACGGTACCAATGTTTCCCATCTACAGTACGGTGTTGTGTACGGCCTGATGTGTGCCGTAATTTTATTGGCCGAGAGCACTGCCTCGCAAGTCGCAATTCCACTCGGCAGGTGTAAAAGGCCCTTATGAGATAAAAATCACTGAGCAACGCCGTTTCATTTTGAATATTATGCACAAATCCTCACCTCGGAGAGATATTGACGAACTATCGCAGCAACGTGCGGTGGAGCATTGTCCTGCATCAATATAAAACCTTCACCAACAAACTCGTCATATGGCATGTTATGATATCCTACCACGCCCTGGATGAAGCGATCGGCAGTCAAAGTGCCAAGGCACGGCCCGGTTTCGAACTCAAGATCGGTTTTTGCATCAAAAGAAATACCGCCCCAAACAGTCCACGAACCCCCGCCAAATGGAACCAAATCGTTCTCATTTCCTACTTTCCTGCGACCATTGCTACCATAATGATTGATTTTGTATTCATCAGAGAAGAGTACGGCCCGCCATTCTTCCAACAACCAATCAACGCGAGAATGGGCGAAATTAAGCTGCGCTTGACGGTGTGCTGGGGCTAATCTTGGGCCGTTTTTGTGAAGTCAAACAGCTGCAAGTTTTTGTTGTACAGTTTACTCACTTACTGTAACTCATCTGACTCCCCTTAGTCGTCGTTGCAACTGAACTCCAATAAGATGTGAATTCCGCAAGGACATTGACACCCTTAAACGGTCATCACGTTTAGATGTAGCCCGATGTCATCCTGAACCTGGCCACCTGATAAAGTTTAGAGTCTAAAAACTTCGGTATACTCTTCTAACCGAAGGTCACTTCTAGCCACAAATCGCCGGCTAAATCCAGCTCTTAGCAAAGCCACTACTTGAGAGGCTTTATTTGGAGTACTATCCATATTATCACAAAGAAATTACGTCCAAAATGAACTTAAATGAACAGTTAATTAATAAAAATCGAGACATAACAGAATCAATAGCATATTTTGACCAATTTTATCCATAGGACAAAACCGATCAAGTAGCAATTAAAATGCTGAGTGATGGGCTTGCTTAGTGATTTGTGTCGTTTGTAGTCAAGCACGTTGATACGTATATAAGTAAGTATATATTATAAATTATCAGTTATCACTGATAATTTATAATATATATATATATATATATATATATATATATATATATATATATATATATATATATATATATATATTATATATATATATTTATATATATATATTATATATATATATATATATATATATATATATATATATATATATATATATATTATTTTTTTTTATTTTTTTATTTATTTAAATTCACAAAACACATTACAATCTCAACTAAACAAAAATATACATTTAAATGTAAGATCTAAATCGCAACGTAACAAATATGTGCACACATTAAAATTAAAATATTAACATAAAACTAGCACAATTTTTTGGTTCATATTTTGGACGTTACTTATTTCACTCATAACTTGCAGAGGTAAATATGCTATGAAGGATGTCTTTGACGATTTTAATATATTTATTACGGTTGTTTTCAAAAATGTCCAACTTTAAGCTGTCTTTAGCTAATTCATTATAATATTTTCTAGCCATACGTGTTAAAGGGTTAAAGTAAGAAATATTATTCTAGTAGTAGACCTTTAAAAGCAAATAAATTTGAACGATGAGCTCTACGTGCACTAAACTTGGTATTTAAGCTAATTTCAGATAGTAATTCCGACCAATCAACAATATTATGCAATTGTGCATAATATTGTTGATTCGTATAGAAGAACAATAAGTCAAAAAATATATGCGTCTATTTTCAAGGGTCTCTATTTTGAAATACATAAGCCTATCATGGTAATTTAAATTTGATCTACCGGGAAAATGACGATACCAAATGATTTTAAGAATTTTTCTCTGGGCACTTTCAATGTCCTCTATATGTATTTTGTAATTAGGGGACCATATAGGGCTACCATATTCCAACGTAGTTCTTATAAGAGCGGAAAATAAGTATAAGGCACAACTAGGCTTTTTAAACTCCTTTGTATTCCTTAAAACAAATCCCTGGAGTTGGTTAGCTTGCTTTGAAACTGGCGAATGCATTTTGACTAGGCGGCCAGTTTTACTTACGATACTATTTAAAGGGTATACTTTTATACTATACCTTTTAAAGCTATCCAAGAAACAAATTGCTGGTTAAAAAGTAAATTGGTCGTTCAAAATGACCTTAAAGAATGGCCGTAAATAAATTAATTTCTTACGTAAATCTACGTTACTACGTGGTTACTACGTTGCGTGAAAACTTTTGGATTTGCGCCCAGAATTATTTTGGGCGTAAATTTGCTGTTTTCTTTGTGGTTTTAACAGCTTATTAAGAAAATGTCTCAAAATATCCTTCCGTGTCATATTCACAGAAGTATTTTGCTGAGTAACAAACGTTTTGTCTTTTTTGTAATGCCTTTGTTTTCGTTGTCCGTATTCAATTTTGGAGCCTATTTATTACCTAAAAATTTGCATGTTACGGTCCATGAATATTTTAGGGTTTTAGTAATTATAGGTCCTAACTCCTAGAATATAGGAACTATTAAGATTGTAACTCTGATAAAATCGATCAATTATAGTTTGACATTGTATAACGTGCTTTTAGCTATCGACTTATCAATAACAACTACTATAACGTAATACGCCGATAAAATATACTAATTCCTTAAGTAACTTAAGCCAATTCGGTCTCTACTTACTGGGAAATGTAATTACTAATTATTATTATATTATTATGGGAGGTAAAGTTTGTTGTCTTGCTTTCGTCTTTCTTAAGTCGATTTAAATTAAAGGGGTTTGGGTAATATTGGCGTCATTTTCAAATCTCGCGGCCACTCACCAAACCGGCATATTATGAAAGAACAACATATCAAGGGGAGTAAACTTTATAATGGGGGACATATAGCTAAACTATATCGGAGCCGACATATTAGGCATTTTAAGTTCGTATTTTCAACTAAAAGTAAATTCAATCATAACATGAATACTCAGTAAAATACAAAAAAAACTGCATTATTTTTTAGCTTAAAGCCTTCCTCGATAAATGGGCTATCCAAAAAAAAGAATTTTTCAAATCGAACAAGCAGTTCCTGAGATTAGCACTTTCAAACACACAAACACTTCAGCTTCATAATATTAGTATACAAGGTATAACAAAACTAAGTGATAATACTTAAGTGTATGTACTGTGTATGAGTCCCGTGTATTAAGTTTACTGTAAAAGTAGTAGCGCTGAAAGAGAACTTTTTTTTTTTCGTTTTTGTATGGGGAAACTCTTTACGCCAGGGCGCTTGCCCATGCAAATCACAAAAAAGTTTTTTAGCAGACGAAAGCATAAAGGTCGTAGTTGACGGCGAATGCTCGGAAACACAGTCTGTTGATGCTGGTGTCCCTCAGGGCTGTGTGCTATCGCATACCTTATTCATACTGCATATCAATGACATGTTACAGACCAACGGCATTCATTGCTATGCGGATGATAATACAGGTGATGCTGTATATACCGGCTCCCCCAATATTTTTCGGCTAAATGTCATTGAGAGTCGAAACGAACATGTGTCTAAAATAGAGAATTCATTGGAGAAAGTCTCTGAATAGGGTAGACGTAACTTAGTCCAATTCAACCCCGCCAAGATACAAGTCTGCGCGTTCACCGCTAAAAAGTCACCAATGGTCGTACATCCTCGTTTTGAGGGCACATCTTTAACCATCTCCCCTAGCATTGAAAGACTTGGCGTTAGCATATCGAGCGAAGTCCAGTTCCAATATCATCTAGAGGGTAAGGCCAAGTTAGCCTCGAAGAAGCTTGGTGTTCTCGACAGAGCGAGACAGTACTTCAGTCCGGACCAACGCCTACACCTCTACAAGGCGCAGGTTCATCTTCCTACTCCTCCTATTTTCTTCTAATTAATTTCGTTGCGGGTCTCAAGACAGTTTTAGCATGTCCCTCGGGCTCCCTGAGATCATATCAAAGGGTTTTCGTGGTTGGATACCGCTGTCGATCCCGGTGACACAGGAGATACAGTGGTGGGAATGTGTGGTGGGCCAAGCCTATTTAAAAAAAAAAGAAGCAGGTTCGGCCACATATGGAATATTGTTCTCATCTCTGGGCAGGAGCGCCAAAATACCAACTGCTCCCTCTGGATCGTATCCAACGAAGGGCCGCTCGAATTGTTGACTGCCATATTGTTTCAAACAGCTTGGACTCCTTGGAATTACGCCGAGATGTAGCTTCACTCTGCATCCTCTATCGGCTGTATCACGGGGAGTGCTCTGAGGAATTGTTCGGAATCATACCACCTGCAACTTTTCGCCATCGTCCCACGCGAAAAATATTCCATCCTCATCACCTTGATGAGTGGCAGTCATCCACCGTGAGTTTCTCGCGTAACTTTCTGCCGCGCACTGTAAAACTCTGGAACGAACTGTCACCAGCAGTATTTCCGGACCTATACGACCTGCAAACCTTCAAGAAGAGAGCGTATTCCCTCTTAAAAGGCCGGCAACGCACCTGCAGCTCTTCTAATGTTGCGAGTGTCCATGGGCGACGGTAGTTGCTTTCCATCAGGTGACACCTTTGCTCGTTTGCCCCCTTATTTTATATAAAAGAAAGAATTATCACTTACTTATATAGATACAAGCATAATAATTATTCATTACATCATTTATTTTTAATTTTAGTTATTCGTACATTTTAGAAGAATGACCAACCAAAATTAACCATTCAACATACAGTTCGACAAGGCTGTATATGACCGTGGCGAGAAAAGGAACTAACGCTTCTATCATACAAAAAAGTCATTTTTGACAGTTCTCCTTTACCAGCAGCGCCCATTGACATCATTAACATAATATTCATATTTGAAAGCCTTGTCGAACTGTACAACTACGCGCCGTCATTTAATGAGTTTTTTAACTATTTATTTTTCTTTTGCAAAAAAATGCAAATCCATTTTAAAGAGGCCGTTTTGTTTTTTTTTATATATTTTGTATAAGTAAATAGTTAATCTATACTAATATTATAAATGCGAAAGTATCTCTGTCTGTCTCGCTTTCACGCCAAAACTACCGAACCGATTGTAATGAAATTTTGTATACAGACAGTCTAAAGCCTGAGAAATGACATAGGCTACTTTTTAACTGGAAAAAAGGGTTGTAAGGGGGTGAAAATACGAAAATTTGTTAAAATTAAGTTAGTTCCCAAAAATTCATACTAGATGGCGCCGTGCATCTCTTACATCGCGCTAACGCTTGCCCAACATCTTTCTATAAGAGGTGGTATCATCATACATTCAAGTTTCGATTTTTTTCGGTTGTCATTTCTTTTTTACGTTATTTAATAAGTCAGTACTTTATATTATAAGGTTACGTCACTGTATATACAGTGACGTAACCTTAAACCTATCAATGATAAATATTTATTGGGTAAAGTTGTGTAATTGGGGGGCTAAATGAGCTTTAAAATTTGGCATAAAATATAAAGTTTAATTAAAAAAATGAAATACTATGTGCACACACTGCACAGCTGTTTTGATTTAAAGGGTACCAGGGTTTTTTTTTATAAAAGCTTTTGATACCAATTTTGTTGACATCGCGCGCTATAAACTGAAGTCCACGCGTACGAAGTCGCGGGCAACAGCTAGTATTCTATAAAACATTCCTGCAGCAGCTGTACTTCTATAATGAGCCGGGAAGTAGATTAAAAGCTAGACTGATAATTCTGCCGAAAGGTGGCGTCCAGCGTCATACAGTATGACGCTAGACGCCATCTTTCGGCAGGTATGACTCATAGTGCACTATGGTACAGAATATATTATATTATACTACCAAACTATGGCCAAAATTCGCTAAATAGTGGAAATAATCGATATTATATTATGGGAATAACACCCTAGAGTCATTTTACCCACAACACATTAATACAAAAAAACAATAATTACAATTACCTAATATTGCATCCGGCCCTTTGAAAACCACTGTCTAATGAAAGACACGAGAAAGAAGTCTCAATTCTGGCTATATTTTAGTCGGACAAGAATTTAACCCAATGTGAAAATATGTATGAAAAATTATTCATATTTGACGCGGACGAAGTCGTGTGAGTCTCTAGTGAGAAATATATATCCAACATATTAATATACCTTTTCTACATCTATTTGTTAAGGATAGCTCCATAAAGTAACGTTAATTACTATTGATTTTGTGAACATAAGGTGCAAAAATAAATATACTAAAATAATCGTAGCTCAGCTCCGATATTACTAAGAATAATTTTTATTACTAATATATGTTTCTCTAAATATGTAGTGCTACAAAATAGTAATGGTTTTATCCTTGGCCGCTGGAAAAAAAAAATGACGCCACAGGTCCATACAAAGTTACCCAATGCCCTTTACATAGATATATAGAGTAAACCACGGGAAAGGAAATAGGAATTTTTTAATCATTCTGTATTAATCGTAAGTACATGTACGATTACCTCAGGATATTTTTTTACGCGGGAAGAGCCGCGCGCAACTTTTGGTAAAATAACTAGATGACTCGGTGAACTTCGAATCGGTTTCCTCCTAATACAGGGTGTAACAAAAATAAGTGATAATACTTTAGGGTGTGTACGTGTTCCTTGTAAAGAGTTCACTGTGAAAGTAGCAACGCTGAAAAACTACTTTCACAGTAAACAAGGAACACGTACACACCCTAAAGTATTATCGCTTATTTTTGTTACACACTGTATAAACCTTCTTGGACTTCCACGAATGTTTCAAGATTAAGCCCGGCCGCACATTGTCCGAAATTTCTGATCAGAAACAGTTGAACGTCCGCGCTGTCTTACATTTTGTACAGCGGGGCTAAAATGGTCGCTTTGTAGAATCATGATATGAATCATAATATGATTCATTTTTCTAAAATCGCAAAATGCAACTCTGCTTGCAATTCATTTCTGTATTTTTGTACTGATTTGACATTTGTCAGTTTGACAGTTTTGACAATTAATTTGCTGAATTGATTCAGAGGAATTACTAAATGTGACCATTTTAGCCCCGCTGAGCCGAGTGAGCGTGAACTCGCCGGAAGGATATTTCGGATAGTGTGCGGGTGGCGGTCCGGCGAAATTCAACTGTTTCTGATCAGAATTCGGACAATGTGCGGCCGGGCTAAAAACAGCCAAATCGATTCAGCCTTCATAATATCAACTCCTGGTTTCTATTCTCTTGTTCCTGCCGCCTGCGTCGACACTCGACAGTACTTGCATATTTTATGTTGTTGCAAGATCGATGCATGCCAATGTCCTTTGGCTCCGGTCTATATTACCTTGCTTACATCATATTATCTGCAAACTTTATCAAGAATGTATCTTTTATCGTTATATATGTAACATATATATGTATATATTACGATAAAATAGGCTATATATGCTATATGATAAAGCCATATCGTTTGTTACGGTAATTTCGTTATTTTATTCGTAAGGCGCTCCCTCACCGGGCGTTTTTGAGCATTACATTACAAAAATACCTCACTGACCAACGAGCATTCACGTGTAATGTAATGCGACTTTAAGCATTCCAGCGCATTGATTTACACACTGTATCATTACTAGGTGCGCATTGTAATGCTCGGCTCTCCTCCCTCACTAAAGTAATGCTCGACTCTGTAACGTTACATTACAAGTTTTTCATTACAAGTTACGTTTAATTTCTTCCCTCACCGGGAACACCTGTAGAAATGAAACGTAACTAAATCTGAACAAATGCCTGATCATCGTTCTATTTTTTGATATCATCTGGAACATGGCGCTATATTTTTAATTATTTTAGAATCAATTATTATATCGTCCTGCAGATGTTACAATGGATACTGCTTTAAGTTCTAACAATTGTTTAAGATTTTTTTTTAGATAATTTTTAAAGATAATTCGTTTTAGATAATATTAGCAGATCATTTTATAGTAAGGCTAGGCGAGGTTCCCGTGTAATCGCGGCCTCCCGTGTAGCGGGGTGGTGAGGGCATGAGGGTCTGCAAAATGTGGATGATCCGCTGGTAGAGTTGCGGTAGGTTATATCGTACCCGCAACTCTGCCTTAAGCGAGGAGTGGAGCACCATGGGGTTTTAGTGGGTACACTATACGCATGAGTCCCACATACCCCGGCCGATATTTGCCAGGGATGCGTAAAGCATTTCCCTTTGTAAAAAAAAGCAAGGCTTTTTAGGGTTCCGTACCCAAAGGGTAAAAACGGGACCCTATTACTAAGACTTCCGTTCGTCTGTCTGTTAGTCTGTCTGTCTGTCTCCAGGCTGTATCTCAAGAACCGCTATAGCTAGACTTCTGAAATTTTCACAGATTGTGTTTTCATATCGCTTTGAAACTACTGTCTGATTTCGCTGAAATTTGGCATAGATTTAGAGTAGACGACGGAGGACAGATCGCGGGCCGCGGGATGAGTACTGTTTTTACGCACGGGGCTTCTATTATCCTTACTCCTTAATGTGGCTTTCGGATCTTTGCCGCGAACGACCGCGACCGGTGAAAATTCAAATAAAATGCTACTTTATGACATAGAATATAAGTGTCATTTTCTACTGACATTTTGGTGGCGACCCACGCTGCCGCCGGCGGCGGCGTAAAAGCTAGTTGGTAGAGTAAAATGAAACCTATCGCCTATGTCATCAAGTGGCATTTCGTTTGAATTTTCGTCGGTCGCGGTCGCTCGCGGCAAAGATCCGAAAGCCACCTTTACTTCCATAATAATGTCAGTCAGTGAAATTTGGTATGGAGATACTTTGAGAGACGGGTAAGGACATACGATGGCTTTTGTTGTGGAAAAATGCACGGTTCGTGCGCGAAAAAGGAATTTCGGCAGGCGTCATCAAGTTAGATTATAATATAATTGCATCATTGTGATGCATCAGCCAGCAACCGGTTTGTGTGTTGGAGTGTCCCACCTGGGAGTTGCGACATTCGTTATTCAGGGCGGGAACGGCGCGTGTCGGATTATGTCCCAAAGGCCAAAAGGGCATTACTAACACTTTACAATCCCATTTCATTCCCTAAAAACCTAAAAGATTTTATTTGTTTGAAGCCGCATACGAAACGCGTTCTTGGGTTTTAAATTTTACGGATAATATATCTCAATCTTATATCTTTAAACGAGCAATTCTTGTATATATATATATATATATATATATATATAGCTAGGAATCATTTTTAGAAAATTTTATTTTATTCGTGTTTTGTCGAATACCGAGCAAAAAGCTCGGTCAAATAGCTAGTATATTATTATGAAATATCATAATATAGTATAATATAACATATTATGATATATATTTCATATATATATTATTATTTATTTTCTTTCATATTTATACATTATTATGAAATATCGTAATAATATAATATTTTTACTTTGATATTTCATAATAATTGTTTTAAAATAATCTGAAACTATTTAAGTTATTCATCAAGCCCCATACTGTCACCGGTGGGCGGTGACCGAGCACATTAGAAATTCTACTGTGTCTCGTTTTTCCACGATCCACGGTTAACCCATCAATCCCCAAGCGGCAGCCGGCTGCCGCATAGCAATTGAAAATCTATTGTGTCTGCGATACCCTCGATGAAGGTGCTATACGTAGATAGACTGTTTTTTCTGATTCTTTGCGAACTATTCAGGATTGTTGAATAATACTTTAACTTTGTATTCTTCTCAGGCCGCTCGCGCTAATATAATTATAATTTTCAATCTCTAAATTTTTTTTGCGTCGGCTATGTGTAATTGAGCCTAAAGGTTAGGTCAAGTTCTTACCTACGCAAGATAAAACGTTGCTGGTGGCTCACGTGCGGGGAATCCAACTAACTTCGCCAAATGTTCAATCCAATTACACGGTTATTATGAGTGTATAATCTCTTTAACATCACTAACACTGTTACAATGCATACGTAGTAAACTTTGATGAGATAGCACTGGAGTTCAATCCCAAGATTTTTAACCTTCATCCTTAGATGTTGCGTGGGACGAAGGTTGGAGCGCGAGAGTTTAGACTTTAGACAATTGAATAAACTTTCCAGTGTCGTAGGTACTGCTTACAAAATCTGGTAAACTAGATGAAGTCCGCAACTCCATTGCGCTTAAATTCGTGTATCGCACGGGAACCGTACCGTTTTCCACAACAGAAACTATCCTACTTATGCCCTTTCGTGTCTCTCATTTCAGATTTCTATACTCGTATTAATCGGTTTAGCCATTTAAGCATGAAGAACTAACAGACAGACACACTTTCGCATTTATAATATAAATAAGGATAAGCTAGACTCTGTCTAGAATCTAGGTTTTGATTTGTGGCATTAGACCTATTACGTGGGCAGTTATATTTAGAAGTATAACAAATAAATCTACCGAACGCTAAATATGATGCATTCGAATAGCTTGTAAACGTGTTGAACTAAAGTTTATTTACCCATTATAAGTTTCGTGTATTGCACTGGTTTGTTGTGAGAATTTATATATACCCAAGTATTTAGCACATTAGCCGGTTTAAAGGTGTGACGTCATACGACTTAAATTATCATCAATATTATAAAGAGACATGCACGCGCGTTTATACACAGTCTTAAAGCATCTGTTATATGAGTGATCAAAATATTACCGACTTTGCGTTGCGTTTTTATGCGGGGAAATTTTTGGGGGCGACAGAAAAATATTCCTTGGTGTTTCTTGATGCTAGTCAACTGCTTTATTTAATCTGGATTCTGGAGCATTCCTAAACGTCCCCAAGCAGCCTTTCAAAGTCCACGAATGTAAAGCAGCCTCTAGAAACTAAGCTAATGTAATGCATAATTGACTTGATCCCGTACGTTTATGCTGCTTCGGTGTTCCAGTTGCGACAGGGTTTAGAACAATTAAGAGCATTTGTACAATAGCCCGTGTTACAATAAAAGTATGTTACATAGACCTGTCCTGAATGCTCGCATGAAACGGCTTCGGTAACATGCACACATCAAGAATTGTGTCTGGAACTCTGAACTCTTGGACCTCTCGCTACCAGCTATTTTAAAAAGTTTGAGATAATGGCTGATGGCTCCTTATCTGGGCTGGGTCTGGAAAATTATTTTTAAATAACACTTTTAATTACCCATATCTTGATCGTTATCATATAATATCTTCTCGCTGGCGTGTTTTTGTTTGAAACTAGACATGAGATAATGCGATTGTTTTCGTAAATTCCTTAGTAGGTAACCTTAAATATATTTTCTGCGAAATGCAAAAACGATTACAATAATATAACTAAGATTTAAAATATTATGAGCATGCTCGGTAAATAAATATCGTCGGTAGCGTAGAGCTATGGCAACAAAAAATAAAGTGCGCACCAAAAGAGGCGGAATTGTTTGAATAGGGCTTTTAGTGTCGCTCGAATATAGCTAGAGTCGGCGTTCGGCGGGCGGGGCGAGGTGTCGCGGTTCAGTTTACCGTGGAGCGCGCTCGCGTGTGATTGTCCAAGCTGGAGTGCCCCCCGGGTCCAGTATGCGTGGACGCCAGCTCCGACGCCGCCATGGCCCTCCAGCTCCGTCCCGTGAGCGAAGTCACGCGCTCCGAACCCTCGCTCCTCCGCCTGCTCGATGCCGACAAGAGCGGCCAATTGAGCCGCGCCCGCGACCGCCTCTCCTCCTTCTGTAAAAAATTACGACGCACGATTAGTGAGTTTCCGAAATGTGATCGATGTTAATGCTCTCTATTTCGATGTTCTAATGTTGCTTTTGTGTTTTGCGGCATGCAGGCGACGTGGACACACCTAAGACCGAGCTGGCTTCGGAAAAAAAGACATCGCACCGTAAGTGCTCGACGTGGCGCACTAAATTGATTTAATTAGCTCGGCTTTAGTGTTTATTTTGTCACCATTTTCACTGCATTCGGAGCTCATCCTACAAAATGTGAGCTCAGTTCATTTCTGCATTCTTCCAAACGAGAATGAATTGAAACCTGAAAGAGGTTAAATTTCAATAGTTTAGCAAAAGGTTGTTAACGTTTGCTAAACTGTTGAAATTTTTTACTCTCTTGGATGATTTATTCTTATTTAATGGACTGTGTCTTGAATTATTATGATTTGCGATGTCTGTCTTCTAGTGATCACATCATTCATATCAATTAACCTACACATCACAGTAGAATTGATGTTAGTTTAGAAATAGCTGTTCGTACTTAGTTAACATAGCAATGTTTAGAACGCAATATTTTCCTCTTTTTACGTCATCGTTAGTTTTGAGATAACTAAAAATATCATTTTTGTGTGTTTTGGTAATTACCTAATTATTACTATCATCACAATTTATGTCTTTGCATAATTAGTAGATACGTAAAGACCACGACGGTAATAGCTTTCGGAAATTGTATATTTTTAAGCATTTTTTCCATTTCTATTAAAAAGTAACAAAATTGCCTAGAACCTTTTAGCGACGCAGTATCTAGAATCTAGATGTACAGATGCAGCGAAACCAAAACTACAATATTTTCTACTTAAGTTGACAGCTAACTTAAAAGCATAAAGTTTTAATATTAGGTCATTGTAGAAAAAGTAAAGGCCGGGCTAGATTTTAACCTAAAACAATCTGATATCCCGATTTTCAAAGATTTTATCATCTCAAGTGTCTCTACTCTCTTGGAAGGTTTCGATGTCTATCAGAGAATTTATTTTAAGCCATGTTTAGGAATTAGGCATCGTAGTAATTCTTACTTTCAATTTAGAAATACTACGATGCCCAACTCCCAAGTAAAAGACACCATTGTGACACTATTAAACAGAGTTGTTAATTGTGATAATCCCTAATGCGTAGGCGCATTGTAGGCGATTTTATTAGTCATCGTTGTAACAAAGGGCGTGATGTGGATTATCAGTATAACATGCAATTACCTATTTACATTTATTATTACATAACTAGAGCTCATCACATCAATGTTAGAAACGTCTTTACTAATTTTAACCAAATTTTATATGCATATTCAGTGGGTCTGAGAATCGGCTACTGGGTACTTTTTATATTGATTTGTTGAATAAAATATAATAGTAAATTATTACAACTCGAGACTGATAGCGACCATTGTTTGTGCGACGGGATAGCAATGGACGTTGCTATGGTGACATACATATTTAGTCACTTCAATAAAATAATACGGGCGAAATAATGGCAAAGAAATGTTTGCCGGACAGCTAGTATTTATATATATGTAACATACATATTACATTTACATCCATTTCCATCCATTACATCCTTTATTTATCCTTTGCCCAGCGATTGAATGATCCATCGATATTCTATCTTCCTAAATAAATTTCTTAGGATTTTAAAGACATTTTTCATGTCTAGTTTCTACCTCAGAGTGCTTTCTACTAGGCTTTACACTCTCCAGTCTCCATCTTCTTAATAATTCGTCTTTTATTCAAGTAAAACTAATTTGGCGATGATTCCGCGTCGTCCTTTTTCACCTGGCTTATGAAAGACGGACGTGAGTGTGAAGAGAGAAGGACGATGTTTGATTTTTTGGGTCAGTAGCTCTCTAAGAGTTTTGTCTATGATTGCTCATGGTCAACGTTGAGGCCTATACTTCTACCTAAATTCTAAGGCGTATTATGTGTCACTTTATCTCTCTGTTTTCTTAATCGGTGGGCGTCTCTTCGCAATTCACATTCATTAACGCCTGCTCGTACCTCGGAGCATTCAACTTTAAATAATTGTGAGTCGCAATTTTAAGGCTTAAAAATATATTAAACCAATATTGGCTACTGCCGAACGATAGTTTTGGGCACTAGTCTTTTTGCGGATTTGGAGACTTAAGAGGAGTCCACACCGCCCTTTTTTCTATACAAACGCTGTCCCCTGTTTCCTCCCTGGATAATGCTAGTAGAGTTATAATTTTTTTCCTGAATATCTACGGCCACTAATACAATGTTCCTATGTTTTCTTTTTTTTTCATAAATTAATTATTAAAAAGATAAATGAACGTTCAAAAATCCAAAAAAATGGCCAGATTTTCCGCTGTGTTCAACATCCATAAAACAGATTTGGCTAGATTATACAAAAAAAAAAAAAAACATAGGAACACAGCTCAAGCCTTTCTTTAATCTTTAATGAAAAAAGTACTTAAATCGGTTAAGTTTTGGAGAAGGAATCAGGGGACAACGAATCGTTGATTTTCTGCAGTTGTCTCTATCGCGTTCTGCGGTATAGGCTTGAGGTAAGGGAGACAGCTATAGATATTACACGTATTTTTTTTTCATTACTCTAGCCCCTGGTGTATCCTCTTAACGTGACGTAAAATATCGCAAGTCTTCTCCCGCACGCAGGTTTTCTACAGCTTTGAGCATCCGTCTGTGTCTTGCTATAAAAAATCTGCGTAGTTGTTGTACTGTTGACAGTTGACACAGTCCTTAACCGAACCATCTCATGCAACCCGATTTGCAATTTGGCTACTCTCTCTTCAAATAGGTCTGATAATATTCTATATTTAAATAGCTATTTATTTATTTATTTTCAATCGTCAGATAAATTTTACCAATCGAATAAATCATATTTATTCTCAGGTTAATTAGTAAGTAATAACTTGGTATTAAGTTATCTGACGATTGAAAAATCTGCCATTAATAGGATTTAAACAATACTCCACGGGCTTACGTGATTCATTATCTCTTAATTCTACTGTTTCTATAATAAGAATAAGTGAACTATCTATTAATTATTAAGAATCGAGTGCTTCGACCTTGGAATCTACAATGTCAATTTAATTACTACAATCAGCATTATGAGTAACGTTTACGTGTGCATTTGCACTCTTACATAATTTATTGTTATTGGTTAGAAAAGTATAGTACTTGTTACATAGCAAATTTTTGGGTGTCTGACTGAAGAAAGGCAGGTAGCTCATTGTGGTTTAAGCCTTGCACCGATAAAGCCAATATTATGAGATTTTTTTGACATGGGAAAATGCTTTACGCCGGCTGATTGGCGATATCTGCCGGAGCATGGGGGCCTCCCCTGCATAAGATCTGCCCATTAAAACGCATTGGTGCTCCAGTCCTCGCTTAGGGCGGAGTTGCGGGTACGATAGATCCTACATATTATGAGATCCTAGAGCTGTCTTACAGCATTTCGAATGTCCACTGAGACATTTTGTGGGTTAAAATCATCATCATAAAAGCTCAATTGAGAGCTGGATGATCTTTTGCAGATTTTTTCCCCCGAGAACAAAATATGTAGTTCAATAATTCTAAAGGGACAATATTGAAGTAATATTATTATTATAGTCGCGTCGCAGGTGATCCAGAAAAGGAGACGTGTTTAATGATTATTATTGATAAGGCAATTATCACATGACATGGCCATAATAATGTTTGGGAGCTTCTTGATGCAATAAAAGTGTACTTTCCCATTTACCTCTTCAGTGATTTATCTGAGCAGTAGGTGTTGACCAGGCGGCAAAATACACTGAAATTGCCAAAATTTATGTAGAAACATGCCAACAAATGCGCACCCAACCAATTATTTGCTGACCTTGATTTGATAGTACATAATATAATGAATTGTTAACATTGGGAGCATTTTTTTTATTATCTGAATGATTTTACTATTGGTAATTGGTATATAGACGACAACACAATCAGTGTATAACGTCATCTCTATAAACTTATAAAGATGCATATTTAATGATTAATCATATCAATGTTGCACAAATGGTCAATGTGAAAAATGTAATCCTCAGCTGATAGTTTTTTGGCCTTTTAGTCTACCAAAAATGAAAATTAATTTATTAGAAGAGTTACGACTTACAAAAAATCGTACTAACTAAGCTCGATTATAATTTAGGACCAGGAATAAATTAATAACTACTGCTAAACTGAAAATAAACACTTGTAGTTAATGTTTCATGTGTAATAAAATTATTTATAGTAATAAATATACGTGTATAACACGAACTAATGAGGTTGTAGGTAAATGTAGGTCAATAGCAAGTGGCCGGGTCTTAAAAGTCGGGCTTACTCGCTTTGCCTTCTTAGTGACATTTATATGTATTGTGTACGATATTGGTCCCAGTTGATCACCTTATACGGTTGGATATAAGGTATTTCCTTCTAGAACATTGATATTATACAAAGTAAGGACTCTGGACCGAACCAAGAATTACCAAGTAGAGAAATATTCTAGCAATAAAACATGTTTTATATAAGTGGATACGAATATTACAATAACCGATTTCACAAAAAAAAAACTTGCAATAAAGGTATTTTTATGGATAGACGAATGTTCGTCCACGTAGTGCAGAAATCCTAAAATTATGCTAGAATTGTAAAAAAAGACTGAGAGAGACTTGAGAGCTGAAGTAAAGCCTGTAGCCTGTAATTAACTTTTTCTGTAATGACAGTATACGTTCAAATCACGCTTTCAGTTTAGCTACTCACTGTTCTGGTCAACACAAAATTGCTACAAAATCGTGACTGCTCTCTTATAATAATATTTTTTATGTTACAAGTTGAAGTCCAAGATTTGTCTCGTAGGTTAGAAATTGTTCTCTTGTTTTTTATCAAACGCCTTATTAATGACGATTGATGCATGCATTTGTAGGTCAAATGTCACCGCGGTTAAGAGACTGGCATATTAATGAATAGCAATTATATTCCCTGTTTTCCTTATAAAGCTTTTTAGACCTGAGTTTATTAAAAATAAGAGTCTAAAAAATATGTAAATATGGCAGAAACTGGGGTTTCTGGAACTAATTTAGGGTAATCCAGTTTTTGTATGATCATTGATCTCCAAAAGGATCATATACATATGATTAGTAAGATTGCAAGCACATCATTTAAGAATCATGTGGCCATGCCATATTGACTGGTGTTCCTGACTTCCTACATAGTGAATGACATACCTCATTCGAAAGACCTTCTGGGGAATCTGGCGAGCTGCCAGGTATCAGGTCGTTGCTTCGTGTTGACGTGTGCTTCATAATTGCCGCTCATGGGGATTGGGGATGACAATTTCAGTACAGCTGATAGAGCTATTCGGGAAAATGTATCACCCATTGCTTTCAACACCTCCGCGTTTCTTGCTCCAAAAACTTGACATATTATTATCTAGGTAATAGGTATGGTATTTTTTTTAAACGGGCTTTGGCCCACCACACATTCCCACCACTGTATCTCCTGTGTCGCCAGGATCGACAGCGGTATGCAACCACGAAAACCCTTTGATATGATCTCAGGGAGCCCAAGGGACATGCTAAAGCTGTCTTGGGACCCGCAACGAAATTAATCAGAAGAAAATAGGAGAAGTAGGAAGAATTACAGATTCCCTCCCCATATAAAGCGGGAGACAGCACAAAGTTGCAGTGACCGAAAGTCAAAGAACTGGAAGGGGGAAGCATCACGGGAATAAACGTTAATAATAATAGTGACTACTACGCTAGAGCTAAATTAATTTATTGTGTTAGACTGTTGCCAGTAGTAATTGTGACAAAAACGCTTGAAGGCACGGAAGTTCCTAGCGCTGTCCACGAGATCACCGTAGTATGCGACACCAGATGTACAGAGTAGGTTGTTTAGCATTGTAGTTCTTTCATCCTGCCAGAGACGGGTATGGTATGGTATTTATACGACAAGACTTTTCAAAGTCAAGGATGGTAAATGCTCGTTGGACTTTTGTACTTGTGGTACATAGAATGTGTCATATGATGTCCCGTTTTTAATAAATGCAACTCTTTGCAATGCTCCTACTTTAATTGGGTGCGTTTCGGAAATCTCGAACTTTAAAATAGAGGCAATTCAAAACCAAATAGAGATGTAAAAAGTACTGACAACTTTAATTAGTTAACATTCCAAGGTCTCTCTCGTAAATGTAGCGCGCAAAATAATAAAAGTAATTGCTTTATTGGTCCTTGGATGCGTATGACGTGAACTCTATACATTTGTCAACAGAGTACCGACGTAATATGGTTACGTATGACCTCCATTATTAAAGGTCCAGCGTTATGCACGATAGAAGTAGGTTTTTGTAGTAGGACGTTTTTACTATCTATGTACTTATTAACATTGTACGATAATATGTAATTATTATAACGAATTGTTTGATATTAAATATATTATGCCAAAAATATTATTGTATCTACAAATGAAAAGCATCTCTTGCACTCTTGAGTAATGGCTCGACTCTTCTCAAAACGTGCACTGTCAATCAAATTACGTAGAAATCTTTATGCAGCCATTTAATTGTCTCCTTTACTGTCAGAATTGTTGTAGCAAACTTAGTCACACCTGGCGCCTGCGTACACTATAACAGTTTGGGAAATCCAGCCTTGGATATCGATATTCGATACGGCTTGCCTCATGATGTATCGAGTCAATATATTCGAGTACTTGTCCTTTATACTTAGTGTCAATGGTATTGATGAGTTTTCCATGGCGCACCCATGTCAAGTTTGACGCAAGTCCCAAGCCACCCCTGTTTATCGCGATGTTGATATAACAACTCTATTCCTTTTTATAGTTCGCCCCCTGACGCGGTGTGTAGTTCCCTCGTCAGTAGGTAATAAACGTTAGTGTACATATATTTATTGAATTAAAGTTACGTTGTTTTATTTACGAAGAAGCTAGTCTTGAAGAAATAAGTTTTTCTAAAACGTCAGCAAAAAGTTTTATAAATCTAGAATTGCACCGAGGTTTTTGTGCGAAGTTAATTTGCATTGAAAAGTTGTGTTAGAAAAGTTAAACGTTTAAAAGGTTTCGCTCAAACAATGTACTCATTTTAATATTTTAAACGTGTATAAAACTCGAATTGTTTGAGTCTAGTGTGAGAAATCTGTTATTATCGATAATAATTAGCAGTGTTTAATATACATAATATTATAATTCTTGAGGATTTCACCGGCAGAATATTTAAATAATGAGCACGGTAAATATAGTTTCGTCTTATATCTATAATGGCTAGAGTCACTCTAGTCAGGTGATTTGATGCTTCGAGTCTTGTTATGGGAGATCGCAGACGACAGACTTTTTGTGCGATCGAGTCTGCGGTCTCCCTAATGCAAATTCTTTGTCTGGGGTATTAAAAGTTAAAAAGTTTTAACTTTTAATAACAAATGACGGTCAAACTAAAGTTGGACGCATTTTGGTTTAATAGATAATAATAATATGTACTTAATAAATAATAACCTAAACACAGTCATGTTATTCTACCTACAATACAAGCTAGCGCTTCCCTATGCTACGAAGAACCGCCTATCCTTCGCCACTGGTCTATAAGGATAAAGATTTAGGAAATATTTCACTGAAGGAATCCATGCACGCTACTTGCTCCCAAATAGGTAACACACAACCCCAAGCAAGGAAGCAGGAACTTAACCTGTACAGATTACAATCTCATAGTGGCGCCAAAGTATGATAATATAAAATTATATCTTATCTTATATATAAAAATGGATTTTTAAATGTGTTAGTCGCGCTAAAACTCGAAAACGGCTGAACGTATTGGGCTGATTTTAGTCTTAAAATATTCGTAGAAGTCCAGGAAAGGTTTTAAAGTGACACGAAGTTCACCGAGACAGCTAGTATAGGTATAAAAATGGATTTTCAAATGTGTTAGTCGCGCTAAAACTCGATAACGGCTGAATGGATTGGGCTGATTTTAGTCTGGAAATATTCGTAGAAGTCCAGGGAAGGTTTTAAAGTGACACAAAGTTCACCGGGACAGCTAGTTATGTATAAAAAAATTTCAAAATTATATTTTGTACCCAATGGAAATGGGCATTATGCACTAACGAATTTAATGTACTGCAGGCATTGTATGTAGAGCTGTTTAATTGTCAGTTAATTTACAGCGCGTATAAATGGTGCGAGCTTTATTATTAACTGTGTCCTATATTCTTTGAAGTGGTCAACTGTACCGTAAATAGACTTATACATCCGACCGCACGTAGCGCCAATCTAACGCTACATGCGTGGTTTTGTTGTAAGTGGTTTTGGTCAGGGATGGATATATCATATTTTTTCATCGATATAGCTATTTTATAACCATTAATAGCAACATGTCTAAGGCATTTTCTAAATGTAGGACGACAAAAAAAATGATGATTAGGTAATCTAGGTGCCTTTAGGGTATGAAGATTATTACGTCTTATTAACCTAACCTAACCAAACAATAAAGTTATAACGTAAAAGATCTTATTGATTACCTACGAATAATTAAAAATAAGATATATGCACATTTCCAAAGCATCCCATGGATGGCATACATTTGCGAATTGTAACCTGACAATTACAGCTGGCCACTAAATGTCCTATTTTTTGTTGGCAGGCAAGGACGGGTCGAAGGTGACGACGGTGGTAGCGACGCCGGGGCAGGGTCCCGACAGACCCCAGGAGGTCAGCTATGCCGACATGAAACTGATCGGTAACGGCAGCTTCGGTGTCGTCTACCAGGCCAACTTATGCGATACCGGCGAGCTCATTGCCATCAAGAAGGTGCTCCAGGATAAAAGGTTTAAGGTATGTCTTGTTATTCGAGGATTTGCAGGGGAAAATCGATGGAAGGAGGATTTTTTCCAACTGGAAGTATGCGCATAATCCCACCGCATATTCCCTTGCTTCGGCTTTGGCAAAGTACACCCAAGAGCCAAAAACCAAGAAAAAATAATGCGCGTTGTGCATCGATCCCACCGCCTATTCTTTTGCTTTCTTTATGGCAAAGTACACCACCGTGACTGTGCCAAAAAAAGAAAAAATACGCATTGCACAATGCACATAGATGTTTGAAACGGATATTTGGCTTTTTAGGCATCGTAACCGCTTGATGGTGCTCTACGAGTCTATACAGACTATTTTCTTGTCTTGGGCGATGAGAAATATTTCTGGTCGAAACTGTTTATTGTATTGCATATAAGGCATCTTACAAAAGTAAGATGGCTTTGCAATCCAATTTTGAAAAATGTTTTAAGGAATGAATCGTACAATTTGTAACACCATACAACAACACCATACAGTAATGCAAATCATCCGAGCGCGTCATCCCCGTCATTCAAAGCGATACTTGTGCGTCGCCGGGAGTTAAAAAGTCCTTTGAAATTTTCTGTAGCTGTAATCGGTGTCAAGTATCCAGGGGATAATGTTCCGCATTTCATCCTGCCTCTCCTATACCTATTCAATGGTCATTTCCTAACCGACTTAACCGTAAACTGAAATTAATTATTGTGGGCAAGGACTTTTTCCAATCGTGGCTGATAAATGTTGGCCAATAAAAGTTATTTTGTGTAAATGGTCAAGAGATATGCCTGATATTGACGCCATTAAACGCAAGACTCTTAAAACCTAAAGTACGCTTCTTAAGGCGTGAAAAAAAATTTTTTAAGAGGACTTACATTTTTAATTGCGGATCTAAGTACATAAAGTGCAGACTAATAATAATGACTGTTCCTGCGGAGCGCGGTCTTACTGCACATTCCGGTGGGCGGTGACGTTCCACTGAGATGAACAGACAAAATCGAGATTGGTTTCACTTACCGCAAATTAACTTGAGAAATAGCATTTGATGACACATTTTTATTGTTCTGGCTGCAACTGAGTTTTTAGATCTATTTTGTTTAATTGTTTATACTAATAAATATAATTATACAATTTTGGCTTTACTTAATTAGTTTCCAAATAAAATACCTCAATTAGCAATTTTAGCCTATCCACAACAACCAATCAAATATTAATCGAATTTCACCACCACAGACCAACAATTAAAATTCAATTATCACGCAATTAAGGTAATTCGATGATTGGTGATAAATATCATGGAATTATGGGGATAAATCCCATCAGATCGAGTTCAATAGCCGAGCCATTCGAATAAAACAATAGGCGGCGACCCGATCTCGGTGTGATGGGTCAAAACCGAATGTGACAGCCAATTAATAGCTCGTACACGCTAATAAATTCAATAATTTTGTGGCATCCAATACCATTATCGTTAATTTGGCGTGACTCATGCCAGGTTTCTGAGGTTTTTTGACCGAAGTTTATCTATAACATCTCTTAGGGCTAGGACACTGCGTTGCGACATCGCATCGTAAAAATCTACGACGCCGCACAACGCATGGTGGAAATTTCCGATGTACTTCCGATGCATTTCCGCAAAACCGACGTCGCATCGCATTTACGGGCGATGTTGTTTTTGCGATACGACGCCGCAACGCAGCGTTGTGGCCTGGCCCTTAATTGGCTAACGTCAAGTTTTAAACCAATAAGCAACGCTGTTAAATAGATAAACTCCTGACAAAACCTCAGAAACCATTAGAACATCTACACTCAATGCTTTTAAAATCCAGTAAAGATCTAAACTGAACTCTCATTTTGATATTCAATCGAATCCGTTTACAGGATTTTAAAAGCTGCTACCAAGTCGAGTGTGCGATCAATAGAACGAAGACTACCCGACGCCAGGCTATTAATGTCTTCGAAGCCCAAGCAAATGTTACTAGAACAGAGAACTTGACACAGAGATCATATTTTGATTCTACTGTCTCTACATATTCGATGTGTAGAATGTTACAAATTGTATTGATCCCTTTTTATGTTCGCTTTGTTATGCTAATGAACGGATTGCAGCGAATAGAACATCTCGAAACTCCCGTCCGTTTTAGATGGCTTTAAAAGATTTACTTTAATTGTCTTACAGAACCGAGAGCTGCAAATTATGCGACGACTGGAGCACTGTAATATTGTCAAATTGAAATACTTCTTTTACTCCAGCGGAGAAAAGGTAAACCCATCTTCCACCTCATTCCGTAGTCTTAAGTTCAATAACAATACTTATAATATGAATAACATTGAATTTTATTAACTAGTGAATGTATATGTATGTTTTTATTTTGGTGAAAAGGTGACAGTGCCCGATGCGGATAGCTCACTTCTAAACGCAATGCAGTCTCTAGAAGTCGCAGTACGTGCAAAAACCAATTAGATAATGCTAGTGCTAACGCACAGTTAGGTGTTAAGCCGAGGTTACCGAAACATGTGTTGAAAAAAATATTCCACGTTACTGTCCTAGTTATTGTACGGTACCTTTTGCAATTGTGTGTAAATGCGACTTAAACGGGGATTCCCCTAAGCTTTACTTCGAACCGGTCTAAGCTCGTTTTTCCTTGCATCATCATTCTGTTTCGTTCGCTCGTGATCGGTGGAATGATGGTCCTAAAATTGAGACAGCTTGGATCATCAGCCATGAAACCCAAAGACATCGGGTGGCAAGCTGCTGTCTCAGTTTTGGGAGCTGGTTTCTTCCGATGGCGGACGATTTAGCAATATTCACTGACAGTTTTTCTTTGTGATATTGTGTTGTGTTTTTTGTGTTAACTGAGGTTCGCACAGCTTTTTTATCAGTCATCATATCATTTACCTTGAACGGTCTTTTAAACACTTCCGTAAGTAGACTGTAGGCTCAATGTTGGACTTATTGTTCAGAATACTTCTTTTTCACAAAATGTTCACTATTGCGAGTTAGGAGCATATAAAAAATTAAGGTCCCAAACAGAAACCAGAATCTTATCCACTTAATATCCTTTGGACTCTCACTTCGTTTTTGATTTGGTTTGAATAAAAATAATAATTATTAATTAATTTGTGTTAGTATGCAATTCTATATACCAAAATATTTCAAGTTCGATAGATGTAATCGTAATTGTTTTTGTTGAAGAAGGCCAAAAATACTCGTAATATTTCGTTACAAATTACATTATATTTTCATTCTCCGTAAACAAAGACGGCCAATTATTGTAACGAAGGTGCCTTACTGTGCCCTATATTGAGAAAAACGAGGCGAGTTTTGTTTACGACGCCATTATTATTCGCGTAGGTAGGTATCTATAGTAACCTCTTATCGTACGAAATTTGCGGAAGACTTTAATTTAATGGGTCCGTTCGACCCGGGGCCCAAATTAGAGAGTATAGCACAAGTTGTAACATTTAGGTTTGATGAAAAGTTTTGTCTTTTAATTTGGGAAAGCAGAAAGTACTTAATACTTATAGACTTAAATAGTGGTTAATAAAATAAGAAAGACAGAACTAACTAGTCCATGCTGCTATCTTTGTCTTTTACGTTTGAATAGCCATTTGAGAGATGACAGTCCCTTGTATTAGTTAGTCAATTATCTTCGTTATCTAGATTTTAGAAGGCCGCAGACTCTCTGCTTCTCCCGTCATAAAATCAACCATGTAGCAAATTTCTGATCCAAACTCCAAAACATGTTCTTTGCTCTACATTTAATATGGCAGGTAGAGCCTATGAATTCTTGTTGTCTTAATGAATGTCATGACAAATAGGCCAAATTACCTTAGGATTTAATGAAAGTCAAGTGTAATACAAAATTACCTTGTAGAGGAAAGATAGGAAAGTAAAGGTTAGTAGATAATCTTCTTGAACGTCAACGGTTCGACCGTTCTTGACCTCTCGATACGAATTGTCACGCCCAGTCTCCTACGCACGACCACGTTATCTAACACGCAGATATATCTGTAACGCTTTCTTCGAGAGTGAGGATTGAGGAATATGCCACAAAATGAAATTTTGTTATTGCAAAATGTTATGAATTATGATATTGAACTAAAAATATATTTATTATAGAATGGCGAAAAATCTCTGACTTGTGTTGGATAATGAATAATATGTTTGCGATTTTAAAGCAATTTCTTTCTCGTGGAATAAATAGTATGGACTTTATACACACTATGCACTGTGCAGTGTCTGTGATATAACGTTACAGTTAAACATCAGATCTCTTTTTCATAAAGGCCTATAACTTTGTTTACATTTTATCAAAAAACTAATTTGACTACATAGTATAGTTCATCAAAAAATATAGATTTATTTGACTAAGTACGTAAAATTAATAACGTCATTCACATTTCCTGTTAATGTTGAGACTTGAGCTAAAAATAAGCATTTAAAATCCCAGATACGAATAATAGTGTTATTTATAGAATGGTAGGGCGAATCTTAGATGTTTGTGTAGGTAGGTCGGAATCGGAAGGGATTTATTAAAACAATCATTTTTCTAGCATAAGCTCTCAGAAAAAGTTCCCGGGGTACGATTCTCATGCCTCGAATGAGGGCTCGGAAACCAGGTGGATTACGCGATCCTGTTCGTTAGAAACGCCATACATTTCCAATAGAGAGTTTTCATTTCGATTCCGCTATGAACGGACCGAAATTATCCCTGGTTTTGATTAAAGAGCAAAATGAAACTGGTCTTGCTCAAAATACCGGTTAGAACCGTTCGCGATATCGTTCGCCCCGCCCACTCACACCACACCACGACCCTCACCCATTGTCCACACAAGAACAAGTTATGGCCTATTGGCTATTAGATGGTGCACTAGAATGGGATAGAAGATATCACTGCACTAGTTACTTTCCGCGAGAAAATTAACCGGGTTAATTTCAGAAGCAATACCGCTCGCATCTCGATTTCGCTCGAAGCGAACAAAAATCCAAAAATCGCTTAACGAGCGCTTTAGGCCCAATTTCACCAACGTCTGTTAATGTTAACAGCTTGTTAAAATGTCATGTCTTCTCATTCATTCGTATGAAAAACGAAAGAAGTAACGTGATTCTAATCCGAGCGTTAACTTTAACAGTCGTTGGTGAAATTGAGCCTTAACCTGGTAAAAAAATACCGGTTCCGAGCCTTGCCTCGAATGTCGTTTCGATTGCTGTCTATCTTACTCACGTACACACATGCTGTCTTACGTGCCGAGTGAGACGGCTTGCGATCGAAATGACATAACAAAGCTTAAGAATCGGGCCCCTGCCTGCCTAGCATACGCCAAAGAGATATCTCACTCTCGAGATAATTAAAAACTACTCGTCTCATAATGTCAAATTCTCGACATTATCTCGACAAAACTCTATAAAAATGTATTATTTCGATGATAGATCTACGCGAGAAAAAATGTTTATCATGCTAGAGTCAATAAAGATGAAGAGACGAACCATCAAACATCGAGAAAACATATAGAGTGAGATATCTCGTTGGCGTATGCTAGGCAGGCAGATCGTAGAATTCACGTTTTAAGAGAAAATACTTGATAGTAAAATAAATGTAGAGCCTGTCTCTATCAATTACATAATAATATTGTTATAAACAAAGGAGGGTGTACTAAAAGGGTGCAAAACGGGTTTAAAACTAAGGGCAAACCACAGTATATAGTTCAAGGTGAAGACGTTCGCGTTAGCACAATCGTAGAAAAGACAATACTGAACCTTTGGAACTGTGCCAATTTAATTTGTTTTTTTTTCTTTACTATGTATGTCAGATGATTCTATTTTGACTAATATATGCATTTATGCATTCTTTGCCATGCATCAAGGATTTATGATAAAATATAATCCTCTCATTACTTTGATGTACTTATAAGAAAAATGCAATCACAAATTCATGAAAATGGCGTTGAAAATTTTTAAGATACTTAGACATTTTGTTATATTACTTATATAACAAAATGTCTATCTAAAATTTTTTGTATACAGTGTACATACTTTAGGGTGTGAACGTGACACGTGTTCCTTGTAGAGAGTTCACTGTGAAAGTAGCCGCGCTGAAAGACCGATATGTTTTACTTTTGTATCGGCAAGAGCCTCAGCATCAAGAGTTTCCCCATATAAAAGTGAAAGAAAAATGGTCTTTCAGAGCTGCAGGTGCGTTGCCGGCCTTTTAAGAGAGGATAGGGTAATAGGGGAGGGTAGGGAAGGGAAGGGAATAGGGGAGGTTAGGGAAAGGAATAGGGTAGGAGATTGGGCCTCCGGTAAACTCACTCACTCGGCGAAACACAGCGCAAGCGCTGTTTCACGCCGGTTTTCTGTGACAACGTGGTATTTCTCCGGTCGAGCCGGCCCATTCGTGCCGAAGCATGGCTCTCCCACGTAAAACTCTAGGAACGTGTTATAAAGTTTACTACTTAATTTGACGCATAAAGGTAATCATCCATAATCATCTTTGGGTTCGAATGTATTAGTATGATTAAGCGGTTCGTCGTTACACATATTGCTATTATAATACCCAATCAACCAACTAAACTGTAATTATTAATATTATAATGAACATTTCTTTCAGTTTCTAAGGACCTTTCTATTATAAGCTAATATTTTATTTATTTAACTCTACAATTTTAGACATAAATAAGGTATTATGTAATAATTGTTGTACCTATTGCAATTTAAGTATTTTTTTGTATTGGTAAACGTATAAAATGCACAACAATAATAAAATGCAGTATGTCCTAGCTATATTTTAAAGTGTAATATAAGTACTTAATTTTAATTTAACGAAAAAGTCTTATTAATAAAAAGATCTACCATGTTTACAGATGTCAGATGTTATAGTTATACAATAGCTTTGTCCACACTGTGCCTTTTCCTGTTCCTCAAGGGCATGCGTTATAGCGCAGTCAACAGCGAAAGTGAGGCATGCCCGCGACGCATGTCCTCTGACCGTATCCAAAAAACAAAAATGACAATGTTGGCGTTGCGTTCGTTGACGCATTCAATCATTGAATGAGCCGAAACGAAAGTTAAATATAAAAAGATGTCGAGAATTGAAGACGAAAGCGCATAGTGTGGACATAGCTAATGTTTTGTTTTTGTCTGTCAAGTAACTTTTCTAAAGTATTGCAGACAAGGAGATGGTTTTGTGTAACTACAATTTGTGGATGTTTTTTTTTCTAATAGGTAAAGTAGATAGTGCAAAGCAATTAGTGCTCTCATACTCAATTAAAATTGCATGTGAATAAAATAGCTTCTTTAATATTCGCCAACATGCTTACATAACTAACAAATTAAGAAGTCACAATTCTTTATAAATTCAAGCATTTCTTAAAATATTTAAAATACTTAAAACTATTGCAAATTGTTATGATGCCACACAAATTATTTGGACCAAATGTTTGCTAAATTATAAACAACTCGAACTCAATCTAAGAATTAATATCTGTGTTAATCAAACTCATATTTAAAATAAATAATATTTATTTTAACATTGCTGTTATTGTTAAATAAATAATTATCTCAGTGTTGTTCTAATAACAGAATAATTGGGAGCATATTTTATCAGATATTATTTTTTTTGTTGTACATACTACAAGTAGGCTGCGCAAAAATTTAAGATTGCTTAGCAAAAATAAAAAGGGAAGGTGCAATGTTAATAGGCGGATTTCCTTTATCTAACTGTCACTTTGTCTACTCTTCCGTAGAAAGAAACCGCTTCTATGGTGCTAAGCCTGCTGTAGTCAGAATTCAGATGGTATTGATAGATATTGCACCATCAGAGAAATAGATTCATAGGCAGATGGTGGATCCACCTAGGGTTATGTCAAGTCATTGACAGTCATGATCTGTCATCTGGACTTGACATAACCCAACTAAATAACGTAGGTCCGCCATGCCATGTGCCTATAAAATCTCTGATAGTACATGATACGCTTCCATTGTCACTTCTAGTTTTGCTGAGCGATTTTAAATTTGTGCGCGGCCTATTTAAATAAAGATTATGATTGTGTATATAATTTAATACTTTTTGTAATTGTATATCAATTTTGTTTGCAGAAGGACGAAGTGTACCTGAATTTGGTGCTGGAGTTTATACCGGAGACGGTGTACAAAGTTGCACGTCATTACTCCAAAGATGAACAGACCATACCTATTAGTTTTATAAAGGTAACAACACTTGCCAGTAATTATAATAATAGTATAAATTCTATTATGTTCAGTAGATCATCTGCATACTCATAGACAGCCAAAGTCGGCGCACTCACGCTTATGCGTGATTTCCTAAATTAATAACTTGAGGAGCAGAGCAGTGTCTGCAATCTGCATTGAACAAATTTGATTTTTCAATGATGCAGATACTGCTGCATTTACACTGTATAACAATCCTGGTCCTGAGGAATGGCTGGCGATATAAAAATTAGTCCCACTTAACGTTTTTTACATAATTCCTATGTAAGTAAATAAGAAATTGATAATCACTTTAGATCTATAACTGAAACTGTTCTAAATAGATCGACAAGGCGACTATAATTCCATTTAGGATTTGCACGTCATGCACTATTAGAGCCCTAATTTTTATAGAGGCAGCATGCATTTCAACTTACGGCCGTTATACATGGTATCGGTTTTTTTTACATATCGTTGATACGAAACCCAAACGATTACAGTTCTACTGTCTCACACTTTCAACAGTAATTCGTGTGTTGCATCTCGCTTTACCTTTCTACCCACCCATTCTTCGTCGGTGTGCAAACAGCTTAAGCCTTCAGATTCGGTCGGTCAGATGATTTGCAGATACGTAGATAGGTTGAGTCATTGAGTCATGTCAATTGATTTTTTTTCACGAGAACGTGACCTTGCCATCGCTGTTGTAAACAACGTGACCGCGGTCGGTGAAAATTGGTTTATTTTATGTTTTTTTCCTTCCATATTGTTTAAATAAATCATAAAATTCTCAGTGACTCCTCTATTCGTATTATAGGAAATTTCCCAAATTCTAAAACATTGTAAAAGAGAAGGCATATTATGTACCTTTGAGTATTGCTGGAGATTTAGCAGATTTTAATTGTACCTATACAAAAAAGATATGTAACACAAGAAATACAAATATCGCCTTGAGACCTCTCTCTAAAATTGAGCGTTATAATGGACATATTAGGTCCAGGCTATTCTTTTTCCATTAGCCAAAGTTACAGACGTATTGACTACCCATTCCTCTGGATAAGGCTAACCATGTAGCGTAAATGCCGCAAAGTTATCCCAGCTCGGGCAAACATACTTTTAAAATCGCCTTAATAGGCAATGCAGTAGGCAGGTAGGCAATTTGGTAATAATGCTCTAAGTAACTAGTCAATATTATGGAGAATGAAAAATATGAATGCCTGGTACAGTCCACAGCATGAAGCGTTACACTTTGGAAGTCTTACCTCGATGACGATTGTAATAAGAATGATTCTAATATCAATAATAATGTATAAAATTTTACTACATTCGATACCTCCCTTGGCGATGCCCTTGCCCACACCCCTTGGTACCATCAGAGAAGTTTATTCCTAGGCAGCTGTAGGCAGATGGCGGACCTACTTATTTTGGTTGCGACTTGCGTTATGTCAAACCCAGCCGACAGATCACACTTAGGCCCGGTACACATAGGGCGTTTTGAAGCGCGCGTTAGGCGCGCGCTTTGCTAACGCGCGCTTTGAGAACCCCGGATTCTATTGAAGCGTACACATGTGCATGTGTACGCATACGCTTTATTAACTAATTCCACGTTTATCGTTTCCAGCTATACATGTACCAGTTGTTCCGGAGCCTGGCGTACATACACTCTCTGAGCATCTGCCATCGGGACATCAAGCCCCAGAATCTGCTCCTCGATCCCAAGACCGGGGTTCTCAAGTTGTGCGACTTCGGTTCCGCCAAGCACCTAGTGCGAGGCGAGCCCAACGTGTCCTACATATGCTCGAGATACTACCGCGCGCCGGAGCTCATATTCGGCGCTATTGACTACACGACGAAGATAGGTGAGTACTGGATTTTGATCAATTGTATAATACGTAGTATTATAGCTATGCAAGCATCACGCGCCTTAAAATGGTAGTATGTATAGTGTCAAGAAAGTGAAGAAATTAAAAAGTGGCAACATTGTAGTGTCATCCCTTTTTCCTTAGATTGATTTGAAGCGGATGACACTACGATGTTGCCACTTTTTAATTTCTTCACTTTCTTGACAGGCTTCAACATCTCTGTATTAGTGAATTCTGGTGAGGAGTAAGTGGTTTGAATTGAATTATCTGTATGGCCAGGAATATAATAGAACTCCACCTGAATTAGTTGAGGAATTCGTAAAAAGAATTCGTGTACCTCAATTCTACTTTATTATGCAATATTAATGTAGATTCGTTCCTTTCCATCGACGCCCAGTTTCTGAAGTTGTTCGACAGGAGTCTATCCTTTTAATGATGATTGTTTAACTTTTTGATATTAGCTAAAGCAGTGTTAGTAAATAAATGTCGAGAAACCATCAGACCGGATATCGGTCAAATGAACTGATTTAAGTATAGACCTAAATAATATGAAGTTACAATTTTATCATTCGTTTAAGGTTAAAGGAAATACTTTTCTGTTGTTTAAAAAGGAAAATAAGTATCGACTCGCCATTAATGTTCCAAAAAATAATAGAATCTAGGTACTGAGCAAAAACGATACAGCCGAAAATCGAACAAGCGAGCGTCGAGTTTGTGCCGAATTGTTTTCGAGTGCCGTGTAGTCGTTTTAACTCTATTGTAGGTAGGTACTGGCCCAGGCTTTTCAGTGTTTTTTTTCTGGCCGAAAATAATTCGGAGAGATGTAGTTTTAAACGTAAATCGAAATACATAACCCTCTATTGAAAACGCATTAGACTTTAGAGCAGTCTTTCCCAAAGTGGGCGATAACGCCCCCTTGTGGGCGCTGAAGGTCTAAAGGCGTTGTGTAGAGGCATGGGGGTAGAGTTATTTCAACTGAATGCATTATAAATTGAAACAATGGGGGCGCTAAAACATAATTTGTTCTGAAAGTGTGCAGTAGACAAAATAAGTTTGGGAACCCCTGCTCTAGAGTCTAGATGATTCCTTAATGTGAAAAGGTTTAGACTTAGACTGTAATCCACCTGTGGATGGCATTTCAAATATTGGAATCTTTGTTTCTTAATTTTTAAGACCAGCACTTGGTGTCCAGATTCGTAGTAAGTATACTTTAAAATAAATTTTAACATTATGACATATTGAATGAACGATATCTAAATAGGGTCATGGTCTAGTTGTAGGATACGTCATACGATAATGTATCTTCTTGCTTGCATTAAAATGCGTGTTTATAAATTAAACTTAATGATTTGTATTCGTTAACTGTTAAAAAACTGTTTTTACTTATTGTTATTTACTGTACAATAAACCATGACTATAGCCGGAGCCCAATTTAAAACAAAGTTTTTGTTAATGCCGTAGGAGCGTAACGAAGAATGTGTTATCAAGAAATGAGATCCAATAGAACCGCAGCATTTAGCGAGGCCATGCAAATGTAGCGGTTTTCATTTATCAAAAACAACTTGCAACTTTTGCAACTTTTCGTCATCGTCCCACGCGAAAATGTACCATCCACATCACCTTGATGAGTTGCAGTCTTGCACCGTGCGTTTCTCGCGTAACTTTCTGCCGTGCACTGTAAAACTCTGGAACGAACTGTCACCGGCAGTATTTCTGGACCTATACGACCTGCAAACTTTCAAGAAGAGAGCTTATGCCCTCTTAAAAGGCCGGCAAGGCACCTGCAGCTCTTCTGATGTTGCGAGTGTCCATGGGCGACGGTAGCTGCTATCCATCAGGAGACCTGCGGGGCTAAAATGGTCGCTTTGGAGAATCATATTATGAATCGTAATATGATTCATCTTTCTAAAATCGCAAAATGCAAGTCTGCTTGCAATTCATGTCTAGCAATTCGTACTAATTTGACATTTATGAGTTTGACAGTTTTGAGAATTCATTTGCTGAATTGATTGAGAGGAATTGCTAAATGTGACCATTTTAGCCCCGCCGTTTGCACGTTTGCCTCCTTATTTCATTTAAAAAAATAAAAATAAAACCACATTCCTTGAAAACTAAAAGCCTATAGCCCTATACCTATTTGTTATTCCTCAAGATATAATGTCATATTATGTGTGGTGTTTCAGACGTGTGGAGCGCGGGGTGCGTGGTGGCGGAGCTGCTGCTGGGTCAACCGATATTCCCCGGCGACTCCGGCGTCGACCAGCTCGTTGAGATCATTAAGGTACTATCAGAGAAGTTGCTTCATAGGCAGATGGCGGACCCACGTAAATTGGTCGCGTTATCAGTTGTGTCAAACCCAACAGATTACAGATCACAGCTATCATTGAATTGACATAATCCGACCAAACCCGTCCGTCAACTGCCTATTAGGCTGCGTTTCCACTGAAGCGGAGCGGAGCTTAGCGGTGCCGAATTGACCAATCTCCGTGCTCGAAATCTTCGCTGTCATTCCGCTGGAATAGCACGATTTGTCAATTCGGGCACCGCTTAGCTCCGCTCCGCACCGCTCCACTTCAGTGGAAACGCAGCCTTAATCAATTTATGTCCCTTCTCTGAGCCTTTGCCGATAACGACGACCTAGTTCGGCGAAAATGACTTGTGCGTTTATATTATTAGGCATTGTAAGGGAGCCCAGAATGCTAATTGTGTAAATGCTCGACCGTCGTGATTCGTGGAGACGTGTGGGTCTACTCAACGTAATCTGATAGATGGTATTTCGATCTTTAAAATTGATTTTTTAAAACCAATCAAACAGCTATCTTACCACTAATGTTATTTTGTGCCATGTTAACTTGAGACATTGGGGCGCCTATATTATTAATCTGACACGATCGAGTATCTGACAAAAAAACCCACTTGGGCTCCCCCAATAATAACAATTCATTCAAGTAATTTCTGTTATAGTTCAGTAGTGGCTATTG
The DNA here is from genome assembly GCF_905147365.1 of Aricia agestis. Taxonomy (NCBI): domain Eukaryota; kingdom Metazoa; phylum Arthropoda; class Insecta; order Lepidoptera; family Lycaenidae; genus Aricia; species Aricia agestis. The sequence goes on along the minus strand of NC_056421.1, from coordinate 7,618,391 downwards.
TCCATTTTGTTTATTTTGACTAATAAACGAATCTTAAACAGGTTCTAGGAACACCGACAAGGGAACAAATACGCGAGATGAATCCCAACTACACGGAATTCAAGTTTCCACAAATCAAGAGTCATCCATGGGCAAAGGTGAGAGCTGAAGCTAGATCATAGTTTTAGGCCAACACGGCCAGTCCGGGTTGCTCATGCTTTCTCTTTCACAATAGGAAGGAAGAGAGGAATGACATAATATGATATTAATAAAGCCAACCTGGCGCATTTGGGCCGTAGATACTAGAGGCAGAAGTCATCTTTTGACTCGTTCACTCTTTAAGTCATAGTCGCTAACCATAGATGCTGTTGCGCTTCTTCTCATTATATTATCAGGAAAGTGTACACTCCGCGCAAGATCTCAAAAGATCTGTCAAAGATTTTGAGCAAGGAGTGCAGTATATTTTGTTATAGTTGTATACTCCTCGGAATTTGCGCGCGGTGTACATTTCATGCTTCGCAAATGGTTTAATCAGTTTCTGTCTAATTTTAATGTTAAACAATACGGGTGACTGAAGATCATGATCATTACAGTACATGTTGGAGCGAATGACGATGCCCAAGTCCACCACTGACCACCAACGCATCAGAGTAAGGGGATTGCTCTTAACAAACTAAATGCCTTTATTATCTGTCCGTAACAGAGTGTTCGAATGTTCGAGAATATTCCAAACATTAAAGAAGATCTAATATAAAAATATTTTATTTAAACCGAAAATATTGGATTCAGAATGAATTAAATACTTTACTAGGTTGTTTGAAATTGAAATAAGTTTTTTAAATAATTTCCATAATCTGTCTGAACGGAAATCGAGGCTCAAAACGTCAAAATGTACGATTGTATGAAATTATGTGCCTCGATAGGCCTCGATATTAAGTACTTATGAATTATGAGATTATGAGATTAAATTTTTAGTAACAAATTCTGTAAAATTTTAGAAAAAAAGAAGTTTTTTTCTAGAGATAATAGATATTCTTATGCATTTCGAATACATCTGTGTTGTTATAACATATTTTGTCGAGTCATAACAATATGTTTATAATAAAACTGCAATTTAGTGTAGAAGTAAATTAATTTATATTTTGGAGTAACATTTGTAAGTATTAACTTACATATGAATGTTTTGACTGTAAATGAAGGCATTTAGTAGGAGTTTATTCGCATTATGAGGTGTATGCAGTATGACCGAGCTTCCCACCAATTTGAAATTGTTTTAGCATACACTTGTGTCGCTTCTATATTGTTTAAGCGTTGCGTTTGAATGTTTCACGACTCGATTAACAGATTCATAAATGTAATAAACATTTTGCTTGCTTATATGTTACATAATGCGAATAAAGTATCAAAAGTCATAGACCAGCATGACTTTAATAGCCCCGAGTTGTGTTTGTTTTGGACAGATTCCGTGTTTTTTTAGATAAAAGTAAATGTCAGTAATTTTTATAAAATGAAAATTTAAACTTTTTGAAGGAAATTTCTTGGGTTTTCTAATAAAACATTGCGCCCCATATCCTTAGAACTTATTCACTGTAAATTTTAAATGCTTGAAGATATTTTAAATAAGATAATAAATATTAAATAATATGTTTGTTATAGTGGTAGTAAAGTAATCATTTTTTATTTTATATTAAAATTGGGAAATTAATAAAAAAAAATTAATTTCTTGGGTTTTCTATTAAAACATTGCGCCCCATATCCTTAGAACTTATTCACTGTGAATTTTAAATGCTTGAAGATATTTAAAATAAGATAATAAATATTAAATAATATGTTTGTTATAGTGGTAGTAACGTAATCATTTTATATTTTCTATTAAAATTGGAAAATTAATGAAAATTTTTAAAAGATAAATTCTTAAAGTAATATACTGAAACTCTCCAAAATATACATAATAAACGTCGATTTACTGTTACTACATAAATTATGAATCCGTTTGTTGGCGTTCAGTGTGCGTACTTGCCATTCAATAAGGAGGATATCTAGTGAGAGATTCTGGCAATGAAGCTTAGAGGATATGTGTTGTCGTTATATCATCTGCTCTCATCAACACGTTTTGTAATTGCTTCTGAATCTATCGGAACATTTCTTTTGTATATATTATGATTATTTAATGTTTACTAATTATCTTTTTAACAAAATCAAACGGTATAAGTGTAGGCAACTCGTCGATCAAGAAATACATTTTTGGCTTGTGTATAATAATTAATCAGATAAAGCTAAATTAAACAAATGAAGCGTCAAATCATGACGATATAAATATAATGTGACACCAAATAAACTTAATTAAACTAAAAATTGAAAAGTGTATATGAAGACGTGAGTGGAAGTTCCAGATAAGTAACAGTAAAAAATGCAGTTTTTTTGCATAAATGTAAGTTTTAGGGCCAAAAAAAAAACATTTGAAATAAAAAGCTGTGAACTTTCTGAGTAGCTAGATATATTAGCCAGGTAATGAAGTAGATAAGTTACAAGGTTTGTTCAAATTATAAGGGAAAAAATGAGTAAATGTCCGTATGTTACAAAATGTTATACTTATCGTGTTTATCCACTCATATCTTCAATTCATACTTTCACTCACGTCTTTAATTTATAATGCAACAAAATGTGCGTATCCGTTTAGGTGTTCCGCGCGTGCACGCCGCCGGACGCGATCTCGCTCGTGTCCCGTCTCCTGGAGTACACGCCCGGCGCGCGCCTGTCGCCGCTGCAGGCATGCGCGCACGGCTTCTTCGACGAACTCCGAGAGCCCGGCGCGCGCCTGCCCAACGGCCGCCCCCTGCCGCCCCTGTTCAACTTCACCGAGTACGAGCTCGGCATACAGCCGGCGCTCAACGACTTCCTCAAGCCGCGCGCGCCCGCCGACGCGCCGCCACCGACCGACGACGCAGGTACACAACATTACAAATTAGGTAAGGCTTGTTTCCACTTTGATTAGTGCACTATGATTAGTGCGAGTGTTAAGTATTTGTGTTAAGTGGTAAGTACAAAACACGTTTGGACAGCAACTGATTATGCAAGTGAAAGTTGAAATGAAACTCACTACCGTCAACAGTTTTTTAGTTGCGCAGCAACCAAACTATATTGGACAGCTGGTACTCCCACGAGCACTAAACACTAAGCACTCGTAAACATTACTAAACACAAAACACTCGCACCTGCACTAATCAATGCGGAAACAAGCCTTTAGTAATAATTTGTACTATCAGAGTAGACAATTAAGGAGTAACTCGATCTGAAACAAACGGACCAATCTACGCGAGTTGGGCGCGAGTGTCGCTTTTGACATGTTTTGCAACGCTGAGTAAGGGCGGCCACTAGGGCCCCCGCTACCATATGTGCAATGTGTGCAATGCACACGGGCGCCATCCTCTAGGGGCGCCAAATCGCCATCTCAAGGGGCGCCAAAACCAAGGACCCAAAAAATTTGCCTAAATGGGCGCCAGTAGCCCTTAGGCTGCGTCCCCATCAGACACGGCACGACGCCACCACCGTAATACGGTACGGCGCCGCACCGTGACACGGTGTCGTGTACGGTGCACCGCGCGCCCCTATTCTGGTGAAACTTCCGAACAAAATTTGTGTCCAAACTTAAACGAGGCATAATATGAAAATACATATCAAAGTCGCGTAATGCAAATATTGTCATGTATACCGAGGAAGTTTTATCTATAATAAATAATAGATAAAATTTCCTGTTTCTTTTTAACCGACTTCAAAAAATATTTAATAATTCTTTTTCAATCTTCGTCTTAGTAACAACAAGAGAATAAATTTTTCGCGATCCATATCCATTATCCAGACAAGCACTCTCGTTCGAGCGCAAATATCGACTGAATAGGGACGCACCGCACGCGGCACCGTGACACGGTGCGGCGCCGTACCGTATCACGGTGGCGGCGTCGTGCCGTAACACGGTGCCGGCGCCGCGCCGTGTCTGATGGGGACAGAGCCCGGGGGCCCTGGCGGCCACATACATCAGTTTTCCGGAATTCCTGACGGAAAAAAACAAAATGGATGCAAAGCCTACTTACATTTTGTAGGGCCCGCCACATACATTCGAATATAACGAACGGAACGCTCAATCAGCGCAGCGCGATCAAGCTGAGAGAACGCGTACCGTAGGCATTGTTGGGACACCCACGAATACGACTATTGACGTTGAGTGATATTGAACACTTAATCATTACTGTAGTGAGTGTAGAAGGGTTCCCATGCCTGTGGGATCTAAATAACGAAGATTATCATAACAGGGATATTGTTTTACAAGTTTGTCTCTTATTTTATCAAATAATTCGTCGAAAGAGCTTATGGTCATTCGATGATAATCAAAATATCTTTCTGGATAGGCTCTTTGCACATAATATTGGCCCTCCGTTAATCTTTGTGTGTTTAGTGGATGTACCCAGTAACAATGACACTTTTTCTTTTTCTGAGAAATTAATAATGCTATTGCAAGGAGGAAATCCATGGTTCTTCCAAACATATGCATTCTACTGAAGCTACTCCAAGACTAATCTAGGTATTCCGAACGGAAAAAATCTGATGTGTGTGGTAGTTATACGGAATTTTTCATGATACGGTCTCCGAATCAGGAAACCTGATGTACCATCGAGGAAGTTGATTCCTATGCAATTGACAGACCAACGTTATTTGGTCGAATATGTCAATTCAATGTTAATTGTGATCTGTCAGCTGGGTTTGACGTATCGCGACCAAACTACTTAGGTCCCCGATTTGCATAGGAATCAACTTCTCTGATAGTACATCAGTTCAGTCAGCAAACACACCAAGATTAACGGAGGGCCAATTATATGTGCAAAGAGCCTATCCAGAAAGTTATCTTGACTATCATCGGATGAGCATAAGCTCTTTCGACGAATTATTTGGTAAAATAAGGGAAAAAAACCGTACGGAAACTGATCGAATGTGTGTGACATGCAATAATTACTTTTGTATGAATTTACTGCGTTTGGAGGCCCGGTTTCGAAAAACGGATCTGGAAATCGAATCAGGAAAACTGATGTATGTGGCCGCTCTAACACATTACAGTTCGACAAGGCTTTAAATGAACGTGAGCGTGCAGCGCGCACGTAAAGGAAAACTGTCAAAAATGACGTTTTTGTATGATGGAGGCGTTAGTTCCTTTTTTCGCCACGTTCATTTAAAGCCTTGTCGAGCTGTATTTACAATAATTATTTTTTTAAATAATATAATTTTTAGCAAACGTCCAAATACATTGTTTTCATGATTTCAGGTGAAAACGCAGCGGCTAGCGGCCCCAGCGGTTCGCCGGGGACGTCGTAGAGCAACGCGATGCCGAGCGCCGGACCGCAACCGCACGCACCGACGTACATACACTAGACGGACACGCCAAACTCAATCCTACCCCGCACTTATAAAGCTCGTTGTCGCATACGCCGCGCTCGTGATTTAAGCCGTCTAGTGATGGACATGACCGATGTAGCGCTACATCGGACTGGCACCGCTTCGAAAGAAATCGATACGTACCCTACCATTATTACAGCTCATTATTGCGTACACTACACCACATACGTAACTTCTCATTATTGCATAATAATATATTCGGGACGATCTTAAGACCGTTTAATGCGAGCACGCACCGAGGTAGCGCTACATTGAGCCCCGCACTAGACGAACAAATCAAATTGAACCGTACCCAACATGTGTTGAAGTTCATTATTGCATCTACTTATATAATCTGCATAGAATTGGCTCAAAAAGACCGTCTAGTGCGATCGAGTGTGAAGTCATTACGTACAGGCATTTTTAGTGTAAATTTATTTTTATTTCTATCTTTTACCCGATTAACCTATGTAGTGCCAATAGTATGTTGTAATAAAGCGGCTTTCGGACATTGAATTTAGAGGCGATTTATTCTTAAATGCGTCGTAGTGTATGTGTTTAATACGCAAATTTATCGTAACGGTACGTCGTTGCATATAGCGTCTGTAGATTCATTATTATTATACGAGTGAATGCGTCGCACCTCTATGCTATCGATATAAATCGGTCTTCTATTTTGCGTCCCTAGTCGAGAGTATCCGAACGAATTGAAATATGTACATACTCGATACTTGTCGTATGTTAGAACGAATAATTATACTGTCTTCTGTAGTTCTGGATCGTGACGACGTCGGATCCGTTATACGATTGAGTACGTAGGCCGTAAGTCGTGTGAGTGTTAGGGCGGCGCTGTAGAGGCGAGGTATCTATTTCTCGGTATTCGAGTCGGTTCGCTGCTTAGTGATAGTATTCTTTTCGTGTTGGCCATCGGGAAAATTATGCATATAGGTGTCTTCGACGAGTAATCGTGTGATACTGTAGTGTAATCGTCGATAAAGCTTGAGCTGTTGTAGTCGGTAAGAAGGGTAAAATCCACAGTAGATTCTAAACCGTCGCAATGTGATTACTTTGTACTTTTGTAAGCTCAAATTCCTTCCTTCTGTATATACCTTACGCTGTTTTTGATGTCGATATATCCGCTCGCGATCATCGAATATTCATTCCTACACGTAACGGATCCGGACCCTCGTTAACGTAGCGGACTCCTATGTATCGTAGTGATCGTTTCGCAATGGTAAAGTAGTCACGTTTGTCGCGCATCACGTCACGTCGAGGGTAGCCACGTAGCTCGTAGACTCCGTTCGCGCGAGTGCAACGCATAAGTGACGCGTACTTGTAAATTTTTATATATTACTAGTATAAACTGATCTCTCAGGATAATTTTAATATTTAACTATATCTCAGAATATTATGTATTTGTATAAACAATTGAAACGATATAAATTTTTAGACTCGTACTACACATCGGTTTCTTTTATGCGACAAACCTTCGAGTGTACGTCCGCTGTTGTGTACCTCACCCTAAGTGAACGCTGAATGTAATGTATCTAAATAGCACTGTCGGCGTCCTATTGTAACGTCGTAGTTTTTCGATAATATTGTATTCTATATTCAATAAATGGTATTTCTGCTATGTAAAATTTGTCATTGAGAACGCGTTACTAGTAGTCATTTATAAAAATAATGTGTTATTATAATTAAATTTCATTGTCATAGTTTTTAAGCATTTGAGCGATTTCATTTTGCACTTCGAGTTGGCATGCAATTACAAATTAGGAAGGTATTAAATTCTAAGTATAATTATATCTATAAATTTAATTCACGGTTTAGATGTAGCCTAATCGCGTCAGCTGCGGTGCGGCTAGCGCCTGTTATCGAGTTGGGCAGCTGGAGTGGCGGATTCCTTACACCCGGATCTCCTTGAATCTTCAATATGACACTCGATTCACTCTCACCACGTGTTCCGTACCGCGCCGCTGACAAAGTGCGGCCGCGTGCACGCTCGACTGCGTGCGCGCCCGTATCGCGAAGCGACCACGTGGTACAGTGGCCGCGATGGCGGTCACGTATGCATGCATCCGCGGTCACGTATATTATATACGCTCGTATTACTACATATTTGTATGTACTAATTACTTATAAATTTTTTTAGTGTACTAAGAAGTGAAGGCGCTCGGCGCTCGATTTGAAATCACACATAGTAGAGCTTAGTTGTCGTCCTTGCGGCTATTATTTTGCTGACACCTTTATGATTCGTGTAAATATATTATTATAATTATTATGTATGGTATGACTTATATCGGTAGGAGGCGCTCCGGAGGATTCAGTAAGGGTTATGATAGTCTAGATATGCATATTTTATTAAGTCTATGAATTTTATAATCGACGTTGCTTCTGAAGACCCTCTGTGTAAAAAGTTAAGACATACTAGTGACCTGAATGTTCGAAGCGATGTTAGAACTTAGAACGTCTATATTCCCACTGAATTCTCACTTTCACGTTTTGCGTGCACATTTACGTCATGAGAATTTCCGGTTCAAATGTTTCGAAATGGGGTTGACTTATATAAATTATTTAAAGTAAAAAGAGTTTTCTTATTGCTAGTACTGTAATAATAAATTTAATAGTGAGTGAAATTTGTATTTTGTTTTAATTTGTTTTACAGAATTTGAATACATCGTAACACCCATATCGTTGTTAGTTATGAATGAAAATAACATAATTATAAAAGTAAATATTAAATGAATAGTAGCATGGTTTTTTATTTTACATATAGAACCCCATCAACTATTTTATAGTTTGCATGTTATTATTTTGTAATGTTGTAGGATAATTTATTGCTAATTATTATTAGTTGCAAGTAACTATTATCCCAAACAAGAAAAGATTAGTGCAAGAATACTTACCTATAGAAAACCTTTTTGGTCGCTTATAATAATTTGCTAGTCTAGTAAGCTTTAAGCGTTATGTTTTACACTTAAACTATTTTTTTAATAAATTGTGCTGGCATTGAGTTCTATAAACTTACTTATACTGTACTCGGCGAAACATGGCGGTAGCGGTCATTGGCTCCCTGTCAAAAACTTTTCATTTTCTATATTATACAGTTCGACAAGGCTGTTTAAGAACGTGGCGAGAAAAGGAACTAACGCTTCTATCCATAAACCTATAATGCTAAAGACCAACAAAGAATGCGAGAGAGAAGAAAATCCTTTATGGAATTATAACAAGATAAAGAGAGAGGCAGTCTAATGAAAATTGTAACAACTTTTATTTGACAGGTCGTCAAAAGTCGTCAATCGTTTTTATGCCCTTTCGGTATTTGCAATTTATTATTTAAATCGCTTATCGTATGTTATTTTCAACAAATACTATTATATATAACAATAATAACTTGTGCTGTGAGTGATTGCAGTGTAAATCATAGGAATAATCCTGAAAAATATACATTTCACCCGTAATTAATCTTCATGTCCTAATTGCTACGATGTGTTTATTTTTGCTATATTCTGGTCTTTAGTTCTCTATTTCAAATAAAATATTGTGAATCCTCCCTTTTACTTTCATATTTTGCGTAACTAAAGGTACTATTGTTCCTATATTACACAAATTTTGAAGAAAAATTTTTCATCCAAATTTCTTACATATACGCTAGTGCTTGAATCAAATTTATCGATATGCTTATCGATATTTTACAATAACATAAATCTAAAATAAAAATCATTTACCTTTATATTTATCACCTTAAGCCCGGCCGCACATTATCCGAAATTTCTGATCAAAAAAATTCGGACGCCCGGCGGAACGCACTCGGTTCATACATTTTGTTGTAGACCCATCATACTAAAAGAATTTCTGACGTGTCAAAATATATGAGCGGGGCGGGGCGTCCGATTTTTGTGATCAGAAATTCGGAAAATGTGCTACTAAGCTTTAATTTTGTTGTAATCGGGCAGTGTATGGCGTCGGGAGAAGGTGCCAAATATTTGTTTCAGTTATAAAAAAATAGTCGTTATCAATAAAAATATTTACTTAAATAGCACATCTAGAGAATTAAATAACTTACAATTTTCCAATTTTTAAATTAAGGATTTTTTTTTCTAGATATCGCGATCCAAAAAAATTTTTTGTCTGTTGTCTGCTACTTTCAGGGTCATAATATACGTTTATATACGTAACTTAAAATTTGCAAGTTGTTCATAAAAGTAAAGCAGATCCGTTCTATAAAAAATGTTAACAGTTCTTTTATTTATAGATAAGCATATATGCTTATATACAGCAACAACTTTTCTAACATTTTATGAGTATGAGCGGGGCGGGGCGTCCGAATTTTTGTGATCAGAAATTCGGAAAATATGGGGCGGGACTAAAAAGGACATATTATCATATTTTAACTAATATAATAAAGTATAGTATAATATAGCTAACATAATATAACTACTATAATATAGAGTGACTCTAAAACTAGAGGAAGGTTTATATTTATATATCATAATCATTTGTTTTACAGATTCCCTCAAGATCCTCTAATAAGAGGAAAATGGCTGAAATTAATTGGGCGTGTTGGTTGGAATCCCAAGAAAAATTCAACAATATGTAGCAAACATTTCATTGAAATTTTTTAAAGAAAAATTAGAATAAATACTATTTTGGTTAAAGGAGCTATCCCAACTTTATTTGTGCCAGTAAGTTTGACATACTGTTGCACTTGTTACTGAAGCAATTATTAAAAATAAGCAATTATAAGCAATTAATGCTTTTTAGTTCATTTAAGATTATACTTATATGAACTAAAAAGTATTAAATAATCCTTATTCTGTACTCAATCTTCATAATTTTGAAGTCGGTACCAGTCCTAAGTATATAAGTTGCTGTTATACCTATTCTGTCAGAGAACTGGCGATTAGGTTAGCTGGTACCGATTGCAAAATAATGAAGATTGAGAACAGAATTATACTGAGTACAGAATAAGAATTATTTAATACTTTTTAGTTCATTTAAGTATAATATTACTATTGTCATTGCCTTGGAAGTCGGTTTTAATTTTTTGTTTAAAAATAATAATTTTACTCATTTTAGCTGTCCTTAACGTTTTCTATACTTACAGTTGGTGTTTTAAAAAATCAAAATCAAAATTGCTTTATTTCTGAACAAATCTAAAATAAAATATATTTTCAGAATACATGGTGCCTACCACCGGTTCGGTAACTAAGCCGACGAGAAGAACCGGCGTAAGAAACTCGCACGCCCACTTTTTACCAAAAAAAGTGAGAAAAAAATTTATCTTTTAAAACAAAATTTACAATGCTGTAACTAAAAATTATACAATGTAAACATAGATAGATACATAATAATTGTAAGTCATGTAGAAGTAGCCTTGCAAGCAGTCATTCAGCATTCTACTCCCAAGATGTGCCATCAATTATGAAATCATTTTGGCTTTGGCACAAAACGTTCTTTGACTACTTTTTTAAATTAATCGAATCGAATTAATCGAAAGATTTTGAACGTTTTCTGGGACCATATGTTCCCATTTGAATATCAAGGAGTCACTTCGATTTCTCATTGTTTCCATTACCAGACCACCACTTTTGTGAACATGATACCTACTCGGAACAATACAATGTACAGCAAAAGAAAAAATTTGAAAATCGGTTCATAAACGGCGGAGTAATCGTTGAACATACATAAAAATATATCCACAGGCGAACGTCTAGACTCCTCCTGTTTGGAAGTCGGTTCAAAATAATTGTAATAAAATATTGTTTTTTTTTTTTTTAATGAAATAAGGGGGCAAACGAGCAAACGGGTCACCTGATGGTAAGCAACTTCCGTCGCCCATGGACACTCGCAGCATCAGATAAGCTGCAGGTGCGTTGCCGGCCTAGGGATTGGAAGGGAAGGGAATAGGGGAGGATAGGGAAGGGAATCGGGCCTCCAGTAAACTCACTCACTCGGCGAAACACAGCGCAAGCGCTGTTTCATGCCGGTTTTCTGTGAGAACGTGGTATTTCTCCGGTCGAGCCGGCCCATTCGTGCTGAAGCATGGCTCTCCCACGTATAAATTTTATAATATGTATTTAATTTAAGAATAAAATATAATATACTATGTGTGTTGTTTACTTTCAACGTTTACTTTCAATGTAAGGACTGATTTACCAGATAGATTTTACCTGAGTAATAAATAAGTAACTTTATAATGTGTTAAGTGTAAATTATTTACCCCTATAAGAACCTCATGTCATAACATATCCGACGATTGAAAAATCATTCCAAAAGAAAATGTGTATCTACTTTTCAATCGTCACCTTTTTTTGCCAATTAAAATTTATGATACCTAATTTGAAATACAAATCTATCAAAGTTGCATATTATTTATTTCTTATAGAAACTCAGGTAAAATAACTCGAACGGACTAAACTATCGATAGCAAAATACTATACTATCGATAGTAAAATATACATCACTAGCACACGCACACATTGACAGATCAAAAATGGTCACGCATTTTCGAGTTGTCAGGTGGTCTTTACGACAGTATATATTATGTCTATGGTAGGGACCATTATACCGAGTCCACTTATAAAAGTCAATGACAAAGTCAACTAATTAACCATCGCGTTTTGCGACATTCTGCCATGCCAGTGTCAACTGTCAAGTATTGAAAATTGAAATAAAAAAATATCGAAACGAATAAGTAAAAAAACAGTTGGGGCGATTGTCATGGCCGAAGTGCCATAATAAGAAAACAAAATGTCAAAAGTCATATTGATTGCCGTGAATTGTCAAAATATATTTCAATTTTCAGGAAATTATTTACTTGTTCTAAAATAAAATCATTAAAATTAAATTCACCTTATCAATATTAGGAAAATCAAAATATTTTAGTTTTTTTATATGATATATTAAATGAAATAGGTAACATATTACTTATAAGTTATAAGTAAGTTTTATCAAGTGTAAGTTTTGGTGGAAATATACATACGCCTATCCTAACAAATCACAATAATTGAAGACAAATAGAATTCTGGAATCATGCATGAAGCCTACGGAGTAACTCATTTGTTAAATGCTACAGTTCAAATAGAAACTATTGCAGCGTATGGTACGTAAATAAAACACTGCATGATTGATTGAAGATAACGAATAATAAATTTTTGTTAGTAACAATGTTGTATTTAAATTTCAGATGATTATCTATTTTTGGGCACACGTCAGGGCTCCTTATTGATGTACTCATGTAATTTCAACAGGGAGACACAAAAGTATGAGTTGCAAATACTTCAATTACTTAAAACCTTTAGCAAAAAACCTATTCAACAAATTGAAGTTATTCCTGGTGAGTTCTTAATAGATTACTTAATAGAATGTTAGTTTAAAAATTGGCCATTAATAAAGTATTAAGAAAGAACTACTACAATAGAACTAACAACCTTTGTATAGTGTCTACATACTACAATAATTAAAAATGCAATCTTTCAGAGGACAAGCTGTTAATATGTCTAACTGATAATGTAGTCTCTATACACAATATTAGTGGGGTGAATATATCACTAGCACAGACCTTTGAGGATACAAAAGGTGCATCTCTTTTTGCAATAGCAAGAAAGGTTGGTTTGTAATGAATGTTATTGTCATTTATGTATATACTAGCTGTTTGACCGAGGTGACCGAAAATTACATTTTCTAGAAATGATTCCTAGCTAGATCAATTTATCGCCCCCGAAACCCCCTATATACTAAATTTCATGAAAATCGTTGGAGCCGATTCCGAGAGATATATATATATATATATATATATATATATACAAGAATTGCTCGTTTAAAGATATTAGATAATTCTAATATGTTATCAAAAAAACTTACATTCATAGGTACATACAACAATGGATGTTACTCTAATGCTTCAACTCCCAAGCGGCCACATACGCCCACGATAACAATAGATAAGCTATTGTGTCTGGTTTTTCCATAATGGGGGGATTAAGCTATGTATTCTATTAACCCATCAATCCCCAAGCGACACCCGCATAACAATTGAAAAGCTATTGTGTCAGCAATTCCAATGATCGAGATATTAATAAAAATGTATGAAGATCAAAATTATAGATTAACATCAAAATTTTTTGGGCTAATAAGCCAAATAATTTTACCTTTTGGCTTATGTTTAATTTTATATCTAATCATGCTAAATTGTCATTTCCAGTCAGCAACATCTTTAAGTGGAGCACAAAACTCTGTTGTACAATTATGTGTGGCAGTGAGAAGAAAACTTTTGCTTTATTACGGGAAAAATGGCGAATTCAAGAAACATCTATTTGATTTTACTGTTGCTGATGTACCAAAGGTTCTGGCTTATGGTAAACAGTATCTATGTGTTGGATTCAAGGGAGAATACACAATGTTTGACGTAAGTTTAGTATGGCCTTTTACCAGTAAAGAGACATTAATTATTCATTTTCAGACTTAAGAGCTGAGCTTTGTCTGTTGAATAATTAATTAGCATATATAATCAAAAATAATTTGGCATATTCTGCCTATTGATATTAAAATTATTAAACTTAAAGAAGAATATAGGAGCTATTTTTAATCACTGCACCTTCTCAGTTACATGCACAGACACAAACAGAAGCCAATGACTAGTTTGCTATGACTAATGACTAGACATTGGATTATATGCACGATCAAAGTACCGAAATATGCATGCAAGTATGCATGATAAATGGCGAAAATATGCACAAAATATGCACAATCAAAAGTCACTTATTATTAAAATTTATTATTTTTTTAAGAGCTTTCCGGCGGTACCGTTAATAAAAGCGTAAATTTTTAAAATTTCATCAAATCCAGGATTTTAAATTTTTTATACAGCACCAATAATAATTTTCTACCCACATTTTCCGATTGCAATCTTAATGCCCATGGAAGTTTTATGAATTGGTAACTACTTAAAATTTTTTTTACTAATGTTGCCTACTACAAAGAAAAATTATGTTTCTAGAATGATATTGCACCTACCGGGTGTATTGCATTCTTTAAATGGGGTTGGAGCCACATATTTGAAGTGTTTTGATCTATCATACCTCTGTTTTGTGGCCTCAGTGTGTGTCATGAATCATGATATATGCACTATCCCCTAAAAAGTGCCGTTATATTGCATATGCAAGTATGTAAATGCATATAATCTGATGACTACTAATGACTATCTCACAAAACACCATGTCTTAATAATGACAGTACATATTCTCTTAAATAGTAAAATGTGATTACACTTTATTTTAATCTTAACAATGCATTGGTTATAAAATAATGATTAATGACTCTTATAGAAACATCATTAGATTATTATTCGTTTTTATAGCTCACATCCAGAAATCCTGAAGAGCTTTTCCCAACTAGTAGTTCCAAATCTCAAGAGCCAACTATAGCCAAGTATTCTGAGACCTCATTTCTTCTTGGCCGTGACAACACTTCCGTTTTAGTGGAAGAAGTTGATGAGGAGGAAATTAAGAAAACTATGAAGGAGAAAGAGGCGTCCAACAAAGGTAATAAATATTAAATAGACTATTAAAATACTTTGTTCATATTCATATTAAAGTTAGTGTGATATGGAAATTTAAAATATGCACATACTATTTTGTGCCATTGCAAGATGGACAGTGGTTTCTTTCATTACCAAGTTCTGTAAGGCGTAAACATTAGCTACGATTATTTTTATAAGCTGTAGGACAGCCCTTTATTCAAAAAATAAAATAATAAGTATCATAATCAATACATTACACATCTTTCCGAAATAAGAAGATAGGTTAGATTTTCCATTGCAAGTTGCAACTTACCACTTATCTTGGCCTAGTCAATTTAATATTTTAAAACATTCTACTCATTAAGAAGCATTAACACTCAGGTACATTATGTCTGTTGCATTTTTAGAGCCATCATTTCTTCTTGGGCGTGATAAAACTTCAGTTCCAGTTGAAGAGGAAATAAAGAAAATAGCAATCAAAAAGACCATTAAATGGAAAGACGCGCCAGTTGCTGTGGGTAAGATAATATTTAAAATCAAATTTTAATATAATGATTATTGCTCAAGTAAAGTATTACAATTTATAACAAAACAATGACAATGTATGTATTTTATGAATAATATTATTAAAATACATTGTCATTGTTATATTATGTTGTGTACAACACCTTATGTGTTAAAAAGCCTGCGGGGCTAAAATGGTCGCTTTGAAGAATCATGATATGAATCATAATATGATTCATTTTTCTAAAATCGCAAAATGCAACTCTGCTTGCAATTAATTTCTGTATTTTTGTACTGATTTGACATTTGTCAGTTTGACAGTTTTGACAATTCATTTGCTGAATTGATTGAGAGGAATTGCTAAATGTGACCATTTTAGCCCCGCTGATAATATTTTCAGTGTGGGACGAGCCATTCCTCCTAGGATTGTTGCAAGACAACAAGGTGGTCGTACAGACGGTAGAGCCTAGTCTGTTCATACAGGAGCTGTGCGAAATTAACAAAGCAAGGCTTATGTATAGGTATGTATATTTTCATTAATAATAATAATTAATAAGTATTTAGAACAGGGCACAGAATACATAATTAGTACCTTACTGTACAGAAGTTTCACTCCCGAGTTTAGGTATGATAAACGCAAGCGTCCGGTCACAGGACTAGTCTGGCACTCGCTCGACTTGTCGCTCACACAGCGCACGCTTCTGCGTGCGCTGTGTGAAACAAAAGTAAGCTGCCCGGCCCCGCGCCGCCGCGCCGCTGGCTTGACAGCCCTATCAGATTGAAGCGAGACGGCAGACAGTTATTGTACTATGAACGCTAAACGCAATGCAAAAGGTTGCAATTAGATTGTTTTGTTTTGAGGGGAGGGGGGGGGGGGGGGTAGTATTAAAACTTGAGCCCATCCCCCGACCCTAGGCGATACCGTTATAATATATAGCCTATGTGTTGACCCGACCCCTAAGTAATATTCGTGCAAAATTTGAAGTAAATCCATCCAGTACTTTCTGTGTTTATCCCGGAGTCCGGACATACATTCAGACAAACAGACAAAAATTCTAAAAACTATATTTTCGGCTTCCATATCGATTGTAGATCACGTCCCAAGTATTATTTTTCAAAAATATTCAATGTACAGAATTGACTTTCCTACGATTTTATTATATGTATAGATTAAATGCAGCTGGTTAGATCGCGCACAACTTTCCCCTTCTTTTAAAAAATTCAAACCACAAAAAAACCTCACACAGCTCGTATTTTCTCATTTACATGCATAGACCATAATAAAAATGCTACCTTACTTTGTTTCAGGTGTAAGCGAGGTTTCGTATATGTAGCGTCGGTCGGTCAGGTGTGGTGCATCAACTCAGTCGACGTGGAGACACAGAGGAACCAGCTTCTCAAAGACAAACAGTTCCAAATTGCTATCGATTTGACGGTACGTTCGCTTAGACCAGCCTCTTCCAAAGTGGGCGATAACGCCCCTTTGTGGGCGCTGAAGGCGTAAAGGGAGGCAGTGTGGGACCCGGAAAAAAATGGGGGCGTTGTGTAGAGGCTTAATTTGTAATTTCTTCGTAATTGGTTCTCAAAGTGGGTAGTAGACAAAATAATTTTTGGAATCCATGGTTTAGACCGTAAAGTTAATATATCTAGCGGAATAGAGAAACAAAGAGCTGAGCAAGCGAGATGTCACTATCAGTAACACTGTGTGGTAGAAAGAGATGCGTGATTTGAAGTGGCAGAACTTTTTTTTCATCTGTTTTGACAGAAAGTCTGCACTTATCGCCTATCGGCACATTGACAATTTGAGCCCTAAGGGCCGTTCCCAATATTTGATCTATCTCTGGTTTTGCCCTACTAGGGATAGGAATAGCTCACATTAGACATTAGAGACATATATTTTATGTCAATTCAATGTTACGAAATCCGTTCATAAACGACGAATTTATTCGTGAACAAACATAAAAAAAGCATTAAATATGTTATGCTTGAATTGCAAAACCTCCTTTTTAAATCGGTTACTACCTACTTTATGTGCTTTCCAAAATTTCATCAAGTACAGTTAAATGGCTGCGTAATAAGCTAACATACGTTTAATAAATTAATAATAACACTTTTACGATCATTTATTTGTCGAACGCTATGCATAACTTTTATAGCCCATTTGGTTGTGTTAATGTTAACGATTGCTCATTAAAAAAACACACACAAATATTGATAAGTTAGATTGACTTATCAACATTTTGTTATGAGCTAGTTAGTGGTTTATACATAATTTTTTTGCTGATTTAGAAAATTGCTTTGTGCTCAAAAATGTTTAGTTTTAAAGGCAAAAGGCGCCAAGCTACCATCATAGGGCATATAAGTGTAAGTAAAAATAGAAGTGAATATTATGTAAGTGCTTACTTCTTCGCTCACTTACATAGAAAACGAGATAGGCTAGATACATCAAAGGATAACTGAAAACAAACCATCTTAATAGTAAAATATCACACTGCGTACATCATTTTAACGTTGTAACTTGTAAGTATGATTGTGCGTGATTTGTCCTTTTACAAATTGTTTAACAAGCATAATATAAATTATGCTTGTTAATTAAACAAATACAATACAGTTTTATAACGTGTTTTAAGTTTGAATAAGCAGTGTATTTTTATTACTGATATAGGTTTCTAAAATACATAATACTCAACTAACTAAATATTTTATTTTTGTTACAGAATCTCTCAGAATGTTCGGAGGAGGAGAAGAAACAAACAGTTCGGCACATACAGATGTTGTTCGCTATGGAACTCTTCGATAGCAAAGAATACGCTAAATCCATGAAGGAATTCATTAAACTTAACACCGATCCATCGGAAGTTATTAAGCTATTCCCCGAGTTAGATAACAAGCCAGGATCGGAAAACAATAAGAAGTTGCAAGGGAAAGACCTAGAAAATGCTTTAAATGCTTTGATCTCGTATCTAGTGGAGCTAAGACTGAATATTGGTAAGAAATCAGACGGAGAGAGCAGTAAGGATGACGGGCCAAGCCAAAGAAACAGTGCGCAACAGTTGGAGTTGATAGATACTACGTTATTAAAATGTTACTTACAGGTAATGTATACCGATAGGTAATTACAATATTTAAGTATTATAGATTTGCTTCTACTAATAAGTATGTATGCCATTGCGTCTTAGACTGTATATGTTTATTAAAAGGAAAAAAGTAACGAAAGGCCATAAATTGGTTACAAGTTTCGGCTTAAATCATTATCTTCCTTTTTATATCTTATCTTTCTTCCATATAGTTACATGACTGTCCACATCTCAGTGTTATTATTTTGTAGTTCTACATTCACACTACCTATTTATAATTTTAATTTTCCAACATATTTTTCTTGCCTTTTCTCCCGTTTTAGGCTCCCTATTTGTAAATATAGGCAACCTTTACTGCACTTTTACTTACAACACATTTTCCTTTCAGACTAACGATGCAATGGTCGCGCCGTTACTTCGCCTCAACAACTGTCGTTTAGAGGAGGCAGAGAGAACTCTCTTACACCACGGGAAACACAGCGAACTAATTATACTGTACCAGTTTAAGGGACAACATACAAAAGCCCTTCAGTTGCTGAGGGATCAAGCGAAACAACCAGACTCCAGTTTGAAAGGGTACAATCGAACAAAGAATTATTTGCAGCAACTAGGTATGATTGACATTTTAATTAACTGAAATATAAGGCAGTACGAAGAAACTGTCTCGAAATATCTGTTTTTAATTTAGAGTTTTTTATCTTTATGTTGAATAAATAAGAAAAAAGTAGCCTGAGCGTGGAAAGAGAGAAAATTGTTGATTACCCTATCGCTGCTTGTCTCTTTTATACACACGAAAGTATTGGTCTCTCGTTTTTACGCATACGTTATGCAAGCCGCAAACCAATAATATTATGGTGCATGTGCGAAAGAGACAAGCTTAAGAGTGCGGGTGCCATCGCAGTTCTCATACAAACGTAATACCAAGATGTTTTTATATGGGAAATTATCTTGGTATTACGTTTGTATGAGAATGCGATGGCACCCGGACTCTTAAGGCTAATAGCCGATTTTCTCAATGCGGCTACCAAACTTTACAATATCAAATTTTATCATATATTTAGGTGCGGAAAATCTCAATCTAATATTCAAATTCTCCGATTGGATACTCAAAGAGCATCCAGAGGAAGGCTTAAAAATATTCACCGAAGATATGGCGGAAGTAGAGAACTTGCCAAGACCGAAAGTTCTAGACTTTCTGCTTAGAGAACACGAGTCTCTAGTCATACCGTACCTGGAACATATCATACATAAGTGGAACGATACAAACTCCTGTTTTCACGACGCCTTAATACGTATGTACAGAGAGAAGATAACCGATAAAAAGGCTAACACAACAGAAGAAGAGCTGCAACATATTAAAGCGAAGCTAGTAGCGTTTCTAGAAAAATCCACGCATTATACACCAGAGATGGTTATTCTACATTTCCCCAATGATACGTTGTTTGAGGAGCGAGCTATTATACTCGGGAAGTTGGGGAGACACGAACAAGCTTTAGTTATTTATGTACAAATATTAGGTAAGCTAATATTAAATATATTGATTATAATGTGGAATAAGTTATAACTTATAACACTATTGTAAATTACTAAAACACTATCTACAAGTAGCTTTCATTACAGTATCGTTAGTGAAAATTTGTTATTGTTATTAAGAAATAGTTAGTGTTAATCCAGAGTTTCTAAAGTTAAATTACTGCCATTCTAAGTTTAGTTAAATTAGTTATGCAGTTTTTGAATTAAAAAACCAAACACAAACATTTATGTACCAGCTTTATAATATTAATAGCGAGCTTGTAATTGTTAATTATTATTCCTGTTATTTTTATAGGAGATGTAGAAAGAGCAATTCGCTACTGTGAAACGGTCGGCGAAAAGTGTACAGACAAGAATGTAGATGTATACGTCATTCTTATGAGGATACTTATGAACCCCGAACAAAACACCTCTCTTGTTGGCCCTCTATCCAATGTACAGAAACATCCCAACTGCAAGAAACCAGATTTGGAAACAGCGCTCAGCATATTAGAAAAGCATTCGGACAAAATATCTCCATTAAAGGTGAGATAAGATGAGTAATTTGCATACATACATATTCTGCCTATGCCTGGTTCTTCTATTTTGGCCGTGTTATATATCTTCTGAAATAAAATTACAACAAGCTAAGATTGCACCTTGATAACGACATTTACACAAGGTGCAAAATTAGCTTGGACAAGTTAGTAGTAAAGTAAATCTTAGTAGTGCAATTTCTGTATTTTAATTTCTATCGGTTTCTATTACCCGTTATGTATTGAAGGACGATCCAAGTTTCTACCTATTCTATGAGCTAGGACTATGGTCTTCTTTTGGTAGATCCAAACGTTCTCAACCGGGACCAAAACAAATGGCAAGGCACGTGCAGCTCTTGTAATGTTGCGAGTGTACATGGGCGACGGTAGTTGCTTTCTATCAAGTGACCCGTTTGCTCGTTTGCCTTACTTTAATATAAAACTCCATGCATTACTTTTTAGGCTCTAAGCGTATTACCCGACGAGGTGCCTCTCTCCCGGCTCAAACACTTCCTGAGTCACGCACTCAGCAACCAGCTGACCGTCAAGCGCCGCACTCAAGTGCTCAAGGGGCTGCTGTACGCTGAACACACGCAGGTAACATACACTTTTCTCCTTCTCCCGGAGGTTAAAGCCGAATTTACATTGCGAAACTAGTGTCTTGAAATTAGTAACATGTTACATGACATCAATTTCATTAATAATTTTACGTTTCCTTACCATTATGAACACATACGACACTGGATTAAATTAGTACCATACGCATATATTTTGTAAAACTAACGTCACGCAACTACTGTCGTGTTGAAATGTTACACGAAACTAGTGTCGCGAAAGCATTCGTACTATCTGAGAAGTTGATTCCTAGGCAGATGGCGGACGTAAGTTGTTTGGTCGAATCCACCTGATCGATCACAGCTATACCAACATAAGCCAACTACATGACGTAGGTCCGTCAACTGCCTAGGATTCAATTTCCTTGATGGTACATTATTTCGATATAAAAAGTGTCCTTTGAGCTTAACCAGGACCTTAATTATGTTACCATACCGATTGAGCCTGTTAAGGGTCAATTTATACTAGCGCAGAGTCGAAGCGCATCGAAGCGAATTATTAAAACTGAACATAACAAATTCAACCTTAACTCCAAAGCGTTAACGCACACATTACTTCTATGAATTTATAAAGCGCGCACATGCGCGCGCACTTTCGCTAATTCGCTTGACCACCAATTCTATGGTGTTACGTTAGAAAAGGTATTCTATACATTCGTCAGCGCTAAAATGTGTCACCCTCGAAATGAGTGAGCTCACTCATCTGAGAGCAGTGTGCCTTAGGACGCGGTAACAGCCGGACGTGTTTAATTCATTAATTACCGCGTTGTTTTTGCTACATTTCGCTCCAGAATGCCGTCATGTGCTTTCCGACACTGTAGTAACAAAACGAGGAATACAAATAAAGCCAAAGGTGTAATATTTCACACGTAATTACTAAGATTTTATTAATATTCAAATTATTGTCTTCCATGTTAAGAGAAAAATCAAAGCGAAGCGTAAAATGAGCGAAAGAGAAAGTAGTATATGATATTACTGTAAGACAAAAAAGGACGACAATATTTTCTCGATTCGATTAAAGCGTAAAATGAGCGAAAGAGAAAGTAGTATATGCTATTACTGTAAAACAAAAAAGGACGACAATATTTTCTCGATACACATTTTGCATGCAAAAACATTGCTACAGTTTTGACGGCATACGTCGTATCTAAGTATTTTGATATCGTTGTTGACCACCGCTTTTTGGTGCGCGCGCATTCTCGTGCATCCAAGCGCACACAAGCGAATCTACGCGTCATCACTGTAGGTACTCTGGCGAATCCGTGCGCATTCGTTCGACTTGTTGCGAATTTGTCGCTTCGACGCGCTTCGCTGCGCTTCGCTGCGCTTCGACTCTGCGCTATAATTATAAATTGACCCTAAGCGAGAAGAGGTAATAGACAAACAGACATACACACTTTCACGTTCATAAAATTAGTCTGAATATTTTTTATGTTTGTTTCAAAGGTACAAGAGATGAAGCGATATCACGAATCGAAGAGTCTAGTCATCAACGACTACAACGTATGCGGCGTTTGCAAGAAGCGATTTGGGAATCAGAGCGCCTTCGTACGGTATCCTACTGGTGAAGTTGTGCATTACTCCTGTAGACTCGATAAATAGAAGCTATTTATTTATTTATTTTATTTAACTCGTTATTGTACCATCGAGGAAATTGATTCCTAGGCAGTGGAAGGACCAACGTCATTTGGTCGGATCATGTCAATTCAGTGTTAGCTGTGAATTGTGATAGGTTTGACTTAACGCGACCAAATTACTTAGGTCCGCCATTGCTACGCAGATGAGCAATGAACTTCTCTGATAGTACACAAAAACACATAAATATACAAGTAACATTGAAAGACTACAAGAGCTAGTTGTTAAAAGCTGAAAATTATTAAGGATCCTACTGGTGAAGTTGTGCATTACTCCTGTAGACTTGACAAATAGACGCTAGTGCTAAAGCCTAAAAGTGGTGAAAATTATGGGAGTTTGTTTACCTCTGGTTGGTTTGTTTAAAGATGGCTGAGTCACTGTCAAAATTAATGAGAACCAGACGTATTTGCAAAATTTTAATGGAGACTGTGAAATTCGGACCTAAACTTCTATTTTCTGTACAAGGTTAGGTCCGACTTTCAAAGTCTAGACTCTAGGCAATTAAGGCTCTATTGAAAAACTGGCGAAGTCACCACTGTCCACTAATGTAATGTGTTGTGTATTTTTTTGTTGGCTGGATTGGATTGGACGCTCTTAGAGTTCGGGGCAAAATTTCAAAATCTCAGCCTCATGGCCCAATTTTTTTAATGTCTAACATTTTTAACCCCCGACAAAAAAGAGGGGTGTTATAAGTTTGACGTGTCTGTCTGTCTGTTTGTCTGTGTGTGTATCTGTCCGTGGCATCGTAGCGTCCAAACGGGTGGACCGATTTTGATCTAGTTTTTTTTGTTTGAAAGCTGACATGATCGAGAGTGTTCTTAGCTATAATTCATCATCATCAACCTGCTCAGTGCTGGACAATCAGGGTTTATCTGGTTCATGAAAGGCCGTTAGCAACTTGTAGTCGTTTGATGGGTTTTATATTTAATTCTAGTTGTAAATATATAATATACGTATACACAAACACAATAAACAGCATCAGCTGGTAATCAATAGGATATCCAACTCCTCGCCAACTTAGAGCAGAGGTTTCGTGTTTGGGCTCATTTTGATTGCAACAACCAGTAAGAAGTAGATAAACACTAAATATTTACATGCTGCTGCTGCAGCATCGTATGAACCCAAAGTAGAGGTTTCATGTTTGGGCTCATATTAACGGCC
The DNA here is from genome assembly GCF_905147365.1 of Aricia agestis. Classification (NCBI taxonomy): domain Eukaryota; kingdom Metazoa; phylum Arthropoda; class Insecta; order Lepidoptera; family Lycaenidae; genus Aricia; species Aricia agestis. Next base: position 7,594,426 of record NC_056421.1, on the reverse strand, counting down.
TCATCGAAAAGGACATTGATAAATGGTAATTATGAGAATATGATTCTGTTGATATTAATTAATTTTCTGCAATATAACCAACACAAGTTTAAAAAGTATGAAATAAAATTAAATTAAGAAATTAAAAAAAAACCCCGCCAAACGACTTTAAAAAGTAATGAAATAATATTTACTGCCTTCAAGTTCAAATAATTCCTAACTTGTGTAAAGTAATATTTTAGTCCATAATTGTTGTCAAGGTGTGTCGGGGGACCGCTAATGTAGATGTTTGATTTCACATAATAAGTTTAAGGATCAATTCACAGCGAACTGAATCGAGATAATCAGCGACTTGGCGGTTGTAGGTTGTAGTTTACTTAGCGGTCCCCCGACACACCGTGACAACAATTATTGACTAAAATATTACTTTACATAAGTTAGGAATTATTTGAACTTGAAGGCAGTAAATATTATTTCATTACTTTTTAAAGTCGTTTGGCGGGGGTTTTTTTAAATTTCTTAATTTATTGCCGAGTATTAAATGTAATGAATTCTCTAAAACTGTACGGCAACTTTTGAGTTACAACAATTTTACATTCTTTAGTTTCGATTCTAATACAGTTGATTTTTTGTATCATATTTACATTTTAGATATTTCTATTAACTAGTTACCTACGTATTACATTGAAAGTGTAAAAATTTGTAAAAAAATATTTATATTATAGTTTATTAAATTTTAAATATATTACATATTTTGTGTCCTAAGTTTTATACGCCTGAATTTTTTAAACTTATAAAAAAGACACATCACTGTGTCTTAAAATAAAAATCATTTTATTAGACTTTAAATGAAACCTAGTATCAAATTATTACCATTAGTTCCATCTCATTTATTGTAATAAATTATTAATAATGTAATTTGAGTACTTTTGAGTATTAATTACATACATATTTTATGAACATTGTAACCAAGTAGTCAGTAGTTCTTTATGCTTATTTGTGTATATTGTGTATGGAATGTGCCTAAAGGAAATATAATATTTTTCAAACAACTTTTTCTTCTAATTGCTCCCTAAATCTTTACTCAAATCATTTTAGGGCTCCGTAGCTTAGCAGTATTCCTGTTACAACGCTACCGTAAATATAGTTTTTGTAGATTGTAGCCTTTACTCTGTCACATACCGTTTAACAAGTTAAAGAGCCATTTAATATTATATCTATGACTATTGACTGCACAAGAATCATGATCGATATCGATATTGTATGCTAGAAACAGCTTCGCTATCATGGTGGCCATTACGGGTATCCATCATGGCCCAACGTGAAGAGGGACCTTTACTAATTAAAAGCTAAGTAAAGTTTACTTGGTCTTTAATGTGTCATTGACTGTCAAGTTGCTTTACCGATGTTTCAGATAAAGCAACAGGCATTAGGGTAAGAGCCTGTTCGCACTGCGAATTTTATCCGCACGGAATTTTTCTCGCTTGAATCTTAAGAGTATCCGCACTGTCGTTGAAAAAATTATATGAAAAATATTCGCGAGAATAAAAATGCCTAAATAAAAATGTAGACAAGCCCTAAGCGAGGAGTTAATATTTTAATTTTTTTTATTAATAGGAGGCCAGAGTTTGGGAGTTCTATCAAACTTGTCTAAATTGTCTAAGTTGAAGAGAAATGAAAAGCTATGATGACGTGAGCTTGGTTTTTAGGGTTCCGTACCCAAAGGGTAAAACGGGTCCCTATTACTGAGACTTTGATGTCTGTCCGTCTGTCTGTCTCCAGGCTGTATCTCAAGAATTGCTATAGAGAGACTTCTGAAATTTTCGCAGATTGTGTTTATCTGTTGCTGCTATAGCAACAAATACTAAAAACAAAATAAAGTTAATAGTAATGTCTTTCGGGGATCTTCAAGACTTCAGATTTCTATAGAAAGCTGAAGATTCAAGTACTCAGACGTTTTGACAAATGAAGTTAAAATTATTATTAAGTTAGAACTGGACGACTGGACGTATTTTCTTTAAAAGTAAAAATTATATTATCAGTTGATTTTCTAGTAATTAGTGTATTCTGAGTATAGTATGACATGTATGTCATACTATACTCAGAAGTTTTATTAATGTTTACATTAATTGTTAGATACAATAGCATAAGAATAAAATATTATGTTTTTTGCTAAAAACAAAAAGCAAGATTTATTTCGACACAGTCATACTACTGAATATCATAGCCTCACGGAAAACCGGAGAATTTTCTCGTTTAAAATTTAAGTAACCAGCAAACGATGCGGCTCATCGCAATCGAATTAATACTGTAGCCACACAGAAAACCAGACTGAAAATATAACGATTGATTGTGGAGGCCAAAGGCAAGTTGTAAGTAAGATGGGTACTGTTATGTAGCCAGTAGCTAACGTCTGGTGTGAGGTGGTATGTCTGCTCGTTTCTTTCTAAGGGCCTGTTTCACCACTTCATGATAAAGTGCCGGATAGGCTATCCACAACTTATTTGATAGATTCTCCATACTCTATCCGTCAAGCTAAGTGGGGGATAGCCTATCCGGCACTAATCAGGAAGTGGTGAAGCCCTTAGTATTTCATAAAAAGCACGGGATTATCTGAACTTATATTAATAATTAATTTATTAATATTGCGTAAATAAATAGATGATTATTTAATTAACTAGAAACAGTGTTTTTTACTTAACACGTTCATTTAATTTAGGCGCTCGAGTTACATATTGCTATGCTTGTGGGCTATTGTAAATGCTGTGTCACCTACTGAGGTACATGCATCAGCTCTTCTTGACTATTTATGATAATTTCTATAAGTTTTTTAATGTATGTACTGTTTGGTGTCCTTACAACAATAAATAAATACATATTAAGATATTAATGAATGACCAATGTAGATTGTAGAGCACAGAATCTTTGTGTTTCACACGCTATTTCCATTTAGTAAATTCATAGGAAAATGGAAATGTTGGAAATCGGTTATTTACCAACATGGCCACCCATGTGGATATTTACTTTAGTTATAAGTACATTGACAGTGCTATTTTAATCCAACATTAAATAAAACCGGCCAAGTGCGAGTTGGACTCGCCCATGAAGGGTTCCGCAGCAACAATAAGGTTTATGTTTTATGAAATTAAAAGGTTTTTGATTTATTTTTATGTTTCAGTTGATTTAATGAAAGTTAATTTAAGGTTTACCATTTATGACGTAAGTATAAAAAAAACTACTTGGTAGATTTCGTTAAAACCAATTTTCGTTGGTAGTTTTAATAGTAATGTACATCATATATTTGGAAGAGTCTCTCTCGCAAACTAGAAAAAAATGATATAAGAAATCTCAATATGATTTTTTAAGACCTATCCATAGATACCCCACACGCATATCTTAGATGAAAAAAAAATTTTTTTGTTTCAGTTGTACCTATGGGGACCCCTAAAATTTTTAATAATGTATGCTCTTATAGTTTTGGAGAAAAGTGGCTGTGACATATGGACGGACAGACAGACAGACAGACAGACAGACAGACATGACGAATCTATAAGGGTTCCGTTTTTGCCATTTGGCTACGGAACCCTAAAAAGCGTGAACCAGTCCTGATTACGTCATACAAAGCCAATTTTTTGAAGACATGAGACATCTGCAACACTGGAGGAGCTATAGGTGCGTTAGAGTTGCTAGAGTACACTGAATGACATCGAATATCCATATCATCATCCATCCATCGAATCTATATTTAATAATATAAAGCGGAAAAGTTTGTTAGTTTGTTTGTTTGTTTGAACGCGCTAATCTCAGGAACTACTGGACCGATTTGAAAAATTACTTTGAGTCCCGAGAAAGGACATAGGATACATTTTATCTCGGAAAAATGTACGGTTCCCCGTGATAAACAAATTTTTGCATAACGGAGTTTTGGGCGTCATATTCTTGTTTTTCAATAGTTGCCTGTTTTGGATATAAGGAAAAATATATTTTGTATATTTGATAACATAGTAACGCGTATATTTAAACTGATTGGTATGCGCGAAGCTTGTTTGTTGAGAAACAGGTTAATGAACCCTTATGGCATCTATGTCGTAATGTGTGACAAACATATAAGCGTTATAAAAATTAAAATAAAAAATTGTTTTATTCCAAATTGATTATAAACTGTAACACTTTCGGAATCGTCCTAAATGCCAGCGGTTCGGGAACTAGCCCGGCGTAAAGAACCGGCGTACGAAACTCTCAAGGGGCTACTTTTTAGCAAAGATGGATTGTTAAAAATTATTTATATGAATGTATTCTAATAAAATGGAGTAATAATAATGAGTGGATTAAAAAAATAAAAATAATACAAAACAAAACTAAGTGATAATACTTTAGGATGTGTATGGGTCTCCGATGTAGAGTTTGCAGTGAAAGTAGCAGCGCCGAAAGACAAAAAATTTGCGATATGTATCGGCAAGCGCCCCAGCGTCTTGAGTTTTCCCTTATAAAAGTTTAAAAAAGTCGCTCTTTCAGCGCTACTCTCTACATAAGGAACACAAATATGTGTTCCAAAACTAAGTGATAAGTAATACTTTAGTAAAAGTATTATCACTTACTTTTGTTACACCTAATTGTATAGCAAAGTGTGATTAGTAAGAAATTACCCGTTGCGTTGGCGTTGCGATCGATGGTGAAACTGGATATAGCGCGGCCGTCTTGATACTCGTGGATCGTGTGTGATAATTTATCAGTTTAGAGTTAATTGCGGTAGCGGCGTGACGCGCGATGACGTCACCGCACGCGCAGGCGATCCGCCTCTTGCGCCGCAGCACGTACGCCTCTGTGGCCCAATGGATAAGGCATCGGCCTCCTAAGCCGAGGATTGTGGGTTCGAGTCCCACCAGAGGTACAGCTGACACTTTTTGTGATTAATAAAGTTGTTGCTATAAGACGAGATGTTACATACAATTAATGAGTGGAAGTTTCTTGGGAGGAAAATCTCGGTGGAAATAAAGTTAGAGCTACTTATGGAGAACATTTGCGTCTTGCGTTTGCCTTTTTTGTTTTGTAAGGCGTTAAGATTTTTTTTATGTTCAACGCCTGAATAATTAGCAAAGAAAAGTATGTTGTGTGGTATTGTATGAACATGATATTATAAGTAGATATTAAAATGCTTTTGGTAATAAAATTTAAGACTATTGTTCTATTTACTTGAATACCTGCATACGAATTAAGTTTCCATTAATTTGTTAATAAAGTTTATGCAGGGTGTAACAAAACTCACCGCCGTACTCAGAGACATTTAATTGTGATTAACCTTCAATTTATTTGTATAGAGTAAAATGTGATGGTAGTAGCGCTGAAAGGGTAACTTTTTTTTAACTTTTGTATCGGAAAGTTCATAACGCTGAAGCGCTTGCCCATACAAATCCCAAAAAATCTCTTTCAGCGCTGCTACTTTCACAATCAAATCTATTTAAGAGTGTGTGTCATTATCACTTAGTTTTGTTACACTATGTATAAGAAGGTAGGAAAGTAGGTAGTACCTTCTGTATTTCAACTTTTATGAAAAATATAGATTGCGTATTGGCTATTCCCGTAAAACGTAGGTCAAACACCTTAAACATTATAGTAAATATTCGCACCTGACAGCGATAACCCACAATAATGGCGCCAGTATAAAACTCCCATATCACGGGGAAAGCTGGCCGATATGATAAGGAGACAATTTTATTGATAAGGCCCGATCCATCGATCAGTCGATATGGTCGGTCGGTGCAGTCTACAGTGAGTGAGTGATATGAGAATGATGGGTGAAGAGATGGGATACGGAGAGTATTACTACGAGAACAGCTGGCCAGTTGTTCCGACGGAGTATGGAGGTGACCCTAATGTTAGCTGCCAGTACCGACAGCCAGAGGAGGATTACCGATGCAGCTATGCGTGAGTATTCGAATTTTGAATGTTTGAAAATAGAATTACTTTTTTTCTTGGCTGTTGAGGCAAAAACGTTTCTACAAAAAGTTTACTCAACACATAAAAGCAAAAATAACTTTTTTATTATTATTTTATCAGTAATTCCTAACCACTGCTAGATAATTTATATAGTAGCGCGTTATGGCGGTGTTAAAGATCCCTGTATGATAGCTGATAAGTATGAATCATTGGTATAAAATTGTAAATGTTCCTTAAGAGGGATTCCCTAGCAAAGGTAGAGTCATGAAGTTAACCTATTAAAAACCAAAATTATTTCAAAGCGATAGTAATAATGTAGATTATTATAATGATGTCAGAGTCCATTTTTTGGACAAAAAAGTAATGCTTTGTATTTTATGAAAGCTTAACTTGACCAACAAATATACAATTATTAACTCATAAATAATAATACTAAGTAGAAAAGTAGTAACCACAAACACACCTAATAAAATAAATTAAAAAATTAAGACTCTACCTACATTCTACAGTTTTCTTATTCCGAACGATTTATTTGTATTTTGTATTCCGTCGGTATAACCTTTAAATTTTCGAATGTTAGATGAACAATTATTAGTGTTCTGTTTTTTCTACACTACTATTATAATCAGAAGCATCACGAAAAATCCTGAAATATGGCAAAAACCGGGCATCTCGTGGCACCGCGCCGCGCGCCGACGGCGTTGAAAAGGGTACTTTGCCAGTACCTACGATTTACTTAGTTATTTTATTTTATAATATATAATCTTAACTACATGTATACAGTATACTACATAATATTATATAAAACAAAGTCGCTCTTTGTGCCTTAATCTTTCATAATTAGGTATTCACAACGGATTTTGATTTTCTTGAATAACTAGAATGATTTAAGCGAAAGGATACCTATAGGCTACATTTTAAAGCAAAAATAGGTAAACAAGGGGATGATCACTAGTAAGCTAAGGTTAAGGTATATTCTGTTGTTACTCCACCGCTACCACAACAAACCCATGACATGAAAACTCGAGCCGCTCTATTGGGCTCGCGTGACTTCCGCCAATCCAAGCCCAAGCTCGTGAGAGTGAGTACCATCGAGCCGTAATCCATCAGCTGTTACCTCCCAGGGTTTGGTGGAGCCCTTAATTGGTTCCGAAGCCCTCTTGTCGTGCCTCCGGCCGTTTAAAGTCGGCCTAACTAGTAACCAGCTCGAACCGCGACTCACTAGTCACTTTCCACGTTTTGCGCGTAATTTCGACGTAATCGCAATCAATTGTTTTAATTTCGGCTGTCACGAATTTTTTGGCCATAATTTAGATATTGAAAGTAGACTTTTTTATATTTTTGGAGTAAATGATGAATAATATAATTATTTATCTAGTAAATTGTATTTTATAATTAGCACAAGTAACTAACCTACTTTTAGGCTTACTTACTACATGAAATATTAAAATATAAGTGAATGAGCTTAAGAGAAGAAGCGCTATCAAAATTATTTACTTATATAGCCTACATTAAAAAAAAATCGCTGTTCTATCCTTGGATTTAAATAGTCTATATTGTTCGGGTACATTATTCTCGGGTTTGATATGAAGGGTCCACTGCAATAATGATGAATGTCCTAAAATGTTAGTTTTGAGATAATTGGGTTTTTAAATTTAGAACGGTATACCGAAACTTGGAATTACTTAAAGATTATTTTAAAGTAAACGTGACGTTACATGGCATTACTCGTTAAGATTTTAATTTTTTGGACGTTTAGCATTATTGCAGTGTATTCCCCTTCATAATATAGCACTGGATAGAAACTGTGGTTTGAACATTGAAAATTGAAATATAAATAGTCCTATGGGAAAAACATTGTAATTTGTACCTCATCTACTTTCCTATAAGATTTAAACGTTTAAGCCTATCTTGAAAAAGCCTATCTTGAAAATACTTGTGACTGCAAACCTTGTTTGTTAACTACTAAGATTATAGAGAAACTTGCAATTTTTTCTTACCTTTTTATGAAGGGTAAAAAAATAAGTATTTCAAATAAAGAGCACAGCTCTATCGCGAGCTTTCACTTACTTTCGACTTAGACAAATTCAGCGATTCGCGAAACAGGATCATTAGGGACGTAATTTGTCGAGGTTTGGCCATGAAGTAATGGGAGTTGGTCACAGGTTTTTTTGGCGCTTGGTACGGCCCGCGCCGCCATACTCAACTTTACTTATTACTTTCCTATCGTGCCGGCGATCAGCCCCTATTATTTTATCATTAGGTACCATCGCAATATCGTATTTATAACTGCCGTTTTAGTTTTCGGAATAGAGCCATCCATTTCCCGAGTTGATGGTAGAGTATCGTGGACTTATCCTAATTTTATTCATAGAATTTTTCGGTTGATCGTTAGTGTGACATTCAATAGGTATTATGAACATTAACTTTGATATAAAATAGGTATACAATAGCTATAGCTCACCGATTGCAGTTTGAGTAGTAAAATAAAGTCAGCTATGCTGGTTTCGTTTTTTAAAACTTTTTGTTTTGTTTCCCAAGTGTGTGCGAAATTTTGCTTATCTACTGGACTTAAGTCAAGAACTAAAATATTTACCAATTCAGTATAATATTTATTTCATCTCTTATATCTAAACAATTTAATCAGTATAAATTTAACAAAGAAGTAAACATTACCATTACACTTACAATTGGTAGAGCACACGAAAACTTTGATCATTCCATTCGACTGGCGAAATGGTACTAAATCCGACTTCATGCAAACAGGTAAATCAATTTGTTCGGAGTCTCGGAAGCCAATCCATTAGGTGATTTGAGTGCTTATTGCTGTCTGTGACAAACAAACACATTTATTATTTTTTTATTCTTTGATAGCATTTTTTTCTCTCCCTACCGTTTTATTCAGTAAATGAGTATTTTATTTCATGATTACTGAAGAACTATTTATTTATATTGCTATGTAATAATGTAGGATTATTTTAATACTGATATTTATTCCCATTAGACACAGATACATAAGAATCGTATTAGAATTTTGATGCATTCCCATAGGATTTCTTCTAAGAATGGATTGTCTTTCTCTACATCTTACGTAGAGAAAAGAAATTTGAACATCACGCTACCCCTATAATTTTTCAACTATCGGTCGGTTCGGTCTTTAACATAGATTTAGTATTGACGCATATTTTTACGAAGTACGCATATTTTAACGAAATAAAATTAGAAAAAAAATACTGTTTTTCTTGATAATAATGTTGACTTTATACTATACGAGCTTTTGCCCGCGGCTTCACTCGCGTTAAGAAGTATTATTATATACAAACTTTCATCCCCTATTTGAACCCCTTGGGGTTGGAATTTATCAAAATCCTTTCTTAGCGGATGCCTACGTTATAACATCTACCTGCATGCCAAATTTCAGCCCGATCCGTCCAGTGGTTTGGGCTGTGCGTTGATAGATCACTATGTCAATCAGTCAGTCACCTTTGAGTTTTATATATATAGAAATCTAGAGATCCTTACAATATTATAAAATCCATGTAAAAATGTTATAATAACAGTATAATAATAAAAAATAAATCATACATAATAAACGATAGGTAATCAATTGTATCGATGATCACGGGGTGAGCGGGCGCGGCGAGGTGTGAGTTGACCCGTAGCGGAGGGCGATCACACCTGCCCCGACCCTCACAAATCTGGATAGCAGCTTACCTCTATAGTATATTGAAAAAATTGAGATAAAATTGTTAAAACCTAGACCCCATTCACGCGTTTCCGGCGTCCATGTTTCCCGGCGGCATACATAATATGCAAAAAAAAAGATTTACCGCCGTACTCAGAGACATTTAATTATGATTAACTTTCGATTTAATGAAGAGTTTTGCAGATAATATATGGAGCTTTTTTTTTTATGAAATAAGGGGGCAAACGAGCAAACGGGTCACCTGATGGAAAGCAACTTCCGTCGCCCATGGACACTCGCAGCATCAGAAGAGCTGCAAGTGCGTTGCCGGCCTTTTAAGGGGGAATAGGGTAATAGGGGAGGGTATGGAAGGAAAGGGAATAGTTGAGGGTAGGGAATGGAATAGGGTAGGGGTTAGGGGATTGGGCCTCCGGTAAACTCACTCACTCGGCGAAACACAGCGCAAGCGCTGTTTCACGCCGGTGGTATTTATCCGGTCGAGCCGGCCCATTCGTGCCGAAGCATGGCTCTCCCACGTATAAAGCTTATGCTACGAATAATAAAAACTAAGGAAAAGTAACTCCGTCAAAAAACATGCTCTACAATACTTGTCAAAAAAGTGTACCTTAGGTACACTTTTTTGAATTTGCAATATTTAGGTGACCTTGAGCAGTACTAGGCTGACGTTACATGAGTCATGACAGATCAAAAGGAACCAAATTTAAAACGGTAATAGTATGGGAGTTACGATTCCTTGGTTTTTATTATTCGTAGGGCTTATGTCAAAATTTTGAATTAATTATTAAGTAATTAATGTTCCACTCTGAGTATGGCAGTTAGGTAATAACTAATAAGTGAGGCAATAACAGTATAGTAATTTTTCCTTACCTAATAAACTTAGGTTATTTTCCGTGGATAACAATTCACGTGTTAATTAATTTTATAAAAATCAGTAGGTATAGTAATTTCGAAGTTCCTCTCTTTGTGATATATAAAATAGTATACAGGGTGCAATTAAACCTTCCTGCCAATTTTTTTCCAGGGCTTAGGTATCTTTAGGAGAGTCCATTTAACCAAAGCAAATTGGGTGTTATTTTTTTTCCAATGTCATATTTATCCCAATTAAAATCGTTGCAGAACGGTCACTCGCGGCGTGGAGGAATGAGAGGGGGTGACGCGGGTGGAGGCGCGCGCGCGGGCGCACGTCACGCGCGGCCGACGCATCGTGTCCATTAATTGTAGTGTTTCTTAGGATAACTTTCGGAAGGTATTTCTCAACATTTTAGTACTGAGTGACTATAAAAGAAAAAATACGTGTATTTTTATTTTTAACAAGGATCAATATATCAAAATTTGGCAGGAAGGTTTAATTGCACCCTGTATTATCTCCTTTTATTATCCGAGACTCAAAAATTTACAAATATTATACGATCGTTAAAAATATATAATTCATTATACACAGTAGGTATGTCCTCCTCGCAAATTACAGTATCCTAAAGAGCAGCGCACTTTTTGGTAATAAGACGTGTAGTGTTAATCATTCAGATTAATTTGAAGACAATTGATAATATGTTTTTTTAATACAATTATTTAAGATTTATTCAGATCAACTTACACCTGTTAAGTCATCTCCACCAAAATCCCGTAACCAATGTTTTATCGTTCACTGATGCGTATACTATAAACGTTTTTAACTCATCCTTCAATAAGTTAAATTCGATCAGACCTTACTGTGCACGCCACTTACGGTACATTCAAAAATATTTATTCCTTGATAGGAGCTTTATGTCGATGATATAAGGGTCAATTTCTAGAAACTTCGAGGTAAAATATTGTAGGGGATTCATAATTGCTCTTTGTGAGCTGCCCTTTAATGTTTAAAAATTATCGTGAATCATATCGTACCTGATTTTGAAACATCTGGCCCTATTGTTTTTCGTCTGCGTTTGTTTAAAAGTTAATCAATGAGTTAACAGATGTTTAGATTTAAAGTTTGTTACCAAGAAGGTGTCGATCCTTGTCTTTTATACATACTCGAAATATTCTTTCTTTATAAAGCCGAGTTTGTATGAACATGAGGGTCATCAAAATATGATATAATATTTTGATTTTGAGTTTGGCAATTAAATACATTAGTGGAAGAAGAATCTGGGGCTCCATTTAAGAAAAAAAAAGGTTGCCGTGCACCTTTTTTTTGCTTAAATGGAGCTTCCATAGAGCCGGAATTATGATTTGAAATCATAAAACTGTGGATTTTATGTGACGCCAGATATATAATTAGCTAGATGATGGAGTAGGTAAGTTACAAGGTTTGTTCAAATTATGACGAAAATAAAATCGGCCAAGTGCGAGTCAGACTCGCGCACGAAGGGTTCCGTACCATTATAGAGCAAAATTAGGCCAACATTTGTGTTTTTTGTATGGGCATTGGGCCCCTCTTAATTTTTTATTTAATATTAATATTATTATTAAATATTAAAGTATACTTACATAAAACTAAGGATTGTGTGAAAAATTCAAGTACCTACCTGTTGCTATTATTGATATACAGCAAAAAAGGCCAAAAAATCACGTTTGTTGTATGGGAGCCCCCCTTAAATATTAATTTTATTTTGTTTTTAGTTGTTATTTGTTGTTATAGCGGCAACAGATATACACAATCTGTGAAAATTTAATCTCTCTAGCTATAACCGTTCTTGAGTTACAGCCTAGAGACATACAGACAGACAGACGGACAGACAACAGAGTCCCGTTTTTACCCTTTGGGTACGGAACCCTAAAAATGAGTACCTAATTGTCCTTATGTTACAAAATGTTAGTTACATATCTGGTTCTTCGACTCTCGTCTTTAATTATGTAATTAAATGATAGCCAGACTCTTATAAGGGCCTCTGATATTTATCTTAAGTTAGATTTTTTTTATACCTACTGTAGGTTTACAATAGACTGTTTTCCAAATTCTCTTATTTTAGGTGCGTAGAATAGTCGTTTTCTCCTAAAAATAATATGTACTGACTACTGTCTATTGGCATAATAATATCACATTTTTAAGAGTAGGTATCGTGACAGAGCCTTTATTATTTGATATGAAAATATCGTTTTAAACATCTGCATCTCTTTAGCTTTAACAAGAACTTTAAATATTTGTAAAACAAATATGTACGTACATATTATAATTCCTCTAAAAACCTTCAAAACAAGTTTTCTTGTAACTCTGCTAGGTAATAGAGTCGAAAATTAAACTACTTAGTTTTGAAATTCAGCAGTCAAAATGATATTCCAATAAATTACCTAATTACTCATCAAGTTCAAGTCGGTACTTGAACAGCAAAAAAAATCCTAAAGCGACCGAAAAATCGTTTTGACTCTACCATTGTTCTATGTGCCACGCAACATCTGTATCTTCTTAACATTGTTCTTAGAGAGTCAAACAATAAGATAGATGAGTATTACTTAACAATACACTTGACAATAATGCTATTGTAGTAATAGACTAGGACAGTTATTGTCTTAATTATAAGCGGGTTATATACCGCATGTGTTTTAGATTTAGGGCTATGAAATTGCCCTTACTAGTTTTCTATTGTTGGTTGAACACCTGTGTTTGCTTAGTTCTTAGCTTGAATTACTATGTCTACTTACCTATAACGTGAAATATCTAGAATCATTTATATACGCTCTATTTTTTTACATTTAGAAAAACATGTTTTACTTTTTAAAAGCTTTTATTTAACTTGCTCTGTATGTATGTAGATAAGTATGTTCGGGTGAAATCTTGCAACTCAATTTTGAAGTAGATATATTTAACCGATTGAGCTGAAATTTTGCATACACGTTTAGATTGGATGACAATGCACGATATGGTATGTGACATCACTCTAAATCCAATATGGCCGACCATCCAAGATGGCGAAATAGTTATTTTCTATGCAGTCCTACAATATGGATATTAAATGAAAGGGCTCATTGAGAGTAACATGAAAACGAATTTAATGTCACTCTACATCAAATATGGCGGCTCATCCAAGACACGGGAATAGTTATATAAAACCTTTTTCTCAAAAAGTTTTTTGTTTATAATTTATTAATTGTTATGTACCTAGAGTTCTAAATAACAATTTCGTAAAAACTCTCAAATTTTTCTGAACTTCAGCAAAACAGATGACTTAGTATTATCAAGTCTATTTCGTAGGTAGCCTAAGGTGATCTACACGCAAAGTGCAAACACTAAAGGTATTTTAGAAATATCTCTGACGTAGGTAGAAGATACGGTACTTTCAGCTCACTTACAATTATTTTTAGATAAAAGTACTAAGTAAATTAGGCAGATACACATGAAATATTTTTGCAAGACTCAGAAACTACGAATCATATATCATAATCATCAACCGAACACAAGTTTGCCATTATAAATAAATGTCATTTTTTTTTTTATGAAGTAGGCATATTGTATTAAGTATAACCAAATTTTTTCCCGTGGTGCTTCCCCCTTTGTTCGGATATCAATGTCATTACAATTTGGCTGTCTCCCGCTTTGCTTGGGGAGGGAAATTGGTATCTCCTACTCCTCCTACATTTCTTCTGATTAATTTCGTTGCGGGTCCCAAGACAGATTTAGCTTGTCCCTCGGGCATCCCTGAGATCATATCAAAGGGTTTTCGTGGTTGGTTACCACTGTTGATCCTGGCGACACAGGAGTTGCAGTGGTGGGAATGTGTGGTGGGCCTTTTGCCCGTTTTAATAAAAAACTACGAATCATATCTTATATCTTTAAACGAGCAATTTTTGTATATATATATATATATATATAATTGGAATCTCGGAATCGGCACCAACGATTTTCATGAAATTTAGTATATAGGGGGTTTCGGGGGCGATAAATCGATCTAGCTAGGAATCATTTCTAGAAAATGTCATTTTCATCGGATACCGAGCAAAGCTCGGTCAAACAGCTAGTTATTAGATTATTAGATATAGAATTTATTACTCCTAGCTTTTAGAACATTTTTAATAATAAAACCTAATTGTCCTTATGTTTTTATTTATTTAAAACTATAACATAAAGCAAAAATCGCGCTCGACTTGGAGGGACACTGCCGTGCCCCCAGATTATTAAATCCGAAAACATTAGTTTTTCTATTCTAATAAAAAGGTGTTGTTTATTTTAAAATTAAAACTATGATAATTATATTATATAGATAAACGTTATTTCCAAAAAGGGTACATTGACTTAGCACCTTATTGTTCTCCGGGTATAGGTGCGAGTGTCTATCTAATCCTCTGCAGCTGTGTATCATTATTATTTATTAAATAGCTGGTTATGTCGCTTTAAGAAACCAGGGAACCTTTTCCGAGAAGAACGAGTTTTAGAAAATTTAACGCAACGATTGAATTGAAAGTCCGAAGTGTTATATCTTGTAAAATGTGTATAAGGATTTTAATAAAATTATGTAGAGAACCCGGAACCGCCAATAAGGTAACAACACATATAAAACTTTGAAATCTAAAAATGTTTTGGATTGACAACAATGGATCCATACTTGGGAATATTGGAATAATTGACGTTTCAAAATAATTTCCTGTCCCTACATAAAGCGGTCACCGACATAAAAACTAACACGGGCTTACGTCGACTTATTAAAAACACTCTAAGTGAAAATCGTTATCCGGGCGTCCGTAGCCGTCGACAATGGGCTTAACGCCGCTCTCATTACAAAAGGAGCATAACGTAGCTACGTCGAAAGCTCCTCTATTCGGAGTGTATACTCCAATTTTTTTGCAGCGAAGGCTGCGACGGCGCCGATTGGTCGGGAGCGTTCCCGCCCAGCGCGCGCTCGTTTCCCATTGGTGGGTCGCTCGAGCACCCTTACTCGCCGAGTAGGCCGTCGAGGGCGGTGGGGTCTTCACCCGAGGGCCACTCGAGGGTTGTTTAGTGCGGGCGCGGCGTCGAGAGACGCAGCACGTGTTACGCAGGTGTTCGAAACGGTTTCCAAGATTATTCCGAAGGCGAGCTCTCCCGGACGGGAGATGAAGTGCGAGGAGGGCGAGAGTTCCCCGCCGCCGGTGCCCTCGCTGCCGCCGGGGCTGCTGGCGTGGAGCCCCATCCTGCTGCCACCATGGGGACCGGCCTTCCTGCCGGCCCTCTACCCGGCGGCCTTCCGATCCGCTTTCCCCGGGTGAGCTGATTTGTAAAGTGTCAGTGATTCAGTGATGAGAATGTTCTAGTACGATACCTTTTATTTCGGTGTATCAGAAATATCTTTAGGAGTATTTAAGTAAAAAGGTAGCGTTAGTAAAGAAAATTTCGGACTACATGCAAGAATTAACATTGGTACCTTCTTTCATAGTTTCTTTTGAATAAGATACCTACTTAACATCTTCATTACACGGAGATTATACGCGAGTTTTATTTTTATATGTAGTTAGACCATCAGAAAATTATAAGATCAAGAATTATCAGTTATAATAATTATTGAAGGTATCTTGGGTATATAATGTACGAGCTTTTGCCCGCGGCTTCGCTCGCGTTAAGAAGTATTATTATATACAAACTTTCATCCCCTATTTGAACCCCTTGGGGTTGGAATTTATCAAAATCCTTTCTTAGTGGATGCCTACGTCATAACATATACCTGCATGCCAAATTTCAGCCCGATCCGTTCAGTGGTTTGGGCTGTGCGTTGATAGATCACTATGTCAATCAGTCAGTCACCTTTGAGTTTTATATACATAGATTAAAAATATTTGATCATCTTTGCATAAACTTGTTTTATTTTTTAATCAAATGTGTAAACATTATTGATAAACAAGCGAATATTTTATAATTAAAAACCCTGAGATCAAGTTTTTGCTAAATTATAAGCGTTTAACTAACCAACCTTATTAAGCTTAACTATTTAATTACGCTACAAAGTTGACTATTTTTATGTCTGAATTAGACTCAGCGCTTAACTTAAAAAAAAAACGGATTATACTTTATTCATCCAAGATCGGCATTTCGTGACATATCACATATTCCAACAGTGAGAACTTGTTAATAGCGATGTCCACAACCTGTTAAGGTTCTATCCGCCGCCCTTTCACGCCGTCACGTACGGGACAGACAAACATTCACGAGTGCGTGTAATTCTCTTGTTAACAACTATAGCACCTCCAGGCTTTGTCCCGGTCACGTATCTGAAGAGGTTCCCACTTAATCAATCGGCGGATTAGACGTTCCGCCCTCACTTGTTAAGTCTGTGTTAATTGTCGGAATTTTGAGCCGAAGGTTTGGAATACCTGAGAAGGAATAGGCATGGGCTTACTTTTATAAGTCACCTATACGTGTAATATATTACAGAGTTTAATATTCATAGGTATATTAATTAGTGTTCTGACTAATAAAATATTCTCCCATGAGCTTTTATTAAAAACATTAACTGTTGAAACAAACGGTGAATAACAATTATTATAAAGATTTGTCGGAATTAGTTGTTAGATTTTCACGCATTTGAACATAATATTTTCTTCATTGCTTGATATTATTTCATTGATATAGACCATATAGACCCACACAAAATTGATCGCCGTAGCAATAATTTACCGTTTGAAAATTTTATAATAATAATTGTTATAAAGTTTCTTATCCTTCTCGAAGAACAATGTCATTCATTATTTACTTATTTGTTATTTCATTCATACTTATTATCGTAACTTTGCAGTTAGTACAAACAGATGTCATGCGTTTATGTCGTTTGTACTGCGCGACGTGACGGCTATTATATAAAGATATGAAAATATGTATTTAAATTAAAGTAATAGTTTATTATATCAGTATGGATATTGTGATCGAATAGCTAGATTTGTTAATTTGTTACTCGGTTGACGACATAATATTATTATGCTTCTAAAAATATTTACTTACGTAAAATAATTTTGCCATTAAAATTCATTGCCATCAAAACTGCTATAGGTACCTATATAGTTAAAAATGTTAACATATATAATTTTTACCATCAACGCATCCTACGGCGTACTATAATAATCTATTGCCCTTTTATTTATTAACCGACTTCCAAAAAACTAGGAGATTATATGTTCGGCTGTGGATTTTTTTTAACCAGTGTCAACTTAAGTTGTAGCGCCAAAATGAATCTGAAACTGAACGCGCCTTAACTCCTACTCAAATTTTAATGACTAAGATATAAAATAGATCCGCTATTTCGCCCTGCCTTAGTAGACAAGTATAAAGCGATTATCGTAAACGCTAACAAACTGTATGCGATTTGACATATCGCTTCGCTAGCGAATATTAATGTCAAATCCTGTACATTTTGTGGCATTGACGTTGGCGTTTACGATTATCGCTTGCCGCTTGGCTAGGCCTTAAGGTCCTGGCTCACAAACTATAAAATCTAATTTGTATAAAGTTTTGACCTTCTTATTCTAATTTACCCGTCTCTTACAGGTTGCTCGACAGTATGAAGATGCCAGGCCAGCGCGCGGGTTTCCAGATCTCCGACATCCTGGGCCTAAACGAGGCCAAGGGTCTGGAGCCGCCCGCCCTGGGCCCGGAGCTGCCGCCGTACCCGCAGCCCTACTCCGCGGAGCTGCTGCGCCATCACCAACCCTGGCTCAACCTGGACCAACACGATCATACTGGTGAGTTTTACTTCAAATTAGAAACTTCAAAAATGTAGAGTCAGTACTTTTTTATTTTTATAGCGGGTTTATTTAAAAATTAAGTTTATTAAATAATAATTAATTATTATTATCAGAGCGAGCGAAGCGAGCTCTTATAGGTATATTGCACAACCTGTACATTTTGTGGTACACTTTACGGAAAAACTATCATGCCTATTGATATTGTGCTTTTTATTTTATATGTAGATGTGTTATCATCAGCCAGTCAAGGTTTTTTATATGTGGATGTATCATCAGTTAGTCAAGCTGTGACTACGCGAGCCTAACAAAGCTCGGTTTTTAGTTAGTAATATTTTTTATGAGAGATGAAGATTTAATGTAGGTCACAAAAATGTAGAGTCAATAATTTTAGTTATGTCAGATTACTATTTCGTAATCCGTGATACTAAATAGAAACTATTTAGTTACAACGATACCTTTAGTTTTATTATTTACTAATCAAAGCTCACGGAAGTGCGCAGGTCTAGTATTATTTATAATACAATTAGGTTAAAACATTCTATGGCTTGGTTTTGTGACATTTAAAGATGATTATTAAATGGAAGGTTATTTTTCAAATAATTACCTATTAAATTATTACACGTACATGTATGTTTTCGATATTTTGTTAGGACGAAAATTAGTTGTGCAGATTATTAGTTTCAATTTTGTAGTCGTCTATTTATATTTTGTGTGTTGTGACATTTTTATACATTTATCTGGGAATCTGTTATCATTGTATCAGTATTATCAACGTCGGCATTCGGTAGGTACAGTTTCATAATTGTACCACACCGACAATAACCCAAAATATCAGTTCGATACGTGTTTGAAGTTTGTTCAAACACGTATCGAACTGATATTTTGGGTTATTTCAGAAATATGTTCTTTGAATGATTTATTATTGGAATTTTTAACGTTCAAATGTTGTGTGGCGGTGAACGCGAATCAAGTCTCTGCCAGACTTCGCAACGTTTTGTATTGTAAAAATGTCCTCTCAAGTATAATGTAAGTGCGCTGATACATCGAATATCTTGAATCATAAACACAAGTAGGAATTATCATACACAAATATATTAGCCCACTCGAAAATAATAGGTGTTTGGTAGTTGTGTCGAGAGGCCGAGATTATTTTTTCAAATGCTGCTCCATTGGAGTGCCTTGGCTAATCTGTAGTTGTCATTAATTATTTTTATCGCTTATCGTTTTTCGGCACTCATTCCGGTTTTCGATTGCTTGTTCGAAAACGGCTAATCCTATCAGCAATTATTTTGATTGATCACTTTTATCTATGACTTTGCAAATTCGGGTCTTTGATTTGTGTTAATCAAATCATTTCTTTTTGATTATGCTTTATTATTCTGAAATTTTGTCTACATAATCAAAATCTCGTTACCTAAGAAATTTTTACTTAATAAAAATATAATTCTTAAGTATCTCAGTATGCAAAAAGTTTATCAATTAAATAAAAGCTTTTTCACAGTGGTTAAACATGCATTTAATCATTTCAGACTTAACCGCCTTCGAGTTTTTGCCTCCAAACGTCGCTTAGTCTTTAACAAAAGATAACCAAATAAGTTTTTCTTTAACACAGCATCTAATAGGTTAATAAAAGATTCTCAGAGCGATCAAACGGTACAAATTGTGAAGGGTCACGCCCTAGCGCTACCAAACAGTGATTGTTTAAGTGGGGGACCGGCGTGGTGAATTTGTCACCAATGGTGTTGTGCCCTGCAGCTGCTATCAATTACACACTGTTTGCGGCTGTTAGGGATGCAATTCGTTCATTATTTGATGACAGTTATAGACTATTGTTACGCACGAATCACGATCGATATTTAGAATTGGGCATAATGGCGTTCTGTGATTCAAAGATATTATTTCAGTATCGACAATTAGTAATGATTTTGTTTTTTTGCTCACAAAGGCTTTCTTAGCTTAGTTTAACTACCTTTTACCTACTATAGGTGTCTAGGTCCTTACTGTTCATTACAAATTGTATTTAAAAATTGAAGTTTAGGTTAGTAATTAAGTAGGAACGATTTGGTGTTTGTGTTATTGTTTTCGTTAATCTGTTGTGCTTCGTTAAAAACTACGTTAAACACTGCTGTTTTAGTTTTTGATAAATTGGGTTAGCCGTTAAAAACGATACCTACTTAACAAAATATATGACTCTAGCAGTGAATAAGTAAAATAAAAAAAAGTAACGAAAAATCGTCACTGACAAAACGGACCAAGCACCACGCAGTTAGCGGCGTGAAGGATGATAGCTGATCAGTGAACAAAGAGGCAGCTGCGGGGTGGGAGTTTCCCCACTTCCCCCCGCTCAACCCCCTCCCCACAACACGCCCAACTCCCGCCCCGTGTGAATCAGGGGGGAAGCAAACAATTGCGGTGATTCTTTCCCGTCCCGTTTTGCTTCTCATTGAAGTCAAATAGACCCCAAAAGATTAACTCGAGCTTGAGCGTGTATGTTTTTGTTACTAACGGATGTAATTTGTAATTGGTTGCTTATTATTCGCTCTTGGGAATGGGGAGATTTCAAATGGCGGATATTATTTTTGTGTTTCAACTTAAGCCCACTTTTAAAAATGTTTATATGATCAGCTATAGATATTGGGTACCTACTTGCAAGACTATTAAAAAGCACCATAGATTTTAATTTTTTTTAACCTAAGTCGCGTTGCGTCGTCAAGAACCTATAGGTAAAATAACTCTGATCGGATGTAATTCTTACAATTTTTTCCATTGTTACAGGTATTCTTGGCCAACAAGCTAGTCCGGACAGCACGTCCCGAGCGTCGGAACTGTCTTACGCGGGCCCGCCGACCACGTCGCCCAACGTGGTCGACACGCGTCACGACCACGATCAAGACGTCGACCACGATCACGACCATGACCACAGCCTCGACCACGACGACGACGATCACGACCAACCGCTCAACGACTCCAGCATCTCGCATAAAAAGCGCAAGCGCCGCGTTCTATTTTCAAAGGCTCAGACCTACGAGTTGGAGAGGCGTTTCAGGCAGCAGAGGTACCTTTCGGCACCAGAGCGGGAGCACCTAGCCAGCTTGATTCGCCTGACGCCGACGCAAGTGAAAATCTGGTTTCAGAACCACAGGTACAAGACGAAACGCGCGGTCCAAGAGAAGGGCGTTCACGATTTAAACGTGGGCGGTTTGAACTCGCCACGGCGCGTGGCCGTGCCGGTCCTAGTGAAAGACGGCAGGCCGTGCCTCGGCAAGCCCGACGGCCTCCCCCCTCTGGGCCTGTCCCTTCCCCCCTACCAACCAATGCATCATCAGCCCCCGGTCCCGGGTCACCAACCCAGCGGCTGCTGGTGGTGATTCCAGAAAGTTCTCCAGTGGTTCCTAGTCGTATAGAGTAATTCACAGAATGTATACCTGTTCTGTAGATTGTACCTGTTATCTGCGTGACGCACTTTATTGCGAACCGATAAGCGATGAGGTCGCAAGAATATTGTGAAATCTATTTTACTGTAGTTTAACTCGAATAAGCGTCGTAATGGTATATTTATTATATTGCAGTTCCTATTCTTATTATTTAGAATTTTAAGTTTTTTTAAAGCTCAATTTAAAATTATGAAGTCATTATAGTTTCTACGTCATAAAAATATAAAAGTTAAATGTTTTGATACTCTGTAGTCTGTACTATACTGAGTATCAAATTAAAAAAAAATTAATAACTCTACGTTCAAATATGGAGCTACTCCAACTATAATTTTAACACCACATTCCATAACTTATCTATGGATATGAAGCGTCCATAGATATAATATGTCCATAGATATTCCATAACTTCATATTATGTATTTAAAACATTCCATTCCTAAGTATTTGTCATACTTTCTAACAAACTGGATAAGTACCTAAATATAAATTTCGTTTTCGACGATATTTAACATTCCATGAATACTGTAAATTTGGTGTAAAAAGACAATTACCTATGTTAAGATATATTTATATTATAACGACCAGATTTTTATCAGATTGCAATATTTAGGTGTAAGTTTCAGTATTATCATAGTCAAAGATAGCTAGCGGACAAGTAGATGAAGATATATTTATGTTAATTATAGTATAAAATGTATAGTGTACATAATATTTATAAATTATAAATGCTTGGACATGTTACCGTACCGTCAAATTCACAACTGCAAATATTGTAATATGACGTACCTAATAGATTTTGTATACCTTATATCAACCTTATATTATAAATCGTCAAACAATATTTTGTCTTAACTTTTCTATTTGGTTTACCTAAGGCTTAAATTAACTTCCGTCTATGTAAACTCGTCTTTATTTATGCCATAAAATATGTTTTAACTATATCATAATATTCTTACTACCACTAGATTTTATACAAAATGAAATAATTTACTGTGTTTTTACAACTAAATAAATAATACCTACGCTAAAATCTGAGCAAGTATGTATTAGAAAAATGTAAAAAGTGTTACAAATGTATAAATTATACTTATTAAATTAATAATTGTGGAAAATTGATTTTTCTTTACTTTTCCTGAATATCATATATCATAGCCTATGATATCAATGAACGAATAAATCTGCGAGACCGCGAACTTTCGTAATTTAAAGATAGACAAAACACGAAACTCTATTCAGTTTAATGAAAATACTTGGAGTCATCGCCGAAAAACCATTTATATTCAATAACATATTTTACATTTACTTCTTTCTATTTATTCATTTTACTAGATGACTCTCGCAACTCCGTTGTGCCAAAAATAGATTGTCGCGCGGGAACCGTACATTTTTCTGGGATCAAAGTATCCTATGTCCTTTCCCGGGATTCAAAGCATCTTCACACCAAATTTCAGCAAAAGAGATTCAGCGGTTTTTGTTTGAAAATGTAACAAACAAACGGACTTTCGTATTTATAATATTAAGAATGGATTGATAAGTTTGAGGAAAATCCTTGGTTTGAGGAAACTATGATTTTAGTCTCAGTATTAATAATACCCTAGTACCAAGTATAATAATATAGTGAGATGTATTGTTTGCCAGTTAAACAGCATTATCTAATCTACCGATACTGCGACCCGATTACTGAAACGCTATAGTAATGTTGTCTTACACCTGCAATGTATTTGTGACTATAAACATGACAGATAGTCGAGCCCTTGGTTATTGGCACCAAAGATACAGTAAAGGTACAGCAATTTAAAAGTAAAATACTTAGGGCCTGTTTCAATTTCCTGATAAGGCTTTCCACCAATTAACTTGACAGATCAAGTATGGAGAATTATTAGACACCTAATCAGAAAGTGGTGAAACAGGCCCTTAATGTCTTATTCAAAAGACGAATAGTGGACATGTTACCTTTTTAGTACGATTACTATTGTAATATGTAATCATAAAAGTCAGTCAAATGATCAGCAGATAAAAATTCCTTTAAAAGTACTAAAGTTTTAAGCCTTTTTTTTTTTAATGAAATAAGGGGGCAAACGAGCAAACGGGTCACCTGATGGAAAGCAACTACCGTCGCCCATGGACACTCGCAGATCAGAGGAGCTGCAGGTGCGTTGCCGGCCCTTTAAGAGGGAATAGGATATTAGGGGAGGGTAGGGATGGGAAGGGAATAGGGGAGGGTAGGGAAGGGAATAGGGTAGGGGATTGGGCAAACTCACTCACTCACTCGGCGTAAACTCACTCACTCGGCGAAACGCAGCGCTAGCGCTGTTTCACACCGGTTTTCTGTGAACTAGTCTATAAACTCTAGATTTTTTGACAATATGATACGATATTAATAAAAGATAGCAAATACGAAGTAAGTAGATAGGTACAAAGTAAAAAGTGTTCTGAATCTATTTTTTTATAAATAAATACTTCCAATAGATAATATGTACTAGGAAAAAAAAACTCATTTAAGACTATTTTACACTTGAGTACCTGCAGTAAAAAACCTGAAGACAGTTTAAAATAATCTTTATTTTTAATAATGTTTATTTTTCCATCTTTGTTATTTCGTAATTTTGCACCAAGCTCGAGGATACAAATTGAGTGCTAAGCCGGACTCAAACCCATGGTAATCTCTATCAACATTGGAAAATTTAGTACAAAGGCGGGTACATTTCCGACAAATACCTCCGACTCACAAAGACCTAACGCCTTCGACAATATCCACAAAGGTTCGATTAAATAAATACACAAAGAATTCGCCGTCGGTAGCGTACAATGGGCAAATAAACTAAGAATTAATTTTTCCTTCGATTCTGCAACAAAATAGGGAGAATAATGTGAGTGTCGGAGCGCAAGATAAGCCGATTATGCCAACAAATACAACCATTTCGCTTTTGACACATGTGTGATCTAAACATTTTCAATCGCAGCTACTTTATTTGTATTTCAATGGGCGATAGCAAAGGATATAGAGCAATTACATTTGATGGAGGCAAAATGTCCAAAATTCAATCAGTGACGGGTTGAAAATCTTATATCTTTAAACGAGCAATTCTTGTATAAGTTATATTAAGTATATTATATATAATTGGAATCTCGGAATCGGCTCCAACGATTTTCATGAAATTTAGTATATAGGGGGTTTCGGGGGCGATAAATCGATCTAGCTAGGAATCATTTTTAGAAAATGTCATTTTATTCGTGTTTTATCGAATACCTTTCCATCCACCATCTTTTCTTATTCATTGGAAGGATTTATTTCAATTTAGGATATAAAGCGCTAGAGTTGTTCATGAATCATGATGAAAGGAACGTCGTGTTATGAAATATATTGAATTTCGAACATTATTCAACTAAGTAACATTTACATTCAAATACTTAATGTTGTCTTTCTACACGACGTTTACTAAACTATGTCCATTAGTGAATCGGTTTTCATGGCTCAGTTAAATTTCATTGATTTTAGTAACTCGGAAGTATTATTAAGGGAGGGTTACGGTGACAGCGATTAATATTGCACCCTATGGGGTATTAATAGGGTCGAGAATGGGGTGCGATGAGGAAATATGAGACAATATTGTTGATGTAAGCAATAACGTTATGATGGACGACCGCTAGTATCTGGTCAGTGCGCAGTCGACTTGAAACGAGATAAGGGCACTACACACGTACACTTGCTATACAAAAAACTATGAGATGTTTCGAGGTCACTCGTTCGATTAGGGTTCTGATAAAATCTGGTTTCGAAAGGAGGTCGGCGAATTCTGCCCTCCGAATCCGTCAAGACTCAAGAGTATATTATGGGCAGCATAGGGAGGTGGTAAATGTATGGCGACTTACCAGTTATCAACCTTCTTTTGATTAAAAGTGCCATAGGTAATTTATATTATAACATTCGCCTCTAATGCGGCAGTCAGGGATTGATCCTTTATTGCCGCACTAAGAGGAGAATAATAATTAATTAGCTGTTATAATTAAATTATGATTTTCACATAAGATACATCATGTGTCAAACTTTTCATTAAATTGAGGTTTACTTAATAATCATTAATTAATGTCTCTGAATGCGGCCGTAACTCCGTAACTTGGGAATCGTAAATCTAATACTTTACTGTAGTAGTGATAATAACAAGTTACGTAACATTTATTCTGTCAGACTTGCCAAATTTAATTTCACACACAATTCATTCCTGCAAATGAATTCATCACTAATAGCGCAATCCTATAATGCCCAGCACGATTGTAGCTTGTCTTGGTAATCCAGTAAGTAAATCAAAGTCAGTAGTCTACATTGAGAGCTTAGCAGCCACGCGCCATTGTGGCTTGCCACCCGCACGCTAATAAACACGTTATGCTTAATGCTAGTTCTAACGAATATTAATAACATCGCTTCCTCAAGCTATGAATCGCAGAATATGCTTTCTAATGTTATATTCAAATAGGGGAGCGCTTCAGAGGGATTTGTAGAGTTTTCATTTAGCTTATATGCACAACACTATTTTCGAAAAGCCAATTTTGACAAAAGTGCGCTAGAAGTTTGTGCGTATTTTTTTCGAGAAACATGGTTTTGAAATGTTGTCGTTTCATTAAGTGAATGTCGTATGCCATGCAGCACAACACTATTTTCGAAAAGCCCATTTTGTCAAAAGTGCGCTAGAAGTTTGTGCGTATTTTTTTCGAGAAATATGGTTTTGAAATGTTGTCGTTTCATTAAGTGAATGTCGTATGCCATGCAGCACAACACTATTTTCGAAAAGCCCATTTTGTCAAAAGTGCGCTAGAAGTTTGTGCGTATTTTTTTCGAGAAATATGGTTTTGAAATGTTGTCGTTTCATTAAGTGAATGTCGTATGCCATGCAGCACAACACTATTTTCGAAAAGCCCATTTTGTCAAAAGTGCGCTAGAAGTTTGTGCGTATTTTTTTCGAGAAATATGGTTTTGAAATGTTGTCGTTTCATTAAGTGAATGTCGTATGCCATGCAGCACAACACTATTTTCGAAAAGCCCATTTTGTCAAAAGTGCGCTAGAAGTTTGTGCGTATTTTTTTCGAGAAATATGGTTTTGAAATGTTGTCGTTTCATTAAGTGAATGTCGTATGCCATGCAGCACAACACTATTTTCGAAAAGCCCATTTTGTCAAAAGTGCGCTAGAAGTTTGTGCGTATTTTTTTCGAGAAATATGGTTTTGAAATGTTGTCGTTTCATTAAGTGAATGTCGTATGCCATGCAGCACAACACTATTTTCGAAAAGCCCATTTTGTCAAAAGTGCGCTAGAAGTTTGTGCGTATTTTTTTCGAGAAATATGGTTTTGAAATGTTGTCGTTTCATTAAGTGAATGTCGTATGCCATGCAGCACAACACTATTTTCGAAAAGCCCATTTTGTCAAAAGTGCGCTAGAAGTTTGTGCGTATTTTTTTCGAGAAATATGGTTTTGAAATGTTGTCGTTTCATTAAGTGAATGTCGTATGCCATGCAGCACAACACTATTTTCGAAAAGCCCATTTTGTCAAAAGTGCGCTAGAAGTTTGTGCGTATTTTTTTCGAGAAATATGGTTTTGAAATGTTGTCGTTTCATTAAGTGAATGTCGTATGCCATGCAGCACAACACTATTTTCGAAAAGCCCATTTTGTCAAAAGTGCGCTAGAAGTTTGTGCGTATTTTTTTCGAGAAACATGGTTTTGAAATGCTGTCGTTTCGATAAGTGAATGTCGTATGCCAAAGTACAATATGTGTTGTTTAGCTATTCAAACACTTATATTATCTTGTATACAGTCTTACTAGGTATACAGTCAAACTATCCAACGTAAGAATTAGGTTATGCGTAAAAACTAGTAAAAAAGTTACCTACCTAAATACCCAGGTAGCACGAACACTATAATCTGCCATTAAAGAATTGATTTCGGGAATTTCCAAGCTTCTAATTTCAGTTATTAAATTACAAGATTGTAACTAATATTTTCGTTGATAAGCTCCCTAATTAGCATTTTTGAATTGATAGCCCTGACCAACTAAGTATTACTTATTAGTTATGTACTTATGTATTACAGGTGTAGTTAATTTGAAATCATTTATATTTTATCAATTTTGTTAATTCTTTAGGTAGGTACCATAAAAATCGAGATGTTTTCGAGGTGGCAAAATGTAGTTTTATTATTTTTCATTGAGAAAGGACAGGATGTTTCGTTTTGAACAGTAATTATGATGATGAATAAATGATACATCGTTGGCTACCAGCCATTTAATAAAAAGCACATAAACTTGGTATATTTTTGATAGCGTGCTAAAGGAATTACAATGAAAGTAAATTATAATGTGCGTATTAAAATTGTTGATTTAAAATTTATTCAAATATACCTCATATTATAGTAAAATTATTGCGAAAAGCAAGATGAGTTTTCACAACAGAACACTTCCCAATTGCCGCATCGTGTTTGAATTAACCGAGGTCAGCGGTTTGTTTTGCGGACATTAAAAACTTCGAGTCTGTCTCAAGGATATTTCCGGAATTCTTCATCAATATGTCCCCACGTATCATGTTTCCGTAAGACCGCGTTTATCGAGAAAATAGTTAGTCTATTTGTATCGCGACGCCATTTTTCCCGTGCCAACTTACATAAAGGTTTACGTCATATTTATGGGCTATTGTGATGTTTTTTTTGTGTTTCACATTAGGCTTTATCTGAGTTTCCGCTAAATCAAGTAGCTACTGGCCGTCGGGGATGGCCCCGTATATCATCGTTTGGGGTTAGGGCTATCATTTGTCTTTGCCCGAATATTGCTTTTGCCTTCTAGTTTTTATAATGGAAATGTCATCGGGTTATTTATTTGTGCCATCAATTAACTTCTATATTTTACCTTTTGTTTCATGGATACTGGATTTAAGTACAAATGTTTTTACTTTGTACGACTAGATTTAAAAATAGACTGTATTGTCGTTTATTTGGAAATTACAATATTTTTTTTTTACTACGAAAAACTACTAAGGTGTTACTTTTTTGTTGTTTTTCGTAACTTTTGAACTCAAGTAGACGTTTATCTGTATTTCGGATAATTTCGGAGTTTCGTTTCAATATTTCGATATTTCATTTTCAATAAAAGATTCAAGAACTAAAAAATAACAAATGCATTATCGAACTCCATAAGCATATTATTAGTGTCCAGCCCCCGCTGCGATGAAATTTATTTCCTGCCGAACTGGACGATCGAGTAAAAAGCGAAATCCCCTCCGAGGGGTCCCGATTAAGATGTCTCGCGCCCTTTTTAGTGAAAAAAAGGGAAATCGAACAGTTCGGCGGAAATATTACTGAGTATAACGGCATTTCCGCACAATAAATTGTGCTCCAATCAAAGGAAAGCGACGCGTCGTAGCTTTATTGACGTTTTTTACGGCATTGTCTAATTGTCTGGTATATTTATTAGTGTATTTTATCATCTTTATTTCTATACAGATTATGTTTTATGAGGATGCTTTATAGGATCACAATTCACACCTGTCTGCACGGCAGTATTTTTTATGGTTTATGTCACTTATGATTCTTTGTTTTTTTGTGGAATGGGGGCAAATGATCCTACTGATCACCGCTAGTGTTGTAGAGAAGGTGTGTTAAAAGTAACTTTTTATAAATTCAAGGCAACAAATATACAGTACAACTTATCATAAACAAAGATAATAAGATTATAAATAAGTAATTTTTATTTCGTTTATCTCAAGGGAACCGTACATTTTTCTGGGATTAAAAGTATCCCTTTCGCGGGACTCAAGGACGTATCTTCCTACCAAATTTCAACAGAATCGGTTCAGTGGTTTGGACGTGAAGATGTAACATACCTAGACATACCTTTGCATTAACAATATTATTAGTAACTATATTAGTATGGAATATGCATATCAACATAATGTCATTCAGTAAACGATTCCGCAGTGTAAAGCTAGTGAATCATATGCAATAACAGTGTTACCTGTACGCGTTATCAGAGGGGAGGTAAATCAGAAAATCGATAGCGCCTCGCCCACAGCCGGTCTTCATTATACTCGCGGGTAAAGGCTAAGCGATATTGCCCTTTTAACTCGTGAAAAATTGAGTTTGGTTTGTCTGATAGTCGTTAGTGTTTAGTTAAGTTAGAATTAGTTGGAGTTTTTGTACTTTCTTACAAGATATCAATGTATCGTCCAATGTTTAGTGGAAGAAAATTAGGGAAAGGAAAACTGCTTGCATTGCTTGAATATTGGCCTTTTTTAGGTTTCCGTACCCAAAGTGTAAAAACGGGACCCTATTACTAAGACTTCGTTGTCTGTCCGTCTGTCCGTCCGTCTGTCTGTCGGTCGCCAGGTAGTATCTCAAGAACCGCTATAGCTAGACTTCTGAAATTTTCACAGATTGTGTATATCTATTGCCACTATAACAATAAATACTAAAAACAAAATAATATTAATATTTAAGGGGGGCTCCCATACAATAAACATGATTTTTTGGCCTTTTTTGCTCGTCATCAATAATGATAAGAGATAGGCACTTGAAATTTTCATAAAGGTCTTAAATATATATGTACTTTAATAATTTATAATAATATTTAAATAAAATAAATAATTAACGGTACGGAACCCTTCGTGCGCGAGTCCGGCTCGCACTTAGCCGATTTTTATTAAGAAATTAGCTTTTAATGGGTCCTTAAGTTTACGAGAGTATCACTCATGAGTCATGATATTATAAGGTTGAAACACTTACGAATTTTCAAATTCAAAATTCAAAATTTTTATTTGCAACCAAGTACATTCAGTAAGTGTTTCAACCTTATAATAATCACAAATTAGCTTTTATTAAAACTTACGGTAACATTTTTGATAATTAATAAGACGAAGTTTAATTTATAAATTAAATATAAATAAAATGTTTTATTTACGCATTATGCAATCCAAATGACGCACATTGTGAGTATCAAACAAATGTAGAGTCCATGAAATATTCATTCTTTAATGTGATGCATAAAAATACATCATTCTCAAAGATCGTACAAAACAGGTGCTACTCAACGAAACAAATGCAATTTGTAAGTGTTGATTTAATTGAAATAATTTATACATTCTTTATACGAATAAAAGTCACAATAAATATAAGCAGATGGCTCTTTCAATCTGGTAATTGGAACGCGCCAACTTATAAACGCATTGATTTATAGGTGTATATGATATCTCTATCGCAATTTCCTCGCAGGAAGCCACCGGAAGTGGTGGAATAGAGTCGTCAATATTGACATCTTCCGGGCAGCAATAAGCGCCCTGCTGACTGTTGTGGTGGAGCTGTCAACCATCAATTAATGAGCCATATACTGAGTAGACCACCTACGCTGTCCACGCGTGCGACAGATGGACACACGTCGGGGTAAGAAAGTTTTAGGAAAAGAGAAACCGGAATGCTTTGTCTTTAGGCTGCCTTCACATTAAGTCGAGTGGCTGCCGCACTACTTGCGACTTAATGTAAAGGCAGCCTTATGTATATAAATATATGGCCTACAATATATGATCCTTTAATATCAATACACAAATGAGAGGCCTCAGGAAGGACAGTCTATTGAAAAGAGTGCGAATGTCATATTTGTATGAATAACGGAAAAAGACAATTTTCTAACAGCTGTTCTACACAATTTGTTTTTTTTTGGCGATTGGCAGATGATAACATGAAACAAGAAAATGTACAATGTTTAATTTTACTACTTGGCTTACCTTAGAGTGAATGAAGTACCTAAGCTTCACTTACCCCGTCGGATCCTATATTAATAACAACTTATGCTATAAAGGATGGAATTAGTGGATTATTGAGCGAGGATTTCGACCACCGCGTTGTGGATGAGTCAGCAGAGTCTAATGGTCATTTAGTAGGGACATGATTAATAATCTTTATCATAACTCGCCCGAATCGAGCGCCCTGATAGCTCTATGATGAGAGGTGATTTTGAGGTACGTTTGGGGCGCTTTACAATTTGTAGCATTAATCACGAGGTAAAAAGACAATAACACGACTTATTCGGTTAGCATGTCCGTCGCAGTATTTATTAATGCCCTATTTATTTTAATAATACAACGTTAATGCAGTTTCTTAGTTTAGAAACTAATGTAATAGGTTTGAACAAGGAATTTTTCGAACCTATTAAGCAACAAAATTATATTCTCACAAAATTCCAATGTCATCGGTTTAAAATTTGATGACAAAATCGTTCGTTCATTTCCTATCAAACTACAAAATAGTTTGATAGGAAACGAACTGGATCGAAGAGGAACGAAACTGTATTATTGTTGCTTTAAAATAGTAAAATTGGGGTACAGTTAACCATTAGACATTTGAATTTGTAGTATATGGCCGAAGCAACTTCAATACTCAACAACCTATTGCCTAACCTAACCTGGCATGCTATTCACTTTACACAATTTCAGTAAATTGACTAGTCATTCTTATTTCAGTATAATTTTATCTAAGCGTATGGGCATATACCTAACTAACTACCGCACTCAGAGTGGAACATTAATTACTTAAATATAATTAATTTAAAATTTTGACATAAGTCCCATACATTATATGCCAAACTCTTCATTAAATTGAAGCTTAATCATAATTAAATGTATCTGAGTACGGCGGTTAGGTTATGAAGCGTTGAATTAAAAGTTACAGCTAGTATTTTCGCATTTTTTTACTTTTTACTTTAAAAGAAAAAACTTAACCAATGGAATAAACACAACGTCCAGTAATTGTCCATTCTCAAACTACATTGAAAGGAGATGGGATTGCCCCGGGGGTCCGCTGTCCGTGACAAACAAACTATTAGTGAACTTTACTTGTGTCTAGGTTGTCCTTTTGTTTAAAATTGATCGTTGTATCGTCTATATTGATCATTTTATTTAATACTTAATAACGTTAAGTATTTAATGCTCTACATAATGTTCTGTTCAATTAAGTATTTGACTGAGTAGATAGCTAAGCTTCTTATTGGTCTTTCAGGGTTATGTATAAATTGAATAATTATACCTATAGGAGACAATAATAAGGCCATGCTTTGAAAGCCATCTCTAAGCATTTTAGTAAAAAACCTTACATGTTTCTTGTTCACATTGAAATATTTTGTACTATTTATTAACCATAAAAAATAACAGCATTTAACAATTAAAAACATGTCATCCGTGTTTGTACACTAATCCTAATCCACATTTCTTTGAAAGTCGGAAGTTTCGCGTAGCGCGGCCATGTTTTAATTGGGACCATTATTGCCACCGGAATGGTGACCACTAAATGGATTTGGCCGGTGTATGGAATGTCCCATTGTCGTGTTGTCTGCCAGACACAGTGTCGCTGCTCAATGCGTGAAATTCGTTGGTGGCATTTCGGATGAATGCAATGATGTCCAAGCGATGTTATGAATGAAAAAATAAGAAATTAAAAAAAAACGAACATTTTCAGCTATGAGCGAGCTAATGATGATAAACAATGGCTAAGAACATTTTCGATCATGTCAGTTTAATAACAAAAAACTGACTGACAAGCACAGGCAGACAGGCTGCAGACACGTCCAAATTATAAGAAATTCAAACAAGTAAAATATTGTATTGCCTGTCCTTGAGAGTATTTTATGGCATGTTTCCGAAACCTTGTAATATTTAATTCATAGATTCTATTGAAGCCTTCGAGCTGGCTCGCATCGAGCCGGCTCGATGGAATTAAATAATATATCGATTTAGAGTAAAACTAGCGAGCAATGAATGTGGATGTTAAAGTGGCCGTGGTTTTTGCTCTACGTGATTGCTCGATCGAGCAAAACCGTATGTGAGTACTTAGCAGGCTCGTGTTTAATTATATAGGTATACCTACATATATTTTAAATTGTAATAATATAGATTGTATTTAGATAAGAAATAGCACTGATTTTATCTATTGTCAAGTACTTGTACAATATTTAAAGATAATAAATAATAATGATAAGGACGATTTAATGTCTATCTGTTGGTATTGTTCGATAACAATAAATTATTATCGACGTGATTAAAGCCTTATTATTATTACTGGCCCTATCAGCTAACTGCTACTATATCACGCTGTTCTAGGATTATTAGGAATAAACAGTCATTACTGTAGGTACCTATATGTGGTCCTACTTACCTACCTTGGTAGGGACATACATACATTTGATTGACATAAAAAGAATAAGCCTGTTTAGTAGACATTTGTAAAACGAATAACGAATATGATAGATATATTTAATTAAATAAATAAATAAAAAATAAAATATTTGCTAGTTTGTTCCTTTTCATTTCCACATCTTTACTATTATTATAAAAGCGAAAGTATGTCCTTCTATGTGTCTGTCTCTTCAAACCTTCTTTCATGAAATTATATAGATATAATACTTAAATTACCGAAATGGTACAGGATAATTTTAACCCCGAAAATGATAAGCGGTTCTTGCGCGATCAACTGTTATTTCAGTGCATCAAATTTGCAACATTTAGTTTTAAGTAAACCTAATCGCTCACAGTATCTTTCACTACTTATAAGCCTAAAATCGATTATTCCACGTATCGAATACAAAATAACTTACGTTTCTCGTAATATTTGAGACCACATAATGGTCAATCAGTTCTGATTCTCCTGAGGCGTTCATTCATAACTCTACAATAGATATTTTGCTTCACGCCGTAGTAGATCATAACGCAACTACTACCCGTGAAATTGGCAGACGGAAGTTTGTGCGGAGTCATTCATATTCATTCATTCATAAATCCAACATTCGCAGGTAGTATGTCATGAAATTGTATAATTTTTATTTGACTATTACTCATTATGCATATAGCTGGTATAAAGCCAAGTCAAATTATTATTTTAGGAGTTCGGACACTTTATCTGTCATAAAGAGATTAAAATAAAATCATCCGAGATACACAGACCATGTAATAAAAAGATTATTGTTTTGTAAACTTTAAGAGATCAATTTAACGCAAAAACACTACGAGAATCGTCTATAAAGTTTAATAGCTACTTTTTGGACAAGAAATTATGCAATAAACTTTAAATATTTTTATTTATATATTGTTACAGTAGGTTCATGTTGATTTCATATCAGTCATGTTTCAAAGTTGGCGGTGAACCATAATCAATATAATATTAATCTCTTTTATTTTGTATCAAACAGTTCACAGTCTTTTTGCTTTAGGTATACTGAAACCATTTTACGTTGTTCATACATCACAGTCCTTTAAAAAGTTTAAAAAAGTCAAGAATGGACTTCGGGAAACACCATAATCAAAATGATTCCACACATTTCGTTTTTCGCATACGCATTAAAACTAATAATAATAGTCAGTCTGGCCCCGTGCTAAGTAGGTACCTGAAGGACTTGTGTTACAGGTATCAGACAACGGAAATATATTTAATACTTTTATACTATACATATATTTAAGATTTTTATTATATTATACACATATTTAATACACCATCCATGACCCAGGAACTTTGAAAACTTTTTGTTCCCTCGGCGGGATTCGAACCCGTGATCCCCGGCTTGAGCTACCAAAAGCCCACCAACTGAGCCACAGAGAACGTCAAACTCTTTGTATACTTTTCACGAAAAGTTTGAATTATGCAGGTATGTCAAAATTTTCATTTAATTAAAGTTAAATAATGATCTCAGTGTGGCCGCAAGTAACGGTCAACATAAGCCAATCCAGATGTATTCCCCAAAAAAATGACTCATTCATTCTCACTTGTCTTGTCGGCAATTGTCTATACTATAGACTCTATAGTAACAATTCGTAGTACTTTAAGAAAAAAGTCCTTAAGTCAGGTAGTCCGGATGCGAATGTAAGTCCAGGCCGTTTCCCACGCTGGACACTCATTACTTTTATGAAGTGACGAACCCAACACTTGTGTCCTTTTGTTCTTTAAGATAAAGCTATTGTTGACAAAAGTGCACATGTTCAAATACTTTATTTGAATACGTTTTGGGTTTTTACCACTCTAAAGATACAATAAATTAGTTTTAAACAAAATGTTTGAGACAAAATCAGGGAAGGCATACTTCGTCGTTAACTAATATGGAAACTCGAGCAAACTATAGACATTAAGTTTCTTGCGGTTAAAAACAGCCACCCACGCCAAACTTTGAATTTTGGTTACAATATGTCACATTTCAAAATACTCTAGAACCACTGACCTCCATTATACAAGTTGTATAATGGAGGTCAGTGTCTAGAACTTAGAATGTACATAATATATGTTTTTGAAGTGAAAATTTCTTTAGCGGCGTTGAGCACTTTTGTGGGATGGGTAAAAACTGTGAAACTCACGTCAGATTCTCGTGCTGATCGAAAAACTGATCGATTTTTTTAAAATCGATTTTAATAAAAAATGGGTTAAAAAACTAATGCACAACGTTAATAATCAAGTTTTCACTTCAGCCGGCACTCCCGGAGTGCAACCCGTAGTTTTTTGTATATATATGCAGCAAAGTTGTTACCTACGATTTACGATTATGGCAAAGTTGCCATAAGGAGAATGTTCAGAATGTATTCTCAAATTGTAAAACTACCTCCGCAAATAGCAATACAAATTCGCCTAAAATAGCTTTTGGTCCAATTTTATAATAATTACAGTTTACACGTAAAAATTTACATAAAGTTATTAAACAATTGTTTTAATCATTAATTCATAATCTGTATGTATCGTTGAATAGAGATTATAATCGAGGCCAACCACATAATAAGAATTTTGCATCAAGAGTGGGTTTAAAAATATTATTGAAAACGGAAATAGTATAATAGTGTGTACGGAAATACTGCCCATACTTTTGTAACAACAGAAGTATGCTTGATGAATGAACTGACCACCCATTGAGTCGAATAAGTAGTGTATACTGTACGGCTACGAGAAAGTATTGAACATATTTAACGATATCTTAGCTAAACATCGGTACAGTGAAAAAATACGTTTAGTTTGCTTTGTATCAAGTAGTTTACTTTGCAAGAATGAGTTTGGTGTTGTTCTGAAAAGAAATATTAAAAGAAACTTACCTATTTGGCACAGTTGGGCAACAAACTTGTGAGTTATAATATTGTTAATAATTTTATGTAGCTAAATTGTAGAACACAGTTTGGATATTTACATTAGTTGGGACTTGGGACGTTTGTCTAATGTCTTTAGTCTTTACCCACTTGCCTCGTCATACAAAACTTCATGGCGCCTCACAATTCCAATCACAGATTTCATTCATCACACCTTCAAATCCAAGCATTATGGCCAGGCGTTACTCTGTAAAGGCGGTTATTATAAATCTTTGTATAAACCTCTATAAAGGTAAACAGTGGTTTTTTGTATACATGTTTGGGATAGCACTGACAGACAGACAAAGCGACAATGCCGGAGGTCCATGAATGGACCGCACACTCGGTACACGAGTGCTATAAATAATGGTCTACTCAAATTTGTCAGGAACAAAAATAACGCTACTGAACGATCCAAGTATCTAAGATGAGAAGAAACCTTTACTACTTATAGTACGAGAAGTAACCGCAAAGTGAATAAAACAATTATGCTTCATATTCAAAAATGGCAAAATTTTTATGTGTGAGTAACGTTGTATACTGGATTATAATAAAATAAATTCCATACAGTTTACTTTTCTAACTTATCAGACATGGATTGAAATGTTTTTTTTATTAACCATTGGTATTCCTTTCTAATACTTGAAACGTTATTGAAACTTGAGATTGCGCGTTTTATTTTTTTAAATCTTTGTCAGTCACTATTTGTGGAGTAACATGGACGCTATGTCACTAAGACTGGCCATAGACGGAGCGCAAGTCGGGACTGACTGTGGTAGTCTGGTAGAGCGATCGCGTTGAAATTTGCAACGACCGCTCAAGAACTGCTCGAGCGGTCCGTGTATTGCGGATATTAATTCAGTAGGAAAACTGCAGATCGCCGTGCAACGACCGCATTTTGCAGTCGGTTTCGACTGCAATGAGCACTTCATTCTTTAACTTATTCGATTCAAAGACAAAGGCTGAAATATTCTCGTAGCAGTGCTACGAACGTCTACGAAACGAGGCGTCTACGAAGTTTTTATCCATGTACGTCTCTGCCCATAATAAATTTGTAACTTCTAATAAATTTAGGAAGAGTGTTGTCGTGGACTCGTGTTATAAGAATACTAAGATACGAAAAAAGTATTTTATACTATTGCACTACAATAATAAAAAAATTATGATGTGTTTTGTCTTCCTGCTTAGTATTAATGAATTGCCTCTAAAGTGATTTGTATGTTTTTGTAATACGCAGAAAAGACACTGAGAAGTTTTTAACGCGTACAATGTATTTACTTTTTATATATACGAATATTAACCTTCGATAGACGAATCGCTATACAACAAATTTGCACGAAAATATAACTGTTCCGGAAGGTACACAGCCATATACAAAAACTAGTATCACTAATATTTCATAAATAGTAATAGTACATAAAAAATCAGCAGATGCAGCAGCCGATGATCACACCCACTCCTAAACGATGACTTCCCCGCCCACAGAGGGCGCTATACAAACTCGTCTATTGTACTTTTTGTATCTACTACATTTTTATAGAAACCACAGTCGTAAAAGTGATAATGGCCTTTTTTATAAAATTCCTAAAATTAAATTGCGAATAAGCTGTAGGATGAAATGTAATAAAGTGCACATAAATAATCGAAAATTAAAACGATAGTATGTAATAAAAACCTTTTATATCTCATATTAAAGTATTTTTAATACATACAACAAAAGTTTTGTGTTTATCTATAACTATTAAAAAAACATAAGAGTTATTTTACGTCAACGTTCGTCATTATATAATAAGAGATATTATAATGCATTAAGATAGACAATCGTCGAAGTAAGTATATAATCGTATATAATTATATATATGTAACAATCTGCTGATTGCTCGCTATCACACTGTAGGCACCTACTACACCCCACCCGAGACAAAAGACTGTCGTTTCTATTCGCAGCTACGTAGTATAGCGAAAATCTGGAGATACTTTATTCTTGCAAATATAGAAAATAGTTAACGTCATGAAACATAAAATCATGGTCACGTCCTACATTATTTCTATTGCAATAAAAGTGCGTATTATTTATAAGAGGTGTAAGGAAAGGACTATTTAGTTTAGTTTCAATGGTATGAATTTCTCATTTATTTTTGTTGTAGGTTCAAACAATTTACCAGTTACTATAATTATAGTTATTACTTTGTCATTGCTTCTCATTCATTGTAATGAATCATACCTAAAGAAATAAAGGAGTAAACCTTGATGATTGTCTGAAAAAGCTATTAGGTTCTCATTACCACAACTTCAAACGGCGTATCTGAAAATGTTGCGTATACTCTAACATCTGATCTTACAAAATCCCTGAAAATCCGCCTCGAGTAAATTGAAATCGGAAAGAGAAGGCATGCTCATTGTCTTTTGTTTCTCGTCACGGGTGCGACAGAGATAGGTATAGCTAAGTGAGAGCTCAATAACGAGGCTGCCAAGGGTATGTTTCAGGCTGTAGGCAATATGGGGAGATTTATGTAGAGGCTACAGAGCGTTAGACTTATTTTGCTTTGGAGCTGCTAATTTGGATCCTATGTGGCTGTAATAAGGATTCACCAGAGGTAGAATATCACTGAATGGTATGTATGTACGGGGAATACTTACGACGCTGATGCCACATCTCTGTCGTTCGCACCTTATTACTTTCTCGTAACTAGGAGGGAGGCTCTTTATTGCATTGAAAAGTTGAAAATGGTTTTGCATTTGCATTTACATTTTGTATTACATTTTCATTTTATAGCTTATTTGCTAATGCTATCATAAGAAGTATGCCAAATACCAATGATAAAGGTTGTTTATCAAAGGGAAGCGTGTATAATAGAGATTTGAATCAGAAGTTTCGAAATGTTAATGTCTAAGAGGTAGGTAAAGCTGATAGGCATGTAGTAAAGGGACCCCATGCCATTGAAACATATATTTTCTTCTTTACAAGCTTAATAGTGGGACTGGATTTTAAAATTATGTTCAGAATAAAATCGTACGTTTCATACCTAGCCTTACTCATTTTTAAAGAGGAACAAATTTATTTATTTATTCATTTCTATTATAATACCATACACAAATATTGTTTTAAATCAAA
This sequence comes from Aricia agestis, assembly GCF_905147365.1. Classification (NCBI taxonomy): domain Eukaryota; kingdom Metazoa; phylum Arthropoda; class Insecta; order Lepidoptera; family Lycaenidae; genus Aricia; species Aricia agestis. The sequence goes on along the minus strand of NC_056421.1, from coordinate 7,554,516 downwards.
TAGCACCCTCGAGCCGTCCTCCTCCGTCCTACCGGGTAATCCCCGAGCATCTATAACAAATTTAATATTTACTCTCACTGACTTATCCTTATAAATCGTCGACAATATTAAAACCACCATTACACTTTGATTGTCATGTCGCTGCCACCCCTACGCCATCACTGTGTGGCGCAAATTAAAAGAGTACGCTATTAAATGTTTAAAATATAATAATTTGTATGTTGATTATTTTTAGAATTGGAAAATGTATGATGAGAAAAGGGGATTGAATGATATCATCGAATTTAACATCTTATAACATCAAATGTAGTTTATATTCATAAAATGTACTAGACAGTTTTAATAATTCTTTACTACACTAAACTATACAAGCGTCAAAATAATTTTACAGAAAACGCCTTAGTAAAGTGTTGATTTCACAAATCTTGCAATCGGGTTGCAAAATTTTGAAATCGTCTATGTCGTAGCTTATATTTTTAAGAATCTTATCTGATGTGCTCTAAACATAACATTGGTAAGAAAATGGTATAACACTTCACGTTGCATAAACATAAAACCCTTTGTATAACAGGACGTGTGTGATCAGTCGACATTGATTTCAGGCGATTAGACCCTCAGTGTGTGTGCCGAAACTTCGAAGTCAACCTCAATCGCTATACTTTCCCAACTTGTACCACACAAAGCCCCAGCCCTACATAGCATGCGAGCCCATGCGCGGATTTACTGCTAAGCCGAATCTATGTCCGAGCTTGCCGCGTGTTTATTAACTTGTGTAACTCACTTTATTAACATTTTCACGCCTTATTATTGATTGAGATATACATAGGGCAGCACAATCTGTAGTTCAACTAAGACAACTTCCATGAGTTTACAACAAATTGAAAGAACCTATTTAAAAATTTTCATTTCATTTTAAAGTTTGTCAAATTAACCTAAAAAGTTTGTATGCCATTTTCTTAGCTGCGGTTACATTTTAAACGTTCAGTCTCCTATCTACCTACATAATATTTAAAATGTAACTGTTGACTCATTCTAGACATTGTCCAAAAACTTATTCCTATTCTGGTATATTTTAGTACGTTATAGGCCTGTCACAAAAAGTAACATATCCAGTAATACATGCGTACACTATTTACTTAGCAAGAATTGCGGGTATCAATTGTCGCCAGTTGTGGTAACACAATTAAGGATGGGCAGCGACAATGTCAGTCAAACTAACCGAGCCGGGGTGACACAGTAAGCCGCCTGATGGATGCCTTTAATATTGGCCTTATTTAAATTTTAAATACGAGCTATTGTTCGTCTTAGATACAGTTTTTATGTAGGAAAATGTATATAAGCGTCATTTGAGTAGAATAATAATGTTATAAATGCGAAAGTGTGTCTCTCTGTCTGTTTGCTTGTTACTTCTTGAACACTGAACCAATTTTATCGAGATATGGAGTATTTCTCAACCATTCACGCGTGATGCGATAAATGAAAGAAACTACAAACTTCACTTACGCAGATCTGGATTAAAGTTAATCTTGGGTTATAGAAGCTCTCGTTCGTTGTATTTCACGGGAGAGATCTTCGACTCACCAAAGATCTGGGTCAGTACACAACTTTTAACCTAGGTTCTTGCAAGTAGACCTAATAATATTACTTGTGTCCAAGTTAAGTAATACCATGAATAGTAAAGTCACTTCCACCACACGAACATATTGTCTGATCGCGTTATCTCAGCTAATATCTGTGTAAGTGAGACGCGAGGGTATATATTGCCCGATCACCGCCGCACCCCTGTTTTACTATTCATCGCTTTATTTAGCACCCCGCTCCGATACTAATGGACTTAAATATATTCCGGCTTGATCAGGTTTTGATTAAACTCTGACTGGGATTAGAAGAACGTGACGTTATTGAGCGGCAGTTAAGTACCCGGGTTTCTATTAATTTAGCTGTATTAAAGAAGTTTTAATACAGCATCTTTATTGTAATTTTGTCGAATTGGGCCTTTATAACTAGACTAGATAACCGCAACTCCGTCGCACCACGCGCGTTCGTTTATCGCGCGGGAACCATACTCAGGACTCAAAATATGTATCTCCTTTCAGGAAAATCGATTTAGCGGTTTGGGCGTGAAGAGGTAAGAGACAGAGAGACACACTTTTGTATGGATAGACTGGCATATTCTGTGAATGTCTCACAGAATATGCCAGTTGACCAACGACAGCGTATTTGTATTTTACTAAAAAAAAAACAAAAATACTTCAAGAAATACAGTTAATAGACACGGTAAGATTAATTATGTTGTTTCTATAAGACTAATGATCCAAAGTACGTGTGTCACAAAATTTTCTTAAAATCTTATCTCGTAGTTTAGACTAAAGTACAGATTTCTTGTTCATTTTCTTCAATTTCTACATAAAAATTAAACGTGTTATAATCTGGAGGCGAGCCAGTAAATAAGTTTATGATGTATGGTGTCATCGATTTTATTTTTAAACTATGTAGCTCTTTCTATCCGGCTCATAGCAGTCGAAATAAAACATAAAAATTCAATTAAAGATATACTCTACTTACTACTCTACTTTTAAATTATGGGCTTGGGTTACGTACTCCTAGACTCTAGAGTCCGTATTATAGCTTAACAAAGGCTTCTATAAAGCCTTCTAAAAGCTATTTAGAAGGATTTATAAAAGGCTAGATCAATAGAGTAAATAAAAAATCGGCCAAGTGCGAGTCGGACTCGCGCACGAAGGATTCCGTACCGATACAGAGCAAAAAATAGGCTAAAAATAGTGTTTTTTGTATGGGAAATTTAAATTTAAATTTTATTTTAATATTATTATTAAATATTAAAATACACATATAACAAAAGAATGTGTGAAAAATTCAAGTGCCTACCTCTTGCCATTATTGATATAGAGCGAAAATGGCCGAAAAAAATCACGATTGTTGTATAGGAGCCCCCCTTAAATATAAATTTTATTTTGTTTTCAGTGTTTGTTGTTATAGCGGCAACAAATATACACAATCTGTGAAAATTTCAGAAGTCTAGCTATATAATATAGCGGTTCTTGAGATACAGCCTGGAGACAGACAGACGGACAGACAACGAAGTCTTAGTAATAGGGTCCCGTTTTTACCCTTTGCGTACGGAACCCTAAAAAATACTTCTGTCTTTATTTCCTAAAAAGTGGTATTTTTTCTTCTGTACAGAAATATTTACTGGATAGGTTAGTTTCTATCCAACAATTATAAAAGATTTTAAGCTTAAAGTGATCACTCTATGAAATACAACTGTTTTTATGTAAACCACGTCTCAATCCCTCCTCGTAATTGGATTGCTGGTTTAACTACGCGTAAAACAATCCTAAAATCAGGAAAGTAGCAGGGTTGTTTTCGGGCTATTAATTTTGACAAAGCGCTCGGAAAAGGGTTTGGGCCGACATGTTGTGACATCATAATTCTCAACCGTTCGACTAGAACATCTGTAATTATTTTTCCGTACATTTGCATATTGTTAGAGGATTATTCGTCCGTGAAGCGATCTTGATCAGTTAGAATTTTGAGTTTTGAAGCTCCAGCTACAACTTAGAAGCTCTGACAACAGATTTGAAGCTCTGGCTACAGTTATTGAAGCTCTAACTACAGATTTGAAGCTCTAGCTACAGTTTTGCAGCTTTAGCTACAGTTTTGCAGCTCAGCTTAAAAGTCTAGTTTCTGCAGAAAGGAGCAACCGAAATCATTAAATTATGGTATAAACTATAAGTATTTATTAGTCGCACAACCATTTATTATCTAAATGTAAAATTGCATCTTTTATATTTTGAAATAGAGTTACTTAAATTTTCAGAAATATTAAGGTTTAATCATTTCTTATACACAATCATTTAACAACTTTGCCGCTTGAGTATAAAAGAACTTATCCTAGATCATCCTTCATGTCCGTTTTTGTAATTTTATTGGTAGTCATTAGATCCATAGTACGGATCTATGGAATCCATGGCTTTACAGAACATTGTAGATCGGAAGGAACACACGACATTCATCATCCAACAACAATTGAACAACAAGCATTATATTGCGTAATTTTATTAAAGATACAAAAGGATGTCACCGACAATCGGAACACCGGATGCGATCCGACTCGCCGACTCGCCGACACGACCGACAAACGATTTTTTACGCAATTTTTGCAACAAAGACGGATCTATTGGAGGTTTGTTAGCGCGGATGTTTCCACCCACAATTCTTCGGGTCATCGCTCAACATCGGAACTACCTTCGCCACAATGTAAGTAATATACAGTAGATTATAAGAGTAGCCCACTCGAATCGTGTTCGAAACACGCATGACTTAATAAGACAATATTGCCTATCGGATTCAGATTGCACGTTCGTAAAAAATATTATCTTTGATATGGCGAATTCCGTTCCAAGTACTCATCCAAGAATCTAGCATCATAATAGACCGATCAAATCAAGTGCACCAGCATATTATAGTGGTTTCAGATAACCTAAGAAGCAAAATTTTACTTCCCGAATCAGGCGTGGGCACCGAAATATCCAAACAATGGATCAAATCGCACAAGCATCTTGTCTGGACTGAGTTACTCGACTGTATGATATTCGTATTGTACCTTCCCTACAGTTATTTTGACTTTCTGACTCCTTTATGCCAACGAAATAAGGGTCACTCTACAGTCCTCGATGTACCATCACTTCGGATACAGTTGCGTATTGTGTGCACAGGTGGGAGTGTTTTGTAATAATTCGAGTGGAGATCCTAGTCTCGTTAATCATCGATCTTATTGACTTTGTGCTAAATAGGCTTATTGTAAAAGTTTGAGACTAGACGTCGTTGCGCTAATATTCGTTTATCGCGCGTGTAAAATACATTTTGCGGGACAAAAAGTCTATCCTTTTCCTTGAAAGTATCTTTGCAGAGTTAGAAACAGATAGACAAAGAGCTAACCTTTGAGATCAGTCATCGGTCACGCTTTAAGATTTTTTTTCTACATTACAGTACTTCATTATAATATTGTTTCTAAGTGAGGTACTTGAATATGCGAAGAACATTGACTAATAAATTTGATCCTTATACGATCCTACTGAGGTTTTATTCTTAATTAAGAAGAATAACGGCCATTTAAAGCATTAGACACACTGTTGACAAAGGCGTCGCAGTTACGACACTTTTATCACGAATCGTAATGCTAAACGCGCCAATTTCATAGTAAATTGCCTTGTAACCGAGTTTATTCGACCCCCAATTAACAGACGAGAGATTAAATCCCTCCAAATAATCTTATCCATTGCGGAGTTTGCATAAAGCTTCAAATTCGTCGTAGAGCACAAGTAGCGTTGTACCACGCTCAAATATTGGGGTTATAAATCTAAAGCACCCAATATAATTTAACAATAGGAACGTATTCGAACAATACGATGAGTTGTAACATTAATTTTGGACGGTAACATTACGTTAACGTCGGTAAACTTACTATATTTACTTAACATTAACGTTGTCAGCGAAAATCTATATTTTATACTCTTCTTTGTTATTGATTTACGCAATTTCTGCAAAAAAGACGGATCTTTTACTTTTTAGGGGTAAATCAAAATAAACGCGTTTCAGATTGCATCTACATCTATATCTTATATATAAAAATGGATTTTCAAATGTGTTAGTCGCGCTAAAACTCGAAAACGGCTGAACGGATTGGGCTGATTTTAGTCTTAAAATATTCGTAGAAGTCTAGGGAAGGTTTTAAAGTGACACGAAGTTCACCGGGACAGCTAGTCTTTTTATATATAATAATGGATTTCCAAATATGTTAGTCGCGCTAAAACTCGAAAACGGCTGAACGGATTAAAGTGACACGAAGTTCACCGGGACAGCTAGTATTATATAAAAATGGATTTTTAATTGTGTAAGTAAGCTAAAACTCGAAAACGGCTGAACGGATTGGGCTAATTTTAGTCTTAAAATATTTGTAGAAGTCCAGGGAAGGTTTTAAAGTGGCACGAAGTTCACTGGGACAGCTAGTTACATATACATATAATCAGTAATATTATACTAATAAATATTATTGCTTAAGATCAAATGAAGATATAAAGTAGCGCACAGCTTTTGATAAAACTGAAGGTACATTTACACGCGCTTACGGCAGTATTTACAATTTACATACATGCATAAAGCTACGCCATTTCATACTATGTTTCGTACGTGGTTGGTAAAATAGACGTGTATTGGCGTAGTTTGACTCACACATGAAAATTTGGCATTACATTGTTCATACTTCTGAGATACTTTTTATTTGGTCTCTCGTTTATACGAAAAAGTCAAAGATTCAACATTAAAAATCGCTGACCAAGTCAATGAATAGTTTGTATGACAAAAGAACGTCTTCTTTCAAGAGTTACGCCCTTCTGACCGGCCAGGACCAACAATAGAAGTAAAGGAAGGAAGTTGATCGTTGTCATTCGATTAGTATTGCATGCCGGCTCCCACAAAGACTCCTGGGGGATAATAAACAGGATTTATTAGATGAATATGGATCCTTAAAATTGATAAAAGATGGCTTATACTAAGCTAAAAATGCTGCGACTAAATAGTTTTTTTAATGGCTGCAAACAATAATATTTAACCAACATTTATTGAATCCACTTATGAGTTGTCTCTACAACAAATGAAATTGATATCGAAAACTATTTATAGGAAATGTAGGAAAAAACTTTCATAAAAAAAAATTTCAAACTCCTTAAAATTAATCTTCATAAATCTAAAAGCGGCAAATCTTTTTGTTGTAATCAGTATGAACCGGTTTTATATCACATATTCCAATCTTGTGAAATTACTCTTATAGACAAACATTACACGTTAATCGAAAATTATAAATTCTAACCAGAAAACTTAATTGTTTGTAAGCGATATGAAAAACGGTCGCTGTCACCTCCTATTACGAACGTACAGTCAACTGGGGTTCTTGGCTGTATTGAATATGCTAAATAGATGTTACGGTGTTTGATACAAAAAATATTATATTGAGGAACTTTTTTTTAAACTGTTGGTTAACGGGTAAACTAACTGCTGTCAAAAGTTAGAATAAACGTTTATCACACTTTTAATGTTAGAAAACTTTCTTGCACGTGAGATTTTAGAGCCTAGTGTGTAATGAATTACTGCACTTGTGATCGAAGCGACCATCGAGGTATGAGAATTGTGCACCAGATCTGTAAAACCAAGGCTCTCCATCCATCTATAGCGACAATGAACTGTTTTCGCTACCACCAAAAAGCTTAATTTAAAGGCATGAAGACAGTTACTAAAGATTAGATTAATCCAATTATAAATCAATCTGCAACGTATATAAGTATATAATAGTTTAGATGACTAGTAAAAAACTCTTTCATTGTATTGGCGATGATAATTTGTCACAGGGATGACTTCTAACCACCTGGTGTCCACGCGACCCTGTAAGTTCATTCCAAATAATTTTACCTTCGAGTTCTTTGAAATTGGTCCTTATGGCGTTAATAATAAGGTACTATTAAAGGCAAAATCGCTGAATGTAGTTTCCGCTTCACCTTTATCAACACGGTTGTTTAATTTACATTCTGTGCTCGCTAAAGCTCGTTTAAGATAGACGAATATGTGCAGATGTTCGGGAAAGATCTATAAAAAGAATTTTGATGACTTTATGATTGCCGAAAAATTCTTGTACGTCATTGGAAGCAACTATGTCAATACTTATTGGAAGATAATAATATATAATATCTGGGATCAAATGGAAAATACTTTTGAAATTCGAATTTGGCGAAACATACTTTCTAGTGCCTACATTAATTATAGTAGTGATCCTATTAATCATGGCGGTAATCACTAATCATTCATCATGGCACAACATAAACGCGTTTAAACGATATAAAAATATAGCCAGCCAAATTCAATACTTGAACCTAATTTTTGGAAAGAAGGTTAAAAAGGTGTGTTGTAACCACGTTGTAACTAATCTTCACAACATACATAACATTGTGAATTATAAAAGTGTGTTTATTGTTTGATCTGTTATAGTGAATGACTTTATTCAGGGCTCATTAGGTGGTTCCGCAGGGCGTAGGGAGCAGGGAGTGCCCTCAGCTAACGGCTTGGGATAAGGGATTAGGGAAGAAAACCGTGGAGACGATATTATATTTTTTGTTATAATATTTTAACGTTAAAAAAATATTTACGTTACTAAACTGGTTAAAAGTTTTTGTAACGTTTAAATGTAGTTATAATAACGATGGTATTATGCACTTTAGAAATATACGGTTACGGAGATACTGTTCAACAAAGTTTTAAATGATTTTTTAAAAAGACAGGATGATGTATACAGAAAAAAACCGAGGGTTCTCGATATAGCAATTCAAATTATGAAGGAAAGTCACCGTAAGCAACATGAAGAGCGTAAAGACTTAAATATTATTAACCTATCGACCTCTACGCCATGCGTAGCACTGTCGTAGGCCGTAGCATGTACCGACATTCTAACAACAATCACTTCCTACCATTATTATAAATGTGAAATTATGTGTCTATGTGTCTGTTTTCTTCAGTATTTTTTTCACTAATACACACAATAGAACGTATTACCTCCTCCTTTTTGGAAGTCGGTCAAAAAATTACTAAGATGTAGCTCTTACAGCGCGTAGCGGTCGGATACGCAACTAGTTTCATAATATTAGATTCGAGTTAAACAACTTTGGAAACAAAAGAAAAAAACTGTGTTGAGTCCTATGTTTATTTTGATTAGGTTATGAAAAATGGGAGGCGGAAGTGATCCATTCTGGCGGGAAACGGTGCGCCGGAAGTAGATTCGTCGACCGCGAATTTGTTGGCGCCACTGTAGCTTCACCGTATTAATCTTCAAAAATATTAGCTCATCTACATTATTGTATTGTTTTTAGTAATTCCAAAGTAGTTCCAACGTCAGTAAGTCGTCAGAGCAGTCAGTAAATTATTTCAGTCGAGTCAGTAAAATTACACTTTACTAAAACTAGAGATTTGGGGGGAACATAGAATAGCACTTTTTTAATTTGTGCCCATAACTTGTGCGCGATAACGAAAATTTTATAGTTAATAAACCATTAAAACACAATTTTAGAAAAAACATACAAAAACATAAAATTACTCTTTCACATGCCCGCCAAAAGTCCTTGTTTTTAGAGTATTAAAAAAAATAAGCAGTGTGCTGGATACGCAACGTAGCAAGTTTGAGCACAATTAATTTTACATTTTTATTCTTTTTTTGAAACACACTACAGAGGTCATACGGGATGTTTTAATTATCTGTTTAAGTAAGATCAGATTGTAGAGGGCGGCGGTGTCGCGGGTAATGGTGAGAACTGTAATTAGCACTGGGGTTCTGGGGCCCAGGGGCACGGGGGCGCGGGGCACAGGGGCGCGGGGCACAGGGCGCGAGAATTGTCTCCCCAACTATACTCGTGGGACCTATTAATTGCCGCTGTTTGTTTATGTCTGTTTGTCACTGTTAATTTAATGTACGGTAAAGGTGTTAAAATTTATATTTAAAATTTTTGTTACCATTTAAAATAATGTTTTTGTGCACACTGTATGAACATAAATAATTATGACATAGTGTGTCACGTACGTTATAGGCCTTAAAGTCATATAAAATAAAGACAGAAGTATTTTTTAGGGTTCCATACCCAAAGGGTAAAAACGTGACCCTATTACTAAGACTTCGTTGTCTGTCCGTCTGTCTGTCTGTCTGTCTGTTTGTCTGTCTGTTTGTCTGTCGCCAGGCTGTATCTCAAGAACCTTGTGTATATCTGTTGCCGCTATAACAACAAATACTAAAAACAAAATAATATTAATATTTAAGGGCTCCCATACAACAAACGTAATTTTTTTGGTCATGTTTGCTCGTAATCAATAATGATAACAGGTAGGCACTTGAAATTTCACAAAGGCCTTAAATATATTATGTGTACTTTAATAATTAATAATAATATTTAAAAAAAAAAACATTTTTTTTTGACGACCTCTGTGGCTCAGTGGTGAGCGCGTTGGTAGCTCAAGCCGGGGGTCGCGGGTACGAATCCCGCCGACGGAACAAAAAGTTTTCAATGTTCCCGGGTCTGGATGTGTATTAAATTTGTGTATGATATAATAAAAATTTTAAATATATGTATAGTATAAAAGTATTAAATATATTTCCGTTGTCTGGTACCTGTAACACAAGTCCTTTAGGTACTTAGCACGGGGCCAGACTGACGTGGTGTGAAGCGTCCATAGATATTATTATTATTATTATTATTATTATTATTATTATTTTTGGCCTATTTTTATTACCTAATCCTTATAAGTTTAGAAGTAACCGATTTTAAAATAATAAAATCTATAATAAAGTATTTGTTAATTGCTGTGTGAATCAATATTATTATGTTATATTCAAAGGTAAAATTTTATAAAGCACCCTTTAAATTTCGTATGTGTTCGCTTAATGTACACAAGTCAATTTATTTCAATTTACACGATGGGATTGTTTTGGCGGGCGAAAGCGACGTTTCCTGACTTCCGGGATGGAGCTTCCGCCACGGTCGCGACGCGTGCCGCGCCATCTTTGAATAATACCCTACAACAATTGACGTTTGCCGCTAAAAGACACCTAACCCTCATTTTATAAATTTGACCATTGGAATTACAACTCTAACTCCAAACAATAAAGTCCGCTTTAAGTTAACAGTGAAGCCATCACGTTAATGTTTAAATGAATAATAATGGTTCGTGTGATTGTTTTATCTTCGCACTAATGTTATTTTATAATTATCTGGAACATCGCCGAACACGGGGACGCGTGGCAAATGTGTTATTACCAATTTGAAAAGGTAATTTCCAGTAATCTACATCAGTGAGTGATTTTAAAAGCTTTGACTATATATAAACAACATTACTCATTCTTCCTGTCGTCGTATTGGTAGATAGTAGGTGCTTGGTGTACAGATTTTGTAGTTAGATACTTTTTTATAACTGAAATTTCATTTAGTTAGATACAATTCAATCAGACACAGCTCTGTGTTATAGAGATTTTTTCTGATGCCTATGAGTTTTAGGATTTTAGTGACTTACCAGACTGACTGCCTTATTAAGTTGTATAATCGGATTTCAATCATTAATTTTTTATATATAAATCGGTATAATATTGAGGTTATTTCTTATTGTCACAATTTGAAATAATTGCATATTAGATTCATCCTATATGTATATTGTATACCTGTATTGGATAAATCTGATGATCTATGTGATCGATAGATCCCACGAAGAATTCTATCATTCCAATTCACACGGTGTATCACACCAATTACATCGTCCATTACCGTAACAAATACAACAAACACCGCGCGCCCGCGGCGCTGCAAACATTGACGCACACACCCTGTATAGGGAACTGCATCTGTTTGCCAACACCCTGTGTTTATTCTAATATAAAATGTTATCATCCACTTTTCGTTATTATAAAGATAGAGATAGTTATAGGTTGCTGCGTCTCTTAATTTTAAGTTGAATTGGTTTTTCAAATTTATGGAAAACACAAATTTATTTAAGTTCAATTACTTTAAAAAGCTCTTTATATCTTTAAATGTGAATTGTTACACTATAATGTGCACAGTTTCGCCATAATTCCATTGGTGATGCAAACAACTTTTCTGTCTAACAAGTTGTTTAAGGGGACTTGCAGTGAGTATAACTCGAAGCGGAGAGCATTACTACAAAACTTTCGCATAACAATGTGTAATGTCGCCATTTGTATGCGCTAAGATGGCGGACCGGAAGCGGCAAACGTGTCCTGGCGGGGGGATGGCGAAACTTCGCTATTGTGGCGCCATCTACAGCTGTCCGCTCTGACGAACTTCCGGCCTCTCGTAGACAGTCTCAAACTGTCAAACTCGGCCCGGAAGCCTTGGGATTTCCTCGAGGGTCTTTCTTCATCCTATTGATAGATTTCTTGAACTGTAAAAATAGAAAAGTTGGATAAAACGAGGAAAAACTTGAATGTTGGTTTTCCACGTTGGCACATCATATAAAAATTAAGCAAACACGAACTTGTTGAAAGAATATTTGTCTAGAGGCCCCACTTTTTTGAGCCATGTTGGATAGCCAATAGCCACATTAGTTACCATAATAGAGGGGGGGGGGGGGCAAATCAATTATTTTTTTTTATAAGCTAGGTGCTTATAAAGAATAAAAAGTTAATAATTTTTAGTTGTAAAAATATTTTAAGTATTGCAAAAATTCGTTTTCTTAATTTTTAATTTTTATAGATAAAAGTATGTACTAGATAATATACTTAGTAGGGACTTCAACATGATCCAGCCCCCCCCCCCCCTCGGTACGCCCATGTCGTCATCTATCATGGACAATCATAGACTAAAGCCCTTTACACGTTTATAACCGCTTATATTGGACCATCGTGAGCCAAGTGGAGAGTTCGCAATCATGGTAGCAACTAGCAAAGGTTATTGCTTATCCATCAACGCAAAACATTAGAGTGGCCTTTACAACTCGTCCTAGAGTCGAATACATAGATATTCACTAATTGCATTACCAGCTACTGAGTCACAGTAGTTTCACAACTGAGACGATACGCCAACGATTAATGTCACGGTCACAATATCAATCTCACTTTCGCGAACCGTGAAACAGATGCTGGTAATTAAGAGGATACACCAGGGGCTAGAGAAATGAAAAAAAAGCACGTGTAATATCTATAGCTATCTCCCTTACCTCAAGCCTATACCGCAGAACGCGATAGAGACAACTGCAGAAAATCCAGAAAATCAACGATTCGTTGTCCCCTGATTCCTTCTCCAAAACTTAACCGATTTAAGTACTTTTTTCATTAAAGATTAAAAAAAGGCTTGATCTGTGTTCCTATGTTTTGCTTTTTTTTGTATAATCTAGCCAAATCTGTTTTCTGGACGTTTGAACACAGCGGAAAATCTGGCCATTTTTTTGGGTTTTTGAACGTTCATATCTTATTTAATAATTAAATTATGAAAAAAAAGAAAACATAGGGACATCGTATTAGTGGCCGTTGATATTCAGGAAAAAAATTATAACTCTACTAGCATTATCCAAGGAGGAAACAGGGGACAACGTTTGTATGGAAAAAAGGGCGGTGTGGACTCCTCTTAATTCACAAAACGAGGGAAAACGGCCTCTCCTTGAATGAATCCCTTGGTGAACTTGGTGGAACGCCAGAATGATGAATATTATGGATGGTTTTTCAACGTTAAAAATTCCTAGTAGGGTTCCGTGCCCAAAGGGTAAAGGCGGGACCCTATTACTCAGACTGCGCTAGTAGTCCGTTTGTCTTATACTAGGCTATAATCTAAAGAACCACGATAGCTCTTTCTGTTGCCGCTACAAAAATAAACACTAAAATTAACTGTACAAAAACGCTTCTTCTTGCCTTATAAAAAATTATACGGAACCCTTCGTGCGTGACAACTCGCACTAGGCCGATTTTATTTTGCAGATTGTTTCATGCTTACTTGGGCGGGGCTGTGCGTCAGAGATTTTCAATTTTTCACTGACAGTCGCGAAAACCACAGCGAAAACATCAATCAATAATAATGAATATACGTAGTCTTTACAGGATTCTTTTTTTTGTAAACAGTTCTTTCCCTCTTTCAAAATAACTCTAAACTCGTATTATATCACAGATTACTAAGTAGTTAATAGACACGTCAAGACATACGCTTACAAGGACTAAAATCCTTAACCCAATTATACAAATTCTTCCTTTTTTCCATAAGAAATTCACGAGCGAATCAAAGGAAATTGAAACGTATCGAAACATACAAAGCCGGTCGCATCATTTTAACCATTTTACGTGGGCGAGCTCTATTCGTAGCAAGGCCGGGCGATATAGTATTACAGTTTCGACGGCTAATAACGCTTGACCTCCAAACTATCAACTATTTACCCTTCGACATGTGCGCTCGTGGGTGTCTGAAGGAGGGTCACGTTATACTGGTCTTGTATATTATGTCTGCCTACGCATCACTGGGAAATAAACAGTTTCTCAGTATCCTATTATCCGGTACGTTAGGGCTAATTACACTCGACAATGTATTTTACAGACATAACATACTACGTCTCAACTACATTGTATTCAAGATATCTGATAGAATCCATAATAATGTACCTCCTTTCTACATTCAGATCCAATCAAGAAGAAGGTTTCTTGAGAAACAAATGCAATAGCACGAGATGTTGCCTATTATATATCTCTCAATTAATTAGTTTCCGGTGCAGCAAAGAATCCAAATAATATGTGCTAACACGCCAAAAAAATGCATATTTTTAAATGTTTTAGAGATGATAATAAAATTCACCAGTTAAAATTAGGTATGTTTGTTATTACAGAATATGAACATAAATATTATGTTTTACGCAAATACATATTTTGATGAAATTCCAAACACACTACGTAGTACAATATCCGGAGAAACGTCATACTTATTTATTTCTGTGCTATATAATAACGATTTGAGTTTTTGTCCCCATCTCCGTTTGCGCCAAGTGTCAGTTCAAAATATACTCACAAACTTTCGCTTTTATAATATTAGTTTAAAATGTGATAAACACAGAAGAATTCTTCCGATCTTACGAAAAAAATGATTAAAAAATGTTTATAAATGTTTAAAATATTTAAAATATTTATTTAAACAGTTAAACCCTTAAAAATATTTTTTTCGTAAGATTGAAGTAAGCGTAAACACTTATAAACATACACTTAGCATAGAGTAAAACATAGTAATAATTATTGTAAACAGCGTAGAAGTAAACTTTAATTGAAACAAAACATTGGAGAACCACTGTATATACGTAAAATTCTTCCAAGAATAGTATTAACTCGGCGCGACGTATGACGTAAGGACGCCATGTTTTGGCAAATATAAACAAACGAAGCAGACCATACAAGTACCGAGTTCATTGATGACTCCTGAGTTTATTATGGAAGCGTGTATGAGCCAGCTTTCGTCAGAGTGGCATTAAATTAGCAATAATTGAGCAGTTTTACCAGGTGGGATTGCGTCATTTCAGAGCATTCCGGTGTTTTAGTCTGATGACAAATCCATGCTATTTTCTTGCCTTTTTGAATAATGCTATGTTTTGCCATGTATGTAGTAATATGAACTTTTATATTAGAATTACTTTTTAGATATGGTTGTGAATCTAACGAGGTATGAATGTTTCTCAGTTTTCGTATAGTTTAAGGTCTGAAAGATCTTATCAGATAAATGCTATATTTATCTAATAAGATATTTTTTAAAGATAATCAAGTAATTTATGGTATTAGTAATTTACTAATAAAATAAGAGAGACACTCACAATGCATATTTCCCAAGATGTCAGACGAACATGGCAACTTATGAATAACCTGCTGAGTGCTGCGTTAATAGTTTTGTTTGAATGAACTACGAAGACTGATAGTATATCTATTTAAGTAGTTTGAAAATAAACATTTTTGTTATGTTTTTGTTAAAATCACTAGCTTCCTAATAAATATTTTTATTCCTTTCGATGTTTCAAATATTATCTAGTGTTCCGATATCTCAATGTGTATGTTAAATGTTTAAAGTGTAAGTCTAGACTCTAAGTACCATCGAGGAAATAGATTCCTATTTCCTAGGCAGTTGACAGACCAACGTCATTTGGTCGGATCTAGTCAATTCAAAGTCTGTCGGCTGGGTTTGACGTACTACGTAGGTCTCCCATCTGCCTAGCATTCAACTTCTCTGATAGTACCTCAAGAAAAACAAAACAACAAAACCAATACAATAGTAATTCATTATAATTTATAACAACTAACAACTTGGCAATGTAGCTCTCCAAAACAAATAATACAATTAGCCAAAGCGCAAGTTTTATTAGTTACAGTACTAATATATTTATTATATTGACTGCCGATATAAATTTAATTGAAAATGCATGTAGAATAATAATAAAATATATCATTAAGTTCCTTGCTGTCATCCATGCTCTATATAATATTATATAATAAAAGATAAAGATTATCATATAATAAGTTTAATATGTTCCTACCTGGAACTCAAAATAATTATCTTCATAATTTCATCAAATTCAAGATTCACTTAACTGTAAATAAATAACAGACAGTCGACAGATACACTTTCTCATTGAAATATTATAAAATTGAATTAACAATTTAGGGCACAAATCATAATCAAGACATAAGACAAATAAATAATTATAATTCATAGGAATGTGTCCCAAATTCAATTGGAATGTAGTACAATGTAAAACCTTGTTCCAAATGTTCACCCTTTTACACGCAAAAAAGCCGAATAAAAAAGAAAAATTCAGTTTATCGTTGCGAACATGTAAAAGTGGACTCTGTTGGGCAATTTTTTTTTAGCTGACTTACTCTACTGTATGTATATTATCGTAGCGAATAAAAACATAATGATGAATTAAACAAATCCTAAGTGGTTTCTGAAAGGAGATGATTCACGCAAACGAGCTGTGTGTGACCTGATTACGGGACCTTGTAATACTTGAGTTTACGTGTTCGCAATTACTGTTGTGTACTGCCAGCGTTCTCAATGGACGCTAAAATTGTTCTATTTATCTATTCTATCTATACAAAATACTAATTGACTTATAAATGCACAGGCTTTAGATAGAAAATTGAAATTTCGCACATGTATTCTTCTTATGAGGCATCCAATAAAAGAGGACTTTGCAAATTTTACCTCCTAGGGGCAGCTCTGGATTTGTTTATAGGCAGTATAGACCATGGCCTATGGACGGCAGCGTCCTATGTCGTCATAGGGGGGCGGCCGCGTCCTAGGATGGCGGCATAGTTCGTACATAGGGGCGGCAAAATTAAAGTGGCCTATACTCATAAAAATATATCCGGCCTGGAGCAAAAGCTAGTCTAAACTCCATAGTTTTACTCTTTAAATATACAATAACGAACGAAACCGCCAAGGTCTGGTTAAATCGGTCGTCAAATCCTTTCCTTTTTAACCGTAACCTTTGCGACTAAAATGAGTTGTTATATTTAAATTGATATCGCGCCAGAGTGAAATATTGTAAGTCAATGTGTACTATCAGAGAAGTTGATTCATAGGCACATGGCGGACCTACTAATGTTGGTCGTGTTATGTCCAACCCATAAAGTTAATATACCTAGCGGAATAGAGCAACTATCTCGAGCTGTCAAACGAAACCGAAATTGGATTCATCTGTGTGTAAAAATATTATGTGTACGTATACACTTACACAAGCATGATTGAACATGATTTCTATGAGATTAAATTGTCAACGTGCGGCACGTGCCGACTGGACGTCAAAAAAAGAGTGCTGCTGTAATGTATCACACGTCTCTTTTTACCACGCAGTGTTACTGATAGTGACATCTCTCTTGCTCAGGCCTTTATTTCTCTATTCCGCTAAGTATATTAACTTTATGGTAAAACCCAGCCGACAGATCACGACTTACATTGAATTGAAATAAGCCGACCAAATGACGTAGATCCGTCAAACGCCTATGAATAAATTTCTTCGACGGTACCGTGGGCTGAGCTGCATCAATGTCAGGAAAGCCAGGGATTACTGCGGTAATTATTAGCTGAATTTATTGCACGAAATAATTATAGCTCTATATCTTGTGGATTAGAATGCTGCCCGTAAATTTCGGGACACCTATTTATACATTTTATATACGCAAAATTTTAAATCTGATAAGAATTTCAAATGCAATGCGTATAGGCTTATTGTTCTAAGACTACTAAGGCCTGTTTCACCACTTCCTGATAAGTACAGTCTATCCACAACTTAACTTGACAGATAAAGTATGGATAATCTGTCAAATAAGTTGTGGATAGCCTATCCGGCACTTTATCAAGGAGTGGTGATATAGGCCCTAAGACTATTAACTTCTATCTATCTTTTAACTGAGGTTCTAGTCAGAATATTATTTTGTATGTATTATGTAATTTAGCAAATAATAAATATACAGGGTGTAACAATACTTGTGTAGAGTTGACTATGAAAGCAGCAGCGCTAAAAAAGCAACTTTTTTTAAACTTTTGTATGGGTAAAATCCATGGGCCGTTTGCCCATACGAATAACAATGAAAATTGCTTTCTCAGCGCTGGTAGTTTCACAGTGAACTCTATATAAGGAACACATACAAACGCTAAAATATTATCACTTAGTTTTGTTACACCCTGTATTATTTCAAATAGCCCATATCCTTCTTTTTTGGAAGTTGGTTAATAAAATAGAAATCTATGAATAAATACGAATTACTGGCATCATATCCTCTCAGAAATTAAAGAATCAAAAGCAAATACACATTCTTTGCACATTAATCCCGTTATAAATAAAACATTCATTTAGGCCAAGAAAAGTATTTGGAGCATTCATGACGCGGAATTAAGGCGTCACATCCTAACCCCCTGCGTCACCGGAACACCGACGTCTCTAAATCTGCCGATTGGCGAATCGGCTAAAATTATACATTACATAAGTAATCGTCAATCGACATAGTACGTTATTAATGTGTTTGGAATATAATCAAATGTTATGTTATAAATTAATTAGTTGCTGACATCTGTCTCAATTTAAAAGATTGATTGCGATCTGTAATTAGATTTTTATAGATATGTAACGTGACTGAGTCTTATTAGAAAATATTAAAACGTGACTATGTTACACAATATTCCAATAAGTAAGTAAAATAAATAATAAAATAAAAAATGTTTTATTTCTGAGTAAATTTGAATCAATTTTTTTCAGAATGTCTACCTGATGCCTACCACCGGTTCGGGAACTACCCCGGCGAGAAGAACCGGCGTAAGAAACTCGCACGGTTCCCACTTTTTACCAAAAAAGTGAGAGAAAAATTGTTCTTTTTAAAATGAAGTTTACAATTTTGTAACTTAATATTATATACAATGTCAACATACATAATTGTAAGTCATAATATAATAATGTAGAAGTAGCCTTGCAAGAAGCCATCCTACTACCAAGATGTGCCATCTTCTATGAAATCATTGACCTTATAATAAGCTTTGGCACACAAACGCTCTTTGACTACTTTTTTAAATTTATTGATGGAAAGATTTTGAACGTTTTCTGGGATTTTATTGTAAAGGCGTATAGATTGACCTTTAAAAGATTTACTGACTTTACTAAGTCTGATCACTGGCATATCCAGCTTGTGCTTATTTCTAGTATTTCTACAGTGAATGTCACTTTTAACTTTAAATTTATTTATATTTTTTCTAACATATATTAGGTATTTCTAATATTTTTTCGCATTGCTGATGGTTACAGTCGACGACAGATCCTAGGCACATTACTTTTGTACCTTATTAATTATTATCAAGTAAAGATCTAAAATCAATCAGGTCTCTCTTTCACGCCGAGCGACAGACCTGAGACAGGTCAATAAGCTGACACTTATTAGAAGATGAACCAGACTATTGTTGTTAAATAACGAAAAATACATTACAACCATGTATTGCAACTTTTAGTGAAGTCTTACGTAATCTACGTTACAAACTATGCCCACACAATTTTTTTTCAATTCGATATTTGTTATAACGAAAACAAACTAGGGACCGACCGAACTTTCGGTTTCGGTTTCGGTTTCGGCCAGTTTCGGCCAAAAAATCTAGTTTCGGCCTTAGTTTCGGTTTCGGCCAAAATATAGCCGAAACTTTCGGCCCCGCTGAAACTCATGCGTCGTTCGGTAAACTTCGCAATTAACTCGTGCTTACTTGCCAGCGAGGCCGCAGCTCAGTTCGTCACCATCTATTTAATCGTGTTTTGAGATTATGTTTTCCAGATTAGTCCCAAATTAAAAATGTTTCCCAAACAAACGATTTAGTAAATGCTATGATAAATCGATTATAATAATAATATTGTGTGTGAACTTTATTTACTCAAGAATTTTGTATGACTGTGAGATAATAGGATACATAATATATGTATTAGGATATATCTTGCGAGATTTGTCTAGTAAATTATCTCGCCTCACTCTTTTACTTTTATCGCGTGTTCTATTTAAATATTTAAAATTAACTTTTAACTTTGGACACGCAATCTCTTAGACCGTTCCTACCATGCTAGAATCTTATCTAGCCCACCTCTCCGTAAGCTTCACAATTGCGGCCTTTGGTATATTTTTCAGTTTTAGTGGCAAAACACCTTCTGGAGCAAATAAAAATGTGACGTCAACTGCAAGTTTGCTTAGAAATTTCGTTTTGAACTTCGACCACGGTCGTGTCCATGTTTACCATAAAAATAATATACTGCAATTAATTGTGTTTTCAGTAGTACGTCGTTAATGTCTAAGGGAGGATTTCACCAATCACGTAACTTCGTTTTATAAAACTTAGTTCTCATTAAACGCGTTCCTACGGGGATGTAAATCTCGTTTTGTTTCATATGGATTTCATACTATTCTCTTAATCGCGATTAATAAATCTAAGTTTATGTGACGTAACGCGATTATTTTAGATTGTTTTATAATTTTGGAGTCTAGCTACGTTATTTTATCAACAAAAGAGCAAGAAACGCTACATAAACTACTCAAACGCATCATTTTTTCGATTTGCCATGACACTACACTGACAGGACTTTAACGGCTTTTATGAAGTTTGACCGTACAAAATTGGACGTTCTGAAGATAAAACTCAGATTTGCTGTGAACGTTATGTTAGTGAAATGCAATTTAGCGTTATTCACGTGTTTATACGTTTAGAACCGATTTAGTGTACACTAAGCGCGTTCTATTTCTTAGGTGAAATTGCACCTAAATAAAATTACTTGAAATAACTTCTGCTCTTGTTTCTTAGGGTGATCCTTAGTAATAATACATTAAAAATTTTTCTTCTATGTTTTTCGATCTGTCTTGACACTACACTGACAGGCTTAAATGTGTTTTATGAAGTTAAGACTCGAATATTGGGCGTTCAGAAGATAAAAATCGGATTTGCTGTGAACGAGTTTAGTTTATATTGGTGAAATGCAATTGATATAAACGTGTTTATAAACACGTACGTTTCTAAACGTATACGTTTAGAACCGGTTTAGTGTGCGCTAAGCGCGTTCAATTTCTTTGATGAAATCACACCTACTTGGAATCATATTAAATAATAACGGAATTTAAAGTTTCTAGGAAACATAATATTCGAGTCTATGATTAATAATATTTATTTTAAGAAATATCGCAAAAAGTAAAAAATTCTATGTGGTACTTTTTCTTTAGTTTAAAAAGTTGTGATTTATGTTAAAAATCAATAAATTTCAGTAAATAATCGTAATTTCAAATGTTTTACCAAGTTTCGGTTTCGGTTTCGGTTTCGGTTTCGGTTTCGGCCGAAACTGAGAGTAAGGCCGAAAGTTCGGTTTCGGTTTCGGCTGAAAAATCAGTTTCGGTCGGACACTAACGAAAACTATTCGGGCTGATTGCTCACAATGATTAAACTTTTATAAATGTATAACACTTTGAAATATACCATACATTATACTTGTCAACAGACGTTGAAATTTTGAATGAAACAGCAAAAAAACCTGACAAACCTACAAGAAAAAAAAAAGTTTACACTAAAATGTCGCAGTTTATACTAGAGATATAAACTGCGAAATTTTAATTTGTTTTTTGTATGCCGGATGTTTGTGTGAGAGTGAAGGTCAAGTCTGTTAGTGAAGAATGATCTCCAGAACTTTATAATTAGCATTTGATACGAATGAGAACATTTCTTATTTGAATCGTTCTGCCAAAAATTGGCGTCTTTGTTCAGTGTTTGTTGCGATCTATTTTGTTTGTACACAAAAATACTGTATAGTATAAACTCTAACTTTATTTGTAATATTTGACACATTTTTATATTTCGCTTTCAAAAAGTCAAATAAATGTTAGTTACCTATTAAACTTGTTCAAAGGTACAGAAAATATAGATTGAAATAAAATAGAATATGTATACAGTTTTACAAACAAAACAGCAATAAATATCTGTCACACTCAGAAACGAATATTAATTACTTAACTGTAATTAAATGGAGATTTTGACATAAGCACCATACTTCAAATTCTTCATTAAATTAAAGTTTAATCATCATTAAAATATATCTCTGTGCCGCCGTAAGTAAGAATAAAACTTAAGTATTAAAACTTGTCTACGCGACTGCTACGCCGTAGCCCGTAGTCTCGTAGCATTGTCTACGCCGGAGGTCTACGCTCTGCGCAATAGAGCAGGCATTAAAATATAAACTTAAAAAAATTTAACCCTGAACAAAATATATCTTTCATTTTGTAAAACTAATGAAGGAAAAATCGTTAGAATACTTTTTTAAATGGCCTTTCATAGCGCTTTAGCGTCTTAACATTTTTTACGAACCAATTAATATGACGTGTTTTTTGAGTAAATAAGTTCACTACATTGAAATAGTTGTTTATATTCACGATTTTATGTTCACTCTTAATAATTTGGATATTATAATTTATGACTTTTGTATCAAATATGGGTGTCGCTCGATATAGAGAATTCTTAGATAAAACAGCAATTGAGGAACATGAATAACAAATCATACCTTCTATGACTATATGAAAGAAAAAAAAAATTAGCATTTTCTGGCTACACAATAAAGGATGCCAACAAGAACCATGGGCCAGCAACGTGGAATATCTAGATTAACTCACTACTGGAAAGCTAGATATTCAAGCATTTACGTATGATCTAGTGTCCATAACGTCACCTAAAACATATCAAACATGTAAATAAATGTCAGTCAAAAATAGTAATTGTTTGATATCAAGTAATACTTTCCAAAATGGTTCTTAAATATAGGGTGTGGCCACGTCATAAGAAGCGGTCGCGACTACCGCGGAAAGTGAATATTTTGCATTTGTTTTGAAGGGATTAAATTTCTGTAGATATGTGTTAAGGAGGCTGCTTTTTGACTAAGCAACAACATGGTTATACTATAAAATTGTACGTTACAACCAAATATTCTATTAAACTATAGGTAATACTAGTTGAACTGGTGAATCAAAGTCGTTGTCAAACAAGGCTACCCAAAAAACGCGATCGCGCGACCGCAGTCTTCATGGCCGTATCCTACACGCGTTGGGCGGGGGCTCGGGCGGGGGCGGCCGGAGTTCCCGCCGCCCTGACGCTGGGCGCCGCAGTGCGCGCCCGCCCTGCCCCGACACTCAACGTCGGCTCGTCAGCGAAACAGCACCGCTATATAACGAATTCAATCGGTAAGAAGTGACCATAGTGCCCGTGATAGTGATAAAAGCCTCGCTCCGTAAGTCCGCTGCTAACGTAAGTTGCCTTTATGTTGGAAATATTAAAATGTGTCTGGTCTAGGCTCAATTTTCTGGCCTGAGTCTTCAATAACTATGTGCTAAAAGAAAGTTTTACATTTAAGTTTTATAGGGGTTTTATTTGGACAGGTTGTTGTATTAGTTTACAGCTTGTAGTAATAAATGATGTACGTAACAAGTATGACGTCACAGTACCTGTTATTTCACGCCAGCGGAGAAAAGATCGGTGAATCCGATACGAACGCTGAGTCTATTTCTGTCGTCGGCGCGCGCCAATTCGTCCCCGAATATTTCTGTGCCCGTTTCACAACACCTACTTTCTCAGGTGTGACATTGGCTATGACTAACTCTACTAAAATAGGTCATATTCACAAATAGTAGGAATATCGACATTGGCCTTTGTACTTGACCCTAATGTGCAGGTGTTCAAAATAAAATGTATCCTTGTTTACATAATGATACATTGTTAAAATTGTAATATTTTACTATCTTTTTAAAAATAAATCAATCAGAAAAAAAAGTCAGTAGTTATTTTAAAAAAAAAGTATATATTCAGCTACATAATATTATATTTAATGATTTTTTTGTAAAAATAACGATTTTAAACTTTCAATAAATAAATTACTTATCATATTTTGAGTAAATTATCAAGTTCATAAATATACTCTTGATATTCTACTGCTTTTCAGCTAATTGAATATTGATAGCTAAAGACACTTTTAAGTGACTTTAAAAACTCACTTTACAGTTAGCCATCATATTAAAAAACTTTGGTATATTTTCGTATATTTGTTACTGTAAATTCCTATAAGATAAGCCACATCGAGGCTTCAAATCACTTTAAATCATCTTCAATCACAACTTCAAACTTTGATCGATCGTTTGTATCGCTACCAATACAATTTAACGACGTAAAACGTTTAGCGAATACCAGAATGCCAAACACATATGTTATTCAGTGTTCTGGGTGTCCATTAGTAATATAAACATAATATTGTCTACTAATAGTAACTACTAAATTTTATAATAATAATGTACTATGTTTTGGTTTTAAAGTGGTACTGACAATATTGAAGGTACTTTAGAAAATCGTGTTTAAGGCTCTTGATATACCAAGCAAATATATACAAAAGCTTCATAAATATTACAAAACACACCTAACTACAAAAAAATTGCCTATGTTAGCTGGAATAATATTACAAATCTAGTGACACCTGATTCATTTAAATCGAATCAGTAGTTTAGGTGCAACGACGGAACGAACATACATAAATCCTATGTAGAATATTACCAAAAAATTTTTTTCTTGTTATGTCCGAATAGCTTCATGCCTGGTGATAAGTTCTAATGATTTTAATAATATGGTGAAGTTAGTACATACGTACTTTTCTTAGCTTTTAATACTTAACGAAGTATGTAACTGAAAAAGTAAATAAACAAACTACTTCTCAAATTACAACAATGTTTTCAGCAGACGGGCATTGTTTAAATTGTAATTAGATGACTGTCATGTGAGGTTACTCAGGCTACCCCAAACGAACTCATTGTACGCGGATTTGCCTGTAGCTTATAAATCCTGAAAAAAAAAACCGAAAATATTTGAAAATCGTCATTAAAAGCTATCGTTACTCAGAGAAAAACGCCAAGAGTTGCGTAATTGGGTAGCGTGCGAAACAAACTCGCAACAAGGTCGACATAACCAAAATAGCAAAGATCAGACACATTGGTAGAAACGGTCGTTTTCGAGTCGCTCTCGGCGGCTTGGGCTCGTGCCAAGACCATGGGCTATTCGAATAGCCAGCAACAGAGGCGGCTATTTGCAGCGGCGAGCACGCGTCATAACACTATTTACTCTTTTGTGTTTTATCACCTGTGCAAAAAGTAATGGGCCTCTAATCCATATCCACCATGTACCATCGAAGAAATTGATTCCTAGGCAGTTGACGGACCTACGACGTTTGTCGGATTATGTCAGTTCAATGATAGCTGTGATCTGTCGGCTGGCTTCGACAGAATGTTATCAATTAATTTCAATTTCATCGATGGTACCTTCCTAATACCTTCGCAGAGCGATAAATTCATATTAAAAGGTACACAAACAAAGTGAGGCCAGTACTCCATCTATTTATCAAAGTAAGCAACTGTGCGTACAAAGATGCAAAGTACCGTAGGTTGATGTGTGTGTGTAAAAGCGTGAAAAATTTTCGAAATCAGCTCGGTAACTTTTTTTGTTGATTTGAACCGACCTCAGAAAAAAAATGTTCTGAACATATTTTATTTGATCTGAGGCTTAAACTGGCCCCAAAAATTGTCAAAATATCCAACTACACTTAACATTTTCCATCCATCAAGGTATTTCCAGCCAATATAGGACTGGCCATTCTTACACCTTTCCTTTCAATTCCTACCTGCCCTAGTAGACAAGTGGCAAGCGATTATCGTAAACGCTAACAAAATGTATGCGATTGGACATAAGCCATCGCTTCGCAAGCGAATACTAATGTTAAATCCCATACATTTTGTGGCGTTGGCGTTTACGATAATCGCTTGCGGCTTGTTTAGGCCCTGCAGGGCCTTCATAATTTCCAAGAATCAATTCACTTATCTTTCTACTGATTTATCAATCTGCAAATTTTAATTAAAACCAATTTTTACAGAAAACGAGCACGACATAGACAGTCAAAATGTTTAAAAGTCATTTAGAAATGATCGGCAGAAATGAGACGGCGTCGAAGAAAGCCAGATTTTGGCAATCCTTCGTCCGTTCTCTAAAAGGTAATATAGCATTTTTTAATTATTGTAATGTTCTCTACTATTAAATAAAATGCTTAATTAAATTAAACATCTATTATAACCGTAAATAAGGCATTAACAATACAACACCAAGCACTGGAACAGTAGCGCTGTTTGTCGAGTAGGTACCTATGTACACAAATTTCAACCACGATTTTTCTATGGGATCGCTTTACACAACTTGGAGTGAAGCTCCAATTTTCAAAGAAATGTACACAGACACGTCACCTCCAAAACATCTAAATTTATACAACTCGAAGACAAAACATTAAAAGTGTTTGCCATGGTAGAACAAGAGAACTGGAAGCCCTTTCCCAAGCAGTAGGACAGTATATAGGCTTAAAAAAAACATGCCAGCATCGCTACCTACTGACGCAATATTCCCAACAGGCTCAGAAGACATCAGGGCAGAGGAGCGCTACAGGCCGTCACGCCGCAGCGTGTTCCCCGAGCTGATGTCCACGTACCCCTACACCAAGTCTATCTACGACGACCCCATAGGCGCCGCCGAGAGGATCTCTGTCCCCGGCTACCGCTACCTGCCCGTCCACCGCGAGGTGTATGGCTACTCCCCGCGCCCCATCTACGCACACAACTACCCACGCTCCCTGGAGCGATACAGGCCAAGTTAGTTTCATAATTGTTACAACTTACAAGAAAATGTGCACTGGGCAAGCAGCTTGGTAAACTGAATCCGTAGGCTCCTTATTGAGTTTCATATTATTGAAGGATTTCCTTTTTCAAGCTGCTCGCCTAGAACATAATAGCATAATGTCAAGGCAAGGAGAAATCAAAGCTTTGAAAAATAGGAATTCCTCGCTCGCAAGCTTTTTGCATAGAGTGCAGACAGCGTAATGCTAACACGCGGACTAGAGATGTCATTTGAAAATAAACAGGTGTTGACAACATGATCTAGTTTTTTAGTTAACGCTTGGCAGGTGACGGCACAACTTGGCTTTGGCAAAACGCTGTAACCTTTCGCTGCGTCTCTCGAATACGCTATAATTATAGACCTGATAACGACAAATGATAATTTACATTACTTTTGAAGCTATGAAACATTTCATTCTGTATAAAGTTGGCCATCTGCTATGATTACCCAGTTTGCATCGTGCGACGATTTAACCCTCATCAGAAGAACCTTTCCGATGTAAATATTTGCATTTTATCTTAATTGTTTCAGCATAAGCCGGGGGAGTTTCGGACGCGAATAGTATCATATAGATTCATTCACTAATAAAGATTTATTGAATAATCAGCATCGTTAAATATTTGTCAAGTTTGTACCAGAATGTGAAACTAAGTTTTGTAACAATTTGTATACAGATTTTATAAATAAATTCTAAAGCTTATATTACGTGGAACCAGAGAGCGCTCGGAGATTTAATTCTGATGATTCGATCTACAAATTCATTTACAAGCTCTACATCTTCACATTGTCATTGACCGTGAAAGGACACCTTAGAAATTGTAGATTATGTGGTCTTTAGGAAGCATTTCACGCAGAATGCACATTCAATGTATGCTTGCTAAAGCCGATGTCCGTGCATGTAGTAAATAATAGAAATCACCTCTGATACATACCAACTTCACACTAAAATATCATCAATAATAATTTATCGACATCATGTATTAAATCTTCTTGCACTACCTGGGTACACTTTTTTAATTGTACAAACCCCAACCTTTGGAATACATTAACATTTTGAAGTCATTTTTGATCACGAGGTGAGTTCTATGAGAATATTATTTTACGAAATACTAAACTGCATTGCAACTAAAGCTTAAGATGCTACAAGCTCCTAACTAATTACTAACGTAACCCTGAGCGTCACTTTTCGATAATGTGACGAGGAATCTTGGAGACACCTTTGTAGTACTGCTTATGTCCTGTCTTGTATCACTGTACTCTTCGGTTCCCAGTCTATAAAAGAATGTCATCTACACAAAATATTTTGGTCTTAAAACAAACTCCTGTACATCGGACTTCCAAATAATAAAAATAATAAAAATGATCTATATCTATTGTTTTATCGTTCCGATGACGCGTTGATCTCTTAGGTACCATCGAAGAAATTGATTCCTAGGCAGTTGACGGACGGCTTATGTCAATTCAATGTTAGCTGTGATCTGTCGGATGGGTTTGACGCGATCAAATAACTTAGGTCCGCCATCTGCCTAGGAATCAACTTCTCTGACAGTACTATTGTTCTTCTCTACATGTCGGTATTGTTCTGACAGTCTACAACATCCCGAGGCGCGTGCGACGAGGCGTGGACCCGTTCGACGCGCACAAGGCGTGGCAGGACCACCTCGACCGGCTGGCCGCCATCGACCGCCTCTACCCCTCCCGCTACGGCCTCTACCTCCGTGACCGCGCCTACCCCATCACCGACTTCTCCGCCCCCATCACCAGCCCCATCTCGCCCAGGAGCCTCAAGGGAATCGAGTACGAGCCGGACAACAAGCCGCACTGGGGCTCAGGTAAATACTAGGATAGCTAGGTTAACCGTTCGGAGTTTACGCCGACAATACTTCGACACGGGCGATCATGTTATGATCTTCTGTCTTTTTTGTGTCTCGAAAAGACTGATCGTTGTTTGTGTAAATTTCGAATGGACTCAAGTGTAAATTCCAATTGAGTTGCAAGCTCGCTATCATTGCGTATTGGATTTTAACATGACCACCCGCCGGGGTCGACTCACTCCCAGATTCAGTTCGGTCTGAAACTCAGTGTGAGCGGCCCGCGAAATATATTTCATTTTGTAAAGACAATTAGACAATCTTGTTTTTACAAACTGAACCTACCTTATCGAGTTAATTATTGTTAAATCGTTCGTTTCGTTCTTAAAATTTGTATGATGTTTATTTGTTATGATGAAATATATTTTATTATATTGTTAAACGTATCTACGACTATACTAGTATATACCTGTATGTAACGACCGACATATCCCATATTTATAAATAGTACAAACGCAAACTAACCCAGTCATATTTTTATTAAAATATAAAAGACAAATCCGTGTTTTGATTTGTAGCTTAGTACCCTCCCACCATTATATAAGTAATCCGCCTTGATCGGACACCTAACGCTGACTCATCCGCAATCGGCGATAACAAATAGCATCGGTGCATGAACCGCATTGTACATAGCATCGGCGTCACATCATCCGTCGGGTCCCGGACCACGTCTAAGCTATTTCGCGTGGTATTGACACTGGTGTATGCCGTGAAGGACTGTCGAGGCTCTCGGACGAGTTCAGAAAGGACCCGTTTTTCGCGGAGGCCGAAAAGTGGGCCGGGTTCGATCGCTCGCTGCGAGGAAAATCCCCCACACCCGTCAAGCCGCGGATCAGTCCGCCCAGGGACTGCGAGATTGCCTTCGACGCAGACGGTAAGCTCTACCCACCGTGTAGACCCACCCGCCGTCTCTATTCTCTACCTTCGTGACTATCTATAGCCCTTTCGCCTATAAGCATATTTTCAAATTATATCATGAAACGAGCTAAAGAAAGCTAGAAAAGATTTCCGTGAAAGAGCTTATAAGGCAACTCTGTACACAGACGTATCGTACATTTCCGAGTTTATGTTGTAAATATGCATGGTGTGAATAACTATTAAAAATAATGTTTCTAATTCGACATCAAAATATATTTTGGACTATGCTACTTTTTTACATTGCCAAATTTCATTTGAATCTTTGTTACTTCTGCAAATTAAATTATGTAAGAAAGAAATAGACCTCCAAACGGCAAGTGAATTTTTTTGATTTAATTTTACAAAAACTGCATACTGAAAATCAATGTTATAATTTATAGATTTGTTAGCAAAAACGGTAAAAAGCAGTTTTAATTAAAATCGTTGAGTATATTTGTTTGTTTAATCAATATTACTGTACATAATAATATTATTTAAAATGTGAGCAGGGGGCAACTTTTTAAAATTATACTTCAGTAGAGCAGGTAGATTCGTCTTCAAAATTTACGTTTTGCTAATATTTTCCCAAACGCGTTGTGTGACCCCTGTTTCCATTTCTATTGACTTTGAAAATCAAGCAAAGTCTGTCCAAGCTTACTTTAGTTATTAATTAATAATTTCCTGTACCTAACAAAAGCAAACCTTTTTTGGCTTTTTAACACAAAATTGCTTTTATTGTAACACCTGTGAATATAATAATTTTAAGAATAACGTAACAATATTCTGAAAACGTAGATACCTACTTTTGTGCTAAGAATATTCTGTCAATCTTCCTACCTGTATTGATATTCTGGCAAAGTAATTATGTGCTGAGAATACTTAGATTACTCCTGTTTTGAAAATTTTCTGATAATGCGTTACTTTTGTGTTATGAAAATTCTGGCCATTTAAAACTGTGCTCAGAAAATTCTAGCAATGTGTGTGCTGAGAATATTCTGAAATTCAGACCGTAGAGTATTCTGGCATTGCGTTACTGTGTTGAGGATATTCTGTCAAAGTGAAACTGCGCTGAGAATATTCTCGCAATTTGATTCTGTGCTGAGAATATTCCGGCAATGTTATTCTGTGCTGAGAATATTCCGGCAATGCTATTCTGTGCTGAGAACATCTGGCCCTAGACTCTATTCCAGCAGGATGTTACTGTGTGAGAGTACTATCTATGTGTGGAGGTCTGTCAATGTGTTTCTGTGTTAGGTGCGCCGCTGTACAGTGCCGGCGGTCTGAGACGCAGGCCGTGGGCGGACATTTTCAACCCTAGCCCGTCTCTGCCGATCTCCGCGATCACTCGGGACCCCTTCTGGTACGACTGGCCGGAGTTGAAGCCCCTGGCCCGATGGGACCGCAGCCCCTCATACATTCGCGACTCGTACCTCTCGCCCGTCAAACGCACCTTCCTCTGGGACAAACACCCGATCAGACCCCTAGGTTAGTTGGCTCCTGTACTATTAGGGGAGGAGGGGGAATTGGTTCAGTATTTTTTTTTAATTGTTCGAATCGAACAAGGTTTACAGAATTGAACTGTCAAAATTATTTTTTTAGAAACTTGTATAAAGGTAAATATTTAGGAAATTATACAGTTTACATTTTTTAAAGGATTTGAAGGAATTCTATTAAGAAAATCATTTGGACTTTATATTCGTAAATTACCTATATGTACCAGACTTCTTATTTTTAAAAGGTCTCGTCTAAATTAGGTATATGTTTTTACCTAAAAATAATAATTTAATTCTGACTATGGCAGATCTAATGCTGAGTGATTTAACAGTGGATGATATAAGCAAGACTATGCCATTTATCCGTAGTCTATAAAACCAGGTATTTTCTCTATAGGTAATAAGAAACAGACCACTGTAATATTACCCTCCCTTTTTATGCATTTTGTCTCCTTTTTTAAATTTAGAGACTTGCGCCTGGGGGTTCTGTTACTCATTCATTTGTGCCATTGTCCTTTTTTTCTATTATTCTTAGGGTACATTCACACAGAATCGATACGCGAAGCGACGATTTGTGATAGCGATACAAAATTATAATGACAATTGACATCAAGCTTTACGTCATTTTGATTTTGTATTGTTTTATGCATTGTCGATTTGCACCTCATTTCGGTGTGTCTGACCCTTATTTGGTATCATGATCAGAATCATCATGTTGTTGTCCGTCAGTCTCGTAGTTAGAGCTGTAGCTAGTACAATCAGTTCATGCACCTACTAAAGTCCGGTCACGCAACAGAGAGATTCGTCTATTGACCTTATCTGCTCTCTTACATTCGCTACTTGTACTATTATCCATTCTGTGCATTCGTACAAAATTATCGCTTTTCCACGTATTTTATTTGACAATATTTTTGAGAGCGGATGAGACAAGCAGCCTGGTCAATAACCGAATTTATTTCTATTAATTGTCAACCGGACTATATTACAATGCAGCGCATTTTTAGTTAGATCCCTGTGAAAGTTTTCATCGAATGAATGGTTTCAGTTTTCACAAAGATTTTCACGCATGAAAGTCCTGTGTGCATTATATTTACCCACTATATTTTAGCTTTAAGTACTTATTACAATATACATGAGTCTACAGAATTATATCTATCAAGTACGATATATTTTACTGCCCTATAGTTTATACGATCTAAATTCTGATGAATTTACTACAGAAATAATAATGAACAACGAACATTTTGAAAGGTTTATGGTGAACATATTTTTGTAGGAGTTAACATTTGTATGGCATAAATGATTTACCAACTTACCGAGACAAGCGCGGTGTTTTTAATGCTGCCATACAAATTATTGCTATACAAATTGCTTTATCAACCAGCAGATGAATTAGTAACAAAACACGCACGTTTATCAAAAGCGTTTTCAGATAAAAGAAAATAAGTACCATCGAGGAAGTTGATTCCTATGCAATTGACAGACCAACGTTATTTGGTCGAATATGTCAATTCAATGTTAATTGTGATCTGTCAGCTGGGTTTGACGTAACGCGACCAAACTACTTAGGTCCCCGATTTGCATAGGAATCAACTTCTCTGATAGTACATCAGAATTCATTATTCATATCGATTACCTTCTTTTCAAATAAGTAAGATCTTCAAACAGTCGATTCAAAACGACACTGCCTGGACATATTTTTAACACAAAAAAAAGATATTTCTTTATTTACATAACTATTTATTTATTTTTTCAGCGGCGGCCTACTAAGAAGCCTGACACCGATTCGTGTATTTTAATCTAATAAAGTGCCTAAAAACATTTATTTTGCATCTCTATTTATGACTATGTTAAAAATATGTTATTGAACTTTTATTTTATACAAGTTGAACAAAATCTGGTAGATATTTAAAACTATCTACATTTGATTATCGTCGGGAAGACTGGACAAACATAGTCACTGCCACCAAAATGAACTTTGTTA
This sequence comes from Aricia agestis, assembly GCF_905147365.1. Lineage (NCBI taxonomy): Eukaryota > Metazoa > Arthropoda > Insecta > Lepidoptera > Lycaenidae > Aricia > Aricia agestis. The sequence goes on along the minus strand of NC_056421.1, from coordinate 7,521,452 downwards.
TCAGATATTTTTCGTTTTTATTATTAAAATAATTTTTATGTACTCTAAAACTACCAAAAAAAGAATAAAATATTAAAAAGCGCTCGTCTTTTATTTTCGCCAACAAGGTAGCATTAGGTACCTACTCAAATAAGATTATCTACATTCGTCTTCTTATAGACGGTAATTCTTATTTAGGTATCTGATCTTGATCACAGGGGACATGACCCCCCCTCAAAACCTAAGGTCAAAATCTATATAATACTAGCTGTCCCGGCAAAGTTTGTTTTGCTGTGTAAAGTATTTCGCCCATATTATTTTATTGAAGTGACTAAATAAGTATGGCACCATGGGCCATGGCAACGACCATCTCGGCTATCCCGTCGCACAAACAATGGTCGCCGTCAGTCTTGAGTTATAATAATTTACTATTATTTATTGAACTTATCAATATAAAAAGTAGCCAGTAGCCGATTCTCAGACCTACTGAATATGCATATAAAATTTGGTAAAAATCAGTAAAGCCGATTCGGAGGAGTACGGTAGTCGGTAACTAACATTGTGACACGAGAATTTTATAATTATATAAGAAGATAAGTACATAATATTATTTGTGACTAGCTGTCCCGGTGAACTTCGTGTCACTTTAAAACCTTCCCTGGACTTCTACGAATATTTTAAGACTAAAATCAGCCCAATCCGTTCAGCCGTTTTCGAGTTTTAGCGCGACTAACACATTTGAAAATCCATTTTTATATATAAGAAGATTCGGATAATGATGGAGGATCGACTCACGGCGCCCGTATTGCCTTTCCACGGCGCACCAGGGCGCCGCGGCGCACACTTTGGGAACCCCTGCCCTAAACAACACAAGTCTACGTAAGTAACCAATAATTGCTAAGTACCATACGCTACTGCTGATATCCCTACGCAGTATGCTGTGGGTAGGTATAACATAAAAAGATACAGTATTTGACAGAAACAGCAATAGAGCGAGATGCAATATAACGCACTGTCGTGTGGCGGATGAGACAGTAAATCGGTTCGCCGCTGTTTCGCAGTTCGCAGCGTCGGTGGACTAGAGGCGTATGTGGAAGCTTATTTGGGGTAAACTAAACATCCCCCTATCTTAATCTGACAGATCCGATGACATATTTTCAATACCCACTTGAAAACAACTTTTTTTAAACCCAATCCCCTCCTGGGCTCCCCTACTATTAATGAAAACTCAAAATCCGGATACGATATTAACAGCTCGACAAGGAAGGCTTTAAACTTTAAGGTTTGAATGAATGTGGCGAGAAAAGGAACTAACGTTGCCATCATCCAAAAACGTAATTTTTTACAGTTCTCCCTTACCAGCAGCGCCCCGTCCACGTTCATTTAAATTTTAAAGCCTTGGAGCACTTTACAATACATACTTATTTGCTTACTGCAGTGCATTTGTAGTAAACAATCCGGAGTCTTTAATTTGTTCATCAATCATCAACTTCTATATTTGGCACCTGCCAGTCTCTTATTTCTTTGAATATCATTGAAAAGCCTCGAAACAGTGGGATCGTATTTATTTCCCCATGGCCATTTATAACAGCTGTTGCCGCTATTATAACAACAAATACTAAAAACAATAATATGTAGCCGTGTTCGTTTCATTTTTTCGCAGTTTGGCAGCTGACTAGCTTGCTACATATACCTATTATTCTGTGCAGCTGACTGTCAACTTCTGGAGTGTCATGTTCTAACAATTTCTGTCAGATTATAGAACATGACACTCACACTAGCCGTGTTCGTTTCATTTTTTCGCAGTTTGGCAGCTGACTGTCAACTTCATAATTGAGTGTCATGTTCAATAAAATCCTAACAATTTCTGTCAGAAGTCAGAACTGTTAGGACGTTATTGAACATGACCAATGATGAAAAACTCAAAGCAGATATGTTACTACCGCGCGCGTTGTGAAGATTCAAATACGGCCCAATTGGGCCGTCTGTTGTTTAGTCTGCATCGAGCGCAGTCACGAACGTGCTGTGTCTTGTCTTAACTAAATAAATTGAAAATGACATCGTGCGTGTATCGAAAATGTATGTTACATGTCAATTATGACTCGAAAGTAAACAAAACACATGGAATCTCTTACCACATGTCTTGATTGCAATAAATACCTCGATTATTTACATTTTCAATTATTTTTTCGAACAATCTGGAAAAAATCGAATTTTCGTCATAGCTCAGGCGAAGAAAGAGACAGCGATAAGATTCGAAGTTTAAAAATAGAACTGTCTCTTTTATGTAAATGGTTTTTCGTATCTTTTGTTTCACTTATCTGTCAAATTTGTCAATGTTTGCAATTTTGAATTTGAAAATTGTTCGGAAGATTTATAAGCCAGAAAATTCACTCAAAATAGTATGGACGTAACATATCTGTATAAGTAGAATATCATTGAACATGACACTCAATTATGAAGTTGACAGTCAGCTGCCAAACTGCGAAAAAATGAAACGAACACGGCTATAGACACTAATTTTTAACTTTGAGCATGCGCAATGTACATTGAAAAACGAAACGAACACGACTAAAATAAAATTAATATTTAAGGTTGGCTCTCATACAACAAACGTGATTTTTTTGGCCTTTTTTGTTCGTGATCCATAATGGTAACATGTAGATGCTTGCCACAAAATCCTTTGTTATAATTATAATATTATAATATGTGCTTTAATATTTAATGCAGGCATGGGCGTACCCAGGTTGTGGGCCAGGGGGGAGGGGGGGGGGGGGGGCAAATTACCCAGATTCTGGGCCAAGGGGGGGCAAATTACGCAGATTCTGGGCCGGGGGGGGCAAATTAGATTTTTGTAAGCTAGGTGTTTATAAAGAATAAAAAATTAATAATTTTTAGTTGTAAAAATATTGCAAATGGCAAAAAATCGTTTTATTATTTTTAATTTTTATAGATGAAAGTACTAAATAATATACTTAGTAGGGACGTCAACATGATCCAGGGGGGGGGGGCAGCTGCCCCCCCCTGCCCCCCCCTCGGTACGCCCATGGGTACGCCCATGGGTACGCCCATGAATGCTGGGCTTCAAATACCGGTATTTTTTCATAACGTTATTGCTTCAAGGGCATAGTTAACGGTATGAAAATTTACCTGATACTAGAAATAACAGTAAAAATTGGAATTAATACCGGTAAATGTTATAACGGTAAATAGGATTTATAACGGTAAATATATGTTCTTTGATAACGTTACCTTTTGTAAAATAAGTACTTAATTTAATCAGTCAATTCAGTATGCAGTATGCACAAAATTAAACTAGACGTGTCTGGTGACAAGTAGGTATATATTTTAGGAAAAATGACGTCTAATGAGAATTACATGGTCAGTAGTCAACTAGTAGTAAAGTAGTTCAGTGCTCAGTATCTTTGTTCAAATATTACTAATTTATGGTTTGTATAGTAAATTATTGTATTGTCAGCACGTGCACCGTGCGCTGACTGCCGGACGGACTCTGTTGTTTTGCAGACGATGGGGCAAGGTGGTACACAAAGCACGTTGGAGATAGAGAGAATAGAGCTAGCTGCCGCCTCGCGCCGCCGCGCCGTCTGCGTTACTGTACTACATGTAAACTGGTTTGTGTGATCCACGGCGGGCAGCCACGGATATGCCGCGCCGCCAGAGCCTGCCGGGGACCTGCGGAGCGGTCTTTTTGTCCTTGGTGTGCGTTGGTAATACATATTGTAGGATTCCCTTTGTGCTATCGTTCGCGGCGAAATTGATCGGTCCGCCCCACCCCGTCATGTGCAAAGCGCCTATGATCCGACGGGCTACGCTCCTTAAAATATTCTGCGTGTACAAACCTACTTATATACACCTACATATTTTGTAAATGCTATCATATAATTTTGTGCTTCCTTTTTTAAATGTGTTGATATTTTTTAAGTACAGTCTACAAAATATATATGTATTAAACTTAGAATTATAGTAATAAATACTAGATTATTACTAGAATTCTAAGTTTAATACATATATATTTTGTAGAATAGCCAATCCCCCGAATCCGCCACAATTAAAACAAGTAAATAAATAAGTACGGACATAGGTACCTTGCATAATTTTCTGCATTCATTGACTAAACAAATTGCAGCACCATCTTGACTTGTTAAGTCAAAGTTTTTTTTAATGAAAATAAGGGGGCAAACGAGCAAACGGGTCACCTGATGGAAAGCAACTTCCGTCGCCCACGGACACTCGCAGCATCAGAAGAGCTGCAGGTGCGTTGCCAGCCTTTTAAGAGGGAATAGGAGAGAAGGGAAGGAAATAGGGAGGGGATTATGCCTCCGGTAAACTCACTCACTCGGCGAAACACAGCGCAAGCGCTGTTTCACGGCGGTTTTCTATGAGAACGTGGTATTTCTCCGGTCGAGCCAGCCCATTCGTGCCGAAGCATGGCTCCCCCACGTATATAAAAACTGGTGCTTGGAAGTCGGAAGTTGGGCTGCGAGTGAGATTTGGTGCACGACGCATACCGCATACCAGAAAATATCGTTATATTTACCGGTATTTTTATAACGATATGTTTTGGTTATGTTACTAGATATCGATAACAAAAATACCGTTATCTGGCTACCATTATGAAAATACCGGTACGTAACGATATTTTTCGGGTATTCGATAACGTTATGAAGCCCTGATTTAATACATAGCCCTGATTTAAGATATAGCCCTGCGGCAACAGATATACATAATCTGTGAAAATTTCAGAAGTCTAGCTTTAGCGGTTCTTGAGTTATTGAGTTACAGCATGGAGACAGACAGACAGACAGACAGACAGACAGACAGACAGACAGACAGACAGACAGACAGACAGACAGACGAACAGACGGATAGACAAACAGACAACGAAGTCTTAACTCTTAGTAATAGGGTCCCGTTTTTACCCTTTGGGTACGAAACCCTAAAAACTGCTCAGCGTCTTTTTTTTTTTTTGACAGACTATAATGCCTTGTATGATGTATTATTATTCATTACAAAAAAATATTACTTTGTCTATGATATTGAGCACGCGAACCATAGAGCACAAAATGTGTCAACGTCAAGTGTCAAGTGCGGAGTTTTTGGGAGAATGTGAAAGAGTGATGTTGTGTTTTTATATTATTTTCCTAAAATTGTGTTATCTGGGTTTTTAATGTGTAATATTGGTAGGATATTAACCATTAAATATTCGTTATCGTGCACAAGTGTGGGAGAGTGATGTAATAACCAGAAACGTGCTCTTTTGTGTTCCCTCCAAAACTCCATCAAAAGTTTGACTTCTTGACTGTATTGACTTTATACTTAGACTTTGACTAGACTTTAGACCTGACTGACCTGACGATAATATATAAAAAAATTGTATTAAAGAATATTGTTTTCCCGCCATAATATTATACTCGACATTGGCCATGGTTATAGCCGAAGTGCCATTATATGAAAAAAAAAGTGTCAAGTGTCAACTGTCAAATAATTCAAACGTCAAGCTCAACGGTCATTTTTGTATTTTGTTTGAATTTTTGTTTTCACGCCAAAATAAAACATAATAAACAAAGCCGTTGTAAACTTTTTATCTATTGAGATATTTTATTTACTTATACGTGTTTAAAAACAGTACAATGGGTGAACAGGTTGAAGACCAGGGAAACGAAACCAATCTTGATAACTCCGGACTAACGACGTTCGATAATCTTACAATTCTAAAGGAATTCAGTAATATAGTAAATCTTGTAAAGTAAGTATTAAGATTATCTTCAATATAAAGATAAAGCGCCTGAATACTGGTAGTAATTAACCCTATTGCTATTTTTCTTTCAGAAATGAAGATTTTCTTGAGACTGTCCCCAAATCTAAATTGAAAAGAGTTAAGTGGGTTCCAATGTTCAATTGTCTAAAACAAGGTATTCTTGATGAAATGGTGCAGGAAATAAGCTCAATGTGGGACTTTGAGAATATGTCAGCCAAATTAGAAGTTCTTGAAAAACAAAAGGAAAAGTTTTCTGAAATTAATCCAGACCAACCTGTATGGTAAGTACCACCATTGGTAATTTATAACATAGCTTTTATACAATTTGTTAAGTCACTAGTGTTTTAATGTTCTATTTTTCCCCCATTCAATGGCCATACATCAAAAGATGAAGACTTGGTTCACATGGCACAATCCTAGATTCAAAGACTTTATTAGCATCCAAGTATAGTATAAATATACAAACTCAGCACCTTGTACAGGCGGTTGCTTATAAAATAGTACTTGACAAATATTTTGTTGTAATTTGTTAACTACTTACATAAGTAACATAATATGATGTATTATTCGATTCTTAATTTCATATAATATAAACAATTACAATAGTACATGAATGAAAGTACTTAATATATTTTTATGAACATTATTCTTTAGACCTTAATCTTCTTTAGAAAAGAATTCTTCTAGCGAGTAGAAACATTTTTCAGTTAGGTAGCTTTTTAATTTTCTCGTAAATGATAATTGTTTTGTTTCATTTTTAATTGCATCTGGGAGGTGATAAAATATTTTGACTGACATGTAGTATGGGTTTTCGTTTAGCATTTTAATTCTGGAGTATGGTAAATGTAGTCTTTTGTGTCGTGTGTTAATGTCATGTACAGTATCTTTAACTTTAGTAAAGTAATCAAAATTTTTGAAAACAAATAAGCTAATATCTAATATGTAAATTGATGTAAGTATAAGTAATTTGTATTTAATGAAATATGGCCTGCAGCTGTCTCTATTTTTTATTTGTGCTATTATTCTTATGCATTTTTTTTGTAAGATAAAGAGTTCGTGGCTGTTTACGCTGTTCCCCCACAGTATGATCCCGTATCGCAGCCAGGAGTATGCATAAGCATAGTATGCTGTGAGGGAGGTTTGTGTGTCTGTGCTGCATTTAAGATGAAAAAGTGCGTATGTCAATTTTGATAATTTTGATTTGATGGTTTGAATATGTGTTTTCCAATTTAAATGAGTGTCTATGTTAATGCCAAGCAGATTGAATGTGTCTACTGTATCTAAATTAGTGTTCTCAAACGTTGTATTTATCCTGCACTTTTTTTGCATCATACGTCTTAATGAATAAATAGTGGTACATACAATGTAAATAGAACCATTCACACGTTGATTGTACTGCACGATTTGTTGCAGTAAAATTGTATGTGTTAATGGTTCTATGTCCCATAGAGGAAATTTAATCCAGTTGACAGTCCTATGTCATTTGGTTGGATCATGTCAATTCAATGTTGTGATCTGTCGGCTGGGTTTGACATAATGCGACCAAACTATGTTGCTCCCCTCATCTGCCTAGGAATCAACTTCTCTGATAGCCCATTTACATTCGCGTACGAGTCGCGAGGCGAGGTGCGAGTGTGAACAGAGGCTCATGGCTCGCCTCGTCCCTCGCGTCAGGAGCGGTTTTTGGGGTCCTTTGAGGACCTCGCGTCGCACGCGAGTGGGTGTTTACATTCGCCCTCCTGCTTTATTCTGGCTTCTACATCGTGCCACGCAGTTTGTGTTTAGTTTTAAATACGCAAAAACAAAAACGCATCGTATAATGGATTATTTGCAAGACGAAACATTTAAGTTCATAGAACTATTTCAAAAATAACGAATAATTTGGGACCCTAAACATAAATGCCACAAGAACAGCCAAAAAGTTAGCTTCCTTTTATTTAAATTAGTGACGTAGCAGTATAAGCCCAGTACGCACAAACTTGTTGCTGCTAAAACTTCGACGTCCTCCATTATTGCTAGCTCAAAGGCGACTGAACTCGGCACGGAGTGTAAACAGGCAACTTATTAACCATTGATCAACACGAGCATCGCACGAGGGACGAAGCGCGAGTGTAAAGGCCGTATGATAGTATATTGTACGTGGCACTATTTATTCGTTAAGATGTATACTGCAAAAAAACATGCAGGATTGTGCCATGTGGACCAAGCATGTTTTTAAAATGAAAAGAATGTAAAAGACCTTGCTTTTCTCCTTAATTTCTAGCATTCAAGACATAGGTAATTATTCTATTTTTTAATAGGTTTTATAGTTTTACAGCTTTTTATAAGGTTAATAAATTTTATATTACTGCTTAGATTCATACCTATATTATTTAGTTTTCTATTTCAGGAGACCGCAACTTAATGATGTCCAGGGCCAGTTAAAAGCTTCAGATGTTGCCAACTTGAGGAAACAAAAAAATTTGCTTGAATCTTTGGCTAAAGAATATGAATCGAGAGCCAATCGATTAAAGAAAAATATTACTGCCAAAAGAGGTTATTTGAAAGCAATGCAAATGGACATTCAAAAATATCACAAGAAAAATGAAGATCTTGTTAATAAACTAAATGACAAAATAACAAACCATGGAGAATTAGTTGAAATAATCATACCAAATACAACAAACATTGATGATATTGTCTGGTCGGAAAAAGAAATTAACAAGTGATAAAACAATGATCTTGAGGAAAAAATTTATATTTCAGAAAATTGTACACACTTGAGAAAATACAACATAAATTTAGTATCTAAGTATAATAATTTAAAAACTCAATATTTGAAACTAGTGTAGATGAAAATAGAGAATTATTTAAGTGTAATATGAAGTGTTCAACAAATGAGTTATTACATAAATGCTAAGTTTGCAACATATATTTGTGTACTAACTACTAGCATAGATAAAATTTTAATGAGCTCATGACACTAATATGAATTTAAAACAATGAAGTGACCTCTGAAACATATGTAATATGAATAAAATTACAAGATAATAATTATTTCACATAGCATTGTGACAATGAAAAATTCTTATGAAATTTAAAATAAACATCTTACTTTATATAGTAAAATTTATTATTGAATATCTGACATTTGTTAACATAGCTATAAAATAAAATTGTACAATGCAAAACCTGCATATAATTTTAAATATTTAATATCATTATATTATAGCAATTGCACTATTGTTGCGAGGACTACACTGCATCTACCACCATTAAGAGTTAAAGAGTGAGACTAATTGCCAAGTTAAAGCCTCAAAACGGGAGATCAATATTAATCTGCCAATTAATTTTGTCAATACTTATTCGTTATACTAATACTGTTGGCAAAATAACATAAATTTCACTGGGATTTGAGAAGGTCTCCCATACGCAATGAAGTTCTAGAACTGAAATACTTATCCGCTAGAAAGAAATCAATGTCGAGTCTTAGGCCAGCTCTTTCAGTGACCTTTTATTTAAAAAAAAACCGGGAGAAACGAAGACTGTCTCATCTGCGTTTCTAGACAATTTTAAAAAGTTCATAGGAGTTAAAATTTTGAATTTTCTGAAGCAGTCTATAATACAAAGACCTATATTATTATATACTTTACATTTATAGGCACATTAGTTAGATTAATAATAATTAATAACAAAGCAATCCATCAATCTCTAAACATAAATTATGAAATGTAGTGACACTACAAGATTACCTGCCACATCTAAATTAATCTATAATATCATCGTAACATGTGTTGATGCAAAGACAAAGAAGCTATCGTCATTAGTCATGCCGAATAAAATATGCAAATAAACGTAACAAAAAATCAACTATAACCTGAGAATTTTAAAACAGAAGGCACAATAAAATTCATAAATATTTTATAACTATTACATAGTTCTTATTCGGCTGTGTCAAATGACTACTCTAAAAGATAGTAATTACAATATAATATAATTTAATCATTTGTAGCATCCGTCTCACTGAGCTGCGCACTGAATACCAAATGCCAGTTATTTTTTCTTCGGGGGAGACCTCTGAGGTGTGCCCGGTCTCCCGCTGTTGATTCCGTTGTACTGATACTTCGCCTTCTTCTCGGATGGCTTCAAAATCTAAGAAATAATACATCATAAGTAAAAAAATAAAATTTGTGGTGTCTTTTTATATAAAATAATAATTATTAATGACTACTCGCAACTAATCATGATTCATGTATGATTCAGAGCTGGTGCTTAAAGTTTTTATGAATCATAGGTGTTAAGCATCCTGTATAAGCGCAAAAAAACTTGCAACATTTAGTTGAGAGAAAAGAGAAAAGTTGTTTACCTGGAAGGAGCACATAAGAGTTTCGTCAACGGACATCATTCCACCGGCGTTGTCGAACTCGCCGCAGTAGTTCGGCGCCGAGAATAACGTCACCAGCTGCCTCTTTGCAAAGAACTCGTAGCCGTCTTCTACCACCTAAATAATTTATTCATTAGTAAAGTTACATATCTAAATGCATGTTAGGCTTCTTACAGACGAACGGCACTCGTCAACGGCAGATACGGTAGTCGACAAGTGTCTACGGCTGCAGTTGTATCGTCGACAGTTGACGGTTGCAGTTGTATCTGACGTTGGAAAGTGCCGTTCGCCTGTAAAAGCCTTACGTAAATGTTTGCAAACCTGTAACTTCTAGAAACTTATTCGGCGAAGATAATGTTTGTGGCAATTAAAAACCGTTTTTTTAATTAACATTGCACTCAGCGAATGAATAAGCTTGTCGCATTTTTTTGTAAAGAGGCTTATCATATTATACTATTTCAAACTTACGCCTCGTCTATACTAATATACTATGTTTACCGTAGGCTCTAGGAAACACCTATAATAACCTAACACAGCAAAAGACAAATATTGCAGGTGAAAAAAGTACCTATTCTATGGACTAGTATAAAACATGAAACCAACCTGATGGGCTCGACAGATCAAGTCCAGCTCGTGTCTGTTGAGGAATTTGCTGACGACGTCGGGGCCGAACGTGAACGACACGCCGCGGTCGTTCTCGCCCCATCCCTGGACATCTTTGTCCGGATCCGACCACAGCAGATCACACAGCAAACCTGATAAAAAATGAGGTTTTTAAAAATAAAAGTAACTTTTACATACTAAAAAGTATGTTAAAGTTAGAAGACGTTCCATATATTATAATATTGTGTAACAAAACTAAGTGATAATACTTTAGGGTAGTTTAGGGTGTGTATGTGTTCCTTGGTAATAATATTTATCACTTAGTTTAACTATAATACATATTTTATATAAAAAAAATTATTATTTTTATTATTCGTAGATTATAACTTAGTTTTGTTACACCTGTAGTTAGTTTATGTTTATGGGGGATATTAGATTATCATATATATTGGATCCGAGATCATTGAGTCAATGATATTGGATAATGTAATATAGACTTAATTTCTTGTTCGTTAATATGTTTCAAATAATGTAATGTAATTATTTTTCTAATTATATACTTGGATAATCTTGCTGAAATAACAAAAAACAAGCCATATTAAAAATGACGATGTCTTTTGACAAATCGAATTCTCTGAGATCTAGTAACCCTGACGTCAATACCTTAGCGTTAGCGCTCTCCATTGGCTATTGAAACCACATATGACGTAAAATAGGATCAATGAAATATGATAATATAATACGCAGATATGATTTGATCATATCTTGGATCCTATATAATATGATCATAGAAATGATCCAATATAAATGATAATGTAATACCCCCCTAAGTGATGTGATTAAAGCAGGTGCTAATTTAATTTCTTTTTCTTTTCTTTTTTTACCATCGAGGAAATTGGCTCCTAGGCAGTTGACTGACCAACGTCACAGTATAGCAATATTAGTCCCTACAGTAACGAAACGCCTTTGATGTCGCACGATGCCGCCACCGATGACAGGTACCGAGCAGATATGCCAGGGTTGCCACGAAACGGGATATAAAATAAAAATAAAATATTGTGCTTGTAATGCAAATGTTATCATTTAATCTGTTTAATCAGCGTGTTATATTTATTATTTACATATTATGTCGTACTGCCAGATATTTACGTGAAACTTTATTTATAAATGATTTTAGTTCTCTATTTAAAAATTTAATTAACCCATCAAGCACCATAAGCTCAGCGGTGAGGGAGACACAATAGAATAAAATAGATTTCCAAGGATCCACGAATCACGATCGAAGGATTAACAATGAAGACGCATTCGAAATTTCGAATATATAAAATATCCAACAATTAATCACACGTCAGGTGTAAGAAAAGCACTTCAAAACCAGGGACGTCGGACGTACCAATTTCTTGGTACACATACCAGGTTTTGGTTCCACGTACCATGTACCAAGACTTCTTGGTTCTTGTACGCTAAAATACCAAGATTGGCCCTTGACCGACCAAAATACACTGACCATATAGAATAACCGGCTTTCAAAGAAGCATGTAAAAAACATTCCAATCAGATTTCCTTTATAATATAAAACTTTTTTATAGCAAGCAGTCTCGATAAACAGTTGTGTTGTGTGTAAAAATGTTTTTCGAAATCTCAATTTGTTTACTTCGGACTTCTTTTCCATTGTTTGGTTAAGCAAACGAACCCTCGTTTCTTATAAAAATCTTCGTTATGAATCATTTATCTATTTTTTTCAATATATTTTACATTTTATACCCGAATTATGCAGTATAATATCAAAAACATAATGCAGTTCAAAATGATATTTCTTCTGTGCGTTTGGTGCGTTCGATGATTACTGCCCTCTATTAACAGTATACGAAATTAATCATATCAAAATCAAAAATATTTTTATTTTTGATTTTGATTTGATTTTTTTACTAAATCTTTATCGAACGTCGATACTACGGTGCCTACCACCGGTTCGGGAACTAACCCGGCGAGAAGAACCGGCGTAAGAAACTCGCCTAATTAAAATATTAATTTTTTCCTCTGGGATGCGACTTTCGACACAGTTTGTCATCAGTGTTCGCAGCGCCGGAGCGGAGCACAGGCGTACCAGTTTTCTGTCTCCGATACCAGTTTTCAGCCAGCTCGATACAAGGATTTCCAAGTGGCATTCTAATATCCCTGGTTAAAACTCTTATTACGTGCGCGGTAAGGGCGGTCCAAAGGACAAAATGTTACACTTGGTGTGTGTACCTAGCTAGGTAGGTACTAATTAGTATGTAACAGGGTATTTGACAGATTTTTTATTTATTACACTTCTTACAACGTAAACAATAAAACAGAGATGCAAATAAATGCCGCCAAGACCAACACAATATTAGTGTAAACTGTGAGCCGATATTCATGAAAATTTAAATCCTTTTTGTTTTTTGAATCAGATTTACATCCGTACACTGAACATTTATTATAATTTCACATTGTTTATAAGATAAGTTATCGTTTTACAACACAAAATTCGTAGACAACGCGCCAACGTCACCCCTTTGGGCGCAGGTATACAAACACCGCGAGTTTGTGTACGCGGGCCCGCGCTGCCCGCTTACCCGCGGGTACCCCTCCGTTGCTCTGCGCAAGTACATTCGTTTCACTACTGTAGGGATATGTCATAACTTATATTGCTATATTGTGCCAACGTCATGTGGTCAGCTTATGTCAATTCAATGTTTGCTGTGATCGGTCTTATGGGTTTGACTTAACGCGACCAAATTACTTAGGTCCGCCATCTGCCTAGGAATCAACTTCTCTGATAGTACAACTAACCCTGACAGTTAAGAATTTCTATGAATCTAAAGGGTCCACTATTTACACATTAGGAGCTTTCGCAGCTACAATGCTACTAAAGTAATGAAGTTGCATTCGCCAGTTTACGCCGACTAAGGGCCAACCCACACGTACCACAACCACTACCATACCACGTGATCGGCAGGGCTCGGAACCGGTATTTTTTTAACCAGGTTAAAACGCTCTTTAACCAGATTTTTTGATAAGTGTTCGTTCGGTGCGAAATAGAGACGCGAGCGGTATTGCTTCTGAAATTAACCTGGTTAATTTCTCGCGTAAAGTAACTAGTGCAGTGATATCTTCTATCCCTTTCTACTGCACCATCTAATAGCCAATAGGCCATAACTTGTTTATGTGTGGACAATGGGTGATGGTCGTAGTGTGTGTGAGTGGGCAGGGCGTGCATAACCGCGAACGGTTCTAACCGGTATTTTGAGCAGTGAGCAATTTCATTTTGCTCTTAGAACAAAACCAGAAATAATTTCAGTCCGTTCAGAGCGGAATCGAAATGAAAACGCTCTTTTGTAAATGTATGGCGTTTCTAACGAACAGGATCGAGAAGATTAACCAGGTTTCCGAGCCCTGTAGCCTTAGCACGGCCACTAGTAGAAATGCGAAAGTATGGACAAACTGCGGACATAAACTAAAGGTGCCGTTCCGATCTTTACCGAGGCCAATCGCGGCCGACCAAAATTCAATTAAAATGCCACTTTATGACAGACTATAGTATATGTCATAGAGTAGGATATTATTTGAATTTTTAGGTTATAGTCTGTCATAAAGTGGCATTTAAATTGAATTTTTGGGAACGAAAAAAGATCGGAACGCTACCTTATGTTTATCTCCACAGTTTGTCCATACTTTCGCATTTCTACTGGTGGCCGTGCTAAGGCTACTGGTGGTCGGGCGTATATTTCGTATTGTAAATGAACTGGACCATTCACACGTACCACATTTTTCAGTCGTTGTAGACCACTTGTGCGATACCGACAACATCGCAACCACGACCGACCACATCGCAATCACAACGTTGCGTCGACGCAATGAAAGTGCGCGCACACCGCCCGCGCTTTTCCCCCCTCCGTTTCATTGATTTTCGTACGTAACCACATCGCAACCACTGGCGACAACGCAACCATTTTGGCCGGCCAATGCCGTCGACATTTTGTCGGTACCACAACGCAACTACAAAAAGCTGCAGCGACACCATTCACACGTAACCGCTGCTCGACGACATTTTGTCGTTGCGATGGGGTGTGGTTGTCCCTAAGTAGAACACTGTCTAATTGCATGAAATCAATTACATACAATAATAATATGTAACCTCTTTAAAATCTTACCTGTATCAGGGACGTCTGTGGGCCTCATTATTCTCCTAATCTGCTCCATACCCTGAAGATCAGGAGATAGACCACCATGACAACAGAAGATCTTCTCATCAATGATAGCGGCAATGGGCAGGCAATTGAAACAATCAGTGAATGTCTTCCACAGTTTTATGTTATACCGACGTTTGCATTCGTCATAGAAGCCTGCAAACAAAAAAATGAAATTTTTATGTTTTTTAGGTATCATGAATAGGTATTTAACTTTTTGAACGTCGAGTCTAAAGTGATGCCGGCTACCAGTTCCAGAACTTACCCGATTATCTTTTACCAATGGAAAATTGTTCTTTAAAAACGAGAGAACCTCAACAAAGAAATAAAAACAACTGAAGATTTAAGGCAACTGTTTCGTTACATTCTAAGTAGAACCGAGTTCAGGCCATTGTTGAGTCATTGACACGGGAGAAGTGCTCTTGAGTTGCCTACTCTCACCCTCAGTATAAAAGTATTCTTTACATACATCTTTTTAACGGAGGCCGCGTCCCAAACACGTAATATTATTCGGCCTCTCGCCAAGTACTTTGAAAGTGGCACAAACAGTTGCGAACAGAAATGTAAGAGTAAAATTGTTTTGGTTTCATCTGTTTCGTAAACGATTATTGTTTCGAGTGTTTATGTCTCTTGCTTGACTGATAAGAGTTTACAGATTACTTGATAAATAAACATCAGTCGTTAAAAAATAAAGGTAAGTACAAGTGTACAAGTTGGAAGCCTGCTACATGAAGCGGCAGCAGACGATGTGTCGTCGCGACACTACTGGTTTCTATGTAGTTCTATGAAAAGTGTCGCTAGCTGCGGAGGGTATTTCATAGAAATACATACAAAGCAGTAGTGTCGCGACAACACGTCGTCTGCGGTTGCTTCATGTTGCCCGCTGCAAACAGACACCTTAAATCTCTCTTGATTAAATTTTGTTTACAAACTAAAAATTACTCACCGCCGTACTTAGATACATTTAATTATGTCAAAATTTTGAATTAATTACATTTAAGTAATTAATGTTCCACTCTGAGTGCGGCAGTCAGTCTTTAGGCGAAATCAAGCTTTGAAAGCGTTAAAGCTAAGAAAGGATCTCCAATAATTTCGTAATAGTAAGTATACACCTACAGATTCAACATTTTAATAATAACTAATAATCCATGGACGGAAAAGGAAGCGTTGGAAGAGATCTTTATTCTTTATCATTGTATACCTTTTGTTAACACATGCGAAGCTAATACGAAACATTCGTTGAAGTCGTGACTCGTGACTACTCGTGAGCCAACCAATGCAAGGCATATTATACTGGTACTTGGTAGGTATGTAGCGCAGGATGCATCATTACGACATCTTTATTTAAATTTACTTTAATGATGCAGGCATCTTAAATGGGCACATTAAAATGATATTAAAACTTTTTAGGTAGGTACTTGAGATAAATTAAGCGCACATAAAAACAAGACATTTTCGGCCAACAAAACTGTCGCTATAAACAAAATAATGCAGACACAAAGTCAATACCTATTTATTCCTGTGAGTACAGAGCACAACAGAATATCTAAGATTTCATACAATAAGTCCAAGCAGCAAGCAAAAGCCGCATGAGATTTCAAAAACGTCCCGACTTGAATACTTACCATAAATACGATTGATGCTGGCGCACTCATGATTGCCTCGCAGCAGAAAGAAATTCTCGGGGAATTTTATTTTATACGCGAGCAGCAGGCATATGGTTTCCAGCGACTGCTTGCCGCGGTCCACGTAATCCCCCAAAAATAGATAGTTGGCTTCGGGCGGAAAGCCGCCATATTCGAATAGACGCAGCAAGTCCGTGTACTGGCCGTGTATATCACCTGAAATAACACGGGGAGTTAATCGCGTAGAAAACTTTTACGAGGGGTCGTGACCGTGAACGTTTTGTACGCGAGATTACCCACTTAGTAACATTCAGTTTCACCTGGGACCCGATTCTCGAGCGCCGAATGTCGATCGCTGGCTATACCACTCACATCATGCTGCATCACGCTAGTGAGACGGCCTGGGATCGAAACAGCATTCAAGGCTTGAGAATTGAGCCCCTTATCAGAGAACAGATGCATGTAAAAAAATACAAATCAATTCAGCTTTTACGATGTTAGCGCTGATTTATATAGATACAGTGGTGAGTGCCAGCATCACTGTATTTCGACACTATTTAGCACTTTATCAATGCTATGCACTACAGTATCAATGTAATGTTTACAAGCAGCTGTATAAAAATGTACATGAACATCAAAAATTTGATTTAAAGGTGATGGTGGACCGTGGACCCATTATTGATTGGGTTGCCTAGCCAACAAATCATGACTAAAACATTGATTTGATAAATAAATTTTCTGAAGAGACAAAATAATGGTGCAATAGGTCAGTCATGGTTTTTAGGGTTCCATACCCAAAGGGTAAAAACGGGACCATATTAATAAGACTTCGATGTCTGTCCGTCTGTCTCCAGGCTGTATCTCAAAAACTGCTATAGCTAGACTTCTGAAATTTTCACAGATTGTGTATTTCTGTTGCCTCTAAAACAACAAATACAAAAAAAAAATTAAGGTCCCATACAACTAATGTTATTTTTAGGAGAACTGTAGTTTTTGAGAATTTTTAGAATAACGAGTTATAAATCTTATCTGAGATATCATCAAAAGTTACTTATCTTCACACAATACAAGATCAATGTACCATCGGAAAAATTTATTCAATTTAGGCAGATTGTAGTTCTCCGTTTGGTCTGGGACCTACATAATGTCGGACAAAGTCAATTATTTACTGTATTTGTTAACATACAAATATAAGCTACAAGTACAACTATCTCATTCCTAAAAGTGTAAGGGTAACCGCAAATAAACAATTTCAAGCTGGCCAACTATCATACAACTTAATTGCGTAGAAGAAGCATCAGAAGAGCTGCAGGTGCGTTGCCGGCCTTTTAAGAGGGAATATGGGTAATAGGGGAAGGTAGGGAAGAGAATAGGGGAGGGTAGGGGAGGGTAGGGAAGGGAATAGGGGAGGGTAGGAAAGGGAATAGGGGAGGGTAGGGAAGGGAATAGGGGAGGGTAGGAAAGGGAATAGGGGAGGGTAGGGAAGGGAATAGGGGAGGGTAGGAAAGGGAATAGGGGAGGGTAGGGAAGAGAATAGGGGAGGGTAGGGGATTGGGCCTCCGGTAAACTCACTCACTCGGCGAAACACAGCGCAAGCGCTGTTTCATGCTGGTTTTCTTTGAGCCCGTGGTATTTCTCCAGTCGAGCCGGCCCATTCGTGCATGACTCTCCCACGTCAAAAATTTGTCGTGGGAGAGCCATGCTTTTGTCCAATTATTTAGTTGTACAATTTAGTTGGATGCAATGGGCGAGCTCTCATAAGTCGCTATAGCTATTGGTATACTATGTGATTTAGTTGGCCAACTTGAAATTGTAAGTCTGCAGTCGCTCTAAATATCATGGTGCGTAAAATAACAGTTCAAAGATAAATATTATGTAATATTATTATTGATAAATAGATACACATTGGAATGGTTTTAGGCAACTAGCAAGACAATAATATTATCATCTTCAGTGCTAGAATCATTAATCCATACTAATATTATAAATGCGAAAGTGTGTCTGTCTGTCTGTTACCTCTTCACGCCCAAACCACTGAACCAATTATGCTGAAATTTGGCATGGATATACTTTGAGTCCCGGGAAAGGACATAGGATACTTTTTGTCCCGGAAAAATGTACGGTTCCCGCGCGATAAACGAGTTTTGGCGCAATGGAGTTGCGGGTATCATCTAGTAAAATATAAGGATGTGTTTACTCACCACAAATTTTCAATGGTGCTTCAAGCTCCAATAGTATTGGTTGTTGCAAAAATATTTCCCGGGATTTGGTACAGAGGCCCCGGACCTCCGACTCTGACATCTGAACTGTCTTTCCAGGACGACATCCTCGAACTATGACAAAAACAATTTCAAATATAATATATAGACAATTATGTGTTGCTTAGTTAATAAGCAATTTTTATGCATGTTTCATGTATGTAGATTAGGGTTGTATTTTCAAAATAGTAAAAAAATATGTTTATGGTATTGTATGTACAAAGCATGCTAGTTGTAGCAATGTATCACTGGCTTTATGGATGACTAAACAGTATCAAGGGTTGTGTAATTTTGGAAGAGTTGAAAGTGTTGTAATTTGTAAAAAGGGATTTTTCTATTTCTTACAAAGTGTTTCTGTGGTAAGTTCCTAGAGGGCATCTATCACAAACATAAATGAACAGATGTATCATGAAGTGTACAGAATAACCACCAATATTTTGGAATGATGAAATGATTTTCTTACAAGAAATTTTTCACTAAGGACCACAAACTTGGGGCAATCAGAACAAACCGTATCCAAGGGTTATAAAATAAAAAGATAATGATGATGGCTAGCTCAATACAAAAATATTTGGTGGTAACCATACATTCTCCTGAAAAGATGTCTTTCAATTTCCCTTTTCTCCGTGCAGTGTCCTGTTGCAGCCTGTATACTGATGTAACCCATAAAAAGCAGCATGATAAAGTGAAATTAACATGTAAAGTAATATACAATGCGAATAAAGCATAACATTAAGCCCATGAAATTGTCATGATGGTTCTGTCATAGTAAAATGCGTATATTTGTACATTATTTTGAAATGTGATTATATTTGCGTTTTATCCACGAACGAGTCGCGTTTTAACTTTTCTTAGCGACCAATCGTAGATTCCGATAAGAATTGAGGATAATCGATTTATTTATGAGTTTCATATACCTATAAACGACACCACAATTACGCAACTGGAAAGGTTTTTACCGACAAGATTATAATTATTATGATACTTTAGAGAACGCAGATTGTAAATAATCATTTAGAATAAGGAAAAGATTGCACTTTACCTTCTAAAAGCCTGTGAATAAGACTGTCAACATTGAGTTCGTCAGCCATATTTACTACACTGAAAATAATTTACGTCAGTCGTCAAAAAAATGTCAAAGGCATTTTTTCCATAGACAAGCATGTAATTTTTTAAGAAGTATTTACTTAAAGAGCTAAAAACAAGAGAGACGCCCGTAATAAGGTAATTGACTAGTGATTGGACAGTACCAGTCATTGGACAAAGCACAAAAACACAATTATTTAAGTTGCTTTAAAAACTGTCTGTTTTTAAAGTAAGAGAACGCCTGATTTTAAAGACAAACAGGTAGTTTTCAAAGAAACCTTAATAAATACAGTGTTTTTGTGCTCTTTCCAATCACTAGTCAATAGTCATGTTCACGGTTTCACCCAAAATGTTCACCCTACTTATCACTTTTTCATAACCATACTAATATTATAAATGTGAATGTTTGTCTGTCTGTCTGTTACCTTTTCACGCCCAAACCACTGAACCAATTTTGCTGAAATTTGGTATGGGGATACTTTGAGTCCAGGGGGCCGGGAATGGACATAATATGATACTTTTTATTCCGGAAAAATGAACCGTTCCCGCAGGATAAAAGAGTTTTTGTGCAACAGAGTTGCATTGAGTATGAATTTACATTTTTTACGGAATGTTACCTGAAATTTTTAATAATCTGCATCAAGTTTAGGCCTAATATGGAAATGACCACGGCAAAAGCCATAAAATAATAGGTATATATCCCACAAGTTACAACTCACAAGTCACAACCTGAGCACTATTTACTACACAGAAAAACGACGCGAGCCTTCACAAAGCTTGGCTTTTAGCTAGTTATTAATAAAAGATACTGTGACTTGTAAGTTGTAAAATGTAAGGGTTGTAACTTTGTATATAAGTTTTGTGCCTATCGGATTAGTGGCGGACACTGGACAGCTCAGTGCTCACAGCGGTACCTAGGTACTCGGTACTCGGTAGCCGGTACCGCCCCCCGTACGGCCGTTTGCTCTTGTAGACATTATATTTTTTATCTGTAAAACATAGACAATGACGTTTGTTTTAAAATTTCCATTTTGAAATGGCAAAATGTCGCTCATCGCGGTTGTCAAGCTATTTTCTCATCGCAATGTGCCGTTCTGGCGCATACTATGTATGAAAATTTACAGATTGTCGTGTGCGTTGTATTTTATTTCAGACGATACTTGACGGCTGTTATAAACTCCATGGCTTTTATTTTCAACGAGCGATATCGGTCTCTTGTTTTGATTTTCTCGAACTTCGCTAACAAAACAACTCTAAATGATATGGAAGTGGGTGTAAAAGCAAAGAATATGTACGTTTAAAAACAGTGAAAATCGAGTGTACGTTTTACTCGAGACCTTTTGCTGTATCTTCTCTATTCACCATGGAGGAGAAAATGGATAGTGAGAACAGTTACAGCCACAGTGGGGATAGCAGCAGTTCTTCAGATAGCTCAAGTGGTAGTTCAGAATGCGACGAGGAAGTAACAGAAGCCGTTCGCATCCTGGGGCAAACCCTAGAGCTGCCCCAAGACCTGTGTGAGGATTATTCAGTATTCAGAGAATT